>NC_091979.1:45283662-46580819 GCF_044704955.1 Pristiophorus japonicus
TTGACATAAAACAAAAGCAGCTGTTCAACTCTGCAAAAATCAGTCCTGGTCCAGCAGTGTATTGTGAATGAGATACTAACTTTCAATTCTATGCTTAAGCTTTCTATATTAGTCCACAACGTAAGGGCCACGAGCCAAATCCGATCTGCTCAACGATTTCACCTGACCTCCATTTTTTTTTAAGTGTGCCTGTGAAAAAGTAATTTAAATATTGTTATTAAAATATTCGCAAGGTGAGTTGAAAGAAAAATACTTGCATTTATATAGCGCCTTTCACGGGCAACAGACAAAGCACTTTGCAGCCAATGAAGTGTGTTTTTGGAGTGTAGTCACTGTTGTAATGTAGGAAACATGGCAGCCAATTTGCACACGGCAAGCTCCCACAAACAGCAATGTGATAATGATCAGATAATCTGTCTTTGTTATGTTGATTTTAGGATAAAGATTGGCCAGGACACCGAGGATAACTCCCCTGCTCTTCTTTGAAATCATGCCATGGGATGTTTTGCGTCCACAAGTGAATGCAGACGGGGCCTCGGTTTAACATCTCATCTGAAAAACAGCACCTCCGACAGTGCAGCACTCCCTCAGCACCACACTGGAGTGTCAGCCTAGATTTATGTGCTCAAGGCTCTGGAGTGGGACTTAAACCCACAACCTTCTGACTCAGAGGCAAGCACGCTACCCACTGAGCCACAGCTGACAATCAATTGGTGCAATTCGCCTTTAAAAAAAGAATTAAACACAATGTACAGTTAATGTAGTAATCTTGGTATATCCCATAGACTGGGTAGTCATCGAACCCTGCAATCAAAGATGTGATGCCTAACTAATCTAAGAAAAGAATTTTGCACTTAACATCTTAATATCATCATAGATGTGAAGTATTAATCAATTCCTACAGCTTACTAATTCAAAACACAAAATTGCTTATAATGGGCTGTCTTACATGGACAAGGCAACATTGAGGGCTGATGTGAGGAATGGAAAAAAACTCACTTTGCTAACACATGCACTTTCTGGTTCAGATACATTAGGGGAAGATTTTTGGGGTGAAATTGCCCCTTTTTATAGCCCTGTTAGTGTCTCCAGGGGTGCTAATGGGGCCGAGGAGACCTTTCGCCCGGGGCAGGGGAGCACATCCTGGGAAATTGCCCGGGAGTTTGCGGAGGCAGCCCGCACCCCGCCATGCACCCCTTAACACCCCGTGGAGGAAGCTGCCCCGCGAGCCGCGAGGCTGGCACGTGAGGATGTCAACGACAGCCTCCTGAGTCACGAAGCTAGCCGATATCTGCTCTCGGGATACTCCTTAAAGGGGAGGGTGCCAGCGCCCCGTGCCACCAACTTTTTTTGATTGGCGACTCTCGGGTCGGCTCGACGAAGGCGGCCCCAGCGTGGTCCGGGCTGTGTGCAGCCCGGCACTCCGTATTGGTTGCGGGGCTGCAGGCCTGGTGGAGGTCATCAGAGGCCTTTCAGAGTGCGCAGCGACCCTCCCCTTTAAGCGAAGGGGAGGGGCATCGAAGCAGTTAGCGCTACGCAGAGCATCCACGGGATGCTTCCCTCAGCGTCCCAAACGAGCGCCCCCAAAGGAAGGAAGTGGAGCACGTGCGATTGTGCTCTGCTTCCTTTGTGGAGTGGTAAGTCGGATTCAGCGGCGGGGGCGGGACCTTTGTGCAGCGGGCAGAAAATCCCGCCCCTGATGGTTACCAGACCCAATCGGGGCATAGGGCAATTTCACCCCCCTTTGTCTTTTATCATTTGTAGCAAAAAATATAAACGCATCCTCTATGAATCCGCTTCAAATAGCAGAAGCCTTTCCCCGTTACTGGGGGAACTTTACTGTGCATCAAGCTGCACAATGTTCACGATCAAGTTGGCATTGATGGAATGAGAAAGCAGCGCTAACACCATCAGCTGGTAGCTTCAATGCTATGTGAAGTTTCCTGCCCTGTGCAAAATAATCGCTTCGCACAAACATTCTGTTCCCAGTTTTACACTGACTGTTTAATAATGACCAGTAAGGGCTTGCTACTTACTCTTAATGCTGATTTGTGCTGTCTTCCTTCAGGTGTACTAACGCCAAATTCGTCGACCTGAACCGTGAACATTTTTTCTCTCTCCGCAGATGCTGCCTGACGCGCTGATAGTTTTCAACATTTTCTAAATTTTAATGAAGGTCTCTTCACTTGGAATTTTTAGGAGACACAGGTTCTGAAAACTCAACTGAAATGCTGTCGTAAGGTTGCCACAGCAAACTCACATTGTGGGAGATAGGTGCTGGAGTGTGGACCATTCACTGTGTTCTCACATTGTCCCCTTCAACTTAATATATAAATAAACTAACATTTAAAGTGGGCCCAACCAATTCAGATGTTGAATCACTGATCAAGTTATTTCCCGGGACACTTTTAACAGATAGCAGCCCCTTTTATAGGCTGCTCAGTCTCTGAGCCCAGATCGTGCAGTTTAGAACGGGGGAGTCTGAGGCACGGGAGGCTGCCGCTTTCCTTGCAGGGCCTGGAGCTGTTATGTTTAGAATAACTCCACAAGTACTGTAAGCTTAAACTGATGTGACCTTAGTCTCTTTAATAAAACCCCAGAGTGCCAAAGCAGCATGGCAGACAACCTTTTATACTCGCTTGCATGAGGTGTGCAGGTGACCCTTGGGTCTCCAACAGGTGCGCCCTCTGGTGGCAAGTCTTACACAGTTATAATGTTTACATACATAACATCACTCCACCCCCCCAAAGTCTTTGATACAAGTTATTTACAAGTTGAGGCGGTCCGGGGCCCTTCGCTCCTTGGTTGAATGCCTGAGTTCGAACCCTGGCATGGGTGAGTTGGTTGGGCCATTGCTGCACTGCAGCGCGGCTGGTCTGACCAGACTGCTGGGCATGGTGGGTTCATCCTCTTGATTGACGGTGAGGTAGATTGCTGGTTGGGTGTGTGTTGGTGGATCGATGATGGTGATGTCCTCTTCAAGTTGTTCCTGGTTGTCAGTGAATCGCAGTTTGGTCTGATCCAAATGCTTTCTGCACGTTTGTCCATTACATAGTTTGACAATAAACACTCTATTCCCCTCCTTGGCCAAGACAGTGCCAGCAACCCATTTGGGACCATGACCATAATTAAGGACAAACACAGGGTCATTTACATCAATGTAACGTGATACAGCCGCGCGATCGTGGTACATGTTTTGCCGATGACGCCAGGTTTCCACATGATCATTAAGATCTGGGTGGACTAAGGAGAGCCTGGTTTTGAGTGCTCTCTTCATTAAAAATTCCACCGGGGGAACCCCAGTAAGTGAATGGGGTCGCGTCCGATAGCTGAGCAGAACCCGAGATAAACGGGTTTGCAGGGAACCATCATGTGTTTCAAGCTCTGCTTGATAGTTTGGACTGCCCGTTCCGCTTGACCGTTGGATGCGGGCTTAAACGGGGCAGACCTGACATGCTTAATGCCATTGTGGGTCATAAACTCATTGAATTCTGAGCAGGTGAAACACGGTCCGTTGTCACTGACAAGGACGTCGGGACAAGCCATGGGTGGCGAACATGGCCCGGAGGCTTTCAATGATGGCAGTGGACGTGCAGGATAACATGATTACACATTCAATCCTTTTAGAGTAAGCGTCCACTAGTACTAAAAACATCTTTCCTCGAAGGGGGCCAGCGGAATCTACGTGGATCCTGGACCTCGGTTTGGGAGCCATGACCACAGACTTAGTGGCGCCTCCCTTGGTGCATTGTTCAACTGTGAGCAAATGTTACATTGGTGTACACATGACTCCAAATCCGAGTCAATGCCGGGCCACCAAACATGCGACCTGGCGATAACCTTCATCACGACTCTGCCTGGGTGGGTACTGTATAGGTCGCGTATAAACGTTTCCCTGCCCTTTTTTGGCAAAACCACGTGATTACCCCATAAGAGACAATCTGACTGGATGGACATTTCATCTTTACGTCGGTGAAACGGCTAAATTTCATCTTGCATTTCCCTGGGAACAGCCGACTAGCTCCCAGTGAGGACACAACTTTTTACTAGTGATAGCACAGGATCCTGGCTGGTCCAGGTCCTGATCTGGCGAGCTGTGATGGGTGACCCATCACTCTCAAAAACATCCATGACCAGAAGCAAGTCTGCGGGTTGCGCCATTTCCAGCCCGGTAGTGGGCAATGGTAGCCGACTGAGAGCATCAGCACAGTTCTACGTGTCTGGTCTGTGGCAGATAACAGATAAGCAGACAATATTAGTGCCCATCTATGGATGCGGGATGAAGAATTAGTGTTTATACCTTTGCTTTCTTAAAACAGCGAAATGAGCAGTTTGTGGTCAGTTTCAAGCTCGAACCAGAGTCCAAATAGGTATTGGTGCATTTTCTTAAGCCCGCATACGCATGCTGACGCCTCTTTCTCGACCATACTGTAGGCGCTTTCAGCCTTAGATAGATTTCTAAACGCATATGCAACCAGTTACAGTTTGCCTGATACATTGGTTTGCTGTAACACACACCCAACCCCGTATGAAGATGCATCACAAGCTCGCACTAAACGTTTACACGGGTTATAGAATACAAGTAACTTGTTAGAACATAGCAGATTTCTGGCCTTCTCAAAGGCTGTCTCTTGAGATTTACCCCAAACCCAGTCATGACCCTTACGTAGCAACATGTGCAATGGTTCCAGTAAAGTGCTCAACCCAGGTAGAAAGTTACCAAACTAGTTGAGGAGTCCCAGGAATGAACGCAGCTCCATCACATTCTTTGGTCTGGGTGTGTTCTTGATGGTCTCCGTCTTTGAGTTCATGGGTCTGATGCTGTCTGCCGCAATCTTCCTCCACAAAAGTTCGACCTCTGGCACCATGAAAACACACTTGGAGCATTTCAGCCTGAGTCCCATTCTGACCAGTCGAATTAGAACCTCTTCCAGGTTATGCAGGTGTTCGATGGTGTCACGACAGGTGATCAGGATGTCGTCTTGAAACACAACGGTGCACGGAACAGATTTCAGCAGACTCTCCATGCTCCTCTGGAAAATGGCAGCAGCAGAGCGAATCCCAAAAGGGCATATGTGGTATATAAACAGTCCTTTGTGCGCGTTGATGCACGTCAATCTTTTCGAAGATTCAACCAGCTCCTGTGTCATGTAAGCGGAGGTTATATCCAATTTGGTGAACGACTTCCCCCCTGCTAACGTTGCGAACAGGTCATCCGCCTTGGATAGTGGATACTGGTCTTGTAACGAGACTTGATTGATCGTTACCTTGTAGACGCCGCAGATTCTGACCGTGCCATTGCTTGTCAACACTGGAACAATTGGGCTGGCCCACTCGTTGAACTCAACTGGCGATATGATTCGTTGAAGTCTGTCCAGTTCGATCTCGACTTTCTCCTTCATCATATATGGAACCGCTCGAACCTTGTGATGAACAGGCCGTGCATCAAGGGCTAGATGGATCTGCACCGTGGCGCCTGTGAAGTTGCCGATGCCTGGTTCAAATAGCGACAGAAATTTGCTCAGCACTTGAGCGCACCGAGGCGATATCCACCGAAGATAGTGCTTTGATGTCATCCCAGTTCACCGAATCTTTCCTAGCCAGCTTCTGCCGAACAGCATTGGGCTATCGCCTGGTACAATCCACAGTGATAAGTCATGCACAGCTCCATCGTACGATATCTTCACTGCTGCACTGCCAATGAGCTTTTTGGTGTAAGTGCGCAGCTTTGTATAAATCGGGCTCAGTTTGGGCCTTTGTGCCTTGTTGCCCCACAGTTTCTCAAAAGCCTTCTGGCTCATAATTGACTGGCTCGCCCCGTGTCCAACTCCATGGAAACTGGAATGCCATTTAATTTGACTTTCAGCATTATAGGAGGGCTCTTGGTGGTGAAGGCGTGTACCCCATACACTTCTTGCTCGGCCTCGGGTTGAGTTACCTCTCTTACTCGTTCTGCGTGATCCGATTTGGATCGACGATCTTCTGCCGACTCTACCACATGGTGAGTCGCAGCACATTTGTACATTCGCTGGAGGTGCCCCATTGTTTCGCAGCCTTTGCACACGTAGTGCTTGATTCGACATTAATGGGCTCTATGATTACCCCCGTAGCGCCAACATTGTGTTAATGGATTCGCATTCACGCCCCATGGCGGACTCTGGGTCATCCTAGGTCTTGCAGCTGCAGATGTGTAGGCCCTGCCATGTACAGTTCTGCCTGCTAATGGTGTTATTTTATGCACAGTACTTGCCAGTGAGCTTCGATGCTGAGAAGATATCAGTTTAGTATTATCGTTCGTGGACATGAAAGCCTGGGCTATCGTGATAGCCTTGTTCGGGTCTGGGGATTCGGCAGACAGCAGCTTGCGAAGAATGACCTTGTGGCCGATTCCAAGCACGAAAAAGTCCCGCAGCATTTCCCCCAAATATCCAGCAAAATCACAAGGTCCTGCAAGCCGTCTTAGGTCGGCGACATAACTCACCACGTCCTGGCCCTCGGAGCGATGGTGCGTATAGAAGCGATACCTGGCCATTAAGATGCTCTCCTTCGGCTTCAGGTGTTCCCCAACCAGCATACGCAACTCTGCATATGTCTTTTCCATTGGTTTCATCGGTGCTAGCAGATGCTTGATGAGGCCGTATGTTGTAGACCCACAAATGGTGAGGAGAATCGCCCTGCGCTTGATCGCTTTATCGCCCGCATCCAGCTCGTTGGCCACGTTTGAGACGTTCAATGAAGGCTTCTCAATCATCACCCTCTACAAATTGCTCAAGTATGCCAACGGCAGCCATAACCACATGAAAGTTCTTGATCTGTTACTCGTCGCCAATTGTTATGTTTAGAATAACTCCACAAGACTGAGCACTTTAAGCTTAAACTGATGTGACCTTAGTCTCTTTAATAAAATTCCAGAGTGTTTAAAGCAGCATGGCAGACAGTCTTTTATACTCACTTGCATGAGGTGTGCAGGTGATCCTTGGGCCTCCAACAGGTGCGCTCTCTGGTGGCAAGTCTTACACAATTCTAATGTTTACATACATAACAGGAGCAGTACCCCTGCTTCTCCTGGTTCTGCAAATAAAAATGGTGACTTACCTGGAGGGCCTCTTCGTCCTTATCACCAGCTTCTGACCTGCTTCAGCCTGAGCGGGAGAGTCGTGGCAGCTCCCTGAATCAGGAAAAGAAAGATTTGCTTTTATATAGTGCCTTTCACAACCTCAGGAATTCCAAAAGTGCTTTACAACCAATGAAGTATTTTTGAAGTGTAGACGCCGTTGTAATGTAGGAAACACGGCAGCCAATTTGCACACAGCAAAGTCCCACAAAGAGCAATGAGATAATGGCCAGATAATCTGTTTCAGTGATGTTGGTTGAGGGATGAATATTGGCCAACACACCAGGTCAAACTCCCCCACTCCCCCACCATCAGGTCCTAGTGAAGTACAGGTTGAACCTCCCTTAATCTGGAACCCTCGGGACCTGGCCTGTTCTGGATAAGAGATTGATCAGGACGAGGGGTGGTCACGTTAAATTGGATGGTACAGGTACTGAGCAAGGGGATATCGGGGCTGGCTGGCTTGGGCCTGGGAGTGCGGCAGAGAGATCATGGTGGGGGGTGGGGGGGGGGGCTGGGTGTGGATCGCGGGGGTCAGAGCAGCGATTGTGGGAGTCGGCAGCAAGGAAGGACTTCAATTTGTTCATGTCGGAGTTCTGCGCATGTGTTACCCGGTGGCCTGAATGGTTTTGGACAAGGGGTGGTTCTGGATCAGGGAGTTCTGGATAAGGGAGGTTCAACCTGTAGTAGGATCCTGATTTACATAAACCCATGAGGTCCTGCCTGCAGGTTAATATCAGAGACGACGGGTAAGAGGGCGGGTAAGTAACCTACCCGTTCCCAGAGGCCCGCCCACCTGGTTTCCGTCTTTGTTTCGTCCTTCCAGCAAATTCCATTCAGCGCAAACATGGACCAAGCGGCAATGATCAGCTATTGGCTTAGCTTGCAAAAATACTCTGGTCTGTTCAAAAAGGGAGTTTTTTTTTTAAATGCTTGAAATTATTTTTCTTTTTAAAGAAATACAGCATGTTAATGGAAATGTCTTGTGGCTTGGTTAATAATTTACAACATCTGGCATAATTCAAACAAGAAACCTCTGGGCCCTTTTGGCTGATGGTACTATTGAAGCGAAGATGAGTAACACGCCGATGGACCCCTTTCAGGAATGCTTGCTGCTGAGTCTCTGATGTGTCCTGCTGTGTTTCACATTCCAAGTAACAGGGTCAGTTGATATTGGCCAATGTGGATGCATTCCATGCACCAAAGCTGAGTGGGAAATATAAGAATCTTAACATTTGACTCGGGTAGGAAAGCTTTACGGTGATATGTCGAGGGTTACCTTGAACATTCTGTTTACAACACTGTTGTACATTTTGTTTGTAAAGGCACTTTCCAATTTTCTACAGGATTAGGGTCTGGCAGTTTTAACCTAGTTTTATTCAACAAAGACTTTCAGCCAAAGGTTAGTGTTGGCATTCCATTCCTTTGCAATCATGAACTGCATCTAGAGAACAGCTGCTGCTAAGTTATGCCAGGCACGTAGAGTGATAGAGCCATCGGTTTGATTTTCTCTCATTATTGCTCCTCGAGCATCTCCATTGCAAGTGCATTGCAAAAACCATTTCTTTGTTTTCTGAAAATCACTATTTGAGTAGCTGAGATGTTCCACAAGTTACAGATCTTTCTATTGCTGCCCATGGCTATTTTGAAGTTCTTCATATCCAAAATTGAAGCTGTTCACTCAGCTGCCTCCACCTCCCTCAGTCCCTCTGATTTCTCGCCTCCACTCTTCCCAGTCCCCACCCACAAAACTCTGTCGATTCCCGACAATTTCTCTTCGTCGTACTCATTTTCTGCTCTCCCAAATCTCTCGATCCTTGCCGCTCGCTGGGAAAGTCAGTCCCAGAGGTGATGAAGGTGTAGATGGAGGTTTCAGCAGAGATATGGGCAGAGGTGGATAATGTTATGGAGGTGGACATAGATGGTCTTTGGGCTTCAGGCTCAGCTTATGGCAAAATAGGACACCAAGATTGTGTATAAGAACATAAGAACATAAGAAATAGGAACAGGAGTAGGCCATACGGCCCATCGGGCCTGCTCCGCCATTCAATAAGATCATGGCTGATCTGATCATGGACTCAGCTCCACTTCTCTGCCTGCTTCCCATCTATGGAATCAGTCGAAATGAATGACTGAGGAGGAGGTTGGAGGCTAACATGCCAGGAGTGAAAGCGGATGGCTGCAGTCTTGCCAACATTAAGTTGGAGAAAGTTCTGGCTCAACGATAACAATGTTGGACAAGCAGTCAGACAACGCAGTGATGGTTTTGGAATCAAGAAAGGTGGGGCGAGGTAGAGCTGCTTTGTAAGGGGCATTGACAGCTCTGAGGTGCCTCCGTGGCAAGCCTTGTTGCAGCCTCCTCTCCCTTCATTCCACCCCCAACACTCGCCTACGAAAGGCCTCAGTCTCAGCTGAGGCCTTCAATGGGACACCTGATCGGATCTTCGGAGCACTTCAGTCCCGATCATGGTGCTCCCGGCTCTGCTGGTGCTGCATTAGCAGTCCTACTACAGCCACGCCAGAAATTGTTAGCCTTGCAACGGTGAGCATCCACTTAATGGCAGGAATTCACCAGGAAATCACCTGGCATCTGTGATATCTTGAGACACAGTAAACATAGAAACATAGAAACATAGAAAATAGGTGCAGGAGTAGGCCATTCGGCCCTTCTAGCCTGCACCGCCATTCAATGAGTTCATGGCTGAACATTCAACTTCAGTACCCCATTCCTGCTTTCTCGCCATACCCCTTGATCCCCCTAGCAGTAAGGACCTCATCTAACTCCTTTTTGAATATATTTAGTGAATTGGCCTCAACAACTTTCTGTGGTAGAGAATTCCACAGGTTCACCACTCTCTGGGTGAAGAAGTTCCTCCGCATCTCGGTCCTAAATGGCTTACCCCTTATCCTTAGACTGTGACCCCTGGTTCTGGACTTCCCCAACATTGGGAACATTCTTCCTGCATCTAACCGGTCTAACCCCGTCAGAATTTTATATGTTTCTATGAGGTCCCCTCTCATTCTTCTGAACTCCAGAGACCTGCACAACATGGCTCCCGAGAAAGAACTGTGCACATGGCTTTAGTGTCCACGAGGTGGCTCTACAACAGCATCCTTAATGACCCACATACTGACTTGGGTTTCTGGTGGTGTCAAAGGGGCAGGCAGAAGTCCTGCCCCACTAAGATATCATGGCTGGAAGACGAGTCCCAGCCCAGTCTCACCAATGCGGGGACTTTCCTCAGCTCAAAGCAAGCAATATTTGGCTCTTGGCAGAAACACCTCAGCTTATGATTCTATTTCCCTCTGCACTTCTTGCTCAGCCTGAATCCTTAGGTGTGCACCCTTAGCTCTGAGCTGGGCTTTAAACTTCACATGAGGTTGATCAGCAAGTCTGCTTGCTTCTAACTTTGTAACATCACTTTCTTATTCCCTATCTCATCCCCAGTGCTTCCCTAAAATCTCCATTACCAGGCTGAGAGCCAGACTGAATATAGAAAGTTCAGAGGGGAAGCGAAGAAGAAAATAAGAGCGGCAAAGAGAGAGTATGAGAATAGCCAACACAAAAGGGAATCCAAAAGTCTTCTATCGGCATATAAATAGTAAACGGATAGTAAGAGGAGAGGTGGGACTGATTAGGGACCAAAATGGAAACCTATGCATGGAGGCAGAGGGCATGGCTGAGGTTCTAAATGAATACTTTGCATCTGTCTTTACCAAGGAAGAAAATGCTGTCAAAGTCATAGTGAAAGAGGAGGTAGTTGAGATATTGGATGGGATAAAAATTGATAAGGAGGAGGTACTAGAAAGGCTGGCTGTACTTAAAGTAGATAAGTCATTAGGACCGATGGGATGCATCCTAGGATGCTAAGGGAAATTAAGGTGGAAATTGCGGAAGTACTGGCCATAATCTTCCAATCCCCCTTCGATAGGGGGCAGTGCCAGAGAATTGGAAAATTGCAAATGTTACATCCTTGTTCAAAAAAAGGTGCAAGGATAAACCCAGCAACTACAGGCCAGTTAGTAAGGAAGGATATACTTGCATTGGAGGCTGTTCAGAGAAGATTCACTAGGTTGATTCCGGAGGTGACGGGGTTGACTTATGAGGATAGGTTAAGTAGGTTGGGCCTATACACATTGGAGTTCAGAAGAATGAGAGGTGATCTTATCGAAACATTTAAGATAATGAGATGGCTCGACTAGGTGGATGCAGAGAGGATATTTCCACTCATAGGGGAAACTAAAACTAGGGGACATAGTCTCAGAATAAGGGGCCGCCCATTTAAAACTGAGATGAGGAGAAATTTCTTCTCTCAGAAGGTTGTAAATCTATGAAATTCTCTGCCCCAGAGAGCTGTGGAGGCTGAGTTATTGAATATATTTAAGGCAGAGATAGATTTTTGAGCGATAAGCAAGTAAAGGGTTATGGGGAAGGGCAGGGAAGTGGAGCTTAGTCCATGATCAGATCAGCCATGATCTTACTAAATGGCGGAGCAGGCTTGAAGGGCCAAATGGCCTACTCCTGTTCCTATTTCTTATGTTCTTAGTTTAACCTCAGTAGTGGAGAAGTGGAGGGACAAAATTAACAGTCACTTGGCTAGGGGTGGATTAATTAAGGAAAGCCAGCACGGATTTGTTGAAAGCAAATTGTGTTTAACTAACTTGATCGAGATTTTTGATGAGGTAACAGAGAGGGTTGATGAGGACAATGTGGCTACCCATTGACAGAAGGGTCAAGGACACAGATTTACGGTGATTGGCAAAAGAACCAAAGACGACATGAGGGAAAACCTTTTTACACAGCGAGTGGTTAGGATCTGGAATGTACTGCCAGAAAGGGTGTGGAGGCAGACTCAATTGTGGCTTTCAAAAAAGAACTGGATAAGAACCTGATGGGAAACAATTTGCTGTGCTGTGGGGAAAGGGTAAGGGAGTGGGACTAGCTGAAGTGCTCTTGCAGAGAGCTGGCACGGGCTTGACGGGCTGAATGGCCTCCTCCTGTGCTGTAAGCATTCTATGGTTCTATGATTTTAACTTTGTAAGATCACTTTCTTATTCCCTATCTCATTCCCAGTGTTTCCCTAAAACCTCCTTTACCCAGAAAGCTCCATTGCCTCAAGACGCGATTTATTTCAGGCTTCCCTTCTCTACCCTGTACAAATTCTAACTAATTTTTGCGGCCTGTTTTATCAAAGTCAGATTTTCCGTTCTTTCATCACGCAGGTCTTAGGGAATTTTTTATCTCCATGACAGTGAGATCATTGATATTTTGAGAGAAAGACAGATGAATGGGAAAACTGCCTCATCTAAACACTCAAATTGGCAATTAAAAATGATGCTTAAATTACAACAGAAGTCTAATGGTCAGTACAATCTGCAAATAAAAAGCTAAAATTTAGCTGATGCAGCCAGATAAGCCTCATTAATTTTGACAAGCAACCTTGAGAAACCCAAAAGAGGGAAATGTTATGTATGCAATAAAGGTTCAAACTGAGTACTGTTTAACTAAGCAAGGTACAACCTTGGCTCTGCTTTATTTAGGCCCAAAGTACCTGACTCTCAAAATGGCTGACTTTTTATACCTGAGCAGCACCATGTGCATGCTGCTCAGTGGCCTCCAACAATGACGCCATCTTGTGGCTACAAACAGAATGTACATACATGACAATACCCCCCTCTGAGATCTTATCACAGTTTTCACAGGTTGAGACGGTCCGGTGCTTTGCGCTCCCCAGGCTGACTGTCTCAGTTTGATTCCAGCCTTGGGTGAGTGTGCGGGGACTTGTTGGGGGCTGGCAGTGGCTATGTCAGGAATTACAAGTCCATTTTTATTGAACGGGTCTGTGATGGAAATTCCGGGTTCACTGGTGACCCTTGAGTCCTCTGAAGACTGCTGCTGGTTGGTTGGTCGGCGATGGTTTCTTCATCCGACTGCTCTGGCTCATCTGTGTGCCTCAGCTTTGTCTGATCCATGTGTTTCCTGCAAGTTTGTCCATATTGAGCTTAATAACGAATACTCTTTTGCCCTCCTTGGCCATGATCGTATCATCGATCCATTTGGGACCCTGACCATAGTTCAACACATATACAGGATCATTAACAGAAATCTCGCATGACACAGTCGCGCGATCGTGGTACCCTTGTTGACTTTGTCTTCTGTCTTCAATATGATTATTTAAATCTGGGTCTTAAGACCTCTTTCCATCATGAATTCAGCAGGCGAGACCCCTGTGAGTGTGTGGGGTCTTGTCCTGTAACTCAACAGTATGCAGGACAAGCGGGTCTGCAGTGACCCTTGGGTTACTCTCCTCATGCTTTGCTTGATAATTTGAAGTGCAGGTTCAGCTTTTCCATTGGACGCAGGCTTGAACGGTGCTGACCTTACATGTTTTATGCATTAAGTTTCACAAACTCCTGAAACTCCTGACTGGTGAAGCACGACACATTGTCACTCACCACTATGTCAGGCAGACCATGTGTCGCGAACATGACATTTAAATTTTCTATGGTTGCTGTGGATGTACTGGATGACATGATTATGCATTCTATCCACTTCGAATAAGCGTCCACCACCACTAAAAACATCTTGCCCAGGAAGGGACCTGCAAAATCTACATGGATCTTGGACCAAGGTTTGGATGGCCATGACTACAGACTCAGCGGCGATTCCGCTGGTTTTTTGCTGAGCTGCATGCAAGTGTTGCACTGATGCACGCATGCTTCCAGCTCAGAATCAATTCCTGGCCACCATACATGGGACCTGGCGATGGCCTTCATCATCACTGTACAAGGATGTGTGCTGCGTAATTCATGCGCGAACTTCTCTCTCCCTTTCTTGGGCATTACAACGCGATTGCCCATAATATGCAATCTGCTTGAATAGACAGTTCGTCCTTGCGGCGAATGTACGGTTTGGCCTCCTCGCACATTTGCTTAGGTATGGCAGATCAAACCCCTTTGAGGATGCAACCCTTTACCACTGATAAAATCGGGTCTTGGCTGGTCCAGGTCTTAACTTATTGACCTGTGACAGGGGTCCTTCACTCTCAAAAGCATCCATGATTAACATAAGATCCGCCAGTTGTGGCGTTTCCACCTCCGGTGCGGGCAACGGCAACCGGCTCAAAACATCGGCATAATTCTCCGTGCCAGGTCTGTGGCAAATGACATAATCATAGGCAGATAATGTTAGCGCCCACCTTTGGATGCGGGACGAAGCGTTGGTATTGATACCTTTGCTCTCGGAAAACAATGAAAACAATGGCTTGTGATCAGTCTCTAATTCGAACCTCAGACTGAACAGGTATTGATGCATCTTTTTAACATCATACAGACATGCTAAAGTTTCTTTTTCTATCATGCTGTAGGCTTTTTCTGCTTTAGACAAACTTTTGGATGCATATGCGACAGGTTGAAGTTTCCCCAACTCATTGGCTTGTTGGAGTACGCAACCAATTACATATGACGATGCATCACAGGCCAAAACTAAACGTTTACATGGGTCATAATATACCAGCAGTTGTTCGAGCAAAGCAGATTGGTGGCTTTCTCGAAAGCTCTGTCTTGCGATGCGTCCCACACCCAGTTGTCACCTTTTCTTAATAGCATGTGCAGTGGTTCTAGAAAAGTGCTCAATTTAGGTAGGAAGTTACCAAAGTTGTTTACCCAGGAATGAACGCAGCTCCGTCACATTCTGCGGCTTGGGTGCATTCTTGATGGCCTTGGTTTTCACGTCAGTAGATCTGATGCCATCAGCGGCGAATTTCCTCCCGAGGAATTCGAGCTCAGGTGCCGTGAAGACGCACTTCGGGCGTTTCAGTCTGAGTCCCACTCTCTCCAAATGCAGGAGAACCTCTTCCAGGTTGTTCAGATGTTCCTTGGAGTCACGAACGATGATCAGGATGTCATATTGAACACGACGGTTCTGGGAATAGACTTCAGTCGACTTTCCATATTCCTCTGGAATATTGCTGCAGCCGAGCGAATTCCAAAAGGCCACCTGTGGTAAATAAACAGTCCTTTGTGCGTGTTAATGCACATAAGTCTCTTCGACATCTCGACCAGCTCCTGTGTCATATAGGCCGACATCAAGTCCAGTTTTGTGAACGACTTCCCTCCGGCTAGCGCTGCAAACAAGTCATCAGCCTTCGGTAACGGGTACTGATCTTGTTTCGAAACTCTGTTGATCGTAGCCTTGTAGTCTTCACAGATTCTGACTGTGCCATCACTTTTCAGCACAGGAACAATGGGGCTGGCCCATTCATTAAATTCAACCGGTGATATGATCCCTTCATGCTGGAGTCTGTCCAGTTCAATTTCGATCTTCTCCCTCATCATATACGGCACTGCCCGAGCTTTATGATGGATGGGTCTTGCATCTGAGTCCACGTGGAGCTGCACCTTGGCTCCCGTGAAGTTGCCGATAGCTGGTTCGAACAGCGAGCGGAACTTGCTCAATACTTGGGCACATGTATCTTCCTCTGATGACAACGCCTTTATGTCGTTCCAGTTGCATCTGATTTTCTCCAACCAACTCCTGCCAAGCAGCGTTGGGCTATTGCCTGGAACAATCCACAGCAGTAACTCGTGAACTGCACCGTTATATGATACATTAATTTGTGCACTGCCAATCACCTTTATCAGTTCTTTGGTGTACGTGCGCAGCTTGGCGTTAACAATGCTCAGTCTGCGCCTCACAGTCTTAGTATCCCACAGCTTATTAAATGCCCTCTCATTCATGATCGATTGACTCACCCCCGTGTCCAGTTCCATCGGTACCAGTATCCTGTTAAACTTTAATCAAAATTGGTTTATTCTTAGTTATGAAGGAGTACAGTCCATACACTTCCTCCTCTTGCATCTTGGATCACGTATCCAGATCCGCGCTAGTCTGACTCTCATCCTCCACGTGGTGTGTCGTAGCGCGCTTGCTCATCTGCGGACACTTGCGCTGCAGATGCCCCACTCTCAGACAGTCTTTGCAACTATATTGCTTAAAGCGACACTGCTGGTGCCGATGATTTCCCCCACAACGCTAACACGGAGAAGTCGGATACATTCCCGCTGGCGGATATTGGACAGCCACAGGTTTCGCGAATGCAGCAAGATAGGCCCTGCCATGTGCCACTCTGCCGAACGCCGAATCAATCGCATTTACAGTACTTGCCGAGGTTTGGTTCTTCACCGCTATTGGTTTAGACTCCTGTCCGTCGTCATACATGTGTGAGCGATCTGGATAGCCCTTTTTAAATCCAACTCCTCCACCGCCAGAAGTTTGCGCAGGATCACCTCGTGGTTGATACTGATTACAAAGAAGTCCCGCAGCATGTCTGCTAACATCGTCCTGAACTTGCACGGTCCCACAAGACATCTCAGGTCGGCAACGAATTCCGCCGCGCTCTGGCCCTCTGATCGAACGTGTCTATAAAACCTGTATCTCGAGATGATGATGCCGTCGTCTGGCTTGAGGTGCTCCCGTACCAATGTACACAACTCCTCGTACGTTTTCTCTGTTGGATCACTAGGCATGAGTAGATTCTTTATCAGACCGTAGATCTTTGAACCGCACACAGTGAGGAACACGGTCCGGCGCCGATCTGCATCATCGACCCCCTTCATTTTGTTGGCCACAAAGTACTGGTTCAAACGGTTCACAAAGTTTGCCCAATCTTTTCCCTCCACGAATCGCTCTAAAAATCCAATTGTGCTCAATTTGCAAACAAAGGTTCTTGTATTCTCGTCGCCAAATGTTATGTATGCAATAAAGGTTCAAACTGAGTACGGTTTAACTGAACAAGGTACAACCTTGCTTCTGCTTTATTTAGGCCCAAAGTGCCTGACTCTCAAAATGGCTGGTCTTTTATACCTGAGCAGCGCCATGTGCGTGCTGCTTAGTGGCCTCCAACAATTATGCCATCTGGTGGCTACAAACAGAATGTACATACATGACAGGAAACATTTTTCTTCTAAGACAATTAATTGGGTTTTATGACCGCCGGTTGTAAAGCTTGCTAATAGTGTTTTCTCAGTTTTGCTATTATATATGTTCAGAACTATGGCTGGAATACCTGAGGTTGACATATCGAGGAAAGTCCTAAAGTTACGATTGAGTCATAGAATGATACAGCACAAAAGGAGGCCATTCGGCCCATTGTTGCTGTGCCAGGTACAAGTTGTGCCTTGAGGCTGTAATTGATGAAGCACTTGCCTCTCCTCTTGTGCCTGGAGGTGGGACCATACCAGGCCTAATGGCATGAAGCAAGGCTCCCCTGAGTAGAACCAAATAAAACCTCATGGATATATCAGTTCTATATGCTTCATGGATTGACCTGTGTCACAAGCAGACAGAAAATAATTTTGAATTAACATAAAACTAGAAAGCAGATTATCATAGAATCACAGAACAATAGAATCGTTCAGCACAGAAAGAGGCCATTTAGCCCATTGAGTCTGCGCTGGCTCTTTCGAAGAGCAATCCAGTTAATCCCACTCCCCCGCTCTTTCCCTACATCCCTGCAATATTTTCTCTTTCAAGTAATTATCCATTTCCCTTTTGAAGGCTACTATTGAATCTGTTCCCACCACCCTATCAAGCAGTACATTCCAAACCCTAACCACTCGTTGCGTAAATACGTTTTTCTCACATCGCCTCTGGATCTTTTGCCAATCACCTTAATTGTTGATCATTACTAGAAAGGATCAAAATCTACAGAATGTTTCATCTGTCATTGGAATAAAGAGATTTCACATTTTGTTGTTGCATCTATTAACTTGTAGAGTTAATATTGCTGGCCATATGCTGTGTTTCTGTAAGCCTTGATTACATTTTTGTCATGTCTTAAGTTGAGCTGTGCTTCTATAAACCAGACAGTTGGGTTGTAGTGCAACGCTCACGGTCAAGTTAATAACTATGGGGGATATTTTCTAATTACCACACATATTCTTTTCAAAGGGAAGAGAGGAAGGCGTGAAATTGTGCCTGAGCTGCCTCTGCACTAACATTTGAAGCAGTGTTGTCCAATACATCCGCCACTAGCTGCATGTGGCTAATTGGGAATCCAGATGAGGCTAATTGCATTTCTGATTAGTTAATAAAGTATGAGTAATAGACAGTGTCATTTGACATGTGGTCTCAATACTCATATTCGCATGAGTATATGTGCGTGTGTACTTTAACCTTACTGTGTGCTTGTTGGCAAGGGTAAGCTGAAAAGCAAAGCGCGAGAGTGCTTTTTGACCGATGTGTGCGCTTTACATCTTTGGTGGTTTTGGGCTTGATTATTCAACAAATATGGTTTGTCCCTTTAAGAAATGATGTAGCTGTGGCACACTGTGGGACGCATCTGGAATTAATGCTTGGTGCATCGATCATCCTTGTTGGATTGCTGGGAGCACGACTAATTCTTCTTTGGCATTTTTCACCTACATGCTGTGTCATGGCTTTGCTGTCCTGGTCATCGAGATACACGTTGAGGCCTCTTTGCAAGCTGGAGTTATAAAGCATGCAGCAGATGGTAATTATTCTGGAAGCCCGCAAGGGAAGGATATTATACAATAACACTGTCCCCAATTGGTCCAGACCTGTGGAGCACTGCTTTATGATCTCAATGGCTCGTTTGATAATAATTCTGGTTGTAGCCATTTGGCACATATTAGCTTACCTATCCAGAAAAATCCTACCGTTTTTGTACAAATTTAACTTAAAATAAAACTACAGTGGTTCAAGGCCCAATTTTAACCTGTAGCTGAAAGTGGAAAACATAAGAACATAGGAGGGCCGAAATTGGTGAAACACAAGTTCCACCTGTTTTTCGGCGGTCCCCGGGCGGTGTGGCATTTTTTTACCGCCCGGTACCGCTGGGGCCGAGTGAGCGGGAGTTTCATCGGTAACCGGAGCGGAGTACAACGGGCGGGAGTGGAGTGCAGCCAGCGGTGTGCAATGGAGGAGGCCTTTTGACTCGAGAATCTTCGACTCCCAAGTTGCGCACGCGTGGCTATCAAGCTCCGCGCCCCCCCCTCCGAGAGGCACTGACAAGAGGCCAGAGACTGCTGGCCTGAGATCGCTATGTGAGGGAAAGATCGCTGTGGTGGGGGGGGGAGAGATCACTGTGGGGATGGGGGGAGAGATCGCTGTGGGGATGGGGGGAGCAGGGGGAGATCGCTGTGGGGGTGGGGGGAGAGATCGCTGTGGTGGGGGGGGAGAGATCGCTGTGGGGATGGGGGGAGCGGGGGGAGATCACTGTGGGGGGGGGAGAGATCGCTGTGGGGATGGGAGGAACGGGGGGAGATCGCTGTGGGGGTGGGGGGAGAGATCGCTGTGGTGGGGGGGGAGAGATCGCTGTGGGGATGGGGGGAGCGGGGGGAGATCACTGTGGGGGGGGGGAGAGATCGCTGTGGGGATGGGAGGAACGGGGGGAGATCGCTGTGGGGGTGGGGGGAGAGATCGCTGTGGTGGGGGGGAGAGATCGCTGTGGGGATGGGGGGAGCGGGGGGAGAACACTGTGGGGGGGGGAGAGATCGCTGTGGGGATGGGAGGAGCGGGGGGAGATCGCTGTGGGGGGGGGAAGAGATCGCTGTGGGGATGGGGGGAGTGGGGGGAGATCGCTGTGGGGGGGGGAGAGATCGCTGTGGGGATGGGGGGAGTGGGGGGAGATCGCTGTGGGGGGGGAAAGATCGCTGTGGGGATGGGGGGAGCGGGGGGAGATCGATGTGGTGGGGGGAGAGATCGCTGTGGGGATGGGGGGAGTGAGGGGAGATCGCTGTGGGGGGGGTGAGATCGCTGTGGGGGGTGGGGAGAGATCACTGTGGAGGGTGGGAGAGAGGTCGCTGTGAAGAGACTGGGAGTGGTGAGAGAGACTGGGGGGGAGAGAGACTAGTGTTTTATTATAGTTCATTAATTAAGGAGTAAATAAGGCTTTATTGGCCATTTATATTATTGCCTAACACTAGAAATTACTATAATCCATTAAAAAATATATTAAATTATGGAGAACTATAAAGATCTGTGTAATATCAAACAAACCAGTCAGCTCTGTGTACATACCGCCAACTTAAGGTCCACTTAAAAGCATCTTCTCCTGGACGGTATGCATTTCCGACAATATGTCGGTGGTATGTCATGAATTTTGCACTTTTGGGCCGTATGTCGGCGGTCTGCATGGGCGGGCCGTTTGTATTCTGCCCAGCGGTATGTCACTGATGAAACTTCCGCTGGGCGGTATGCCGGCGGTATGTACCTGTTTTTTGACGAAATTTGTGTTTTTGGGCGCGAAGCGGGCAGTAGTGGGTGGTATGTCGATGAATTCCGACCCCACAAAATTGGAGCAGGAGTAGGCTATTTGGCCCCGCGAGCCTGCTCCGCTATTCAGTAAGATCATGGCTGATCTGATCTTGGCCTAAACTCCACTTTCCTACCCGCTCCCCATAACCCAAGTTCAAAAATCTGTCTATCTCCGCCTTAAACACATTCACTGACCCAGCCTTCGCAGCTCTCTGGGGTAGAGAATTCCAAAGATTCATGACCCTCTGAGCAGAAATTCTTCCTTATCTCCATTTTAAATGGACGACCTATTATTCTGAAACTATACCCCCTCGATCTAGATTGCCCCACGAGGGGAAACATCCTTTCTGCATCTACCCTGTCAAGTCCTCTCAGAATCTTATATGTTTCAGCAAATCAGAAAAGCACTTTAAATCAGAAGAGAACAGGGACAGAGCAGATCGTCAATGGGTAAGTCTCCCTTTCTGTCTGGTTTCTGCTGGACAGGTTGGGTTAAAATCACCCCTTTAGAATCTTGCAACCATGTTTCGATCAAGTGTTAAAATCCACCATTTGATTTACAGTAGTCAACCATTGAATCATTTTATGCTGTCTTAAAGACTTTTCACTTTACTGTCAGTTTCTCTTGCTGTATCCATTATGCAGGTGCTATTCGCAGAGAGGCTCGTAACTAAATATTGCTTTCTTCCATTGTTTGCCAACATGCTCAGCACTGGCAGCTAAACAAAGGCTCCACTAAAGGGACTATTACCCTATTTCCCAGACTACTTCAAGGGGAAGGGAAGTACAGCAAGTGTGCAGCAAAATGCCTTATTGGTAGTCTGGGTGCTTTTCATTAAAAGCAGATATAAATATTTACCTTAAAAAAAATGTGTGCCACCATTCACTATGGTATTATGAGATGGCGTGTAAAACTTGCATGGAATGTTCTAATAACACTCTGACAATGAGTTGTTAAGTGCTAAAAAGTAAGCAGCAAAGACAGCTAGGATCACAGGAACAGGAGTAGGTCATTTAGCCCCCCCGAGCCTATTTTGAAAAATAATTCATTCTCGGGATGTGGGCGTCACCAGCAAGGCCAGCATTTATTGCCCATCCCTAATTGCTTTTGAGAAGGTGGTGGTGAGTCACCATTTCAGAGGGCAGTTAAGAGTCAACCACATTGCTGTGGCTCTGGAGTCACATATAGGCCAGACCAGGTAAGGACGGCAGATTTCCTTCCCTGAAGGACTTTAGCGAACCAGATGGGTTTTTACAACAATCAAGTATTTTCACGGGGGCTGAAATTCATCAATTCACCGCCCACTGCTGCTGGAAGATTCGTCCAGTGCCACTTTCGAGGTGGCCTGGAGTGGGCGGGAAGGGAACCGCCCGCTGATGTCAGCAGACAGCCGAGTGGCGCAACTGACCTCCTGCCCACCGAGCTCCCATATTGATGCGGGCGGGAGTCAGTGCCAGAACGGGGCTGGACCACTGCGAGGAGGCTGGTCTGTCCACGACGGTAAGTATGAAGAACCTGAAAAAAAGATTAGTGAAGATTTTATATATTTTTTTCCACAGTGAAAACCTGAAGGTCTTCTGATAGTTTTTTTATTTTTTACAGATGATTTTTTTTTTCCAGCTGTTTGAACCTCCGTGGGCCCGACTCCATCCTTAGCGACACTTGAGTGGCAAGCGCCTCTGCCGCCCAGAATGAGACCTCCCGCCCGCTGCTGCCCAGATTGGCGGCGTACGTTGTCCATTTGCCGCCCGCAGACCTGCGAAGGACCTCGGCGATGAATATCCCGCCCAAAGTACTGTCTGGTACCTCAGCGGCCATCGACGGCACTTTGGGCGGCACTTGGGCAGGCAGAGATCTTGCTGAAAATCGGCCCCATGGTCACTATTACTGATACTAGGGTTTTATTCCAGATTTATTTAATTGAATTTAAATTCCCCAGCTGCCATGGTGGGATTTGAACTCAGCTCCCAGATTATTAGTCCAGGCCTCTGGGTTACTAATGCAGTACTGTATGAGATGACATCATGGCTGATCTGTGACCTAACTCCACATATACGCCTTTGCCTCATATCCCTTAATGCCCATATCCCTTAATACTTTCGGTTAACAAAAGTCTATCAATCTCAGATTTAAAGTTAAAAATTGACTTAGCATCAATTGCCATTTGCGGAAGAGAGTTCCAAACTTCTATCACCCTTTGCGTGTAGAAGTGTTTCCTGACTTCACTCCTGAAAGGTCTGGCTCTAATTTTTAGACTAATTGCCAGCATGGTTTTATGTTGCCCTCTGACACAAGAAACAGCTTCGGCTTGTTGTAACTGACTTTTTTCATCAAGAGCCACAGTCCCTCACACTGTGCTATTCGATGGACATGATCCAGAATGCTCGACTATAGAGTGAGGGGAGTAACTTGATAGTTTTAATGCATTCCTCCCACTTATTGGGCCCAAGTTTGCACCCACGGTTAGAATGGTGCACCTCCGTGAGGTGCGGCGACTTTTTAGAACAGAAACGGCGCCTATTATTTACCTTCATATTCTCCACACAGCTGCACCAATGTAGGACCCTGGCGTAGCGCAGCAGAACACGAGGGTGGGGGAGCCAGGTCCCGGCGCTGAAAACAGTGCCGGGACTTCTGCACATGCGTGCTCGAGTGTGCGTGCATGTGCAGTAGCTCCTCGCCCCCAGACTCTGTGCGCATGTGCTGCAGGCTGTGTGGGAGGGCCCTGGCCGAATGGGCTCCCTGCCGCGATCTGCAAGGGAACAGATGGTAATGTCCATCATCGGAGACAGGAGATCCCGGGAACAGAAAGCCAAACAAGAAAGGGAGAAGGAACTGGCAAAAGTGACTATCAAGAAGGAAGATGACTGAGGCCATCGAGTGTTCCTTGGGGCTGTCTCGGAGATGTTCGGGGGGGCGGGGGGGTAGCAGGAAAGCAAAGAGACTGGGGGCAAGACATGAGAAGGATGGGACCTGGGCAGGCTCATATGTTTAACATTAACCCCCCTCCTCTCCCTCCTCTCCCTCCTCCCCCTCCTCCCTCCCTCATCAGTGACCCGCTGCCTTCCCTTCACATAAAGGTAGGACTTCTATTTTTTATTTGTTATTGATTGATTGATTGCTTATTACTTTGGGCTTGGTGCTTTAGGTGCAGGGTTCCTTCTATTCTTTATTTGTTAATTAATTACTTATTACTTTTTGTGCTTTGTTTAGTGCTTTGTAAGTCTTGGTGCTTTCCTTGTATTTTTTATTTGTTATTGAATGCTTATTTTTGTGTTTTGTTTAGTGATTGGTGCTTTAAATGTACTTATGCTTCTTTAATTTTGTTGTGAAGGTGTTTAGTGCTTTGGAAAATCCTCTAACTCCCCTTCCCCCCCCATCTCTGGCTACCTGATTTCTAAAGTGCCCGCAAGGTTTTTCTGAGCGTACAAGAGTGGACACATACACTGGCCTAAGTTAGTTTGGAGTAACTATTGGTTGTCAAAACTTGCTTAAATGGCCAAAATAGGCGTAAGTGGCTGGTTATGCCCCCTTTTGAAAAAAAAACTGAACTAAAAAGAAACTGAATGAACTCACTTAAACTGGAGCAAACTAAATGGGGAGAATTGCGATTTTTAAGATACTCCAAAAAAAACTAGTTGCTCCAAAAAAATAGAAGTAACTCCCGCGCAAACTTGGTCCCATTGTATGGAGGCTGATGCGATGGTTCTTCACCTACACATACAGTAGCATTCAAGCAGCTTTTGCTAGCTTACAAACTCCATCTTGCCGACCACTTGACTCGTCCAGTCTGCACCTCTTCAGTTGCTTAATTGATGATGCTCAAAAAAGGAGTCTTTGTTCTGTCCTGTTGATCAGCAGTGAAAGTGATGCAGTTATTAGCCTCCCAGAACAATGTCTGTGACCGAGTCAAACAGAAGAAAAAGAAGGAGATATTAATATTGACATTTTAAGGGCAGGTTTGGTCCTGCTGTTGGGTATTACATTTTCAGGCAGGGGCTCCACAGTTCATAATCTACTTACTACAAAAACATTCCCACACGAGTAATCCCCTTAAGCGGGCTCCAGTCTATGCAGCTATTAAATTGCAACCAGCATTGCTGGGAAGTCAAGAGGAATTCTATGCAAAAAAATAGTCTGGCTCTCATCTGCAAAAATTGTCCCCTCCTGGTCTTGGGCCAATGAAAGTGAGATGAGCGTTCCCATTATTGCATGGCTTTGATCAAAAGTTGGCTGGGGGTAACTTTTGAAGCTTTGTTTTTGCTTTGGCCCAATGCAATAACATGGCTTGACTGCGGAAACATTACTTTTATTAGATCTATGATATTTTCCCTCTGAGAAAATTCAAATTGGTAAAATGCATATATAGACTGAGATGATTATATCATGCAGACAGGAACACGAAGCAAGTATCCTATTTTCACTAAGTCGGATGCATTTTGTTTGATAGCGCCAGTCCCCATTTCATGTTGAAGTAATTACTCTCATGTTTTTAATTTATAGAAATCATTTTTCCAGCAAAGAACAGCTGTCCACTCAATTTTTCCACATTTCACAACAGATTGTTAATTCCAAATATCTCTCTTGGGCTGAAAAATGAACATGTTTCAATAATTCGTTTCCTGTTGCACAAAAGCATCACTTTTGGCCGGAGCTCTATTTAAAATTATTTAATTGCGCTCGTTCCAAAAGTAGCCAGATTGTTATTCTCTTCCCGGCAGCCCACGAGGATTTGGGGTGGTGCTCTCAGCTATTATGGCTGTAAGCCCAAGGATCATTCCAAGATACGCTGATGACAGATTGGATAGGCTGGGTTTGTTCTCATTGGAACAGAGGAGGTTGAGAGGAGACCTCATTGAGGTGCACGAAATTTGGAGCAGCCTAGATATAGTGGATAATAAGGGCCTATGTCCCTTGGTGGAGGGGTCAATTATGAGGGGGCATAGTTTTAAGGTGGTTGGTGGAAGGTTCAAAGGGGATTTGATGGGAGGCTTCTTCAAGCAGATGGTTGTGGGGTCTGGAACTCACTGCCTGGAATGGTGGTTAATGAAGAAACCCTCGCCACATTTCAAAGGTGCTTGGATGGGAACATAAAGTGCCGTAACCTGCAGGGTTACGGATCTAGAGCTGGTAATTGGGATTAGACTGGATAACCGCTTGTTGGCTGGCGCAGATACGATGATAAGTACTGCAGGGAAGCGAATACAGCCAGGGTGATCTCCTGGACTAGTTTCGATCGCCTCGATGAGTCGGAGAGGAGCTTTCCCAGATTTTTTTCCCCCAGTTGGCCTGGGTTTTTATTTGACTTTTGCCTCTCCCAGGAGATCATATGGCTCCGGTTGGGAGGAATGTAGAATGTTTCGGTGCAAGGGGTGTCGCAGTTGTGTGGGGCGGACTGGTTGGGCTGGGTGCTCTTTACCTTTCCGCCATTGTTCATTGTTCATAGGTTTATATGTAACCTTCAGGGCTGTTGACTGAGGGCCTTGTGGCTCTTTGTCGGCCAGCATGGACACGATGGGCCGAAATGGCCTCCTTCTGCGCTGTAAATTTCTAAGTTTCTATTTATACCCTTTATACAAATTTGACATAATCAACATATTATTCTATAACTTGTGGCAGTTTGTCCCGACATCTCTCCCGATTACTTAATAGCTAGAACTGCGTGTCTCTTTCTTGCACGTAGCATGCACTTTCTGCAAATGTCACACTTATTTCCTGTGACCCTTCCCCCATCACGCTTAGTTGAACACGCTCCAATAATAAAAGAGTGACTCCTCATGCTCACCTGTAACAATGGCACAGGAGAGTTGCTCGCATACAATGGAGACACCGATTTCAACTTCCATCTAGTTTTCATTGGGTCAATTTTGGGCCTTCATTTTAACTTCCCCTGCCTGGCAGAAAGCAGGCAAGGGAGCAGTTAAAATGGAGCGGGGGATTTACCTCTACTTTCGCTGCCCCAATCTGACCGACTGCAATTTTAACTTGCAGTTGGCAAGACTATCCTCCCGAAGCCTGCAGGGTCCTCTTTAAATATGAAGATTGGGCTCTGATGACAGCATCAGCGGCTGATCTGTGATTTTAACCTGAAGCCTGAGTGGGGCCCGCAGTCCTGGTTTTCCTGCCAGGCCAAAGCTGCCGGGAACAGGAGCCATGGCCAGAAGAGGCCCATAAGGTAAGTTATTGCTTTTAGTTTCCTTTTCGGTCAGAAGGAACAGGAGTGCTCCTCAGGGCTCCACAAGGAAACCTTAGGTCTCCCTTGCTTTGGGATTCTTCCTTGACCGTGATTCCATAACCCCCGGTCCCTGCCTATCCACTTATGCTGCAGTCAAGGCCCTCTCGGGCCTCATTACAATCACACCGACGGGTTTCTCACTTTCACAGCTGACGTGGTGGTAAACGCGCTCACTATCAGAGTTCAATTTGTGGTGGGTTAGGCAGAGGCCTACTTAAAGTGAGCGGGCACCTCTTAAAGCGAAGTTGCAATCCTTTCGGCAAGACTTCACTGTTGGAGTGGTGCAGCTGGAAACTGAGGTAGCATAAGTCACGACAAGCCACCTGGCTCTCTGAAACTTCTCTGGTGATCCTGCTAGAAGAGCTAAGGGTGAGGAAGGAAGTTCTCCTCCTAGCCACTGCCAGGAGGATCCCCCAAAACCACCAGGCATGGCGAGAGACAGCGTCCAGAGCATCACCCCCAGGACAAGGATACAGTGCAGGAAGTGCTTCAGTGACCTCACAAGAGTTGCAAGGATTAGCACAACTCTTTATTTATCCAGCTCTCTCAAAACACATTACAACAGTCCCTTCCTCCCTCCC
Source organism: Pristiophorus japonicus (assembly GCF_044704955.1). Classification (NCBI taxonomy): domain Eukaryota; kingdom Metazoa; phylum Chordata; class Chondrichthyes; family Pristiophoridae; genus Pristiophorus; species Pristiophorus japonicus. Next base: position 45,310,873 of record NC_091979.1, read on the forward strand.
CCACCGCTCTCAACAATTCCCTCTCCTCCATCGCATCCTTCACCAACCAGTACAAGGGCACATATACCGTTTCTCATTCTCAGTACAAACACACACTCACCTCTTCCGTGTGCAGCCACTAGCACCATTCTCTTCAAGCGTGATCTACACAATCCTCAACTTCTCTCATGGCTCCTTCCTCATTTCCCACTCCACACACCTACGTTCAATTCAACACTGTCCCATTTTAATTTTCCTCTTGCCTCTTCTCCCACTCAGCACAACTAGCAGAAGCTCCACATCTCTGCATTCTTATATTTATGTGTCCCTCACTGTAATGTATGCACCAGTGAGTATGCTCACAGGTTTGTCGAGTGGTTTTTTGGGAGTGGCTTAGCCAGTCACGTGATGTTCACAAGACTCAATAAAACTCCAGCCAGTTGGGTTCAGGGGATCCACGATGAGGCAAGTGGTTGTGAGCCTGGTGGATGAACTGGTAATGTGTAGCGTGATTGTTAAACCTTTGCTAATAAACCAACTAGTTCTCAATAGCAATGTGTTGCTCTGAATTCTTAAGCAAAGAACCCATGAAGCAAATACATTACACTCACTTACTCTCAGCATACAATAACAGGGAAAGGACGAGGTCCGGAGAACGACCAGCCAACCTCATGGTACTGTCGGAGCTGGAGCAGCAAGCATTCGAGATCAGTGACCTTGTAAGAGCAGTCAGGATAGGGTATTTTGAGGCTGGGAGCTTCTGTGAACAGGGTGTCTGACTATTACTTACGTCCCTTCATGAATCTCACAGAAATGCACAATCATACAACTTGACTACACCAAGCTATATTGTGATGCCTGTCGTCTTCTACCATCCAAAATTTCTGTGTTCTCATTGCATTAAAACCTTCTGAACAGCCAGGGACCCCTGTAGAAAACACCACCAAGGAGGAGAATCCTTCAGTCATATGCTCCATCACTCCCAAGCATCAGCACAGAGAATGATATCCTGGCTGGCCGAGTTATAGGGGTCTGCAAACAGTGAAACATCCAGCACTAGTGAGCAGCAGTAGGTACTAATAGCAGGGATGGCACAGGAGATAGCTCAATGTAGGGCAAGGACCCCGTCCAGCTCTGGTAACACGGACAGAGAGAGACTTCAGGGATCCAGCAATGAGAAAAAAGCTGCTTGCTTTACCGAAGCAGTTATATCCGGTTAACCCTTGCCACTGGATAAAAGCCTAGCTCTGTCAAGCCCGAGTGATGGCTGATGTGCAATGGTCACCACACATTAAAAACATCCACGCACAGACATCTTGCACCCCTGGAGTTCAGGACTGGAATATCGGGTCCTTCTGTGAACTCATGTGGAAGCAAGTCATTCTCATTCGAGGGATCGCCTATGATGATGATATATCAGGTATTGGAAGGCCTGGCAAGGAGCTTCACCACCATGCCTGTGTGGTGTTATCTCCCAGGGTGTCAGCACTCTGTAGTCTATCCCAGAGAGTATGGTCACCTCCAGCGATGCTGCAGACGGTCTCTGTTAACAGGTGTCAATATTGACAGCCTTTGGTGGAAGTTTAAAGGATTGACATGCAGATCTGGGCTCAAACCCGTGCTCTGCCTCGGAGAGGCAGCTGTCCACCTTAGACAGACTGATGGAGCAAATGGATTGGGGCTTTCAAAGGCTACACTCATCTTCTGTAGACTTCTCTCCCACAGTTCAGTGGAAGTGATGAGTCCCAGTTCCCTGGGAATGGCAGTAGCGTATCTAGTTGCAAATGTTCAAGGCACAGTTTAGAGTGGCCTGTTAGCACAATGTGCTTTAACTATGCGCAGCCCTACAAAGTGATAGGCCCGGGACTCACGCCTTCAGTTCCATGCTGTGTGAGAGCATTAGTCTTGGTCGGGCCATCAGAGTAGGTGTCAAACCAGGCACGTCAACACAAGAAGTGAAGAAAAATATCAGAGGGTGAGTCAACCTGAGCCTCTACCATTTGACCCCTAGCGGCAGATTACATCACTGTGCTGGCAGCTGGCCAGAACAATGTTCTCAGCCTGGAACTTGAAAGTTCTTCTTAAACCAATTACTTAGCCAATGAATCATTCTACCCAAAAATTATACCATACATTTCTTCTCTTATACATCCTGCTGTATTGCAAGCTAAAGTTCAGAAATCACACATGCCAAGAAGCACTTCTTTGTACTGAATGTAACTACAAATTTTTAAATTTAAATCACGAGATTTTTATAGCAAAAAATTGCTCAATGCAAAATGTGCTTAATTTTCTTTTCTCCCTTATCATCATGAGTTGCTCATAGGTTCGCAATGGAAATATGTCAAGGCACATATGATTAAGCAACAAGCTGTGCATATTCCACGTAACTGGAATGTATGGTTCAGTTTTGTGGATACCAGTGCCTGAACTTTAGCAATACTGTAACCACGGGATGGTATTTTCATTACACTGGAATGTTTTCTGTTTAACTGTGAAACCTTTTGTGTTTAAGCACAAGTCATTTGCGCACATGTTGTCATTATTGAATTCTGTTACAAGACATCTGCCAGAGTGAAACCCTAGAGTTAATTAAACTTTCACATGCTGAAGTAATACAGCATCGTGCTTTAACCTTGAGTCCTGAACTTATTGTCGCTTGGAAAAGCTGTTTGGTTTCAATCCTCCTAATGCTGATTCAGATCCTTGTTTCATCTGAAGACAGCAGTGCATGGCAGATAATGTAATGAAGTGTGTCAGTCAGCTTTGCTGTATAGTGGTGCAATGGGATTTTACCTCATGGTGTCTCACCAAACTAGTTCCCTGTTTCAAGAAGAAATGTTGAGTAGTGGTGAGATAGTTTTGCATTGGGAGAGAGTAAACATGGGGGAAGAAATTATTATTGTCTCTATTTAACCTTTTTAAGATATAGTGAAAATGTTTGAGAAGGTTTTCTCCACCATTTGAAACAGATTTGTCAAAGTAAGTATAAGGGGTAAGCCATTTAGGACCAAGATGAGGAGAAACTTCTTCACTCAGAGAGTTGTGAGAATGTGGAATTCTCTACCACAGAAAGTTGTTGAGGCCAGTTCGTTAGACATATTCAAAAGGGAGTTAGATGTGGCCCTTATGGCTAAAGGGATCAAGGGGTATGGAGAGAAGGCAGGAATGGGGTACTGAAGTTGCATAATCATATTGAATGGTGGTGCAGGCTCGAAGGGCCGAATGGCCTACTCCTGCACCTATTTTCTATGTTTCTATGTTTCTATGATTTTGCTGCAATAGCAAACAGATATTTCCCCCAGAGGATAATTTAACTGAGTTCAAGAGTTTTCAGATATTCCAACAATCAATCTGAAAAACAAAACCAATCTTCCTACAGGCATGCATACTTCATTCACTGGTGGTGATAACGCTGGATTATGCACACAGAATCATTGTACCGCACAGAAGGAGGCCATACGGCCCAACGTGCAGGTGCCAGCTCTTTGAAACAGAGGTCCAATTAGTCCCACCAATTAGCCCTGCAAAATTTTTCCTTTTCAAATGTTTATCCAATTTCCTGTTGAAAGTCACTATTGAATCTGCTCCCACCCACCCTTTCAAACAGTGCGCATTCCAGATCAGAACAACTCGCTGTGTAAAAGAAATTCTCCTCAATGATTGATGCATATATGTGTTCTATGCTTCCAATCCGTGTGTTAGAGACACACTTTTGTGCAGAATCCTTCTTTAGCAATATGTTGGGTTCACTTAAGAATGGGAATTGGGACCGTGGAGGTCAGTAGGCCTTGGAGGATCTTCCATCCCTTAAAATTAAGTCATAACTAGTACTTCATTGGCTGTAAAGTGCTTTGAGACGTCCGGTGGTCGTGAAAGGTGCTATATAAATGCAAGTCTTCCGTTTTTCTTTTTAAAAATCTGCTATTTTAATCTAAGCTTTTAAATACGCTGCAACGAATGTAGGCAGGTACAAGCGGAGCAGAGACAGTCACAAAATGAGCACCGCACAATGGCACAATCGGTCAACAAGTTTTAAATAATGTATTTCGCTTTTTGACCCTGTGTTCCACATAGCTACAGTAAGTTATTGCCCTGTTGTCCTGTGACCACTGCAGTGAATGTGCAGTTTGAAATAAATGTGGCCCAAAGGACATGGAGATATAACCGGCCAGCTGTAAATAATTACTAAAATACCATGCTGTAATTCTTTTTACAGCCTTATGTCAGTACTGGATGACAGAGTGTGATTAGCTGGAGCACCACGGGCTTTGCATCTGTAGAGGGGCCTCTGATATTAGATTGAGGCAAATAATGCAGTTAGTTTATTACTTCTGGACTTCTTTCATTCAAGTATCCACGTTCTTTAAAGTAAAAGTTGAAACAATTTATTTTTATCCTGTAGGCGTCAATTACTGTACAAAAATAAGAAAAAGCTGGATCGTGATATTTAACTATCAGACAATATGTTGTGGCTTAAATTTCTGAGACCTATAATGTGTGTAATTTAATTGCTATAACAAGGAGATTCAGATCCAGATGAAACTATTATTTATACCTGCATATGAGGAAAGCCATGCACAAAATGAACCCACAAAATTTCACTCGACATTCTTGACTCCTGTAAAAGTTGAGGGCTGACATTACACAGTCGCGCTGTGCTTTCATCTACTTGTTGTGAAGGCTATGGGGAAAGAGCAGGGGAGTGGGGCTAATTGGAAAACTTTATCAAAGAGCCAGCATAGCCACAATGGGCTGAATGGTCTCCCTATGTGCTGTATGATTCTATGTTGGCTGGTGCGGCAAATACATTGGAGCCGAAATTCAGGGTCCCGAAATTCAGGGTCCCTGGGTTTGCGGCAGCCATGCGGCAGAATCGAGTGGCCGCCGCGTTCCAGTCGATGGGCCCCCGCGACCCAAATTCAGCGCGGGAATTTTTGGGGTGGTGTCCACTACCGCCCCAAACCGCCGACTTCCGCTGCGCTATGGGGCTTGCGGCCGTGATGACGTTATTCGAGTGTGCACCGCTGCCTGCTTTTTTCCTGACAGTGCCCCCGCCAGCTTTTTGGGTCAGCGCACTTTGTCGGACTGCTCGAGATCGCCAGAGGAAGAGAACAAAGATTTTGTGCGATCGGATATTTGTGGTCCACACTTTTTCGAATTTCTCTATGGAGATTTGCTAAACCTGCAGCGGACTTTTTGTGAGTTTCGAAAACTTTTTCACTCTCACTGATTAGTCATGGCCTGTGGGCCTCATCCTCTGCTACACACTGATCTGTTTGTGAGGATCGAGCCTTCAGACAGAATGGGCTCGGTGTTGGCCTTGTGCACATTGCGAGAGGCAGGGTGGTACGCAGGGGAAGGTGGTGCCGTCAGCAAGGGGTACAGAGGCAGCGGACAAGGGAGGAAGCAGCCATGGCTGCCCAACAGGGAGAAGGGTCTGCAGAAGGCCACCAGAGGAGGAGAACGGAGATTTTGTATGATCTGGTATTTGTGGTCCGAACTTTTTCGGATTTATCTCGATGTAGAGAGGATGGCAGGAGGGAGCTGGCGTGAGGAGGAGGATCAGGTATGCTCACGCCCCCCCCCCCCCGTACCAAATACTGGGCCAGGAGCCTTGCCAGGAGCAGCCTCCAGAGGCTCTGGAACATCAGCAGGAACAGGGAGAAGGCGATTAGCCAGGTGACATCGGGGGAAGGAGGCCCTACCGTCAAAGGGTCTACCGACGTCAGTTTTCCTTCCTGGAGCTCAGTGATGAGCAATGTTTGCAAAGGCTGTGATTTAGAAAGGATGTACTGAGGGGGCTGTGCAATGTCCTGTGACCGTCGATCTGGAGCCTCACACAAGGCTCAGGACAACTCTCACCGTTGAGACCAAGGTCACCATAGCTCTTAACTTTTATTCCACGGGGTCTTTCTCGTCTGCAACTGCAGACATATCGATCATCTCCCAATTCTCTGCCCATCTCTCCATCCGGCAAGTGAGCGATGCTCTGTATAGGAGAAGAGTCAAAAAAAATCTCCTTCCCGATGACCAGGGAGAAGCAGTTGGAGTGGCAGGCCGGATTCATCCGGATTGCAGGGTTCCCCAGGGTGCAGGATACCATCGACTGCACACACGTTGGCCTGAGGGCGCCACAACACCATCCCGAACACTTTATCAACAGAAAGGGTTTCCACTATCTGAAGGTGCAGCTTGTGTGCGACCACCAGCGCAGGATCCTGGCAGTTGATGCCAGGTATCCAGGCAGTAGCCATGATTCCTTCATCCTGCGCCAGAGCAGTGTGCCCGCTGTCTTCACCGGGCCAAATCAGGATTGTGGATGGCTGCTTGGGGACAAGGGATATCCCCTGTCCACCTGGCTGCTGACTCCACTTCAGAACCTCAGGACAGCGGCCGAGCATGCCTACAACGACACTCATTCTGGCACCAGGGATCCTCAAACAGAGGTTCCGTTGCCTGGACCACTCTGGTGGCACCTTGCAGTACTCGCTGGAACGGGTCTTCATATTCGTGGTGGTCTGCAGCATTCTGCACAACCTGGAAGGCCAGCCGCTGGAGGTCGAGCCAGCATTACCATCTGAGGAGGAGGCGGCGCAGGAGGAGGAGGAGGAGGACCAGGATCCCCGTCGCCATCCAGCCAGGAGGCGTCGTCGCCATCACAACCCTGCAAGGGAGGGGCAGAGACGCCCGATTGCTGCTCGATTGCTAATCACATCCCTAGATAACTCTTCAGCCCCAGTTTCCATGGCCATCCCAATGAGTGCCTTCACACATAATTGCCCAGTCTCAAATGATACACCTGCCCAGATATAGATGCAAAAAATAAAGATTTATGTCATCATCCAAATCATTGCAAAAGGCCAACACAACAAAAAACAGTCCAAAAAACATACACAAAAACATAATTTCTCACCCTTGTGCATCTCCTTATAACGCCTCTTACACGTGCCTATCCTATTACTCCGCCTCAGTGTCTCCCCTGTGGCTGCATCATGGGTCTGGGAAGGCTGCTGTGTTTCTTGTGTGGAAGCCACAGATGTCCTTTTAGGATGCCCTCGACCAGCTTTGGGCCTGGAAGGGCTGGCTGCAGACTGGTCAGCACCCTCCTGGGATGGCTCAGTCTGGCTTGGCTCAGGTGAGACCATGGTTGGATGCACTGGCGGAGTGACAGGTCTGGGTCAGGAATGTTGTGATCCTGAGAGAGCACATCATCAGGATCCTGGTCCGAGGAGCCTGAGTCACTCCCCGGGGGCTGGCACGTTACCACCACCACCATTCTGAGGGAGCTCAGGTCGGGGGTGTGGCGCAACAGCAGAAGGTCTCCCATGGCCCATGGTCGACCCAGCCACGAATGCAGCACTGAGGTGTCAGGTGACATCGAGCTGAGTCTGCATGAGAGCAGTCAGAGTCTCAAAGCCAGCAGACATGGCTGCAGTAAGACGCTCCGTGGCCTAATGCCCAGAGTGCATAAGAGCATTCTGAGCTTCCAGAACCACAGCCATCCTCTCCAATCCAGCACGGATGCGCTCGTTCCCTCGGTGCCTGTGCTGCAATGGCAGCTGCCACATGACCTGCAGATTGTGGCATTACAGCTGGATCCGCACGGAAAATCTGGGAGTCCACCATCGCCTGTACACTGGCAATGATGAACTCCATGGTGTGCGCTCCTGACCACTTCCGACAGGCTCTCTGGCATCCTTGTCAGTGCCTCCAACATCTGGGAATGCATGGCCTCCACCCTTCTCTCGTAAGCCACAACATTGTGGGTTCATCTGAGCCCTCCTCAGCAGAACTCTGGTGCGGACTCGCCCACCGGAGAGCTCGCAGCCGAGGTTTACTAGCTCCGTCACCATGCTGCAACCCGCTAGACCCTGGTGCAGTACTCAATGCAGACCCCTGTACTATCTGAATGAGATCGGACCGCCTACTCCCAGTATCTGAGTTGGCGCGTGTGAGTGGAAGCAGTGATGCGTTGCTGCCAACAGTGTCCTCCTCTTCCTCATCATTGAGGTCCCCAAAAGATGGAGTGTGCTCCAGTTCCATGGTATCAGCAAGGCTGGACTCCTCAATATCCTCAATGCAAAGTATTTGGACTTTCAAAAGGCTTTTGACAAGGTCCCACACAAGAGATTAGTGTGCAAAATTAAAGCACATGGTATTGGGGGTAATGTATTGAAAACTTGTTGGCAGACAAGAAGCAAAGAGTAGGAATAAACGGGACCTTTTCAGAATGGCAGGCAGTGAATAGTGGGGTACCGCAAGGTTCAATGCTGGGACCCCAGCTATTTACAATATATATTAATGATTTAGACGAAGGAATTGAATGTAATATCTCCAAGTTTGCAGATGACACTAAGTGTGAGCTGTGAGGAGGATGCTAAGAGGCTGCAGGGTGACTTGGACAGGTTCGGTGAGTGGGCAAATGCATGGCAGATGCAGTATAATGTAGATAAATGTAAGGTTATCCACTTTGGTGGCAAAAACAGGAAGGCAGAATATTATCTGAATGGTGACAGATTAGGAAAGGGGGAGGTGCAACGAGACCTGGGTGTCATGGTAAATCAATCATTGAAAGTTGGCATGCAGGTACAACAGGAGGCGAAGAAGGCAAATGGCATGTTGGCCTTCATAGCGAGAGGAACTGAGTATAGGAGCAGGGAGGTCGTAATGCAGTTGTACAGGGCCTTGGTGAGGCCTAACCTTGAATATTGTGTACAGTTTTGGTCTCCTAATCTGAGGAAGGACATTCTTGCTATTGAGGGAGTGCAGCGAAGCTTCACCAGATTGATTCCCGGGATGACAGGACTGACATATGAAGAAAGACTAGATCGATTAGGCTTATATTAACTGGAATTTAGAAGAGTGAGAGGGTATCTCATAGAAACATATAAAATTCTGATGGGATTGGACAGGTTAGATGCAGGAAGAATGTTCCCAATGTTGGGGAAGTCCAGAACCAGGGGTCACAGTCTAAGGATAAGGGGTAAACCATTTAGGACCGAGATGAGGAAAAACTTCTTCACCCAGAGAATTGTAAACCTGTGGAATTCTCTACCACAGAAAGTTGTTGAGGCCAGTTCATTAGATATATTCAAAAGGGAGTTAGATATGGCCCTTACGGCTAAAGGGATCAAGGGGTATGGAGAGAAAGCAGGAATGGAGTACTGAAGTTGCATGATCAGCCATGCTCATATTGAATAGTGGTGCAGTCTCGAAGGGCCGAATGGCCTACACCTGCATCTATTTTCTATGTTTCTATGGTTCTATGTAATGCTCTCATTAGACATCTCTGTGCTGACGTCACCAAGGGTCTCATCGGGGCCTGGCACTGGTGTGCCAGGTATTGCCTCTCTCTCTCCTGTGCTGCCACTCGGTCTCTCATCTGCAAGCATAAATGGGAGAAGGGCTGCCGTGAGACGGAGGTAGGGGATTGATGATGGAGGCTGCAACGAACAGCCTTCCAGAAGGAAAGGCACAGTAGGCGCTGGCGCATTCAGGGAGAGAGAGCATTAAAGGAGGGCTTCACTTACCCACATCGGCATCAGTGGTACCGCAGGCCACAGGGAAGGCACCATGTCCATCCACGAGCGCCTTGACCCTCTCCTCCAAGGGTATGAGGACCTGTAGATCTGCCTCGCCACCACCAGTCATCCTTTGCTGCGTTCTATTGTGAGCCAGTTTGGCCTGCAAAACAAAGAATGGTTGGTGAGTACCACTGTGATGGCGCATCAGAAATGAGAGCACAAGTGTGTGTCCCTGACATGCAGCTGTAAGTGTGAAATGAAAGGGAGCCTCCATTGCGAGAACACACACGTATATACATACATATATATATATAGAGGCGTCAACAATGAAATGCTGCTTCAGTGCCTAAACAGTGAGAATGGGAAATAAGAGAAGGATGAAGGAGAGGCTCACAGATGCAAGGTCAGCAGTTGGTGGAACAGGTACTCACTTTTGTCAGGCGGATGATGTCATGCAAACATTTTCTGCAGTGCGTCGAGGTCCAGTTATGAACGGAGGTCCCAGAGACCTCCACACCAATCTCCCTCCATGCATTAGTGAACACCTCACGAGTGGGTCTCCCCACGTCTGGATAAAGGACTCGTCTCCTGCCCTCGACAGCCTGAATCAGGGTCTCCAGCTCTGCGTCAGAAAATCAGCTTGTCCTTCTTGATCCAGCAGCACCAGCCATCCTTCAACCCAACTCCTTCCCCCCTCGGGGCCTAGCTGCAAACGCTGGCCTTTAGGAAGGCCAGGGAGCAGCTGGCCCGTTATCTGCACATGACCAAAATGCTGAATATCTCCGTGCTTATCCCACTCCAATCAACCCATCCACACCACTGCAAACTCCCGATTCCCACTGCTCATTACCGCAGGAAGTCATTTAAAACAAATCTAGTGAATATGGATCGAGTGGCCGCTGCAAACATAGCGGTGGTAATGGCGCAAAGAAGGTGGTAGGTATGCCAGGTTTACAGCGGGCCTGAATTTCGGCCCCATTATCCCTTTGTCCTTCCCCATTTCAACCATGTTATTCTTAGTAGATATTGCTCTGCTCTTGCTCCTGTGTGGTGATATTTAAATGGGAATTCACTCTCTCAATTTCACTCTGGCTCCTGCTTAAATCTGTTTACAATAAATGGGTACGCACTCTCCACATAAATAGCGGACTGAGGAGCGTCATGCCAATGTGTTAAGTGTTTGTGAATTTTTCCGACAGCAATTTTTAGTCATTTGAGCCGATGTGTTTGTTTTCTATGATGAAAGGATTGTATATTTGCAAACTGTACTCGAGCCCAGAACATTGCAGAGCTAAGCACACAACACCATGGACCAATCAGAGCATTGCTGCACCATTGCCAGTCTGTTTTGGGTGCCCCAACAGATCCATGTCTACGCTCCGTCATTCCTCCTCCATGTGCCTTTTACCCACTCTGCTTTGCCCAGGCCCCAGCATCAGAATCTGCAGCTCATTCCATCACAGCCTCCCCTTGCTTCCTCCCAGCCTCACTCTCCACCCAATGCCAGGCCCCCTCCATTCTTCCAGCTCCAGTATATGGTTGCCCTGCCTTAGGAGCAGCCAGTCAGTCTTAGGCCCTGCTTCATTCCTTCCTTCATCGCCGCTAGCTTCTTGCTCCATTGTAGTTCCAGATTCATCCCTCACTCCCTCCCTGTGGCCCCGATATTTACTTGGAGCCGAGAAGAGAGCAGTAAGGAAGGGTGAGGGGCTGGAGATTTTTGGATGGGAAACTTGGAAGTAAGGGTTTCCTGGATGTCCTGCAGAAATGAACCGCAGGATGCCGATGAAATTTTTCCAACAGGTTTCCCACCTGACAGGGAAGCAGATTGACAAGGCCAGCTGTCTGTTGGGCAGGAAAGCAGCCGGGGATCAGATGGCAAGTCGGACAACGCAGCTGGGGAGTGGGGTCATCAGACATCGCGGGGGGGGGGGGGGTGCGGGGGTGGGCCGCGGGTTCATCATAGCGGGGGTTGGAACCACAGGAGGCATCAGACATCACCAGGGGTGGGGGCGGGTCAGACATCTCGTGGGTTAATCGGACAACACGAGGGGGTCGGGGATTCAGACATCACGGGGCGGGGGGGGGAGTCAGACATCACGGGGCGGGGTGGGAGTCAGACATCACGGGGCGGGGGGTGAGTCAGACATCACGGGGCGGGGGGGGGAGTCAGACATCACGGGGCGGGGGGGGGAGTCAGACATCACGGGGCGGGGGGGGGAGTCAGACATCACGGGGCGGGGGGGGAGTCAGACATCACGGGGCGGGGGGGGGAGTCAGACATCACGGGGCGGGGGGGGAGTCAGACATCACGGGGCGGGGGGGGGAGTCTGACATCACGGGGCGGGGGGGGAGTCAGACATCACGGGGCAGGGGGGGAGTCAGACATCACGGGGCGGGGGGGGAGTCAGACATCACGGGGGGTGAGGAGTCAGACATCACGGGGGGAGGGAGGAGTCAGACATCACGGGGGGGGGGGGAGAGTCAGACATCACTGGGGGGGAGGAGTCAGACATCACGGGGGGGAGGAGTCAGACATCACGGGGGGGGGGCGGAGTCATAAATCACGGGGGGGGCGGAGTCAGAAATCACGGGGGAAGGAGGAGTCAGACATCACGGGGGGAGGGAGGAGTCAGACATTACGGGGGGTGGGGAGGGTGTCAGACATTACGTGGGGTGAGTCAGACATCATGGGGAGGGAGGAGTCAGACATCACGGGGGGAGGGAGGAGTCAGACATCATGGGGGGAGGGAGTCAGACATCACGGGGGTGGGGTGGGGGGAGAGTCAGACATCATGGGGGGACATCGGACATCATGGGGTGGTTCGGACATCGTAAGAGATTGGACATCACGGGAGGTTTGGTTCGGATATTGTGGGGGTTGGACATCGCGGCCGGGGAGGGGGCAATGCGGCGGGGTGGACATTGAATATATTTCAGGATTTTGTACCTTCAATTCATTCATCATTATAGTGTGGGATGGAAATCGGGAGTGCAGGGGCTGAAGTAGGGCAGCGATGCATCAGGTCCCCTGGAGTGTGATACCCGGGTGATTTTAACTCCCTGGCCACATTTGCATTCTCCGACCCTGATCTCCAGCCAAAGCTGGGTGGAATGATATCAATACCAATGGGTGGGAGTGGGTGATCACAGGGGGAGGGGGAGAACACCCTCAGGGACCCCTGGTTAGTGAGGAGGGAGGAGGTGGGGGAAATCACAGGAGGGGTGGGAAGTTGGGGGCAGGAAAGGCCCAGCATGTCCTGTGAGGCCACAAGGATTCCCTTTACAAAAGTTTTAAAACATAAACTTACCTGGGCCTCCTGTGGCCATGGTACCGGAATTCACTGGCAGGACCTGGACTGTGCAACCCCGAGAACACCCGCAGTAAAAACAGCAGCACATAGAAGAAGATTGCATTTATATAGCGCCTTTCACAACTATCAGACGTCAAAAAGCACTTTACAGCCAATGAAGTACTTTTGGAGTGTAGTCACTGTTGTGATGTAGAAAACGTCACAGCCAATTTGTGCACAGCAGGCTCCTGCAAACAGCAATGTGATAATGACCAGATCATCTGTTTTTGTGCTGTCAGTTGAGGGATAAATATTGGCCAGGACATCGGGGATATCTCCACTGCTCTTCTTCAAAATAGTGCCATGGGATCTTTTACATCCACCCAAGAGGGCAGAGGGGGCCTCGGTTTAACATCTCATCTGAAAGACAGCACCTCTCACAGTACAGCACTCCCTCAGCACTGCACTGGAGCGTCAGCCTAGATTTTTGTGCTCAAGTCTATGAGATGGGGCTTAAACCCACAAGCTCCTGACTCAGAGGCGAGGGTGCTACCCACTGAGTCATGGCTGACATCATCAGATGGTGACTTGGCCATTTAAATTAGCCCCCCATTTCTCTGGAACAGGTGGACCTCCCATGCCTGATATAAGGTAAGTTAAGATGGTGGGGCGCGGGAGTGTGTGAGGAACGCAGCAAGACCTCCCCCCACACCCTCGCAATCTTAACCTCCTCGTTCCTGGCATGTGGGGAGGGAGGTTAAAATCAGGATTCATGGCACTGTTTCCATTGATACACAGATTTGTTCTACTGTAGTTTTGAGGAGTCACACCATTATGCTGCAACGGAAATTTTTGACATGTGAATATACACAAACGCTGTGTGCTACCCAGCTAAACCGTGCTTATTTAGTTGGTCAAGTTTAATAAATTCATCGAATTACTAATAGGCTAAAAATTAAACATACTTCAGGCTTTTTCTGTGCAAGCTGTGTAAACCAAACCGAGTGTTGCTACACGTGTTCAACCTCCCATGAGAACGAGACCTCACCAAGTGTTTTGCTCCAGCTTTCTGCAAACATATCCCATATGGTTTGAATTTCCTCTGCAGTCTAGTCGATAGGCAACAGAAATTCCAGGCTCCACTGTAAGCAGCATTGGAGTAATGAGAGAATGCCTTGCGGGCTCTTTTTATTCATTAGTCTCCAGTGTTCTGCTTATCATTTGTTTGAAGTAATGTAATGCTTGTGCTCAATATTATAGATGTTGGGCTGCATTCATTGCAGCGATTAGATCAAAGTTATCGACCAGTTTAAAACCCTGTTCCTTTTCTGTTGGAATTCATTGAAGGCTTCTTATAGGTCAGTGAAACTCATTTTTCACCGTACTATTTGAAGTGATAGTACTCCCCTGTATTAGCTAGCAACATCAATTCCCCTATCATAGATATCAGCTGTGGCTCAGTGGGTAGCACTGTTGCCTCTGAGTCAACCGACTGAGGTTCAAGTTCCACTCCAGACTTGAGCACGAAATCTAGGCTGTCACTTCAATGCAGGACTGGGGGAGTACAGCTCCATGACGACATGCAGGCCGTGATCCTTACCAACGGATCCATTACAGACCCAATCCTCATCCGAACCGGGGTCAAGCAGGGCTCCGTCGTCGCTCCAACCCTTGTCTCAATCTTCCTAGCTGCCATGCTCCACCTCACAGTCAACAAGCTCCCTGCTGGAGTGGAACTAAACTACAGAACCAAGGGAAGCTGTTTAACCTACGCCGTCTCCAGGCCAGGTCCAAGATCACCCCAACCTCTGTTGTTGAGCTAAGGTACGCGGACGATGCCTGCGTCTGCGCACATTCTGAGGCTGAACTCCAGGATATAGTCGAGGCATTTGAAAGCATGGGTCTTACGCTTAACATCCGTAAGACAAAGGTACTTCACCAGCCTGTCCTCGCCGCACAGCACTGCCCCCCAGTCATCAAGATTCACGGCACGGCCCTCGACAACATGGACCATTTGCCATACCTCAGGAGCCTCTTGTCAACAAAAGCAGACATTGATGCGGAGATTCAGCACCACCTCCAGTACAGCCTTCGGCCGCCTGAGGAAAAGAGTGTTCGAAGACCAGGCCCTCAAATCTACCACCAAGCTCATGGTCTACAGGGCTGTATTAATACCCGCCCTCCTGTATGGATCAGAGGCATGGACGATGTACAGAAGACACCTCAAATCGCTGGAGATATATCACCAACGATGTCTCCGCAAGTTCCTGCAAATCCTCTGAGAGGACAGGCGCACCAACGTCAGTGTCCTCGTCCAGACCAACATCCCCAGCATTGAAGCACTGACCACACGTGATCAGCTTCTCTGGGCAGGCCACATAGTTCGCATGCCAGACACAAGACTCCCTAAGCAAATGCTCTATGCGGAGCTCCTTCACGGCAAACGAGCCAAAGGTGGGCAGCGGAAACATTACAAGGACACCCTCAAAGCCTCCCTGGTAAAGTGTGACATCACCACTGACACCTGGGAGACCCTGGCCGAAGACCGCTCTAGGTGGAGAAAGTGCATCCGGGAGGGCGTCGTGCACTTCGAATCTCAACGGCAAGAGCGTGAAGAGGTCAAACGCAGGCAGCGGAAGGAGCGTGCGGCAAACCACCCCTTCCCTCAATGAATGTCTGTCCCACCTGTGACAGAGTCTGTGGCTCTTGTATTGGACTGTTCAGCCACCAAAGAGCTCACTTCAGGAGTGGAAGTAAGTCTTCCTCGATTCCGAGGGACTGCCTATGATGGTGACTGGGGGAGTGCTGCACTGCCAGAGGTGCTTCTTCAAATGTTAAACCGAGGCCCTAGCCTGGATATTCCAACCCTGTTCATCTCTGTTTTTGTCCCAGATGGGGGCGGCATTGGCAGCGGTGAGTTCTTCTGGGTGGGTAGCCAGCTTCCAGCGCCTCGCTGGGGTTTTCGGGGCTTGTCTCAGCGGGGCGCAGGGTATTATCGCCCGGGAGAGGCGAGCTAGTGTGCAACGCCCCTGGTTGCGACACCAGCTCAATTTTTGAGTCCTGCCCAACCCGTAGCGCAGTGTAGCGTTGCGTAACATCACGTAGCACGTCCTGCTGGGACTACCTGTGAAAACGGGTGTTCCGACCTATACTGCCTGCAGTGAGGTAAGTAAAGTCCACCTCAGGTACGTGTGATTGTTTTTTCTTTTATTTTCTTTGCGATTTATGTGGTGGTGACGTGGGCTATGTATTGGGAATGTTTTTGGTGGAGTTTGTTTCTCCCCAGGCCTCTCTCAGAACACTCTGAGGCCAGCTGTTTAGCTCAGGATTTTCACATGCTCAGCTGGCCTAGTGCTCTAAGAGAGGTGTGCAACGCCTCCCTTAGCGCTCCGCCCCACACTCAGGGCCCAGCTGTCCAATTTTGCTGACTGACCCGCAAACTATTCCTTGGCGCAAACTTTTCCACCCTGTCGCCATTACCGTCCCAAAATGAGCAAAGCCAAAAATCAGCCCCCTATCTGCTCTCTCAGGTGAGTGTAAAAGGTCCCATGGCATTGTTTTAAAGAAGAGCAGGGGAGTTCTCCCTAGAGTCCTGGCCAATTTGTATCCCTCAACCAACATCACTAAAAAACAGATGATCTGGTCATTATCACATTGCTGGTTATGGGAACTTGCTATACTCAGATTGGCTGCCACCTTTCCTACATTACAACAGTGACGACACTTCAAAAGTACTTCAATAGCTATAAAGCACTTTGGGCTGTACTGAGGTCATGAAAGGTGCTCTATAAATGCAAATTCTTCCTTTACTTTTTCTTTCTTACTGGTCAAGTCATACAGCCCACAAGTGAGAGCTGACAGCCAATCATCGCTCTCCCCCCACCCCCATCTACGGTACTTTTAGCCACAAATAAAAACACAAACAGAAAAAGTAGAAGATCACAACAGGTCTACTAGAATAAAATTCCAGAGTACGATATTAGGAATGAAACGATCCGCATGAAGTTAATCGTGTAATGATGATATGATGGTAGTAAACTAGCAATGCCGGAGGTTTAAACCCCACCACAGCAAGTTAACATAAGAAATAGGAGCAGGAGTTGGCCATTTGGCCCCTCGAGCCTGCTCCGCCATTTAATAAGATGGGCTCAGCTCCATTTCCCTGCCCGCTCCCCAAAAATCTGTCTATCTCCACCTTAGCCGGGAGCTTCGAGACTTGAAAAACTAACTATAAAAACCTGACTGGTTCATTAATATCCTACCTGGCAATTTATATGCTATGCAGCTGACTCTCAATATGGTCTGAAGTGATTGTAACACAATTGCTTTCAAAAGGGCCCATCGTACCTTCTCAGGACAACTGGATGTGGGCAATGCCAGGGTCAGCTGCAAATTCTGAGAAAAAATATTTTAAAAAATCTTCTCCCTGCTATTTTAACAAAGATGCTAAATCATTTTAAAATTAACAGGTTAATGACTTTGCTAAAAAATGAAGAGGAATTTCATATAAGCTTTCTACTGATATAGCACAGCTCAATTTTAGTCTGTAAAATTGATAAGGACTAAGACACTAACATTTGCTGCAAGACATTATCAGATTCTGGGTTTGAAATCTTTGAGCTTTGGTCTTATGGTGTGTAATGTCATCTCAACACCTTGATGGATTGCTGTCCTGTCATACACTCCAGACTTTACTGTTCTATTATACGTTATATTGTGGAGTAAAAGGGAGTCTTTTTGGCTTTGGGCAAAAGTATAAAATGGCCAATATTGAATCAGCTCCCCATTATACATCTCTCCCCATTTTTATTTCCATTAACCACAAAGTCAAACTGACCCCCAATAATTCTTTCCTGCATTAAGTGGTGTTGCTTCTCTGTAAAACCGCGTGTATTATTTCTCTATCTTCCAGTCAGTTGTCACTGCGTGCCATTGGCCTGAGATTATAAAGTTATTGATTAAAACACACCTTACAGGGCAGGCTGTAAATGCTCAAGGACATAATGGTGAAGCTTCACACTGGGGATGGGAGACACAAACCCCAATGTTAAGCATCAGTGCAAGAAGGGAGTGCACATTATCCTGTGTCAGAAGAGCTAGAGTGTATTTCAAGACTGAGGTTCTCATGGTTCAGTTTACATAGGATAACATACTGCACAGAAACAGGCCATTTGGCCCAACTAGTCCATGCCGGAGTTTATGCTCCACTCGAGCTTTCTCCAGTCTTTCCTTATCTAACTGTATTTGCATAACCCGCTAGTCCTTTCTCCCTCATATGCTTATCTAGCCTCCCCTTAAATGCCTCAACCACTCGCTGTGGTAGTGAGTTCCACATTCTCATCATTCTCTGGGTAAAGAAGTTCCTTCTGAATTCTCTATTGGATTTCTTGATGACTATCTTATATTGATGGCCTCTAGTTTTGCACTTCCTCACAATTGGAAACATGCTCTCTGTATCTAATCTATCAAACAAAAGTTTGGTCGGTACATTTTGCGGGCCAATGCGCATGTGCGGAACTCTGAACCCGGGAAAAGCCGAGTCTTAAAGGCATGTCATAGTAGTGCACCCATTAAAGTTTTCAAAATCACTTGTTTTCAACCTGAACTGTTATGTCTATCTGCCACTGCAAACTCGGAGGCTCACACACCGTGCTGTGTATAAAAGTTGCACTGACTGTGATCTCCGAGGGAAGCGCTTCCTCATCCCTTTAAGTAGCCACCAGTTAACGACTCTGCAAGCCTGTACCGACTGTTTTTCCAGACGTTGTTATTGGCGGGCGCTCAATGAGGCACATGCACCAAATTTAGTGACCGGGGCGCACATGTGTGTGTTGCACCAGGAATACATCATGATCGGAGTGATCGTCAGTACCCAGGCACTACTGGTTTGCACCCCCGGTGAGCCTCTAATGAATTTTGAGTCGGGGCGCTAAGAGCTGTGTGCCAGTTTGCTAAGCTCTAACGCTCCCATTAACGCCCCGTCTGGCCGTTAACTGAGGCTATGGACAACCGAAAATCCAACACTATGGGCTCAATTTTCCGTGATGTCGATTTATGGTGTATTGCAAGAGTTAGGCCGGTTATTTTTGGTCCCAACTACTCCAAAAAATAATTTGCAAGTTTCCCCGGTCTATTTTTTGAAATTGGCGCCATGTAGCCTCGGGGGGGTGGAGCCTAATGTCTGCGCCGAAAAAAACGATACCCCCCCCTTGTGCGCATGCGCGGGGAAAAAAAATTAAGTTTTTTTACGTGACTGCTATGGGCGCGCATGCCCAGTACAGCTCCCGGTCTGCATTTGGCCATTTTTAAAGAGCCAGTTGTGTGTGAGAACTTTAATTCTCAGTGGAAAAATCGGAGCTGCAATACAATATGCAACGTGGCTCAAGGACCAAGAATTTCTCACAGGATGAAGTAGAGGCAGTAGTTACTGTAATTGAGGCTAGCTGGCATGAGCTGGACATCAGCAGAGGTCACATAAAAGTTTCACCAAAAGAAATGAAGAAATGCTGGAACCAATTTGCAGAAGATTACTGTGTACCACCCCGAGATCTGGAGGCCGGTGCAAAAAGAAATGGCAGGACCTTAGTCAAGTAGTTAGTGTAAGTAATATTTTCATTTCTTCACTGGAATTGCAATTGTAAGTGTGATCATCTGTATATGTCTCACCCAGCAGAAAAGCACCCTCTCTAAAAAGTTATATTTTCATCTTTGCAGAGGAAGGTGGCACACAACAAAAAGAGAGAACTTGAACAGAAGGAGGCCCGGCAAATTTATACCCACTGACACCCGTGGAAGACAAGGTCACTGCTTTGATGGGTCCTGCCTGGAGAAAAGCAACCACCACTGCACAAGCCAGGCCCATACTCGAGGGAGAGGGTAAGTCCTGCAAATTCCACAGTCTGGCTTTGCTAAATGTTAAGTACTGCGCGGGCTAGCCATGCTTCAGTTCATGGGGATGTCTCCCTCAGCTACGCTTCGGTTGCTGCAATGTGCTATCATTCATCGTGGTCCTTCAAATGAGTCTGCTGCCTACGCTGTGTGAGCCTACTCATGCCACCCTGCCCCCTCCACTGCTGCTAACCATTTGTCTGTCCTGTTATATTTTGCAGAACTTGAGGCCAAACCTGACGAGGCTGAAGTCAATGCAGAAAAAGATTCAGTCACGGACAAGCCTGAAGAGGAGAACATCTTCCAATCCCATATTCCAGACCAAGAGCATGGGGATGAGGTGGAGGGGGAAGGGCAGGGGTAGGGGATGGATGAAGCCCCCACTCTTGCACTCACTCTGGAGGAGGTGCAGGGGCCGCCCATTGAGATGCCAGGCCCTTTCCTGAGTTGTACGAGTGTTGGGACATTCCATGGTTTCTCACTGTCTGAGGCTGGGGATTACAGTGTGGTGCAGCGAGGCACACCCAGGGTTCATTGGTTGTTCTTATGAGATATTATCTAATAGTTTTAGTTTATTCTTTGCCCAATGTTTTGTAAACCAGGCCACGCGTAATCCTATTTATAGTTAAATAACATTACTTCACGTTACCTTTGTGTTTTGATTGACAAGAGCAGAAATGACAAGCTGTACTGCTGTTAGACATGAGAGCGGAGATTAAATTACCGCATTGTAACCCCGATTCTGTGCCCTAAATTCACAACTAAAATAAATTCTGGACCTGCAGCCCCTCGCAATTTCTGCCCTTATGACTAGATTTTTTTTTAAATGCATGATTTCACTGTAGCATCTTAACAGAAAAGTCATTCAAAGCATCGGCATATAATAATGAATAAAATGGAAATTGCTGGAAATTATATAAAAGAACAATAATAAGTGTGGGATGTTGTAATACAGAAAACTCTGAGAATTATGACTGCTGCTTGATATTTCTAAAGGGGATGTCAGTGTGGAAACTATTGATGTTATATATATATCCATGTGAAGTAATCTCCATTGTTAGCCCTCAGCTCTCTTTTGGGACTTCCCAACAATTCAGCTGTTGTAAAATTGCATTTGAGTATCTATCAGTAAATGTGGAATACCTCAGGCACAGCACTGTGTATATCAATAAGGACATCACAGTGCAGAGACATCAATTCATTTTTCACATTCCTACTTCAACATTCAATGTTGTACAGGCCGTGCAGTCTGCAGTAAAACACAATATTGCTCAAACATGCTTTGATCAGCCCGTGTCTAATGTTTGGTGAAGGCAAGTTTTCCCACTTAGCTTAAATAAAAATCTATAAACAGGTATACCCAAACCAATTAAAAATCCCCTCTAGTTTGAGTTCCTTACAGTTATTTTCCACCATTGGTCTAGTTTTGGCCATATTTTTCTCATTTATTTTCATTTTATTTTAAAGCTCACCTGGTTTTATATTTTCCATCCTGGACATCATATAAATCTTCACCATCCACCTTACAGTGTGTTTTTCTTTAAACCGTGGAGTGCAGCATATACAGGCTTTACCCCCGATACTGGGCCAAGTGATATTAAAGTCACTGATACTGATAAAAGTATCGAAAATAAAAAATCAGGCGGCGAGTCAGCTCAGGAAACACTTCATCGTGGCTGGTTGTGTAGGCAGAGGGTCGGGGAAGAGTATTTGCCCATGGGAGAAATGGTGTGGTTATGGTACTAGACCAGCGACCTAGAGGCTGAGAGTACGAATCTGGCTAGCACCAGAAAACGACGATGACAGCAGCTGGGTTATTGTGAAGACCCAAATATTCATGATGCCCTTTAGGGAGGAAACCCGCTGTGTGTAACTGCAGTCCCACATGTGGTTGACGCCTCACAAGCCCTTCAATTGTAAACACAATGAAGCAGAAATTTATCTTGCGTGGTAGGCAAAATGGGCATTATCGAATCGGTTGTTCATTATACTCCTAGCCCCATGTTCAGCTCCACTGACTTCAGTACAATGGTATACCAAGCGGGCGTATAACAGGCAGCCAATGTGACAATGTACATTTTGCTTTACCGCCTAAGTTTTAAAAAAATGTATTCATTCACGGGATGTGGGCATCGTTGGCATGGCCAGCATTTATTGCCCATCCCTAATTGCTATTGAGAGGATGATGGAGGATATGCAACTGATTGGCTTGCTAGGCCATTTCAGAGGGCAGTTAAGAGTCAACCACATTGCTGTGGATCTGGAGTCACATATAGACCAGACCGGGTAAGGACGGCAGATTTCCTTCCCTAAAGGACAATACTGAACCAGATGGGTTTTTACCACAATCCGGTAGTTTGATGGTCACCATTACTGATTCTTTTATTCCAGATTTATTTAATTAATTGAATTTAAATTTCCCAGCTGCTGTGGTGAGATTTGAACTCATGTCTCTGGATCATTAGTCCAAGCCTCTTGATTACTAGTCCAGTAACGTAACCACCAAACTACCGTATCCCCCCAAAGTCGAATTTCTAGCCCAAATGCTTCAAGAAGAAGGCCCATTGCCACTTTCTCAGGGGAACCAAAGCTGTCAATAGATGTGGTTTTCCAGTGTTGCCCATATCCTCAGATCTAATTAAAAAGCTCCAGGAAGGCGGTATGGCACAGAAGAATAAAACAAGAAAGTAGAAATAAAATGTTATACTAATTCAGCGAATACAGCCAGATTTATTTTTCCCTCACTGATTTTCTCTCTTTACCTCATTTTTCCCAACTGCCCTGATTTATACCGGGCGCAGGTCCAGAGGCAGTGACAGTTCTCGTATTTTGTCCAAGTATCCATCTTTCAAATGTGGCACAACATGGGGAGCGTTGGCAGGCTGGTTGATTGGGGGAGGGAATTGCAGCCTACTGCCAGGACAACAGTGATCTAACACAGAACAGCTAACACTACTTATAGTGTCTTTCCTGTAATGAAAGTGCTTTACAGAGAATGTGAACAGGGCCTAAGCAGAGGAGGAGTGAGTTCGGGAATGTGGCCAAAAACACAGTGGAAGAAGTGGGTTTTAAGTAATGCTTTGAAGGGAGGAAAGAGAGGTCACAGTGAGGCCGTGCTTTTAAAGAAAGAAAGACTTGTATTTATATAGCGCCTTTCACGACCACAGGACATCTCAAAGCGCTTTACAGCCAGTTAAGTTTTTTTGGAGTGCAGTCACTATTGTACTGTAGGAAACACGGCAATCAATTTGTGCACAGCAAGCTCCCACCAACAGCAATGTGATAATGACCAGATAATCTGTTTTGTTATGTTGATTGAGGGATAAATATTGGCCAAGACACCGGGAATAACTCCCTTGCTCTTCTTCGAAATAGTGCCATGGGATCTTTTACATCCACCTGGGGGAGCAGATCTTCTATGTCCATCTTGGTTTAACGTCTCGTCCGAAAGACGTCACCTCCGACAGTACAGCACTCCCTCAGCACTGCACTGGAGTGTCAGGCTAGAATTATGTGCTCATGTCTCATGGAGTGGAACCTTCTGATTCAGAGATGAGTGCGCTACCCATGGAGCCACAGCTGACACTTAGGGACTTTTAGGGACTTAATGACCAAAAGCTCTGCCATTGATTATGGAATAGAAGGCAGGGATTTACAGCAGACCAGAGTCAGATGTTCAGAGGGTGCATGCTGAGACATAGGATTGGAAAAGATTTCACAGGAGGGGAAGGTTTAGAAACAAGGATGAAGATTTTGAAGTCAGTGAGTTGAAAGATGAAAACGCAGTGGAAATCCATGAGGACAGGGTGGTAGGGGTGCAGTATTTGGGATAGGAAAAACATTGTTGAGCAGAGGACAACATGAAAAGTAAAAGTAAAGACTTGCATTTATATAGCACCTTACATGACCTCCCAAAGTGCATCACAGCCAATGAAATTCCATTCGCAATTACTCAGATAATGAAGCAGTCTAGGTCCACCTGCAGCAAGACCTGGACAATATCCAGGCCTGGGCTGATAAGTGACAAGTAACATTCGCGCCACACAAGTGCCAGGCATTGACCATCTCCAACAAGAGAGAGTCTAACCACCCCCTCTTGGCATTACCATCATCAAATCCCCCACTATCAACTTCCTAGGGGTCACCATTGACCAGAAACTTAACTGGACCAGCCACATAAATACTGTGGCTACAAGAGCAGGTCAGAGGCTGGGTATTCTGCGGCGAATGTATCACCTCCTGACCCCCCCAAAGCCTTTCCACCATCTACAAGGCACAAGTAATTGTTGTGATGGAATACTCTCCACTTGCCTGGATGAGTGCATCTCCAAAAACACTCAAGAAGCTTGACATTATCCAGGACAAAGCAATGTGCTTGATCGGTGCCCCATTCATCACCTTAAAATTTCATTCCATCCATTACCGGCGCAACGTGGCTGCAGTGTGTAACATCGACATGATGCACTCCACTAACTTGCCAAAGCTTCTTCGATAGCACCTCCCAACCTCTACCACCTACAAGGACAAGGGCAGCAGGCATATAGGAACACCACCACCTCCACGTTCCCCTCCAAGTCACACATCACGGTGACTTGGAAGTGTTTTGCCGTTCCTGCATCATCGTGGGATCAAAATCCTGGAACGCACTAACAGCACTGTGGGAGTATCTTCACCACACAGACTGCAATGGTTCAAGAAGGTGGCTCACCGCCATCGTCTCAATGGAAATTAGGGATTGGCAATAAATGTTAGCCTTGCCAGTGACTCCCATATCTCGTGAATGAATAAATGTTTTTTAAGTACTTGTTAAGTGCAAAAAGCAAGATCCCACAAACAGCAATAAAATACATGACCATATAATCTATTTTAGTGATGTTGGTGAGGGGTATCTATTGGCCAGGAAACTGGGGAGAACTCCTCTAGCCTTCTTTGAATAGTGCCATGGGATCTTTTGCATCCGCCCGAGAGGGCAGACGAGGCCTCGGTTTCACGTCTCATCCGAAAGACAGCACCTCCAACAGTTCAGCACTCCCTCAGTGCACTGGAGAAATCAAGCCAGGAAATAACAAAGGCGTGGATGAGGGAGGAAATCTACATAAGAACATAAGAAATCAGAACAGGAGTAGGCCATTTGGCCCCGTCGAGCTTGCTCCGCCATTCAGTAAGATCATGGCTGATCTGATCATGGACTCAGCTCCACTTCCCACCCCGCTCCCCATAACCCTTTACTTCCTCATCGCTCAAAAATCTGTCTATCCCCGTCTTAAATATATTTAATGACCCAGCCTCCACAGCTCTCTGGGGCAGAGAATTCCACAGAATTACAACCCTCTGAGAGAAGAAATTTCTCGTCATCTCAGTTTTAAATGGGCAGCCTCTTATTCTGAGACTATGTCCCCTAGTTTTAGTTCCCCCTATGAGTGGAAATATCCTATCTGCATCCATCTTGTCGAGCCCCCTCATTATCTTAAATGTTTCAATAAGATCAACTCTCATTCTTCAGAACTCCAATGAGTATAGACCCAACCTACTCAACCTATCTTCATAAGTCAACACCCTCATCTCCAGAATCAACCTAGTGAACCTTCTCTGAACAGCCTCTAATGCAAGTATATCCTTCCTTAAATGCTGAGACCAAAACTGTATGCAGTACTCCAGGTGTGGCCTTATCAATACCCTGTACAGTTGTAGCAGGACTTCTCTGCTTTTATACTCTGTCCCCCTTTCTATAAAGACCAACATTCCATTTGCCTTCCTGATTACTTGCAGTATCTGCAGACTAACTTTTTGTGTTTCATGCACAAGGACCCCCAGGTCCCTCTGTACTGCAGCACTTTACAATTTTTCTCCATTTAAATTATAATTTGCTTTTCTATTATTTCTGCCAAAGTGGATAACCTCACATTTTTCCACATTATACTCCATCTGCCAAATTTTTGCCCAATCACTTAGCTTGTCTATATCCCTGTGTAGATTATTTGTCCTCCTCACAATTTGCTATCCCACCCATCTTTGTATCATAAGAAAACTTGGCTACATTACACTTAGTCCCTTCATCCAAGTCATTAATATAGATTGTAAATAGTTGAGGCCCCAGCACCAATCCTTGCGGTGCCCCACTAGTCACTGTTTGCCAATTGGAAAATTTATCCTTACTCTCTGTTTTCTGTTAGTTAACCAATCCTCTATCCATGCTAATAAAATACCCCCAACCCCGTGAGCTTTGATCTTGTGCAGTGAACTCTTATGTGGCACCTTATCGAATGCCTTCTGGAAATCCAAATACACCACATCCACTGGTTCCCCCTTATCCACCGTTACGTCCTTAAAGAACTCCCGCGAATTTGTCAAACATGATTTCCCTTTCATAAAACCATGCTGATTCTGCTTGATTGAATCATGCTTTCCCAAATGTCCTGCTACGTCTTCCTTAATAATGGACTCCAGCATTTTCCCAACGACAGATGTTAGGTTAACTGGTCTTAGTTTCCTGCTTTTTGTCTGCCTCCTTTTTAAAATAGGGGCGTTACACTTGCGGTATCTGTGCAATGATTCATAACCGTCTGACTAAGCTGCAGAGTGGCTGCATATTCATGGTGTGGCAGCCCTTTCTGTTGAACAATGAAGTAGCATTGGACTTAGGGATGTGTCGGGCCAGGTGAGTACAGTAAATGCACTTTTGGAAATCCTGTCACATAGTAGAAGTAGGGGCTTCATGCTGCTCGCTCCTTTCCAAAGGAAAACTGATAAATTCACTGGCTTTGGCAAATAACGCATCACGTGACTTGTATGATGCAAGTGGGCACTTGTGTTTGGGAGATGTGACCGAGATCTCTCAGGGTTATTTGGAAGGGTCCTGCTGTATAAAATTTCAACTAAGCTGTTCAACAAAGCTGAAAGCTTCACAATCACTGGTTTCAAGGTCTGGCTGCAGGGGTGTGTTGGCCTCTGTGTGCACATGTCTTCGGACATGTCCAGGTATGAGAGCCTAGCTCCAAATGGAGATTCACCTGCACTAATGCACCTGTCTGCTATGCCAACTCTTATCCTCCTCCCCCAGAACCTGCAACTAAATAGGTATAGTCATATAGAGACAGTCCCCACTACTTGCACCGTCCATCCTTATCACAGACAGCTGCTTATATTGGGCAAACGGTGCTAACCATTTGCCATCACCAATTACAAACTGTATCTGTGCTATGATTCATAACTGTCTGACAGAGTGGTTGCATATTCATGGAGTGGGAGACCAGTCAATTACAAAGGCGCCGCTTATAATGTATTAAATGGCTGGAACGTGGGGCCCTGGGACATTGTGGGCCACGCCGACCTGTGTGAGAACATCTCCGCAGGTCGGGGCTATAAAAAAAGCTGGAGCCACTGCAGCTTCCAATGCGAGCTGACACAAATGTGTGACGGCTTCAAGCTGGGCGACTGGGTGATGTCATCAGGACCCAGGTCGCCGTTTGGAGCGTGGGCAGGAACATCGGCTGGGCCCTGGTACGGCAGAGGAGTGGGAAGGTCGTGGCGGACTTGCGACGAGCGATCAGGGCGGAGGAGCGATGAGGGATTGTGGCTGAGATTTGGTGGGTGATCGTGGCGGAGGTTTTGCGAATGTTTGGTGCGGAAGTGCGGCGAATGTTTTTATGGCGGAAGAAAGCTGAGGGATCGTGGCGGAGGTGTGGCGAATATTTGTGGCGGAGGAGCAGCCGAGAAATCGTGGTGGAGTTGCGGCGAATGAGGGTACGGAGCCCAGAAGAGCCAAGGGTCCGGGGCAGCAGAGGCCAGCCCACACTGCGATATGTGTGCGCACTAGGTCCGCGCAGCAGAGCAGGTCTCCAGTCATCCTGGTTAACCCTTGTCACTGGATAAAGGCCTAGCTCTGTCAAGCCCATGTGGTGGCTGGTGTGCAACGGTCACCACACGTTAAAAAAATCCATGCACAGGCATCTTTCACCCCTTCAATTGGAGTTCAGGACTGGAATATCGGGTCCTTCATTGAAACATCTGTGAACTCATGTGGAAGCAAGTCATCCTCGTTCGAGAGACCGCCTATGATGATTAAATGGCGCCATCTATTTCCAGTAGATCAGCACTCACTGACTTAAAAGTTCTGCTGATTTCAGGCAAAGGCAGGTCTTCAAGGAGCTTCAATCCACTGTTTGCACTGTAAACAATTACTGGAGGCGGTCGGAAACTGGAGCTATTGAAATTGCCCGAGGTTGTCACTTTCCGACTGCCTCCTGTAATTGTTAACAGTGCACACAGCTGATTGCAGGCTCCATCGGTTTTATAGTCCACCACGTACAGTGGGCAAATCACTTTAGCAAGAATGCGCCCGCAGTGGGGACTTGTAAGTCAGTGCACTAATACTGTTTGCTGAACACACAGGCACAGGTGACAGATTTTATATAACATTAAGAAGCTGTCAGCAAGGCTGATAATACAATCTATCACACTCAGAATACTGTTATACATTGGTCAAAGGCTCCCTGTCTTATGGGATTCTGTGGCCTATGCAGCACTTGATATTTTGGGGAAACAAGGAATCGGAATTATATTATCAGCCCCAAAGTTTTTTATGTCATTGGATTTAAATTTTTCTCAATGAATTTCAAGAGCAATGGGGAGTCTGTTCAATAAAGCTCATAAGATCATAAGAAATAGGAGCAGGAGTAGGCCATATGGCCCCTCGAGCCTGCTCCGACATTCAATATGATCATGTCTGAACTTCAACATCAAGTTCACTTTCCCGCCCTATCCCCATATCCCTTGAGTTGGTTAGTGCCCAAAAGTCTATCAATCTGTGTCTTGAATATGCTCAACGACTGAACATCCACAGCCCTTTGGGGGGTAGACAATTCCAAAGATTCACAACCCTCTGAGTGAAGAAATTCCTCCTCATCTCATTTCTAAATGTCAACCGCTTATCCTGAGACTATGACCCCTAGTTCTAGACACTCCAGCCAGGGGTAACAGCCTCTCAGCATCGATCCTATTAAGCGCACTCTAAGGCCCCAAGTTTCACCATGATTTGCTCCTGATTTTTAGGAGCAACTGGTGTAGAACGGAGTATCTTAGAAATCAGAATTCTCGCCATTTAGTTTGCTCCAGTTCGAGTCAGTTAGAACAGTTTCACTTTGGAACAGAATTTTTTTCCAAAAGGGGGCGTGTCCAGCCATTTACGCCTGTTTTCAAAGTTTCGTCAGTGAAAACTTACTCCAAACTAACTTAGAATGGAGTAAGTGAAGATTTTTGTATGCTCGAAAAAACCTTGACTACACTTTAGAAAATCAGGCGTAGGTTACAAATCAGGCGTAGGGAATGGGGGGGGGGGTTTAAAGGGAAGTTTACAAACATTAAACACTTCAGTTTTACAAATAAAGAGCCATCATCAATAATAAATGATAAATACATCAATAAATCAACCAATAAATCAATCAAAAAAAATTAATAAGAAATAATTTTTTTTAAAAATCAATAAATAAAACATTTTCTACTTACCGACTGCAGCACCGGGAGCCCTCCAACAGCGTGCTGGGATCCCCCCCCCAGTGTGTCTCTGTCAGTGTCTCTATCTCTCTGTCAGTCTGTCTGTGTGTGTCTCTCATTCTCTGTCTGTCAGTGTCTGTGTTTCTGAAAGTGAGGGGAGGGGGAGGAGGGGGGTAGAGGGAGAGAGGGGGGAGCAGAGGGAGGGAAGGGGAGAAGGGGGAGGGAGGGAAAGGAGATGGGGGGAAAGGAGATGGGGGGGAAAGGAGATGGGGGGGAAAGGAGATGGGGGGAAAGGAGATGGGGGGGAAAGGAGATGGGGGGGGAAAGGAGATGGGGGGGGAAGGGGATGGGGGGGGGAGGAAGGAGATGGGGGGGGAGGAAGGAGATGGGGGGGGGGGAAGGAGATGGGGGGGGGAAGGGGATGGGGGGGAGGAAGGAGATGGGGGGGGAGGAAGGAGATGGGGGGGGGGGGGAAGGAGATGGGGGGGGGGGAGGCTGAACGGGCCGGGCCCGACCGGGCCCGATACTTCGGGCAGGACCCGTCTCCAGCACCAGATTTACATGTAGGTGGCATTGAGTCGGGTCGGGATCGCGGGTCGGGTTGGGGGGAGCGTGGGTCGGGAGGGTGGTGGGAGGGAGGGAGGTTCGGTTCGGGTCGGGGGGAGGGAGGGAGAGGGAGGTCAGGTCGAGGGGAGGGAGGTCAGGTCGGGTCCAGTCGGGGGGTTGTGGGGGGGGGAAGCGGGAGTCGGGTCGGGTCTGGGAGCGGGGGAAGCGGGAGTCGGGTCAGGTCGGGTCCGGGGGCGGGGGAAGCGGGAGTCGGGTTGGTGTCGGGTCCGGTCCGGAGGCGGGGGGCGGGAAGCGGGAGTCGAGTCGGGTCCGGAGGAAGCAGGAGCTGGGCGTGGGTGGAGCCTTATACACGCAGCCCCAGTGAGGCCATTCGGCCAAGGCTAGGGGCTGCGTGCTCCGGCCCCTCCCACACAGCATGTGCAGAGGTCCCGGCACTGTTTTCAGCGCAGGGACCTGGCTCCGCCCCCTACAGCTGCACTGCGTCGAGGGCCAGAGGACCTGCAGGGAACCGGAGAATCTGGAAGTTTTTTTTAGGCGCACTTTGTGGCGTGAAAAACGGGCGTCCAGGTTGGGACTGCGCCGTTCTAGGCGCGGCTCGAAACTTGGGTCCTATATCTCTATTATTGACTACAATAATTGGACCAAATTGAAATGATAAAGTGACGAATATTTATTAATGCAAGGAAGAAGTTGACTCAAACAATGCTGATAACTTTTGACCAATCTGGGAAAATAAATGAATGAAAATTGCAGTAATCTCTTGATTTATGATGGTAACATTGTCAAAGGTACTACAATATGTTTGAGGGTTTATGCATTAACAAATAAAAGTGGTCTACACAGACTATCGGAATGAGAATTTGCAATTTGAAACACTGCGGAATCCCAAATGAATAGCCTGAGAGACTTTGGCTTACCGGAAGATAATTACAAGCTGATAGACTTTGTCTCCCTCCTGTCTACTGGCCACATGTACTTAGTGCCATGGGCCATTAACAGCTACCACCCACAAGGTTAATGTCACTCATCTACCAGCATGGAAACGTATATTTTGATAAATCTTTGAACTGACAGATGTGGATTATGGCAGAAAGATCTGGGTTATATCTGAATATAATGTCCAGGGTTTTGTTCATGTTTCTTTCCGAAGAAGGAAAATAAAAGAACTAATGCTCAGCAGATGAATTTAACTGGCAGAGGAAAAGTTGGGATTCCTCTGATTGCATCTGAACGCAAGCTGCAGCTACCTTCCTTGAAAATTAACCTTGGATTTTATAAAGCTAGCTCTGAACGAACGTCCCCCTCCCCTCCTGATTGCTGAGTAGGTAAAGGCCTCTCCTGGTGTAACACTAAACCTCACGCACCAGGAAATCAGAGCTTTGGCTTCCAGTCTGGGCTGATCTCAACGGTGGTATATTTCGCCTTGTGTCCTTGAACCCGGGATTTGGGGGGGGAGGGGTGGGGGGAAGCAGTCATAGCCCTACCCCCCGCCCCCACTCCACCCCGCTCCTTTTGGGTCGCCCCCCCCCCCCCCCCCTCCCGAAATCTCTCCTCCTCTCCATCTCTCCCGACCGTTTAAAAGCTCCTCAGAATCGATCCCTTTGATGCGTGGGCATTGGTTGAGAATAGAATTGAGCTGCTTTGCCAGGCACCTCACAACCGAATGGCCATTTGGGCGAGGTGCTGGAAGGTAGCTGGCGCCTGGCGAACCATCCTCCAGCAAGAAACCATGGCCTACAAATTCATCTCGGGCAGTGAGGCAAAGCGATCCAATCCGATCCTGTCTGGTTTCCGACACTGCCTCAGACAAATTTCTGGACCCATATCTTCAGGAGCAGAGAGAAGGAAGGGATGGAAAATTGGCAGAATTAAGATATTTCATTTGTTGAAGAAAATATTTGAACCAAAGGGCAGATTTGAGTTGGAGTGGTATTGGTATCTCACTGGAGAATATTGAAAAACTACAAACAATCTGCCCCAAACACTATGTTGCAGTGCTGATTGGCTGAGACCATTTGTGATATGATCGCTATTTAGTGCGTAATGATGTGAAGCAATTTTTGCATTTTGATGTCAATTTATTGTTGAAGTTATAGAACCATAGAATCATAGAATAGTACAGTAGAGAAGGAGGACATTTGGCCCATCGAGTATGTGCCGGCTCTTTTGAAGAGCAATCCAGAGAGTCCCACTCCCCGCTCTTGCTCCATATCCCTGTAATTTTTTTGTCCTTTCAGTATTTATCCAATTCTCTTTTGAAGATACTATTGAATCTGTATCCACCATCCTCAGGCAGTGCATTCCAAATCCTAACCACTCGTTGCGTAAACATGTTTTCCCTTATGTCGCCTCTGGTTCTTTTGGTAATCGCCTTAAATCTGTGCCCTCTGGTTATCGACCCTTCAGCCATTGGAGACAGTTTCTCTTTATTTACTCTATCTAAATCCTTCATGATCTTAAACACCCCTATCAAATCTCCTCTTAGCCTTCTCTGCTCCAAAGAGAACAAAGAAAACAAATTTTAAATGATTTTACTTCTACAGCTTCCCCTCCTTTTCTCAAGCCATTGAATGGAGGCTGAGATAGTTTTCCGAAGGCATTGGCTGTGTTTTGTCCAATGGCTATTTTTTTATCTAATTTCGTACAGATGGAAGGACATTCAACTAAGGGGAGCATCACAGACAAATCCAAAACTGTTGTGACATCACCGTATGAACTTTCCAACGTAGGTCGTTGAATAGTAATCGGGAGTTGGTATTTTCACTCTCTGGAGCAAGTCCAGCACAGACCCAGGAAGAAACCTGGGACCTTATTAAACCATATGGCCCTGTTCCACACTGGACAGTAACTTTACCAACTGTTAACTCCTATGTATGCCTTCCCTGCCTTTGGCTCACCGTTGATGGCACAGCCTTCGCCCACCTCATCGCTGCTCTTTAGAAACCCCTCCCTAAACCTCTCTTCCTGTGGGGTTCGGGTGAGAAAGTGGAATTGAGGTAAAAGAACTGCTATGATCTTATCGAATGGCGGAGCAAGCTGGAGGGGTCCTGTGGCCTACTCTTGCTTCTATTTTTTATGTTGTGTTCTTGCATTCTTCACCATCTCTCTGCGCTTTTTAAACCCTCCTTAGAATCGATTTCTTTGATCAGCTTTCAGATACTGCTCCCTCACGCCCCCCCACCCACCCCCCCTCCCCACCCCCAGCCCTGCCCTCGTCACTCACTCACCTCCTTCTTGGATCGACATCTGTTTCCATTACTCCTGTGTGTGAAGCACATTAGGGCATTTTTTAACAATAAAATTGCCGCAGAAATGCAAATTTTTGCAGTAAAAATCGGGTACAGTGTCTCAAGAGTAACTTTACCAAATGAAAGTGCCCTTTAACCAGCTGTAGACTGATTGTACGTGTAATATAGAGATGTGTGCTTCAGATGGCTATACCCAATGAATGTGATAAAAGCAATTGAGCATTAGAATTATAGAAGGTTGATTTATTTGTGTGACCATGCCGGAGAATGGTTAGTTCTTGATTCCCTAAGCCTTTGTAAATAAAAATGGAGATGGTTTAAACAGCAATTGCAGACAGGTGAAGGGGTTCATTTAAGTAAGAGTGAATAGCCAGTCTGCAGATCCTGTCGACATGTATAGCCACGAGTAAATGACGTTGCCCCAGGGCTTTATTCAGAGCTGAATCTTATTTTTAGCGTAATTGAACATGAATTAAGATTGCTTTCATGAACTGACAATATTCACCAAACGAATCTACAAACACTATACATAAATAAATAATTTAAGTTTACCTCCATTTGGTAGATTATTTGCAAATGAAATAATAAATATCTTATTTCATTTTCAGCCTCAGGTTTTACCTTAGCTGAGGGACTGATTGCCTTGCATAGTGTGAATACCTGTACTGTGGATTACTATTACCTGCATATTTAATTATTGCCTGGAGAAATCGCTAATTAGTGTAATTTGCAATCACAAAAAGATAAACTTTGACCTAAAAACAATAGAATCTAATGGTATAGGTAAGGCAGAACTTAAGACCTACAGCAGCCGTAGGGGGCAAAATGGTCCCTTTTTTAGAGGCCTGTTAATGCCTCCGAGGGACGCTAACAGGGCAAAAGAGACTT
Organism: Pristiophorus japonicus; assembly: GCF_044704955.1. Lineage (NCBI taxonomy): Eukaryota > Metazoa > Chordata > Chondrichthyes > Pristiophoridae > Pristiophorus > Pristiophorus japonicus. The sequence goes on from NC_091979.1 coordinate 45,344,752, forward strand.
TTCACCGGGGTGGGGATGATGGGGTGCTACCGGCTCCCAGGAAATTGCCCGGGAGTTTGTGGAGGTGCTGCCACATCATCAGTGTGCGCATCGACCCTTCAGCGCCCCGCACTGACCCCTTACCGCCCTGCGGGGAAAATTTCCCCCTGAGGCTGGCACAAGCTGATGTCAACGCGGGTCGAGAAGCTAGCCGACATCTGCTCTCGGGACAGTAGTTAAACGGGAGGGTGCCAGCGCACTGCGCCACCCAACTTTACTAGTTTGCCAACTCTCGGCCCGGGCCGTATGCAGCCTGGCACTCCGCTTTGGGAGCCGGGCTGCAGGCCTGGTCTCTCAATGCCCTGGTGACCTAGTGGTGGCCATCAGAGGCCTTGCAGAGTGTGAAGCAGCCCTCCACTTTAAGCGAAGGGGATGGGCGTTGAAGTTCGTCAGTGTAGCGCTTCACTTCCCACCCCAGTAGCGCCCCCGAAAGGAAGTGGAGTGCGTGAGCTTGTGTTCCGCTTCCTTTTGATGGGTGGTAAGCCCAATTCAGCGGCAGGGTGTGACTTCTGCCTCGGGCGCAGAAAATCCCAGACCTGGCTGGTTACTGCCTCCAATCGGAGCGCAGGGCAATTTCACCCCGTTAGTTTAGAAATGAAGTTTTATAGTGAAACAGATTTTCTTTTCCTACAGTACACCTGTCCAATACTTGACGCAATGTAACTAGCCTAGTGAGGTAAGTATACTCGATGAGTATATTCAAGACTCATTAAGTACATTCAAGACAGAGATCGATAGACTTTTTGATATTAAGAGAATCAAGGGACATGGCAATAGTGTGGGAAGGAGGAGTTCGGTTGAAGATCAGCTATGATCTAATTGAATGGCGGAGCAGGCTTGAGGGGCCGACTGGTTATTCCTGCTCCTATTTCTTATGTTCTTGTAATGTTCAACATAGATTGGCCCGGATTTTGTGGGGTTAATAACTGTGGGGCTAACAGTGCTCACCGTTATAATGGAGCAAATCAGACAGCAACTTCCGGGATCCACACACGCACAATTAATCCGGAGGTTACTGTCAGAGATACCCCGCTCCTCCACAGGATGTGCTGTGTCAGGACTCAGCACTGAAATCAATCCAATGCTGTGAAGTTGGGCTACTTGCCCACTAATTCCCGACTAAAGACAGCAGAAAAAAGTTAGGACTGATGCATTCAGGAGTAAGTGAGTTTTTTACGGTGTGATAAGTATTAATTACTGCCAGACAATCTCTCTGGCCCTAAAAAAATAATATTACAAGTGTGGAGTCTCATTCCTTCAGAATTGAATTTAAAAAAATAAAAATTAATTTTGCAACCCCCCCTGCCATCTTGTGTTGGGATCGAACCCCACCCCACTCCCACGAACTCAGCAGCAGGCTTCCTATCTGCTCCTGTGACCTTCAACAGGAAGCTATACCTGTCAACCAGGTTGACTTCCGGGCAGGGATCCTGTAAAAAACCTCCTTCCCCTGCATATGAAACCAGTCCCAGGCCTACATGTCTGAGTGAGGATTCTTCAATCTGATTGGTTGAAGAGCTGCGCTGTTTCTTGGCCTGCTCACACATGCCCTGTAGAGGCTGATGCGCCAGATCAGATGCCGGATTAGAGCAAGTTTCTGCTCTAAAGCCCGCAAAAACTTTGTGGGTGGAGGTCAGCGAGCTGATCAGCAAGTGCCGTTCCTTCACTGCTGACCACCAATATCTTTTAAAAACAGTAAACATAGCAATATATATACATAGTAAAGGAACAATTACAGTTACATGCTTGTATATAGCATAGAAACATTTATAGTTTGTGTGTGTGTGTGTATGTGAAGGTGTGTGTGAAGGGTTTGTGTGTGTGTGTGTGTGTAGGGGTGTGTGTGTGTGTGTGGGAAGGTGTGTGTGCAGGGGTGTGTGTGTCCAGCAGTTGTGTGCGTGTGGGAAGGTGTGTGTATAGGGGTGTGTGCGTGTGGGAAGGTGTGTGTGTGGGAGTGTGTGCGTGTGTGTGTGGGAAGGTGTGTGTGTGTGTGTGTGGGGGGGAGAATGTGTGTGTGTACAGGTGTGTGTGCGTGTGTAGAATTGTGTGTATGTGTATGTGTACAGGTGTGTGTGTAGGATTGTGTGTGTGTGTGTGGGGGAATTGTGTGTGTAGGATTGTGTGCGTGTGAGAAGGTATGTGTGTAGGGGTGTGTGCATGGGAAGGTGTGTGTGTGTATGTGGGAAGGTATGTGTGTAGGGGTGTGTGTGTGTGTGAAGGTGTGTGTGTAGGGGTGTGTGTGGGAGGGGGAAAGGTGTGTGTGTAGGGGTGTGTGTGTGTGTGTGTGTGTGTGTGTGTGTGTGTGTGTGTGTGTGTGTGTGTGAAGGTGTATCTGTAGGGGTATGTGTGGGTGTGTGGGAAGTTGTGTGTATGTGCGTGTGTGTGTGGGAAGGTGTGTGAGAAGGTGTGTGTGTAGGGGTATGTGCATCTGTGTGTGGGAAGGTGTGTGTGTGTGTGTGTGTGTGTGTGTGTGTGTGTGTGTGTGTGAGAAGGTGTGTGTGTGTGAAGTTGTGTGTGTGTGTGTGAAGGTGTGTGTGTGTGTGTAGGGTGTGTGCGTGTGAAGCTATGTATGTAGGGGTGTGTGTGTGTGGGATGGTGTGTTTAGGGCTGTGTGTGCGTGTGTGGGAAGGTGTGTGTGTGTAGGGGTGTGTGTGTGTGTAGGAAGGTGTGTGTGAGTGTGGGGGAGGGAAGGTGTGTATGTAGGGGCTGTGTGTGTGTGTGGGAAGGTGTGTGTGTGTATGTATGTGTGTGTGTGAAGTTGTATGTGTGTATGTGTGTGTGGGGGAAGGTGTGTGTGTAGGGGTGTGTGTGTGTGGAGGTGTGTATGTAGGGGTGTATGTGTGTGTGTATGTGGGAAAGTGTGTGTAGGGCTGTGTGTGTGTGTGTGTGTGTGGGAAGGTGTGTGTCTAGGGGTGTGTGTGGGGAGGTGTGTGTGTAGGGGTGTGTGGGAAGGTGTGTGTGTAGGGGTGTGGGTGTGTGTGTGGGAAGGTGTGTGTGTAGGTGTGTATGTAGGTGTGTGTGTGTGGCAAGGTATGTGAGTGTGTGTGTGGGAAGGGGTGTGTGTGTGTGGGAAGGTGTGTGTGTAGGCGTATTTGTGCATGTGTGTGTGTAGGATTGTGTGTGTGTGGGAAGGTGTGTGTGTGTGTGTGTGTGTGTGTGTGTATGTGTGTGTGAAGTTGTGTGTGTACGGGTGTGTATGTGTGTGGGAATGTATGTGTGAATGCGTGAAGGGGTGTGCGCGTGTGTGTAGGGGTATGTGTAAGGGTGTGTGTGTGGGAAGGTGTGTGTGTAGGGGTGTGTGTGTGTGTGTAAGGGTGTGCGTGTGTGTGGGAAGGTGTGTGTTTAGGGGCGTGCGTGTGTGTATGTAGGGGTGTGTGTGTGGGAAGGTGTGTGTGTAGGGCTGTGTGTGTGTGTGTAAGGGTGTGCGTGTGTGTGGGAAGGTGTGTGTTTAGGGGCGTGCGTGTGTGTTTGTAGGGGTATGTGCGTGGGAAGGTGTGTGTGTATGTGTGTGTATGTGCAGGGGTGTGTGTGTGGGAAGATGTGTGTGTAGGGGTGTGCGTGTGTGTGGGAAGGTTTGTGTGTAGTGGTGTGCGTGTGTGAGTAGGGGTATGTGTAGGGGTGTGTGTATGGGAATGTGTGTATGTAGGGGTGTGTGTGTGTGTGTAGGGGTATTTGCGAGTGTGTGTGAGGGAAGGTGTGTGTGTGTGTGTGTCTGCAGGAGTGTGTGTAGGGGTGTGTGTGTGTATGGGAAGTTGTGTGTGTAGGGGTGTGTGTGTAGGGGAAGGTGTGTGTGTCTGTGCGTGTGTGTGTGTGAGAAGGTGTGTGTGTAGGGGTGTGTGTGTGTGGGGGAAGGTGTGTATGCAGGGGTGTATGTGTGTGTGTGTGTGTGTGTGTGTGTGTGGGAATGTGTGTGTAGGGCTCTATGTGTGTGTGTGTGTGTGTGGGAAGGTGTGTGTGTAGGGGTGTGTGTATGTGGGAAGGTGTGTGTGTGTGTGTGTGTGTGTGTGGGGGGGGGAAGGTGTGTGTGTAGGGGTGTGTATGTGTGTGGGGGAAGGTGTGTATGCAGGGGGGTGTGTGTGTGTGTGTGTGTGTGGGAATGTGTGTGTACAGCTCTATGTGTGTGTGTGTGGGAAGGTGTGTGTGTAGGGGTGTGTGTGCGTGTGTGGGAAGGTGTGTGTGTAGGTGTTTCTGTAGGGGTGTGTGTGTGTGTGTGTGGGAAGGTGTGTAAGTGTGTGTGTGGGAAGGGGTGTGTGTAGGGGTGTGTGTGTGTGGGAAGGTGTGTGTGTAGGCGTATGTGTGTGTGGGAAGGTGTGTGTGTGTAGGATTTTGCGTGTGTGTGGGAAGGTGTGTGTGTAGGGGTGTGTCTGGGAAGGTGTGTATGTGTGAAGTTTTGTGTGTGTGTGTGTGTGTGTGTGAGAAGGTGTGTGTGTAGGGGTGTGTGCATGTGTGTGTCATGTCGGAAGGTGTGTGTGTGTGGAAGGTGTGTGTGTAGGGGTGTGTGTGTGTGGGAAGGTATGAGAGTGTGTGTGTGGGAAGGTGTGTGTGTATGGGTGTGCGTGTGTGTGGAAAGGTGTGTGTGCAGGCGTATGTGTGTGTGGGAAGGTGTGTGTGTGTGTGTGTGGGAAGGTGTGTGTGTGTGGGAAGGTGTGTGTGTAGGGGTGTGTGCATGTGTGTGTGTCGGAAGGTGTGTGTGTGTGGAAGGTGTGTGTGTAGGGGTGTGTGTGTGTGTGTGTGTGTAGGGGTTTGTGTGTGTGTGTAGGGGTTTGTATAGGGGTGTGTGTGAGTGGGAAGGTGTGTGTGTGTGTGAGTGTGTGTGTGGGAAGGGGTGTGTGTAGGGGCGTATGTGTGTGTGGGAAGGTGTGTGTGTTGGCGTATGTGTGTATGTGTGTGTGGGAAGGTGTGTGTGTGTGTGTGGGGGAAGGTGTGTGTGTGTGTGTGTATGGGTGTGCATGTGTGTGGGAAGGTATGTGTGTAGAGGTGTGTGTGTGTGTGTGTGTGTGTGTGTGTGTGGGAAGGTGTGTGTGTAGGTGTGTGTGTGTGTGTGTGTCGGAAGGTGTGTGTGTGGAAGGTGTGTGTGTAGGGGTGTGTGTGTGTGTGGGAAGGTGTGTGTTTAGGGGTGTGCGTGTGTGTGGGAAGGTGTGTGTTTAGGGGTGTGCGTGTGTGTGTAGGGGTATGTGCATGTGTGTGTGTGGGAAGGTGTGTGTGTGTGTGTGCAGGGGTGTTTGTGTGTGTGTGTGGGAAGATGTGTATGTAGGGGTGTGCGTGTGTGTGGGAAGGTGTGTGTATAGGGGGAGGGGTGTGTGTGTGTAGGGGTGTGTGTGTGTGGGAAGGTATGTATAAGGGTATGTGTGTAGGGGAAGGTGTGTGTGTAGGTGTGTGTGTGTGTCTGTGCATGTGTGTGTGGGGGAAGTTGTGTGTGTAGGGGTGTGTGTGTGTAGGGGTGTGTTTAGGGGTGTGTGTGTGTGGGAAGGTGTGTGTGTGTGTGTGTGGGAAGGTGTGTGTGTGTGTCTGTAGGTGTATGTTTGTGTGTGTCTGGGAATGTGTGTGTGTAGGGGTGTGTGTGTGTGGGAAGGTGTGTGTGTAGGGGTGTGTGTGTGTAGGGGTGTGTGTGTGGGAGGTGTGTGTGTAGGGGAAGGTGTGTGTGTGTGTGGGGGGGGAGGTGTGTGTGTAGGGATGTGTGTGTGTGTGCGCGTGTGGGGAGGTGTGTGTGTAGGAGTGTGTGTGTGTGTGTGTGTGTGTGTGGGTGGGAAGGTGTGTGTGTAGGGGTGTGTGTGTGGGAGAGTGTGTGTGTGGGTGGGAAGGTGTGTGTGTGTAGGGGTGTGGTGGGGGCTATATATGTACGGATGTGTGTATAGCAAAGGGACCTCTCTGTCAATCAGCTTTCTGCAAGTAAGTTTGGTTTAAGGGGAAAACACTTTCTGAAGCTGCTGTGAGCCAATTGAAATGAAGTATGAAATCATCAGAAGGAAATATTTTCAAATGGATTTGATGCCTGTATTTATTCACTGCTGAAGATGTCCCCCACATCTTTACTTTAGTCCTGTCAAGACCAATAATCATACTTGTTATCAAGTTCATCTTCCGTTCTCTTCAATAGCGCCCAATCTGTTGCACATACTTTAGTGGTGTCAGGTTCGTGGGAAAATGTAACTGTAGCAGTGTCATTAATCTTCTGTAGCTATCAAGGTATTGCAATGAGCAAAGTGCACCCTTGATTAGAAGCTGTAATCAATTAACTTGAAGGCCTGGCTTTAAGCACTCATCAAACTACTTATTTCCTTATACCATTTGGTAACATATCAAACACTTCAACAGCATTATACATCACTGGAGTCAGTTTCATTTGCACTTAACAGTTCTTGAATTTTTGTGCTCATCGAGCAGAGGATGTTAGTATTGGGGAATAGAACAGCTCTTTTCATGCCTGCAACATCAGCACCCATGTATAGCACAGCCAGTTACAGAGTGAAAATTGCCTTCAGACTATCTCAGCGTAATGCCGTAAGCCCAACTGCAGAAGGGCACTCTTTGTTGCTCTAATGTGACAGTTCCATTTGCTACACCCTCCATTCTTGTAGCAAAGCTTCTTAAATATCTATGGGCAAAATACTTACCACGTTTGAAATTGCGCATTTGTAGTGAAATCTTTCCTGCATTTTGAGTCTGTATGAATCTTTCGCAAGCTTCTGAAAGCAGGTCATAGACATATGAATGGACTTGTAACTTCAGCATAATAGGATGCAGTAGTGATTTTAAATATATAGGCCTAGATTTTCTGGCCACTGATTATGAACAGCAGTAGGTCTAGCCCACATCCCCTCGTCATATATTACTCAACATGATCGTGATCGCTATTGGCAGTAGTGCACAAAACCATTTTGAAATATAGGAATTACTGGATGATAAAATGCCAAGGTCCAACTTGTTCTCCTTCCTGGTAGTCACAAGATCCGATGATAATGGAGTTGTTGACTCATGGTTTTTAAAATTCTATTTGGTGAGAGTTAAAGCGATATCCTGTTACTGTTGTGTTCTTTAAAGTACTTACTGTAAAGTATGAGTGCTCAAGCCATGAGAGTCAACTGGTTTCATTCAAGACAACCATCAAATTAGACACTCAAACAACTCATTGACAATGGGCCAATTGTTGCCACAATACTCTAATAAGCTCTCTGTCAGCCAGAAAGCTGATCGCTGATTTCTATTTCCGGACAGGGATTGAAAAGTGTCCAGCCAAGTCTGAACTAGATTACCACTTGTATGATGAATTCGATTTGCAACACACATAATTCCAAATTTAAATCTGTTACAGCTGGCAATATACTTGTTAATACAAATCAATCACTAATCAAGAAATGAATCAGCTTACAAGTTCAAATGTTAAAAGTTCAGCACCCATTTTTTTTTGCAAAATGTTTTCATTAAGATGAATGAGTTCATCGAATAGCTGAATCAAAAGAAAATAAAGATAGACTTGCATTTATATAGTGCCTTTCACAACCACAGGACATCCCAAAGCACTTTACAGCCAATGAAGTACTTTTTGAAGTGCAGTCACTGTTGTAATATAGGAAACGCAGCAGCTAATTTGCGCACAGCAAGCTCCCACAAACAGCAATGTGATAATGACCAGAGAATCTGCTTTTGTGATGTTGATTGAGGGATAAATACTGGCCAGGACACTGGGGATAACTCCCCTGCTCTTCTTCAAAATAGTGTCATCGGATCTTTTACATCCACTCGAGAGATCCATGGTTTGAAAGACGGCACCCCCGACAGTGCAGCAATCCCTCAGCACTTCGCTGGAGTGTCAGCCTAGATTTTTGTGCTCAGGTCTCTGGATTGGAACTTGAACCCACAACCTTCTGATTCAGAAGGGTGCTATCACCTGAGCCACACATGAATCAGCCAGACTAGGAATGACTCAGGTACAATCCTCTGTATGTTAAATTGGCTGATCTCAGTTATATTTGGACTCAGAACTGTTGGGTTGGAGAGGGGAAAATTGGCCAGGGTTTTAATTGTTGTCGCTGCTGGAAAACATGTTGTTGGGCACCCGCCAAACATTCCACAGATGGCAGCTGAACCGAGTAAGATCAGAAGGGATGATAAATGGGTATGTTCTGGATTGGCAGGATGTGGGGTACTGGCGTGCCCCAGCGATCTGTGCTGGGACCTCTTTTTTGTTTATATAAACTACTTGAACGTAGGCACAAGATGAATGGTGTTGAGGTCTGCTGATGATATCAAATTAGGGCAAATTTAGAAGATTTCCGAGGGACATGAACGGGTTAGAAGATTGGGAAAGTAGGTGGCAGATGCAGTCATAAGGTAGTACATTTTGTGAAAAAGATCAATGAAAAGGAGTATATCCTGACTGCAAGAATCTTAGCAGAGCAGAGGAACAGATCGATCGAGGAGTATAGATACATAGACCATGGTAATTCAAGTACAAAAGGCCAATAAAAGCAAATGGGATTTTGGGGTTATATATTATAATAGATAGATAGATAGATAGATGGATGGGTAGACAGACAGACAGATAGATAGACAGATAGATAGATAGATGGATGGATGGGCGACAGAGAGACGTATAGCTGGATGGATGGATGGATGAATTGAATACAAAAGCAAATAATTGAATTTGCACATAATATTGAGGTAATTTTAGTCTAACCCACTCAGCAGAAACCAAGTCTCTTTTTTCAGAGCAGGTGAGTTTTGCAGCCTGGATTATTTGCTCAAATTTCTGGAGTGGGGCCGTGAACCCACAACCTTCTGACTCAGAAGCTCGAGTGCGACCACAGTTGAGCTTAGAAACCCTGCAGTGTGGGACACTGAGCACTACCGCACTACCATGTGTTGGAGTTTAATGTGCTGTGCCAACACACCGCTGCTGCTTCTTGTCCTCAATCTTTCAACCCCAGATAACAGGAGAGGGACTTTATCCAACGAGGTTAGTCTCTGTAACAGAAACTGCAACAGCATATTGCTCTGTCCCTGCTGTCGTCTATTTACATCCGAAGGCATAGGAGTAGATTTTCATCTTAATGACTGGATGTTAAACATTTCCTCGGTGGAGCATAGAGAGGAACATTGTGCAAGAAGGATTGTAGGTCTATAGCGACCCCTCGGCCCGCTTGGAACTTGTGACACGTGGTGTGGGTATTGGCGGCGACCTTCCTGTCCCCTCCAGCGGCTCACCAAGAAGCAAGATGGAGCGGATGGAGCCAACAAAAGCAAACAGGGCCCCGGTGGCTCCCACCCTCACCCTCCACACCTCGGGTCCCTCATCACCTCTCCTGAAGGAGCTACGGCTCACATTTTACCATAGGCAACTAGGATCATACAGCAGTGCCTGGTCTCCAGTCGTCTCAGACCCTCTTGCCACTGGGCCATCACTCTACTAAGCCTATGTGATAGCCGGTGTGCAACGGCCACCCCGTGTTAAAAGAACTCACGCACAGGCATCTTCCACCCTTCAAAATGACGTTTGGGACCTGCAATGTCAAGACCCTCATGGACAACCCCAACAGGGGAGAAGCACGATTGGCACGAATGCATGATCTCGTCTCTCTTATCTGGAAGGAGGAGAGCATGCCGGGAGATCTCAGAGATGCCGTAATCATGACCATCTGCAAAAAGGTCTGACTGCGGCAACTACAGAGGAATCTCTGCTGTCGGCCACTGGGAAAGTCATCGCTAGAATCCTCCTCAACCGTCTTCCCACTGTGGCTGAAAAGCTCCTCCTAGAGTCACAATGCGGATTCCGTCCACTAAGGGGTACAACGAACATGATCTTCACGCGACAGATACAAGAGAAATACAGGGAACAGTACCAACCCTTGTACATGGCCTTCTTTGACCTCACAAAGGCCTTTGACACTGTTAACTGTGAGGGACTATGGAGCGTCCTCCTCCATTTCGGCTGCCCCCAAAAGTTTGTCACCATCCTCTGCCTGCTCCCCGTGACATGCAAGCCGTGATGCTGACCAATGGATCCACCACAGGCCCAATCCACACCCGGACTGGGGTCAAGATTGGCTGTGTCATTGCACCAACGCTATTCTCGATCTTCCTCGCTGCAATGCTCCATCTCACTATCAACAAGCTCCCCGCTGGAGTGGAACTAGACTATAGAACCAATGGGAACCTGTTCAACCTACGTCACCTCCAGGCTCGATCCAAGGTCGTCCCATCCTCTGTCATCGAACTGCAGTACGCAGACGACGCTTCCGTCTGCACAAATTCAGAGGCCGAACTCCAAGCCATTGTCAACACCTTCATCAAAGCATACGAAAGCATGAGCCTTACACTAATCATTCATAAGACAAAGGTCGTCCACCAAAGTGCCCCCCCAGTCATCAAAATCCACAGCGCGGCCTTGAACAATGTGCACCATTTTCCATATCTCAGGAGCCTACTATCAGCAAGGGCAGACATCGATGACGAGGTCCAACACCGCCTCCAGTGCGCCAGCACGGCCTTCGGTCACCTGAGGAAGAGAGTGTTTGAAGACCAGGACTTCAAATCTGGCACCAAGCTTATGGTCTACAGGGCAGTAGTGATACCCACCCTCCTACATGGCTCAGAGACGTGGACTATATACAGCAAACAACTCAAAGTGCTGGAGAAGTACCACCAGCGCTGCCTCCGCAAGATCCTGCAAATCCACTGGGAGGATAGGCACACCAACGTCAGTGTTCTCGCTCAGGCCAACATCCCCAGCATCAAAGCACTGGCCACACTCGACCAGCTCTGTTGGGTGGGCCACATCATCCACATGCCCAACACGAGACTCCCGAAGCAAATGCTCTATTCAGAACTCCTACACGGCAAGCGAGAGCCCCAGGTGGGCAGAGGAAATGCTTCAAGGACACCCTCAAAGCCTCCTTGATAAAGTGTAACACCTCCACCGGCACTGGAAATCCCTGGCCCAAGGCCGCCCTAAGTGGAGGAAGAGCATCCATGAAGGCGCTGAGCACCTCGAGTCTCGTCGGTAAGAGCATGCAGAAACCAAGCGCAGACAGTGGAAGGAGCATGTGGCAAACCAGATTCCCCACCAATCCTTTCGTTCAACAAATGTCTGTCCCACCTGTGACAGGGACTGTAATTCCCACATTGGGTTGTACAGCCACTTGAGAACTCACTTTTAGAGTGGAAGCAAGTTTTCCTTGATTTCAAGGAACTGCCTATGATGATGAGGCCTAGAGCAGAGCCCACTCAATTTTCCCTGCATTCGTTTAAATGGAAGGGAAATCGCACAAGCTCTGTATTGTGCAAGCCTAACTTTTCTCTCACCAGTCCATCCAGGCAATAAAGGTGCAAATTGACCCCATTGTATTCATTCTACACAAGTTGGAAGGATGAAAGGCTCTGGTGTGATTTGTACACCTTTGGCCCTGAGTCCCAATTTCAACCAACTGAGCTACTAAGCTGATTTACAGGTCATTTATTTAGCATTACAGAAGACATTTATCACTTCGCATATATTAATGGATGCTATGTGATATACTGCATGACTAAGCATGTGAACATTGTTGAAACAATGTCAATGATACTGATAATCTCACAATGATTGGCGTTTTCTAAACACCAGAATTTACCATCAAGTCCTGTTGTTTCATCAGGGCAATATTGTTGCTCAATTGGAGAGTAGTCTGGAGGTTGCTCACAAAAATTCTTCTCAAGCAGCACCAGGTTGATTGCAGGCTGTCAGACACTGCAAATCATTGCAATGCCGTTTTGTTTTGTGAGAAACGTTTTAAAAATTGCAGCATGGATGAAGATGTAATGACATCACAGCATCAACATAACAGAAAGACTTAAATTTATATATTTCTTTAACATGTTTCCAGGGCACTTCACACAAAGTGCTTCACACCATGAAATGTAAACGGGATAGCCATTTTGGACACAGCAAGATCAAAGAAACAGCACTCTCTTTTTGATGGTGTTGATTGAAGGAGGAATGTTCATCAGGAGACCTGGGTATGCCCTGCTCTGCTTTGAATCGTGCCGTGCGATCTTTAAAGTCCAGCTGAACAGGTAGGTAGACCTTTATCTCTGTTTGCAAATCTGGGTGGATATGTTATCCTCCATTTGTTAATGTTATCATAAAAGCCTGTATGAGTGTATAGTGAAGGATAGTGGAGGAAAATAATCGCCATAAACTGACTCATAAGATACTTTTCAGGTGACAATAGGCTAGAACTTACTGCTTACTATAGAAACATAGAAAATAGGTGCAGGAATAGGCCATTCGGCCCTTCGATTATATTAACATATTAATGTTTAACATGTTTATATAATGTTGCTCAGAGGTGTTGACTCATTTACAATATGTTGGTATATCAATAGCACAAACAGTCATTGTTAGGCTAATGTCTTTTTATAGGACATATACCTTATTATCATAATTATTCTAATTTATTCATTTTCATTGCACGTGAATTGAAATCAAGTTGTGATTTCTCTACCATGACTTCGATGAGAAGAAGATCGAACACAGTGAAAGGTCTTGCTTCACATATGGCGAGTTTACATGGCTGATTTCAACAAATAAATCATCCTAGCAAGTGAGGGTTTATTGCAGGACAATTAACCGCGTTCTGTCATGGTCCATTACCATTTGTTTTCCACAGTACTGGGAGTGTACTTTGGTATTTTTTCAAGGCCACATTAATAATTTGGCATGACAGTACAAAAGAAAACTTTTGGAACTAACCACTTCTGGGAACTGGGTGGCACAGTGAGTTACAGCGCTGTCTTTTCACCTCCGAGACCTGGGTTCAACTGCAACCTTGACTGAAGGGATGAAAGTCTCCTATTTCTGCAGGTTGTAAACAAGTGGGGAAATTCACACAAGCTGTATAGCTGAAGTTTGAATTCAAGCAAAATTATAGCATAGAAGTTTTACAACTGTATCTGATTAAGCTATTCTTGAACGAGGAATGCTAGATCCTGAGCTTCACGTGTCCAAAGTGGGAAAAGTGTTTGAATCCCAGGACTAGCATCCTTAATTCCCTTCAATAATAAAAAAGAAAGAAAAAGAAAGAAAAACTTGCATTTATATAGCGCCTTTCACGAACACCAGATGTCTCAAAGCGCTTTACAGGCAATGAAGTGCTTTTGCAGTGTAGTCACTGTTGCAATGTAGGAAACATGGCATCCAATTTGCACCCAATCGAGGTCCCACAAACAGCAATGTGATAATCACCAGATAATTTTTTTGTTATGTTGATTGCGGGATAACTATTGGCCAGGACACTGGGGATAACTCCCCTGAACTTCTTCAAAATAGTGCTATGTGATCTTTTACGTCCACTTGAGAGAGTGGTTTAAGTCTCATCCGAAAGATGGCACTTCTGACAGTACAGTGCTCCCTCAGTACTGCACTGGAGTGTCAGCTTAGATTTTTTTTGTGCTCGAGTCCCTAGATTGGGACTTGAACCCACAACCTACTGACTCAGAGGTGAGAGTACTACCCACTGAGCCACAGTTAGCAGCTGACATTTCTAAATATGTCCCAATATATTTTGGAATAATTATATTTCCTTTTGTTATGCTTTAGTTATGATTTTATTAAATGCTTCCATGTGTCCCAAACCATATCAGGAGTAGAAAGATTATGCCTCCAAAAAAAGGCAAGTGCTTGTGCAAAATGTCCTCCAACATTTTAAAATGAGATTGTTGATTCAATTCCAATCTCCCATTGCCAGACGTGTCAGCTTGGAGTCAACTCAACCCTTAAATGACCCAGTTTTTGTAAAATTCATTCACGGTATGTGGCCGTTGCTGGCAAGCATTTATTGCCCATCCCTAATTGCCCGAGAGAAGGTGGTGTTAAGCCACCTCATACAACTGAGTGGTTCGCAAGGCCATTTCAGAGGGCAGTTAAGAGTCAAGGGGACTCTTAACTAAAGGTGGACAAGTCCCCTGGACCTGATGGCTTGCATCTAGGGTCTTAAAAGAAGTGGCTCCAGAGATACTGGATGCATTGGTTGTAATCTACCAACATTCCCTAGATGCTGGGGCAATCCCAGCAGATCGGAAAACCACAAATGTAACACCCCTATTTAAAAAAGGAGCCAGACAGAAAGCAGGAAACTATAGACCAGTTAGCCTAACATCTGTCATTGGGAAAATGCTGGAGTCCATTATTAAGGAAGCAGTAGCAGGATATTTGGAAAAGCATAATTTAATCAAGCAGAGTCAGCATGGTTTTAAGAAAGGGAAATCATGTTTGATAAATTTGCTGGAGTTCATTGAGGATGTAACGAGCAGGGTGGATAAGGGGGAACCAGTGGATGTGGTGTATTTGGATTTCCAGAAGGCATTCGATAAGGTGCCACATAAAAGGTTACTGCACAAGATGAAAGTTCACGAGGTCGGGGGGTAATATATTAGCATGGATAGAGGATTGGCTAATGAACAGAAAACAGAGAGTTGGGATAAATTGGTCATTTTCCGGTTGGCAAACAGTAACTAGTGGGGTGCCACAGGGATCGGTGCTGGGGCCTCAACTATTTACAATCTATATTAATGACTTGATAAAGGGACCGAGTGTAATGTAGCTAAGTTTGCTGATGATACAAAGATAGGTGGCAAAGCAAGTTGTGAGGACGACACAAAAAATCTGCAAAGGGATATAGTCATTCATAGGCAGTCCTTTGAAACAAGGATGACTTGCTTCCATGCCAAAAAAGGATGAGTTCACAGGTGTTTCAATGAAGGACCTAATATTCCAGGTCCTGAACTACATAGTGTAGGGTGGAAAATACCTGCGCGTGGATTTTTTTAACATGGTGGCCATTGCACACCAGCCACCACATGGGCTTGACAGATCTAAGTCTTGGTCCAGTGGCAAGGATTAACCAAGACGACTGGAGATCTGTTCTACTGCATGGGCCTAGTGCGCACACATATCGCAGTGTGGGCTGGCCTGTGCTGCCCCTGGGCCCTCACCTCTTTTGCCTGAACTCATGCTTCTCCTTGGCCCCAATCACGTCCCTCTAAAAGCGATATAGACAGGCCAGGTGAGTGGGCAAAAATTTGGCACATGGAGTAGAATGTGGGAAAGTGTGAGGTTATCCACTTTGGCAGAAAAAATAAAAAAGCAAATTACTATTTAAATAGAGAAAAATTACAAATTGCGCAGTACAGAGGGACCTGGGGGTCCCTGTGCATGAAATGTAAAAAGTTAGTATGCAGGTACAGCAAGTAATCAAGAAGGCAAATGGAATGTTGGCCTTTATTGCAAGAGGGATGGAATATAAAAGCAGAGAATTCCCGCAAAAACTCTACAGGGTATTGGTGAGGCCACACCTAGAGGACTGCACAGTTTTGGTCTCCTTATTTAAGGAGGGATATACTTGCATTGGAGGCAGTTCAAAGAAGGTTCACTCGGTTGATTCCTGAGATGAAGCTGTTGACTTACGAAGAAAGGTTACGCAGGTTGGGCCTATACTTATTGGAGTTCAGAAGAATGAGAGGTGATCCTATTGAGACATATAAGATAATGAGGGGGCTCGACAAGGTAGATGCAGAGAAGATGTTTCCACTGATGGAGGAATCTAGAACTAGGGGGCATAGTTTTAGAAAAAGGGGTCACCCATTTAAAAGTAAGATGAAGAGGAATCTCGTCTCTCAGAGGATTGTTAATCTGTGGAATTTTCTGCCCCAGAGAGCTGTGGAGGCTGGGTGATTGAATATACTTAAGGCGGAGATAGACAGATTTTTGAGCGATATGGGAGTAAAGGGTTATGGGGAGCGGGCAGGGAAGTGGAGTTGAGTCTATGATCAGATCAGCCATGATCTTATTGAATGGCGGAGCAGGCTCGAGGGGCCAATTGGCCTCCTCTTGTTCCTATTTCTTATGTTCTTAAGTTAACCACATTGCTATGAGTCTGGAGTCACATATAGGCCAGATTTCCTTTCCTAAAGGACATTAGTGAGCCAGATGGGTTTTTATGACAATCCAATATTTCATGGTCACCATTGCTGATACTAACTTTTCATTCCAAATTTTTAAAATTAATTGAATTTAAATCCCCCAACTCCTGTGGTGGGATTTAAACTCCTGTCTCTGGATCATTAGTTCAGCATTCTAGATTACTAGTCCAGTAACATAACCACTGTGCTACTGTACCCTTACCTCTAGGTCTCCCCTCCTCCCCCACCTTGATAGTTGGTTGTTAGGCGGTGGGGGGAAAATTGCGGTCGGAATCTTCCTTCGGACGAATGCCTCCGACCCGAAAAGAAATTACGAAAGCACCTGGTGATCACGGAGGCACCTTCGATTCCGGTGAGGGCCTCATTCGATGTGCAGCGTACGAGGAGATGTCTTCCCCGAACATACGGAAGTGCTGGAGTCATGTGAGCCTGGACCACCAATCACTAGGTAGTATTCATTGATAAAAATGGGACCTCCGTTTGTGCGAGATCCCATTACTATCAATGAGAAAACCCTCCTAAAACAAGAAACACAGCATAATAAATTAAAAAAATACCTCACATATTTAAAATTAATTGAAATTAAATGTAATTAAATGTTTTAGAAAAATATATATTTTTTGGAATTTTTTTTAATGTGTTATAATAGGGTTAGAAGTAAACTTACCTTAATGGTCAGGGTTTTAAATATAAAAATGAATGATTAAATTACATTTTTATATGTCTTACAACTATTACGTTGGCAAAAGTAAGCTATGCGCCTGCTTTTACCAGGCATAAAAGTTTGAAGGACATTCGCTGGGCATCAGTTGGGCAAATAGCCCAATCTCTCCCACATGAATGTCCTTCTCCCGGGGATGCGGAGGATCTGTCAAGAGAAATCTTGACAGATTGGAAAAGCCGGTTTTCGGCGTGTGCGCATCTCGCCCCGAAAACCGGCATTTGCGAGACCTCGCTGGGTCCGTGCGCACTTCGTACAGACCCCTTGCTCGGTGGATAATGGGTACCAGGAACTCTGAAGTAGAATGATAAGCAACACAACTCGTCATGAAATAACTATTTTCAATTGTGGATTCTACATTGAACAATGACTGAATGACAGTCAGCACCCAATTCAGACTAACCATTGACCTCCAAACTACACGAAACATTCCCTTACACAGGCGCATCATCTAATGACTGTAGTTTCTCATTAACATTTATCTTTGAATTGATTTTTTAAATTCCTTCAGTTGCTCACCGCTGTGGCTCATTTATTTTGTCTGTATCATAACAGAATATCAGAATGCCCTCCCTGGTGCAAAGGTAAAGAAATGCTGAGTGTGTTGTGAATTGTGAGTGGCACACCTTTTCTTAATGACGTGCCAACACTGCCTTCTTTCTGACCCTCAGAGGCCACAACCATTTTCTCTTATGTTGTGAATAGAATAAATGAGGCATAGCATGGGGAATTGAAAGGCAGTCATAGGAAAAATATAAATTCAAAAATCATCCTTGGCAAGAAATTGATGATTATCTGTGAGTTTGACCTGAGGACCAATTAAGACTCCGTCCTTTAGGGAGTATTTGGGCAGTAACCTTGAAGGGTCAAGCTGGGATAACACCTAAGCAGCACACTTTGGATCGCAGACGATTTTTGACAGCAGTGACAGAAGAGAGCAATTGGCCTAAAGTAAATGTGCATGATACATTTGGTGAATTTCGTGCTCATCAAGAGGAAGAATTAAGATCAGCACGTGGAATGGAACAATCTCCCATACTATGGGCCCGGTGTCAGCATTGAGTGCTCCCAGGTGAGTTGCTGCACAACCTGCATGCAGAGCATGGCTTTTTTTAAAATCTGCTTCAATGGGTCTGAACCTCATCCTCAGAACAGCAACCTTTTCATAGAATCGTGGAACGATTACAGCATGGAAGAAGGCCATTTGGCCTGTCGAGCTCTAGCCGGCTCTCTGCAAGAGCACCTCAGCTAGCCCCACTCCCCCGCCCTTTCCCCGTAGCCCTGCAAAAAAAATTATTTCAGGTACTTATCTAAATCCCTTTTGAAAGAGGTGGTTGAGTCTGCATTTCAGGCAGTGTCTTCAACATACTAACCAATCGCTGCGTGAAAAAAGTTTTCTCTTACGTCGCCTTTGGTATTTTTGTCAATCACCTTAAATCTGTGTTCTCTGGTTCTCGAACCTTCTGCCAATGGGAACAGCACCAACTGGTGCTGATTATAAGGAAAAAAGGCTGTTCAACTGCTGCTAGATTGAGGTAAGTACTTCTAATTGGGCTCTTATGTTATATATGTGAAATAATTCCATCGCCTACATACTGAGATGACAGTAATTTATTTTACAGTGTTTTTGGCCACATGTTTTCTAGTTCCACTTCCCAAATTAGCTTTTCTCACGGATTCTATCCATGAGTTTGCAATTTAATTTCACCTCAGACCTTTATTGGCACAGTGGGTAGAGACTTTCATCTGATTAGTCCGAACCCAGATGCCAGAGGTGAAAGGACAGTGGGAAACATGACTCCACCATCCCATCCTCTCAGTCACTAAGCTTTTAGTGTGTACTGTTGTAAATGAGGACCAGAACAAGGGAAGGCAAGTCACGTGACATCTTTACTACCCTGCAATTGCTGTTGTTAATTGACCATAAATCAAAGTTCCAATTGTTACAGAAACATCAATTGGTCATTAAAGGTAATTGTTTGCATCTAATTCCTTTTGGGAGATGCAAAAAAGCATTGATTGCCACAAGGTTAAATAATGAAACTCAAGTACTGACAGGGATTTCTCTATTATTCAGGATTTTAGAATACTACCTATTTATTATGCAAGCAAATACACAGCATCTCTGCGGTCATTCACGACACCAAGGGAGAGCTGCTTCTTGAATAGTTAGTCATAAACTGCGGCGTCTCCGGGTACGTACGATGAGCGCTCACACGCGAAGAAGCTCGGTTCTCGGTGCGTGATGTGCATGTGCCAAGAACCAGCATTTGTGAACTGTCAAAACTTATTTTCACAGATCGCACGCATCCCCGGGAGAAGGACATTTGCGCGCAGAGATTTGAGCTATTTGCCCAACTCCTGCCCAGCGAATGTCCTTCAAACTCTTACGCCTGGTCTGTTTTTTTTTACCAGCGTAAGAATTTTATAAGACAGGAAAAATAAATGTTATCACTAATTTTTAAAAACCCTGTCCATTAAGGAAAGTTTATTTTTTACCCCAATTAAAACATGTTTCAAAAAACATTTTTAAATACATTTTTGTCTAAAACATTTCATTAATTTTAAATATGTGAGGTGTTTTAATTTATTGTGTTGTGTTTCTGTTTGTTGGGGTTTTCTATTGGTAGCAATGGGAGCTCATACAAAGGGAACTCACCATTATTATCAATGAGAATTCTTCCTGTCCATCGGTGGCCCAGGCCCATGTGATCCTAGGCTGCATATACGCTCCTGGAATACGTGGGCCCCTACGTTGGACTGCTAATGGAGACCTTGGACCGCAAGTCTACGTTGCTCTGGAACCACCAGGCACTTTTACAAAAAAATTTGGGTTGGAGGTGTCCACAGGAAGCCTCAGTCCGCAATTTCTGGGCCATTATATTCGGCCATGTTATTTATTGCACTTCTGAATTATAAAATCTCTGTTAACGGCAATTGCACTTTTCCTTTCACTGATTCCATTCTCCAAAAAAGTGCAACATCCACACTGACACCTGGGAGTCCCTGGCCAGAGACCGCCCTAAGTGGAGGAAGAGCATCCGGGAGGGCGCTGAGCGCCTCGAGTCTCATCGCCGAGAGCATGCAGAAAACAAGCGCAGGCAGCGGAAGGAGCGTGTGGCAAACCAGTCCCGCCCACCCCTTCCCTCAACGACTATCTGCCCCACCTGTGACAGAGTCTGTGGTTTTCATATTGGACTGTTCAGCCACCTAAGAACTCATGTTAAGAGTGGAAGCAAGTCTTCCTCGATTCTGAGGGACTGCCTATGATGATGAAGATGATGATTTCAGTGGAGAATCAAAAAAATAGTTTCAGAAGTGTAAAATCATGATAGAGCCACGATATATGACCTTAATTGTGCAATGTTATGTTAAAATTTCCATGTGGAACTGGAGACGACAGGAACCTCTCAATTCAAAAGTCACCAAAAAAACTTTCTTTTTCACATTTTTTTCGGTGAATTCTTTGCTCATCAAGGTGAAGGATGTCAGTGCTGCAAGTGAAATGTTTTTCCACTCTTGTCACACGATGTCGGCATCAAGTGCTCCCAGGTGAGGTATAACTCAGCCAGTCACAGGCTAAAGATATTTTTATGGCTATATGAGAACGTGGGAAACCGGTGCACAGATGTCAGCTCCTGAGACCTGAACTAAAGAAGCATTAAATGCCAAAGCACCTTAAAACTCCTTTGACTTTGCCCCAGCAATACGCACTCCATCAAGATTGTTCAGGAAAAACACACAATCTCTCATTCTTCCTCAGGAGAAGTTTGGCAGTCAAATATTGGCATGTCTCAGTGGGCAGTGAACTGTGTGGAAAGAATGGAATCAGAGCTGGGAATAGGTTTTGAAAGCTAAAAGAAACAAAGAAAAACTCAGGAAAGAAATAAAGGGACGCTTAGACGAGAGGCAAAGAGAATGATCACGACAGGTTACATAGCACTATTTGGATAAATTTAAATGTTGTACTTACTGTATAAAGGATTTTCTACCCTTTGTGCTTCACATTCATCTCAGTGCTTTACGTCTAATGCTGTCAATGGCACCATAGCCACAATGGGTACAGGGCCCAGAAGATCAGTGGGCCCAGGGGCAGCACGGGCCAGCCCACACTGCGATATGTGTGTACACTAGGTCCGTGCAGCAGAGCAGGTCTCCAGTCGTCCTGGTTAACCCTTGCCACTGGATAAAGGCCTTGTCAAGCCCGTGTGGTGGCTGATGTACAACGGTCACTGCACGTTAAAAAAATCCACGCACAGGCATCTTGGAGTTCACGACTGGAATACGGGTCCTTCATTGAAACATCTGCGAACTTATCCCTTTTGGTGTGGAAGCAAGTCATCCTCATTCGAGGGACCACCTATGATGAGTCACAGCTGATTCTCACAATTGATACAATCTTTTGCTTTCCTCCAGTTTTCCCTTTTCCTTTGGAAGAATGTCTCTGATCAGTATTTCCCTAGATACCTTTACTTTTCATAACCTCTTTTCCTACATTTCTGATGATTTTACTGTCTTATTTTGCATAATTTTGCATAGTGATTCAGGTAACCACTTCCCTGAGCCCAGATAGGCTGACCTTCTGTATATTTTAATTTAAAAAAAATGATGTATTT
Organism: Pristiophorus japonicus; assembly: GCF_044704955.1. NCBI lineage: Eukaryota > Metazoa > Chordata > Chondrichthyes > Pristiophoridae > Pristiophorus > Pristiophorus japonicus. The sequence continues at coordinate 45,366,082 of NC_091979.1, forward strand.
AATTTCAATCAATGGAACTTTAATTTTTAAATGTAATTTTTAGCGCTACTGTGGTGGAATACTTTTCTTATCTGCTTGATTTTACGCATTGATATCAGAGTGAAAGTGTATTATTCTGTACAAGGTAAGTTTTGTTTGTCACACTCCAGATATCATAGTTTGGTGAAGGTGCACAATAAGAATAAAAAGAGCAAGAAAGGCAGTTACTTAATACTGGGCAGAACTGACCCACATCTTGAAACTTTCGAACATTTTCCAATCTGCTCAGTTCCCTCACCAAGCAATAATTAAACTATGTTGTTCAGTAAACATCGTCTCAGATCAACTTTTTGGTCTTAAAGTGACGGAAATCTTCTTAGATATTATGCATTGCATTTCATGGCATGCTTGTCCTTATAAAACAGCTCAAAAACAGCCATTGTTCATATAAACAGGGATAAGTTTGGGAAGGACTGCACCATTTGTCAGGTATAGAGGCAAGTTTGGAATAGAAGTCTTAGTTTAAACAGGTATTTTTCAGCAGAACATTAGTATTGCTGCTGTGATATTTGGTAAATAAGGGAAGATGCAAATGAGATTAATCTTATCTTAAAGTTTATACATTTCTTGACATTTACTGTAAATACCCACATTCTAACTAACTGGACATCTATAGATAAAGAGCTGCTTCCCTATATTGCATACAGTGTTTTATTTATTTACATAAGAACATAAGAAATAGGAGCAGGGGGAGGCCATGAGGACCCTCGTGCCTGCTCTGCCATTTAGTAAGATCATGGCTGATCATCGACCTCAACTCCACTTTCCCACCTGATCTCCATGTCCCTTGATTTCCCCTAGACTCCAAAAATCTATCTATCTCAGCCTTGAATATATTCAGAGAGTTAGCATCCACAGCCCTTTGGGGCAGTGAATTCCAAAGATTCACAACCTTCTGAGTGAAGAAATTCCTTCTTATCTCTTCCTTAAATGGCCTACCTCTTATCCTGACCCCTAGTTCTAGACACTCCAGCCAGGGAAAACAACCTCTCAGACTCTATCCCTTTCAGAATCTTGTATGTTTCAATGAGATCACCTCTGATTCTTCTAAACTCCAGAGAGAATAGGCCCATTCTTCACAATCTCTCATCATAAGACAGCCCTCTCATCCCAGGAATCAATCTAGTGAACCTTCGTTATACGCCTCCAAAGCAAATATACACTTCCTTAGATAAGGAGTCCAAAACGGTGCACAGTATTCCAGGTGTGGTCTCACCAAAGCCCTGTACAACTGTAGCAAGACTTCCTTACTCTTATACTCTAACCCCCTTGCAATAAAGGCCAACATGCCATTAGCCTTCCTTATTGCTTGCTGTACCTGCATGCTAGCATTCTGCATTTCTTGCACAAGGACACCCAAATCTCTCTGAACACCAACATTTAAAACTTTCTCACCATTTAAAAAATATTCTGTTTTTTTATTCTTCCTACCAAAGTGAATAACTTCCCATTTCCCCACATATACTCCATCTGCCACCTTACTGCCCACTCACTTAGTCTATCTATATCCCTTTGCAGGCGCTTTGTGTTCTCCTCACAGCTTACTGTCCCACTTAGCTTTGTATCATCATTACACTCGGTCCCTTCATCTAGGTCATTAATATAGGTTGTAAATTGCTGAGGCCTCACGCTGATCCTTGCAGTACCCTAGTTACAGTCTGCCAACCTGAAAATGACCTGTTTATCCCTACTCTCTGTTTTCTGTCCATTAACCAATCCTCAATCCATGCTAATACATTATCTAATATTGGTATGTATTTACTTATCAACCTGCAATGGGTAAGGAAAATAATGGGCCAGAAATTGCTGGAAAAATAATAGCAAATTAATGGCGCTCACCGTTATTAGTTTGTAAAAAAAGGCCAGTAATTTGTGGCGAAGAAGAGATACACCATGACTTCCGATTCTCCACGAGTTGCAGGATGATTCACGCTGCTCTGCCGTTAGCATCGACAAAATTGACTGAATTGCAACCTTGCCATGAGTCTTTCTGTTGAAATTCATTCTGTGTCATGAACTTGCTGAATTTACCCCGTTAATGCTATTTAATCTTGTTGCAGCCATTTAGGGCCAGCAATTCATGTCGCAAGGACCCTGTTAATGGCATGATTTATCGCCCTGACATGTCACTCAAGCTTGGAGGCCCAGAAAGGGAACAATGAAGCTGAAGAATCTCAATCATGCAGGTAGTGAATTGTTCCGACAGAGTTTTTAAACTTTTTATCTATATTGGCAGCATGTTTGTGCCAGTCTTGACATCTACACTCCTGCTAGTGTTGGAAGACAGTAATTTTCAGCATGCCAAGCTGTAACATCACTCACAAATGCAAATTAGGTTGATTTCTTTCAGAAAATAAGATTTCGGGATACAGCATATGAGTAATTTGAGACATGACGCTGTAAGGGCAGCACGCTTGGGAGGCAACTAGTGACTTAGGACCTATGATTCCCAAAGCTCTCCACCACAGGAGTTTTGCTTGTCATTTCTGGGTCTGATGTAGACAAGTTGATGGAGATGAATTTCTACGATCAGTCAACAACTCCTTTATCATTGTATTAAGTGACAACCAGGATGGCAAACCAGATGGACCTAGGTCACATTTTGTCTAAGATTTCCTATGTCCCTATGAAAGCAGTTCCACTGTTTCTGATCATGGTGGATGGGGCCGCTGGCTCTATACCTCATGGGTCAAGAATGTTTATACATTTCACAAACCTACCCTGCCATTCACTCATTAACATCTCAAGGAACAATATAAGAATTCCCAAACACAACTGGGTTACAATGTCCTCTCCATCTGCTTGTTCCTTTTAATGTTTTTCTTACTTTTGCTTTCTGTTTCTTTTTTTCTCTCTCTCTTAATCCACTTTCTTTCACTCTTTGTTATTCTTTCTCTATCTAATTTGGCCCTAATTCACTGTATTTCCTTCTCTGTCGTTCGCTCTGTTTGTTTTTTTTAATCATTCATGGAATGTGGACGTCGCTGTCAAGCCCAGCATTTATTGCCCGAGGGAAAGTGGTGGTGAGCCACCTTCTTTAACCGCAGAGGGCAGTTAAGAGTCAACCACATTGCTGTAGGTCTGGAGTCATGTATAGGCCAGAATGGGTAAGGACGGCAGATTTCCTTCCCTGAAGGACATTAGTGAACCATATAGGTTTTTACAACAATCGGTATTTTCTTGGTCACCATTAAATGACAATAGTTTTTATATTCCAGATTTATTTAATTAACTGAATTTAAATTCCACAGCTGCTGTGGTGCGATTTGAATTTAAGTCTCTGGATCATTGGTCCAGGCCTCTGGATTACTAATCCAGTAACATAACCACTATGGTACCGCACCCCATTCTCTATCCTTTTCTTTCATCGGTTAACATAGAAACATAGAAACATAGAAAATAGGTGCAGGAGTAGGCCATTCAGCCCTTCGAGCCTGCACCACCATTCAATATGATCATAGCTGATCATGCAACTTCAGTACCCCATTCCTGCTTTCTCTCCATACCCCTTGATCCCTTTAGCCGTAAGGGCCATATCTAACTCCCTTTTGAATATATCTAACGAACTGGCCTCAAAAACTTTCTGATAGAGAATTCAACATGCTCACAACTCTCTGAGTGAAGAAGTTTCTCCCTATCTCGGTCCTAAATGGCTTACCCCTTATCATTAGACTGTGACCCCTGGTTCTGGACTTCTCCAACATTGGGAACAATGTTCCTGCATCTAACCTGTCTAAACCCATCAGAATTTTATATGTTTCTATGAGATCCCCTCTCATTCTTCTAAATTCCATTGAATATAAGCCTAGTTGATCAAGTCTTTCTTCACATGTCCATTGGGCATGACGTTCATGAGATCCCAGATACAACATTGACATCACTGCACTGTTATCGCTTCCACATTCCAGCAATATACGCCGCAAATACAGTGCGGCCTAAACGATGAGGTAAAAAGTCCAATTAAGATCGCTCATCGTGAGATGCGCCATTGCAGCAGTTTCTGGCCCACTCTTTTTTATGAATCACTCAAAATACTGCCTCTGCCTTGCAATAATTCTTTCCCAATTCCGCCGCCCCCCCCACAGTCCCCCCACCCACCCACCTCAGTTCCATACACCCTTACCACCCGCCACGGCTTGTCAAAGCATGAAATCTAACTCTCTGTGAGAGGGGAAGTCTGTCAGTGTATTTATAGCTTCCATGCAAGTTGATTAAACAGACTTCATCTTGAACAAGAAAATCATGGGTTGGTTTATAAGCCTCAAGGTTTTACTAAATCAAACAAACGTCTCACATATTGGGAAGGAGGAATGTTGAAAGGATAAGGAGCTACCTTCATGGTGGTTAGTTGACAGGTGCTTAATGTGCAGCCAGACAGTTTCACTGTGTAGCTGAGTAAACTGACTCTGACTGGTTCCAACCAGTTTTCCTCCAAGGTTTGAATGCAAGATGATGTAACCTAACAAATAAAAGACACATTTTTGTTCATGTTTTGTTTAAAGTGTGATCACAGAGCAACGTTTCTTCGATTTTAGTTCACTTGGGGGTGATCTGTAATTGTCATCATTTTCAAAAGAGTATAACAAGACCAACTTGTATTTATAATAGTGACTTTACAACAACAACTTGTATTTTTATAGTGCCTTTAACATAGTGAAATGTCCCAAAGCATTTCACAGGAGTATTATGAGACAAAAAATTTGACACTGAGCCACATAAAGAGAAATTAGGGCAGGTGACCAATAGCTTGGTCAAAGAGGTAGGTTTTAAGGAGCGTCTTGAAGAAAGAAAGAGAGGTAGAGAGGCAGAGAGATTTATGCAGGGAATTCCAGAGCTTAGGGCCTAGGCAACTGAAGGCACGGCCACCAACGATTGAGCGATTATAGTCAGGGATGCTCAAGAATGCAGAATTAGAGGAAAACAGATATCTCATGGGGTTGTGGGGCTGAATGAGATTACAGAGATAGGGAGGGGCGAGGCCATGGAGGGATTTGAAAACAAGGATGAGAATTTTGAAATTGAGGCATTGCTTAACCAGGAGCCAATATAGGTCAGCGAGCATAGAGGTGATGGGTGAGTGGGAATTGGTGCAAGTTAGGACACGGGCAGCCAAGTTTTGGATCACCTCAGGTTTACGTTGGGTAGAACAGCCAGGCATGCATTGGAAAAGTTAAGTCTAGAGGTAACAAAGGCATGGATGAGGGTTTCAGCAGTGGATGAGCTGAGGCAAGGGCAGAGATGGGTGATTACAGAGGTGGAAATAGATGGTCTTAGTTCTGCTGTGGATATGTGGTCAAACGCTCATTTCAGGGTCAACTATGACATCAGTCTGGTTCAGCCTCAGACAGAAGTTGGGGAGCAGGATGGAGTCAATGGCTAGGGAACGGAGTTTATGATGGGGCCTGAAAACAACGACTTTGGTCTTCCCAATATTTAATTGGAGAAAATTTTTGCTCATCCAGAACTGGATGTCGGACAAGCAGTCTGACAATTTAGAGACCGTGGAGGGGTCAAGAGAAGTGATGGTAAGGTAGAGCTGGGTGTCATCAGTGTACATGTGGAAAGTGAAGCTTTGTTTTTGGATGATGTCGCCAAGGGGCAACTCTTAGATGAGAAGTAGGAGTGGGCCATGGATAGTTCCTTGGGGGACACCAGATGCGGGAGTGGGAAGGGAAGCTATTGCAGGTGATTCTCTGGCTACGATTAGATAGGTAAGAATGGAACCAGATGAGTGTAGTCCCACCCAGCTAGATGATGGTGGAGAGGCGTTGGAGAAGGATAGAGTGGTCAATCGTGTCAAAAGCTGCAGACAAGTCAAAATGGGCAAGGAGGAATAGTTTGCCTTTGTCACAGTGAGAAAAGATGTCATTTGTGACTTTGATGAGAGCTGTTTCGGTACTTTGGCAGACACGGAAACCGAATTGGAGGGATTGCTACATGGAGTTGCGGGAAAGAGGGCATGGATTTGGGCGGCGACAACACGTTGAAGGACTTTTGAGAGGAAAGGGAGGTTGGAGATGGGACGGTAGTTTGCAAGGATAGAGCGGTCAAGGGTTGTTTTTTTAAGGAGAGGGGTGATGATGGCAGATTTGAGGGATAGGGGGACAGTACCTGAGGAGAGCAAACCGTTAACAATGTCAGCTAATATGGGAGCCAGAAAAGGAAGTTGGGTGGTCAGCAGTTTGATGGGAATAGGGTCAAGGGAGCAGGAAGTGGGACTCATGAGGGAAGATCGGAGAGAAACTGGAGAAAGATGTGAGGTCAGGGCTCAGACAGGGGGGATCGTTAGAGGAGGTCTGGCCCGGTAGGCTAGGGGAAGGAAGGAAAGAGGCAGAGGTGGATGAATGGATGGTCTCAATCTTAGAGACAAAGAAGTCCATGGGCTCCTCACACATCTCGTCGGAGGTGAGGGTTGGAGACTGGGGAGAGGGGTTTAAAAAGACGGTTAGCAGTGGAGAATAGAAGCCGTGGTTCCAGAATGATTCTAAAATAATGAGCAACTTTGGCAGATGAGAGCAGGACCCGATAATACTTTATGTAGTGCAGCCAGATCCGGCGGTGAATGGCGAAAGCAGTTGTCCGCCACTTCCGTTCAAATCTGCGTCCCTTGGACTTAAGGGAGCGGAGATCAGGTCTGTACCTAGGGGAACGGCCAAGGTGAGAGAGAGTAATTGTTTAACAGGGACTAGGGCATCAAAGTTGGTGGTGAGGGTGTGATTGAACTGCAGAAATGTCATTAAGAGGGGTAAATGTTCCAGGTACGTATCAGTGTTAAAGTGGCTATCCATTTTCATCATTTTTTGAAGAGAAAGCTTTTGGGAGGACAGAAACTAAATACACTCATTACACTCTTGCCACAAAGATGACATTTATGATCCATTCAATAAAACCTGTGCGAAAAGTCATAAGTGGTTTCTCAAATCTCACTGCCAAGTGGAGGTATAGCATACCTGGCCATTAATCCTTTTATGGTGTGGGCTGATAGTTTGAAACTCAAAACCTCCTCTTCTAAGTACTGTAAACTTCAATCACTTCTGAAAGGAGGAAGCAGCTGCTGGCATCTCCCAGCCAGAAAGGATAAAGTATGCGGTGAGTCTACCAGGGAAAGCTCTCAGTATGTTGAGCAGACGCAAACCAGTCCTGAATATTTTAATTGCGCTGTAATGCCAGAAATGGCATCCCGAACTGGGAAAGATGCCAATCCTCACTGAATATAATCGGAGCTAGCTGAAAACAGACATACCAGATACAAAAACACCTGAGCAGGGCTTTCTGAAGTGGCACGTCTCCAGCAGGCTGATTTCTCATAAAGCAAATTTAGAATTTCTCCTCTCGGCCGGAAGAAATAGCAGAGTTTTCTTCCCAGTGCTTATAGAATGGGAATAGTTCTTCAAATTGAAAATGAATGTTCGCTCTGCGTATTTGGTCGCACTCACTTTAAATCAGATGGTTGTGGGTATAGGCTTCACTCAAGAGAGTTTAAGCAGATCATCGAGGCTGACACCTGAGTGTAGCATTGAGGAAGTGCTGCTTTGTCAGAAATGCTGTCCTTCAGATGAGACATAAAATGGAAATTCAGCCTCCCAAAAAGGCCACTTACCGCCAAAAAGTGACGGCCAGGCGGTGGAGTCGAGTGGCTGCTGACTTACGGTCCAAGCGAAATTCAGCTCGGGGGGTTTTCTGGTGGTCCTGTAAGGGGATGGTTCCCTTCTGACCAACTTGAGCAGTTCGAATCGCTCCACTCCCTTGCGTTCTAGACTCTGGATTTATTTGGGGGATGTGACAAATTGCAAAGGACACTTGTTTGATGCATAAGAACTTTGATTTTGTTACAGTCCAGAAATTACAAACTTATAATTACTCTAATAAGGAAGTACAATGTCCAAACGTATTCAAACTTATTAAAGAACAATACCTTACACACTCAGAGGGGGTTACAATAGCTTATAATTACTCTAATAGAGAACAACACATTACATTCAAAGGGGGTCACAGAAGAATCACACCTCCCACCTCCCAATACCTAATTCTAGCTGGGTTGGACTCCAGGGCAGGCAGGGACTATGCTTACCAATCCTTTTGACAGTTAGTGGTAGATCACGGTTTCGGGGTTCACTGGATGCAGTAGGGTCTGCTTGCCGTACCCCGAACGTCAGAGAAGACTTCTTGCAGCGGTTGAGTCCGCTGATGCGGTAAGGCGCGTTTTGGATCTATGGGGTAAGTACCCGGTTTTCTTCGTTAGAAATAGGTTTCTACAGTCTTTTAGGTAATGTTTTACCCGTTGGTAGGTCAGGATTAGATTGTAGAGTGGAAATTTTTCGATTCGTCGTTTTTTTTCCCGTTGGAGTTTTATTTCGAGTTTGGTCGATCGCAGTGGTTTTCCGTTGATACCATGTTGGTTGTGGTCGGTTGCTACCACAATGGTGATGTTCTTCCTTCCTTCAGGACTTCAGGACTTTGAGGCTGGAGAAGTTAGTTTACAACTGTCGCGTTGGTTTCTCTCCTTGTCTTGATGACACAAGCGTGGTCTCGGTTGTTTAGCCAAGTATGTCATACCCTCTGTTAAAAAAGGGGACCAGTTATACAGTTTGAGTGGTTCTAATCTTGACACCAAATCTGTTCAGAATCCTTTGTTTAAATTTGGCGGGCTTGAATCTTCTTTGTAATATTTTGGTGGGCTCGTTAAAAGTTGATATGTTTTGGGTGGGTTGATGTTCGAAAACTGTTTCCTGATGGAAATATTAGTTTGGTAACTGCAATGTCCTTTTGTGCTTAGTTTTCATATTCAGGCTGGATTGGGCCTCTTTGTGATGTATATGCTGAAATGGTTTTCCAGTTTCAAGTTGATGGTTAGTTATCTCTGGGTCATGTTGTAATGTTAATGTCCCTTGTGGAGAAGGATTCTCAAATACCCATTTCTCCAGACAAGTTAACTTAGTCCCAACACCCAGACAATTCCAATAATCAAGTTGTCTCCTGTTAATTCTTTCGGCCCGCCCACAGCCTTGAGTTTGTCTTTTAAAATCCAAAATTCTTCCATAAGCATTTTAGGATTTCAAACTTTCTGGTAGGTAGTCCCAAATTAAATTTCCTTTCGAATGAGCCCAAACACTGGGGGGGGGGGGGGGGGGGGGCGCGGAGGGCGGTTCTTGTGAATTTTGCACCCTTCAGTCCCCCCTGTTGACACTCCCCATTCTTGAGTGTCAATCAAGGTAAGCAAAATTCCTGCTCCCGAGAGTCAACCTTCCCTGCATTTACACTAGCTAAACATTACCCTGCATCCCCCGTTGAAATGCAATGCAATTTACAGACGAATATAGTCGTTACAATTCGGTTATAGCATAGAGGGGGTGCCCCTCCTTTACTCGGTTTTCTCAGTAAAGTAACGGTATACAGTCAAACACAACTTTAAGTAAAATAAAATGAAAACACATAGTCAAAACACATTCTCAAGTTACATAAAGGTCCATAGTCAAACACATTTTAAGTTCAGTAAAATAAGGGTACATAGTCAAAACATTTTTAAGTAACACTCTTACAACACTCGATATTTTGCGGTTTACAGCAGGTAAAGTCAATCACAAATTAAACATGGTAGTATGGTGTCACCCCTCCCTTCGCGATTCCCAAGTTCGGCCAAGGAGCGTATAGCACCCTTTGGTACCTGACCTGACGGCCTCTGCGTTTCACTCGGCAAGTGAGACACCATAACTAAAGTATAATCGCGAGTTGACAGATAACTAAAGTGTGGGAAGCGATTCGGATCCAGACTGGGACTTCTATATTTCTGAAAAGGTCCCACCAAAGCGGAATGGTGATCTCAAGAATCATTTTCCCTATCTCAATTGTTTTTTGTTCTCGAGTGTAGAAGTGTTTTTGTGAGATAATTACAGCTTTTAGCAGAGCGGTAAGCTGTTCGGGTAGAGGGGGAATTGCATAGCCAAAATGTACAACATAATCCTGCAGGTTTGTAATGTTTTCCTTCACAGTGAGGTGGACAATGGAGGGTTCAGGAATGGGGACAATCTGTTCCTGGGCCACTTGAATTGATGCCTCAGGTTTGAAGTAAAAACTGCTGTCACTCACCGGACACCAGAAGTGTCCATGCTGGTTGTGGGTGCACTGGTGGTGACACAGTATGTCCCACCCCCTATGTATGTTACCTGTGGAGGAACATGGTCTTGTGACATTACCTCCATGGTGCAGTTAATAGGCTGTGCACCAGCAGCTTTAAACCCACACTGTGACTTTGAATGGGCACTCAAGTACTGGGGACATAGTATTATGTGTGCACCCCGGCTCCGGCACCCGGAGAGGTCAATAACCGTTACAGCGTGCTCCCACTTTATTACATAGGGTGGGACCGCTGCGAAACGAATGTGTGCACCTCCCTGAATAGCTCCAATGTTTTCCACCCGGTATACCGGTGCGGGTCGGGCTGTCCCACCCATGACCGGCATCCTTAGTACGCTTCCCATAATGGTGTGGTTAGATTTCCCACAGTCTACTGGGACAGGGTAGGCTTCAGAGGCTAGGTGGAGCTGGCACAGGCTTAGTGAATTGCTGTACGGGTGGAGAGCTGCAAGGTGCTTTTTCCTGATCCAAGAGGGGACTACACCTTGTTTTAAATCCTCCAGGTTGTTGCGGCCCTCGCCCAACAACCATGCCCCATACAGTACGCACACCTCGTTCTGTGCAGCCTGGTCCGAAGCGTTTCTGTCCTCCCGTATGAGTGCATTCACTGTCTCTGCATGTTTTTCCAACTCAGCCACTATTTCTTTTAAATGGACAGTCATAGCCTGGTCCTCGTGTAGTTCTGATCCTATTACGGTATTCTCCTGTTTCAGGATTTTTCTCAATTGGGTCTTTAAACCATTTATCTGTGTTTTCAGTTCTATGTCATATTTAATACAGAGGATGCTGTAGTGAAAACGTCGTTTATGATTCCCCTTCTTGGTCTCCCGATGCCCATGATGTCCCTAGCATTTAGGGTGTATAGGTCTGCTTTGTCTACATTTCCAAAATCTAATTCATAAAATTTCTTAAACATGTCTCTGAGTAAGGCCTGGTACAGCAGCTCTGTTTCCTTCAGACACCATGCAGGTAGGTGTACCTCGGTAAGATTTAATATTACTGAAGCTACTGCATAATGTACCCCGATATAACACCTTTTCGGTCGGTACCAATACTAATCCGTTCCCAGGTCCCTTGGTGCTGGTAGGACACCTTTCTATTACTGTGCGTATTGGCGGGGTTGTGGGTAGGGGTTTCTTAAAGTGTGCTCTTCGTTCGGTGGCGTTAATTGGGATTGGGGAGTGTGGGACCACTCACCCTTGTAGGCTAGAATCCCACCCCATCCCTTCCCCTTCATCTTGGCAAAGGCGATCAATATGCCTGTAGGACAAATACTCTCTGATCCCCACATGCAAACATAAATTCCTTGTTCGGATTCCCACCATTTGTCCCAACACACTTTTACTCCTCCCGTGTCCCCGTGATGGTGTGGTACGTATCATTACTGAGTCTTTCCCAGTCCGATTCCTGGTCCCATGCGTCCTTGCTGAGTTTTCTGAGCCACTACCATCTTCCCAGGGGAATGTTTCCTTTGCAAGTCAAATATACATGTTTTCCGTCTGTAACACTGACTCGGGCAGCGATGATCCTTATCTGGCGGTATGGAACTGAGGCCTCCCCGTAGGCAAAACCTTCCTGGCTGGAGTAGCGGGTAGAATTAGATCCCAGCCACTCTGGCCATCTTCCCTCGTGGGCGTAAATGGCGAGTTCTTCCACGCCTGGGGTGCCACCCCCAATGGTTACGATCAGTGCTCTTCCTCCTGAACACCCGTAAATGAGGGATTCTTCCACGTCTCCTCGGTCGCCACTACTCATCCTTATCCAGGGGGGGCAGGAACAGGATCCTTTCCATTGAAGGTTGGCATGCAGGTGCAGCAGGCGGTTAAGAAAGCAAATGGCATGTTGGCCTTCATAGCAAGGGGATTTGAGTACAGGGGCAGGGAGGTGTTGCTACAGTTGTACAGGGCATTGGTGAGGCCACACCTGGAGTATTGTGTACAGTTTTGGTCTCCTAACCTGAGGAAGGACATTCTTGCTATTGAGGGAGTGCAGCGAAGGTTCACCAGACTGATTCCCGGGATGGCGGGACTGACCTATCAAGAAAGACTGGATCAACTGGGCTTGTATTCACTGGAGTTCAGAAGAATGAGAGGGGACCTCATAGAAACATTTAAAATTCTGACGGGGTTAGACAGGTTAGATGCAGGAAGAATGTTCCCAATGTTGGGGAAGTCCAGAACCAGAGGTCACAGTCTAAGGATAAGGGGTAAGCCATTTAGGACCGAGATGCGGAGGAACTTCTTCACCCAGAGAGTGGTGAACCTGTGGAATTCTCTACCACAGAAAGTTGTTGAGGCCAATTCACTAAATATATTCAAAAAGGAGTTAGATGAGGTCCTTACTACTCGGGGGATCAAGGGGTATGGCGAGAAAGCAGGAATGGGGTACTGAAGTTTCATGTTCAGCCATGAACTCATTGAATGGCGGTGCAGGCTAGAAGGGCCGAATGGCCTACTCCTGCACCTATTTTCTATGTTTCTATGTTTCTATAATTTGGAGTAGTGTAAGATTATCTGTATAATGATAAGTACATATGTATTACTTAACTGGGGTAAGGAAAAGAATCTACATGTGCAGCTATTAAAAGAGGCACAGGCCGGGTAATACCCGGGAGTAAGAAGAATCTACCAGTATGGCTATTAAGGAAGCACCGGTAGGATAAGAACCAAATGGCTGTGGGATAAAAGTTAAAAGCAGACATCAGTCCACAAGGAACTGAGTAAGACAGCCAGTCAATTAAAGATTATGAGCCCAAATTGGAACTCGGTCACCTTTGTCAAGCCAGAGAGCTTTCTCAGGGCTCGACAATCTGTTTTATGTGCCCCTCCAGGAAAGAGAATATTATGGAAAGGATCCTGTTCCTGCCCCCCCTGGATAAGGATGAGATGTACCATGACACCCAGGTCTCTTTGCACCTCCCCTTTTCCTAATCTGTCACTATTCAGATAATAGTCTGTCTCTCTGCTTTTACCACCAAAGTGGATAACCTCACATTTATCCACATTATACTTCATCTGCCATGCATTTGCCCACTCACCTAACCTATCCATATCGTACTCTATATGTACATCTGCCACCAGTCTTCGGGTGGCCAGGTTCATTCCTGCCTTCTTTCTTTCTTCTTCTTCCGCTGGGTGTCCAGTGAGGTCGGTAATAGGTTGGCCTGCACCGCCGGACCCGGAGTGTCTTTATTGGACGTGGGTTCGAATCCCACACTATCAGGGGAATGTCCCCTCCGGTGCTGCAGCACACCGTTCCTTTGGGGGTGGCTGCCTGGTTCGTTTCTTCCCCTGGGGATTCTGCCTGGTCGAGGGTACGGGCTGGGGACTCCCACTTGGTGGCTGGTCCACCGCTATCTCTTCTGAGAGTCCCTCGTTGTCCGAGGCTACCGGCTGGGTGTCCCTGCTCGCGGGCTGGTCTCTGACTTTAGGTACCCCTTTGCAGCTGGTCCCTTTCCCGGCTCTGAACCATTTAAATTGGAGCGCTGTGACCACGGTGTCTTTGGCCGTGGTATGCGGGGAGTCCTTCTTAAGGCTCCAGCTGCTGGGGGTGCGTCTGAGTCCCAAATGATTGGGGGCGGGGGGCGGCTCCTCCAGTAACACAGCCCACCGCCCCTCTAGGTGCAGTCTGTGGGTCTGCCATGTCCCCTGTGGGATTTCCACAGTCGGGGGCTGTTGGCTGGGGGTCCCTGCCTTTAGTATGGTTTACAGTTTTTGGCTGCCCCTTACGTTTAGCTGCTGCCCCGGGTTGAAAAGTTTGCACTGATTTATGTGGAACCACTTTATTCGATGGGGAAATTTTATGGCATAGATCATGGGGCTTGCCTTGTTGACAATGTGGCACAGTCCCATGTACAGTGCCTCAAAGTCCCCTACTCTAGCGTAGTTCCTCACCATGACCTGATCCCCTATCTCCCATTCGTGATGCTTGTGGGGTTCTAGCAGCAGTCGGTTGCTCCGATGCTGTTTTCCCATGTTGTTAACGGCCTGCCAGTGAATCTGTTTAAGGTGTTCAAACAGATTCCTGACAAAGCTGTCCCAGTTCGCTTTCCTTAGCCGACCTTCCATGACTCCCGGGTCTAACAAATGGGTGAGGGTTCGCTTGGCTCTGCCGGTCATGAGCTTGTATGGGAAGTACCCTGTGCTCTTTGACTGGCTGGCCCGGATTCCCATGAGGACCAGTGGTAGGACCTCTACCCACCCCTTGGATGAGTCCCCTGTCTCTTTGAGTAGCCTTTCTTTGATGATGCAGTTTAAACGGTCCACAGGCCCGGATGACTGCGGGTTGTGGACGACATGCCATTTCCCTTTGATGCCGAGCACCTTAAGGGTCTCCTGCATCACCTGCCCGGTGAAGTGACTTCATTGGTCGGACTCCACATATTGTAGTAGTCCCCATCGGGAGAACACTTCTCTGACCAGGATCCTAGCTGTTCCCAGGGCAGTGGCTGTTCGGCATGGGAAGGCTTCCACCCATTTTGTGAATACGTCCACCAATACTAGGCAGTACTTGTAACCTCCCTGGGCAATGGGTAGGGGCCCAATGTACTCAATTTGGATCGACTGCCAGGGTCCCTCTACCCTCCTGATATTTCCCATAGACACCTTTCTTTTCTGGGGGTCGGGGTTGTTGGCTGCGCACAGCAGACAGCTAGCACAGAACTCCCGGCCACCACCCTGCCTGTTCCACTCGTTGCCAAGTGGTCTCAGGTCCGGGATGTCCTGCTCCTGGACCCTTATGGGCCAGCTGGAGGAATTCTCTCCGGTGTTGTTGCGGTACTACCCATTGCTCCCCGCTGAACAGCATGCCTTCTTTAATGGCAATTGCTGTGGTGCCGTACGGGCCATCTATCCTTTCCCCTTTAGCTAGTGTGTTCAGGACAATTTTGAGGACAGGGTCTTGGGTCTGAACCGTTTTTAGGTCCGGGAGCAAAGTTATCCCTGCCTTCCCTGCCGCCCCAGTCCTGCCCCTAACTGCTGCTATGGGTCCTGGGTTGTACGGATCCTAGAGCTTGCCCATGCGGGCACCCTGCTTGGCTAACATGTCAGCCTGCTGGTTTCCCTCGCCACGGGATTCAGTGGTGGAGTGTGCCTTCACTTTATGTATATAGATATTCCCTTCCTCCCCACGGCTTTCATGATTTTTTCCAGTAGGGGCTTAATTGCCAGGGGTCTGCGGATGTGTATCCGCGGCGGGACCAATAGCCAGGTACTCCGTACACGAATTGCATGTGAACATACTGTCCGAGCAAATCGTGTATGGGGTAGGGAATTCTTTGGGGTGTGTGACTATGTACACCACCGCAGATAGTTCAGCGTGCTGGGTGCTCATAGTACTGGGGAGTTTAATCGCCAGGGCGATGTCTGCCTCGGGGTCATAAACTCCGCAGCCTGTGAGTCGCTCACCCGCAGATACTGTGCTTGACCCGGCCTGTGGGGTGTAACCCAGCCCGAAAGCCGATGTTATAATTTCCCATACCGCTTCTAAGGAACCCCGGTGGGTTGTCCCTGGATAAATCATGTTGGCTGCGAGTCTTGGCTCGCAGAGACCCTTTACCCTTAGGTCCATTTGAGAGAGGAGCAGGGTCAAGCGAGCAATGCGGGCACTGCTCACTGTCCCGTCCTTGATTCTCCCGTCTAGGAGCATTTGGGTGGGCATATGGTGGGTAAGGAGTGTGATAGGGGACCCTCCTGTAAAGATCAGTGAACTTTTCACAGCCCAGTGAGTGACTAGGAGGTGCCGCTCACAGTTGGAGTATCCCTTCTCCACATCTGTGAGAAGTAGATCACTGGTCTTAGCCAGCCGAGCCGTTCTTGGAGCAGTACTGCACTCAGGCTGTCCCCACTGGCTGCTACCTCCATTGATGGCCCCTAGAGCTGACGCGATCTGCAGGTCTTTCTTGAGTTGGATAAATGCTGCCTCGCAACCTTTGTCCCATTCCCACTCCACTCCCTTGTGTAGGAGTTGGAGCAGAGGGGCTGTGGTAGCCGCATAATCCTCAATGAAATCTCTGCAGTACCCAGTTAGCCCTAGAAAAGATCGTACTCCTGTTACTATTGGGGGCGAGTAACTTCTGCACTGCTTCCCTTCTAGCTTTGTCTATGGCTCTTTCCCCAGTGCGCACAGCCAGTCCCAGGAACTTTACTTCCTTCAAGCCGATTTGTGCCTTCTTGGTGTTCACTTTAAACCCTTCTTCTTTCAGCAGCTCCAGCAGCTCAGCCAGCAGTGGGCCATGCTCCTCCCCCTCATCGCTGAACAGGAACAGGTCATCCACATACTGTACAAGCTGCTGGGGTCTGCTGAAACTCTTTAAACAGTTGGCCGTACACTGATGGAAAATACTGGGGCTGTTGTGGAAGCCCTGAGGGAGACAGTTCCAAGTGTATTGCTGTCCTTTAAAGGTAAAAGCAAACTTGTACTGATCTTCCCTTCTTAAAGGTATGGTCCAGAACCCGTTGGAAATCCAGCACCATGAAGGTGGTCGTGGAGGCTGGGATACTTCCAATGAGGTCAGCGACAGCAGCAACAGTGGGTGCACAGGCGGGGATTTTACGGTTGAGTACTCGATAGTCCACCGTGGCTCTCCAGGAGTTGTCCGGTTTCTTAACCGGCCACAATGGAGAGTTCACATGGGTAGCTATTGGTCTCAATACCCTCTGTTTAACCAGAGAACCCAAGGCTGTTTCCATGTCTGCCTCCACCTCCCTGGGGAAGTTGTATTGTTTCTGTGGTCAGGTCATGGGGTCCCCATCTATACTAACCTCGACCCTGATAATTCTCCCACAGTTGTGTTTGTGAGTGGCAAAAGCTGCAAGGTTTTTCCTCATATACTCTTGATATTCTATCGGAGTGTTACTGACCAGTGATTCAAGGTCCTAACCCTCCATTGGCTTCATGGTGCCCACTGTCTCTTTTCCCTGTTTTCCCAGGATAACCATCACCTCACTCTCCTGTCCCGTACAGACTGACCCCCAAAAGCAGTGGTTTCTTAAATCCACCAGGATCCCGTGGCCTCGGATGAAGTCAGCCCCCAGGATTCCTTTCCCTTCCTGCTCCCACTTCATCAAGACTCAAGTCCACTTAGTGTGGAGTGTACCTAAATGAATGGAGAGCAGAACGGAGAATGAGCCAGTCTGTTCAGTGCCTGTGAAACCCACCAAGCTGTAGGGGACCCCGTTAGACAGAGGTGAGGCGGCGGGGTTAGCTGCATAGATAAGGGTGCTTGAGGCACCGGTGTCCAGCAGGTAAGTCCCTTTCACCTTTTCCACTTCCATCTGTACGGTTGGTCTCCCCCACGCATCATACTCGAGGGCACACAGGGTACGAGGGCTGTGCCTGTCCTAGTCACGGTTTTGGTTGGGAGGGGGCAGATGGGATTTTGGTACCGGTGGTGGTGGCTACCTTTCCAGGGCCATCTAACATGGCTCGGTGTGCAGTTAGAAACGTATCATACGAGTGGGGAGGGACTGACTTATCTGTCTCGGTGTTTTGGGCAAGGGCTGGAGAATTCTTCCCTGCGCTATTCTTCCAAGGATTTCTACAATCCTTTCACCAGTGCCCACTTTTTCCGCACCCGAAGCAGGTATGTTTTGTATCTTGGCTAGGTCGGATTTCGTGAACCCTTCCCTTTTGTGGGTGCTCTTCTGTCCCTCTGCCATTTCTGTAAGCTAGGGTCGGTTGCCTAAGCATTCCCTGTTCTGTGGCTTGGGAATCTCTTGGGTCGAACCAGGCCTCAGCCTTGGTTCTTATTCGGGGTAAACTGTTAGCTACTAGGCTTCGGAGCCAGTGTGCTAACTCGTCCGGGCTTAAGTTATCTCTGTCTATATCCCCACTACAGGCGCTTTTGTACACCGGCCACAGTCAGTCTGTGAAAGCCTGTGGGGTTTCCCCTGTGAGCTGCACCATTTTCTCCACTCTGGAGAAGGGACTCCCGTCATTGCAGCCCATAGCTTCTAAAATGTCTTTCTGGATGGCAGCAAGTATTTTCTGTCCTCTTTTGCTCTTAGTAGAGAGGGACTGGTACAGTTTGCTGTCTAGAGATAGGAGAAGCATCTTTGCCAATTCTGCCTCATTAATATCCCCTGCCTGTTCCACTTCCACAAAGTGAACCGAGGGGTCTCCCTTTGGAGTTAGCTTTCCCAGGTGGCTTATCATAGCCCTAAGCTGGTGGGGAGTGTGGGGGACCACAAACTGACTTTCCAGGGGTCCTGGACCACCGTTAGGGGTGGGTGGGCCAAACTTCTGTTGCCGGACCGGGCACATTGGCCCTGGTTCTGGCTCTGCCTGTTCTGGCTCACCTACCTCTCTTCCCTGCAGCCAAGCTGAGCTGAAACTCAGTGCCACAGGTGGTGGTGGTTCACTATCCCTGTCCGTCCCGCAACTGATTTGCCCGTCCTGCTGCTGAACCGGTGTGGTCACCGGTGCCACAGGTGGTGGCCGGGCAGTTTCCTCCTTCTCTCCCAGGTTTACCTGGGGCGTACCCGGGCTTATTAGGCATACCATGACTTTTGCCTTGGACAGAGCAAGGTTTAAACTTTTAATTTGTTGCTGGTAGGGACCGTGGTCTCCCGATTCAACCCATTAGTGCTAGCTACTTTATACGCTGCTTGCACATCTTTTAATCTTTCCTGGAGCTCTTTTACTTGCAGGGTGAGGTGAGTGCTTTCCGCCCTCAGTGACTTTTCATTACTTTTGGCCTCGGTAACCTGACATTGAAAATAATCCTGACTGTTTTAAACCTTTCCATTTTTTGGGTCCTTTCCTGTTTTAGCTTACGGAGTTCTCCCGATAATCTTTCTTCTGACATAACCCTTTCCTGGTAGTTCTCTGCGCATTCCCATAATCTGCCTGTAATGTTTCATTAATTCTGACTCGGAGTTGGACCTGTCGCTGTGAGCAGACCAACCAAATTGCCTTCTCTACTGTTTCTTTGTGATCTTTGCTTGCTGTCCACTGGGCTGCAGCGTCAGCTGGACGCTCAGCGCGCAATAGACTAAGCACCCATTCTTTAGTTACATTCACTTTCGTATACACATAGGAGGAAATCCTCTCTTCCACTTTGGTACTTTGCCCCAAACCAGCACTCTCCACATCACACCCCTTGTACCAGAGTCCTGCCGCGGTCGCCATTTTGTAAGGGGTGGTCTCTATGAGGGGGTCAGATTCACCTCTGACCAACTTGAACGGTTCAAATTGCTCCCACTCCCTTGGGTTCTAGACTCTGGATTATTTGGGGGATGTGGCAAAGTGCAAAGGACACTTGTTTGATGCAAAAGAACTTTGATTTTATTACAGTCCATAAATTACAAACTTATAATTACTCTAATAAAAAAGTATAATGTCCAAACTTATTCAAACTTATTAAAGAACAATACCTTGCACACTCAGAGGGGTTACTATAGCTTATAATTACTCTAATAGAGAACAACACATTATATTCAAAGGGGGTCACAGTAGAATCACACCTCCCACCTCCCAATACCTAATTCTAGCTAGGTTGGCCTCCACAGCAGGCAGGGACCATGCTTACCAATCTTTTTGACAATTAGCAGTAGATCATGGTTTCGGGGTTCGCTGAATGCAGTAGGATCTGCTTGTCGTACCCCGAATGTCAGAGAAGACTTCTTGCTGTGCAATCTTCAGTTGGGTTGAGTCCGCTGATGCGGTAAGGTGCGTTTTGGATCTATGGGGTAAGTACCCAGTTTTCTTCATTAGAAATAGGTTTCTACAGTCTTTTAGGTAATGTTTTACCGTTGGTAGGTCAGGATTAGATTGTAGAGTGGAAACTTTTCGATTCTTCGGTTTTTTTCCCGTTGGAGTTTTGTTTCAAGTTTGGTCGATCGCGGTGGTTTTCCGTTGATACCACATTGGTTGTGGTCTGTTGCTGCCACAATGGTGATGTTCTTCCTTCCTTCAGGACTTCAGGACTTCGAGGCTGGAGAAGTCTAGTTTACAACTGTTGCATTGGTTTCTCTCCTTGTCTTGATGACACAAGCGTGGTCTCGGTTGTTCAGCCAAGTATGTCATACCCTTTGTTAAAAAAGGGGACCAGTTATATGGTTTGAGTGGTTCTAATCTTGGCACCAAATCTGTTCAGAATCCTTTGTTTAAATTTGGCGGGCTTGACTCTTCTTTGTAATATTTTGGCGGGCTCGTTAAAAGTTGATATGTTTTGGGTGGGTTGATGTTCGAAAACTGTTTCCTGATGGAAATATTAGTTTGGTAATTGCAATGTCCTTTTGTGCTTAGTTTTCGCATACAGGCTGGATTGGGTCCCTTTTGTGATGTATATGCTGAAATAGTTTTCCAGTTTCAAGTTGATGGCTAGCTATCTCTGGGTCATATCTTTTGTGGAGAAGGATTCTTGAATACCAATTTCTCCAGACAAGTTAACTTAGTCCCAACATCCAGACAATTTGAATAATCAAGTTGTCTCCTGTTAGTTCTTTAGGCCCACCCACAGTTTCCCTTTTAAAATCCAAAATTCGATTAAAGTTCGTAGTTACTTCCATAAGCATTTTAGGATTTCAAACTTTCTGGTAGGTAGTCCCAAATTAAATTTCCTTTCAAATGAGCCCAAACACTGCGGGGGGGGGGAGGGGTTCTTGTGAATTTTGCATCCTTGGTTTCCCACTTTTGCCCCGCAGCTGCCGACCATCTTAAGTACGTCATCAAAGGGCGCACTGCTGATCTCCATGGCACCCCCCGCGAAAAATCATAGATACAGCTTTTTCTGTCAGTGCACCTTGCTTTCACTGTGTGAGCCATGGCAGCGCAGCGGCCCTTCAAGGGGAGGGCGCACCGCCGCGCTGCCATGTTTTTATTTGCTGGCCGACTTCTCGATCGGCCGGACAATTACGGGCCTGGGTTCGGCTGGCCTGCCAACTAGCAGCCTGGCACCCCCTCTTGGGTGCCAGGCTGCTGACTTGGCCGAAACCTTCCCTGGTGGCCCAGTGTGCCAAAGCTAAATAATTGCTGGTTCGCTCCCCTTTAAATGAGGGAAGAGATGTGGTGACACACTGCACACTGACATCAGCACCGCTCCGCCGCTGACTGATAGCGGCGGAGAATCCCGCCCGCCCTACTATCGCCCCTCTAGAGTACTTACCGCCGCACTTCCGCACCCATTATGACCGACTTCCAGTCCGCTCCAAAAAAATTGCCAAAGAGCTGAAAATCGATCAAGAGTCCACCTCGTCCAACGCGACATTAAAAACACTTTGAAAATGGTAGGTACGCCAGGTTTCCGGCAGGGGTGAATTTCTATCCCCCTGCCCGCATGGTTCAAGTGGATGGTAAATAAACTATAGCACTATTTGACAGAGAGAACAGAATTCTCCAGTTGTCCTGGCCAACACTCTAACCTTCGCCCATCATCAAAATCAAATGAATGGTCATTCACCTCATTCCTGCCGGGAGGAGTTGGCTTTGAGCAAGTGACTGTGGCATTTGCATTTCTGAATGCAGGACTGCACTACAAAAGTAATTCATGATATGTGAAGCCCTTTGGGATGGTATCAAGAGATGGGATCAGGCACGACTTAAATACAAGTTCTTTATTTCTTCCTTTCATGCTATCCCCCCCAGAGCACTGTCCTCTTTAAATCTGTGTTGAAAATGATGGCAATAGATTAACTGCAGTGTATTTTATTTATATCCCACATGTACGTATAATTGGGATTTAGAAGTGGATATCAGTTATCAAAACATTTTTGTTTCAACTCGGAAACTGGAGACTTTGGTTGAATTCTCCTCCCAGGTTATTGGTGGAGAATCCTTGTTGAATCGCCATGTTATTTTAACCTCTGTGTGATGTATGGCTTTTGTGACTGCAGTTCACGTTCCTGCCGTGTATAATTGCAGGACATCACTTGAGCCGTCTTGTCTCTGACTTTTTAATTGCCCTATACTGGGTAGGTGTGGTTGTTGGGTTATGTTCTTACCCTGTAGTTGAGTTTTTATATCAGTTGTGTTAAGACATTTAACTGCAGCCATAATCTTCTGGATACACAAAGTTAATGGATCAACTGGTGAAAATTACACAGAAAATTACACAGATGAGCAGAAATGTCACATTACCAAAGGCGTTAGGAGATCAAAGACGAGTAGAATAGGTCACCCATCTGGCTATAGCAGTAGATTTGTAAGACAGTTCTGACAGGTGGCTTCTCTGTGTACACCACTGGAAATGATATAATAATTTGGATTTTAAAAAACTGATGAGGGTGGAACTCAAGCACAATTTCAAAAGCATTAACCTAACAAAACAACTAGCAAAGCAGTGCTGCTAGCAGAAGAGATTGTTGCCACTAAATCCTGCTATTTAGTACGTCATGGAATTGTGAAAAATACCAGACATAACCTCTCTCTTAATTGCTTAATCTCTTTACTGAAAATCCTGGTGTGTAATTTGCCATCGAGTAAATGCTCATTGCCAGTAGTTCTATTATGCGTTTAGCAAATTAGCATTAAGGTGCAACCTCAGGTCTGCAAGTCACGGCGGCCTGTTTGAAGCTGCCACATTTGTATCATCAGCTTTAATGTAGATTGTACATGGGGCTACAAGGCACCCGTTTGTCTGTCACCATTTCCTGTGGAGTCACAAACCGTTGAAGGGATTATTTGCATAAGCTGTTTATTTGCATGACCTGCTATTTACATGAGGGTTTGTTACAGGCGGAGATTTTGAAGCCACTGATGTTAGGCGTTCCCTTTCCCAGGTCTGAAGTCCACTAAAGATGTTATTTGCGGAGGGGATGCAGCTCAGTATATCAGTCTGCCCTGTCACAGATCAAGAAACCTCGGTGTAAGAAAAACAAGGTGTTGTTAACAAGGCATTATGGAAGTATTATATTTAAAGAAGAGGCTTACATTGTTGCATTGTAAGCCTGATGATTGGGAGGGTTTTAAAAATCAGTTAAGGATGACCAAGAAATTGATAAAGAGGCAGAAAATAGAGTAATTTAGCAAGAAATATAAAAACAGATTGTAAGAAGTTTTATAGATATGTAAACAGGAAGAAATTAGAAAAAGTAAATGAGGGTCCCTTAGAGGCAGAAACATGAGAAATTATAATGGGGAAATAAGGAAATGGCAGCGACTTTAAACAAATATTTAGTATCTGTCTTCACAGTAGAGGATACAAAGAACATATCGGAAATTGTGGGGAACCAAGGGTCTAATGAGAGAGAGGAATTTAAAGTAAAATTAATCTTGCAGGCAGAATTTAGGGAGCTAGGAAAAAAATTAGTAAGCACAACTTCAAAGGTAGTAATCTCCAGATTACTCCTGGTGCTACGCACAAGTGAGTACAGAAATAGGAGGATAGAGCAGATGAATGTGTGACTGGAGAGATGGCGCAGGAGGAAGGGCTTTAGATTCCTGAGGCTTTGGGACCAGTTTTGGGGCAGGAGGGACCTGTACAAGTCAGACGGGTTGCACCTCAACAGGGCTGGTACCAATATCTTCGCAAGGGGATTTACTAATGCTGTTGGGGAGCGTATAACTTAGCTTGGTAGGGGATGGAAGTCTGAGTGTAGTTTTAGTCAGGAGAGAAGCAAAGCTGGAAATGAAAGGCAGTAAATTAGTAAGTAACTTTGGAAGGCAGAGGAAGCAAAGGCTAGAAAATAAAGCAGCTTGGCAGCACTAAATGGTATATACTTCAATGTAAGGAGTCTAGGGAATAAGGCAGATGAGCTTGAAGGCACAGATAGTCATGTGGAAGTATGATATTACAGCTATTACAGAAACATGGCTTAAAGAAGGGCAGGAATGGCAGCTGAACATTCCTGGTTACAGGGTTTTCAGCCGAGATAGAGAGGGGATAAAAAGGGAGGCGGGTCGCAATATTGGTTAAAAACAATTACAGCTGTGAGGAGGGATGGTATGTTAGAGGGATCATCAAATGAGGCCACATGGGTTGAAGTGAAGAACTGTATTGTATAGGGTTAATCACATCGGGTTAATTATGATATTTCGACATTTACAGTGTGTTTCTGCTACATGCCTCATGGAATGTTGTTGATGCAGAGAGAGAGAGAGAGAGAGAGAGACTTTGAGGTGCACACTAGCTTATTTATGGGACGGTCGGCGCCTTGAGATCTCATGCTTTGTGGAAGAACAGCTGGGGCCTTACAGATTAGGAGTTGGCCATAAGCCACATGCACCCATGTTTGTTCAATAGTATAAAGGAACGGAACTGTCCAGTAGCTCTTTGAACTTCACCTTGGACCGTGATTCGCGAGCGGTGCTGGGACCCCCAAGGCTCCTGACTAGCCGTCGTTGCGGAGTTCCTGTCGGGCTGAAGGCTTTGTTGCATCTTATCATACTTCTCTTTTCTACGTAAACTGTAATATTGTGTTTCTTTTCTCTCAGTAAACGGTGTTTTATCTTTACTTCATTTGTCTTGTCTCTTATTTAACATTCATCCAGATCCCAAACCTGGGTCTATTATTATCGATTCAAAACATTTTGGCGTCACGAACAGGATCTGGTAAAATGTTTAAGAGAAAAGACAAGAAGCAGTCTCCTCCTGCAGGAGAGAAGTATAGAATAGCAGGGTGGAGCACGAGGGATGAGGGTTTTGGCTCTCTTGCCAATGTGCTAGCCAGGTTTGGACCCCCGCAACATTGGGATACGCAGTTATTGGAACAGAGCAAAGATAGAACCGTACCCCACGCGGTACTGTCTCTCCTGGAGGAAGCGGACTAGTTTTAGAGGAACTAAAAACCCTCCCCCATATGATCCGAGCATGAAAGCTAGACCCCTTATGACAAATAAGATGAAACAGCAAGGTGGGGAACAGCCGGTAACCACTAGAGGGGTGCGTGACTTCACCACTAGTGAGTTACAAGAAATAGGGTCTCGATTTCGCCAAAAACCCGGGGAATCATTGTCAGAATGGCTAGCCCGGATTTGGGACCAGGGAGCATCAGGCGTAATACTTAACCCCAAAGAGTTAACAAAAATGGGGACTATGACTATGGACAACCATATCACAGCAGTGCTACAGGATGTCCAGGGCACAGGTTCGCTATGGGACATGGCTACTACCGGGGTCCGGCAAAAATATCCCTCTGTCGTTGATTGGGAAGGGGAGGTAAAACCTTGGAATACTATGGCGGAGGGTGTGATACAGTTGCGCAACATGGCAACACAGGGAGGATTATATCACCAACCATATGGGGGGCCAGATCAGGAGCTCTTTATGCCAGGAATGCGGAGCAGGCTGATGAAGAGTGGCCCTCCTATGATGAGAGGTGCGCTACTCGTATTATTGGGACCAGCCCAAGGGCAGCGGGTGGAGTACGCTTGCCTATTGTTAGGACAGTTAGAGGATGTAGAAGATAGTGTGCGAGAGTCGAGAATGGCTAATGTAGAGGGGGATCAGGACCAGCGACAAGGTTTGACCTCTGGGAAAGGTACAGGATCAGGAAAGACAAAAAAAAGAATTACGCGGAGGGACATGTTCGCGACTTTACTGAAGGCAGGGATCCCCAAGGAAAAAATTGATGGAATCCCAACAGGAGCGATGTACTCTATGTGGAAGCAGCACTGCGTCCCGGGAACAGGGAAGGGTGAAAGGAGGGAGGTAAGGGAGACTAAGTCGGATAGCGATAAGTCTGCGGATGCGGAGAAACCACCTCCCGCTAACCTATACCCCAACGTAGAAGAGCTGTGGAAGGCTAGTAATCTCCTCGACTAGGGGTGTGGCTGGGATCCGGGAGTACTCCCCGTTAGAACCACATCAACCCAAGCTCCCGGGGATCTGAGGCCACACATTCCGATTATGATACATTGGCGGGGGGGGGGGGGGTTACATATAAAGAGATGTTGCTTTACTAGACACAGGGGCAGAAGTTACTATTGTCCATGGAAATCCTAGGAAACACATAGGGACCCGTATGATGATTAATGGGTTCGGAGGGGCAGAAACGCCCACTGTCCGAACAACTATCAGAATGGCGTTGGGAAATGGGCCTCCACGCTGGGTAACGGTCTTAATATTGGCAGTAAAGGAACATATTATTGGGATGGTCCTTTTAAAGGGAACCACACACAACATCTCGTTCGGGCAATTCTCATTCGGGATACGGGCGATCACTGTGATTGCAGGGGAAGCAAAGTGGGAACCAGTGGTAATACCACGGCCATCACGTATAGTGACTATGAAACAGTACCGAATACCTGGGGGACACAAAGAAATAGAGGAAACCATACAAGGGCTCTTGGAGGCGGGTATCATTAGACATGCGGTGTCCCCCTACAATAGCCCTGTTTGGCCTGTGCAGAAACCCGACAAAAGTTGGAGGATGACTGTGGACTACTGACAACTGAACAAATTTGCCCCTCCCCTGGCAACCGCTGTCCCAGATGTAGTAACTATAACAGAGCCGCTGTCTGAAGAAGGTGCGAAGTGGTATGCGATAATCGACCTGGCCAATGCCTTTTTGTCCATTCCAATAGCAGAAGAATCCCAGGACCAGTTTGCATTCACTTGGGAAGGGAGGCAATACATGTTTAAACGCCTACCTCAAGGTTACCTACATAGCCCTACCCTATGCCCGGGACCTGGACATGTGCACGTTGGCTCTTAATGTTTCACTGGCACACTACATCGATGATGCACTAATAAGGGGTCCCACCGAGGCAGTGGTATCAGAAGCCCTAGCTACTTTAGTCCAACACATGCGAGACAGGGGCTAGGAGATAATCCGAAGAAGGTGCAGGGCCCTAGCCAGACTGTTAAGTTTCTGGGGATCCAATGGTCTCGGGGTGAGCGCATCATACCCGAGCCTGTGAAGAATAAAATTCAAGAAATCACCGACCATTGCGGGGGAACTCCTATAAGCCACATGCTAGGCAAAGTTAGTGTCCCTACTATTGAAAAAGAAAATCAGACTCAGGACACAGTTTGTGAAAGAGGAAAAGTGTGGCTGCAGTACCCCCAGAAACCCTTACAAGCAGGGGAAATCTTAGCGAAAGGAGAAGGAAACACTTATTGGGTGCTCCTGACTGGTCAAGATATTCCTCTCTGTGTTGACAAGAGTAAATTGACTTAACGGGGCTGAATTAATATGCTTCCTCCCACAGGAATTCTGCCCAAAATGGCAACTTACCAACTCGTGCTGGCAAGTCTCTGTGTCTCGTTATCTGTGACTGTGCTACTTCCATCCTCAAACACAGCATGGGATGGCCGTATAGGGTGGCCTTTAGCTAACACTGATCGTTGTTTTACTCGTCACATTATTACTGATATTACTGCTTGTATGTATTCTTTGGTGTAGATTGCGGGCGTTGCTTACTCATACTCAACGTGTAACTGATGCATTACGCCTTCAACTCGATTATATTACATAGAATGTCTAAATATAATGGGTGGATTGCATTGTATAGGGTTAATCACATAGGGTTAATTATGATATTTAGACATTTACAGTGTTTTTCTGCTACATGCCTCGTGGAATGTTGTTGATGCAGAGAAAGAGATAGAGAGAGAGAGAGACCTTGAGGTGCACACCAGCTTGTTTATGGAATGGTCGACGTCTCCAAGATCTCTTGCTTTGTGGAAGAACAGCTGGGGCCTTACAGATTAGGAATTGGCCATAAGCCATATGCACCCATGTTTGTTCAATCGTATAAAGGAACGGAACTGTCCAGTAGCTCTTTGAACTTCACCTTGGACCGTGATTCGCGAGCGGTGCCGGGACCCCCAAGGCTCTTGACCAGCCGTCGTTGCGGAGTTCCTGACAGGCTGAAGGCCGTGAGCTTTGTTGCATCTTATCATAGAAACATAGAAACATAGAAAATAGGTGCAGGAGTAGGCCATTCGGCCCTTCGTGCCTGCACCACCATTCAATGAGTTCATGGCTGAACATGCAACTTCAGTACCCCATTCCTGCTTTCTCGCCATACCCTTTGATCCCCCTAGTAGTAAGGACTACATCTAACTCCTTTTTGAATATATTTAGTGAATTGGCCTCAACAACTTCTTCGTAAACTGTATTATTATGTATCTTTTCTCTCAGTAAATGGTGTTTTATCTTTACTTCAGTTGTCTTGTCTCTTATTTAACATTCATCCAGATCCCGAACCTGGGTCCATTATTATCGATCCAAAAGAAGAACAAAGAAGGGGTGATCACACTGCTGGGAGTGCACTATAGACCCCCACACATGTGATAGAATTGCCACAGCTGTAATAGTTTCCTTAACCAATATTGCGACCTGCCCCTCCCTTTTTATCCCCTCTCTATCTCGGCTGAAAACCCTGTAACCAGGAATGTTGAGTTACCATTCCTGTCCTTCTTTAAGCCATGTTTCAGTTATAGCTGAAATATTATACTTCCACGTGTCTATCTGTGCCTTCAAGCTCATCTGCCTTGTTCACTAGAATCCTTGCATTGAAGTATATATAATTTAGCACTGCCAAACTCCTTTGTTGTCTATTTTCTGGCCTTTGCTTCCTCTGCATTCCAAACTGACTAATTTACTGCGTTCCATTTCCAACTCTGCTTCTCTCCTGACTAAAACTGCACTCAGACTTCCATCCCCCTGCCAGCAGTTTAGACATGTCTAGTTAGATTACCAGCTAGTGGCCTATGTGCCTTGCTGTTTATAAGTTCCCAGCTATTTTACATAGAAACATAGAAAATAGGTGCAGGAGTAGGCCATTCAGCCCTTCGAGCCTGCACCACCATTCAATAAGATCATGGCTGATCATTCACCTCAGTACCCCTTTCCTGCTTTCTCTCCATATCCCTTGATCCCTTTAGCCATAAAGGCCATATCTAACTCTTCTTGAATATATCTAACAACTTTCTGCGGTCGAGAATTCCAAAGATTAACAACTCTCTGAGTGAAGAAGTTTCTCCTCATCTCGGTCCTAAATGGCTTACCCCTTATTCTTAGACTGTGACCCCTGGTTTTGGACTTCCCCAATACCGGGAACATTCTTCCTGCATTTAACCTGTCCAGTCCCGTCAGAAGTTAATATGTTGCTATGAGATCCCCTCTCATTGAAGTAGTTGATCTGCATTTGGTTATTTTCCAGGTTGCCATGCATGGATACATTGTGGGACAGAAAGGTCTGTGGTTATGAGATGTGTGAATTGGATTTTTGTTTTATATTCAAATCTCAGCACAAAGAAACAAATTGCTTCAATTCTGGAAAGAGACAGATGTGGGATAGAGATTCCACTAATTTTCCATTAATTTCAATTGTGTTACTTAATCATCTTGTCTATTTACTTGTGTGCATGATCTAGACTGGGACTTCAGTGCTACTGGAGTGCTGCATTGTTAAAGGCGCTGTCTTTTAGATGAGACGTTAAACTGAGGCTCAATCTTTTGGCCAGGTGGATGTAAAAGATGCCATAGCACTATTTGAAGAAGAGCAGGAGATGGGGGGGGGGTTCTCCCAGTGTCCTGGCCAAAATTTATCATGCAACAAAAACCACTAAAATTGATTATATGGTAATTTATCTTATTTGCTGTTTGGTGCATACAATTTCAGCCTCCATAATATAGGAAGCAAATTTAGAAAAAGCTGAATATATTGTTGCTCTGTTGCTATGCCCCCATCCCCACGAAAAGTTTTGCAAGTTATTTTCTCCCACTTCCTTATGTTGCCATGCACCACAGACCAGGTGGGCTGGTAGTCACTCTGCCCCTGGTAGTCACTCTGCTACTCTTTGCCTCAGCAATTCCTTGTTCCTTCCTCCTCTCTTGAAACTTGGAGCATTGGCCACACCCTCAGGAACTTCGCCAAAGTGACCATTATTCAGGTGTGAGCCTTTACAATCAGTCAGCAGACTATTCAACTATCCCATTGTGTCAGCTGTGATCAGTTGGTAGCACTCTCACCCCTGAGGCAGAAGGATATAGGTTCAAACCCCACTCGAGAAACCTGAGATCAGAATCTAGGCTGACACTCCAGTGCAGTGCTGAAGGAGTGTTGAACTGTGAGAGGTGTGTCTTTCAGATGAGACGTTAATCAGAGGCGCTGTCTGCCCTCGCAGGTGGACGCAAAAGATTCCATGGCACTATTCGAGGATATCACTTTTGGACCTAATTCTGTCCCTGCCCAAAGTCCGCTCATACTTACTTCCAGCAAGCGCCACTGGATATTAATCCGGAGCAGCAATCCGGGATGATCTTTCCTTCCGCAGCCAAAGGCAACTGCAGTTTCCCCTACCACTACTCAGACGTGGATGAGTTAACTCAGCACAGACAGGTCATCAAACCAGGGATCTTCCGGGCCTGTATGGTTTATCCCCCTATTAGATAAACCAGCTGAACCCGCCCAGCTCCGGGTAATGGTGACTGAATTTCCTTGCAACATAGAGGTTGCATGGAGAAAAATCAGAAGGCACTGTGTTTACCGTCTAGCACTGTATATCATTCTAGTAGTAAACGAAAATAATCCAAGCTTATCTTTACTCTCTCGGTTGGCATTGTGCTGAGAGAGGGTGAATCAAAGACTTGGGGCCCGAATTTGATGAAGGCCCCTGCCCGCCCAAGTGGAGCTTTGCCTCTGCTGCTGTTAAATCGAATAGCAGATCTACGTCTTGAGGACTGATTCCACGATGTGGCACTCCTGACACTATCGCTCCTCTACAGCAGTGCCCAGTTACTGTCGAGGGCTTGAATTTGATGGACTCACCATCCACTGTCACCGACATTCCTGATGAAGATCCGCCCAGTGCCACTTTCAATGTGGGATGGAGCGGGTGGGAGGAGAGAGCAGCTGGGAAGCGCCCGCTGATGACAGCGGACGGCCGAGTGGGTAAGTGGACTCCCGCCCGCCGAGATGCCAGATTGGTGTGGGCGGGAATCGGTGGGAGTCGGCGCCAGAACGGGGGTGGACCATTGGCTGGAGGTTGGTCTATCCCCGACGGTAGATATGAGGATCCTGAAAATAAGGTTAGTCAACTTTTTTTTTCACAGTGACTTACCTCAATGGTGTCCCCTGAAGGTTTTCGGATGAATTTTTTTTTTGACGATTTTAATTTTCGGGTCTTCAACCTTCCGTGGGCCAAATTCCATCTTCAGCGGCACTTGGGCGGCAAACGCCTTTGCCACCGAGAATGAGAGCTCCCGCTGGCTGCCGCTCAGATTGGCAGTGTACGTCGCAGATTTGCTGCCCGCCGACATTCAAGGGACCTGGGTGATGAAAATCCCACCCAAAGAACCTTCAGGGACCTCGACGACCATCAGCAGTCCTTTGGGCGGCACTTGGGCAGGCAGGGCCCTTCATCAAATTCGGGCCCCAAGTCTTTGATTCACCCTCTCTCGGCACAATGCCAACCGAGAGAGTAAAGATAAGCTTAGAATATTTTTGTTTACTACCAGAATTATATACAGTGCTAGACAGTAAACACAGTGCCTTCTGATTTTTCTCTATGCAACCTCTATGTTGCAAGGAAATTCAGCCACCATTATTATTAGCGATATAGCTAACAATTGATTTTGACTGCAATCACAAGGCTTTCACGATGCTATTACATTCATCATTTAAGAATAAAAGAGCAATCTCATAAAGATATCCTCCACAGTATTGTTATCTCAGCATTTACAGAAAGGAAATATTACAGCAAATTCTTTCATCCTCCCTCTGATGTGGCCTGCCTATTTTCCATAAGTGCTGAACAGACATCAGTTGTTGCTGTTTAGCTTTTCAGGCCCGACTCTTTGTTGAGATTTACACAGCCATGAGACAGATCTGGCATTTTCATTTCATTTTTTTTAATGCCTTTCGCTTCTGATTTGTTTTATGCAGCAATTGGTAATACATTTTTCATAAGAGTCTCTAACAAGCCTTTATACTGACCTGCATTTTTATGACAACATGACTTGCTTCTTCCTGCAGGCATGAAGTTAAAGCAGGTCGGTCCTGGACTTTCCTTTGGTCTCAGACAATGGTGCTCTGACATTAGCTGACCAGATGTGATGTATTCGTCTGATGTGTTCATTGGCTCACATGCTTCCGAGGTAATCCATCTACCTGCTGTGTACCAGTGACAGCTGAATAAAATGTCTACTGTAATGTGCAACAGTTAACGTATGCATATTTAAAATCTTTGAAACTCACCAACAATGTCCCATTCATCCATTATTCCTGTGCTCGCTGACCTACATTGAGCCTGGTCCACTGACACCTCAATTTTAAAATTCTCATCCCCGTGTTCACATCCCTCCATGGCCTCGCCCCTCCCTTTCTCTGTAACCTCCTCCAGCCCTGCATCCCTGCAAGTACTCTGCATTCCTCCAACTCTCGTCTCTTGTGCATCCCCCATTTCTTTCTCCCCACCATTGGTGGTCATGCCTTCAGCCATCTCAGCCCTATGCTCTGTAATTCTGTCCCTAAACCTTGCCGCTTCTCCATCTCTCTCTCCGCTATGAATCTACCTCTTCGACCAAGCGTTTGGTCACTTGTCCTAATGTCTCCTTCTTTGGCTCGGAGTCGAGTGTCTGATGATGCTCCTGTGAAGCATCTTGGAATGGTTTACTATGTTAAAGGAGCTACAAAAATGCAAGTTGTTGTTGTTGTTGTTGTTGATTGATAATGCACATTTCTTAAATGAGACTACTTTCCTCATTTCCACCCTTCCTCACAACCATTCCGGCTGTTGGTCAGGCTTTGCATAAAGCTATAATTCTTGGAATCCCTGCTATTATTTTTACCAATGAATTCTGTTTTTCCTAAAGAAAGACACATTTGCATTTATATAGCGCCTTTCACGACAACCGGACATCCCAAAGCACTTTACAGCCAATAAAGTACTTTTGGAGTGTAGTCATTGTTGTAATGTAGAAAGCACAGCAGCCAATTTGCACACAGCAAGCTCCCACAAGCAGCAATGTGATAATGACTAGACAATCATTTTTTTTTAGTGATGTTGGTTCAAGATAAATATTCACCAGGAATCACTTTCCTGCTCTTCTTTGAAATAGTACCATGGGTTCTTTTACATCCACCTGAGAGAGCAGACGGGCCCGCGGTTTAATGTATCATCCGAAAGACCGCCTGATCCCTCTAATAGTGCAACACTTCCTCAGTACTGCTTTGGAGTGTTAGCCTCGATTTTTGTGCTCAAGTCTATGGAGTCGGACTTGAACCCACAACCTTTGGACTCAGAGGCAAAGGTGATACCCACTGAGCCACAGCTGACAGGAACATGGAAAGAATGTTTCCCACAGAGCACGATGAAGAATATAATTTAGCCCCCTAAATTAAGATGCTCTACTTCCATAGAGAATGGGCATGATGTTTAATATTCTGGCCAATAAACGGAAAATTCAATTTTGTGTGAATGGTAGATTAATGTATCAGGTAACATTAGAATGTGAGCCATTGACTTCCTAGGAACACATGGCGATTCTCAATGGGAACATTGTCAGACTGCAGTGCTTTTTTTTAACAGTTCTTTTCTTCCAAACTACCCATAGTAAACAACCCAAATTGAATCTCAAAACTCATTAAGCAATTCTCAAACTTTGTTAAATAGTTATTGAACAAACTAAAAGGTATAGCTGTCAGCTGATTTCTAAAGACCCATGATTATTTTACTGCAGTTATCATATTTAAAGTGTAGTAAACATTATTATCCTATGAAAGTATATTGATTTTTTAAATTACATTCAGCTAGCATAGCCTATATGCTTTTGATGCTTGTTAAACTACCATCATGTGAGAGTCTCCACAGATTACAATTCAGACATGAATTATTAATATTAAAGATGCACCAAAGATAGTTGTCCATTTTGTTTGTATTTCAATAAAGCAAGGATTGTACTCATCAATATACCTCAACCTCAGTTACAGTGTTGGATGAAATGCTCTACTTTTGGATCTCATATAGCAGCCCGGCTGGCTTTTAGCCAGGATTGCTGAATAAGCTCTACTCAGTTAACTAAACTATAAGAGGCATTTCCTCCCTTTATATCTGAAACGGAGTCTATTTTGTATACAGAAGGTAAGAATGATACTAAATGCAGTGCTGCGTGCTTATCTTTCGTTTCCCATGAATAACTACATGACTATATTTTTTTCTTTTACAGTATTTTTATGTAAACTTCAGTGTCCTTTTCAATTATATAATAGAGAGAAACATTAGAATTTACTTTACTGAATTTCAGCATTAAAACCACATATTGTCTTGGATAAAGATCAGTGCAGACACTTACTACATTGTAAATCGTATGTACACTATGAGCTTAGACTCTGCCACATGCAGCTATATTAGGCCAGGTAAAACTAACACCGTTCTTCAGGAAGGTTCATGATTGTGTGACAAAGAAGCCATCTGTGTATTGCGTTATACTGTACAGCACAGGTGAGTAAGATCAGGTCGAGTATAAAGAGTTCGATATTAATCACAGCTGCCGCTCCTCACTTTTATGCTGAAATTGCTTTCTGCGACGTATGTCTGAGAGTAGTGATGTTTTCCCCAGTGTTCTGGTCAACATTTATCCCTCAAACACCATCACTAAAAACCCCTATCGTCTAGTCATTATCACATTGCTCTTTGCAGGACCTTGCTGTGTGCAGATTGGCTGTCTTGATTCCTATATTACAACAATCACTGCACTTCAAAAGTAATTCATTGGCTTCAGAGTGCTTTAGGACATCTTGATTCATGAAAGGTGCTATATGAATCCAAGTCTTTCTTTTCTTTCTTTTTTCTTTTCATCTTAGCTTTGTAAAGAGTTATTGCTTGCACCATCTATTAGAAAGAACACTCTCTTCCTCAGGCAACCAAAGACCGCGTTAGCACACTGGAGGCAGTGTTGGATCTCGTCATCGATGTTTGCCCTTGCTGAAAGTAGGCTCCCGAGGTATGGAAAATGTTCCACATTGTCCAAGGCCGTGCCGTGGATTTTGATGACCAGGGGGCAGTGCTGTGTGGTGGGGTCAGGTTGGTGGAGGACCTTTGTCTTACGGATGTTTAGTGTAAGGCCCATGCTTTCATACACCTCAGTGAAGATATTGACGATGGCTTGGAGTTCGGCCTCTGAATGTGCACAGATGCAAGCGTTGTCCGCATACTGTAGTTCAATGACAGAGGATGGGACGACCTTGGATCTAGCCTGGAAGCGACAAAGGTTGAACAGGTCTGCATTGGTTCTATAGTTTAGTTCCACTCCAGTGGGGACCTTGTTGAAAGTGAGATGGAGCATTGCAGGACCTTAAATCTGGCACCAAGCTTATGGTCTACAGGGCAGTAATGATACCCACCCTCCTATATGGCTCAGAGACGTGGACCATATACAGTAGACACCTCAAAGCGCTGGAGAAGTACCTCCAACGCTGTCTCCGCACGATCCTGCAAATCCACTGGGAGGATAGACGCACCAGCGTCAGTGTTCTCGCTCAGTCCAGCATCGAAGCACTGACCGCACTTGACCAGCTCCGTTGGGCGGGCCACATCGTCCGCATGCCCGATACGAGACTCCCAAAGCAAGCGCTCTATTTGGAACTCCTACACGGCGAGCGAGCCCCAGGTGGGCAGAGGAAACGCTTCAAGGAGACCCTCAAAGCCTCCTTGATAAAATGCAACATCCCCACCGGCACCTGGGAATCCATGGCCAAAGACCACCCTGTGGAAGAAGAGCATCCGGGAGGGCGCTGAGCACCTCAAGTCTCGTCGCCGAGAGCATGCAGAAATCAAGTGCAGGCAGCGGAAGGAGCGTGCGGCAAACCAGACTCCCCACCCACACTTTCCTTCAACGACTGTCTGTCCCACCTGTGACAGAGACTGTAATTTCCATATTGCTGTACAGCCACCTGAGAACTCACTTTTAGAGTGGAAGCAAGTCTTCCTCGATTTTTAGCGACTGCTTATGATGATGATGATGATGATGATAGCTATTAGAAAGAGGTGAATTGGAATTTATGAAAGAAATAAGCCAGAGAAGCAGGCTTCATGAAAAACACTTCTTGTTTTGAAAATACAATGCAATGACATAAATTTCATTGAAATACATTAGTGCGTTAATTGAGAATGATGCCACCTTGAAATATGCGACACGTGGCTCTTCAAGCTCTACTTCAGCCCCAAACTTAATGAAAATGTTTGCCAAGCACTTTTCACGAAGATAATATCAAATCCTGTGAAGTTACTGCAAACAGGATACGGTGCTCAGTTCATTGCAAGGTCAGAGCATTCCAGTAGGTTGTTGAATGCACTTTCTCATTCTGTCAAACTGAAAATTGCTAGCTTTCTGTCTTACAAGCAATGACTTGTGGATCAATTTTCATCAGCATTCCTGACACAGAACATCACATGAGTGCATAGCATGACTTGAGGCTCCTGCCACCACCATTTCTGTGTCGGCAGCAACTAAACATATAACTTGTATTGGAAAGATTTGTTAAGTGAAGCCCCACTGATCTTGCAGTGTGATAACAGTTAGAAATGGGAGTTACAACCTGTCATCATCATAGGCAGTCCCTCGGAATCGAGGAAGACTTGCTTCCACTCCTAAAGTGAGTCCTTTAGTGGCTGAACAGTCCAATATGAGAGCCACAGACCCTGCCACAGGTGGGACAGACATTCGTTGGGGGAAGGGGGGTGGGACTGATTTGTCGCACGCTCCTTCCGCTGCCCGCGACTGATCTCTTCACGCTCGCGGCGTTGAGATTCTAAGAGCTCAACGCCCTCCCGGATGCACTTTCTCCACCTAGGGCGGTCTTCGGCCAGGGATTCCCAGGTGTCAGTGGTGATGTCGCACTTTACCAGGGAGGCTTTGAGGATGTCCTTGTAACGTTTCCGCTGCCCACCTTTGGCTCATTTGCCGTGAAGGAGCTCCGCGTAGAGCAATTGCTTAGGGAGTCTCATGTCTGGCATGCAAATTATGTGGCCTGCCCAGTGAAGCTGATCGAGTGTGGTCAGTGCTTCAATGCTGGGGATGTTAGCAAGGACATTGATGTTGTTGCGCCTGTCCTCCCAGGGGATTTGCAGGATCTTGCGGAGACATCATTGGTGATATATCTCCAGCGACTTGAGGTGTCTTCTGTACATCGTCCATGCCTCTGATCCATACAGGAGGGCAGGTATTACTACAGCCCTGTAGACCATGAGCTTGGTGGTAGATTTGAGGGCCTGGTCTTTGAACACTCTTTTCCACAGGCAGCCAAAGGCACTGGAGGCGATGTTGAATCTCCGCATCAATGTCTGCCTTTGTTGATAAGAGGCTCCCGAGGTATGGGAAGTGGTCCACGTTGTCAAGGGCCACGCCATGAATCTTGATGACTGGAGAACAGTGCTGTGCGGTGAGGACAGGCTGGTGGAGCACCTTTGTCTTACGGATGTTAAGCGTAAGGCCCATGCTTTTATATGCCTTGGTGAATACAGCGATTATATCCTGGAGTTCAGCCTCAGAAAGTGCGCAGACACAGGCGTCGTCCGCGTACTGAAGCTCAATGACAGAGGTTGGGGTGGCCTTGGACCTGGCCTGGAGACGGCGTAGATTAAACAGCTTTCCACTGGTTCTGTAGTTTAGTTCCACTCCAGCGGGGAGCTTGTTGATTGTGAGGTGGAGCATGGCAGCAAGGAAGATTGAGAAAAGAGTTACAGCCTATATATGACATAGAATTACATAGGATATACGGCACAGAAACAGCCCATTCGACCCAACCAGTCCATGCCGCCATTTATGCTCCACTCGAGCCTCCTCTCATCATTCCTCATCTAACTCGATCAGCATAACCCCTATTCCCTTCTACCTCATGTGCGTATCTAGCTTCTCCTTAAATGCATCTGTACGATTCGCCTCAACCACTCCCTGTAGTAGCTGTAATATATATAGCTCCACCAAGTGGACTAGTCTGGTAATGCAGCCTTTGCTGTTTACAACAATAAAGAGGGAACAGATCACCTGACAGGTTCCTGAAGTTATCAGCCATTTAGAGCCTGTGTGTTTGTGAGGTCATACAGAAGATATCACAGTAACAAGTTTCACATTCTCACCACTCTCTGGGTAAAGAACTTTCTTCTGTATTCCTTATCTAAGCTCTGAGTGACTATCTTATATCGATGACATCTAATTTTGTTCTTCCCCACAAGTAGTATAGTATTAGGCAGTCCTTCGTATCGAGGATGACCCGCTTCCACACAAAAATAGATGAGTTCACAGGTGTTTCAATGAGGGACCTGACATTTGAGGTCCTGAACTACATACTGAAGGGTGGAAGATGCCTGTGCATGGATTATTTTAACGTGGGGTGGCCGTTGCACACCAGCCACCACACGGGCTTGACAGAGCTAGGTCTTGATAAAGTGGCAAGGGTTAACCAAGACGACTGGAGACCAAGCTCTGTTGCATGGACTTAGTGCGCACACATGCTTCTCCTATCCACAGATCGCAGTGTGGGCTAACCCGTGCTGCCCCTGGGCCCTCGCCTCTCCTAGGCCCTGAGTAGAAACTCTCACAAGTAGAAACACTCAGTGTCTACTCTATCAAAGCCTTTCATAATTTGAAAGACCTCTTTAAGTCACCCCTCAGCCATCTCTTTTCAAGAGAAATAAGATCCAGCCTGTTCATCCTTTCCTGATAGGTAAACCTCGCAGTTCTGGTCTCATCCTTGTCAATCTTTTTTGCACCCTCTCCAGTGCCTTGATATCCATTTTATAATATGGCAATCGGAACTGTATGTATTACTCCAAGTGTGGTCTAACCAAGCATAACTTCACTACTTTTCAATTCTATTCCTCTAGAAATAAACCCTAGTGCTTGGCTTGCTTTGGTCTTATTGGTCTTATTGACCTGTGCTCCAACTTTCAGTGATTTGTGTATTTGTACTCCCAGATCCCTTTACTCCTCTATCCCATTTAGATTCTTATTTTCCAAATAATTTGTGACCTCCTTATATTTCTTAACAAAATGTAATACAGGTACCTTATATTTATCTACATTGAAATTAATTTGCCAACTATATGCCCATTCTGCAAGTTTATTAATGTCTTCTTGTAATTTGATACAGTCCTCCTTAGTATTGACTATCTCACCCCCACCATCCGTCCCAATTTGATGTCGTCCGCAAATTTAGAAATTGTGGTTTTGAATCCAAAGTCTAAATCATTAATATAAATTGTGAACAACTGTGGTCTCAGAACTGATTCTGGCAGGACCCCACTTTCCAACTTCTGCCCCTCTGAATAGTTACCCATTACCCTTACTCTCTGCTTTATGTCTTGCAGCCAGCTAACTATGCATTTTGCTACTTGTCCCCAGACTCCACATGCTCTGACCTTATTCGTTGCCAAGGATTATTGGTACCTTTGGAAATCTATAGATATATTACATCTACTACATTACTCTTGTTTACTCTCTGTCACCTCTTCAGAGGAATCAGTGAGATTGGTCAAGCAAGACGTTCCCTTTTGAGTTCCATGTTGGCTCTTCATTATTATATTTTTTGGGGAGAAATTCAGCATGTTATTGTCCCCCCCAGTCAGCACCTGGGGGGGCATTACCGGGGCGCTCAGGCAGTAGTGTTGGGGCGGGGCGAATCCCGTGCTGCACGACAAATTTGACAGTCCATAGCACCAGCGATGATCGTTAACGCCTCGGCAGTTTTAGCCATGCAGATTGTGACATCAGCGAGCATACAACGCTCGCTGGGCACCCAATCTGCAAACTTCAGTAGTGCCCCAAGCCTTACCACCTTGTGCCAACAGCGCCAGGGAGTGGAGGCGTGAACCAGCCAGCTGGCGACTGGCGGGGCGCTACTTCAAGGGATGCAGCCCACCTGTCAAGGAACTTTCAAAAGTCAGTTATGTGTAGCAGAGAGCGCAGGATGTATCTGCAGCCATTTCTTCTCTTCTTAGGCAGTCTCTCGGAGTCGAGGATGACTTGCTTCCACACTAATATGAGTTCTCAGGTGACTGATGAGTCCAATACGGGACCTACAGTCTCTGGCACAGGTGGGGCAGATGGTGGTTGAAGGGATGGGTGGGTGGGGTGCTTGGATTGTTGTGCGCTCCTTCCACTGTTTGCATTTGGTTTCCATGTGCTCCCGGCGGAGAGACGCGAGGTGTTCGGCGCCTTCCCTCCTCCACTTTGAGCGGTCTTGGGCCAGGGAATCCCAGGTGTCGGTGGGGATGTTGCACTTTTTCAATGGGGCTTTGAGGGTGTTTCTTGAAGCATTTCCTCGGCCCCCCTGAGGCTCACTTGCCGTGTCGGAGCTCTGAGTAGAGCACTTGTTTTGGGAGTCTAGTATCAGGCACGATGGTTTGGAGTTCGACCACCGAGTGGACGCAAATGACAGAGGATGGGACGATCTTGGATCTGGACTGCAGGCGACGGAGTTTGAACAATTTCCTGTTTGTTCTGTAGATTAGCTCCACTCCAACGGGAAGCTTATTAAGGGTGAGATGCAGCAAGGAAGATTGCTGCAATGTCACAGCCTTGCTTGAACCTGTGTATTTGATCTGAGGTGGATCCGTTGGTCATGATCATGACTTGCATGTCACATGGAGGATGGTGACAAACTTTTGAGGGCAGTCGAATTTGAGCCAAATAAAGGCTGTTTAGCCCCGAAGTGTTGCGGGCCATCAAAGGACTTTGCATTTCACCCCACAGCATATTGCCGTTCTGCACTCCCCGAATCATTGGGGGCTGGTGTGCACTGACCCTCCCCTTTAATGGCTGGAAGGCGTCTTCGCCAATGCTCACTCCTGATTACACAATACCTCATATTCGTTACCGCTTGGAGCCGAACGGCACTCGCCTACGCCATTAGCGCCTGATTTAGCGCTCCCCTGAATTCTTTGTGCGCTGAGACTGAATTTAGTGGGAATTGATTAGCGGCTGACGCTAAACTTCCAACTTCTCTAAAGTTAACGCCCAACTGAGATGATACCGAATTTCTAGCTCTTTGGGGTCAACTTTCAGCCTGAGTTGCTCCTATTTTTTTGGAGCAACTGGTTTAGAATGGAGTATCTTAGAAATTGCAATTCTCGGCATTTAGTTTGCTCCAGTTCTAGTCAGTTAGAACAGTTTCAGTTTGGAACAGATTTTTTTTTTTCAAAAGGGGGCGTTTCCGGCCACTTACGCCTGTTTTGAAAGTTTAGGCAGTGAAAACATACTCCAAACTAACTTAGAATGGAGTAAGTGTAGATTTTTGTACGCTCAGAAAAACCTTGCCTACACTTAGCAATCAGGCGTAGGTTACAAATCAGGCGTAGGGAACGAGGAGGGCGGGGGGGGAGGGAAGTTTACAAACATTAAACACTTCAGTTTTACAAATAAAGAGCCATCATCAAAAATAAATGATAAAGACATCAATAAATCAACCAATAAATCAATCAAAAATTTTTTTTTTTTAAATTAAAAAATCAATAAATAAAAAATTAAGTTTCTATTCACCGACTGCAGCACCGGGAGCCCTCCAACAGCGTGCTGGGATGACCCCCCCAGTGTGTCTCTCTCTGTCTCTGGCAGTTTTTCTCTCTCTCTCTCTCTCTCTCTCTGTCAGTGTCAGTGTCCCTCTCTTTGTCAGTGTCTATGTGTTTCTGACAGCGGCAGGAGGAGGGGGAGGGAAGGGAGAGGGAGGGAAGGGAGGGGGATGGAGGGAGGGAAGGGAGAGAGAGGGAAGGGAGAGGAAGGGAGAGGGGGGGTAGGGAGAGGGAAGGGAGAGGGAAGGGAGAGGGAGGGGGAGGGAGGGAGGGGAGGGAGGGAGGGAAGGGAGGGAAGGGAGATGAAGGGAGAGAAGGGAGAGGAAGGGAGGGAGGAGAGGGAGGGAGGGGGAGAGAGGAGAGGGGGGAGGCTGAACAGGCCCGGCTGACGTTAAGATGCTGGGCCGAAGACTTTGGGCGGGGGCCTGCCCCCAGCAAGATGCCGGGCGGGCGGGCCCCGCTGAAGGAAGAGGGAGCAGACCGGAGTTGAAGTGGGGGGAGCCGGAGCAGAGCTGGGGGTGTGGGGAGTGATCAGCGGAGCGGGAGCTGGGGGTGGGGGGGGGAGTGGGCAGCGAGGTGGGAGCAGGCAGCGGAGCGGGAGATGAGGGGGAGGGGGGGTATGGGGGTTGAGAGAGCCAGAGGGTGCATCAGCTGAACAGGGGAGGAAACTGGAGCCACAGCCAGAGCAGGAGCTGGAGGAGGGAGGTGTCGTCTGATCTTCGCCGCCACAGTCAGGCCATTCGGCCAGGGCTAGGGGTGGCGTGCTTCGGGCCCCTCCCACACAGTTTCAGGCGCCTGGAGCTACTGCACATGCGCACCCACTGTAGCGCGCCTGTGCAGAGGTCCCGGCACTGTTTTCAGCGCAGGGACCTGGCTCCGCCCCCCACAGCTTGTGCTGCGCTGTGCCGAGGGCCTGGATTGACCTGAGGGAGTGGAGAATACCGAGGTAAGTTTTCGACACGGTTTTGAGCGCGGAAATCAGGTGTGGCTTGCGGGGCTGCGCCGTTCGCAGCCCGAAACTTGACCCCTTTGTTCCTAGATGTTATTCTATTTTCTCCTTTAGTAAGGATTTAATTATTTTTGCTATTACCGATGTCAAGCTGACTGACTGGTCTGTAGTTCCTTGGACATGTTTTATCTCCTTTCTTAAATACAGGTATAGTGTTAGTTATCCACCAGTCTTCTTCACCGGATTATTTTAAAATGCACAGATGCAATCCATCAGAACTAAGGATTTTATCCTGCTTTAGTTTGATTAATTCATTTAATATTTCTCTTCTTTATTTTAAATGTGGTTATATAATTTGTAATCTCATCTTCCAACGCCATGTCCATCTGATCCTTCTTCCTGATCAATACTGAAGCAAAATAATTATTTAATATTTCTACCATTTTGCTATCACTGCCTGTGATTTAATTTTGACTGCCACTTAGTGCTCCTATTCCCTTCCCAACTTTCCTTTTCTCATGTATCTGCCTGTAGAATATTTGACTATTTTGTTTTATGTTCCTCTTTGCTTTCCTAATTTGTTTTTGGCTCCTCTCCTAGTCTCTTCATTGTCATGATCTCCCCTGCTGGCCATGTACTTAGTGTTTGTCCCTTTATGTCTTTAGTTTGTTCTTGTTTTTTGCCTAAAAATTTTGCTGGGCTTTGTTGAACAGCGTTTTAAATGTTTCCCATTGCTGTTCTACATCATTGTTTGCTAATATTGTTATCCATTTTATTTTCTGAAGTTTGAATCTCAGCCCATCAAAATCAGCTGTTCTCCAATCCATTACCCTGGTCTTTGTCTTGCTTATGTCCTTCTCCATATTATATTGTGGTCACTATTGCCTAGGTGTTCCCCTATCTTTACTTCTTATTTGCTCCGGTTAATTCCTTATTACCAGATCCAGTAACAAATCCTTCCTGTGAGCTTTTTACAATCTGGGTTAGAAAGAAGTCCTTTACACATTATAGGAACTCAATTTCCTTATCCCCTTTACCTACCTCTTCTGGCCAATTAATTGCGGGGTAGTTGAAATACCTGATGATTATTATTCTATGTGTTATACTCATTTCCCTAATTGTTTGCATATGTGCCACAATGCAGTATAGTCATGTGTGCAAGCTTTCAAAAGGCTGTTCAGTTGTACAGAAGCTTTGAACAGTACAAGAGTGACATGATTCTGAGAATGCATTTTGTAGCACTCTTTCCTCACATAGGCATTATCTGAAGAAATCTGCTACTTACATTACCTTGGCACAA
This sequence comes from Pristiophorus japonicus, assembly GCF_044704955.1. Classification (NCBI taxonomy): domain Eukaryota; kingdom Metazoa; phylum Chordata; class Chondrichthyes; family Pristiophoridae; genus Pristiophorus; species Pristiophorus japonicus. The sequence goes on from NC_091979.1 coordinate 45,409,903, forward strand.
TTCTTCAGGTGTACCATCTTCTTTCACATTTATAGCAAGGTCCTCTGTGTATTGCAGAAACAAATCACCCTGCTAGCTATCTGCATTTAGGATGACTCTTCTCTGGGGATAGCTCGATTGAATGCCAACCAGGACAACCCATCATTGGATCAATCCACGTAGCAGCATATCAAAGTCACCAGCCCTAAATATATCTTTTAGGAACGATCCATTGGTGAGAAAAGGAGTGATTAAAAAAAAATCTTTCATTTAGTTCATATAAAATGGGAATTTAATTCGGAGTATTTATTGGCTTTAAATTCTCAATGTTTCTTTTTTAAATCACAGCACTTCACCTGGAGAACATGTGGGAAAACTTTAAATAAGCTTTTTCACCAGTTTGCTCACCACTGCATTTATAACCTACTGAGGTTGCATTTTAATGAAATCTTACAAATTTCAAGTTAAAAAATTTTGCTTCTCAATGCAAAATGTAAACAAGTGATTGCAAATAATTGAAAGATGCTGAACACATTATTATTAAAATATAAAAAATACCTTAGTTCACTGTATTTGCAATGTTGTGATCAGTCACTCTTTAATATGTAAAATTTGCAGTATATTCCCTTGTTTGTGCTGTCATTATCCTAGCCTATGGTCTGCCAACTATATTTTTTATCTCGCTATGATTGAAATAATAAAATTGTGCTTGCAATTTACTACCAACATTTTTTTATTTGGCTGTTTCAGCCCTTTTTACAGCTCCAGCAGTGATTTAAAGTTATATCTCCACGCTTGTGAGCTTCCATACTGTCCTCATCATACAAGCTTTTAAAAAGGAAGTGCATAAATATTTGCAAAATAAATATGTAAAAGGGTTTAAGGAAAGGTCAGGGCAATAGGATTACAACAACAACAACATCTAACCACATGCATTTATATAGCACCTGTAACATAGTAAAACGTCCCAAGGCGCTTCACAGTTATAAAACAAAATTTTACACCGAGCTACATAAGAAGAAATTAGGGCAGATGAAAGAGGTAGGTTTTAAGGCATCTTAAAGGAGAAAAAAGAGGCAGAGAGGTGGAGAGGTTTAGCGAGGGAATTCCAGAGCTTAGTGCCGAGGCAGCAGAAGACACAGCATCAATGGTTGAGTGATTAAAATCAGAGGTGCTCTAGACCCCAGAATTAGAGGAGTGCAGAGATCACGGGGGGTTGTGGGGCTGGAGGAGATTACAGAGCTAGGGAAGGGTGAGGCCATGGAGGGATTTGAAAACAAGGATGGGAATTTTGAAATTGAGGCGTTGCTTAACCGGGAGCCAATGTAGGTCAGCGAGCACAGGGGTGATAGGTGAGTAGGACTTGGTGCGAGTTAGGACATGAGCAGCCGGGCTTTGGATGACCTCAAGTTTACATTGGGTAGAACTTGGGGGGCCAGCCAGCAGTGCACTGGATTAGTCAAGTCTAGAGTTAACAAAGGCATGGATGAGGGTTTCAGCAGCAGATGATCTCAGGCAGGGGCGCAGACGGGCGATGTTCCAGAGGTGGAAATTATGCTTTCTCAGTTATGGCACAGATATGTGGCCAGAAGCTCATTTCAGGGTCAAAATTGACACCAAGCTTGCGAACATTCTGGTTCAGCCTTAGACAGATGCTAGAGAGAGGGATGGATTCGGTGGCTAGGGAAAGGAGTTTGTGGTGGGGACAGAAGATAATGGCTTTGATCTTACCAATATTTAATAGGAGGAAATTTTGCTCATCCAGAACTGGATGTCGGACAAGCAGTCTGACAATTTAGAGACCGTGGAGGGATCGAGAGAAATGGATAGCTCTTCTGGTACAGGTCAGGGATCAAGCTTAGGCACTACATGGGCACTGCCTCATATCAGGAAAGCAGTAAGGAGCCACTTTTAAAATATCTTTCTGTACTGGTCTGAAAAATGAGTAATAATGCGACTATGGTGAATGTACTTTGACCATTTTGGAACTTGTGTGTTGTGGAATTTCCTTCCACTTTTGTGCAAATGCTACATTACAATGCACTCACCGCGAGCCTTTGTTCGTTGTCATACAGTATATGTGTTGCAACATCCCCCTGTCACCTGGGAGTCCCTGGCCAAAGACCATCCTAAGTGGAGGAAGTGCATCCGGGAGGGCGCTGAGCACCTCGAGTCTCATCGCCGAGAGCATGCAGAAAACAAGCACAAGCAGTGGAAAGAGTGTGCGGCAAACCAGTCCCACCCACCCCTTCCCTCAACGACTGTCTGTCCCACCTGTGACGGGGACTGTGGTTCTCGTATTGGACTGTTCAGTCACCGAAGAACTCATTTTTAGAGTGGAAGCAAGTCTTCCTCGATTCCGAGGGACTGCCTATGATGAATTCAGTAAACATGATGATGATGATGTTTACTGAATTCATGTACTGAAACCATTAATGCTTTTAAAACTAGGAATGAAAATATAATATTTAAAACATTATGCATACAGTAATTGTAACTATTGTGTCAGCCTTGGCTCAATGGTAGCACTCTTGCTTCTGAGGCAGAAGGTTGTGAGTTCAAGTCCCGCTCCAAGTACTTGAGCACCTAATCTATGTTGACATGTTGTTGCAGTACTGACGGACTGCTGCACTGTCGGTGGTGCTATTTTTCAGCTGAGATGTTAAACCGGGGCCCCAACTGCACTCAACGTAAAAGGCCCCATGGCACTATTTTAAGAAGAGCAGTGTAGTTCTCCCGGTTTCCTGGTCAACATTGACCCCTTGACCAACATCACCAAAACAAATGATCTGGTCATTTAGCTCATGTGCTGTTTGTGGGATCTTGCTGTTCACAATTTGCCTTCTGTGTTTCCTTGCATTACAACAATGACTACACTTAAAAATCAGTTCATTGGCTGTGAGGCGATTTAGGACGTCCTGCGTTCATGAAAGGCGCTATATGAATGCAAGTTCTTTCGGTAGTAATGTTGGTCAGACCTTCCCATGATTCAAAAAAAAATCTGAATGCTTGCAGATTGAGAAGTTAAACATTCCAGTCGCATGTACTACATTGAAGGAGGAAGACTCTGCAGAAAGTCAAAATGTTGGAAGGAAAGCAAGGAAAGCTAGCATCCAATTAGGATTAATTATGGTTTTTGAAAATTCGTCCTGATAATTATAGCACTGGCAGGTAAAGCTTTAGTGCAGCAGAATATCACATGACAGGAAGTTTAGTTGGCACACAGTATTCTGCCTAAAATTACCAGACAGAAAGTTTCTGTGCATGTGATATACAAATTGTGGCTGGGAATAATGTTTGCACCTGTAATTTGTTAATAATATCTCTGAGATGTTAATGCATTTTATAATTATTTGTGTTATAAGTGACCGGATGGTATTTTTCTTCCACCTCTCTACAGTATCAGAAATTAAGGGATGATTAAATAGAATTGGTGGCTGGTGTGCAACGGCCACCCCACGTTAAAAAAATGCCCGCACAGGCATCTTCCACCCTTCAGGATGTAGTTCAGGTTCTTAATTGAAACACCTGTGAACTCGTCCTTTTTTTGGCGTGGAAGCAAGTCATCCTCATTTTGAGGGACTGCCCATGATGATGAAATAGAATACACATTGCTGTAACGAACTTCTGCTATGAGGAGAGTCAGGGTTGAAGAGTTTAAGCGCTTAACTCATCACGAATGCTCAGTAACTGCTTTTACATTGCTAAACCCCTTCCATTCAGCCCAATTTCCTGGCTGCATACAGGATCTCTGGAAAACACTCATTTGTCCTGTTTGACAATGTGTATGCAATTCATAGTACACAGAGATGTCGATGAGTTTAATGGTTTTCTTGTGTAAACTCTGACCGACAGAGGTATACACTCTAAATTATTAAACAGCTGACAGCTTATGCGAAATAGGGTTTGAATTCTTATGTTCAAATGACATACAGCCATTGAAAGATATGTAGCTACTCGCCATCGTATTACCAAGACAGAATTCCAGAGTCTGCAGACCAAACATTCACTTGCTTAATTTTAACATCAAGCTCCTGGTAAGGTTATGGAACAAATGGGAGTAAAAAATACATCAAACTACTTGAAGTCAGAAATAAAAATATCAAATCCTCAAAATACAATGTCTGTCGGCATCTATAAAGAGAAAACGCAGGTTAGCATTTCAGATGTGGGCCCTTCAAATGAATATTGACATTAAAGTGGACTGTTCAGATTCCTGACTTGTCAGGAGCTGTGCAAACATAATAACCAGGACTCCATCTCACAGTTAACTACAAAATAGTAAACAGCTGCTGAACTTAAGTATACTGAGTAAAATAAATGACTGAAGATAGCCCATCATTTTCTATCTGAATAATTTAACAGCCTCATTTGTAAAATAGACATGACACTGCAAAAGAGAGAGTGCTCGAAATTCCCTCAGGGCTTTCAAGGTTAATGGTGTGGCAAAAACAATACTTCTTGGGAAAGCTGTTGGTTTGCTTTGATGAACTCATGTCATCAAGTCTGAATCTGACAGGTCACCTCAGCACCATCTGGAAGCTTCATCAAAAGGCTCCTAATGTAGTATGCTGGTATACAAAGCCCAAAGACTGTGTGTTGAGAGAGAAAGCATGGCATCGGCACGTTACACTAATCCTGGTGGTCTCCATACCACCTTCTGTGAAAAATGCTGCCTCCCCCAATTTGACTGGGTCTGTAATTCAATGCCAGCACAATAAGCCTTGGACTAAGCCCTGGCTTCCTCAGGATCACAAGAATAACTGGAGGCCGAAGAAAACAAGTATAGGCAATGCTGACCTTTGGGTCATGAGAATTTCCAGAGGTGAAAAGGCCATGTGAAGATATCTAGAAAATTTGCATCAAATAACAGGATCGAAACCATAACAAAGTCCTCATTTTCTCTTTGAAATTTCAAATTGATCGTTGACCTAGGCAAGGCCATCAGTTACCTTTATTTAAATAGCCATTCAACCATCTAAATTTCTTCTATTACTATCTCCTACTATATCAAATGAGAAGGACAGTGGTACCTACTGCCTTGTGAATTGTGTATGAATTATACATCTATCCTTATCTCTTGCTTACATGGGCTATTAATACTTCCAGTTACATTGAGTCTTCAATCTAGATACTCTATGCACACACAGATAGGAAGGTTTATTAGTGCGCAAAAGATAATTCAAAAATCACAATATTCAAATCACTTTTAAGAACTGAGATCTGTACAATTGAATCAATATGCACATCATAAAGCATGAATCATAAACCATTTATGACTTGACTACAAAGTGGTAACAACTATAACAAACAATTTGCATTATTATAGCGTCTTTAATGTAGAAATATGTCCCAAGGTGCTGCACAGAGGAGGGAAGAATCTGGTATTAACCATTTTTGGGAGGTTTAGAAGATATGTTGGAAAGTTTAATTGAATAACTGAATTTTGAGGCGGCTTTTCAAGGTGGGTAAAGAAGCAAAGGAGTTTGAGCAGCTGAAGGCTCTTCCACCGATACAGGGGTTGGGGGGGGGGGCGGTTTGTTGGTTCACAGGAGGCCAGAGTCAGATGACTAAAGGACATAGAAGGAAAGGTAAAGCTGTAGAAGGTTGCACGGATAGGGTAGGGAGAGGCAATAGGGGGATTTGTAGATGAAGACAAGGATTCAAAACTCTATCCATTGGGAGACAGGAAGACAATATAAGTCAGCAAGGATGGTGGTGATAGGTAAGGGGGCTTAGTGTGATAAATATTGGACATGTGGTAGTAATGACACTTGTTACAATATACATTAATGATTTGGACAAAGGAATTAAATGTAATATCTCCAAGTTTACAAATGACACTAAGCCGGTTGGCAGTGTGAGCTGTGAGGAGGATACTAAAAGGCTGCAGGGTGACTTGAACACGTTAGGTGAATGGGCAAATGCATGGCAGATGCAGTATAATGTAGATAAATGTGAGGTTATCCACTTTGATGGTAAAAACAGGAAGGCAGAATATTATCTGAATGGTGATAGATTAGTAAAAGGGGAGACCTGGGTGTCATGGTACATCAGTCATTGAAAGTTGGTATACAGGTACAGCAGACGGTGAAGAAGGAAAATGGCATGTTGGCCTTCATAGCGAGAGGATTTTAGTATAGGTGCAGGGAGGTCTTACTACAGTTGTACAGGGCCTTGGTGAGGCCACATCTTGAATATTGTATACAGTTTTGGTCTTCTAATCTGAGGAAGAACATTCTTGCTATTGAGGGAGTGCAGCAAAGGTTCACCACACTGATTCCTGGGATGACAGGACAGACATATGAAGAAAGACTGGATTGACTAGGTTTACATTCAGTGGAATTCAGAAGGATGAGAGGGGATTAAATAGAAAAATATAAAATTCTGACAGGATTGGACAGGTTAGATGCAGGAAGAATGTTCCCGATGTTGGGGAAGTCCAGAACCAGGGGACACAGTCTAAGGATAAGGGGCAAGCCATTTAGGACCGAGATGAGGAGAAACTTCTTCACTCAGAGAATTATGAACCTGTGGAATTCTCTACCACAGAAAGTTATTAATGTCAGTTCGTTAGATATATTCAAAAGGGAGTTAGATGTGGCCCTTACGGCTAAAGGGATCAAGGGGTATGGAGAGAAAGCAGGACTGGGGTACTGAAGTTGCATGATCAGCCATGATAATATTGAAGGGCCGAATGGCCTACTCCTGCACCTATTTTCTATGTTCCTATGTTTCTATGTTAAATTCATATTGTTGTAGGTGCAATAAGAAACAGCGAGGTGTTTAAAAGCTTTTAATTTTTAATTACAATTCAGTTTCTACAACACACTAAATCTTATTGAAATAAGTAAAAGCATAAAATGGTATAAACAAGTAAAGGTAATCATCATCATTATCATAGGCAGTCCCTCGGAATCGAGGAAAACTTGCTTCCACTCCTGAAGTGAGTTCTTTGGTGGCTGTACAGTCCAATACGAGAGCCACAGACTTTGTCACAGGTGGGACAGATAATCATTGAGGGAAAGGGTGGGTGGGACTGGTTTGCCGCACGCTCTTTCTGCTGCCTGCGCTTGATTTCTGCATGCTCTCGGCACTCAAGGTGCTCAGCGCCCTCCAGGATGCACTTCCTCCACTTAGGGCGGTCTTTGGCCAGGGACTTCCAGGTGTCAGTGGGGATGTCGCACTTTACCAGGGAGACTTTGAGGGTGTCCTTGTAAAGTTTCCTCTGTCCATCTTTGGCTCATTTGCCATGAAGGAGCTCCGAGTAGAGCACTTGCTTTGGGAGTCTCGTGTCTGGCATACGAACTATGTGACCTGCCCAGCGGAGCTGATCGAGTGTGGTCAGTGCTGGGGATGTTATCCTGGACGAGGCGCTGATGTTTGTGCATCTGTCCTCCCAGGGGATTTGTAGGATCTTGTGGAGACATCGTTGGTAATATTTTTCCAGCGACTTGAGGTGTCTACTGTACATGGTCCATGTCTTTGAGCCATACAGGAGGGCGGGTATTATTACAAAAGTAAAAGGACAAAAGTAAAGCTTCCTGGGATGTGGGCATTGCTGAGGCCAGCATTTATTGCCCACCCCTAATTGCCCTGTGTTTTGTATATATATATAATATAAGTATACTCCCTGTACACTCAATATACAGTTACATAAGACTACTGGATGTACCTTCACACAGTATATACAGGGTGCAACTGGTGGAGACCTAGGGGTCACCTGTACACGACAGGTAACCAGGTATAAAAGGGAGCTCACCATGTTGTAGCCTCACTCAGGAGCTGCAATACATGGACTAAGGTCACAACAGTTTAAGTACAATACCTTGCCTCGTGGAGTCATTACTAGAGTGCTTACAGACACAATAACAGGTGACGAGATTTCGAATTTCCACGTGAAAATGGTTAAACTTGGCAAGTTTCAACAATTCGCTGATAGAAAAGATTGGCAGGTCTTTGTGGAAAGGCTTGAACACTTTTTCATTGCGATCGACCTGGCGGGAGACAACCCGACCTCGCTGGCTGTTAAGCGCAGAGCTATCCTGCTCAGCAGTCTATGGCCTTGTCAGGGACTTGCTAACCAAAGCGAAAACAACAACCAAAATATGTGAGGCGCTCGCAACGCTGATACAGGAACACCTCAAACCTAAGCGGATGGCTCATCCCCAGGACTCTAACCCGGCAAGTACTGTGAACCGTCTGGCGCCTTTTAGACGCAAAGCTTCTGCAAGCAGTCTCCCTCAGGAAAGAGAGAACAGAACCCCGAATCCCGCAACCCTGAGTCCGCCACATGGGGCCAACTGGCTAACCCCATGCTGGCGCTGTAGAGGAAATCACAGGGCCCACCAGTGCCGTTATAAAGACTATATATGCAAAGGCTGTAACATGAAGGGCCACTTCCATTGAATGTGCAAGACAAATTGTACTCACCGAATCGATGAATAGAGAGTCCATGATGCAACTCAGCCCCACGATGAGATGTACGGCGTATTTACCTGCACCACCGAGAGTTCCCCTTTGAAAATGGAAGTCGAAATCAACGATGTTCCAATCACGATGGTGGTGGACACAGGGGCAAGCCAGGCACTGATGAATCAGGCGGCCTTTGAGAAACTCTGGGACAATCCAGTCGCACGACCTAAAATGATCCCGATCCAAGTGAAGCTGCTCACCTACACAAACGACACCATCCCAGTCGTTGGCAGCATGGATGTCCAGGTGTCCCATGACGGCGCGATGCACAAGTTACCTTTGTGGATTGTTGCTGGTGATAGTCCAATGCTGTTAGGAAGAAGATGGATGAAAAAGATCCGTTGGAGCTGGGAAAACCTCCAGTCTCCGGCGATTGACATCCTCCTGAAAAAGATCTGTTGGAGCTGGGAAAAACTCCAGCCTCCGGCGATCAACATCCTACGCGGCCCCAAATTTGGATCCAGCACAGCATCTGAGAAACCAGCCATTCAACTCGACTGTGTGGAGACGACACAGATCGCTCAGCCCAACGGCGAGATGATCCAGCCGAAACGACCCGTCCTCACCTTCCAGGCTCCAGTGGCAGGATTCTGGAGGAAGAAAATTGGCACAGAAGCCAACTTCCCTACTTCCGTGGCAGAACCTGGGGAGAAAAGGATCACCGCCGCTTACCTCGTGGAGAGAAAGAAGATGGCACCCACACCACGAGGTGAGGCGCCTGAAGTAAAGATGGCGGCGGCCAGACCACGAGGGGCAGCGTTGATGGAGCAACATGTGATGCCGAGCAGCGAACCGGATTGGGGTAAAGATTGCAAGGCCCTCTTAAAGGAGACCGGCAACCCATCACAATTAAAGGGACAGTTCCACTCTTTATACAACAATGCCGATGGTACATCTGTAAATGATGTAATTGACAAATGCAAGTATGTAAATGTAACTAACCATGTTAAGTCGGGCAATTGCAGTCGGAACCAATGTAATATAACTGTAAATGAAGTAACGATGTGCGATGCCGGGTTCTACATGTACGCCGACAAAACCAAGGGCAACCATCTGTCAGAAGCACCCAGGTCCAGCAGGCTACCCGATCATGTAGCCTGCGCCTCCGGGACCAATGTGATGCCCCAGGGAGCATGGCCACACACAGAGGGAGCATACCAGCTGCAGGGCCAGCGATCAGTGGATGGCAAAGACACCACGACCGATACCCTGCCCCTGATCGGCTCTACCTCTCCGACCACCAGGGCCAGTATTGGGAGCAAGAGGCTAGCACCCTCCAGCACTCCCAACGGGACCTGGGATGACCAGGCTTCCACTATTGCGGAAGGGCAGCAGGGAGACACCGCAGCCCTCAAAGGAGGACAGGGAGGCCACATACTCCTTTGGCTCTGCCCACCACTAGGCAATGGCAAATGCCCTGAGACTCAGCCAGGCGAGCAATCTGAGCCCACCCAGCTGGCAGGGAGCGCAGCGCCGCCATCAGCCAACCTGGACACAGTCTGGGCACTCTGGAACTAGCGTCCTCACCCACCTGCACCTACACAACCCAGGGGCAAGACTGTGATATCACATATGTACCTTACCTGTAAAATGTACTTGTCCCACTATTGCAGAACCCAAAAAGTGATGTAATTAATCCTATGTTTTTTTTGTTCTTCCATTCTGTACATGTATGCATACGCAGGTATTGAGCCACACACATGTTCTATGTATGTGGGGGGGGGAAATGGATGTATGTAGCCATGGACACGCATGGATTACACCCAGAACCCACTCAACCTCCACTGCAACCTCTAACCATCCACTGCTGACCATTTACCAATGTTGTGGCAATAAGGAATTGGGGGTCAACAGGGAGAGAGTCAAGCCAAAGCATGGACAAGTGCAAGGGCTTTGGGCACTCAAGTCTAGGGCCAGAGCACACAATGCAAAGGCCAGTGGCACAAGACTTAGGGGAGAGTTGTGTATGTATAATATAAGTATACTCCCTGTACACGCAATGTACAGTTACATAAGACTACTGAATGTACCTTCACACTGTACACACTATGCCTGTACCACCAGAGGGTGCAACTGGTGGAGACCTAGGGGTCACCTGTACATGATAGATAACCAGGTATAAAAGGGAGCTCATCATGCTGTACCCTCACTCAGAAGCTGCAATACATGGACTAAGGTCACAACAGTTTAAGCATAATACCTTACCTCGTGGAGTCATTACTCGAGTGCTTACAGACACAATACCTTGCTAGGCAATTTCAGAGGGCAGTTAAGAGTCAACCACATTGCTGTGGGTCTGGAGTCACATATCAGCTAGACCGGGTAAGGACGGCAGATTTCCTTCCCTGAAGGACTTTAGTGAACCAGTTGGGTTTTTAACGATAATCTGGTAATTTCATGGTCATCATTACTGATACTAGCTTTTTTTAAATTCCAGATTTATTTAATTAACTGAATTTAAATCCCCCCCAGCTGCCATGGTGGGATTTGAACTCATGTAGAGTTTCTATGAGAGTTGTTAACCTGTGGAATTCCCTGCCGCAGAGAGTTGTTGATGCCAGTTCATTGGATATATTCAAAAGGGAGTTGGATATGGCCCTTACAGCTAAGGGGATCAAGGGGTATGAAGAGAAAGCAGGAAAGGGGTACTGAGGGAATGATCAGCCATGATCTTATTGAATGGCGGTGCAGGCTCGAAGGGCCGAATGGCCTACTCCTGCACCTATTTTCTATGATTCTATGTTTCTATGTCACTGGATCATTAGTCTAGGCCTGTGAATTAGTAGTCCAGTAACATAACCACTATGCTACCATTCCCTCATCTGGTTGATCTGGACAAACCAATTTTATCTCTCCGGCCTTTTCTCCCACCCTGTTTTCCTCTACTCCCCGAGTGTGCTTTAAATTGGAATCCAATCCAAAATTAGTGACTGTTAAGCAAACAATCAGATAACGGTTTTCAGTATACTTTCTTTTCTATTCATGCTGTACTGTGGATAGATTTGCTTATCTGGACATGATTGAAATGCCAAAGTTGTGGGTAAAATAAACATATCCAGCATATCGAACACATGAAAATTAAGATAGCATTTAATTTCCTGGCAATGGAGGCTGCTTCTATCCTTGTTTCTTGGAGGGCATTCCATATCTTTCTGGATAAAAAGTAGGTCCTAATCTCTACCTTCGTTCTTTTGGTGATGATCTTAAATGTTTGCCCTCTAGTTACTGACTTGGACAAAAAGTTCTTCCTTAGTTATCTTATCAAAATCCCTCATAAATATAAACACCTCCATCAGGTTTTTACTTAACATAGAAACATAGAAGCATAGAAAATAGGTGCAGGAGTAGGCCATTTGGCCCTTCTAGCCTGCACCGCCATTCAATGAGTTCATGGCTGAACATGCAACTTCAGTACCCCATTCCTGCTTTCTCGCCATACCCCTTGATCCCCCTAGTAGTAAGGACTTCATCTAACTCCTTTTTGAATATATTTAGTGAATTGGCCTCAACAACTTTCTGTGGTAGAGAATTCCACAGGTTCACCACTCTCTGGGTGAAGAAGTTTCTCCTCATCTCGGTCCTGAATGGCTTATCCCTTATCCTTAGACTGTGACCCCTGGTTCTGGACTTCCCCAACATTGGAAACATTCTTCCTGCATCTAACCTGTCTAAACCCATCAGAATTTTAAACGTTTCTATGAGGTCCCCTCTCATTCTTCTGAACCCCAGTGAATACAAGCCCAGTTGATCCAGTCTTTCTTGATAGGTCAGTCCCGCCATCCCGGGAATCAGTCTGGTGAACCTTCGCTGCACTCCCTCAATAGCAATAATGTCCTTCCTCAGGTTAGCAGACCAAAACTGTACACAATACTCCAGGTGTGGCCTCACCAAGGCCCTGTACAACTGTAGCAAGCCCTCCCTGCCCCTGTACTCAAATCCTCTCGCTATGAAGGCCAACATGCCATTTGCTTTCTTAACCGTCTGCTGTACCTGCATGCCATCCTTCAATGACTGATGTACCATGACACCCATGTCTCGTTGCACCTCCCCTTTTCCTAATCTGTCACCATTCAGACAATAGTCTGTCTCTCTGTTTTTACCACCAAAGTGGATAACCTCACATTTATCCACATTATACTTCATCTGCCATGCATTTGCCCACTCACCTAATCTATCCAAGTCGCTCTGCAGCCTCATAGCATCCTCCTCGCAGCTCACACTGCCACCCAACTTAGTGTCATCCGCAAATTTGGAGATACTACACTTAATCCCCTCATCTAAATCATTAATGTACAGTGTAAACAGCTGGGACCCAGCACAGAACCTTGCGGTACCCCACTAGTCACTGCCTGCCATTCAGAAAAGTACACATTTACTCCTACTCTTTGCTTCCTGTCTGACAACCAGCTCTCAATCCATGTCAGCACACTACCCCCAATCCCATGTGCTTTAACTTTGCACATTAATCTCTTGTGTGGGACCTTGACGAAAGCCTTCTGAAAGTCCAAATATACCACATCAACTGGTTCTCCCTTGTCCACTCTACTGGAAACATCCTCAAAAAATTCCAGAAGATTTGTCAAGCATGATTTCCCTTTCACAAATCCATGCTGACTTGGACCGATCATGTCACCTCTTTCCAAATGCGCTGCTATGACATCCTTAATGATTGATTCCATCACTTTACCCACTACCGATGTCAGGCTGACCGGTCTATAATTCCCTGTTTTCTCTCTCCCTCCTTTTTTTAAAAGTGGGGTTACATTGGCTACCCTCCACTCGATAGGAACTGATCCAGAGTCAATGGAATGTTGGAAAATAACTGTCAATGCATCCGCTATTTCCAAGGCCACCTCCTTAAGTACTCTGGGATGCAGTCCATCAGGTCCTGGGGATTTATCGGCCTTCAATCCCATCAATTTCCCCAACACAATTTCCCGACTAATAAGGATTTCCCTCAGTTCCTCCTCCTTACTAGAACCTCTGACCCCTTTTATATCCGGAAGGTCGTTTGTGTCCTCCTTAGTGAATACCGAACCAAAGTACTTGTTCAATTGGTCCGCCATTTCTTTGTTCCCCGTTATGACTTCCCCTGTTTCTGACTGCAGGGGACCTACGTTTGTCTTTACTAACCTTTTACTCTTTACATATCTATGGAAACTTTTGCAATCCGTCTTAATGTTCCCTGCAAGCTTCTTCTCGTACTCCATTTTCCCTGCCCTCATCAAACCCTTTGTCCTCCTCTGCTGAGTTCTAAATTTCTCCCAGTCCCCGGGTTCACAGCTATTTCTGGCCAATTTGTATGCCACTTCCTTCGCTTTAATACTATTCCTGATTTCCCTTGATAGCCACCTTCCCTTTTTTATTTTTACGCCTGACAGGAATGTACAATTGTTGTAGTTCATCCATGCGGTCTCTAAATGTCTGCCATTGCCCATCCACAGTCAACCCCTTAAGTATCATTCGCCAATCTATCCTAGCCAATTCACGCCTCATACCTTCAAAGTTACTCTTCTTTAAGTTCTGGACCATGGTCTCTGAATTAACTGTTTCATTCTCCATCCTAATGCAGAATTCCACCATATTATAGTCACTCTTCCCCAAGGGGCCTCGCACAACGAGATTGCTAATTAATTCTCTCTCATTACACAACACACAGTGTAAGATGGCCTCCCCCCTAGTTGGTTCCTTTTTTGTTCGAATAATAACTTCACGGTGGGGCGGACAATAATCAAGGGAATAATGGAGGCATGTGAAAAAGGAATGGCAGTAATCATGGGTGATTTTAACCTACATATCGATTGGTCAAATCAAATCGCACAGGGTAGCCTTGAGGAGGAATTCATAGAATGCATACAGGATTGTTTCTTAGAACAGTATGTTACAGAACCTACAAGAGAGCAAGCTATCTTAGATCTGGTCCTGTGTAATGAGACCGAAATAGTAAACGATCTCCTCATAAAAGATCCTCTTGGAATGAGTGATCACAGTATGGTTGAATTTGTAATACAGATTGAGGGTGAGGAAGTAGTGTCTCAAACGAGCGTACTATGCTTAAACAAAGGGGACTAAAGTGGGATGAGGACAGAGTTGGCTAAAGTAGACTGGGAACACAGACTAAACGGTGGCGCAATTGAGGAACAGTGGAGGACTTTTAAGGAGCTCTTTCTAAGTGATCAACAAAAATATATTCCAGTGAAAAAGAAGGGCGGTAAGAGAAGGGATAACCAACTGTGGATAACCAAGGAAATAAAGGAGGGTAGCAAATTAGAAACCAGTGCATATAAGGTGGTTAAGGTTAGTGGGAAACTAGAAGATTGGGAACATTTTAAAATACAGTAAAGAATGACTAAGAAAGCAATAAAGAAAGGAAAGATAGATTACGAAAGTAAACTTGCGCAAAACATAAAAACAGTAAAAGCTTTTACCGATATATAAAACGGAAAAGAGTGACTAAAGTAAATGTTGGTCCCTTAGAAGATGAGAAAGGGGATTTAATAATGGGAAATGTGGAAATGGCTGAGACCTTAAACAATTATTTTGCTTTGGTCTTCACAGTGGAAGACACAAAAACCATGCCAAAAATTGCTGGTCACGGGAATGTGGGAAGGGAGGACCTTGAGACAATCACTATCACCAGGGGGGTATTGCTGGACAGGCTAATGGATCTCAAGGTAGACAAGTCCCCTGGTCCTGATGAAATGCATCCCAGGGTATTAAAAGAGATGGCGGAAGTTATAGCAGATGCATTCGTTATAATCTACCAAAATTCTCTGGACTCTGGGGAGGTACCATCGGATTGGAAAGCAGCTAATGTAACGCCTCTGTTTAAAAAACGGGGCAGACAAAAGGCAGGTAACGATAGGCCGGTTAGTTCAACATCTGTAGTGGGGAAAATGCTTGAAGCTATCATTAAGGAAGAAATAGTGGGACATCTAGATAGGAATAGTGCAATCAAGCAGACGCAACATGAATTCATGAAGGGGAAATCATGTTGAACTAATTTACTGGAATTCTTTGAGGATATAATAAGCATGGTGGACAGAGGTGTACCGATGGATGTGGTGTATTTAGATTTCCAAAAAGCATTCAATAAGGTGCCACCCAAAAGGTTACTGCAAAAGATAAAGGTACGTGGAGTCAGAGAAAATGTATTAGCATGGATAGAGAATTGGCTGACGAACAGAAAGCAGAGAGTCAGGATAAATGGGTCCTGTTCAGGTTGGAAATCGGTGGTTAGTGGTGTGCCACAGAGATTGGTGCTGGGACCACAACTGTTTACAATATACATAGATGACCTGGAAGAGGGGACAAAGTGTAGTGTAACAAAATTTGCAGATGACACAAAGATTAGTGGGAAAGCAGGTTGTGTAGAGGACACAGAGAGGCTGCAAAGAGATTTAGATAGGTTAAGCGAATGGGCTAAGGTTTGGCAGATGGAATGCAATGTCGGAAAGTGTGAGGTCATCCACCTTGGAAAAAAAAACAGTAAAAGGGAATATTATTTGAGTGGGGAGAAATTACAACATGCTGTGGTGCAGAGGGACCTGGGGGTCCTTGTGCATGAATCCCAAAAAGTTAGTTTGCAGGTGCAGCAGGCAATCAGGAAGGCGAATGGAATGTTGGCCTTCATTGCGAGAGGGATGGAGTACAAAAGCAGGGAGGTCCTGCTGCAACTGTACAGGGTATTGGTGAGGCCGCAGCTGGAGTACTGCATGCAGTTTTGGTCACCTTGCTTAAGGAAGGATATACTAGCTTTTGAAGGGGTACAGAGACGATTCACTAGGCTGATTCTGGAGATGAGGGGGTTACCTTATGATGATAGATTGAGTAGACTGGGTCTTTACTCGTTGGAGTTCAGAAGGATGAGGGGTGATCTTATAGAAATATTTAAAATAATGAAGGGGATAGACAAGATAGAGGCATAGAGGTTTTTTCCACTGGTCGGGGAGACTAGAACTAGGGGGGACAGCCTCAAAATATGGGGGAGCCAATTTAAAACCGAGTTGAGAAGGAATTTCTTCTCCCAGAGGGTTGTGAATCTGTGGAATTCTCTGCCCGGGAAGCAGTTGAGGCTAGCTCATTGAATGTATTCAAATCACAGATAGATAGATTTTTAACCAATAAGGGAATTAAGGGTTTTGTGGAGCGGGCGGGTAAGTGGAGCTGAGTCCACGGCCAGATCAGCCATGATCTTGTTGAGTGGCGGAGCAGGCTCGAGGAGGTAGTTGGCCTACTCCTGTTCCAAATTCTTATGTTCTAGTGAAAAGAGCCCCACCTTCTCCAGACTATCCTCAAAACCAAAGCCTTTTATCACTGGTATCAGTGGCAATACTCTTCTATAACTGCTCTACGGCAAAATTGGGCCCAGTCACTTCTAGAGCATGACCATGACAATCATTATAATTTTAGGTCTCAACTTACTGGGAATAAAGACAATCTTTGGAAGTAGCTTTTAACCAATAAGAGGTCAGTTCTTTCCCCTGTGGGTTCCACCTCCAAAATGGAAGATTGAATCGAGGAGGGAATAACATGTTCCAATATCGAGCAGTGACACATTCACCTTCATGAACACAAAAACTCACTAAAACATTACGAATTTGAAAACGGGAGTAAGAAATGTGGAGATCATGCCTTAAATGGATGACAGAAGTACAGATAGATAGGAAGCAAAAATAATGTTAACATTTTAAAGAAAGACAAGAAAGAGAATAATGAAGAATAAGAGGAAAGGACCCACAGAGCCAACAGAAATAAACAGTTACACTTACTTTTAAATACCCTGAGTGTTCATTTTTATAGTAATGGGATAATATTACAACATTAAAACTACTTCTGACATTTGAGTAGCTTCATTAAATTAATGTACGAGGGATTGTTTCATTATCAGTGTGTGTAGTGAAAACTTAAAACAAATAAGGTAGACCCAGGGAGACTTTAATTCCCCTGAGCCACTGGGAAAACTAACAGTTAAACCAGAGAGAGAAAACTGATTAATGGATGAAGTGATAGGACCTGAAAGAGGCCTTTGATAACTAGGGGACTTGATGCACTACTTCTGATTTCAAAGAGTGTTCGAAGATTTATGGCACTTGGCAATTGCGGTCAATAACCTAGCAAATCATAATTCATAACTTGCCTTGCAATTTATAGATAATGCATTAGCTTTAATCACAAGAGGTACTTTCCTTCCTTGTATATATATATATGTATATATATATCTATATATTAGATGTGTGCAGTAATAGAATATAGCTGCAGGCACTGTAAAAGCATTTAATAGCTCATCAATTTGATCCTAGTCTTTGTCAGCACGACAAAAAACTTGGAAGTAATGGTAATTTGGCTCCTATGGGTTTGCAATATCAAACCCAATATTCCGAATACAGTAAAATTGAGGCTGCACTCACCTTGGTGTGATTGCTTCCATGGGGGAAGTTGGTCTTACAAATTGTGAAAGACAAGCCTCTGCCTTTCATTATAGATTTCCTGAGCATGGAACTCAAACACAGGAAGGTAGGCCAGCAATATGGTTGACTGAAAAGAATGCCAGTAAGATGGTTGGCTGAAACTCATAAAATGCGGTGAGTCGTGAATCTGTAGGGGGCATTGGTAATGGTGGGTTTGGAAACCCAATTCCACTACCCAGCAGCTTTCGAATTATTTTGGCCCAGAGCTTGCGGTCGGGATGACGATGAACTGGCAGCTGCCGCAGTCACTCCGCCTTCGAAACTGACCTCAACTTCGGTATTTGGCGCATGCGGAAATCCCAAAGTTGCAGTCTGTCAATGAGAGCTCCGAAACTGGCTGTGCTATGTACCTCTCCCCCACTCCCAACAAAGTTGACAATCAGTGTCATCTCATAAATCATTGAACCGGACAATAACTTCGGCTCTTCCCCAGTAATTACGCTGTTAAATTCCCCACTAAAAGTTAGACCCAAAGGGATTAGGTGTAGCTGGGGTTTTAACAATGTATTGATTGCTGAACATCGGTCAAGGGCCTGGAAAACTAATGTTAATTTTGTGCAGTGTGACATTTGTCCATATTAATAAAAATTTTAAACATTAAGAATTGTTGTAGGCATTAGGTACCTGCTGAATATATCAAAACCTAGGGCAACGGCACCTGTAGCATAAGGTTAGAACTACACTTGTAGCATAAGGTTAGAACTACACCTGTAGTATAAGGTTAGAACTAAATGTAACTCTAATACCATAAAATGGCTACCCGTGAAGCCTCAAGGGATTTCTGTTAGCTGAAATGGACCGCATTCCTGGAATATTGATAATTGTTGTTTCCCACACACAGGAATAACAAGCAAATTCTGCAGATGTCTCTAATCAGCCAGGCCTCCGAAGGAGAATTTTCTGGTGAATGTAAGAACAATACGGCTCTGTAACAGGATTAAGATAAGGAGGCTACCCAAAGACAGCACCCAAGGACAGTAAGATAAGGGGGCCTGGACCAGGTTTCAGGATACATGAGTCATTCCTAGCAACACACTCCTTAGCAACACATCTCTTAGCAACACATCTCTTAGCAACACATGAGCCACTTTATGTCACTGGACGCCCTTGGAAAAACCCGGGTGAGTATAAAAAACGATTATAAAGGGTGCGGAAGGTGGAAGCCGGTTGATCGACACGAGGAGATGGTCTAATACCTCAAACGCCTAGCCTGAGCCTGAATTAAGAGGACTTTTGTCCCACGTGACGGCCAGGAACCAAGTAGGCATAGGGAACACACTTAGACCGTGGGATCGTGATACCGAGAGACATCTTCCGGACCCAGTAGTGTGATTTGAAATATACCCCCGGGTACAGCGGCTAATGGAATCCAAACCTGTGAACAGGGTCGGACCAACGGGCAGAGCAGTGGTAGGTAGTCGTTAAGGATACGTAGAGCACTGCGGGAATTGCTTAAACACATTTTAAGAATTGTATAAGTTTGTGTAACAGCAGACTTGTGACCTGACAGCAGCCCAGAGATGGTCTACTACAAGTTGTGCGAGGTAAAAGGCAAACCTCTGAGAGTAGATTCCTAACGGTTCTAGTCCTACCCAGAAATGGCCAGATAAAGCAGATAAACTCAAGTGGGAATCAGAAGGGTCCCTTACCTGCCATCTGGCGGAAAAGCAAAAGAAACTAATCGAGAAAATGATTAGAGCAGGGTGGGATCCTCAGGACCTGCCAGCAGCCCAACGGGAATGGTGGATGAAGGAACGGAAAAACCAATACCGGTAGTCCATTACAAAAGTAATGTGAGGAATTATTTAGATAAAACTACGACTTCCCTGAAAGGTCGTGGATCCAAAAATAGAGCCGACCAAAACAATTAATAGGAAAGAAGAGAGACTGTTGTAAATGTCTGGTCGTTGAGTGAGAGTCCCTGTGTGATTTTGTGACTGCGGAATGAATTATTATGTTGTCATGTTTCTGAAAGCCTGGTTGGAAGAGGAATGCAAGTTTATTTTAGCTAACCCTTTGCAGTGTTGTCCTGTATGTGGGAAGTTTTAAGACATTTTAAGTTAGAAACGCAGGTGTGGATTTATTCGGATGATAAGTTATGGAGCTAGGAAATGTACAAAGGATAGGTTTGTTGAGCAAAAGATAAAAAAATTGATTACATTGGGTTGAAAGACATAAATTTAGTCTCAAAATGAGATAAAGAATGCCTTTTAAGAAAGCTTCCAGCTCAAAAAAAAGGTTTTAAATAAAGATTGAAATTACAAAGTTTGAATTGGGATTTTGAGATATTCAGAGAAGGCACAGAAAATACTGAGGTGGATTCAAAAAAAAAATTATTAAATTAAATCTGATCAGGTCAAACTCCTGGGCGAGTGGCGAGCTATCTGCGAAGGTGTAAAAGGAACTTTTAAAAATGTTAAAAACAGCAAGCTTTAGCAGTTTAAAAGAGACATTTTAACGACTTTGAAACTGGAGCATTTTGAGATAACGAAAAGCAGCCCTCAAACCCTCAAAGCTGGACTCCATTCCAGTTATGGAGACAAGAAAAAGATAAAGACGCCACTTTGAAAGTAAACAAATGATTTTAAATTAACAAATGTGTTTGTGATGGAAAAAGACATAACTTACTAAATACTAGTTGATGTTTGCTGTGAAAAAGATATTGGTTTAATTAGAAGAAAAAAAATTGGAAGAGGTAACAAACACTCCACATGGATTCGAATTTTAAATTATGAGAAAGTTTCAATGCAGTTTGAAAAATTTCCAAAATGGACAGTGTTTATCAAGAAAAGTCCCGAACAGTCTAAACAAGCAGGAGGGTTTTGAAGATAACGAGGAGAAAAGATCTAAGCTATGCAAACTCAGCATAGAAAGAAAAAAACTGGGAATTAGAGAATCTTACTGAATTTTTAAATTCTTATAGAAAATGGAACTGGCACAGAAGTTTAGATTTTGTGCTGAGAGAGAAATTTAAAAAAACAACAAAATGCTGTTTAACGGATTCCTAATTTCTAAGCAAGTTTTGAAGGCACAAAGACTTAAAAAAAAAGAATTTTTCGGATGATTACGTGAAGTCACGTAATGACATCAGGCTTTCTTACAAACCTGTAAAGGAGTTAACCCTTTCCATTGGCAGCTGTTTTATACTGGACATTATTAATTTGGATTTCTTAATAAAATAAAGAAGACTCACCTGACAGACAGAGGAAATGGTGGGATATTCAGAATAAAAATAAAACGGAACTAGCTGGTCAACAGTTAAAAGCTAAGATAAACAAGCTGGAAGAGATGTTTTAAAAAACGGAACTAGACGGATAGTGCAGTGCGCAGCCATAGCACCATCACCTATGGCAATAGAACCAATGTTCCCCAAGGTGGGTAGGTGTAGTCCACAAACCCAACCTAACGGTAAAGCAGACAGCGATGTTTAGATGAATAATGGTGGCATTGGTGTTGATTGGAGTTTGGATAATATTTAGATGGGTCATCGTGCAGGCTCGAGCACAGCAGGCTCAAACGCAAAACCGACGGCAGCCCAGACAGGGACATGAAGTGATAGAGATGGTACGACTATAAAGAATATGGTTAACCTAATCCTTACCTTCGATTCCACAGAGTGACAGTGACACAAGTAGACCAGAACCTAACACCCGGTGATGACCAGGCTATCTGTTTAAAATTTTCAGATAAAACACTCACCAAGATGGGACCGCAGTGGTGACTTCGACACTGGGGACTCATGATACTGGGAACCTCAAGACCCACGCAAACACTGGATGATACCAACGGATTGCAGCGCACTCAGGAAATAAAAAACTACATGAACTATGGAGTCTTGTTTAATTTAATGGATGGAATGTGCATCCCAGCAGCCAAGGACTGGAGCAAGGACAGGACTTATTTTAATGCATGATTACAAGTAAATCCTAATAAGAACCGGGTATGTGTACAGTGCTCCACGGGTATAAGGAGCAGCCGCATTAAACGGGGGGATGTCAAAGGGCCCGATGAATGTACTTTCGGCATAATTTGCGCGCCTCCAGGACAGTCCCAGCAATCAGTCATCCGCAAAAAGGGAGTGGGGCTGTGTGGGTACTCCGAGGAGGTGGGGGCGGCTGCAATATCATTGTATGTATGCTTCTCACCACCTCCGACACCGCGCCCCATAAGAACCACTACATTGCCCGAGGAACTGCCTTGTCCCATAACTACTAAGGGACCAGAAAATGGGATTATAATGTACAACGAAGGGGAATTATTGTATGATAATGTTAAACATGAAATTGTGTCTGTCCTGATCAATATTTCAGGCATCCAGATGCCGGAATACTGTACGGAACAGTCAAGGAAAATGTACAATGTATTAAGTAAAGTTGTAATGCAGCAGGCTGCCGATGCAATGGGTGCCAGTAGGTTCCGGGGACAGGGGTTAGCCCCCAGGATAAAGAGGGGAATAGTTAATGATGTTGCTATCGGTTTCAATACAGGGACCTCCGTAGTAAACTCGATAGATCTACAAGGGTTAAATGAGAGGGTGGAATAGCTTAGAGGGGGATGAGGGGGTTATTAGAGAGGGTGGAGCAAAACCAGGAAGACCAAGCCAACCTAGGAAAGGAGGGTGCCAAAATCCAGTTGGATGGCATCTCAGTCCTGGAGGCTCACGCCAAAGCTATCAACCACCTCATTGATAGACAAAAAGAAAATATGGGAAAGCAAAGACAGGGGCAACTCTGTCACGCTTATGGTCTGTGGATGGTGGGGCAGATCCGCCACAATCTCGACCAGATCCAATGCGGGGAAGTACCAGATTGGATAGACAGTTCACATTTAGCTCAGTTGGCTAACCAGAGGGACACACCGAATAATTGTACTCTGAAGGGACTGACCCGAGTATACCCAGCAATTCCAGTCTGCCAGATGGGAAGGAATACTGGGATAGGGATAGTCCTGATGATCCCTATAGCCACGCCGGACTCAGGACCATTTCCCCTGTACCAACTAGAGGATATCGGAGTAATACGGGAAAATGTCTCCATACGTTACTATCTGACCACCACCTCCGCCGTTCATCGAAACAACATACTTACCGGGATTTCCCTAACAGATTGCAAGCAAAGGGGGGAGATCACAATATGCCCTCACCCGGTAGGCCGAGTTGAGCTAGACGAGTGCGGGTTTAACTGAACCGACGGGTGTGTACTAGAAATAGTGCCCGCACACAGGCACTTCGCGAGGGCAGGCTACAGAGGGAAGGGAAGATACTGCGTCTCTACCACAGAGCGTTCATACCAGTATAATGACCTGCAGTGCCCTATACCACAGCCAAACTTTTGCTTTACGCCACTAAGACCTGTCACGATTGGGCAAGCGCATATCACCCAGGTTAGGCGCCGGAAGCCCGAAATTATTAATGTAACCGATCAGCTCCATGATCATTTGCAGGATTATGACGAGCCAGATCAGGTCCCTATCCCACATCTAACCGAAGTATTACGAGAGTTGAGGCTCAGGGTGGGTCAATCCGTAAATGTCTACAACCAACTGCAAACTAAAATCAAAGTACTGGAAGAAGATATCGATGTAGACTTACAAAATCAGAGTTGGTGGAGAAAGGTCTGGGACTGGGGAATGAATGTGAGCATCCATCCTTGGATTTGAATTATATCACACATACTGGTCGGAGTACAGCTAGTTTTAGCATTAACATGGGGCGTCATGACTTGCCGGTCTTGCAGATATAATGCACAACAACGGAGGTTAAACACCAAAGCTCAGATAAGCAAGGAGATTCATGTAATAGGCGAAAGGGGTAATTCGAACTATATTGATTTGATCTAAGCAACCGGGACTCTTGAAACCACGTGACTGGCCAGCACGTTGAGGCAGGGAGTACCGGGCCGTGCACAAAAACTAACAAGTGTAGGGTGGTCGGTTAAAGGGGGACTAGGACTAGCCCCTTTACCGAAAGGAGGGAATTGTTGTAGGCATTAGGCACCTGCTGAATATATCAAAACCTAGGGCAACGGCACCTGTAGCATAAGGTTAGAACTACACCTGTAGCATAAGGTTAGAACTACACCTGTAGTATAAGGTTAGAACTAAATGTAACTCTAATACCATAAAATGGCTACCCGTGAAGCCTCAAGGGATTTCTGTCAGCTGAAATGGACCGCATTCCTGGAAACTGATAATTGTTGTTTCCCACACACAGGAATAACAAGCAAATTCTGCAGATGTCTCTAATCAGCCAGGCCTCCGAAGGAGAATGTTCTGGTGAATGTAAGAACAATACAACTCTGTAACAGGATTAAGATAAGGAGGCTACCCAAAGACAGCACCCAAGGACAGTAAGATAAGGGAGCCTGGACCAGGTTTCAGGATACATGAGTCATTCCTAGCAATATACTCCTTAGCAACACATCTCTTAGCAACACATCTCTTAGCAACACATGAGCCACTTTATGTTTAGAAACTAACTCTATCTATTGGTCTAATTGAATTCATAGTCTGTATGATTGGATAGTATGTAACTGTAGTAAACTGTTGTAAAACATATAAAGATCCATGAAACCCTTTGTTCTGCGGAGAGAAGTGCCTGGATCCAGTCCTGAGGCTTCCTCCCTGCTGGCGTTAATAAAGGCCACATTGGCGTTGGAACCGACTCTGAGTGTTGAGTGATTCTTCTGATAAAACACTAACAGAATCTTTTCAACATAATTAAAAAATGTTGTTTTAAGTTTGTCCATCTTTATTTCAGGTTTTCCCCTTCCCCATGTGAGAGCCCCAATCTTTGTTTTGCTCTCTCTAACTATTTTGGAAAGTTAGAATTCGAAGGGCTTAATCCCATCATCATCATAGGCAGCCCCCGAAACGAGGATGACTTGCTTCCACGCCGAAAAAAAGGATGAGTTTACAGGTATTTCGAATGAAGAACCCGAACTACATATTGAAGGGTGGAAAATGACTGTGCTGGGATTTTTTTAACATGTGGTGGCCGTTGCACACCAGCTGCCACACGGGCTTGACAGAGCTAGGTCTTGGCCCAGCAGCAAGGATTACCCAAGACAACTGGAGACCTGCTCTGCCGCACGGACCTAGTACACACACATATCGCAGTGTGAGCTGGCCCATGCTGCCCCTGGGTCCCTGGGCCCAAACTCACGCCTCCCCCGGGCTTAATCACTTCCTTGTTCACTGACTCTGAGAATTCTGCCTTTTGATTGGCTTCTGAGACAACCTGCTGACGTCACAGCAGTTCGCATAAGGGAATCCTCATTAACTTCCGTTGATTTGAATACAAGGCCGGAAAACTCAATGTTCTCGACACTGGAATTGCGAGATCCTTGCGTGGAGTGTACTTATGGGCCAGAAGCAACGCCTTTTCTTTGCCGCTGACTGCAAATTGCGGGCCTATGATCCTACCTGCACAGATTGGGGTCGATTTTGACTTTTGGCCGATTGATCGGCAGAGCGCACTGGTCAGCCAACCATTTCAGCGGCAAAGAGACCTCCACGGTTTTGAGGCCCCAACCTCATCTAAATTTGGCAGGAGAGCTGCGGGGCACCAAACTGTCTTCCCGATTCAGCTCGCCAAACTGAGGCCTCAAGAATGGGCTGGGAAGACACTGGCAAGGTATGTTGGCGGGGGAGGGGGGGCTATTGTAATCACGGAGGGTGGGGGTCCCTGGTCCAAAATAGTAATTCCACACTTACCTTTGGTTGGCCTCTTCAGTTCCATTGTTCTTGGAACTGGTCGACATGTGCACAGTGCAGGCTCCAACCAGTTCTAACCCAAAGAGGCAATTGACATCCTAATTTCATTATCGGACCCAGATTTCAATTACAACAACAACAACTACAACAACACCAAGTAAGAACATAGAATTAGGAGCAGGAGTAAGCCATTCGACCCCTCCAGCCTGCTCCGCCATTCAATAACATCATAGCTGATCTTCTACCCCAACTCCACTTTCCTGCACTATCCCCATATCCCTTGATTCCCTTAACATAGAAACGTAGAAAATAGGTGCAGGAGTAGGTCATTCGGCCCTTCGAGTCTGCACCACCATTCAATATGATCATGGCTGATCATGCAACTTCAGTACCCCATTCCTGCTTTCTCTCCATACCCTTTGATCCCTTTAGCCATGAGGACCACATCTAACTCCCTTTTGAATATATCTAACGAACTGGCCTCAACAACTTTCTGTAGTAGAGAATTCCACAGGTTCACAATTCTCTAAGCGAAGAAGTTTCTCCTCATCTTGGTCCTAAATGGCTTACTCCTTATTCTTAGACTGCGTCCCCTGGTTCTGGACTTCCCCAACATCGGGAACATTCTTCCTGCATCTAACCTGTCCAATCCCGTCAGAATTTTATATGTTTCTATGAGATCTCCTCTCATTCTTCTAAATTCCAGTGAATATAAGCCTAGTCGATCCAGTCTTTCTTCATATGTCAGTCCTGCCATCCCAGGAATCAGTCTGGCGAACCTTCACTCTACTCCCTCAAGAGCAAGAATGTCCTTCCTCAGATTAGGAGACCAAAACTGTACACAATATCCAAAAATCTATCGATCTCTGTCTTGGTATTAATATAATGTCTTTAATGTAGTAAAATGTCCCAAGGTGCTTCACAGGAGGGTGTGAAAACAAAATTTAACACTGAGCCCCATAATGAGAAATTAAGGCAGCTGACCAAAAGCTTTGTCAAAGCAGTAGATTTTAGAAGCATCTTAAAGGAGGAGAGAGAGGAAGAGAGGCAGAGAGGTTCAGGGAGAGAATTCCAGAGCTTCACACCTAGGCATCTGAAGGCACGACCACCAATGATGGAGCGATTAAAAGGGATTTGAAAACAAATATGAGAATTTTAAAATCAAGGCATTGCTCAACTGTGAGCCAATGTAGGTCAGCGGGCACAGGGGTGATGGGTAAATGGGACTTGGTGTGAGTTAGGACAAGGGTAGCCGAGTTTTGGATGACCTCATGTTTGCGTAGGATAGAATGTGGGAGGTCAGGCAGGAGTGCGTTGGAATAGTCACGTCTGGAGGTAACAAAGAAAGGCATTCAGGACACCTGGTAGTAAGCCCTTTGAAAATGGAGCCAGATCCATCGCCAGTGTTGGTGGAGTGGTAAGGCTACTGATCCAATTTTGAGGCCATTCCTGCCCCATTAACACCAGGTGAAGGCAGTAAAAAATTGACCCCCAATGTGTCTTAACCCCTCACAACCCTCCCTGATATTTGCAAAGCAGCTGAAATAGCCACTTACAAGTCATGTGATCTCACCTGTTTTGGAAGCCGTGTTAGGGGAAGCATTGTAAATGTGACTTATTTTCCTTCAGCGGTGCTTCTGGAACAGGCAGTTCACAACATGCTGACTCTGGTATTCCATACACTGGGGACTTGCGAAGTTCTCCATTGTCAACACAACTTTGGAATATTGGGCTGAAGAACAACAAGCTGCTATCAGGATGTTAGAAGACAATCAGGAAAGTTCAGACAAATTAGAAACAGCAGGAATGAATTTTGAGAGGTTTCTACAAGTTATCTGCAGCATTACTTGGTAATTTTTATTGATGGCCAAAATCCCAAGCGAGACCTTGTCAAAGCCCACTCCCAGAAATTTGCAACAAAGAGTACTGGAAAATAAGTTTGCCTCTGCAATTCACCGCTCTCCACCGCTTCCCCGCCGTACAGTAAGCTTCTAATTACAATTATGTTAGTTTTGTGAATTGACAAGTAAAATCTCCATAGGAAGAGAAAATAAAATGAGTAAGATCAAAAGTTCTATTTTAATGGGGCTCTTTGACTTGTGTGGAAACTGCGACAATCCCACCTCCTGATGTAATTCCCTTGCCTTCATGGTGCAAGTAAATAAACAGTACCAAATGGGTCAAACATCCCAAAGTAGGACAAGATGAGAAAAATAAAGACTTGGGGCTAGAACCCCCACTTTTTTTGCATGCTTTACGCCCACTTAATGCCCATTTTACTGTTGAAATGACGTATAATGCCCAGATATCGCCCATTTTGGCACAAAATGGAAAATGGCGAGCTTTTTTAGGAGACTTATCGCCGAGCGTTATTTTCCAAACGATGAGAAAAAATATTACCACCCGCCCACATTTTGGGGGGGAAATCAGCAGAATGGGCGATTTCAACACCCATATTATCACCCAGCGTTACTTTCCTCACGGAATTAACACTGAGATTCAATAATAAAGCCCGACGACTGTTTTTTGTCGTAAAGAACATATTTACCCAAACCAGCAGCCATGGAGATAGCCCACCATTAATTTCACCACCTTGCCCAGAATATCACCCGCTCAAAAAAACGGCCACAAAAGGTGGAACTAACTGGGACGGACGCCAGCGGTGTGGCTGGCATTTGTTAAATCCCACTCTTACGTGAGGAGCTGATTTTGGAAAGATTTGCCTGAAAGAGCACTGATGTGAGTGACAACACTGACACACTGCTGTGTGTGCAGCTCAGACATCAATGGTGCCCATCATCTTGGTGCCAGTTAAAGTTTACATTGATTGATGTTAAGTTGTATTTAGCCCTTTCACGGTGAGGAATCACCAGTGTGTAATGGTCCAGCTATCTGAGACAATGCGCAACAAGGCTATGTTTAGTAACAAAAGTTTAATAATAACATTGGTCTGAAATCATAAGTATCACAGCCAATAACACCCAACCCCCACCTACACCCAACTATTCTCACCATTGACATATATCACATGTTCAACATGTCCACCAACACAGAATACAAAGGCAAAGCAGGAGCGTGGTCCCCAGCTCCCATACATTGCATACACCCAGATGGAGATATAACACAGCCATCACATGTGCACAAGCACCTCACTTTCCTGCCCCCCTCCCCTTATTCTCCCCACCTCTACCCCTTCCTCTCCTCGTTCCACTGTGCCTGGCCGAGGAGCTCCTCAGGTGGTGCCTCATTGGGGGGGGGATGAAGGCAGTTGCGTTGGTTGGACGTGTACGGGAGTGCAGGGCGGGGGTGACGAGGGGGCAACATTCTCTGATGCAGAAGTAGGATCTTGGTCCTTGCTCTCATCTGTCATTCGCAGTAGTGGGGCAGAATCTCGGGGTGGAGTGCCGTGCTCGGGAACCACTGGGAGGCCTGTACCAGCAGTGTTCCTGGCTATCGCATCCAGGGCTTCCGCCATCCGCAGAATGTACTCGGTCATGGTGGACAGCTGTCGGGATATTCCCCCCAGTGCTTCGATGACCTGGTCACCAATGAAAACTGTCCTCCTGGACAACTGTACCATCTCTCTGCTGTCATGTCGCGCTCGTGGAACAGATCTGCTGCATCCATGAGGCCTCCATGGGGTCGGTGCCGTGCTGGGGACAAATGGGATGCCCTATGGAGTGGTACTTGGGGAAGAGTGGAGGCGGGAATAACCAGAGGACCACTAGATGGCCTTGGGGTGGAATGGCTTCTGGAGCGTGGCGATGCAGGTTCTTCGAAGTCCGCGCTCTCATCCGTCGAGAACAGACCCAGCAGATTGATGGGTGACAATCGGAACTCCTCAGCACCAGATGTAGCAGGATCGTCCACTGACTCCTGCCCAGTGCCCCCACCTTCTGGCCTCTGTGGCCTTGCCTGGGGTTGTGCTGCTACTGAGCTGCAAAATACAAATTAGGTTATTAGAGGAGAAGTGGGTGCTAGGGTCACAAGGTAAGTCCAGCGCTACACACAGCATATGCACAACAAAAGCACCACCGCTCTCAAAATCATCACAGACACCACATTTCATGACCTTCAACAGCTTGTGCCTTGCAATGATTTTCATGAGGCGATCATTATTTATATGGCACTTTTAGAAATCATCTATCACATATGATTGTTTGGATATGAGTTGGTGTGGCATCTGTTGACTTTAGATCACGCAATGGTGTAAGCTGTACTCATGTGGCATCACTTCAGGGTCTGCAGGTGCGTCCGTGGCTGTCCGGGGGTGCTTCCCCACGAGTGCTAGCTCTCGCTGCTCCACCTCTGTGATGTCGCTGGGGACTGGTGGCCCCCCACCCGTTCGCCTCTGCACGGACCTGATCGTCGATAGCTTCTTCTGTAAAAAGTACCAGGACGACATGGCATGAGATCATTGCGTGATATCATTGCTAGGTACTGTCACAGACACTGATACAGGACATAACCGACAGATGTAATCATAATTATTATGATTATTATCATTCTTTACCTAAAGACGTACACTGTGACTGCAGGCTTTGAGTAAAACATTCCCGGTAAAAGTGCAAGACCTCACATCTGCTGATAGTCACTCATGACTGTTACAAATCAAATTATATAAATACATAAGTACATGTAAATCAATGTAATACTTACTCTTGCGGATCCCACAAGGCCATTCCATTGTTTGCGGCATTGGTTGCCCTCACGCGCCTCGTTGGTCGCCGATGAGACCACCTCTGCTATCTCGGTCCATATCCTGTAGTAGGCCTTTGGGGTGGGCTTCCCACGCCCTCCCTGTATCAAATCACCCCAGTGTGACTCGACCTCTTGCAAGAGAGAGGCATTTGCCTTGTCCGAGAACCTCCTGGCTCTTTTGCAGCCTCCAATGTGCTCCTCTCCCCCCTCACTGCTCTCTCCAGCGTCAGTTGCCACAGCATGCTGAGATGCCTCCTCCTCTCTCTCCATTATAGGGCAAATTCAGTCAAGTATGTGACTGGTAACAGCTCATTTTTGTTTGCCTATTTGCTGTGAAGCTCGAAAGTCTCCCTCCTTCCTCCCAAGGCAGCCACACCACACCCAGACACGCTTCAGTCCCTCTGAGTTCCCTCTCTTTCTGTCTCCTCTTCTGCACATCTCATGGTGACCCTTGACCTCCAGAATTGGGGGAATCGAGCGTTGCCATGCCGTTGCTAAGGACGGCCACACTTTACGGCAGAAGGTCAGAAAAATTTAACGTTACCGTCCATTTGACATCGCTCCCGGTAACGGCCATTTTCAAAAGTGTAAACTAGGTGTTTTGAGAATGGGCGAGTAGCCAGCGATTTGGAAACCTGTTTTATCTGCCCGCGCCAGAAATAACGCCCATTTTTGGGCGATAACCACAAACGTGGTGGTTCTAGCACTTGCATTTATATAGTGCCTTTCACAACATCAGGATGTCCCAAATTACTTTACAGCCAATGAAGTACTATTTGAAGTGTAGTCGCTGTTGTAATGTAGGAAGCGCGGTAGCCAATTTGAGCACAGCAATGTGATAATGATCAGATAATCTCTTTTTAGTGATGTTTGTGAAGGATAAATATGGTCCAGGGCACCAGGGAGAATTCGTCTGCTCTTCTTTGAAATAGTGCCATGGGATCTTTTACTCCCACCTGAGAGAGCAGACGGGGCCTCAGTTTAATGTCTCATCTGAAAGACAGTACCTCTGACAGTGCAGCACTCCTTCAGCACTGCACTGAAGTATCAGCCTAGATTATGGTGCTCTGGAGTGAGACTTGAACCCACAACTTTCTGACTCAGAGGCGAGGGTGCTACCAACTGAGCCACGGCTTACACAAGAGGGCAGAAATAAAGGAGCACAGATATCTTGGGGGATTTGTGTTTAGCTTTAGTGCAAAGCAACTTTTACCTTTGTACCATTTTTAAACTGGCAATGTAAATCCAGGGTCAGGGCCAAATCTGTTTTTGGAGCAAAGTGCAATGAAACTCCCTGGGGGTGGGGTTTGGGAGGTAGTCTCACGCTGCTTGGATTCAACACTGCACGGACTGTTAATACAGAACTCGAGGGCATGCAATGTGTATTCAAAATTAACAAGCGTTAAAAAAGACTTTCTCAGTAGAAGACAAAGAAGGGGCAAAGCAAAACTTTATTGTTTGAACTCTTGACTTGGTGGTTTCAGCCAAGCAGAATAAAATGTACTTGAATGGGACTGTGACCTGATGCAAATGAGTTGTGACAGCTAAAAGTCCCAGTGGTGCGTTTTTTTAACGGCACTCAAGTGAAACTGCCCTGAGTACGGCACAATGCCGGACACTCACAGGTAGGATTTTCTGAAAGGAGATAAGCCATAGGCGGCTGTCGCTATTAATATTACTGTCAAACATTGAACAGGGACTTACCCCATTTAAATTACCATTCCCCAAATCTACACATTTTTATCCAACTCTGTCCAAATTATTTTAAGCATTTTCTTAGTTTTAGGTTTTTGACAGATGACACAAATGTGCAGTGACAAAAGGATCTTGAGTCACTGCAATTGAGATTGTTTCAGTTACAGCCTTTGTGAACAGAAAGGACTGTCAAGTGGATAATGTGTGAAACAGTCCCTATACTTCCATAGTTAGTTACTGTGATTGCTCTCTCACTGTTTCCTGTTCCTCTTGATTGCATCACTGTCATAGAGTCATTGAACCATAGAATGATACAGCACAGAAGGGGGCCATTTGGCCCATCGTGCCTGTGCTAGCTCTTTCGTAAAGCTATCCAATTAATCCCATTCCCCCGCTGTTTCCCCGTAGCCCTGTAATCTTTTTCTCTTCAAGTATTTATCCAATTCTCTTTTGAATGGCACTAAGGCATCTGTTTCCACCACCCTTTCAGGCAATGCATTCCAGATCACAACAACTCGCTGTGTAAAAAAAATGTCCTCATGGTTCGTTTTCCAATCACCTTAAATCTGTGTCCTTTGGTTACCAACCCTTCTGCCACTGAAAACAGTTTCTCTTCATTTATTCTATCAAAACCATTCATGATTTTGAACACCTTTGTCAAATCTCCTCTTAACCTTCCCTGCTCTAAGGAGAACAATCCCAGCTTCTATAGTCTATCCACGTAACTGAAGTCGCTCATCCCTGGTACCATTCTAGTAAATCTCTTCTGCCCTCTCACCAATGCCTTGACATCCTTTCTAAAGTGTGGGTCCCAGAATTGAACACAATACTCCAGCTGAGGCCTAAACAGTGTTTTATAAAGATTGAGCATAACATCCTTGCTTTCATACACTATTCCCCTATTAATAAAATCAAAAATAGCACATGCTTTTTTAATAGCCTTCTCAACTTCTCCTGCCGCCTTCAAAGATCTGTGCACATACACCCCCAGGCCTCTCTGTTCCTGCACCCCTTTAGGATTGTACCATTTAATTTATATTGCCTCTCCTCATTCTTCCTACCAAAATGTATCACTTCACACTTTTCTGCATTAATTTCATCTGCCATGTGTGTGCCCATTTTACCAGACATGTCGACATCCATTGCTATCCTCCTCACAGGAGACTGTGTGTTCCCTTATTTAAGCCACATGGGTCTGCTGAGAATTAAATGTTATTTTGAAAACTGTATCCAAGATGTTATTTAAGCAACAAAACTGTTATGGAATACATAGGGGCTTTTCATAAGAATTCTGAATGCTTGGTGTGGTCATTTATCGATGAAAGTTACTGGGAGGTTGGAAATATCAGAGCAATTCAGGCAGTGTAAATAACCCAGCACAGAGTTTTCTACCCAGCGTGTCAAATAACAGCTGAAAAACATCTCTCACTGGGAGAAAAGCAAATAATATAATGAAAGTAACAAACTGTGCTGCAGTTTAATTCATAATAAGGTTTCAAAGAAATGCAAAATAATCCCTCAGACTTGTTAATAAGTATGTTGAAAATTATGGTAAGGCTATCTTTCAGGTATTGGAAAATTCTCCCCACAATTTATATCAGATTCTGTGTGGAAATCAGGTTGCATTGCTTTGGCCACATTTTACATTCTATGTTTATTTGGGAGGAAACAATTGTCTGCTAAAGTGTTGAAAAGCTTTAATTGCTAAATAATTTTCCACATTGACTAGAGCCTTCACCACATGTGAGTTTATTTTAATGTGGTGCCAATTCCCCCTGAAACCACGATCTCAGGTCTTACACCAATATTAAGAGGAGTGCGGGGCCATGATTCATATGATTTTTGACATGATTATTTCCAAAATACACTTATGTTGTTTAAGTGAAACCTGGAATAGGTACCCTATTCTAGTGCTCGTAACAATCGCAGTGCTGAGAAAATGATTGATGCCCATTCCAACCCACTTAAAAGCACGTGCTAGATTGTTCGCAGTACTTTCAGCTGTGTGGGACAGGTACAGAACAAGCACTGCTTAAAACATTTACAAACCTTGACCTACAAGCATAAATATGCGTGTAATATTTAGTGCACACTGCAGATTATATAGAAAGGGAGTCACTGCTGTTGGTTCACATGCCATGTTTCACAAGGACAGCATGATGTACCAAAAGCAAAGACGAGTGGTGATGATGGTCGCTAAACTGGGACGTTACTCAATGTACATGCCAAATTTTGATTGGTTTCTCATTGCAACATCGACAGTAACCCATTAAAGTGATTGTAGTGCCAACCGTAAACAATCAGAAAACCAAAGTCAAAGTAGCATAGCCAAGAGGAATTTAAACCATTCCGAGTTCCTGCTGTGTATTTGGCTTATGCTAATAATACTGTGATTGGCTTTGGTACTGAAAACACTGCATTCTTGGTTTGGTGTGCGCTTAATTTTAAAATTGGTTGGCAGCTGCTTCCAGTTTCAATTTTAAAACTATTGTCACGAGCAGCTTGCAAAGCCAAACTTAATTAGCCTGGTTTTAGTTACAGCTAACTATAGCGCAAAATAATCACCAGCATGTCGAGATCTATTCTATCATTCATGAACCGCTTCTGAAGAAATGTCATCAACCCAAAACTTTAACCCTACCTTCCTCTCCCCCACAGATGCTGCCTGACCTGCTGAGTGTTTCCGGCATTTCATAGAATCATTAGAATAGTTACAGCACAGAAGAATGCCATTTGGTCCGTCTCTGTGCCTCTGCCAGCTCTCTGCAAGAGCACTTCAGCTAGTCATAGAAACATAGAAACATAGAAACATAGAAAATAGGTGCAGGCGTAGGCCATTCGGCTCTTCGAGCCTGCACCGCCATTCAATGAGTTCATGGCTGAACATGCAACTTCAGTACCCCATTCCTGCTTTCTCGCAATACCCCTTGATCCCCCTAGTAGTAAGGACTACATCTAACTCCTTTTTGAATATATTTAGTGAATTGGCCTCAACAACTTTCTGTGGTAGAGAATTCTACAGGTTCACCACTCTCTGGGTGAAGAAGTTTCTCCTCATCTCGGTCCTAAATGGCTTACCCCTTATCCTTAGACTGTGACCCCTGGTTCTGGACTTCCCCAACATTAATAAGAACATAAGAACATAAGAACATAAGAATTAGGAACAGGAGTAGGCCATCTAGCCCCTCGAGCCTGCTCCACCACCCAACAAGATCACGGCTGATCTGGCCGTGGACTCAGCTCCACTTACCCGCCCGCTCCCCATAACCCTTAATTCCCTCATTGGCTAAAAATCTTTCTATCTGTGATTTGAATATATTCAATGAGCTAAGCAACTGCTTCCCTGGGCAGATAATTCCACAGATTCACAACCCTCTGGGAGAAGAAATTCCTTCTCAACTCGGTTTTAAATTGGCTCCCCCGTATTTTGAGGCTGTGCCCCCTAGTTCTAGTCTCCCCGACCAGTGGAAACAACCTCTCTGCCTCTATCCTGTCTATCCCCTTCATTATTTTAAATGTTTCTAGAAGATCACCCCCCTCATCCTTCTGAACTCCAACGAGTAAAGACACAGTCTACTCAATCTATCATCATAGGGTAACCCCCTCATCTCCGGAATCAGCCTAGTGAATCGTCTCTGTACCCCTTCCAAAGCTAGTATATCCTTCCTTAAGTAAGGTGACCAAAACTGCACGCAGTACTCCAGGTGCGGCCTCACCAATACCCTGTACAGTTGCAGCAGGACCTCCCTGCTTTTGTACTCCATCCCTCTCGCAATGAAGGCCAACATTCCATTCGCCTTCCTGATTACCTGCTGCAACTGCAAACTAACATTTTGGGATTCATGCACAAGGACCCCCAGGTCCCTCTGCACTGCAGCATGTTGTAATTTCTCCCCATTCAAATAATATTCCCTTTTACTGTTTTTTTCCCCAAGGTGGATGACCTCACATTTTCCGACATTGTATTCCATCTGCCAAACCTTAGCCCATTCGCTGAACCTATCTAAATCTCTTTGCAGCCTCTCTGTGTCCTCTACACAACCTGCTTTCCCACTAATCTTTGTGTCATCTGCAAATTTTGTTACACTACACTCTGTCCTCTCTTCCAGGTCATCTATATATATTGTAAACAGTTGTGGTCCCAGCACCGATCCCTGTGGCACACCACTAACCACCGATTTCCAACCCGAAAAGGACCCATTTATCCCGACTCTCTGCTTTCTGTCAGCCAGCCAATTCTCTATCCATGCTAATACATTTCCTCTGACTCCGCATACCTTTATCTTCTGCAGTAACCTTTTGTGTGGCACCTTATCGAATGTCTTTTGGAAATCTAAATACACCACATCCATCAGTACATCTCTATCCACCATGCTCGTTATATCCTCAAAGAATTCCAGTAAATTAGTTCAACATGATTTCCCCTTCATGAATCCATGTTGCGTCTGCTTGATTGCACTATTCCAATCTAGATATCCCGCTATTTCTTCCTTAATGATAGCTTCAAGCATTTTCCCCACTACATGTTAAACTAACCGGCCTATAGTTACCTGCCTTTTGTCTGCCCCCTTTTTTAAACAGAGGTGTTACATTAGCTGCTTTCCAATCCGATGGCACCTCCCCAGAGTCCAGAGAATTTTGGTAGATTATAACGAATGCATCTGCTATAACTTCCGCCATCTCTTTTAATACCCTGGGATGCATTTCATCAAGTCCAGGGGGCTTGTCTACCTTGAGTCCCATTAGCCTGTCCAGCACTACCCCCCTAGTGATAGTGATTGTCTCAAGGTCCTCCCTTCCCACATTCCCGTGACCAGCAATTATTGGCATGGTTTTTGTGTCTTCCACTGTGAAGACCGAAGCAAAATAATTGTTTAGGTTCTCAGCCACTTCCACATTTCACATTATTAAATCCCCTTTCTCATCTTCTAAGGGACCGACATTTACTTTAGTCACTCTTTTCCGTTTTATATATCGGTAAAAGCTTTTACTATTTGTTTTATGTTTTGCGCAAGTTTACATTCGTAATCTATCTTCCCCTTCTTTATTGCTTTCTTCGTCATTCTTTGCTGTTGTTTAAAATTTTCCCAATCTTCTAGTTTCCCACTAACCTTGGCCACCTTATACGTATTGGTTTTTAATTTGATACTCTCCTTTATTTCCTTGGTTATCCACAGCTGGTTATCCCTTCTCTTACTGCCCTTCTTTTTCACTGGAATATATTTTTGTTGAGCACTATGAAAGAGCTCCTTAAAAGTCCTGCACTGTTCCTCAATTGTGCCACCGTTTAGTCTGTGTTCCCAGTCTACTTTAGCCAACTCTGCCCTCATCCCATTGTAGTCCCGTTTGTTTAAGCATAGTATGCTCGTTTGAGACACTACTTCCTCACCCTCAATCTGTATTACAAATTCAACCATACTGTGATCACTCATTCCGAGAGGATCTTTTACTAGGAGTTTGTTTATTATTCCTGTCTCATTACACAGGACCAGATCTAAGATAGCTTGCTCCCTTGTAGGTTCTGTAACATACTGTTCTAAGAAACAATCCCGTATGCATTCTATGAATTCTCCTCAAGGCTACCCCGTGCGATTTGATTTGCCCAATTGATATGTAGGTTAAAATCCCCCATGATTACTGCCGTTCCTTTTTCATTTGCCTCCATTATTCCCTTGATTACTGTCCGCCCCACCGTGAAGTTATTTTTTGGGGGCCTATAAACGACGCCCACCAGTGACTTTTTCCCCTTACTATCTCTAATCTCCACCCACAATGATTCAACATTTTGTTCATTAGAGCCAATGTCGTCTCTCACAACTGCCCTGATATCATCCTTTATTAACAGAGCTACCCCACCTCCTTTCCCTTCTTGTCTCTCTTTCCGAATTGTCAGATACCCCTGTATGTTTAATTCCCAGTCTTGGCCACCCTGCAACCACGTTTCTGTAATGGCCACCAAATCATACCCATTTGTAATGATTTGTGCCATCAACTCATTTACTTTATTTCGAATGCTGCGTGCATTTAGGTAGAATGTTTTAATCCTAGCTTTTAAACCATGATTTTTAGTTTTGACCCCTCCTGCAGCCCCTTTATATTCATACATATTGTCCCTTCCTATCACCTTGTGCTACTCTGCTCTTTTGCCGCCTGCCTTTTGCATTCTTTCTTGGAGTTCTGTTCATCTGAGTTCTCACCCACTCTAACTAGCTCAGAGCCCTCTCCTAGGTTCCCATCCCCCTGCCAAGCTAGTTTAAAGCCCTCCCAACCGTACTATCAAAACAACCCGCGAGAACATTGGTCCCGTCTCTGTTGAGGTGTAACCTGTCCGACTTGTACAGGTCCCACCTTCCCCAGAATCGGTCCCAATTGTTCAGGAAACTAAAGCCCTCCCTCCTACACCAACGGGAGAGTGGAGAGCACCAGTTCCAACTGTCACAGGAGAGAGAGTGGAGAGCACCAGTTCCAACTGTCACAGGAGAGAGAGTGGAGAGCACCAGTTCCAACTGTCACAGGACGGGAGAGTGGAGAGCACCAGTTCCATCTGTCGCAGGAGAGAGAGTGGAGAGCACCAGCTCCAACTGTCACAGGACGAGAGATTGGAGAGCAC
The DNA here is from genome assembly GCF_044704955.1 of Pristiophorus japonicus. Taxonomy (NCBI): domain Eukaryota; kingdom Metazoa; phylum Chordata; class Chondrichthyes; family Pristiophoridae; genus Pristiophorus; species Pristiophorus japonicus. The sequence continues at coordinate 45,448,546 of NC_091979.1, forward strand.
CAGTTCCAAATGTCACAGGAGAGAGAGTGGAGAGCACCAGTTCCAACTGTTGCAGGAGAGAGAGTGGAGAGCACCAGCTCCAACTGTCCCACGCCACCGCCCTTTCCGCATAGCCCTGCAATTTTTTTCCTTCAGGTACTTATCCAATTCCCTTTTGAAAGCCATGGGGCGTGAATGCGAATCCATTAGCACCATGTTGGCGCTGTGGGGGTAATCGAGCCCATCAATGTCGATTCAAGCACAACGTGTGCAAGGGCTGTGGATCAATGGGGTACCTCCAGCGAATGTGCAGACGTGCTGCGATTCACCACGTGGCAGAGTCGGCAGAAGATGACGGATCCAGCGCGGATCATGCTGAATGAGTAAGAGAAGCAACCTGAGGCTGAAGAGGAAGTGTATGGGGTACACACCTTCACCACCAAAAGCCCTCTGATAATGTAAAAAGTCAAATTAAATGACATTCCAGTTTCCATGGAATAGGACATAGGGGCGAGTCAGTCAATTATGAGCCAGAAGGCTTTTGAGAAACTGTGGGGCAACAAGGCATAAAGGTCAAAACTAAGCCCGATCCACACCAAGCTGCGCACTTACACCAAAGAGTTCATACCAGTCATTGGCAGTGCGGCAGTGAAGGTATCGTACGATGGAGCCGTGCATGATTTACCACTATGGATTGTACCAGGCGATGGCCCAACGCTGTTCAGCAGAAGCTGGCTAGGAAAGATCCGATGGAACTGGGACGACATCAAAGCACTGTCTTCGGTGGAAGATGCCTCGTGCGCCCAAGTGCTAAACAAATTCCCGTTGTTATTTGAGCCAGGCATCGGCAACTTCACAGGCTCCAAAGTGCAGATCCATCTCGTCCCTGATGCACGACCCATTCATCATAAGGCCCGAGCGGTTCCATACATGAGAGAAAGTCGAGATCGAGCTGGACAGACTTCAACGAGAGGGTATCATATCGCCAGTCGAATTCAATGAGTGGGCCAGTCCAATTGTTCTGGTGTTGAAAAGCAATGGGACGGCCAGAATCTGCGGCGACTACAAAGTAACGATCAAACGAGTCTCGTTACAGGACCAGTACCCACTACCCAAAGCAGATGACCTGTTTGCAATGCTGGCAGGGGGTAAGTCGTTCACCAAGCTGGATCTAACCTCTGCTTACATGACACAGGAGCTGACTGAACCTTCGAAAAAATTGACGTGCATCAACACGCACAGAGGACTGTTCACTTACCACAGATGACCCTTTGGGATTCGCTCAGCTACGGCCATCTTCCAGAGGAACATGGAGAGTCTGCTAGAATCGATTCCGCGCACCGAGGTGTTTCAAGATGATATCTTGATTACTGGCCGCACCACTGAACACTTGCACAAGCTGGAAGAGGTTCTCAAATGACTGGACAGAGTGGGACTCAGGCTGAAATGCACTAAGTATGTTTTCCTGGCGCCAGAGGTCAAATTTCTGGGGAGAAAGATTGTGGCGGATGGTATCAGATCCACAGACTGCAAGATGCACTAAGACCACAGAATGTGACGGAGCTGCGTTCGTTCTTGGGACTCCTCATCTATTTTGCAGTTTGCCTTTCTACCGGGGTTGAGCACTTTGCTGGAACCATTGCATTTATTGCTACGCAAGGGTGATGACTGGGTTTGGGGTAAATCTCAAGAGACAGCCTTTAACAAGGCCAGAAACCTGCTATGTTCTAACAAGCTACTTGTATTGTATGACCGTGTAAATGTTTAGTACTAGCTTGTGATGCATCTTCGTACGGAGTCGGTTGTGTGTTACAGCAAGCCAATGTGTCAGGCAAACTGCAAACAGTTGCATATGCATCCAGAAGCTTATCTAAGGCTGAAAGAGCCTACCGCATGGTTGAGAAAGAAGCATTAGCATGCGTATATAGGGTTATGAAAATGCACCAATACCTATTTGGACTCCGGTTCGAGCTCGAATCCAAACACAAGCTGCTCATTTCGTTGTTCCCAGATAGCAAAGGTATTAACACCGATGCTTCATCCCGCAGATGAATACGTGGCTTGAGCAGTGGTGCAGCAGGGAGGGATTCAAATTCCTGGGGCATTGGGACCGGTTCTGGGGGAGGTGGGACCAGTACAAACCGGACGGTCCGGGCAGGACCGGAACCAATGTCCTAGGTGGATGTTTGCTAGTGCTGTTGGGGAGGATTTAAACAAAGATGGCAGGGGGATGGGAACCAATGTAGGGAGACAGAGGGAAACAAAAAGGAGGCAAAAGCAAAAGACAGAAAGGCGATGAGGAAAAGTGGAGGGCAGAGAAACCCAAGGCAAAGAACAAAAAGGGCCACTGTTCATCAAAATTCTAAAAGGACAAAGGGTGTTAATAAAACAAGCCTGAAGGCTTTGTGTCTTAATGCAAGGAGTATCCGCAATAAGGTGGATGAATTAATTGTGCAAATAGATGTTAACAAATATGATGTGATTGGGATTACGGAGACGTGGCTCCAGGATGATCAGGGCTGGGAACTCAACATTCAGGGGTATTCAACATTCAGGAAGGATAGAATAAAAGGAAAAGGAGGTGGGGTAGCATTGCTGGTTAAAGAGGAGATTAATGCAATAGTTAGGAAAGACATTAGCTTGGATGATGTGGAATCTATATGGGTAGAGCTGCAGAACACCAAAGGGCAAAAAACGTTAGTAGGAGTTGTGTACAGACCTCCAAACAGTAATAGGGATGTTGGGGAGGGCATCAAACAGGAAATTAGGGGTGCATGCAATAAAGGTGTAGCAGTTATAATGGGTGACTTTAATATGCACATAGATTGGGCTAGCCAAACTGGAAGCAATACGGTGGAGGAGGATTTCCTGGAGTGCATAAGGGATGGTTTTCTAGACCAATATGTTGAGGAACCAACTAGGGGGGAGGCCATCTTAGACTGGGTGTTGTGTAATGAGAGAGGATTAATTCGCAATCTCATTGTGCGAGGCCCCTTGGGGAAGAGTGACCATAATATGGTGGAATTCTGCATTAGGATGGAGAATGAAACAGTAAATTCAGAGACCATGGTCCAGAACTTAAAGAAGGGTAACTTTGAAGGTATGAGGCGTGAATTGGCTAGGATAGATTGGCGAATGATACTTAGGGGGTTGACTGTGGATGGGCAATGGCAGACATTTAGAGACCGCATGGATGAATTACAACAATTGTACATTCCTGTCTGGCGTAAAAATAAAAAAGGGAAGGTGGCTCAACCGTGGCTATCTAGGGAAATCAGGGATAGTATTAAAGCCAAGGAAGTGGCATACAAATTGGCTAGAAATAGCAGCGAACCTGGGGACTGGGAGAAATTTAGAACTCAGCAGAGGAGGACAAAGGGTTAGATTAGGGCAGGGAAAATGGAGTACGAGAAGAAGCTTGCAGGGAACATTAAGGCGGATTGCAAAAGTTTCTATTGGTATGTAAAGAGAAAAAGGTTAGTAAAGACAAACGTAGGTCCCCTGCAGTCAAAATCAGGGGAAGTCATAACGGGGAACAAAGAAATGGGAGACCAATTGAACAAGTACTTTGGTTCGGTATTCACTAAGGAGGATACAAACAACCTTCCGGATATAAAAGGGGTCAGAGGGTCTAGTAAGGAGGGGGAACTGAGGGAAATCTTTATTAGTCGGGAAATTGTGTTGGGGAAATTGATGGGATTGAAGGCCGATAAATCCCCAGGGCCTGATGGACTGCATCCCAGAGTACTTAAGGAGGTGGCCTTGGAAATAGTGGCCGCATTGACAGTCATTTTCCAACATTCCATTGACTCTGGATCAGTTCCTATGGAGTGGAGGGTAGCCAATGTAACCCCACTTTTTAAAAAAGGAGAGAGAGAGAAAACAGGGAATTATAGACCGGTCAGCCTGACCTCAGTAGTGGGTAAAATGATGGAATCAATTATTAAGGATGTCATAGCAGTGCATCTGGAAAATGGTGACATGATAGGTCCAAGTCAGCATGGATTTGTGAAAGGGAAATCATGCTTGACAAATCTTCTGGAATTTTTTGAGGATGTTTCCAGTAAAGTGGACAAAGGAGAACCAGTTGATGTGGTATATTTGGACTTTCAGAAGGCTTTTAACAAGGTCCCACACAAGAGATTAATGTGCAACGTTAAAGCACATGGGATTGGGGGTAGTGTGCTGACGTGGATTGAGAACTGGTTGTCAGACAGGAAGCAAAGAGTAGGAGTAAACGGGTACTTTTCAGAATGGCAGGCAGTGACTAGTGGGGTGCCGCAAGGTTCTGTGCTGGGGCCCCAGCTGTTTACATTGTACATTAATGATTTAGACGAGGGGATTAAATGCAGTATCTCCAAATTTGCGGATGACACTAAGTTGGATGGCAGTGTGAGCTGCGAGGAGGATGCTATTAGGTTGCAGAGTGACTTGGATAGGTTAGGTGAGTGGGCAAATGCATGGCAGATGAAGTATAATGTGGATAAATGTGAGGTTATCCACTTTGGTGGTAAAAACAGAGAGACAGACTATTATCTGAATGGTGACAGATTAGGAAAAGGGAAGGTGCAACGAGACCTGGGTGTCATGGTACATCAGTCATTGAAGGTTAGCATGCAGGTACAGCAGGCGGTTAAGAAAGCAAATGGCATGTTGGCCTTCATAGCGAGGGGATTTGAATACAGGGGCAGGGAGGTGTTGCTACAGTTGTACAGGGCCTTGGTGAGGCCACACCTGGAGTATTGTGTACAGTTTTGGTCTCCTAACTTGAGGAAGGACATTCTTGCTATTGAGGGAGTGCAGCGAAGATCCACCAGACTGATTCCCGGGATGGCGGGACTGACCTATCAAGAAAGACTGGATCAACTGGGCTTGTATTCACTGGAGTTCAGAAAAATGAGAGGGGACCTCATGGAAACGTTTAAAATTCTGACGGGTTTAGACAGGTTAGATGCAGGAAGAATGTTCCCAATGTTGGGGAAGTCCAGAACCAGAGGTTACAGTCTGAGGATAAGGGGTAAGCCATTTAGGACCGAGATGAGGAGAAACTTCTTCACCCAGAGAGTGGTGAACCTGTGGAATTCTCTACCACAGAAAGTAGTTGAGGCCAATTCACTAAATATATTCAAAAAGGAGTTAGATGAAATCCTTACTACTAGGGGGATCAAGGGTTATGGCGAGAAAGCAGGAAGCGGGTACTGAAGTTTCATGTTCAGCCATGAACTCATTGAATGGCGGTGCAGGCTAGAAGGGCTGAATGGCCTGCTCCTGCACCTATTTTCTATGTTTCTATCCAAAGATGCGCACTAACGTTATCTGCGTATGATTATGTCATCCGCCACAGACCAGGCACTGAGAACTTTGCGGATGCCCACAGTCGGCTACCATTGCCCACCACCAGAGTGGAAATGGTGCAACCCGCAGACTTGCTTCTTGTAATGGAGGCTTTTGTGAGCGAGGGATCACCCGTCACTGCTCGCCAGATCAGGACCTGGACTAGCTATCACTAGTAAAAAGCTGCGTCCTCACTGGGAGCTGGTCAGTGGTTCCAAGGGAAATACAAGACAAAATTAAGCCATTCCACCGACGCAAGGATGAAATGTCCATCCATTCAGACTGTCTCCTATGGGGGAATCATGTAATTTTGCCAAAAAAAGGCAGGGAAACATTTATACACGACCTTCACAGTACCCAGGCATAGTCGTGATGAAGGCTATCGCACGTTTGGTGGCCCAGCATTGACTCGGATTTGGAGCCATGCGTACACCAATGTAACACTTGCTCACAGTTAAGCAATGCACCTAGGGAGGCCCCACTGAATCTGTGGTAACGGCCCTACAAACCATCATCAAGGGCCCACGTAGATTTCGCTGGTCCCTTTCTAGGAAAGATGTTCCTAGTAGTGGACGCTTACTCTAAATGGATTGAATATATAATAATGTCGTCATGTACGTCCACTGCCACCATTGAAAGCCTCCGGGCCATGTTCGCCATCCATGGTTTGCCCGACGTCCTTGTTAGTGACAATGGAACATGTTTCACCAGCTCAGAATTCAACGAGTCCATGACCCGCAATGGCATCAAGAATGTCAGCACTGCGCCGTTTAAGCCCGCATCCAATGGTCAAGCAGAACGGGCAGTCCAAACCATCAAGCAGAGCTTGAAATGCGTGATGGACAGTTCCCTGCAGACCAGGTTATCTCGGATTCTGTTCAGCTACCGCATGCGACCCCACTTGCTTACCAGGGTTCCACCTGCAAAATTGCAAATGAAGCGAGCACTCAAAACCAGGCTCTCCTTAGTCCACCCGGATCTCAATGATCACGTAGAAACCCGGTGTCACCGGCATAACATGTACTACGATCGCGCAGCTGTATCACGTGAGATTGAGGTTGATGACCCTGTGTTTGTTCTTAATTACGTTCATGGTCCCAAATGGGTTGCTGGCACTGTGTTAGCCAAGGAGGGGAATAGAGTGTTTATTGTCAAACTTTTGAATGGACAAACATGCCGATCAGACCAGCTACACCGCAGTGCAGCAATGATCCGATCGACTCATCCATGCCAGGACTTCAACTCAGGCGATCAACCCGGGAACGCAGAGCCCCCATCGCCTCAACTTGTAAATAATTTGTATCTAAGACTTTGTGGCGGAGGGGGTCGGAATGATGTTATGTATGTAAACATTACCAATATGTAAGACTTGCCACCAGGGGGCGCACCTGTTGGAGACCCAAGAGGCACCTGCACACCCTGGGCATGCAGATATAAAAGGCAGTCTACTATGCTGCTTCTTCACTCTGGAGTTACAATAAAGAGACCAAGGTCACAACAGTTTGAGCTTAAGATATACAGTCTTGTGGAGTTATTCTGAACATACCAATAAATATAAGATAGTCACTAATAGATCCAATAAGAAGTTCAGGAGAAACTTCTTTACTCAGAGAGTGGTTAGAATATGGAACTTGCTACCACATGGAATAGTTGAGGTGAATAGCAGAGATGCATTTAACGGGAAGAGAGATAAGTACCTGAGGGAGACAGGAATAGAAGGATATGTGGATAAGGGGAGATGAAGTAAGGCTCGTGTGGAGCACAAACACCAGCATAGACCCGTTGGGCTGAATGCCTTGGGGCCGTAATTCCGTATCACCCGATTTGGGGGCAGTAACTAATATGTCCTTACTCTACAGTATAAATGCACTCGAGGCCCATACGTGAGAGATGGTTACTCTGTGACCAGTAACCTTTATTAGCCAGCACTGAAGTGATGAAGGTGGGTGGAGCTTCCCCATTTTATATCTGAAAGTTCAGGTTAGGAGTGTCTCCCACAAGTTCACCATCTAATAGTCAATGTTCCCACGGAGTACAACTTAGGTCAGTTTATACATGGGTTACAATGACAGTTGAATATATGACATCACCTCCCCCCCCAAAGTCTTATTGGGATCACAGGTTAAGTCTCTCTGGTGGTTTACGCTCCCTTGCAGAGCGCTTGAGTTGGGGCTCCGGTTGTTGGGCGCTGGCCTGAGTGTCTGCTGTTTGCGGTGCCTCAGGCCTGTCTGGACTGCCCACAGTGACTGGGCTTTCCTCCGCTTGGTTCTGGTGTTCGGTCACCTGTGGAGGAGTGAACTCTACATCGGGTTCTTCCTCTGCTTCTTCTATGGGGTTGCTGAGCCTCCTTTTTGTTTGATCCACATGTTTGTGGCAGATTTGTCCATTGGTAAGTTTAACTAGCAGAATCCTATTCCCCTCTTTGGCAATCACAGTGCCTGTGAGCCATTTGGGCCCTGCAGTGTAGTTGAGGACAAAGACAGGGTCATTGACATCGATACATCGCGCCCTCGCATTCTCGTCATGGTAGTCACATTGTGACTGGCGCCTGCTTTCATGTGGGGTGTATAAGGGGTAACCTGGTTTTGAGCATCCTTTTCATTAACAGCTCTGCGGGTGGGACCCCTGTGAGCGAGTGTGGTCGGGATCTATTGGCCAACAGGAGGCGTGATAAGCGGCTTTGTAGGGAACCCCCTTGGATTCTGAGCATCCCGTTTGATTATCTGCACTGCTCGTTCTGCCTGGCCGTTTGAGGCCGGCTTGAACGGTGCCATTCTGACATGGTTGATACCATTTCCTGCCATGAAGTCCTGGAATTCAATGCTTGTAAAGCAAGGGCCATTGTCGCTGACCAAGACGTCCGGTAAACCATGGGTGGTGAACATTGCCTGTAGACTTTCTACTGTGTCAGAGGATGTGCTTGAATTAAGAATGTCATACTCGATCCATTTGGAGTAGGCGTCTACCACAACCAAAAACATTTTTCCCATGAAAGAACCTGCGTAGTCCACATGGATGCGTGATCATGGCTTGGCAGGCCAGGACCAGGGGCTAAGCGGGGCTTTGTTGGGCGCATTGCCCAGCTGCGCACACGTTTTGCACCTGCGAACACAAAGTTCCAGGTTTGCATCTATCCCTGGCCACCAAACGTGTGACCGGGCAATTGCCTTCATCATGACAATGCCCGGGTGCTCATTGTGGAGTTCTCTGATGAGCATCTCTCTGCCCATCTGGGGCATGACTACTCGGTTTCCCCACAGTAGGCAATCGGCCTGAATTGAGAGTTCATCCTTGTGTTGGGGAAATTGATGGGATTGAAGGCCGATAAATCCCCAGGGCCTGATGGACTGCATCCCAGAGTACTTAAGGAGGTGGCCTTGGAAATAGCGGATGCATTGACAGTCATTTTCCACCATTCCATTGACTCTGGATCAGTTCCTATGGAGTGGAGGGTAGCCAATGTAACCCCACTTTTTAAAAAAGGAGGGAGAGAGAAAACAGGGAATTATAGACCGGTCAGCCTGACCTCAGTAGTGGGTAAAATGATGGAATCAATTATTAAGGATGTCATAGCAGTGCATCTGGAAAATGGTGACATGATAGGTCCAAGTCAGCATGGATTTGTGAAAGGGAAATCATGCTTGACAAATCTTCTGGAATTTTTTGAGGATGTTTCCAGTAAAGTGGACAAAGGAGAACCAGTTGATGTGGTATATTTGGACTTTCAGAAGGCTTTCGACAAGGTCCCACACAAGAGATTAATGTGCAAAGTTAAAGCACATGGGATTGGGGGTAGTGTGCTGACGTGGATTGAGAACTGGTTGTCAGACAGGAAGCAAAGAGTAGGAGTAAACGGGTACTTTTCAGAATGGCAGGCAGTGACTAGTGGGGTGCCGCAAGGTTCTGTGCTGGGGCCCCAGCTGTTTACATTGTACATTAATGATTTAGACGAGGGGATTAAATGCAGTATCTCCAAATTTGCGGATGACACTAAGTTGGGTGGCAGTGTGAGCTGCGAGGAGGATGCTATTAGGCTGCAGAGTGACTTGGATAGGTTAGGTGAGTGGGCAAATGCATGGCAGATGAAGTATAATGTGGATAAATGTGAGGTTATCCACTTTGGTGGTAAAAACAGAGAGACAGACTATTATCTGAATGGTGACAGATTAGGAAAAGGGAAGGTGCAACGAGACCTGGGTGTCATGGTACATCAGTCATTGAAGGTTAGCATGCAGGTACAGTAGGCGGTTAAGAAAGCAAATGGCATGTTGGCCTTCATAGCGAGGGGATTTGAATACAGGGGCAGGGAGGTGTTGCTACAGTTGTACAGGGCCTTGGTGAGGCCACACCTGGAGTAAAGTGTACAGTTTTGGTCTCCTAACTTGAGGAAGGACATTCTTGCTATTGAGGGAGTGCAGCGAAGATTCACCAGACTGATTCCCGGGATGGCGGGACTGACCTATCAGAAAGACTGGATCAACTGGGCTTGTATTCACTGGAGTTCAGAAGAATGAGAGGGGACCTCATGGAAACGTTTAAAATTCTGACGGGTTTAGACAAGTTAGATGCAGGAAGAATGTTCCCAATGTTGGGGAAGTCCAGAACCAGGGGTCACAGTCTGAGGATAAGGGGTAAGCCATTTAGGACCGAGATGAGGAGAAACTTCTTCACCCAGAGAGTGGTGAACCTGTGGAATTCTCTACCACAGAAAGTAGTTGAGGCCAATTCACTAAATATATTCAAAAGGGAGTTAGATGAAGTCCTTACTACTCGGGGGATCAAGGGTTATGGCGAGAAAGCAGGAAGCGGGTACTGAAGTTTCATGTTCAGCCATGAACTCAGTGAATGGCGGTGCAGGCTAGAAGGGCTGAATGGCCTGCTCCTGCACCTATTTTCTATGTTTCTATGTTTCTATGTTTGAGCCTGTGAAATGGTTTGAATTCCACAGGGCATGCCCCGTACGTGGCAGTCCAGTCCCCATTTAGGACACATTTCTTGACTAAAGACAGTAGCGGGTCTCTATTTGTCCAGACTTTAATCTGACGGGCTGTCACAGGTGAGCCTTTGCTTTCGAAAGCTTCAACAGCCATGACCATCTCAGCAGCATGCTCGATTGCCCCCTCGGTGGTGGCTAGTGGGAGCCTGCTGAGTGCATCGGCGCAGTTTTCGGTGCCTGGTCTGTGCCGAATAGTATCGTCATAGGCGGCTAACGTGAGTGCCCACCTCTGTATGCGGGCCGATGCATTTGCATTTATGGTCTTGTTGTCAGCCAAAAGGGACATTAGGGGTTTGTGACCTGTCTCCAGCTCAAATTTCCTGCCAAACAGGTACTGGTGCATTTTTTTTACAGCATATACACATGCAAGCGTTTCCTTTTCTACCATTCCGTAGCCCCGTTCTGACTGGGACAGACTTCTGGAGACATAAGCTACCGGCTGCAACTGACCCTTGGCATTAACATGATGCAACACACACCCGACCCCATAGGTCGTCGCGTCGCACGTTAAAACAAGTTTCTTACATGGGTCATATTGCGTTAACAGATTGTTGGAGCATAACAAATTTCGTGCTCTATCAAAAGTCCTTTCCTGGATGTCCCCCCAGACCTATTCGCGACCTTTGTGTAGGACCACATGTAGCGGCTCTAACAGCGTGCTCAATTTGGGAAGAAAGTTACCAAATAGTTCAGGAGCCACAGGAACGAACACAGCTCCGTTGTGTTACGGGTTGTGGGTGCTCTGTGGATAGCTTCTGTTTTGGACACAGTAGGTCTGATCCTGTCTGCTGCTACCCTCATCACCAGGAATTCTACCTCTGGAGCTAGGAAGACACACTTCGCCTTTTTCAGTCGCAGCCCTACCCGGTCCAGTCTGCGTAGCACCTCCTCCAGGTTGCGGAGGTGTTCTTTAGAATCACAACCTGTGATGAGGATGTCGTCTTGAACAACCACTGTCCTTGGAATCGACTTGAGGAGGCTTTCCATGTTTCGTTGAAAGATCGCGGCGGCCGAACGAATCCCAAACGGACATCTGGTGTACTCAAACAACCCTGATGGTCTGCATCCCAGAGTACTTAAGGAGGTGGCCTTGGAAATAGCGGATGCATTAACAGTCATTTTCCAACATTCCATAGACTCTGGATCAGTTCCTATGGAGTAGAGGGTAGCCAATGTAACCCCACTTTTTAAAAAAGGAGGAAGAGAGAAAACAGGGAATTATAGACCGGTCAGCCTGACATTGGTAGTGAGTAAAATGATGGAATCAATTATTAAGGATGTCATAGCAGCGCATTTGGAAAGAGGTGACATGATAGGTCCAAGTCAGCATGGATTTGTGAAAGGGAAATCATGCTTGACAAATCTTCTGGAATTTTTTGAGGATGTTTCCAGTAGAGTGGACAAGTTGATGTGGTGTATTCGGACTTTTGAAAGGCTTTCGACAAGGTCCCACACAAGAGATTAATGTGCAAAGTTAAAGCACATGGGATTGGGGGTAGTGTGCTGATGTGGATTGAGAACTGGTTGGCAGACAGGAAGCAAAGAGTAGGAGTAAATGGGTACTTTTCAGAATGGCAGGCAGTGACTCGTGGGATACCGCAAGGTTCTGTGCTGGGGCCCCAGCTGTTTACATTGTACATTAATGATTTAGACGAGGGGATTAAATGTAGTATTTCCAAATTTGCGGATGACACTAAGTTGGGTGGCAGTGTGAGCTGCGAAGAGGATGCTATGAGGCTGCAGAGTGACTTGGATAGGTTAGGTGAGTGGGCAAATGCATGGCAGATGAAGTATAATGTGGATAAATGTGAGGTTATCCACTTTGGTGGTAAAAACAGAGAGACAGACTACTATCTGAATGGTGACAGATTAGGAAAAGGGGAGGAGCAACGAGACCTGGGTGTCATGGTACATCAGTCATTAAAGGTTGGCATGCAGTTACAGCAGGCGGTTAAGAAAGCAAATGGCATGTTGGCCTTCATAGCGAGGGGATTTGAGTACAGTGGCAGGGAGGTGTTACTACAGTTGTACAGGGCCTTGGTGAGGCCACACCTGGAGTATTGTGTACAGTTTTGGTCTCCTAACTTGAGGAAGGACATTCTTGCTATTGAGGGAGTGCAGCGAAGGTTCACCAGACTGATTCCCAGGATGGCGGGAGTGACCTATCAAGAAAGACTGGATCAACTGGGCTTGTATTCACTGGAGTTCAGAAGAATGAGAGGGGATCTTATAGAAACTTTTAAAATTCTGACGGGTTTAGACAGGTTAGATGCAGGAAGAATGTTCCCAATGTTGGGGAAGTCCAGAACCAGGGGTCACAGTCTATGGATAAGGGGTAAGCCATTTAGGACCGAGATGAGGAGAAACGTCTTCACTCAGAGAGTGGTGAACCTGTGGAATTCTCTACCACAGAAAGTTGTTGAGGCCAATTCACGAAATATATTCAAAAAGGAGTTAGATGTAGTCCTTACTACTAGGGGAATCAAGGGGTATGGCGAGAAAGCAGGAATGGGGTACTGAAGTTGCATGTTCAGCCATGAGCTCATTGAATGGCGGTGCAGGCTCGATGGGCCGAATGGCCTACTCCTGCAGCTATTTTCTATGTTTCTATGTTTCTATGTAACCCGTTGTGTGTTGTGATGGTGGTCAGCTTCTTCGACTCACTCACCAGCTCCTGGGTCATGTAAGCTGAGGTCAGGTCCAATTTTGAAAAAAGTTTGCCACAGGATAGCGTCGCAAAGAGATTCTCTGCTCTCTGTAGCGGATACTGGTCTTGGAGTGACACCCGATTGATGGTGGCCTTGTAATCACCACATATCCTGACCGACCCATCCGCCTTGGGCATCGGCACAATCGGGCTCGCCCAGTCACTGAATTCGACTGGCGAGATGATGCCTTCCCTCAGCAGGCGGTCCAATTCGCTTTCTATATTTTCCCACAGCTCGTACGGCACCGTTCTGGCCTTGTGGTGTACTGGCCTGGCATCCAGGTTTGGTCCCCATGAATGTGCCAATGCCGGGTTGAAATAGTGAGTCAAATATGTCGAGGACCTGTCAGCGTGATATTCGCTCCACAGAAGAAATTGCATTGACATCGCCCCATTTCCAGTTCATGACAGCAAGCCAACTCGTCCCCAGCAGTGCAGGACCACCCCCCGGGACAATCCAGAGTGGCAACCTGTTCTCCGAATCTTTGTGGGTCACAACTACCGTGGCGCTGCCTAGCACTGGAATGATCTCCTTTGTATATGTCCGTAGCTGTGCGTCAATTGGTAGTAATTTTGGCCTCCTGGCCTTGGACGCCCACAACTTGTCGAACTGTTTGATACTCATCAGGGACTGGCTGGCCCCCGTGTCTAGCTCCATTGATACTGGGATGCCATTGAGGAGCACTTTCATCATTATCGGTGGCATCCTGGTGTATGAACTGTATATGTGCTCCACATGAACTCTCTGAACTTCAGCTTCCAGCGAATTCTCGCAATGTCCATTTGGCCTTGTAGGGCTTACATAGACATAGAAACATAGAAACATAGAAAATAGGTGCAGGAGTAGGCCATTCGGCCCTTCTAGCCTGCACCGCCATTCAATGAGTTCATGGCTGAACATGCAACTTCAGTACCCCATTCCTGCTTTCTCACCATACCCCTTAATTCCCCTAGTAGTAAGGACTTCATCTAACTCCTTTTTGAATATATTTAGTGAATTGGCCTCAACAACTTTCTGTGGTAGAGAATTCCACAGGTTCACCACTCTCTGGGTGAAGAAATTCCTCCTCATCTCGGTCCTAAATGGCTTCCCCCTTATCCTTAGACTGTGTCCCCTGGTTCTGGACTTCCCCAACATTGGGAACATTCTTCCTGCATCTAACCTGTCTAAACCTGTCAGAATTTTAAACGTTTCTATGAGGTCCCCTCTCATTCTTCTGAACTCCAGTGAATACAAACCCAGTTGATCCAGTCTTTCTTGATAGGTCAGTCCCGCCATCCCGGGAATCAGTCTGGTGAACCTTCGCGGCACTCCCTTAATAGCAAGAATGTCCTTCCTCAGGTTAAGAGACCAAAACTGTACACAATACTCCAGGTGTGGCCTCACCAAGGCCCTGTACAATTGTAGCAACACCTCCCTGCCCCTGTACTCAAATCCCCTCGCTATGAAGGCCAACATGCCATTTGCTTTCTTAACCGCCTGCTGTACCTGCATGCCAACCTTCAATGACTGATGTACCATGACACCCAGGTCTCTTTGCACCTCCCCTTTTCCTAATCTGTCACCATTCAGATAATAGTCTGTCTCTCTGTTTTTACCACCAAAGTGGATAACCTCACATTTATCCACATTATACTTCATCTGCCATGCATTTGCCCACTCACCTAACCTATCCAAGTCGCTCTGCAGCCTCATAGCATCCTCCTTGCAGCTCACACTGCCACCCAACTTAGTGTCATCCGCAAATTTGGAGATACTACATTTAATCCCCTCGTCTAAATCATTAATGTACAGTGTAAACAGCTGGGGCCCCAGCACAGAACCTTGCGGTACCCCACTAGTCACTGCCTGCCATTCTGAAAAGTCCCCATTTACTCCTACTCTTTGCTTCCTGTCTGACAACCAGTTCTCAATCCATGTCAGCACACTACCCCCAATCCCATGTGCTTTAACTTTGCACATTAATCTCTTGTGTGGGACCTAGTCGAAAGCCTTCTGAAAGTCCAAATATACCACATCAACTGGTTCTTCCTTGTCCACTCTACTGGAAACATCCTCAAAAAATTCCAGAAGATTTGTCAAGCATGATTTCCCTTTCACAAATCCATGCTGACTTGGACCTATCATATTACCTCTTTCCAAATGCACTGCTATGACATCCTTAATAATTAATTCCATCATTTTACCTACTACCGATGTCAGGCTGACCGGTCTATAATTCCCTGTTTTCTCTCTCCCTCCTTTTTTAAAAAGTGGGATTAAATTGGCTACCCTCCACTCCATAGGAACTGATCCAGAGTCAATGGAATGTTGGAAAATGACTGTCAATGCATCCACTATTTCCAAGGCCACCTCCTTAAGTACTCTGGGATGCAGTCCATCAGGCCCTGGGGATTTATCGGCCTTCAATCCCATCAATTTCCCCAACACAATTTCCCGACTAATAAGGATTTCCCTCAGTTCCTCCTCCTTACTAGACCCTCTGACCCCTTTTATATCCGGAAGGTTGTTTGTGTCCTCCTCAGTGAATACCGAACCAAAGTACTTGTTCAATTGGTCCGCCATTTCTTTGTTCCCCGTTATGACTTCCCCTGATTCTGACGTTTGTCTTTACTAACCTTTTTCTCTTTACATACCTATAGAAACTTTTGCAATCCGCCTTAATGTTCCCTGCAAGCTTCTTCTCGTACTCCATTTTCCCTGCCCTAATCAAACCCTTTGTCCTCCTCTGCTGAGTTCTAAATTTCTCCCAGTCCCCGGGTTCGCTGCTATTTCTGGCCAATTTGTATGCCACTTCCTTGGCTTTAATGCTATCTCTGATTTCCCTTGATAGCCACGGTTGAGCCACCTTCCTTTTTTTATTTTTACGACAGACATGAATGTACAATTGTTGTAGTTCATCCATGCGGTCTCTAAATGTCTGCCATTGCCCATCCAGTCAACCCCTTCAGTATCATTCATCATCCCCGCCCTCCTCGTATATCAACCTGGCTGCAGGCTTCCTGCACATACGCGCCATGACCACTGACGTTGCAGTTTCTGCAGGTATATTGCTGATACCTGCACGCTCCAGCTGTGTGTTTCCCTCCACACCTCCAACATGAGCCGTTGTTGAAAACAAAAGGTCCATTACCAGTTGATCGTCTCTGACTGTCCTTAAACTCACCATTGACAGGTGTTGATGGCCCCATTACTGGCCGCATTGTCCCTTGCGATGGCATGAATCACCATTCAGCTAGCTATTGTCTATGTTGAATTCCCCCTTTGGGTTCGACTACATGCTGGGTCATGTCCGATTGCGCTTGTCTGCCTGGACAACTGTGTGCCATGTTAACAATGTTGACTCCCTGTCCATTTGCTGCATTTAAACCAAGATTTTTGTCAAACATCATTCTGGTCTCTTCCTTCCCTGAGATAAATGTCTGGGCCATCAAGGCCGCCGTTTCCAAGGTCAAGTCTTTGGTCTCAATCAGCTTCCTGAAAACCCCAGCGTGCCCGATGCCCTCAATAAAAAAGTCTCACAGCATCTCCGCTCTGCATGCATCTGGGAAATTACATAGGCTCGCCAGTCGCCGGAGGTCTGACACGAAGTCTGGAATGCTTTGCCCTTCTCGCCGCCGGTGCTTGTAAAACCGGTGTCTCGCCATGAGCATGCTGCTCGCCGGTTTAAAGTGTTCCCCAATCAATGTACTGGGCTCTTCAAAAGTCTTGTCCGCCGGCTTCTCTGGCGCAAGGAGGTCCTTCATCAGGGAAAAACTGTCAGGAGATGAGCTCTGCGGTTGTCGGCCGAATCCTGTCCCAGCCATTCCTTAGTGACGAAACTTTGCTGTAGTCTCTCAATAAAATCGACCCAATCATCACCAACACAGTACCTCTCATCTGTGCTGTTAGTGGCCATGCTCGCGTGGTTTAAATCCCAGTTTCTCGTCGCCAATAATATGTCCTTACTATACAGTATAAATGTACACGAGGCCCCTACTTGAGAGAAAGTCACTCTGTGACCAGTAACCTTTATTAGCCAGCACTGAAGTGATGAAGTTGGGTGGAGCTTCCCCTTTTATCCTTGAAAGTTCAGGTTAGGAGTGTCGCCCACAAGTTCATCATCTAGTGGTCAATGTTCTCATGGTGCACAATTTAGGTCAGTTTATAAATGGGTTACAATGACAGTTGAATACATGACAGTAAACTTTCTGAGGCTGGACATTCAGCGCCCGGCACATTAGTCCCACCCGGAAGCGAAATTTGGCTTACCGCCCCCAATAGTGACTATGGCAGAGTGCCGGGCTGCACGATCAGGCCACGGACCCCGCGAAGTAGGCAGAGAGAGGCCCGACTGGTAAGTCGTAAAAAGAAAACATGGCGACGCATGGAGGCACGCACCTCTCATTTAAATTTCGCTCCACGAGCAGATTGTGGCCCGGTTCACCACCTGCGAGGCTGGTGCTAACATCGCCCATGCAGCCTCACGGGACGTTGCCCAATTTCTGCCGCGAGGCAAAACGGGGTCATCGCACACGGCGATTAGGTCAACGCAGTGGCCCAGGTGCTACCAGCGGGGGCGCGGCGCTACTGGTTTCTCGCCTCTGTTAACCTCCCCACCCCCTCAGGAAACCAGTTTCGCGCCCTGTTAGTGACCCCCGGGGGCGCCAATAGCAAGAGCACAGCAGGGGAATTTCGCCCCCCTTGTTTCTGTGCTGTAGATAATACGTCATTCTATGTACTATGTAATACTATGTAACCGCGCCCAGAAGGATGGTTTTACTCGCAACTGGTCCTGATGACTCGCCGAACTCTCATTAGTGGCTGCCTGAGCCCCAGCCTGGGACCTTGCTTCAGTTGGCATGCTAACATAGAAACATAGAAAGTAGGGGCAGGAGTAGGCCATTCGGCCCTTTGAACATGCACCACCATTCAATATGATCATGGCTGATCATGCAACTTCAGTACCCCATTCCTGCTTTCTCTCCATACCCCTTGATCCCGTTAGCCATAAGGGCCACATCTAACTCCCTTTTGAGTATATTTAACGAACTGGCCTCAAAACTTTCTATGGTAGAGAATTCCACAGGTTCACAATTCTCTGAGTGAAGAAGTTTCTCCTCATCTCAGTCCTAAATGACTTATCGCTTATCCTTGGACTGTGACCCCTGATTCTGTACTTCCCCAACATTGAGAACAGTCTTCCTGCATCTAACCTGTCCAATCCCGTCAGAACTTTTATATGTTTCTTTGAGATCCTCTCTCATTCTTCTAAATTCCAGTGAATATAAGTCTAGTCGATCCAGTCTTTCTTCATATGTCAGTCCTGCCATCCTGGGAATCAGTCTGGTGAACCTTCGCTGTACTCCCTCAATAGCAAGAATGTCCTTCCTCAGATTAGGAGACCAAAACTGTACACAATACTCAAGTTTTGGTCTCACCAAGGCCCTGTACAACTGCAGTAAGACCTCCCTGCTCCTGTACTCAAATCGCCACGCTATGAAGGCCAGCATGCAATTTGCTTTCTTTACTGCTTGCTGTACCTGCATGCCTACCTTCAATGACTGATGTACCATGACACCCAGGTCTCATGCACCTCCCCTTTTACTAATCTGTCACCATTTAGATAATAATCTGCCTTCCTGTTTTGCCACCAAAGTGGATAACCTCACACTTAGCCACATTATACTGCATCTGCCATGCATTTGCTCATTCACCTAACCTGTCCAAGAACCCCTGCATCCTCCTCGCAGCTCGCACTGCCACCCAGCTTAGTGTCATCTGCAAACTTGGAAATATAATACATTCAATTCCTTCGTCTAAATCATTAATGTATATTGTAAATAGCTGGGATCCCAGCACTGAACACTGCGGCACCCCACTAGTCACTGCCTGCCAAGATGAAAAGGACCCGTTTATTCCCACTCTTTGCTTCCCGTCTGCCAACCATTTCTCTATCCACGTCAATACATTACCCCCAACACCATGTGCCTTAATTTTGCACACTAATCTCTTGTGTGGGACCTTGTCAAAAGCCTTTTGAAAATCCAAATACACCACATCCACTGGTTCTCTCTTATCCACTCTACTAGTTACATCCTCAAAAAATTCTAGAAGATTTGTCAAGCATGATTTTCCTTCATAAATCCATGCTGACTTGGACCGATCCTGTCACTGCTTTCCAAATGCGTTGCTATTATATCTTTAATAATTGATTCCAGCATTTTCCCCAGCACTGATGTCAGGCTAACCAGTCTATAATTCCGTTTTCTCTCTCCCTCCTTTTTTAAAAAGTGGTGTTTACATTAGCTACCCTCCAATCCATAGGAACTGAACCAGAGTCCATGGAATGTTGGAAAATGACCGTCAATGCATCTATTTCTTGGGCCACTTAATTAAGTACTCTGGGATGCAGATTATCAGGCCCTGGGGATTTATCGGCCTTCAGTCCCTTCAATTTCCCTAACTATTTCCTGACTAATAAGGATTTCCCACCGTTCCCCCTTCTTGCAAGACCCGCGGTCCCCTCGTATTTTCAGGAGGTTATTCGTGTCTTCCTTCGTGAAGACAGAACCAAAGTATTTGTTCAATTGGTCTGCCATTTCCTTGTTCCCCATTATGAATTCCCCTGATTCTGACTCCAAGGGACCTACATTAGTCTTCACTAATCTTTTTCTCTTCACTTATCTGCAGAAGTTTTTGCAGTCAGTTTTTATGTTCCCTGCAAGCTTCCTCTCATGCTCTATTTTCCCCCTCCTAATTAAACCCTTAGTCCTCCTCTGCTGAATTCTAAATTTCTCCCAGTCCTCAGGTTTGCTGCTTTTTCTGGCCAGTTTATATGCCTCTTCCTTGGATTTAACACTTTCCCTAATTTCTCTCGTTAGCCACAGTTGAGCCACCTTCCCTTTTTTATTCTTACGCCACACAGGGATGTACAGTTGTTGTAATTCATCCATGTGATACTTAAATATCTGCCATTGCTAAATCCAGTGACAGTAGTCAAAGAATTATATGGTCAGACCTCTGAAACTGATTCGGACCCATCGTTGCTGCTGAGCTGACGGACGGCAGTTTAGTGATGGTAGTAATAGTAGTGATATGAAATGAATACTCATTTTTTACTTTCCTTGCAGCTTGTTATACCAGTCACTGTAAGCAGCCAAATCTGCGACCCATGTGAAACCATAAGTTGAACCATTGTGCCGCCAAACTGCTTGAATTCTTTCCCTTAGCAGAACTGCATCTTTTTATGGCTTTATCTTCATCACATTCCTGTGAATTTTTGAAATTGTGTTTTCTCATCCCTAATTTGGTATTGTTTCATACAATGTGGGAGTCGTTCCAAAGTAATCTGTTCTCCATTATCCACCAACGCACACCTTGACAATCGCTCATACATCTTACCATGCACCCATCGTGTAACATTAATTTGTGGATTAATTTTTTCATCGGGTGTGATAGGGCCCAAGAATGTAATTTCATCAGCGACTCAAAGCTACTAATCCCTGTCAATCTTGGAATGTGCCTGGAATGCACAGGTGTGAAGAGTTTCTCACATTCTCAAATAGACAGCTCTTGCTGGTAGAAAGCACAATGTGTAGTGTTAACCTGATCAAAGAAATTGAATGTGATGCTGAATGTATGCCCCCCTTGGCAGCAATATTATAGTAGACATAGGAAGGTATGACTGTCTCCAGCAGCACACAGCAAATATTCATTTCCCCCTGCGCTACTGATGTTGCAGCACTGATTAATACAGCTACTATTCCTTCTGCCTGTGGACAGACTGACCAATGGAGATCGACAATGAGGTTTTTGCATTGCTGTTCTGTGTGAAACTTTTCATAACACCCAGGAAGCCACAAAATTAAAGTCTTATTTGCGCCTTTGAAACAATTGCTTGTGCATGTGCAGTGAGCAGTTCTCTGAAATCCAGCCCACAGTGTTAACCAGGCCAATGCCAGAGCACCAGCAGCCTTGGTACATCACAAGGACACCACTAACAGAAGCAGTACTGCACAAGAACCTGGCCATAAAAGGTTGTGAGGAGCCAGACTTCACCATTGACCAGCTGAATCTATTTGTAACGTAGGACGCTTAAACCTATGGGAGGTATAGAGACTTCCTTCATTGTCAAGTAGCAAAGGGTACTACATGTATTCCCTGTCCACTACTTCATTTAATGATGTTAACATCACTTTACTCGGGCAGAAACATCAGGACAAGATCCACCAGGGAAACACCAATTCAGATACAGTAGATGTTTGTGTGCGGTTTGCTCAATGAATTGATTGCAGTGAGGCTAAATTAATAGTCATGATTCACCAAGAGACTTTAGGAGAGAGCTAAGCAGTGTCAGTGAAGTAGCCACTGAGGACTGTGAGCCTTTCAAAAGCCCCCATTACATTGAAACTGAAGCGAGCAAAACTTGGAAATATAACAGATGTTTTTTTAAATTCAAACAATCTCTCCTTCAGAGAGTCAGATTACTTCAAGCAGAGTCCAACACTGGGTTTCTATTTTACCTGAGTGAGCGCCACTAACTCTATAATATTGAATGCTAATTGGAAGAAGACTACTCCATTCATATCAGCACAGACAATTTTATTTTAATATACAGGCACTTTTGTGCAATGTTGAAAAAAGTTGTGCAGGGTTAATTCTAACCTCGGGTGATAATATAAAATGGGCGATATCGAATTAGCAGTCCATTACACACCATGTCCGATTTCCATTTCCATTCAAGTAAACAGAAGGAAAAATCAGACGTGGTGTATAATGGGCGGCTAATTCGATATCGCCCATTTTACGTTATCACCCAACGTTAAAATTATCTCCTCCAAGTGCATAGTGTATCGGTGTGCATGAGCGAGAACAGAAAATTACAGCAGAGAAAGGGTTAACTTCAAAGAGAGAAACCTTGGAAAGGCTGTAGCAGCATTCAGTTATGGAGGAGAGGTCTATATCAAACATCTTACCTTTAGGCAGGGTACAGAAATAAGAACTGTTTAGAACCTACAAGTCCTACTGCAAAAATGGTGGTGAAGAAAGAAATATGGCAGTTGTCCATTTTTTGATAATTCTTTGATTCTATGATTATCTTGAGCTTTGCGTTATTGATTTTCAATATAAAAACCCACTTTCAAACTCAATGGATCTGTCTATTTGTTTTATTTTTATAAGGCTTAAGTTTGTTCTCTCTGGGAGGTATTATGATTTGTATTTTATTCGGAACAAGATATTTTGTACATCTAAGCATGTACGGATCAAAAATTATTTCAAGGCAGACTTTTGGTTGAAAGAAAGAAAGATTTACATTTGTATCGCGCCTTTTATGACCACTGGACATCTCAAAGCGCTTTACAGCCAATGAAGTACTTTTGGAGTGTAGTCACTGTTGTAATGTGGGAAAGGTGGCAGCCAATTTGCGCACAGCAAGCTCCCACAAACAGCAATGTGATAATTGTTATGTCTTAAATGAAGCAATGTGACTGAGTACTGTACACGTGAGTAAGCGTGACCTTAGTCTCTTTATTCTAACTCCAAAGTGCCGGTACAGCATGGGAGGTCTGCTTATATACAGTGCTCCCAAGGGATTCTGGAATCCTTTAGGACTCCAACAGATATGCCCTCTGGTGGCAGTAGAATGCTGGTTACATAGGGTTACACACATAACATCACTCCCTCCCAAAGTCAACAGTACACTTATTTACATGGTGAGACGATCTGGGACTTTCTGCTCCTGAGTCGATCATCTCAGTACAACTGCAGGGGCAGGTGAGTTGGTTGGTTCTTCGCTGGGATGCTGCACAGCTGGCCTTGCTGGGCTGCTGGCGATGATGAGTTCAGCTTCGTGGTCAACCGTGATGTCAGTTGCCACTTGTGTGTGTGTGTCGGAGAGTCGAAGTTGGTGGTGTCCTCTTCATGTTGCTCGTGGCTGTCTATGAATCGCAGTTTGGTTTGGTCCAAATGCTTTCTGTAAGTTAGTCCATTTGCGAGCTTGACCTGAAACACCCTACTCCCTTCTTTGGGTATGACAGTGGCAGCAAGCCATTTGGGACCATGGCCATAGTTGAGTACAAATACAGACTTCAATATCGTGTGACAAATTTGCGCGATCATGGTACCTGCTTTTTTGATGTCGCCTGCCCTCGACGTGATCATGGAGATCAGGGTGGACTAGAGAGAGCCTTCTTTTGAGCGCCTTTTCATGAGAGCTCGGCTGGGGGAACCCCGGTGAGCGAGTGGGGTCTAGTGCAGTAGCTGAGCTGGACTCGGGATAGGCGGATCTGCAGGGAGCCTTCCGACATGCATTTCAAGCTTTGCTTGATGGTTTGGACTGCCCGTTCTACCTGGTCATTGGATGCGGGCTTGAACGGGACAGATGTGACATGCTTGACCATTGCAGGTCATGAATTCCTTGAATTCAGCACTGGTGAAGCACGGCCCGTTGTCGCTGACAAGGACATCAGGCAGGCCATACGTGGTAAACATTTCGATGGTGGCAGTGGACTTGCTTACAGATATTATTACACAATCAATCCATTTTGAATAAGCATCCACAATAACCAAGAACATTTTGCCTAGAAACGGGCCAGTGAAGTCAACGTGGATCCTAGACCACGGTTTGGAGGGCCATGACCATAAACTTAGCGGTGCCTCCCTGGGTGCATTGCTCAGTTGAGAGCAAGTGTTGCATTGGCGCACGCAAGACTCCAAATCTGAGTCGATGCCGGGCCACCACACATGGGATCTGGCTATAGCTTTCATCATTACTATGCCTGGGTGGGTACTGTTTAGGTCGCGTATGAACGTTTCCCTGCCTTTCTTAGGCAAAACCACGCGATTATCCTACAAAAGACAGTCCATCTGTGTGGACATTTCGTCTTTACGCCACTGGAACGGCTTAATATCTTCATGCATCTCTGCTGGGACGCTGGAGCAGCTCCCATGGAGGACACAGTTTTTTACAAGGGACAGTAAAGGATCCTGGCTGTTCCAAATCCTGATCTGGTGCGCCATAATGGGTGACTTTTCGATTTCAAATGCATCCATCACCAAGAGCAAGTCTGCAGGCTGTGCCATTTCCACCCCGGTGGTGGGCAATGGTAGCTGACTGAGGGCGTTAGCGCAGTTTTCTGTGCCTGGTCTGTGGCAAATTACATGGTTATATGCAACAGCGTGAACGCCCATCTTTGGATGTGAGTAGAGGCATTGGTATTGATATTTTTGCTCTCTGAGAATAGCGATATGAGCAGCTTATGGTCAGTTTCTTACTCGAACTTAAGCCCAAACAGATACTGATGCATTTTATTTACCCCATAAATGCATGCCAGAGCTTCTTTTTCAATCATGCTGTAGGCCCTTTCGGCCTTGGACAAACTCCTGGACACATAAGCAACCGATTCGTTTGCTTGTTGTAACACACACCCAGCCCCGTACAAAGACGCATCGCAAGCTAGCACTAATCGTCTACAAGGATCATACAGAACAAGCAGTTTGGTGGAACATAACAGATTTCGAGCTTTCTCAAAAGCTGTCTCTTGTGATTTCCCCCATACCCAGTCATCTCCCTTGCGTAGCAACACGTGTAAAGATTCTAGCAAGGTGCTTAACCCAGGTAGGAAATCACCAAAATAATTGAGGAGTCCCAGGAATGGCTGCAGCTCCATCACGTTCTGTGGTCTCAGCGCATTCTTGATGGCCTCCGTCTTGGCGTCGGTGGGTCTGATGCCGTCTACCGCGATTCTTCTCCCTAAAAACTTGATCTCTGGCGCCAAGAAAACCTACTTCGAGTGTCTCAACCTGAGTTCCACATGATCGAGCCGACTTGGAACCTCTTCCAGGTTCTGTAAGTGTTCGATGGTGTCCCGATCAATATGTTGTCCTGGAAAACCACTGTACGCAGAACCGACTTTAGCAGACTTCCATGTTCCTTTGAAAAATATCCGCGGCCGATCGAATCCTAAACGGGCATCTATTGTAGATAAACAGACCTTTGTGCGTGTTGATGCAGGTGAGGCCTTTCAAAGATTCCGCCAGCTCCTGCGTCATGTAAGCCGAGGTCAGGTCCAACTTGGTGAACGTCTTTCCTCCTGCCAGCGTCGCAAATAGGTCATCTGCCTTGGGTAGCGGTTACTGGTCCTGCAGCAAAAAACGGTTAATCATTACTTTATAGTCCCCACAAATTCTGACCGTGCGATCGCCCTTGAGAACCAGAACAATCGGACTGGCCCACTCGTTGAACTCCACCGGCGCGATGATGCCCTCTCGCTGCAGCCTGTCTAGCTCGATCTCCACTTTCTCTTGCATCATATATGGCACCACCCATGCCTTGTGGTGGATGGGTCGTGTACCGGGAATCAAGTGGATCTGCACCTTCGGCCCCGAGAAACTTCCGATGCCTGGCTCAAACAACGGCGGGAACTTGCTCAGAACCTGGGCACATGAGGCGTCGTCGACGGACGAAAGCACTCGGATGTCATCCCAGTTCCAGTTGATTTTTCCCAGCCAGCTTCTGCCGAACAGTGTGGGGTCATCTCCTGGTACAATCCATAGTGGTAGTTCATGCACTGTTCCATCATAGGAGACTTACAGCTGCGCTGCCAATTACAGGGATCAGCTCTTTAGTGTAAGTTCTCAGCTTGGTATGAATAGGGCTCAGCTTGGGCCTGTGCTCCTTGTTGCTCCACAGCCTGTCGACGGCCTTTTTGCTCATGATGGACTGACTCGTACCTGTGTCCAATTCCATGGATACTGGAATTCCGTTCAGTTCAACTTTTAACATGATCGGTGGACATTTCGTGGTGATGGTTTGTACCCGTACACTTCTGCCTCCTCGGTTTGAGTCTCTAGTTCAGTTTGATCCACCATGGATCGGTCTTCCTATGCAACGTGGTGGTCTGCAGGGTTGGCAGCTCGTCTGCACATTCGCTGGAGGTGTCTCATTGTTCCACAGCCTTTGCACGCATAGTGTTTGAAGCAGCATTGATGGGCTCGATGATCACCTCCGCAGCACCAACAAGGTGTCAATTGCCTCGCGTTAACGCTTGATGGCGGACTCTGAGTCATCTGAGGTCATGCAGCTGCAGGCATGTACATTCTGCCATGTGCATTCCTGCCTGAAAACGACGTTACTTTGTGTACAGTGCTTGCCGAAACATCTTTATGCGCGAAATTTGTTTGGTGTTATCGCCGGTGGACATAAATGCCTGGGCTATCGTTATGGCTTTGCTCAGGTTCGGTGTTTCAACAGTCAATAGTTTGCGAAGGATAACCTCATGGCCAATGCCAAGCACAAAAAAGTCTCATCGCATTTGCTCCAGGAATCCATCGAATTCGCAATGTCCTGCAAGGCGCCTTAGTTCGGCGACCTAGCTCGCCACTTCCTGGTCTTCAGATCATTGACATGTATAAAATCAATACCTTGCCATCAGAACGCACTCCTTCGGATTTAGGTGCTCCTGGACCAGTGTACACAGTTCTTCATATGATTTGGTTGTTGGAGCAAGACGATTCTTCATGAGGTCATAGGTTGTTGCCCCGCAGACAGTGAGGAGAATCGCCCTTCATTTGGCAGCGTTCGCACTCCCTTCCAGCTCGTTGGCCACGAAGTATTAGTTGAGTCGCTCCACGAAGGCCTCCCAATCTTCCCCTTCTGAGAATTTCTCCAGGATACCAACAGTTCTCTACATTCTCTGCATGGTTCGTTATCTCGTTGTCAGTTGTTATGTCTTAAATAAAGCAATGTGACTGAGTACTATAGATGTAAGTGTGACCTTTGTCTCTTTATTCTAACTCCAGAGTGCCAGTACAGCATGGGACGCCTGCTTATATACAGTGCTCCCAAGGGATTCTGGGATCCCGTGGGACTCTAACAGTTATGCCCTCTGGTGGCGGTAGAATGCTGGTTACATAGGGTTGCATACATAACAATAATGACCAGATAAATTGTTTTTGTTATGTTGATTGAGGGATAAATATTAGCCAGGACACCGGGGATAACTCCACTGCTCTTCTTCATAATAGTGCCGTAGGATCTTTTATGTCCACTGGAGAGAGCAGAAGGGGCCTTGGTTTAACATCTCATCTGAAAGATGGCACCTCTGACAGTGCAGCACTCTGCACTGGAGTGTCAGCCTCGATTTATATGTTCAAGTCCCCGGAGTGGGATTCGGACATAATACCTTCTGATTCAGAGGCGAGTGTGCTACCCACTGAGCCACAGCTGACAGGTTGCTGACAAAACACTTATTTTTTTTCTATCAGTCTGTTTGTTTGATTTTTATAGTGTGATCGACTCGATGGGGTCACTTCAGCAGCAAATAAGTGTTGCTTTGAATCACACTCAGCTGACTCCTACACCGAACTGATGCAGGGACACATTGGCCTAGAAATTTCGGCCTCCCCGGGTCCGTACGGAGTATGGACGAACCCGAAAAGGCATTGCAAAAGCTGATTTTCAGCGCACAATGCGCATGCGCTCAAAACCGGCTTTTCCGATCTGTCAAGCTCCAGCTTGACAGATCCTTCGTATCTCAGCAGCAAGGGTATTTGCAATGTCAAGATTGCTGTATTTACCCATATCTTGCCCAGTAGATGTCCTGAACACTCTTGCGCATGATAAAAGCAAGCACATAGCCTAATTTTTCAGGCATAAGAGTTTTAAAACATACAAAAACATAACAAAATAAAATTAAAAAAACACATTTTATTGTTAAACCTTGCCCACTAAGGTAAGTTTATTTTAAACCATAACTAAAAATTTATTTTTAAAAATCAGAAAAATATTTTTTTTTATAAGACGTTAATAACTTTAAATTAAATTAATCTTAAATATGTAGTGTATTTTTTCTACTTTTTATTAGTGTTTTGGTGTTTGGGGGCTGATTCTCAATCATAATAATGGGAACTCCTACTCCATCGCGTTCCGTCGCGCAGGGAGAGGAGGCCTCAGGCACGGGATCTCCTGTGGGCGCAGCAGGAACATATAGGTGTACATCTTTTTTCCCTTTTTCAGTTGTTCGCCCGCAGGAAGACCTCGACCGGGATTTCTCGGCCATTGTAGAGAAAAAGAGGTAACAAATTCTGAAACGCAATGCAGAACATCTATTCGAACTGGTCAGATTTGTAGTGGATATTAAAAGCTTAACGTCATTGTGACATGATTCTGAAGCTATGAATCGGTCTAACATAACCTTTTCCAACATAATTCTTTGCTGTGAATTCATCTTTTGGGACCCAGTTAATACGCTCAATCCTCAGTCTTGTAGCTGTGTTATCTCCAGGATGAACCAGTACACTTCCTCTTTATTTTGTAGGGTAAGGGATATACAGATAGAGGTTTTTTTTAAATGACCACCTCATAGAAAATCTGTTTAATCTCTGAAAAAACCATGGTCAGAATCAATGGCAAGACTAAAAATGGAAGTAGACAGGAAAAGATAGCATTAAATGTCAACAATGTGGACTCTCAGACTGCCAATCCACAAACATTTACTTAGGACAGAGACACAAAACCTTCGAATATAACCCCCCACAAGCCTGATGATTGTAATGTCATTGATAAAACAAAACTGTATTTGCATTATTTTAGTTCTCTATTTGTTCATTAACTTCTTGGCTGATTGTGCACCGCTTGAATGGAAAGATAAACAGTCCTGGGATTTGCCCAGAGTTTCATAAGGGATCAGTATTTGGCCATGTGAGTGTTCTTGCTTTGTAATATCTGCACCTAAATATTTGTCTGTTTTCACTGCGATCCCTTCTTAGTTGTTTAAGTTAGTTTGGATCTAAAGCATTTACTGCTACGTATTTTCTTTTGACAGCCCTTACTTCAGTGATCAATGGAGAGATTGGGGTCATCATAACACAGGCATGTATCGAGTTTTGCTGGTGCTGCCATTCTGGTAGCAGTACCACTCTGGGGGAGGGTGTGCACAGAATGATTCAAGCTGCCCAGTACTTACAAGTTCCAGTCTCTGACCTTCTCACTTTTGACACACAGATATGACATTTAGAGAAAGATAAAGCAGGCGATTTTTAACCCTACCCAGCTGGCAGAAACCAGTCAGGCGGGCAGTTAAAGGTTACTTACCTGCTCCGCAACCGTCGAGAACCAACCGATCACCATTTTAACCTGCTCCACCACGCCGACAGCAAGGACACCTGCCCGAAGCCAGGACGATTCCCTTTGATTGTATATTTATCACCAGGCAGCCGGATTAGGAAGCGGTAGTGCCGCCAGGCCAAACCAGCCAGGAAGCATTTCGGGACCAGAAGAGGCCGGGGAGCATACGTTTTTAGCTGTCCTTGTGGGGCCAGGAGGAGCGGGAGTACACCCCCAAGTCCCACAAGGATAGCGTCAGCCTCCCCTGCCACAATCCCAATTGTAGGAGGACCACAGGATGGGCCGCAGCCAATCTCCCCACTTTCCTGCTGCTGGTGGTCAGCCTTTGGGCCACTCAATTTTACGCTGCCTCCCACCCGAATGGATAGGAAGTTGTCCAGTGGGATTTAAATAAGACTCGGCTGTTAACATTTTTCTGTCATGGGCGGGTGGGAAATTAACTTGCCAGCACGGTTACCCGTTGGAAAGTTAAATGCAGACCGAAGGCTGCCATTTTCCTGTATTCATGACCATGTTGCCTTTGATATTTCATACACACCAGGGAGTAGGATTCAGTCTTTTTACTTCAGTTTCAGAACTAGAGCTAATAAAATTGGTCGATTCCCAAAATCAAACTCAAAGATCTAATACTGAGCCCACAGGCTGTCTTGTAAGTGCTGAATACAAATCCTTATTACTCAGCAAATTGTGTCAGGAAAATTGATGGGATTGAAGGTTGATAAATCCCCAGGGCCTGATAGTCTGCATCCCAGAGTACTTAAGGAAGTGGCCCTAGAAATAGTAGATGCATTGGTGGTCATTTTCCAACATTCTATAGATTCTAGATCATTTCCTATGGACTGGAGGGTAGCTAATGTAACCCCACTTTTTAAGAAAGGATGGAGAGAGAAAACAGGGAATTATAGTCAGCCTGACATCGGTGGTGGGGAAAATGTTGGAATCAATTATTAAAGATGTAATAGCAGCACATTTAGAAAGCAGTGACAGGATCAGTCCAAGTCAGAAAGGGAAATCATGCTTGACAAATCTTCTAGAATTTTTTGAGGCTATGACTAGGAGAGTGGACAAGGGAGAACCAGTGGATGTGGTGTATTTAGACTTTCAAAAAGCTTTTGACAAGCTCCCACACAAGAGATTAGTGTGCAAAATTAAAGCATATGGTAATGGGGGTCATGTACTGATGTGGATAGAGAACTGGTGGGCAGACAGAAAGCAAAGAATAGGAATAAACGGGTCCTTTTAAGAATGGCAGGCAGTGGCTAGTGGGGTACTGCAAGGTTCAGTGCTGGGACCCCAGCTATTTACAATATACATTAATGATTTAGATGAAGGAATTGAATGTAATATCTCCAAGTTTGCAGATGACACTAAGCTGGGTGGCAGTGTGAGCTGTGCGGAGGATGCTAAGAGGCTGCAGGGTGACTTGGACAGGTTAGGTGAGTGGGCAAATGCATGGCAGATGCAGTGTAATGTAGATAAATGTGAGGTTATTCACTTTGGTGGTAAAACCAGGAAGGCAGATTATTATCTGAATGAAAACAGATTAGTAAAAGGGGAGGGGCAGTGAGACCTGGGTGTCATGGTACATCAGTCATTGAAAGTTGGTATACAGGTACAGCAGTGAAGAAGGCAAATAGCATGTTGGCCTTCATAGCGAGAGGATTTGAGTATAGGAGCAGGGAGGTCTTACTACGGTTGTACAGGGCCTTAGTGAGGCCACACCTTGAATATTGTGTGCAGTTTTGGTCTCCTAATCTGCGGAAGGACATTCTTGCTATTGAGGGAGTGCAGCGAAGGTTCACCAGACTGATTCCGGGGATGACAGGACTGACATATGCAGAAAGACTGGACCGACTAGGCTTATATTCAATGGAATTTCGAAGAATGAGAGGGTATCTCATAGAAACATATACAATTCTGACAGGATTGGACAGGTTAGATGCAGGAAGAATGTTCCCGATGTTGGGGAAGTCCAGAACCGGGGTCACAGTCTAAGGATAAGGGGTAAGCCATTTAGGATCGAGATGAGGAAAAGCTTCTTCACTCAGAGGGTTGTGAGCATGTGGAATTCTCTATCACAGAAAGTTGTTGAGGCCAGTTCGTTAGATATATTGAAAAAGGAGTTAGATGTGGCCCTTACGGCTAAAGGGATCAGGGGTATGGAGAGAAAGCGGGAATGGGGTACTGAAGTGCATGATCAGCCATGATCATATTGAATGGCAGTGCAGGCTCGAATGGCTGAATGGCCTGCTCCTGCAACTATTTTCTATGTTTCTATGGGCTCACGTTTTGGCCTCATTTGCTCCTATTTTTTTGGAGCCACTAGTTTAGAATGGAGCATCTTAGAAATTGCAATTCTCAGCATTTAGTTTGCTCCAGTTCGTCCGTTAGAATAGTTTCATTTTAGAACAGATTATTTTTTCAAAAGGGGGCGTGTCCAGCCACTTACGCCTGTTTTGCAAGTTTAGGCAGTAAAAACTTACTCCAAACTAACTTAGAATGGAGTATGTGTAGATTTTTATACGCTCAGAAAAACCTTGCCTACACTTATAAATCAGGCGTAGGGAACGAAAGGTAGGGCATGGGGGAGGGAAGTTTACAAACATTAAACACTTCACTTTTACAAATAAAGGGCCATCATCAATAATAAATGATAAATAAATCAATAAATCAACCAACAAATCAATCAAAAAAAAATTTAAAAATAATATATAAAAAAGTAAAAAATCAATCAATAAATAAAAAATTATTTCTACTCACCCACTGCAGCACCGGGAGCCCTCCAACAGCATGCTGGAATGCCACCCCTCCCACCGCCTAGTGTCTCTCTCTCTCTGTCTCTGTCAGTGTCTCTGTGTTTCTGACAGCAAGGGGTGGGGGGAGAGAGGAGGGAGGGGGGTGGGGGGGAGAGGGAGGGAGGGGAGGGGAAGAAGAGAGGGATGGAGGGGAGGGAGGGGGAGAGGGGAGGGGAGGGGGGAGAGAGGGGGGAGGAGAGGAGGAGGGGAGAAGAAAGGGGTGGGAGGAGAGGGGGGAAGGAGAGGGGGATGGAGGAGAGAAGAGGAGGAGGAGGAGAGGAGGAGGGGAGAAGAAAGGGGTGGGAGGAGAGGGGGGAAGGAGAGGGGGATGGAGGAGAGAAGAGGAGGAGAGGAGGGGGGAGGGAGGAGGGAGAGAGAGGCGGGGGGGATGGAGAGGAGAGGGGAGGGATGGAGAGGAGGGATAGGAGGGAGGGAGAGGCTGAACAGGCTGGGCCACCACCACCGCCGACACTTCGGGCGGGGCCCGCCCCCAGCGAGATGCCGGGCGGGCCCCGCCGACGACGGGAGGGGAAGAAGGGGCGGGGGTAAGAGAAGGGGGGGTGGAGAGAAGCTGGGGGGGAGAAGGCTGAACGGGAGGGAGGGAGGGGTGGGAGGCAGCTGAACGGGAGGGAGGTCCGAGTCCCGATCTTCGCCCTGTGAGCCCATTCGGCCAGGGCTAGGATTGGGCCCCTCCCACGCAGCCTCGGGGGTCTGGAGTTACTGCACATGCGTGCACACTCTAGCGCGCATGTGCATAGGTCCCTGTACTGTTTTCAGTGCTTGGACTTGGCTCCGCCCCCGACCCCTTGTGCTGTGCCACGCTGAGCACGAAGACATCCTGAGGAGACCGGAGAATCACAAGGTAAGTTTTCGGCACCCTTTTTATTCCAGAAAGTCGGCGCACCTTATCGAGATGCGCCGTTTTTCCAGCGATCGTAAACTTGGGCTCATAGTTTCTATGTCTCAATCCCATGAGGGAATATGCAGATGTACTCACTGCTAGATTTCTAAGTATTGGATATGCAGATTGTCCATACTGATTCGTAGGCTAATGCCTCCAGGAAAAATACATGCATCTCTTACTGGAACAACAGAACAGAGTTGGAACCAGGACATATCCTTGCCCTACTCCAGATCTAGGGTAGAATCTCTCAGACTTGTGGTTCCCCCCGTCAAAACCCCATGCTTCGGGGTCACTGTGTAGAACTTGAATTAGCCTGAGGAGGATGCCTTGTTCATGGGTGTTTCTGTCGACAGAGTCAAAAGCTGCCTTGAGGTCTACTTATACAACTGCCTGAGGGCAATTGAACTTGCAATGAATCTCAGACAATAGGCAGAGAGCAAGTATGGCATCCCTTATAGATCACCCGTCGGTGAAACCGATTGCTCAGGTTGTTTCATTAGGAATGATTTAAGCAGGATGTCTAAAAAAGCTTTTCCTGGAACAGCAGGGATATTTATTGGTCTATAACTGCAACACTCAGTGCATGGGTCTTTTCAGTTTAATAGCAAAATAATGATCCTTTCCTTCCACTCCGCTGGCAACTTTCCAGTCATCAATAATCATTGCCATCAGGCATTCTTTGGTCAGGTTGCCCACTTTGATGACAAAGTTCCCATAAAACAGGCCTGAAGATCAGGATCAGGAAGGGAGGCGACCACAGGGTGTCCTGGGATAACATAGAAACATAGAAAATAGGTGCAGGAGTAGGTCATTCGGCCCCTCGAACCTGCACCGCCATTCAATATGATCATGGCTGATCATGCAACTTCAGTACCCCACTCCCGCCTTCTCTCCATACCTCCTGATCCCCTTAGCTGTAAGGGCCACATCTAACTCCAACGAACTGGACAACAACTTTTTGCGGCAGAGAATTCCACAGGTTCACCACTCCCTGAGTGAAAAAGTTTCTCCTCATCTCGGTCCTATATGGCTTACCCCTTATCCTTAGACTGTGTCCCCTGGTTCTGGACTTCCCCAACATCGGGAACATTCTTCCTGCATCTAACCTGTCCAGTTCCGTCAGAATTTTATATGAGATCCCCTCTCATCCTTCTAAATTCTAGTGAGTATAAGCCTAGCCGATTCAATCTTTCCTCACATGTCAGTCCTGCCAACCCGGGAATCAGTCTGGTGCACTCCCTCAATAGCAAGCACGTCCTTCCTCAGATTAGGAGACCAAAACTGCACACAATACTCAAGGTATGGTCTCACCAAGGCCCTGTACAACTGCAGCAAGACCTCCCTGCTCCTATACTCAAATCCCCTCGCTATGAAGGCCAGCATGCCATTTGCTTTACCTGCATGCCTACCTTCAATGACTGTTGCACCTCCCCTTTTACTAATCTGTCACCATTCAGATAATAATCTGCCTTCCAGTTTTTGCCACCAAAGTGGATAACCTCACATTTATCTACATTATACCGCATCTGCCATGCATTTGCCCATTCACCTAACCTGTCCAAGTCCCCCTGCAGCCTCTTAGCATCCTCCTCGCAGCTCGCACTGCTACCCAACTTAGTGTTATCTGCAAACTTGGAGATATTACATTCAATTCCTTCGTCTAAATCATTAATGTATATTGTAAATAACCTTGCTAGATAAGCTCAGTATCGATCCAGTGGAACTCTCTCACACATGGAATAAAGCCATATGGCGTGGTTATGGATGGTCAATCCTACAGATCTCTGCTGTCTAAGTGTAAATGCTTGCTTGCTTGCTTATTGATCACCACGTGAAACAGACCCATACTCTAGCACAACATAGGAAAGAGGCCCCTACTTACTGATAAGCTACCAGAGAGAACATACCAACCAGACCAACAGAGATCAAAAGGCCCCACTTTACACTGTTCGAAATAAATCAATTGTAATTCATACTTTTGCAAACACTACTTCCTCTATAGTACAAACCACAGAGAGTACTGCTCCCACAGCATCCATTGTGATACCAGGAACTAGCAGTAGGATCCATAAAATGTCTGCATACATTCCCAGAGATATTCTGATTCTCCATGGTGCAATTTAATGCAATTTCAGGTGTCAGCCTTGGCTCAGTAGGAAGTACGTTCACCTGTGATTCAGAACGTTGTAGGTTCGAAGCTCCACTCCAAAGACTTGAGCACATAATCTACATTAACGACTTGGAGGAAGGGACCGAGTGTAATGTAGCCAAGTTTGCTCACGATACAAAGATGGGAGGAAAAGCAATGTGTGAGGAGGACACAAAAAAATCTGCAAAAGGACATAGACAGGCTAAGTGAGTGGGCAAAAATTTGGCAGATGGAGTATAATGTTGGAAAGTGTGAGGTCATGCAGAAAAAACTCAAAGAGCAAGTTATTATTTAAATGGAGAAAGATTGCAAAGTGCCACAGTACAGTGGGACCTGGGGGTACTTGTGCATGAAACACAAAAGGATAGTATGCAGGTACAGCAAGTGATCAGGAAGGCCAATGGCATCTTGGCCTTTATTGCAAAGGGGATGGCGTATAAAAGCAAGGAAGTCCTGCTACAGTTATACAGGGTATTGGTGAGGCCACATCTTGAATACTGCGTGCAGTTTTGGTTTCCATATTTAATAAAGGATATACTTGCTGTGGAGGCAGTTTAGAGAAGGTTCACTAGGTTGCTTCCGGGGATGAGAGGGTTGACTTATGAGGAAAGATTGAGTAGGTTGGGCCTCTATTCATTGGAATTCAGAAGAATGAGAGGTGATCTTATCGTAAGGTATAAGATTATGAGGGCCTTTGACAAGGTGGGTGCAGAGAGGATGTTTCCACTGATGGGGGAGACTAGAACCAGAGGGCATAATCTTAGAATAAGTGGCCGCTCATTTAAAACAGAGATGAGGAGAAATTTCTTCTCTCAGAGGGTTGTAAATCTGTGGAATTTGCTGCCTCAGAGAGCTGTAGAAGCTGGGACATTGAATAATTTTCAGACAGAAATCGACAGTTTCTTAAACGATAAGGGGATAAGGGGTTATGGGGAGCGGGCAGGGAAGTGGAGCTGAGTCCATGATTAGATCAGCCATTATCTTATTGAATAGTGGAGCAGGCTCGAGGGGCCGTATGGCCTACTCCTGCTCCTATTTCTTATGTTCTTATAATCAAGGCTAACCCTTCAGTGCTGCTGGTGGACGTACCATGCTTTGGATGAGATGTTAAACCGAGGCTCCATCTGCTCTCTCAGATAAACGTACAAGATCCCAAAGCAAATATTCGAAGAAGAACAAGGGAGTTCTCCTGGTGTTCTGGCCAACATTTATCCGTCAACCAACATTTCTAAAACAGATTATCTGATCATTTATCTCAGTGCTGTTGTGGGATCTTCCTGTGCACAGATTGGCTGCCACATTTCCCATGTTGCGAAACTAAATTGAAATGGCATCTGCTATGTAGTTGTTAGACTGTATAGGAATTGAAGCTGATCTGTTGGCAATGCAAATGCACTTTGTCACCAGTTGTCGCGATTAGCCATCTACTCATGCAATAAGGGGGTTGGCGGGGTATCTGCACAGAGGTAGGAGGTGGCAGAATCGAGACTTGGTGAGTTTTCCAAACAAACGTCTCGAGCCTCCAGGTCTGCAGAGACCGACCAGGGCTGCCGCCCAACCGACTATTCACCGAAGGCCCGGTAAGGCGGCCGAATCTGACCTCATAGACTTCCACACAACGGGACTTTTGACTTTCCCGGCCGCGGGTGGCCTCCACCCGGCCTCAAGAAGTAACTATGATTAATGAAACAACATGCTATAATTCAGAATCATATTTTGGAACAAAGTTAGTAGTAATAGAAACACAAAACAATGGAAATGAATAGGAGGTCCCCAGAAATTAACATGGCTGTAAACGTAGCAGTGGAAAGATCAGCACGGTGTCCCAAAGGTGGGATAGTAGAGTAAAGGCCATAGTTTCAGACAATGCTGAAAACCTGTGGGCCTTTTCAACACTGAGAGGAACAGAATTCTTAGGAGCCATTTTTAATCTCAGGCACTTAGAAGTAATGCAATTTACAGTGAGTGCTTAAAAGCGTTTCCAACATTTTGAGGCAAGGAATGAATACCCTTTGTTCCTATGATATGAGGAAGATGGTGATAAGTACATGGAGGAGGTTGGAAACAATGAGACTGAAAGACCATTGAAGGTGACAATACCTTCAGCATTGATACTCATTGTACAGGATATACCAAGCTAGGAGGTACAGCACAGATTCATTCAATGAGCCAATGTGTTGGAAGGTTGTGTTCCCGCACCCCTTCCCCCAGAGGCTTTTGAAGAGTTATATCAGCCACTGGCTTCAAGCTTGTAGCCCACATCAATAAGGAGCATTGTTTTTTTCAATGAGTGTAAAAATGATCAGAGGCTTGAATTTTTATGGCACCAGGTCCTTCCAGGCAGCCTCAGGTGACCTCAGTTCTATATGTCAATCCAGTGAACATCAGTTGGGCATCACAATTTATAACTTTCTCCATGGACATTGCCAGGCAAAGAGATTAAATAGTGAGCTTTCAGCAAATAGTAGGATTCCCCAGGTATAGAGGTAATCAATGAAACTTACCTGGCTCACATGAGAACACCCTCAATTTCATTAACAGAAAGAAGAATTTTATTAATGTGCAGCCTGTGTGTGATGCGAGTCTCATGATCTTGCGTGTGAATGTGTATTACATAGGATGCTGCCATGGCTTGCCAATCAACCGTACCATCATTGTTGAGCCGGAACACTGTATCAGATAGGTTGATTGGAGACTAGGGATACCCCCTGCAACCTTGGCTGATGACATCCTCTTGACATCCAAGTTCCACAATGGAGAACAGGTATCACCCAAACTGTCGTAGAGAAAATGATCGAAGTCCTATTTCAGTTGTCTCGATAGGTCTAGTGGACAGGAGGAGGTTTAGAGAAACAAGTTGCCACTGGCTTGTGAAAAACAGCAACTGTTTCCAATAAATATCATTCATGGCCTTCACATTAGACAATGACACACTGAGTATGACCCCATGGTTGCCTTACTTTGAACTCTATTACTCAGTATAAAACAAAGCTTCGATCCTTTCATGGAGAAGTCCTTCCCTCACAATATTACTGTAAATGATAGAAAAGAAAGAAGGATTTTCATTTATATAGCACCTTTCATGACCACAGGAGGTCCCAAATCCCTTTGCAGCCAATTAAGTGTAGTCATTGTTATAATGTAGGAAATGTGGCAGTCAATTTGCACACAGCAAACAATTAGAAATAAGCTTATTCCAAAAGACTAATGCATAACAATACACTTTGGCAGACATATTTCCAGTTTACTATTTACAATAAGTCACATCAAACTATTTCTACTTCATGACACTGTATCTAACCCTTCTGCCTAACTTCTTACTAATTTATACTCCTGGCTTCTTACTTCTCCATGATGCTCTGAGTGACAAAAGGTTTTAAGACGGGTGGCTGAGACAATTCTGCTGGAGCCTCCCAGGACTGAGGTGCCACTCATCTCAGTGAAGTTGTTGTCCCTAAACGACCAGCTCACAAGGCCAGCACTTATTATCACCTCCTTCATTTCCCCCCTCCCCTCTAGCCATTCAATGATAAAGAGGCAGCATTGGCAGAACTATTCTGCAAAAATTCCATGGAGAAGCCACCTGGATTGGATTATGGTCCAAGTGGCATCTATGGGATCAACCAACAAACATGAAACTTTATAGGTCTGTACACTACCTCCCTGATGGTCCTGCTGAGAAATGACCAGATCCATTGTCTTCACCTTGACAGAGTAAGTCGATAGAAGTATCTCCCATTTTAGATCCCTATACATGCAATGTAACTAGATAACCTTGCATTTACTTTGGATTTAAGAATGCAGCTACTTTGACACAAGAGGATAAGAATTCCTCTCATTTCAATGAGCAATGATGTCATAAATTACATTGTGAACATACCCTCATTTTGGCATTTGTAGGAAAATAGTAAACCGTTATAACAAAAAAATGACACATTTCTGATTTTACTATAAATACTGAGCGTCTTCCTGAATGTATTTATGATGGCACTGCACATGCCAACCATAGGAAGTCATACCCCAAGATGGAGTTGAGTGGCAAAACTAACTACGGTGTACTGAATCCCGGATAAACACTTGCATTGAGTTTGTTGTTCCTACTAGATTCTGAATATACGTAAGATATTTTAAAGATAACTCTCAGGGCTAGAATGTTCCTAAAATCCGCCACCGCTGGATTGCCGCCCAAAAAGATCGGCAAGATTCTTAAATTAACGCCGGCGAAAAATTGCATAAAAAAAGGATAAAATACTGCTCGCCGAGAAAATGGATCTTACAGGTAGATTCTCAGCGGTTAAACACGATTCTGGGCAAATTGGGCGGTTCTTATTCAAAATGGGCAGTAATTACTCAAATTTAGACCGAGGCTGCGGTTGGACCTAGGGAGGGGGGAAAACACAAAAAAAATGTTTCTAAGAAACCAAAACTAAAAAATCTGAAAATATTCTCAAGACCCTTTTTAACTTAATTGCTGTCAAATAATTTTAAAAGAATTATAAAAAACCCTTTAACTTATCTTTCTTTGCAGGGCGACTTACCTACCGCCTAGCTCCAGCTGCTTTTTGTGGGCCTTTTTAAAAATCTTACCTACGGGTCACCGCTGAACTCAAGCTTGGACAGTAGTGGGTTTTTTTCGGTGGTGTACGTCGACGGTTCACTTCCCAGCGATATTTTGAAAATGCCGGTGGAACTCTTTAAAAAAATGGAGTGGAAATTTTTGCCGGGTGGTTTTCGCCGAAACTGAGCAGTACCGCCAATAAAACCACCGAAAATGAAGTGGAAATTCTAGTCCTATAAATTTAACTGCTTCCTGTAATTCTCTTGAATTCACTTTAAACACGGTATAAATAACAGTTCAAGACTGAATGAAATTGCAAAAACATCAGGGGCAGAAATTTGGTCATGCCTCATTTGGGGCGGTAACCCAGGCGGAGCGGTACTTTTAGCACCTTGAAAAAGTTTGCGCCCTCCGCCCAGAAATTCGTCAGAATTGGGCGATGAGCTGACAGAGGCACTAAATCAGCCGTTGCACAACAAAAGCTTGGTCGGTAAATTTGGCGGACCCATTGCACATATGCGGAACTCCGAGTCAGACCCTGGGAACAGCCGAGTCTTAAAGGCACGGCAACTCATGTTCGTGCATGCACAGTTCCATCTCTACAGGGTCTTCAGAGCACGAAAATGAAGGAGCAAGGACACCAACTTTCCACCTGCTTCGCAACCTTGATGCCTCGCTGGAGGCAATGGAGAGTCACTGGAGTGCCCTCCAGCCTGGAGGGGGACGAATGCCAGCGCCTCGGTATTTCAGAAAGCTCTGGAGGGAAGGTGGCTGAGCACGTTACAGCCCGGAGCGCGATGCCCACAGCAGCGGCCCAATGTCGCAATACATTCAACGGTCTCACTACGGTCGTCAGGGTGAATAAACCTTCCATTCACCAACAATGCCTTCATGTGAACCTCACTCTCCCACACAATGTGAAGACTTTGCACTGCCTATCCCTTCTCTATGTCTACCAGGCTATGCTCCTCCTTATGAAGCCAGCCTGAGACCTCTCCATCACCTCACGAGGCATGCCCTGCCCATCCAAGCCTCTCTCACCTTCTAGCTCCTTGCTCAGCCTGAGTCCACCTACCAGCACCTTTCAACTCTTCACATGAGGTCCCAGACCTGAGCCTTGTACTTGCTGGTAGTTGCTTGTGCCCCAGACCCACTGTTCACACATCCACTGTGCGATGCCACGCAGCATGAAATGCCGATATGCACACTTCGCCTTATTACTTGCGAGTACCCTACTGCACACACATATGGTACACCAGCACCTGCACAGCCACAAACACATTTTTGCTTTTGCCATTGCAGGACAAACGCGTGTACAATCTGCGCAAGTTGGATTGTCAGGGAGCGGGCCAGCCCTACCTGAAGGACCTCACCGACTAGGAGCAGCGAGTGTTCGCCCTCATGGGCGCTGCAGTCATGGCGATGGAGGGTGGGGAGCCGGAGCCCCCGATCGCCAGTGATGGTATGAGAATGAGATGGCCATTTTGTGTGAATCCCCTTAGCCTTGAGGCTACAAGCCTTGCACGATGTTGCAGCCAAAATAACAATGTCCCCCTCGTTCTTGCCCTCTTGCCCCCTCCCCAGCTGATAACCGCACTTCTGTTGCCTTGTGCTTACAGATGATGAGCTAGAAGAGCACCAGCCTGCCCGTCAGCCTATGCCTTCAGACGCCGGGGAAGATGAAGAGGAGGAGGTGGAGTGCAGTGTGCCGGGACAGGGTGAGAGTGAGTGAGGAGAGCACTTCAGCCGAAGAGGCCACCTTCGCAGGGTTGGCTGAAGCTGAGGCTCCTGGCCCCAGTGGCCTCCAGCAACGCCCAGCATGAGGGGAAGCTCGGGGAACAGCTCTCCGGAGGGTAAGTCAGCCTATGAGTTGTGCTCACAGACAGGCAGATGAGCACCTGGACGTGGAGGCTATGTCCAGGGAGTCAATGCCGATGCACCGCGAGCTCATGGGTGCAGTGGCGAGGATCCCGCCGAGCGCCAATGCACTTGTTGAATGTGGCGGAGGCTGGCTCAACCTTGTGAGTCAAGTCCATCTTCGGTCAATCACAATGGATGCTCGACGCCACAAGTGACCATGGAATGGTGCTCACAAGGCCACATGCGTGCAGTCAATTGCTCCTTGAACCTTCGGGAAGCCAGCAATTCTGGCAAACCCACATGAATGCTCACCCTGTTTCTCTGTGGTCATCAGGAAGGTAATAAAGTCCATTCTGCCTGTGTGAAATACCTGATGCAGTGATATGCCGCAAATTGTGAGATGCTGCATATGTCCCCTGATGCAGCCTGGAAGGAGCCGGAGGCTTAGAAGGTGAGTGCCACCGTGACCTTCACTGCGACAGGCAGCGCAGTCCTTGTGCCGATGTGAGGCTGCAGGAGATGGCACATCTCTTTAATGACCTACTTTTGGAAGTGCAGCCTTCTGACACACTGCTCCTCGGACAGGTCCAGGTATGAGCGTTGCTGCCGGAAAAGCCGTGGGGGGGGGGGGAGAGGGGGAAAGGCCTCCTCCCCAACATCTAGGGGCTCTCCTCTTTCAGCCGCCGACATGGCCAACAGCTCTTTTCTCTTCACGACGTCTTGCTAGAGCATATAGAATGTGATGCTGGTGAACTAGTAATGCCCCCATTAAAATTTCAGAAATAAGTTTCTCTCAAACTGAACTGGTATGTCAGTCTGCTGCTGAAAACCCGGAGGCTCACCACCATGCTGTGTGTAAACGTTGCAATGACTGTGACCTCCGAGGGAAGCGCTTCCTCACTCCTTTAAGTAGCCACCAGTAGTTAACGACTCTGCAAGCCTGTACCGACTGTTTTTTCAGGTGTTGTTCTTGTTGGCCACTAACTGAGGCGGCCGCACCTAATTTTCTGACAGGGGCTAAAGTGTGGGCATTGCACCAGGAATACGTCATGATCGGAGTGATCATCAGCAGCCAGGCACTACTGGTTTGCGCCCCCGGTGAGCCTTCAATGAATTTTCGGTCAGGGCACTAAACACTGTGCTCCTGGTCGGTGACC
Source organism: Pristiophorus japonicus (assembly GCF_044704955.1). Lineage (NCBI taxonomy): Eukaryota > Metazoa > Chordata > Chondrichthyes > Pristiophoridae > Pristiophorus > Pristiophorus japonicus. The sequence goes on from NC_091979.1 coordinate 45,491,094, forward strand.
TCTTACGCTCCCATTAACGTCCCTTCTGGCCGCTAACTGAAGCGTTAGACAATCGAAAATCCAGCCCCAGACTTTCATTTAGGAGTCCCGCCAATCAGTATTCAGTATCCTGACTTTACATTATTGCTGTTTTAATTGTCACTTGAAAACCCATCCATAACATATTGCTTCTATAATGTGTTATATTTTACTGCAAGTACTGCCAACCCACTAATTGCTTATCCCAGAGATTTGTAAATGTCGATATGATGGTCCTCGGATATGACAGAATCAAGTTAAAAAGTTAACACTTGTCAATGAGAATGTTTCACTTCTGTATAAATCACAGACTTAAAGATGTTCAGATCATTTCAAATGAATGGACTCCACTTAATTATCACCACGTTAATCTGTCCCTGAGAGACACAGGTACTGTATGTCATCCACAGTTGTTCACACTGATTGTGTCCCATGCTAATCAATAGCTACCTGCACTGGTGAGGGATCTGGGCCAGAGCTGCAGCTGTCAACCCACGTGCCTGACATGAGTTGGAATAGAAAAGAATTGCTTTGACTACACAGCCTATCTAGCCTGCAGGCAAGATGTCTTAGTCACATTAGTAACCACTTACTGAATCCTGTGGTCCACATATTGGATTTCATTGTTGCCATTCTCAATATACCATGGCACTTCATGGCTGTAATGCATACATTTATGTTTTTTGCCAACTAATTATCCTCATACGAGGGACTGCCTGTGATGATGATAAATATAGCTTCAAAGAAATTTTTATGAATAATAGTTTGATTTGAAGCTTATGTTTTTGTCATAAGTAGAGTAATTGTAACAAATCCTATGGGATCTGATATGATTAAAAAAGAACCTAAGGATAATCAAGAAATAACGATTCATCCTTATCACTATGCCAATTAACTGCATTTGATTCTATTGGAATATATCATTAATGATTTTAGAGGACATTGCTGAATGTGTTCCTATTAAATCCTGGACGTGTGAGACGCAGGAAAATTACATTTTGCTTTGGATAGATTGATTTAATACTGAGCCCCTTTTCCTCAGGTTTGCAAAGTTTCTAATAGATCTCCCATTGCACTGCTCAGGGTGTGTTAGAGGGTAGAACAGGATTTTGTGCGAATTGTGTTTTTTTTATTTATTCATTCCAAGATGTGGGCGTCACTGACAAGGCCAGCATTTATTGCCCATCCCTAATTGCCCTTGAGAAGGTAGTGGTGAGCCGCCTTCTGCAGTCCGTGTGGTGAAGGTACTCCCATAGTGTTGTTAGCGAGGGAGTTCCAGGATTTTGACCCAGCGACGATAAAAGAACGACGATATATTTCCAAGTCAGGATGGTGTGTAACTTGGAGGGGAGCATAGAGATGGTGGTACTCCCATGAGCCTGATGCCCTTGTGCTTCTAGATGATAGAGGCCGCGGGTTTGGGAGGTGCAGCCGAAGAAGCCTTGGCGAGTTGCTGCAGTGCATCTTTTAGGTGAAAAGCAATGAAGCAAGTGGATTGTCGTGAGGAGTCCTGATATTAATGCAAAGGCGGCTTCCAAGCGGGTGGAGGGTGGAAGGCGTGGGCGAAACACGGAAGTCAAGTCTGCGCATTGGATTCTCCGATTTCAGCTTGACTGAGGCAATAAATTTCAACTTGCTGGTTCCACGTCCCCAAGCTGCACAGGTGATCGTGACACATGACCACAAGATGCGATCTCAACTCTATTTAAAGGGACAATGTAGCAATGGAGGAGCCAGGAAGTATTTATGATGGATTCGCAGAGAGCAAGGGCAGCACCCAAATTTAACGACACATCCCTGGAATTACTGCTGGGTACAGTCAGGAGCAGAAGGGTCATACTTTTCCCTAGCTATGGGAGGAAGAACCCTGCAGCTCTCACCAAGAAGGCGTGGTTGGAGGTAGCTGAGGAGATGAGCAGCTGGAGTGATGGACCCAGGTCATGGATGCAATTTAGGAAGTGAATTAATGACCTAACGGGTCAGGAAAAGTGAGTACATTTGCTGATGCACTCGTATTGGACTGTTCAGCCACCAAAGAACTCACTTCAGGAGTGGAAGCAAGTCTTCCTCGATTCGAGGGGCTGCCTATGATGATGATGCTTTAAGACCCCCCACCCCACACACTTTCACTCTGTCTTGCCAAGCAAATTCTATCGCATCACTCTTCACGCCCACTCAAATTTCAGGAGCACCCATCCTTCACTTTCTATGCACTTCACCTCCCTAGTTATCCATCCACCATTGACACTCATCCCAATCCCTATGAAATGCAATGCATCTGTCTCATAGTCACTCTCACTGCAGACATTACATCCATCGGGTAAATAACTGACCTTCAGCACTCACAGATCTGTTTTTTCGGCCCTTATAGGAAAAGAGAGCTGGGACAGGACTGGAGATGGGTCACAAGTAGTCCAGCTCACAGATGCAGAGGAGGATGCCTCTGAGATAAGTGACACATCATGTCCCTCTCAATCAGAGATGGAGAGACAGGGAATGCGCAGATAGCTGGTGACAGAATTACAAATATCTCTGACACACATATGCTGACTTTATTTGAACAAAGACTGAACTATGAGAAGACTCTTCTTCTTTCATATGGTAGTAGCAAAGCAAATCAAACATCAAGATCCACATTGGATATCCAGGCCAAAGCTTCCGGTGCATATCTTGTAGGCTGCCTGCAAATTCCCTCTGAGGGCAATGCTCAATGTTATGCTCCAGGTTCTGATGAGGAGTTCCACAGTCGCATTATGGGGATGCTTTAATCTTCCACCTGTGGAGAAGGTGGCAACATCGACCATGACCAGTTCTGAGGTGGTTGATGTTGTGTCCTTACACACTACAGCGAATCAACACAAAGCACATACTGGAGACAAGGTCACTCTGTGACCTGTACCTTTATTCACAGGATCAAGAAGTGCTGACCCTGCGTGGGACCTCCCTTTATATACCTGGATGACCAGGTGAGGAGTGTCTCCCACAAGTTTACCCCCTATAGTCAAGGTGTGCATTTCTCAGGTGTATACAGTGTACAGTGTTGTTACATAAAGGTTACAGTTATGTGAAGGTTACAAACATGACATCACCTCCCCCTGTCTTTGGGTCAAAGACTGAGTCTTTCAGGCGGTCGACGCTCTCTCGGGGAGCGCCGCAGTTGGGGCTCTGGTTGTTGAGCCTTGGCATGCGTCTTTGTCACCTATGGTGATTCCGGCTCGTCCCGGCTGACCGCAGGGACTGTGCATGCTGCTGACGGTTCTTGTTGCTCGTTCACTGGCAGTGGTGTGGGCAGCATCTCATGATTTTCCTCAGGTTCCTCAGTGTCCATGCTGAACCTTTTTTTTACTTCGTCCAGATGCTTGCGGCATATCTGCGCATTGTTGAGTCTGACCACTATGACCCTATTCCCCTCTTTACCAATTACAGCACCCTCGAGCCACTTGGGCCCCACAGCGTGATTAAGAACAAATATAGGGTCATCGATTTCTATCCATCTCCCCTTTGAGTTACGGTCGTGGCACTCATTTTAGGACTGGCGCTTGCCCTCAACAATGTCTGACAGGACAGGATGAATGAGGGACAGCAGAGTTTTTAGTGTACGTTTCATGAGTAGTTCTGCTGGCAGGATTCCCGTGAGCGAGTGCGGTCGGGACCTGTAGGCCAGCAGGAGGCGCGATAGACGGTATTGAAGGGAGGGTCCTTGAATCCGGAGCATGCCTTGCTTTATGATTTGGACCAAACATTCTGCCTGGCCATTGAAAGCCGGCTTAAACGGCGCTGTCCTGACATGTTTGATGCCATTACCCGACATGAACTCCCAGAATTCATAGGTAGTGAAACAAGGGCCATTGTCGCTAACTAGGATGTCCGGCAAGCCGTGGGTCGCAAAGACCGCACGCAGACTCTCCACAGTGGTGGATGTCGTGCACGAATTCAATATGATGCACTCGATCCATTTCGAGTATGCATCAACAACAATGAGGAACATTTTTCCCATGAACGGGCCCACGTAGTCTACGTGAATACGTGACCATGGCTTGGTGGGCCAGGGCCACAGGCTGAGGGAGGCCACCCTGGGGGCATTGCCCAGCTGGGCACACGTCGTGCACCTGCAAACACAGTGTTCCAGGTCTGCATCAATTCCCGGCCACCATACATGTGACTGGGCAATGGCCTTCATAAGCACGATGCCTGGGTGCTCGCTGTGGAGTTCCCTGATGAATGCTTCCCTACCCCTCTGGGGCATGACTACCCGGCTGCCCCACAGTAGGCAGTTGGCTTGGATGGAGAGTTCATCCATCCATCTGTGAAACAGTCTGACCGCTTCAGGGCATGCTCCGTGTGCGGGTGCCCAATCCCTAGTCAGGACACATTTCTTAATCAGAGATAGGAGGGGACCTCTGTTTGTCCAGGTTTTGATCTGGTGGGCTCTCACGCTGGCTGCGTATGACTACACCATACGGCATTGGCCAGGCACCGGAAATTGCGCTGACGTGCTCAGCAGGCTTCCCCTGGCCACCACTGAGGGGACAGCGGAGCAAAGCGCGGATATGGTCATGGCTGTCAATGGGGGAGCCTGCGCTGTCAAAGGCATCGACAGCCATGACCATCTCCGTGCTTTGCTCCGCTGCCCCCTCAGTGGTGGCCAGTGGAAGCCTGCTGAGCACGTCAGCGCAATTTTCGGTGCCTGGCCAATGCCGTATGGTGTAGTCATACACAGCCAGCGTGAGAGCCCATCGCTGTATGCGAGCTGACGCATTGGCATTGATAGCTTTGCTGTCGGACAACAGGGATGTTAATGGCTTGTGGTCCGTTTCTAACTCGAACCTTCTTCCAAAAAGGTACTGGTGTATCATTTTCACCCCGTAGACACATGCGAGTGCTTCCTTTTCAACCATCCCATACCCCCTTTCTGCTTCGGAGAGCGACCTGGAGGCATAAGCCACAGGTTGGAGTTGGCCCTCATCATTACTCTGCTGCAACACGCACCCAACCCCATAGGATGATACATCGCATGTCAAAACCAATTTCTTACAGGGGTCGTACAGGGTCAATAAAATATTAGAACAAAGCACGTTCCGCGCTCGATTGAAAGCCCGTTCCTGACAGTACCCCCAAAACCAATCGCAACCCTTACGCAGTGTAGCGGCTCCAGCAGTGTACTTAAGTTCGGTAGAAAGTTCCCGAAATAGTTCAATAGTCCCAGAAATGAACTCAACTCTGATTTGTTGCCGGGCCTGGGCACGCGACGGATCGCCTGTTTTGGATTCGGTAGGCCGGATCCCATCGGAGGCAACCCTCCTGCCCAAAAACTCAACCTCTGGGGCCAAAAACACACACTTGGACTTCTTTAGTCGCAGGCCTACCCGATCCAGTCGGCGTAGCACCTCCCCCAGGTTGTGGAGGTGTTCCTCGGTGTCTCGACCCGTGATAAGGATGTCGTCCTGAAATACGATTGTTCCGGGGATGGATTTGAGCAGGCTTTCCATGTTCTTCTGAAAGATAGCGGCTGCTGAACAAATGCCAAACGGACACCTGTTGGAGACAAACAGCCCCTTGTGCGTGGTGATGGTGGTCAGTAGCTTGGATTCGTCGGCCAGTTCCTGGTTCATGTAGGCCAAGGTGAGGTTCAACTTGGTGAACAGCTTGCCACCTGCCAGCGTGGCAAAAAGATCCTCCGCTCTCGGAAGCGGATATTGGTTCTGAAGGGACACTCGGTTGATGGTGGCCTTGTAGTCACCACAGATCCTGACCGAGCCATCCGTTTTTAGAACAGGGATGATGGGGCTTGCCCAGTCGCTGAATTCAACGGGCGAAATTATGCCCTCTCTTAGCAACCTGCCCAACTCACTCTCAATTTTCTCCCGCATCGCATATGGAACAGCTCTGGCTTTGTGGTGCACTGGTGTGACGTCCGGTGTGATGCGTATCCTTACTTCGGTGCCTTTGAAAGTCCCAACGCCAGGTTGAAATAATGACTCAAAGTTTTGTCGGACCTGTGAGCATGAACTTCGCTCCACAGATGAAATGGCATGCACACCCCCCCATTTCCAGTTCATCTCGGCTAGCCAGCTCCTCCCCAAAAGCGCGGGACCATTTCCCGGGACAATCCAGAGTGGCAGCCGGTTCTGAGATCCATTATGTGTGACCACCAACATTGCACTGCCTAACACTGGGATGATCTCTTTGGTGTGCGTCTGTAGTTGCATGTCAATGCGTTCTAATTTGGGTTTGCTAGCTCTGAGTGGCCACAGTTTCTCGAATTGTAGGACACTCATAAGTGACTGGCTGGCTCCTGTGTCCAGCTCCATGCGTACCGGGATGCCGTTTAACAGTACTCTCATCATCATAGGTGCCGCTTTTGTGTATGAGCTGTGGATGTTTGCCACCTGGACACGCTGAACTTCAGCATCTATTGCTGTGTCCCAGGCATACCCCTGCCTTGCAGACCCCTCTTATAGTTCATCCACTTCGTAAACCAGCCTCGCTGCGGGCTTCCTGCACATCCAGGCTAAATGTCCACTCAAGTTACAATTTCTGCAGATGAATTGTTGAAACTGGCAGGTCTTCGCAGCATGTTTGCCCCCGCACCTCCAGCATGAGCTGAGATTGTTGTGAACAAAAGAGCTGTTGCCAGGCATTCCTCTCTGATTGTCTCTTTGATTACTCTTGAGCACTCTGTTTGTGGGTGTCAATGGTCCCATCCCGGGACATATTGTCCCTTGTGATGGTGTAAATGTCCGTTCAACCTGCCATTGTCTCTGTTGAGGATCCACCCTAGAGTCTGTTACTGCCTGGTTGGTGTCGAATTGCCCTTCCCTGCCTCTGGGGTTCTGAGTCGCGTTTACCATGTTAACTCCCTGCTCCATCGCCACGTTGGGAGCAGAGTTGCGCTCGTATATGATCTTGGTTTCCTCCTCTCCCGCCAAGAAGGTTTGAGCCATCCGCGCCACTGCTTCCAAGGTCAAGTCCTTGGTCTCAATTAGCTTCCTAAAAATCCCGGCATGACCAATGCCTTCAATGAAGAAATCCCGTAACATCTCTCCCCTGCAGGCGTCAGTGAACACAGAGGCTGGCCAAGCGCCGAAGGTCCACAACGAAGTGCGGAATGCTCTGCCCTTCCTGACGTCGGTGCATATAGAATCGGTGTCGGGCCATGTGTATACTACTCACCAGTTTGAGGTGCTCACCGATCAGTTTGCTGAGCTCCTCGAAGGTCTTGTCCGCCGGCTTCTCGGGTGTGAGCAGGTCTTTCATCAGCGCATACGTCTTACGTCCACAGCTGGTCAGTAGAGGCAGCCGCTGCTGCTCCCAGCCAGTCCTTCATGACAAAGCTCTGCTGGAGCCTCTCAACTAAATCGTCCCAGTCCTCACCAACACAGTACCGTTCCTCCGTGCTACCGGTGGCCATTCTCTTGAGTCGTTGATTCCCGTTTCTTGTCGTCAAATGTTGTGTCCTTACACACTACAGCAAATCAACACGAGGCACATACTGGAGACAAGGTCACTCTGTGACCTGTACCTTTATTCACAGGACCAAGAAGTGATGACCCTGCGTGGGACCTCCCTTTATATACCTGGATGACTAGCTGAGGAGTGCCACCCACAAGTTCACCCCCTGTGGTCAAGGTATGCATTTCTCAGGTGTATACAGTGTATAATGTTGTTACATAAAGGTTACAGCTATGTGAAGGTTACAAACATGACAGTTGATAGTTGTCCACTGTTTGCGAGGAAGGTTTGCTCCTTCAGGTTGTACTGAGGGGTCCTCTATGAGGAATTCATTCCATATGTCGCAGTTCTTCAAAGCATTTCACCATCAGTCATCAAGGCTGAGGGGGAGATTGCTGAAGGGCTTTGGCGATGGTCCAAAATGGACTTCTAGATTTGAGACGGGTTGGTGGTTGGTTGTTCAAGTTGGCCTGGATCGGCATGTCTTTGCTGGTGTAGTAGTTCTATTCTCTGGAGACTGCATATTCATGGCGTAGGTGTGGTGGTGCGATATTTGCAAGCACGGGGAGCCAAGGTGTTGGTGTCGATAAAAGCGTACCGGTGATAATTCTCATAGTAGAATTACGCTAGCCATCAGCAGACTTGACATGCGGACTTGATAGTCATGCCGGTAAAGAAGAAAGTTTTAACGCCCATCCTGTCTGTGCTGTGTCCCTGCTATCAAATTTGTCCCACTCCCCATAATCCTACAATTGTTTTCCCTTGAATGTACATATTAGTAATTGCCCTTGTGTACTCTGCTGTAGAGTACACAAGGGCACGTGCTGCCGTATGGAGGGTTGGAGCATCTGCTCCCTATGTGGATCTGGCGGGTTTCTGCATCAGGTTGTCCCTACTTTTTAGTTTCTTCTCAAGGTTCTGGAGATGTTGTCTATATGACAAGGTGCGATCAAGCATGACTCCTAAATAGGAGGGTTTTTTTAGCATGGTTTACCTCTGCGCTGCAAAGGGAGACTTTCAAAGCTTGGCTTGCTTGATGGGTGTTGAGGTGGAATGTCGAGGTGACGGTCTTTTGTGAGTTTGGACAGAGTCACCATCGGCGAGAAGACTGAATATGGTGATTGTCAAGATTGTGACATTGCCACGACTAATTCATATCCCTTTCTTTTATCTTCCAGGGCCGTCGCGTGTACAGCAAGTGTCACAGTCACATAGGATGGCATGTGTGACATTGATAAAGGGCAGTTTCAGTGCTGTGGAGGGGTGGAAACCTGCTTGGAGGGATTGAAACATGAAGTTGCGGGAAAGATGGGCACGGATTTGGGAGGCGACAACACATTCAAGAAATTTAGAGAGGAAAGGGAGGTTGGAGATTGGGGGGGGTCAAGGGTGGTTTATTTGAGGAGAAGAGTGATGATGACAGGTTTGAAGGGGGGGGCACAGTACCTGAGGAGAGAGAACCGTTAACAATGTCAGCTAACATCGGGGGCCAGAAGGGAGGTTGGATGGTCAGCAGTTTGGTGGGAGTAGAGTCAAGGGAACAGGAGGTGTGTCTCATGGACAAGATGAGCTCGGAGAGGGCATGAGGGAAGATAGAAGAGAAACTGGAGAAAGATGTGAATTCGCGACCAGAGGTGGGGGGATCCATAGGGGAAGTTTGGCCTGGTGGGCTAACAGAAGGGAGGCTAGTGGCTGAAGCAGCTGAACGGATGGTCTCAATCTTAGTGACAAACAAGTCCATGTGCTCCTGAGTCAGGCCTGGGGCAACGGCAGGAGAGTAGGAAGGCAGTGGAGTGCTGATAGGTTGGGATTTGGGTGGGCAGAGTACCCGAGAGGGGAGAAATGAAAGAAGGCATGATGAAAGGAGAAAAGAAGAGCAATGGTGGAGAAAAAAGTGGGAAATAGAAGCGATGGGCTCAGGTCTGGAACAGCAGCCAAAACGTGCAAGCGAATGAACACCGGGAACCTCAAGTTACATAGTCCTGCTTACGTCTTCATCATAGGCGGTCCCTCGTATCGAGGATGACTTGCTTCTACGTCAAAAAGGGATGAGTTCACAGGTGTTTCAATGAAGGACCTAATATTCCTGAACTACATGTTGAAGGGTGGAAGATGCCTGTGTATGGATGTTTTTAACATGTGGTGGCCGTTGCACACTAGCCACCACACGGGCTTGACAGAGCTAGGTCTTGGTCCAGTGGCAAGGATTGACCAAGTCGACTGGACAGCTCTGATTATAATGATTTGGATACATCTATCCTGGTAGTAACTGGGAATAGATAGGAGACAATAGGAGGGAGTCCAGAGTTAATGTCATAAGTCCGGTGTTGGGATAAAGTTGAGGTAGGTAGGGTGAAGTTGGTATGGAGCATTGGCAAATGGTTCTCCAAGTGCGGAGACAGATGTAGCGGGCAAGTGAAATCCAGAAGTTGTGCTGAACAGAAGGTAAATAGAGCAACTTCACGCCCTTGCATTTATTTGACTTGTGAGTCTTTGCCCACTACTTTTTTTGCCTCCTTAAAGAATTCCAATAGATTGGTGAAGCTTGAGCTATTATTTCTAGAAACATTTTACCTACAGTACTTCTTACTGCATCTGTCCTCTTTAGATGAAAACAAACAGCATTCCATAAAATGCTTTCAAGCATCTTGCTTGTTACAAATGTTAACTTAACAGGTATATAATTCTATAATTGCTTAATTCATTTTTGCAAGTTCAACAACATATGGGTGTCTAAGTAAGTCTGCAACATGTAATGGGGGAAAAGAAGCCTTGTAGTCCTACAAGGATTAGCATAAAGGGATCGATTTTAACTGTTCACACCTGGTGGGCGTGGGGCAGGTATCTGGTTAACAATCCGCTTGATTTTACTTAAAAAAAATTTGGTCCTGGGATGTGGGCGTCACTGACAAGGCCAGCATTTATTGCCCATCCCTACTTGCCCTTGAGAAGGTGGTCGTGAGCCACCTTCTTGAACCACTGCGGTCCTTGTGATGAAGGTACTCCCCGAGTTCTGTTATAGAGGGTGTTCCAGGATTTTGAACCAGTGAAGATGAAGCAACGGCAATATATTTCCAAGTCAGGATGGTGTGTAACTTCTAGTGGAATTTGGAGGTGATGGTGTTCCCAAGTGCTTGTTGCCCTTGTCCTTCTAGGTGGCAGAGGTCACAGGTTTGGGAGGTGCTGTCGAAGAAGCCTTGGCAAGTTGTTGCAGTGCATTTTGTAGATGATATACACTGCAGCCACAGTGCACCGGTGGTAGAGGGAGTGTAAGTTTAAGATGGACAGGGTGTCAATCAAGTGGACTGCTTTGTCCTGGATGGTGTCAAGCTTCTTGAGTGTTGTTGGAGCTGCACTCATCCAGGCAAGTGGAGAGTATTCCATCACACTCCTGACTTTTGCTTTGTAGATGGTGGAAAGGCTTTGGGGAGTCAGGAGGTGAGACACTCGCTGCAGAATACCCAGCATCTGACCCGCTCTTGTAGCCACAGTATTTATGTGGCTGGTACAGTTGAGGTTCTGGTCATTGGTGACCCCCAGGATGTTGATGGTGGGGATTTGGCAATGGTAATGCCATTGAAAGTCAAGGGGAGTTGGTTAGACTCTCTCTTGTTGGAGATAGTCATTGCCTGGCACTTGTGTGGTATGAATGCTACTTGCCACTTATCAGCCCAAGTCTGAATGTCGTCCAGGTATTGCTGCATGCGGGCATGGACTGATTCATTATCTGAGGAGTTGCGAGTGGAACTGAATGCTGTGCAATCATCAGCGAACATCCCCACTTCTGATCTTATGATGGAGGGAAGGTTATTGATGAAGCAGCTGAAGGGGGTTGTACCTCGGACACTGCCTAGGATGTCCTACAGTGATGTCCTGGGGCTGAGATGATTGGCCTCCAACAACCACAACCATCCTCCTTTGTGCTAAATATGTCTCCAACCAGTGAAGCATTTTCCCTGATTCCCATTGACTTCAGTTTTACTGGGGATCCTTGATGCCACACTCAGTCATGGTGTCAAGGGCAGTCACTCTTTCATGGACTTCCAGAATGAGAAGAGACTAAATTATCAGAGAATCAGGTGCAGTGAGAAGTGCGGGCCTGATTCAAGGCATTCATGATGTCCACTCAATGACCAGAACTCTCGAATTCATATTCGAGTCGAACAAGTCTCCACACTGGGATTGGCATCTCTGATAATGTATTTATATTTAAGTTTAAGAATACTGCATAATCTTGTAAGATCTGATCTCTGCTTTCGGTTTCCTCCGTTAAATTAAGACAAGCAATCCTATACAGTGCAATGGAATTTATTATTTAACAGAGAGGTAAGGAGGTCCCTGCAACCCTTTAAACTTCTTACATGGATAATTAGAACTATTTAAAAAAAAATTTAGTCAAATCTCCAAAATTGGTATTTCTAGCACTTAAGTCAGAATTGGAAATCTAAAACCACTATCTACACTGATTGCATTCATTCCCTATTGACTAAATCACTTTTACTGCAACCTTCCAGTAATAAAACATATAAGCTTTCACTGTGTAGATCGTCATATACACAAAAGAAGCTATACCATTGAAAATTCATGCGCGTACAGATTCGTAGTTTCTGACCTGTGCTATCAGGCAATGGCTAGGCACAAATCAAGGCTACTAAACAGTGTTTGCCTGATTGTCAGTGCAGCAACAACATTCAAACTTTAAGTCGGAGGAAATTAATTTTCAACTTTCCATCTCTGAATCCAATTTGCATACTTATCTGATCTGAAATCCAATAAGGAATTCAGGAGAAACGTATTTACCCAAAGAGTGCTGAGAATGGCGAACTCGCTACCACAAGGTGTAGTTGAGGCGACTAGTGTAGATGCATTTAAGGGAAAGCTTGATAAATACATGAAGGTGAAAGGAATAGCGGATAAGCTGATAGGGTGAGATAGAGTAGAGTGGTAGGAGGCTCGTGTGGAGCATAATCCCCTTGGAATGTTTGAGTTATCTGTTGTAGTTCTTCACATAACAAGTTCTTGATCATAGTCATGTTACCATGGGGGAAATGGGGAGGACATGCATCCGAAATGAAGTACATCATGAGAGGTAGGGCAGGAAACCTGAAGGAAACCAGTCAACTTATACTACATGCCTGCACTTCATATCGGCTGTGAAAAGGTAGTGCAAATAAATAACTAGGGCCATGGCAGCAGAGGAGGGAGTTTCAGAGACTTACAAAATGGAGGAGCAAGAGTGGGAAGAGGACCACAAGCTTGTTAAATAGTACATTTAATGAGGGAGTGTTTGTCAGGAAAGATATATTGGCCTTGGAGGGAGTACAGCACAGATTCACCAGAATGATAGCAGAGCATTAAGGATGAGGTTGGAAAAGGCAGCTGCAGGGTAAAGCAGCAACAGGGGACAAATAGTTCAGGTACAAACTAGGCATATTCCTCTGAAGGGAAAGGGTAGAGCTTCCAAAGCTAATGCACCCTGGATGACAAAGGAAATAAAAGTTAAAATAAAATAGAAAAAGGAGGCTTATAACAAATGTCAGGAGCAAGATTCAGTTAATAACCAGGAAAATTATGGAAAGCACAGGAAGGAATTGAAAAAGTTAATATGGGAGAAAAGGAACGGTTACAAGAAAAGATTAGTAGGCAACATTAAATTAAATCTTAAAACATTTTATAAACATTTGGGGCTAGAACGTCACTTTGATTGCATGCCTAACGTTCACTTAATGTCCATGTTACCGCTGAAATTACATATAATGCCCAGATAGCGCCCATTTTGGCACAAAATGGAAACTGACGGGCATTTTTAGGAAACTTATCGCCGATCGTTACTTTCCCCATGTGCTTAACGCTGGGAAAAAGTAATACCGCCCACCCACATTTTTTGGGCGGAATGATCAGAATGGGTGAAATCAACGGGCATAATATCGGCCAGCATTACTTTCCACACGGAATTAACGTCGACATTTTTTTGTAGTAAAGAGCACATTTGCCGAAATTAACGCCCAGGAGATCGCCCACCGTCACTGTCGCACACATATCGACCACAATATCGCTCACCCCCAAAAAAATGCCCATAAAAAGTGGAACTCTTCTGAACGAATGCCAGCGGTGTGGCTGCCATTTTTAAAATCACAGGTCGCTTCATTGAAAAGGCTGCTTCAACTTCGGGGGAGATTGCATTGACTCTGAAGTTCTTCTCAGGTGAAATGAACATCTCAGCAGACATATTTTCAGACTCTGGACTATTGTGAGTTTACTCTAGGTGTATTTTAGTGAGGAAATCATTGCTGCTGATCAATCGTTATTATACTTTCAATGCAGTGGGGCCAGCCATTTCTCAGTCTGCATCGATTAATAAGCAGATGCTGCAGAGTGCAGATGGCTCAATGTGTGGTGCAGATCATATGTGCCCAATTTAAGATGTGCAAGAATGAGGAGGAGGGCCAGACCATACACACCCCACATGTACAAGGAAAAGAGGTCTTACCGCGACGTCTCCGACCACACCCGCCTTCAAAGACTGTGCTTTCACAAGATGGTGATCAATGAAATATGTGAGCTCATCAGCCCACATATGTAGCATCAGGACATCAGTGTCGGTCGAGGTCAAGGTCACCGCGGCACTCTTTCTACACATCCGGTTCCTTTCGGGCCTCCGCGGTCGAGATTTGCCCTATGTCTCACCATGCAACACATTGCTGCATTAGACAGGTCACGGAGGCCCTGTACACGAGAAGGATGGACTTTATCAGCTTCCCCATGACCACAGAGGCTCAGACTGACAAGGCTGGAGCATTCTACCGCATTGCTCAGTTCCCCGGGGTGCAGGGAGCTATAAAGTGCACTCACATTGCCATGTGGCCACCTTCTCAGGACCCGGAACGTTTTCGTAACAGAAAAGGATTTCACTCACTGAAGGTCCAACTAGTTGTCGACCACAACCAGATCATACTGGCAGTGAATGCCAAATGTCCGGGCACCTTCGATGAGCCTCACATCCTGCGTGAGAGTACTGTCTCTGACATCTTTAATGCTGGATGCTTGGTGATAACCGATATGGCCTAGCCACCTGGCTGATGACCCTTCCTGCGTCACACCCACACCGATGCTGAGAAGCGATACAACCGGAGCCACAGAGACACACGCAATGTGTGGTCCAGCAAATAATAACTGTGCTTAAGCAATGCTTCAGTGTCTTGACCACTCAGGAGGGGAGCTACAATACAACCCTGAGCAAGTAGGTAAATTCGTGGTCGTGTGCTCGATGCTGCACAACCTGGCTATCAGGAGGGGCCAAGAATTGCCAGTAGGCACTGATGCTCAACTTCAGGAGAGAGAGGAAGAGGATGATGAGGAGATGGACGCTGACCTAGGGCCAGACAATCAGGCTGGCTATGCAACCATGCCCACGCCCCCCCCTTCAGACTACAGGAAAGGGCCCATGGTGGCTACATAGCTGCTATACTCTTCCGTGAGGAGCTGATATTTGAATGATTTGCCTGAAAGGGTGTTGATGTGAGTGACAACACTGACACACTGCTGTGTGTGTGCAGCTCAGACATCAATGGTGCCCATCATCTTGGTGCCAGTTAAAGTTTACGTTGATTGAAGTTAAGTTGTACTTAACCCTTTCATGTTAAGGAATCACCAGTGTGTAACGGTCCAGCTATCTGAGACAATGCGCAACAACGTTATGTTCAATAAAAAACATTTTATACCAACATTGGTCTGAACTCATAAGTATCACAGGCAATAACACCTAACCCCCGCCCACACCTCACTTTTTCCACCATTGACATCAATCAAATGTTCAACATGTTCAACAACACAGAATACAAAGGCAAAGCAGGAGCGTGGTCCCCTCCCCCATTCATTACAACGATGAAGATATATCACAGCCATCACCTGCGCACATGCACCTCACTTTCCTTCTCCCCTCCCCTTCTTGTGCCCACCTCTACCCCTTCCCCTCCTCGCTCCACGGCGCCTGGCCGAGGAGCTCCTCAGGCGGTGCCCCATTGGGGGGGGATGAAAGCGAATGCGGTGGTTGCAGGGGTATGGGAGTGGGGGTGCCGAGGGGGCAACACTCTCTGATGCAGAAGCAGGATCTTGGTCCTTGCTCTCATCTGTCGTTCGCAGTGGTGGTGTGGAACCTAGGGGTGGAGTGTCGCGCTCCGCGACCACTGGGAGGCCTTTGCCAGCAGCGTTCCTGGTTATCACATCCAGGGCCTCCGCCATCCATGGAATGTACTCGGTCATGGTGGCCAGCTGTCGGGATATGCCCCCCAAAGCTTCGATGAGCTGGTCACCAATGTCTACAGTCCTCCTGGACAACATTGCCATCTCTCCGCTCTCATGTGGTGCTTGTGGAATAGACCTGCTCATCCACGAGGCCTCCGCGGGGTCGGCGCCGTCCTGGGGACAAATGGGGTGCCCTGTGGCGAGGTGCTGGGGGCCGGTACCTCCAGAGTGGAGGCGGGAATGACCGGAGGACCACTAGATGGCCTTGGGGTGGAATGGCTTCTGGAGCGTGGCGATGCAGGTTCCTCAAAGTCCACGCTCTCATCCATAGAGAACAGACCCAACGGATTGATGGGCAACAATCGTAGCTCCTCAGCACCAGATGTAGGATCGTCCGGTGAGTCCGGTCCCGTGCCCCCACCTTCTGGCCTCTGTGGTCTTGCCTGGGGCCGCGCTGCTGGCTGAACTGCAAAACACAAATGAGGTTATTAGAGGAGAGTGGGGTGCTCGGGTCACAAGGTGAGCCCAGCGCTACACACAGCATATGCACGACAAAAGCATCACCACTCTCAAAATCATCACAGACATCACATTTCATGACTATCAACACATTTGCATTGCAATGATTTTCATTAGGCCATCATTATTTCTATGACAATTTTAGAAATCACCTATCATATATGATTGTTCGGATATGAGTGGGTGTGGCATCTATTGACTTTACATTACACAATGGTGTAAGCTTTACTCACGTGGCATCACTTCGGGGTCTGCAGCTGCATCCGTGGCTGTCCGGGGGTGCTTCCCCACAAGTGCTAGCACTCGCTCCTCCATCTCTGTGATGTCGCTGGGGACTGGTGGCCCCCCACCCGTTCGCCTCTGCATGGACCTCATCATCGATAGCTTCTTCTGTAAAAGGTGACAGGACGACATGGCATATTATTGCGTGATATCATTGCTAGGTACTGTCACAGAGACTGATACAACACATAACCGACAAATGTAATCATGATTATTATGAAATTATCATTCTTTACCAAAAGACGTGCACTGTGACCGCAGGCTTTGAGTAAAACATTCCCGGTAAAAGTGAAAGACCTCACATCTGCTGATAGTCACTCATGACTATTACAAATAAAATTATCTAAATACATAAGTACATGTAAATAAATGTAATACTTACTCTTGTGGATCCCACAAGTCGTTCCATCGTTTGTGGCATTGGTTGCCCTCACGCACCTCGTTGGTCGCCGACGAGACCACCGTTGTTATCTCGGTCCATATCCTGTGGTAGGCCTTTGGGATGGGCTTCCCATGCCCTCCCTGTGTCAAATTACCCCAGTGTGACTCGACCTCCTGCAGGAGGGAGGCAGTTGCCTCATCTAAGAACTTCTTCGCTCTTTTGCACCCTCCAATGTGCTCCTCTCCCACCTCACTGCTCTCTCCAGCGTCAGTCTCCACAGCGTGCTGTGATGCCTCCTCCTCTCCCTCCATTATAGGCCAAATTCGGGCAAATATGTGGCTGGTAACAGCTAATTTTTCTTTCCCTACTTGCTGTGAAGTTCTAAAGTCCCCCTCCTTCCTCCCAAAGCAGCCACACCACACCCAGACACGCCTTCAGTCCCTCTGAGCTCCCTCTCTCTCGGTCTCCTCTTCTGTGCATGTCATGGTGACCCTTGACCTCCTGAATCGCGGGAATCGAGCGTTGCCATGCCGTTGCTAAGGACGGCGACACTTTACGGCAGAAGGTCAGCGAGATTTAACACCCATTTCATATCACTCGCGGTAACTCCCACTTTCAAAAATGGAGATTCGGTGCTTTGAGAATGGGCGAGAAGCCGGTGATCTGAAAATCCTTTTTTACCGCCCCCTCCTCTTTTAGTACAAACTTCACAACATCTGCTTCCTTTAGGGAAGTTAGGGATGGGATATTAATAGATAGAGAAGACGTACTAAAAATATTAGCATTACTGAAAGTTGGTAAGTTACCTGGTCCTGATGGGATGCATCCTCGGTTGCTGAAAGAAGCAAAGGTAAAAATAGCAGTGGCATTGGTCACAATCTTTCAATCCTTATTGGATACAGGAGTAGTGCCGGAGGACTCGAGGGAATATAGGAACATAGATGGGTTGCCAATGTTATACCCCTATTCAAGAAAGGGGAGAGGGATAAGCCTGACATTGGTGGTGGGGAAGTTATTTGAAACCATTATCAGGAACAAAATAAACTTTAATTTGGAAAGGCCTGGGTTAAGCAAAGATAGCCAGCATGGAGTTGCTAAAGGCAAATCGTGTCTGGCTAACATGATTGAATTCTTTGATGAGGTAACAGAAATGGTTGATCAAGGTAATGCAATAGATGTTATAAAATTGGACTTACAGAAGGCATTCGACAAAGTGCCACACAGGAGGATTGTTAAAGAGGTGGAAGCCCTTGGAATTAAGGGGAAAGTGGCAGTATAGATACAGAATTGGCTCAGTGACAGGAAGCGAAGTGTGGTGGTGAACGGATATTTTTAAGACTGGGTGGTGGTTTGCAATGGTATTCCCCAAGGGTCAGTTGTGGGTTCATTATTCTTTTCATTTGTTTTATAAACGACCTAGACTCAGGTGTAGGGAGCAGCATTTTTACGTTTACAGATGATACAGAACTTAATAGATAGTGATAAGACAACAGCAGACTTCAGGATGATATAGACAGGATGGTGAAAGGGGCAGAAGCATGGCAGATGGAGTTCAATGCGGACAAGTGTGAAGTGATACACATTGGGAGGACTATTATGGAATGACAATATACTACAAATAGCATGATTTTGATAAGTGTAGTTGAGCAGAGAGACCTTGGTGTCCATACACATAAATCCTTAAAGGTGTCAGGGTAGTGAAAAAGCACATGGTTTACTTGGGTTTATAAATAGAGCCATTTATAAAAGCAAAGAGGTCATGCTAGAACTTTATAAATCACTGCTTAGGCCTCAGCTGGAGTTTTGTGGACAATTCTGGTCAGCACACTTCAGGAAAGATGTAAAGGCATTCGAAAAGATACAGAGGAAGTTTACCAGGATGTTAACAGGGGTAAGTGACTTCAATTATGAGGAGAGGTTGGAAAAGTTAGGACTGTTTTCATTGGAACAAAGAAGGTGAAGAGGTGATCTAACAGAGGTTTTCAAGATGGTGAGAGGTTTTGATAGAGTACATAGCAAAAAACTATTCCCTCTGGCGAGTGGGTCAATACCAGAGGTCATAGATTCAAAATCATTGGCAAAAGATCAAAACGGGAGATGAGAAGAATTTTTGCACAGAGAGCTGTCGGAATCTGGAACGCTCGACCTGAAAAGGTGCTGCAAGCTGATTCCATAAATAATTTTAAAAGATGGTTGGACAGGTACTTGAGAATGAGCAACTTACAGGGTTACAAACAAAAAGTGGGGCTGAGGACTGAGCTTGATTGCATTTTCAAAGAGCCAGTACAGGCATGATGGGCTGAATGGCCTCCTTCTGTGCTGTAGGTTTCCATGATTTTATGATTTTTTGAAATTATGAGGACAGGTTACATAAACCTAGTTTGCAACCCTTGAGTTTAGAAGATTGAGTGTGGTCTAATTGAGGTGTATAAAATGATAAAGGGATTTGATAGGTTAGATACAGAGAAACTATTTCCTCGGACGTGGGAATCCAGAACGAGGGGTGACAATTGTAAAATTGGAGCCAGGCTATTGAGGAGCGAAATCAGGAAGCACTTTTCCACACAAAGGGTAGTATAAATCTGGAATTCTCTCCCCCAAAATGGTCAAATGAATTTTTCAAGACTGAAATTGATAGATTTTTCTTGGGTAAAGATAGTAAGAGATATAGAGCTAGACTTTCGGCTTTGGTGTTTTTGGGGCAATAATGGCAGTGGGGCAATAAAGTTAGTGCCTGGGAACAGTCTGTGCCTCAATATGTAAGTTTGGGCAGCTGGGCCCTGAGTCAGGGGGCGCAGCGCTAAGGGAGGCGTTGTACACCACTCTTAGGGCGCTAACATAGGAAACTCCCGAGCTAAAGAGCCAGGGGGGAACAAATTGTTTTCAAAAACACTAAAACATTTCCAAAACATTGGCCACAACACCACAAGACAAATCGCAAAAAAAATTGAAAGAAAAAACAATCACGCTTACCTCAGGAGTCCATCACTTACCTCTTCGCTATCAGGATTGTTGGACCGCCTGATTTCCCAGGTATTCACTGCGAGGCGCGCTTCGGAGCATACGGGTTGGGATGAAGTCAAAACGCACACCGGTGTCGCACCAGGGACGTTGCACATCGGACGCAGCTATTCTGGGTGGTGCTATCAGCACCACCGCTAAACTGGGCCCGAGGATCACGGCGGGGTGCTGGAGGCTAACCGCCTGACCAAAACACCTCACCACCACCATTGCTGCCACTCTGGGGTGAAAAATAGAGCGGAGAGGAGCCGAAAATCCGTCCTATAATCGCAGGTAAATGGAGCTGAGGTACAGATCAGCCATTGAATAGCACAGCAGGATCGAGGACCTACTCCTATTTTCCTTTGTGTCAGTATATATGACAGCCTGCATCCATGAAAATCACCTATTATTTTCTGGTTACACAGTGGTCTTATTTCAAAGTGCCACTCTATCCTTTTCATTTCCAATGACACGATACCTTATCATGAATGTGCTAACCTACTTGTGCCAATTTTGAGGTAACTCATCATATTTCTGTGAACTGCCTGGGACTCTGTGACACTATTAACCTCTTTACTGTAGGTGGTAAATCAACATACTCAGATTTGTTGACCAAGCCACATTGGGTTTAAAGAGGCAGAAGTAAATGATTTAAACAACCTTGTGGTGCCAATAGTCGTGAAATATATTAGAGATTTAGGTCATACACTGTTCCTCGTACAGCAGTACCCCTGATTTCCAATACTAAATCCTCAACCAAAATTCTGTGTTATTTACTTTGTAATGTGCCCACCCACTCTATCTCTTATGCGCTGTCATATCAGAAACAAGTAAGTGTTGCTGCATTGACTTATCTTTTGTGATAATGCTGCCATCACTACGATCAACTTTTACCAAACATGTTACACTGTTTTATAACTGTGCAACACATTGTGAGTGACAGCGATGTTCAAAAGGGAAGTGGGACTGCTGCAAAGGTGGCCTGACATAGGGGGAGGAGAGATCCTATTACATTCTAGTTATAGTGGAGTCAGTATAAGACAGAAGTGATGGGGTACCGATCTAGAGAGCTTGCATCTCATTGCTTATACTGCAATATGGCTTAATAATTGACTCTCGCTTTGAAAAATCAAATGCCATTTACAGAGGATTGTAACTCATTTCAATATCTATTTGATTCTTTCTGCTTTTCTGTTAATCTTAAGCAAACATTAAAACAACAGACACCCAAGACGTCTTCTGGGAATTTGGCTGACATGAGTCTTGCAGTGTGAGAGCTGAATTAACATCAGCTGATACAATCATTAACCCTGGCTGTTTCCGCAGTTGTCACTTCAGCAGCATAGGTTCATTCATCTCCCTTACACGATTGAATTCAGTGGCTCTTTTAAGTCAATCCTCCCAATTATGTCACCAGCACCCTTCATTTCGACACAATTATTTTAAATCAGTTGAAACAAATAGAAGGAAAAGAAACTATAGGGGTAGAGTAGTATAGTATTAGACAGTCCCTCGTGTTGAGGGTTCTCTCGATCGTCCAACTTAACTTCAGTGGAAGATCCAGGGAAACCCCAGAAAAAAATGGCGTAAATGCCGTTTACATGATTGGGAGGAACCCCCAGAAATGAATTTAATAAAGATTATTTTGATCTATGATTTTTACAGCGACACAGATGGTACTGTTTAACTGCAAATGGCATGCAGAGCTGCACTTGACCACACAATGCACTGTGAACAAACAAAGAGATGGCAAAAAAGTTTCCAATGTTTGTGTTACATTAAATGTGCGATAAGCATATTTCCTGCATTATATTCGATTTGTATTCAATAATTTAAATTAATTACAATTAAAGCATGTGAAATTCTAAGCAATAAACAAGATTAATAATGTGGAAAAATAACCCTTGCACTAATGTATTTTCACATTTACTCATGGAATCAAAAATACAATGGACAGTGTGTCATCATGGAAAATTACTATCAATCTCATAGCAACCTGAAGGTGAGTTACTGCCTTGGAATGCACCCCATCCTATCAGCTTTATTCATAGGCAGAACTTGTAGGGTTGGCATTATTCCATTTTAATCATTGACTTTTGTCACTGATGCATATTACAAAAGTGTTGGACGGCAGTTAGTCAGATCACTTGTTCTGTAGTCTCTTGAAACTCCAATGAAATATATTTGAAAATAACAAAGTATCATCAGCACAGGTACATTCCAACGGTGAATACATTTCAAAAAGTACTTCATTGGCTGTAAAGAGCTTTGAGACATCCAGCGGTCGTGGAAGGTACTATATAAATGCAAGTGTTTCTTTCTTTCTTCTTTAACATAGATAATTTATTTTAACTATTTTTTAAAGTTTCTTTTTGTCCCTCACACCATTTCTTGTGCAGGAGACTGAATGACTGAGCTGCCTGCTGGACTCTACCATATAAGTGATGTCCTTGGATTCAACCTCCTATTTTTCATTCTATCCATGAGGTACATACTAGTTTCCATTCAGCATTGCCCACTATAAATTATTGAGTTCAGGAACTTACAGCATGAAAGATTGCAGGCACTAATCGTCCTCTCACTACTCTGGGGAGCAGCACATCGGCTCAGCTATGACCATACTGTCATAATAGTTAACAATGCTTTTCTTATTCCATCAATGAAATATATTTGAAAGATAACTAAGTATCATCACTCCTCAGTACCTGTGATGTCCGAGAGTGATACTTTACCATCATCTGAGTGTGTGAGTGGATGAACAACAATAACTTGCATTTATAGAGTGCCTTTAATGTAGTAAAATGTCCCAAGGTGCTTCATAGGAGCATTATCAGACATAATTTGACACTGAACCCCATAAGGCGATATTAGGACAGGTGAGCAACAGCTTGGTCAAAGCAGCAGGTTTTAAGGAGCATCTTAAAGGAGGAGAGGTCGAGAGGCAGAAAGGTTTAGGGAGGAATTACAGAGCTTAAGGCCTACACAGCTGAAGGCCTGGGCGCCAATGGTGGGGCAAAGGAAATCAGGGATGCACAAGAGGCCACAGTTGGAGGAACGCAGAGTTCTCAGGGCTGGAGAAGGTAACAGAGAAAGTGAGGGGTGAGGCCATGTCGAGATTTGGGGCGAGAAATTCCATTTGGAGGTGGGAACATCCGCGATGTGGTACTTTGTGTGCCAGGTACTGAAATCCCGCCCCACTCTTGAGATTACCACTGCCGAGAGGAAGTGGAGCACAAAAAACCACGCTCCAATTCCTCTCTGGGACGCTAACGGGGCAGACGGGTCAGGAGCAGGGCGCAGCGCTACACATTGGGCCACGTAGCGGTGCTGTGTAGGAGGGGCTCTCTCCTTCATTAAAGGGGCGGGCCAAAGCTGTCAACTTGGTGGGGCCCTACCTGGACCACCGGAAAGCTGGATACTGAGCCACCAGCCCGGCACTGAAGTGGGGTGCCGGGCTTCCAGATCGAGGCAGACAAAAAGCAGGAAACTATAAACCAGTTAGCCTAACATCTATTGTTGGAATAATGCTGGAGTCCATTATTAAGGAAGCAGTAAAGGGGTATTTGGAAAAGCAAAATTCAATCAAGCAGAGTCAGCATGGTCTTATGAAAGGGAAATCATGTTTGAAAAATTTGGTGGAGTTCTTTCAGGATGTAACAAACAGGGTGGATAAGGGGGAACCAGTGGATGTGGTGTATTTGGATTTCCAGAAGGCATTCAATAAGGTGTCACATAAAAGGTTACTGCACAAGATAAAAGTTCATAGGGTTGGGGGTAATATATTAGCATGGATAGAGGATTGGCTAGCAAACTTAAAACAGAGAGTCGGGGTAAATGGGTCATTTTCCAGTTGGCAAACAGTAACTAGTGGGGTGCCACAGAGATTGGTGCTGGGTCCTCAACTATTTACAATCTATATTAACAACTTGGATGAAGGGACAAGTGTAATGTAGCCAAGTTTGCTGATGATACAAAGATGGGAGGAAAAGCAATGTGTGACAAGGACACAAAAAATCTGCAAAAGGACATAGACGGGGTAAGTGAGTGGCCAAAAATTTGGCAAATGGCGTATAATGTGGGAAAATGTGAGGTTATCCGCTTTGGCAGAAAAAATAGAAAAGCAAATTATAATTTAAATGGAGAAAAATTGCAAAATGTTGTAGTACAGAGGGACATGGGGGTCCTTATGCATGAAACACAAAAAGTTAATATGCAGGTACAGCAAGTAATCACGAAGGCAAATTAAATGTTGTCCTTTATTGCAAGGGGGATAGAGTATAAAAGCAGAGAGGTCCTGCTACAACTGTACAGGGTACTGGTGAGGCCACACCTAGAGTACTGTATACAGTTTTGGTCTCCATATTTAAGGAAGGATATAATTGCTTTGGAGGCTGTTCAGAGAAGGTTCACTTAGTTGATTCCGGAGATGAGGGGGTTGGCTTATGAAGATAGGTTGAGTAGGTTGGGTCTCTATTCATTGGAGTTCAGAGAGGTGATCTTCTCGAAACATATAAGATAATGAGGGGACTCGACAAGGTGAATGCAGAGAGGATATTTCCACCCATCGGGGAAACTTAAACTAGGAGGCTTAGTCTTAGAATAAGGGGCCATCCATGCAAAACTGAGATGAAGAGGAATTTCTTCTCTCACAGGTTTGTAAATCTATGAAATTCTCTGCCCAAGAGAGCTGCGGAGGCTGGGTCATTGAATATATTTAAGGTGGAGATAGACAGATTTTTGAGCGATAACAGAATAAAGTGTGTTGGAGAGAGGGCAGGGAAGTGGAGCTGAGTCCATGATCAGATCAGCCATGATCTTATTAAATGGTGGAGCAGGCTCAAGGGGCCAGGTGGCCTACTCCTGCTCCTATTTCTTATGTTCTTATGTTCAAAGTGGCAACTGGCCACGACAAGTCAGCAAATTTTTTATTGTCCCACCTGCCACCTTCCCTATAACTTGCGAGTCTCCTGCCGCCCGTTCACATCCCCTGAAGCTGTCGCTGTCATCGCTTGGCGCAACTTCAGGGGCCATGGGGCAATTTTTGTTCCGGGGTGAAAATGGAACACTGCGCATGGTAATGAGGTCATCATCACCGGCGCAGCAAAGTGGGGCACTACCGGTTACCGCCGCCACTGAACTCCCGCGGAAATTAGCAGGAGTCGTTAGCGCCGCCGCGCCCGGGTGAATAGTTGTTTGTGACCCGTTAGTATCCCCCCCACACTCCCGTGAAGCACAAACGACCCCAATTTCTCCCCCTTGAATACAAGGATGAATATTTTACATTTGAGGTGTTGCTGTACCAGGAGCCAATGTTGGTCAGCCACATAGAATACAGACAGCAGTGCTTTGGACAAGCTCAAGTTTATGGAGGGTGGAAGATTGAGGCAGGCCAGAAGAGCATTGTACTTGGTCTTCTAATCTGAGGAAGGACGTGCTTGCTATTGAGGGTGTGCAGCGAAGGTTCACCAGACTGATTCCCGGGATGGCAGGACTGACATACGAAGAAAGACTGGATCGGCTAGGCTTATACTCACTGGAATTTAGAAGAATGAAAGAGGATCTCATATAAAATTCTGACGGGACTGGACAGGTTAGATGCAGGAAGAATGTTCCCGATGTTGTGGAAGTCCAGAACAAGGGGTCACAGTCTAAGGATAAGGGGTAAGCCATATAGGACCGAGATGAGGAGAAACTTTTTCACTCAGGGAGTGGTGAACCTGTGGAATTCTCTACCACAGAAAGTTGTTGTCCAGTTCGTTGGAGTTAGATGTGGCCCTTACAGCTAAGGGGATCAGGGGGTATGGAGAGAAGGCGGGAGTGGGGTACTGAAGTTGCATGATCAGCCATGATCATATTGAATGGTGGTGCAGGTTCGAGGGGCCGAATGACCTGCTCCTGCACCTATTTTCTATGTTTCTATGTTTCTAAGTCTGAAGGTAACAAGTGCATGGATGAAGGTTTCAGCAACAAATGGACTGAGGGAGAGGCATCGACAGGTGATATTATGGAGGCAGAGTAGGCGGTCTTGATAATGGAGAGGATATGGGCTCATAAGCTGAGCTCTGCGTCAGATAGGATGTCAAGGTTGCGAGCAGGCTGGTTCAGAGAATGGCCAGTGAGGGGGATGGAATCGGTGGCTAGGGAATGGAGTTGGTGGCACGGTCGAAGACAACAGCTTTGGTCTTGCCAATATTTAACCCCTACCAGACCTTCACCAGTCACAATGTAAGCCAGTCATTAGGAGGTACAAATCAACAGCACAGGAAAGACTCCTCCTCCTCCCTTTGCGACACATTTTCTCTTGTTGGAGTTGATTGTGTATTTCCTCCTCCATCCCACCCTCTTACCCCACTTTACCAAAGCAGAGCATTTCTGCTTTAACTCTTTTAAATAATACAATTCAGCCATGTGTCCCCTTATTAAAGGGGCACAACCACAAGGATCTGCAAACTAACCAAAAACCTTGAAGAAAACCTAACAAATCAAATCAAAATTTGGTTGCCGGGGGTGATGATGCACTCCAATGCCTCCGGTGCTCACCGGTCGCGAAAGGCCACGAGCGTACCGGGAGATACCTCGTGCTCCAACTCCAGGGACACCCAGGAGCGAACATAGCCACGGAAGAGAGGCAGGCAGTCGGGCTGAACAACCCCCTTGACCGCCCGCTGCCTGGACTGGTTAATGGCCACCTTGGCCAGGCCCGGAAGGAGTCCCACGAGGAGACCCTCCAACCTACCTACTCCCCTCTGCACCGGGTGCCCAAAGATCAGGAGCATGGGACTGAAGTGCAGCCAGAAATCGAGGAGCAATCCCTTCAAATACTGGAAGAGGGGCTGCAACCTCACACACTCCATAAAAACGTGGAACACAGACTCCTCCAGATCTCAGAAAATGCAGGCAGTCTGGGAATCTGTGAACTGACTTAAAAACTTATTGCACAGGACTGGTCCGTGCAGCACCCTCAAGGCCAAGTCCCCAATAGCATTGCTGCTTTAACATATCACACTACTGCAGTTACCAAGTGTCAATTTATATAATTAAAGTAAGGGCATTTTTCTGTTGTAAATGAGTAGCACTGTGGTTAACTCTCTTTACAAGATACCATTTGGAATGCCTTCTTTGTGTTTTTTTTTAAATGAAAGTAGGATACAGCCGTATATCCCTGAGGACGACCATTTTCAAAAAAGATAGATTTTAATGAACCTCATGTAATCTCCTCCTCCCTCCTGGGAGAATAGTGACTTTATTGTGTCTATCATCCTACCATGCACTGTCTTGGGGGGGGGGGGGGGCAGGTTCAGTTTCAGCTGGATAAGAAGATGCAGTTGCCTTCAGCTATCGGCAAAATACATGTGCAAGAGCTCATTAATTTCTACTTGAAATTAATTTATTTTAAATATTTTGTATTTTAAATAACAGCTGATGGATAATGAATGTTGCAGCCTAACACTCCTTTCAGCAGCTGTTACTATCCGTGCCTGAGCTAGCCACTGTGTATTGGAATATAAATCCTAAGTGAGAAACACAAATGACAAGTGTTTGTCAAACTGATGTTATTTTGTTTCAAAGTGTGATAGCAGGAGAAACATTAACAAGGGAACATATGTCCAACCAAAAAATATATAAGACTTATGACCTAAAGTAACACACATTAATATTTCCCTTTCAAGGAAGACACAGGCTTCACCGCTTGGTGAAGGTGTGAATATTCCATTGAAGCATATTCAGTGTGTTGCATACAGCATCACATATATTGCAAGTGCTTTAGCTGATTAATAGTGTTATAGTGAAACTCACTTATTAAAGGCTGAATCTCTACAATCCTAATACACATGATCTGCCAGTGCAGTACTAAGGGAGCGCTACACTGCCGGAAATGCTGTCCTTTGGGTGAGATATTAAAACGAGCCACTGACTGCTCCCTCAGGTGGACGTAAAAGATTCCACGGTACTATTTCGAAGACCAGGGGCGTTCTCCCTTGTATCCTGGTCAATATTTATCCCTCAACCAACGGCACTTTAAAAAGATTAGCCGGTGATTAATCACATTGCTGTTTGTGGGTGCTTGCTGTGTGTAAATTGGCTGACGTCTTTCCTACATATAACCAGTGACTACACTTTAAAAGTACTTCATTGACTGCAAAAGGACTTTGCGACATCCTGAGGTTGTGAAAGACGCTATACTGAATGAATCTTTTTTCCCCCCTTTAACCAAAACATTTATTGTTTGAATGGGTTAGAGGTGCAGATAACTTGAGATGACATCCATTGGTTGTATGGTTCAGGTCTGGCCTATTGGGAAATCACGGAATCATAGAAATTTACAGCAGGAAAAGAGGGCATTTCGACCCATCGTGGGGCAGACAAAGAGCTATCCAGCCTAATCCCACTTTCCAGCTCTTGGTCCGTAGCCCTGTAGGTTACAGCACTCCAAGTGCACATCCAAGTACTTTTTAAATGTGGTGAGGGTTTATGTCTCTACCACCCTTTCAGGCAGTGAGTTCCAGACCCCCACCACCCTCTGGGCGTAAACATTCCCCCCTCAAATAACCTCTAAACCTCCTACCATGACTTTAATGTCCCGTGATTCGCCTGCTTCCTTTGTCTCTGGGATTGCCGTGGCTGGCGGGGGAGCCGGTGGGTCGCCCCAGGGAGCAAGGCAACCACCTGAAGTGCGCTGGTGAGTTTCCTGGTCTGTTCCAAATTTAGCGACTGAGCCAGCCAGGGAACGGAATCCCAAAATATATCCTCCGTTCTTCGGCTGGTTAAACTTTGTCTGCCCTACGTCATGGAACACAGACGGTAATTCCCAATGAACCAACTGTACGTTTCTGCACATCCTTCAAACGGATACTGATCAGTCCTATTGTTCCGGGTATGGGCCCGCCTCGAGTCTATCAGCGGGAATTTCCCACATCCTGCTGCTTTCCGTGTCTACATTCCTGCTTTAATATCTGCTTAAAACAAACGGCTCTTTGATCTCACTTTCTCCCTGCCCTCTGTCTTAAGCTTTACTGTCTATTTCTTTGTTGTGTCTTGCTCAAAGTATAATTTCCTACTCCGCGGCGATTCTCTCTTCCGCTTCTTTCTATTTGCATGTTGCCTCTTACTGTTTAGCTGCCCGAGCTGATTGTGACTTCATTTTCTAAACCAGACGGCGTGCTCCCCGAGTTAACAATCTCCCGTTTCTAACCCCCCTCGGGCTCCAGTACAGACCTTCGTTCAGACTGCAGAGGGCGACAGCTAAATGTAATCTGTGCTCACAGTCCCGTAAAACTGGGGGAAATTTTATTTTGCAAATGCCCTTTTCGAGTGCTGTGGCGGAACGTGTCCAGGCAAAGCGCTCGTTTCTGTTCGCCTGTTGTCCACGCATGGTTTCTGGTCCTAAACTCGCAATAAGGTTCCCTTGTCCGGAAAATGTAATTTGTCCCATTATACCTTGTGAGTTCTGAAAGGGTCTGCTCCCCAGACCTTAACCTGCCTTTTCCCAATTCCAGATACTGAGGGATCTGCTGTGCATGCCCATCATTTTCTGATTCCTTTTTCAATTTCAGATTTACAATTATTTCCTTTCTAAATCCCTCGACTATGTCCCACGCCAACGATACACAGTACAACCAAGCGATTAGAATAATTTGAAAAGTTGGGTCTTAAGTACTAGCTAAAGTAAATGAGTAATTTAATACTCGGTATTCTGTTGAAAAGAACAAGTGTAAAAAGCAACATTACATATGCAACACCCTTTTGAAGATGTGAAGCAACTGACTTGGCATTACACTCCTGACTCGGTGCACTATCTTCCGAAGGAGTTATCCGCACTTTCCATAATAATGGTGCTTTGCTATAGCCACGCACACCTCCTCCACGATTCTGCATATCCATATCAGCCCAGCTGTGGATATTAAAACACAGGCTCTGACTTTATCCGAAGCAGTACCATTTCATCTCTGCAAGGGGAAAAGAAAAGCTATAGGAGTGGTAATGCATTTGTGCTAATATAAAAATGATCACCACAAACTAGTCACCACAAGACATATTTCTGCCTCGATAGGGACAAAGGTGAAATGTTTGCAATTGCCACATTTAATGTTAAAATTTAAAATTGCACTCAAACATGACGTTTTATGTGTTGGCGGTGGATGTGTGTAGCTATAGCAAGAGTTGCTGCAGCATTATTAAGTGGAAGGTGCAGGGGAAAAGAGAGTGAAATCCCGAGAACACCGGGCTGCGGAAGAGTGGCGAACGCGGAACGTGTGACTGACAAAACTGACAGCCAATGATATTGCGCGGTGGCTCCCGCCCACTCAACAGTAGCCAATCAACGAAAGTGGGGCGTTGCAACATTGTGAATAGAATGAGCCGGGCAGCCAATCAGCTGAAGGCGGGAGTGGGGAGGGGGGGAAACTGCGAGTTTGATTGACAGGGTGGGCGGCCGGAGCATGTAGTTCAGCGCTTCGCCTGCACAGCAGCCCAGGCTGAATGTGGACTACAAGCACCAGCAGAACCAGCAGCCGCTGCACCGCCCTCAGTGCGCTGGGAACCGGACTGCTCCAAAGCGAGCCCATGCTCCATATATGGAGAAGGCGGGGAACAATCGCTCCCCTCCCATCCGCGGTGACAGCGCGCCGGGATTGGCAGCGAGATGTTATATTAGGAGGTGCACAAGCCCTAAGCAGAAACAGTTGTGGGTAGCTTGCAGCGCTGAGCAGGGCAGGGGGAAGGCAAGACTAGATCCAAGGCGCTCCTTTTTTTAAGGGAAGAAGCCAGCGTTCCGCACATCGCCTGCTACTTTTCCACCGGCGATTATTTGTCTTTTGCTGTTAGCATCTGATCACCCAACGAAGTTTCCTTTATTTTTTAACCTCCCTCCAAATCCACGTCAATGAAGGAAAGAAGGCCAAGCCAGAAGCTTAATAAAAACGCGATGGATACTCAAACAGTGAAATGCAAAATAGTTGTGGTGGGAGACAGTCAATGTGGAAAGACCGCTCTGCTGCATGTTTTTGCCAAGGATTGTTTTCCAGAGGTATGTTCCCGGATCTGATTGACTTTGTGATTGTGTCTGATATTATTAATGATCTTTCGAGTTACGACGTTTTAATTATATAAACTGAACGGAATCCACGCACCTTTTTGTCGTTTTATTGTGTTTTTAACATTTACTGGCAGGTGCTGTTAAATCTACTTTCATATGCCTGCGATTTATTTTAAATGATTTAGCTTTTCAATGACTTAATCTTTTGACGGTGAATGTGAAATTATTGCATGCACACCTGTTTTAAACACTTTCTGCTTCTTGGATTGTTTCCCTTTGTATTTTTAAACATTCAAAAAAAATCTATACTTCAAAATCGCTCTCATTCTTTGTGTTTAGAGCTATGTGCCCACCGTCTTCGAAAATTACACCGCTAGCTTTGAGATTGAAACACAAAGGATAGAACTCAGTCTCTGGGATACTTCAGGTAAGAAACATCCCAGCTCTTGAATTTTAATTTAAAAAAATCTCTTTCCTCCCCTCCCGGAGTCAACATTTGGCGGCGGCGGATGACAAGAGCTCCAGGAATTTTAGGCACTGTGCTAACCCAAGCCAGCATCTCGAACCCCTCTGGGCTTCTTCACCCAGTTAGAAACCTGCGTTACTTAACCGGCAGCAACTTGGGTGATCCGGCTCAGAAACATGTCAATCTGCTATCTTAAGAAAACCGTGTTTTAATACGAGTCTACTGTGTGCTGATTGTTGAGATCGGGGATTAGGATGACATTCTAAATATATTTTAAGTACCAATGGCCAAGGACGCGCTCTCGACAAGAATCTATTTTTTTTCGCCAATGGTTTTGGTGCATAGCCTGGCAATTGACACGGGTTGGTTTCTTCAACAAAGGGACGGCGACGGACGGCGCCTCTGGGCACTCCAGGCCAGTAGGCAGGTAGATAGACACAGGCTGTTTTACAAGCGAAAATTGTTTTTTAAAAATAAAGTACACCACACCGAGAAATCGGATGTTCCGAGCGTTATCCCACTGTAGTTGTCTTAAGGTTTTCAGATAAAGGGATGGGAACCCAGGGAATGTGAAGTCAGGAGACGGGAAATTCTTTCGATTCGATTCGGCGAAGGAGCATCTCGGGTTCAACCACAAAGTATTTAAATACGATCCAACTTCGTCCTACACGGCGGGAAGGGTGGGTTACATTGGAGAAATACCCCTTAATACCCTAGAGGTCTCTTTTTTTAAGGGACTTAAAATGTTTATATGAATACATTTTGATGTCGTGTTCTTAAATTATTCCTGAATACGCTTACTGATACATAAATGTAATGATATCACAAATCACTGTAGTCAGCCTCCGGCCGGTTACACTACATTATATTTATTGGAGTTTCTTGTATGCACTTGCATAACATGGCAGTTTAGAAGAGGGTTGGAATGGACAGAGATAGGATGGTCCAAAGTCCTCAGCTTGCGGTTTGTTTGAAAGTTGTCTTCATGTACAAGCATGAAAGCACTGTATTTAAAGGCACATCAAAAACGGAAAGATGGTCGAGGAGTCGAGATAACTGCCCCGATTGCCAGCAAGGGAGTTTGATTGCTTGCAGAGGCTTGTGTCGATCAAGCATTCTTGAAATGGTTTCCATTTATGTGAGCTAACAGTGCTGGAATTTTTCCTTTCCAGACTGGTATTTCAGGAATTGCGTTGACAAGCCATAAAGACTGTCCGGAGCGTAAATCAATCTTTTTACCAGCAGAGGCAGCGAGAGGACAATGTCGCCCCCTATATAAACCAGTTGTCATGGTGTACTTTTTTTTCTCCCCTCTCAACAGAATGTGACCCCACATAGGAGATGTTGGATATCTCCAGAAATCGTCTTTACACTTTACTTACTCGACATTTTTCCAAAGACAAAGGCAGAATTGTAAACCATACAATTAGTTCATTAAGACAGGACAAGATTCCAGATTTTCCTTGCCCCCCCTCCCCAATCATTGCTTCGACTCCCACTGTGTGAACCCATTGTGTACCCATTGCATCGGATTTCCTTTGTATCGAGTGAATTCCTGGGTAGATGCATTCCAGGCAATAATCATATTACATTTTAGAATAGGTATTGATATTGGAATTCAGACTGTTGCAATAAATTATATTGGAAGGGCAGACAGCTTCAAACTCCCTATAATTAAATCTGTGATTGACTTCCTCAGTCTCTTTGGTAAGTTAGGTTGTCGGCTATTTAGTTAAACCTATCAGCTTCCTCTTGATTAAAAGGTATCTAACAATTAACTGTGCAGAGAGAGAGATTTAGAAAGACATTTGGCTAATGTCTTATAATAATGGGGCACCCTGGAGACTTGCAACTTAAAGTACTTTACATCCTGAATTTCAGAATAAAATAAAACAATGTACTGAATTAAAATGTTAAATTGAGTGCTTAGAATTTGTTTTCCTCCGTATTATGGAACACTTATTAAAATCTGGCGTGGATTTAAAGTGCCATTTATACTTGCTTAAAGCTGATTATATAATAGCTTCATCAAAGTGTTATTTTTCTTCGAGGAGTGATGTGCTGGGAATATCAATGACTTGGGTATCCTTCAACTGCACTCCGAACACTTCGAGACGTCTGCCAGATAATTTTATTTCGTTATAATTGGTTAAATCCTCTCACTACTATCCTGCTTTTGGCTGGAATCCTCTGTGGGTCACAGCGCTGCCCATCGTGGGCCAGCTAATTACTTGTCCCCCTTAAATGTGCTGCTCCATTAAACTAGCCATGTCATTCAAAACACAGTAGGCATTCCCTACTGAAGCAAGACAAAAGCTTTAAAGAGCCTTTGAAACCTTAGGTGGTGGCTATTTTTAGGGCACTTGCTTAAGGCTTTCTAATACCAAAGCAATGGCTTTACCATGAGGCCAGAACTTCCAAAATCATGAGAGTTCTGCATTCCTGCTTCCCAATTTTGCATGAACACCGATGATGGATTGGTTGTTAATCAAAAGTTGGACCACTAAATTTCAGAGGTCCAACAGAGATAATGATATTGCTTTGTCCTTTCTAAATGGACTGTCCCCTTTATGTAAATACACTTGGATTATGATTCATTGCTGGAAAATATCCCCCTCTTCACTGCCTTTATGCTCATAATTAATTAATATTTAAAATTCTTAATACCTAATGGCAGCCCAGGTCCCTTGTGAATCTTTGAAATACTTGGGACAGTTAATATCTCTGGTTGGTGATGAAACAAAAGATTTCTAATTGGATTGTACACACATTAACAATTTACATGATTCCATTACAAAATTCTTGAGCTATTATCGCTACAGCCTTTAAGGAACTGATCTCACTATTTCTCGTAGATAAGGTGCCACAATTTGCAAACGTTATAATACCACTTTATTGCTGAAAAAAGTCTACGCATGATGAAAGATTTACTAACAATACTTGAATGTTGGAGCACATGTTTAACTTTTTACTCCTGGAAACTATAGTGAAATTCTCATTATGGATGTCTTAAGATTTCAAATGGTGTGTGTGTGTTAGTCATACTGAATAGAGAGTCGGGATGATATTTAAAAACATACTAAGTTTGTCTAGCAACCCAACTAGTTTGCCCTGTTTTGTTTGTGAGTGTAATGTTATTGGAAAATGTAGCGATGGTTCCAGAAATAAGACCGACCAGTTGATAAAAAATAAGTAATGGCCTATGCATAGCCTTCTTGATATTGGTACTTGAGAAAGAACTGGTATTACCATATAGAGCTCTATTGGCCTGGTGCAGTAAATTGTAAGTAGGAAGGGCATTCAGTTTGGTGGCAGCAGCTAATTGCCTTTGGAACAGAAGTTCTGAAATTATGTGCATTGTAAAGATAAACTTACCTTGCAGACAAGAGTGCAGCTGTTTGATCATTTATCTTGTCTTAACTAGGCCCAATGAAATGGTGACCCAAATCAATGTTCTCTTGTCCAGTCCTCTGGCAAGAAGATAGTTGAAGAACCCATGATCCATATACAATCTTATCTTTAATGTGGTGACTGCTCTGCAGATGATGGGGTCTGCTGAAGATCTTTGATTGTCAATACCCCGTACTACTTAGCCAGTGTGTGTAACATCAGACGTTTTAATTTTAACTGCTTAAATTAATGTTTTCATGCCCCTTTGTAAATGGTTACAGTAAAATAGTGTGCATAATGCCTGCTTGATAGCTCAAGGTAATTTGAAAACCTTAAATACTTAATAGTTTATAGCTGTATTACCCTGTTCATCAATATTGCTTCATGATTCTCCACAGTAAGATTTTAGATAGTACTTTGAACAGATTCTTGGGCTCATTTGCCTCCCTTGAACTACAGCTCATGTATTGACAGCATTTTGTGTGAATCAGGGTGAATGAATTGATTATGCAGTAGCCACATTGGGCCCATGACTGAGGCTGGTTATCAAATAGCACCCATACAACAATGGATTTTCCTGCAAAAACTGAGATGAGATAGTTATACTAGCATGAATTTCATGAGTTGCAGCTGAAACTCCGGCCAGATATGAAGTTGAGAAAGAAATGCAATTCTGTTATGGACAGTAAGCACCCAGTGATGTGGTATGGTCCCATTTCAGTTTGGCTGTCTAATCTTGGAGTGAAGATGTATCTATTGATAACCCAGCTTGTGGGCTTCTAGGCTATGAAGTTTAAAGCATCACTCTCTCTCACACACACACTGATTTATAATGGTACAGTTAGTGAAATTTCAAAACGCCCATCTATACATTTATATTCAGTTTTCCTCACCAACTCATCACATATTGCTTAGGCATAATTGTACTTTTGGTTCACGAGTCAGTATCTCACAATGCTCCTCGTGTTTTAAGCTGTGTGGGGGAGGAGATTCTTTTTGAACTAGTTTCACTGAAGTCCCTGTAGAATTACCAGGTGCGATAAACCTTAAGCTTCCAATTATGCTGCAACATATTGGAGGACTGAACTGCTGCACTGCATTTTATGTTGCCATGTTTACACAATTAAAAAGAGCTCCCCAAATCATGATTCCTCTTTTGATCTTCTTAGTGAATTTTTTCATTCCCCTCCCCAACACTCAGCTTAACTTTAACAACCACATAAATATTGTTCAGTTCCTTCAGACCTGTAACTTGATTAAACACAACCCACTAGGTTCCTTGCTGTTGCAAATACATTGCCTTAGAACCTAACCTGTGCCCCCTCATTCGA
This sequence comes from Pristiophorus japonicus, assembly GCF_044704955.1. NCBI lineage: Eukaryota > Metazoa > Chordata > Chondrichthyes > Pristiophoridae > Pristiophorus > Pristiophorus japonicus. The sequence continues at coordinate 45,527,216 of NC_091979.1, forward strand.
CTACAAGAGTTTAGCTTGACGCACGATGATGCCAAAAGACACAGTGCAAGATTGTAAAGTATTCGTATAGTCCAATGGTCCTTGTATTATTGAGTCCCCATTTTATTTTATTTCCTTACCAAAAGCATTTACAACAGTCATGTGCAACCCTGTTAACTGCTTTTCTCAGGTGATCAGTATGGGAGATTAGGCAATATTTTCATTGTATCATTTAATTTCACACGCGAACATCTGTGAAGCTTCAAAGTAAATTAGCTTTTGGTTCACTGGGGGAATTCTAATTGTGCATTATATGCAGTTGGAAGGATTGGATTAACTACCAAATTATAACCATTGTCTGTAAAATGCATTATACTTTCTAGTTCATTGTTTAAATGTAAGTATTACATGAGAATGAAGAATATGTGAAATATGAGATATCTGTCTCTAGATTATGTATTGCCCACTCTTCTAAAATTAAGTGATTTTTAAGAAAATGTTAAGTATAATTTGAGTGTTGTGATCTCCCTATAATTTTAATTCAACTCTTGATACCTGAATGCTCACCCAGATCTGTGTCGTCTGAACTAAAATCATCTTGGTGTTACAAGTGGGGAGTCAATTGAAAGTGGTTAAGAGTGGCAGCAAGAATTGCATGATATGGGTGGAACTCTGTGGAATGCCCACTGGTATTGACATCACAACAGTATGTTGTAATGCTCATTCCTTTCAAAATGGATATTGAATGGGATTCTGAGAGATTCCAGATCAGTGGTACTGTTTTTATGTGAGTGATCTGAACACTTGACAAATTCCACTCCAGTGTAGAAGGAGATTCCTGTGGGCAGTGTCCATTTCATTCCCATGGCATTCTGATCCATGGAATGTGGATATCTTTCTCTGCTGCTCGTGCTCTCGTATACCAGTGATAATACAACAGAAGCTCAATTCTGAGCAGGCCAGCCAGACTGCACTAAAGACTTGCTCCTAATCCAGTGAAGACTTCAGGAAACTTAAGTGATTGGGAAGAATAGACTAAATTTAAAATAAAGAAAATAATTAAACAATCCATTGAGCTAGAGTGACTCGCCAGCTGAATGAGGACTGACGAGGACTCTGGCACTACACGCTTCAGTTTCTGAATCCAGTGGGTTTGAGTGATGGGTGTTACAATTCTAAACTGCAGTGCAATGAGCCGCAGTATTTGTCAGGAAGCAAATGAAAAAACCTGTAAAATGAAAAGGCAGAACAGTCAGACACTCTGGTCACAGCTAATAACTTGCCTCTCATTTTAATGTGCTTTCTAAACTCAGTTTACTAAACTGATCCTGTGTGATGAAGTGATAATTCTGCTTTAATAGCCAATGCTAGCCTTTCAGAGCTTGATGTCACTTGTGATTTTAGTTTTTCATTCTTTGCCCACACCCAGTGCTTCGACAATTGGCAATGGTGATACTACAGTCAATTCCTGTTTGTTATAAATTTAATGTAATAACTTTATTGGGAGAAGGTTAAAATATGCTCAGTCATGTTATGAAATAATGCAGTTTTGACCATCCAGGCACAGAATTCAAACACAGTATTTACAAGAAATCCACTAAATTAGGAGCTGAAATCATTGGTTTAGTAGGAATAAAGGCAGTAGTTAACAATGAATTTTCAAAATTCATTCTTGTAAAATAATTCATTATCAGCTATGTTGCAAACTACAATTAGAATTGCCTCTTTTTACTCCAGAAGCCCATTACGTGCTCTAAGTGGAATACTCCGTGGCTGTATGGAGGCTGGGTCATGCTAGCTGTAAATCAACAGGTCATGGAGGGTTGCCATTGAGGCTACGGCCGATAAACCTGTTTTAATCCAGTTTCTTAAGCTACCAGGCTTTGCATTGCCCCCTTCTCACTCATTAATCATCAAACCTGACATAATGAAGAACACATTGTTGCATATTACAATTAAAATGGACCCTTTACAGTAGAAGGCCGTTCTGTTCTATAAGTCACTCTGGTTGTTTGCACAGTACCTAAAGCAAGGGAAAACAATCGTGATTATATTATGTCCATTTTTGGGGAGGAGAAAAACCTATCCAGCTATTTATTGTAACAAATGTGATTTGCTCATTTTAGGTACTACGGTGTACTTTATTTTTCGCAACTTTTGTCTGATAAATGCTCAGTGGTAGCACTCTTGCCTCTAAGTCAAACCCTGACTCCAGAGACTTCAACACACAATCTAGGTTGACACTTCAGTGCAATACTGAGGGAGCGTTAACACTGTCAGAGGTGAAGAAAAAGATGTTATACCAATAACAACTCGCATTTATGTAGCGCCTTTAACATAGCGCCTTTAGAGTAGTAAAGCATCCCAAGGCACTTCACGAGTGTTATGAAACATTTTGACACCGAGACAGACAGGTGAGTGGTATGTTTTAAGGTGCATCTTAAAGGAGGAGAGAGAACTGGAGAAATGTAGGAAGTGACTTCTGGAGCCTGGGGCCTAGACCGCTGAACGCTCGGACGCCAATGGTGGAGCAATTAGGGGATGCGCAAGAGACTGAATTGTAGGAGTGCAGAGATCTGAGGGTTGTAGGACTGGAGGAATTTAGAGACTGGGAGGGGTGAGGCCATGGAGGGATTTGAAAACCAGGATGAGAATTTTAAAATCGAGGCGTTGCCAGACCAGGAGTCAATATAGGTGGGCGATGGGTGAACGGGGCGTGGTGCGAGTTGGAATACAGGCAGTAGAGTTTTGGATGGGCTCAAGTTTATGGAGGACGGAAGATGTAAGGCTGGCCAGGAGAGCATTGGAATAGACGGGTCTAGAGGTAACAAAGGCATGGATATGAGGCCTTTTTTGCCTGCTCAGATGGATGTAAGTATCCCGTTGTGCTATTCAATGAAGAGCAAGGGAGTTCTTCTGTTGTCCTGCCCAACATTTATCCATCGGCCAACATCACGAAAACAGATTATCTCATTATTTATCTCGTTGTTTGTCAGATCATGCTGTGCACAAATTGGCTGCCATGTTTGGCTACTTTGCAATTCTGGTTGGTGGAATTCCTGGAGGTTTGATCACGTGATGTCTGAACATGTGACGTCTGTACCCATTACTGCATTTACATTATAACTGTTGGGTCTTTGTAGTTCAATATCCTTTTTCGTGGTTTCCCGTCAGCAGCTGTTGTGCAAGAAGCTCCAAGAACCAGGAGGTGGGGAAAGAGGGGAAACCGAAGGCGGGGGGGGGTGATGATGTCACCGAGCTGGAGGCTTCTCCATGGCAGCGGCTGTTGACATCACTGAGCGCGGGGGTGGGCCGCTGCTGGGGTGAGTTTAGGCCTCCGTTTTCCCAAGCTGTTAGCAGCAGTGAATGGGCGATTCATGCCCCATTCCAGGGAGTTTCCCGGCCAATCCGGGAGGGTTAGCAACCCTAATATTTCAAAAGACTTCATGGGAAGTGAAGTGCTTTGGAAGCACGTTTAGATGTTATATAAATGCAAGTACTTCTTTATTTGTATTTTAGTACCATAACAAAGTGGAGTTATCATTCTTCAAATGGCATGAATTTGAAGGGCTGTCATTTGGGTATTTGAACATGTGCAGATTAAATATACTGAAGACTTTTTTTTCTGGTGTTTAACAAACACCTTTATTTTTTTGTCATATCTGTTTTATGGTAATGAGTGTTAACAGCTCCTGTCTTACCAGCCTTGAGGATCCGAATTACGTTCTTCCCCTGAGCTGTCTGCATGTTTTTTTAAACCACTGTGCCTGAAATGAGCTACCAGGGGAATTCTACAGTTTCATATTTAAGGGGTGTTCAACTGAAGAATGCCAGATTGGGGCAGACGAGACTTTGCTTGTTAGGCTGCAGTTTAATGTATGTGCTGTGCACAAAGACGATTGTACAACTGACAATTTGGGTTGTTTTTTTATCCAGGATCTCCCTACTACGATAATGTCCGACCGCTTTCCTACCCAGATTCTGATGCAGTTTTGATTTGTTTCGATATAAGTCGCCCGGAGACCCTCGACAGTGTGCTCAAGAAGGTAGGTGCACCAAATAGCTTATTTCATTTTAACACACACAATGTAATTATGATTTGGAGAGAAATTATTTGCCAGAAAGGGACATCACTTTATCCCATAATGTAGTTGTCATAAAGCGCAGAGGATCCAAACTCTCACTCCTTCACGTCTGTTTCCTAAGTGGAGTTATATCCCACAGTATTAACACCTCAACCACCTTCACTTGAAAAACACTCAGTTGATCATTTTGTCTTCTCCTTGTTTTTGTTCAACAAATTAGTCCTGCCACGTTTACGGTGAAAACACAGCTTTTTGAATCCTGCTTGGCATTGTTTATTGAATATTGTACTGACAAATCAAACCGTTTCTGAAAACATGTAGAGAACGTACAGTACTAACTTTTTGAAGCTGAAACAAATGCATTTACCGAAGGAAGCCCTCGCTCTGTATAATTTCTGCATTGATATCCTGACTTGTCAGTTCCAGTGCTGTCATAGATTGGGTGTGAATGGCATTCACTGGAAGTTGACCACAGTGGAATGTGATGATGTAATTGGAGTGGAACTTTCAACACAAATGGCTGCCTTGAAGCTAGCAGATAATCGTTTGGAAGCATAAAGCAGTGGAACAAGAAATATTAAGAGTTCTGATGGAAGGTGCATGCATTTAAGAGTATGCCAGAATTCTTCACAATGAGTACTGTGCCCAAAGGCATTCTCTTGCTGGCCTGTTTTAACAATTTAGGTGCTGGTGTTGATGGGTTTTGACTCTTGTATTCTACATTTATAAATCTATTTCAGTATCCTATTACAATCTCCATGCGGTTCATCGCAGCCTGTTAACTGCCCTTTTAAAATAAAATCGAGAGGGATAACAAGCTAAAGTGGATGCAAGCAAAAAGTCAATGAATTTACAATCTGCTTTTTCCAATAACCTAGATTAAATTTAGCTGCAGTAAATGTCACAGCGAACCTTCTGTTTAGGTTATTGTGGAAAGAAGGCAGCTGTACCTCTTAATAAACCTTGGAATAATAGCTCTGTGTACATTGCTTTGAATTGTTCCTGCTGGAGGGGCTCACGTTTGTTTGCAGTCTTGCGTACAGCTGTGACTTTTGACTCATTGCACCATGAGCGCAGTGGCTAACTCACCGGGAGGATTCCAAGTAGATAAACGAAACAGTGCGTGCTGTGCCAAGTCTGCCTGCCAGTCTCCAGTATGCCTGTGAAGGGAAGCTTGCGTAAGGGAGGCATTTAATAGTCACATCCTGCAGGACATCTAGCATCAGGACTGAGACAGCTGGCCCCCATTTTCAAGAATTGTTAAAATCCCATGGCCGTCACGCTCGCTTTCTCTGACTTTCAGTTTTGATCTGCTGTGCAACACTCCCAGTAACTTGGTTTAATTTTGTCAGAGATGGAAAATACATTTTCCAGAAATAAATATCTGTAATCGAAGACATTGAGTAATTATGTTCTAACATAATGCCCTTATAGAAGAGTGGCTGGTGACCTTCTGTCTCTCGATGGTACTGTTTGTTCTGCACATAAGCTGTTCTACATGCTGTTCCTGCTCTATCTTTGAACAATCCTAAATAGAATTCAAAAGGATATGTTCTGGCAGGGTGACCTGCAGCCTCCATTCCTGTCCCATGTCTCATCTGTTCATTTACCAATCCAAATGGCACAGAAACAAAGGCAATTCACCTTCCCGTCAGGTGAAAGTCTTGATGCGAGTTTGGCAACTGTTTTCTACCAACGCAATCGCATTTCTTGAAGCTTGTATAATGACAAAAGCAGTATCTGTGTTATTAGATTGATATGTACAGGCAACAAGTAACACAGCCAGTGTTTATTAACGCGCTATCTCAGCTCGAGCGCGACAGGGTTGAGTGAAGTGCCTGTGTGCACTGTTTTAACTCTGTGACCCAGAACTTTATTGCAATAGTACCCTCAGGAATTTAATGCAAACATATCTAACAGTGAACTAAAAATAGCACACAGGGATTTCAGCCACCTAGTGATTGTTTTTAAACTATCTAATTGCAGTGTGGAAAATACTAACCCAATACCTAATTCATTGGCTTTAATTTACAATTCACATCATTAACATTAGGAAATTACATTCGGATCAGCTAATTAATAGGAACCATTTCTTCTTTAATCACTGACATATAATAGTGATACTTGTATTTTTATGCTTAGAATTTCCTTATTCCATCCCCTTGCCTACAGTGTCAGGCTGAACCAGACTCTTTGCAACCTCGGCGCCCTATTTGACCCTGAGCTGAGCTTCTGACCCCATACCCTCTCTCACACAAAGCCCACCTACTTCCACCTCTCTAATATCTACCCCTGCTTCAGCTTATCTTCTGCTGAAACCCACCTCCATGCTCCAGGCACAGCCATTTCAATGCTCTCCTGGCTGGCCTCTTAACTTCCACCCTCTATAAATTGAGCTCATCCAAAACTCTGCTTGTATCCTAACTCGCAACGAGTCCAGCTCACCCATCACCCTGGGCTCACTGACTTGCATTTGCTTCCAGTCCACCAGCGCCTCGATTTTTAAAATTCACATCCGTGTGCTCAAATCCCTCCATACCCCTCGCTATCTGTAACCTCCTCCAGTCCTAGCACTCTCCCCATTGATTCCATCCCCCTCCACCACTTAACTCCAACTACCGAAGCTACTTTTTGCACCTCTTGTGCCTTCGTCCCACCATTGGCAGCCATGCCATCAGCCATCCAGGCTCCAAGCTCTGGAATTCCCTCCCTTATTCTCTATCTCTGTCCTCCTTTAAGATGCTCCTTTAAAAACCTACTTCTTTGACCAAGCCTTTAGTTACCTAATCCCTTCTTTTGGTTCGGTGTCAGTTTTGGTCTGATTATACTCCCATGAAGCGCCTTGGGACATTTTCCTAATTTATAGGTGCTGTATAAAGACAAGTTGTTGTTGAAATCTCATGAACGCATAATTTTGAAATGTGCACTTTCTGGAATTCAGTTCCAGCAGCAGTAACAACAAAAAGGAGCAGTCAGTCGTGACTCCTGTAAGGATGATCTTTTCACAAATCGCAAGCGGCCAACGAGCAACCTAAACATTATAAATGTCACAAAGTTCATTAATCCAGCTGCGCATTGTTCAAGTTTTGTGGTAAATGATTAAATGCAAATTGACGTAATTAGAGTTGCCCTGCTTGGCCCTCAGGCCTCGAGTGCAGTCATGTCTTTTCTTCTCGAATGGTTTAAAGTACAGTAACTCGTTGTGATATTATGGTAATAAACACTGAGCCAAACTATTGATATCCTTTACAACTAAACTGCTTTTTACGCACTTCTACTTAACTGAGAATATGACGCAAAGCGTTAACATGCTGCCTGTTGTCTTCTGTTGTTAAGTTATGCTTAATAGCTCTTTGTTTAATGTTTTCCATTAAAAAGTGCATGTTGCAACCATGACCAGTGACTTTGAAAAGAAATAGACTTTAATTTTGAACAAAGCCTCACTATTTGTTTCCGGTCTTTACAGTGGAAAGGTGAGATCCAAGAATTCTGCCCGAACACAAAAACCTTGTTGGTCGGCTGCAAATCTGATCTGCGCACGGACCTGACGACATTAGTGGAACTGTCCAATCACCGACAGAATCCGGTGTCCTATGATCAGGTATGTATTTAGTTCCATTCTCAGTGACAGCCATTGTTCTGGTACAAAGGAATGAGTGTCGATTGTGTGCTTCTCATTCAAGCTTGTACTTGGCCAAAGAGAAACAATGAACCCCGCGTCAACAGTTCTAGCACACAGTTCTTGGAATCTGGAAGTCCCATTGAGCATGTGCGGGCGTGTGCATGATGTCACATGTCCATGTCCAATGATGCTTTTGAGTTTCAGGGCATGACAGAGTCTTTTAGTAGAGATATTTAGATATGTACAGGTTTCCCATTAAACAATCAGAATAAACTGCTCTAGTGAAGTGTAGGGTCATGACTATAGCAACACCGTCCTGAAGATAGGTGGTGCTTGGGTAGCTGCTCATTACATTTATAAAATAGCATACTTGAATAAAGCCATGATGGCAGCACTATGAAGACCATAGATTGGGACCCTAACAAACCATGCATGAAAGGTTGGAGCAGCCCATCACACCCAGCCGCATAATTAAGCTTATTAACATCTGTGTTGGTATGTAGGGAGAAGGAATGGTCACAATTACCCCAGTAGGTAAGGCAGGTTCAACGTATGTAGTTGCATTATGATGCACACTGGCATCTTGGGCAGTATTTCAATGTACGCGGCAGTAAGTGCCCTTCCAGCATCAGACAAACTAGCTGAGAGGGTCTTGTTGGAGGTGGAGCTGCTGAACCACCATACAAGTCATATGTTTTGTGCCGGTATTTTTGTACCAGTTAAATTCCGTGTAATATCCCAACATAGCATTAGGAGGGGTGGCCCTGCAGCATTTCAATTGTTTTTTTTTTAAACACTCCAATCCTTTGGAAGCTCAGCTACATCCGTACCGTGCACTCACAGGCCTGATGGCTTACATCACATCTGCAAAGAGTGGTGCTTCATCAGCATTACCACATTCTTGGTTTCATTTTTAGATCGGTTTAATCTTTACGTAGTCAGCGATCTCGGGTCTGCTACTGATGAAGATTGATAGCAGAAAAGAAAAATCCTTTTCAAATGGAAATAACATGTGGGCATTTAATTCTCTCTTCATTTTTTGGGGGGTTGACTTATTAACGATTTTACATAAATTCTGTTCGGTGCAATTTTAATGCAGTGAAATAGCATTAATTTTTTTTAAAAACTTGAATAGTATTAAATAGTGCACATAACAATTTATGCAAATGCATAACGGGTGCACTAAAAATAGCACCGAGGGAATGAAATCCAATATTCTGAAACACATACATACTATCCAAACTTGATTGCATCAAGGGTAAAATATTTCACCGCCTCTCTCCACTATCATTGATTCCCAATTAATGATAGTTAATTCAATTCTCTTCACTCTTAATGTCTTTCAAATAGACATTGCTGTGGTGGTGGAGGGAAAAGCAAATTCCACTGCAGTAGCACATGGATAAGGGACATTAGGAAAGCAGGTTTTCAGACATATTTCCAATGTGATATATGGTCAATAATGCTTAAATATAATCGTCTCTTTACAGCATGGATCAGAACTTTAAGTATTGTACTTGTGGGGGCGGGGAGGCGGTAGGGGGTGGTGCTGGTGAGGGAGCGGGGGTGGGGGGGAACAATGAGCATTGATAACAAAGGGACAAAATCTATTTTATTTGTCTCCATGCGCAGTTGCAAAACTATACATTCCGAGTGTGTACTACAAGATTCCCAGTGTATGTTTACAGGGTGATTCTTGAGGGATTCTTGTGTGTGATTTGTGGAAAGTGGGCTTCATGGAGTGAATGACCTTCACTCGTTCAAAGAGCATAAAGCACTGATGGATACTTCAATTGGTTGAAATATTGAACATATTTCCTGTACTGTAATAGCTTCCCACTCTATGTCGCACTTTGATATATTATTCACTGTTTACAGTTGCCCCTCGATAGACCCAAACAAAAAAAACTCCACATCATGAAATTGATCGTAGAACATGCTTTTTGACAGACACTTTATTGAGCAGGTTGACTGTGCAATCTATTGTATCAATTATTAAAAGAAATTCCACTTTGATCCCCAAAAAATGAGCTTTAAATGTAAAGCCGTCCTTGTGGCCATGCCATTGATCCATTAATTAATCCACAATTTGTTGTCTCTTCAGGGTACCAACATGGCCAAGCAGATTGGAGCGGCAACATATATCGAGTGCTCATCGTTGTCATCGGAGAACAGCGTAAGAGACATTTTTCACGTAGCTACGCTGGCTTGTGTAAACAAGCCAAACAAAAACGTCAAACGCAACCAGTCCAAGCGAGCCACAAAAAGGATTTCACATGTGCCCAGCAGACCGGAACTTTCCACAGTGTCTCCCGATTTGCGGAAAGACAAGGCACGAAGCTGCACTGTGATGTGAGGATGGTGGGGTTGGGGGAACAGATGGAGACAGTCAGACGAAGTTACAATGACGTGGAATGAAAGGCTTTTTTGACAAAAAAAAGGGAAGGACTACGTGCAGTGCACAGCATCATTTACATACCAACGTGTCTCAAATAGCCTTTGAAAAGATATCCTTCACCTTTTTTTTAATATGTGGAACCTTGGGTTTCAGCAAGTGGAATGACTTGGTCTGAAAAAGCTGGGTGTAGATGCTGTCATCGGAATATGTGAGAAAGATAACCTTGTGAATCCCTGGAACTCCTAAGGGATACCAGGTCAAAGACTTGCGAGGGCCTCGTACCAGTAGTAGAAGACACAAGAGCTTGTTAGGAGGGGGAGGGGGAGAAAGGAAAACAAAATTAAACCAGCAAGCAAAATAACAATTATACTTCATTCTTGGAAGTTTTCGGGGATGCTGTATTTGCAAGGACTTGTGGTGGGGGCAATATTGTCCAAATAATATTGAACATATAATGAGCGCTGTAGTTGCACTTTGTCTATCATCATTGCAAAAATGAGGTCATTCCAGTGTTTCTACACCACTAGACAGTTGGTTTCTTCACTAAACAATGCTTTATGATTGGTGCATCATGATGCTTTAGGGTGGTATTATATAATGGCTGGCTAAAGCTTCTTTGTATTAGGTATTGTAAACTTAAATTATAAAATGTTTTCAAAAACTGTAGAGCGTCTTACCATTTTTTTTGAATGTTGAAGTTTGTAAGTCCATTCTAATGTTTTGGCAGTATTTATTGAAGTATAGTATTTTTTTCTTGGAAACTGTAATCCAGTATTGATGTAAATTATTGCAATAATTCTTTGTTTAAAAACCACCAATTAGAATTATTCAAGCCGTTTATAATAAGCAGACTATTCTGTACCTGATCACTAAACTGTATTTTTAATCTGAGCTTATTAAGCTTATGATCTATTACAAAGAATACGTATTTCTTTGCCAAATAAAAAAAAACTCTGTTGATCACAGCTTTGATTATTATTATTTCTCGGTATGCAGATTGGAATATATTTAGTACAATCACTTCTACTCATAAGACGGGTTTAGCTCAACTAGGCCTCCATTACCGGGAGAGACTAGAGAAACTGGGATTGTTCTCCGAGAGCAGAGAAAGTTAATGGAACCTTTAATAATGGTGTTCAAAAATTATGAAGGGTTTTGATGGAGTGAATAAGGACAGACTGTTTCCAGTGGCAGGCATCAACAACTCTCTGCGGTAGACAATTCCACAGGTTCACAATTCTCTGAGTGAAGAAGTTTCTCCTCATCTCGGTCCTAAATGGCTTACTCCTTATCCTTAGACTCTGACCCCTGGTTCTGGACTTCCTCAACATCGGGAACATTCTTCCTGCATCTAACCTGTCCAGTCCTGTCAGAATTTTGTATGTTTCTATGAGATCCCCTCTCATTCTTCTAAACTCCAGTGAATACAGCCCCAGACGATCCAGTCTCTCCTCATATGTCAGTCCTGCCATCCAGGAAATCAGTTTGGTGAACCTTCGCTGCACTCCCTCAATAGCAAGAACATCCTCCAATTAGGTGACCAAAGCTGAACACAATATTCCAGGCGAGGCCTCAGCAAGGCCCTGTACAACTGCACTAAGACCTCCCTGCTCCTATACGCAAATCCCCGAGCTATGAAGGCCAACATGCCATTTGCCGCCTTCACCGCCTGCTGTACCTGCATGCCAACTTTCAATGACTGATGTACCATGAACCCCCAGGTGTCATTGCACCTCCCCTTTTCCTAATATTCTGCCTTCATGTTTTCGCCACCAAAGTGATAACCTCACATTTATCCACATTATACTGCATCTGCCACGCATTTACCCACTCACCTAACCTGTCCAAGTCACCCTGCAGCCTCTTAGCATCCTCCTTACAGCCCACACCGCCACCCAGCTTAGTGTCATCTGCAAACTTGGAGCTATTACACTCAATCATTGATGTATATTGTAAATATCTGGGGTCCCAGCACTGAGCACTGTGGCACCCCACTAGTCACTGCCTGCCATTCTGAAAAGGACCCGTTTATCCCGACTCTGCTTCCTGTCTGCCAACCAGTTCTCTATCCATGTCAATACATTACCCCAATACCATGTACTTTAATTTTGCACACCAATCTCTTGTGTGGAACCTTGTCAAAAGCCTTTTGAAAGTCCAAATACATCACATCCACTGGTTCTCCCTTGTCCACTCTACTAGTTACATCCTCAAGAAGATCTGTCAAGCATGATTTCCCTTTCATAAATCCATGCTGACTTGGACCGATCCTGTCATAGCTTTCCAAATGCGCTGCTGTTTCATCTTTAATAATTGATTCCAACATTTTCCCCACTACCGATGTCAGGCTAACCGGTCTATAATTCCCCGGTTTCTCTCTCCGTTTTTAAAAAGTGATGTTACATTATCTACCCGCCAGTCCATAGGAACTGATCCAGAGTCGATAGACTGTTGGAAAATGATCACCAATGCATCCACTATTTCTAGGACCACTTCCTTAAGTACTCTGGGATGCAGACTATCAGGCCTCGGGGCTTTATCGGCCATCAATCCCATCAATTTCCCTAACACAATTTCCTGACTAATTAGGATTTCCTTTAGTTACTCCTTCTCACTAGATCCTCGGTCCCCTAGTATTTCCGGAAGGTTATTTGTGTCATCCTTCGTGAAGACTGAACCAAAATATTGGTCTGCCATTTCTTTGTTCCCCATTATAAATTTACCTGATTCTGACTGCAAGGCACTTACATTTGTCTTCACTAATCTTTTTCTCTTCACATATCTATAGAAGCTTTTGCAGTCAGTTTTTATGTTCCCAGCAAGCTTCCTCACATATTCTATTTTCCAACTCCTAATTAAACCCTTTGCCCTCCTCTGCTGAATTCTAAATTTCTGCCAGCCCTCAGGTTTGCTGCTTTTTCTGGCCAATTTGTATGCCTCTTCATTGGATTTAACACTATCCCTAATTTCACTTGTTAGCCACGGTTGAGTCACCTTCCCTGTTTTATTTTTATTCCAGACAGAGATGTACAATTATTGAAGTTCATCCATGTGATCTTTAAATGTCTGCCATTGCCTATCCACCATCAACCCTTTAAGTATAATTCGCCAGTCTATTCTAGCCAATTTACGTCTCATACCATCGAAGTTACGTTTCCTTAAGTTCAGGACCCTAGTCTCTGAATTAACTATTTGGTGGTCTGTACACAACTCCCAGTAGTGTTTTCTCCCCTTTGGGTATTCCGCAACTCCACCCATACAGATTCCACATCATCCAAGCTAATGTCCTTCCTTACTATTGCATTAATTTCCTCTTTAACCAGCAACGCTACCCCACCTCCTTTTCCTTTCTGTCTATCCTTCCTGAATGTTGAATACCCCTGGATGTTGAGATCTCAGTCTTGGTCACCCTGGATCCATTTCTCCGTAATCCCAATTATATTTGTTAATAACTGCCTGCGCAGTTAATTTGTCCACCTTATTATGAATACTCCTTGCATTAAGGCATAGAGCCATCAGGCTTGTCTTTTTAACACACTTTGTCCCTTTAGAATTTTGCTGTAATGTGGCCCTTTTTGATTTTTGCCTTGGGTTTCTCTGCCCTCCACTTCTACTTTTCTCCTTTATACCTTTTGCTTCTGCCCCCATTTTACTTCCATCTGTCTCCCTGCATAGGTTCCCATCCCCCTGCCCTATTAGTTTAAATCCTCCTGAACAGCACTAGCAAACACTCCCCCTAGGACATTGGTAATTTAGCTTGTAGGACTTCATCCCATTTTTTACCTAGATCGTTGGTCTGCCCAGGTGCAGACCGTCCGGTTTGTACTAGTCCCACCTCCCCCAGAACCGGTTCCAATGTCCCAGGAATTTGAATCCCTTCCTCCTACACCACTCCTCAAGCCACGTATTCATCTTAGCTATCCTGCTATTTCTACTCTGACTTGCACATGGCACTGGTAGCAATCCTGAGATTACAATCTTTGAGGTCCTGATTTTTAATTTAACTCTTAGCTCCCTAAATTCAGCTTGTAGGACCTCATTCCGTTTTTTTACCTATATCGTTGGTACCTATATGCACCACGAAAACTGGTTGTTCACCCTCCCCCTACAAAATGTCCTGCAGCCTCTCTGAGACATCCTTGACCCTTGCACCGGGTGGCAACATACCATCCTGGAGTCTCAATTGCAGCCACAGAAACATCTATCTCTTCCCCTGACAATAGAATCCACTACAACTATAGCTCTCCCACTCTTTTTCCTGACCTCCTGTGAAGCAGAGCCACCCATGGTACCATGAACTTGGTTGCTGCTGCCCTCCCCTGATGAGTCATCCTCCCCAACAGCACCCAAGGTGGTGTATCTGTTTTGGAGGGGGATGACCGTTGCATTATCTTCCTTCCACTGCTCTGCCTGATGGTCATCCATTCCCTATCTGCCTGAGTAACCTTACCTGCTCACTAAACGTGCTATTCACAATATCCTCAGCGTCACGGAAGCTCCAGAGTGAATCCATGCGCAGCTCCAGTACTGCAATGCGGTCTGTCAGGAGCTGCAGCTGGACACACTTCCTGCACATGTAGTTATCAGGGACACTGGTAGTGTCCCTGATTTCCCATATAGCATGGGAGGAGCATGGCATGGTGCTGTGCTCAACTGGCATTAACTCTTAAATTGCTTAATTTACTTAATTTGGCAACAATGACAAAGGTTTCCTACTAATAAAAAAAGAAAAAAGATAAAGAAAAAAGAAAAACTACTCACCAATCACTTACCCTCTTGGCTGTGACAGATTAAATAGTACCTTTTTCAAAAGGGAATTGGATATATACTTAACGTGCAAAAATAATTGCAGGGCTATGGGAAAAGAGCAGGGCAGTGGGCCAAATTGGATAGCTCTTTGAAAGAGCCAGCACAAGTACGTTGGTTTGCATGGCCTCCTTCGATGCTGTATCATTCTCGGCTGTTACAGCTCATTTGATCTCATACTGCCAAAATACCAACCCCTACTATCTTCCCACTACTGCCTGGATAATCCACTTGACGATTAGATGCGGGACCTGAGTAGAAGAGAATGCTCTAACAATGTAGCATTCCCTTCATATTCAACTAAGTGATCCCAGCTCCTGCCTTCAAGAAGGACTCATATCTGCAACCTTCTAATTTGAGGGTAAGAATACTGTTAACTGAGCCAAGCTAAATATCAAGGAGAGGGATTTAACCTCGCCCAGCTGCCAGAAACTGGGCAGGCAGTTAAAATGCTCTGTGCAACTTACCTCCTCTGATCCCGCATTTATATAGCGCCTTTCACAACCTCGAAGTCCCAAAGTGCTTCACAGCCAATAAAGTGCTTTTGATGTGTAGTCACTGTTGTAATGTAGGAAATTCAGCAGCTAATTTGCACAGAGCATGCTCCCACAAACAGCAATGAGATAATGAGCAAATAATCAGTTGTTTTTGCTGACGTTGATTGAGGAATAAATATTGGCCAGGACACAGGTCAGGACACAGAATAACTCCCCTGCTCTTCGAAAATGTGCCAGGAGATCTTTTACGTCCACCTGAGCGGGCAGACGGGGCATCGGTTTAACGTCTCATCTGAAAGACGGCACCTCCGACAGCGCCGCACTCCCTCAGCACTAGACTGGAATGTCAGCCTAGATCTTTGTGCTCAAGTCCCTGGAGTGGGACTCATCCACTCTTTTTAGAAGGCGAGCAGGACACCCTTTTATCGAGGTCCGACTGCATCGAGACCTGCGAGAGGAAGGCATTGGGTTCAGGTGGGAGACTGACTCCAATCATATGAGTTAAATTCTTCCAAGCCTCATGCATCGGGTCTGGGCGGCTTCCTGTTCATTCAAGCCGCTACCACCACCCCCCCCCACTCCAGCGCACCGATCCCACTCATCCTTGAAACCCCGACACACCACATCTCAAATATCTCTGCTATTCACCGTTATCTTCACTGTCACATTAATCTTAGAAAATTTAACTTTTTCTCAGTGAAATATTAAAGCCCAAGAATATACACCTGTAGAGGTGAACACTAACTACTTTTACAAAGGTAGTGTTAGTGAATTCAATAACCTGTGAATAGATGGGAGTGCGGGGGGCGGGGTGGGAGGGGGTGGAGGGGAAATAAAAAAAAAATGCAGAAAGGTTATCTTGGTCAGATCTGCAGAGAGACATTAGAGACAAAAAGGGGAATAGAGTTGAATGTAATATGACTAGGAGAAAGCAACAGGATGTAGGAGCAGCGATGGTCTGAAAGTGTTTACAGATCTGCAATGTGCTCCAGCAACAGTTGGGATACTTCTTTGGATTTTGCATTGAGCCAGGTTGCAGCAATGATAGAAAAGTTGGATTGCCCACAAGTTTACGGATGATATAAAGATTTGTGGGGGCATTGGGACCGTAAATAAGAATAATATGTTACAGGAAGATCTTGATGCAATGGGAGAATGAGCCTGCATCTGACAGAATTAATTTAATGTTGATAAATGTAGTGTTACGCACATGGGTATGGAAAAGGACAAGCATGTGCAGGGTTGCAAGCTTACCTGTTGAGCAGGAGAAAGACCTAGGTGTTGTAGCATATAGATCTCTGAAGGTTCGTGACCACTTCTGAGAAGCTATTACAAAAACAAATAGAAAACATATTATTCTTTCCTTACATAAGACCTTGATTCGGCCTCATTTAGAATACTGTGTCCAGTTTTAGTCCTTTCATATGGGGGGGTGGGGGCGGTGATACAGTGGCTCGGGAAAAGGATCAGAGGAGGGCCACTGGATTGATATCTAGTTTAATGGCCCTTAGTTATCACGATTGGCTTCGGGAGCGAGGGATTTTTACTCTAGCAAAGCATAAACTTCAAGAGAGGTCTTGAAATAATGAAATAATTAGATTTGGTCCATTTGGATAGGTTATTTGTGTTAGATTAGGGAGGACCATAAGTTACACAAACATAGAACTAGGTTAGATGTTAGGAGGTATTTCTCAGATTTATTGACCTATGGAACGAGTGTCTAGCTCATTCAGTAAGTATGGCTATGTGGAAGATAAATGGGCTACAAAGGGCTTGTATCTCATAGAAACATAGAAACATAGAAAATAGGTGCAGGAGTAGGCCATTCGGCTCTTCGAGCCTGCACCGCCATTCAATAAAATCATGGCTGATCACTCCCTCAGTACCCCTTTCCTGCTTTCTCTCCATACCCCTTGATCCCCTTAGCCGTAAGGGCCATATCTAACTTCCTCTTGAATATATCCAGTCACTACACTCTCCTGGTTCTTGATCAATTTCAGGAGTTGGAGTGGAATTTCCCAAGTATTTTTTTCCTAAATTGGCCCAGGATTTTCCTTTATTTTTTGCTTCTCCCAGCATGGCTGGTTGAGAATGGGGAAAGGGAATGGTGGATGCTGATCATGTGTGTTTAAGTTGCACCATGAATGCATGTGACTGGGCCAGATAGAATTTCCCTGTCCTTCATTTTCATATGCTCCTAAAAATCTCCCTATATAAAGAATTTTTTCCGGCCCTCTCTCCTCACTCTTTTAGTGATCATTTTAAATTGATACACCTCATCTCTGACTTCCTAGCCAGAGGAAATAGTGTTTCTTGATTAACTCTATCAAAATTCTTTGTAATTTTAAAAACTTCTAGGAAATCTTCTCAGTCTTCTTTGCTCCAATGGAAATAGCCCCAGGGCTAGACTTTTCACGAGGTGGCTAAGGCCCCCCAAAATAGACCTTATTCCAATGATTTGTGATGTATCGCCCATGCTGATCGCCAGCATAAAGCCCATTTTTTTTGCGATTTTCCACTCGGTCTTACCCCAGCAATGTCAAATGGGCAATCTGATTTCACAGCGATCTCACGATCGCCCAAAAAAAGAGGAAGTGAAACGGAAGTCCAAAAAAAAAGCTTCCCTAGGAACGATATTGTGCGCATGTGTGGTATTTTTATTTTGATTGATTTTTTCTGCTGCGTTTGGAGACTTCATGGGTCATCGCACATGCTCAGAAGGAAAGGAAGGGTCGGTGAGAGCGGAAGAGAGAGGAGAGAGGAGTTCATCGGTAGATTGTTATCAGTTATCATTACAGACATTTCAGCAATAGGCATGTCCATTCAAAATCAGAATGAAAGTGAAAGTGAAAGAAGAAAGGCCAAAGCCTTCAGTGAGGAGGCTAACGAGGCACTTGTGCATGTTGTATCAACAAGGTGGGAGGACTTGACACGGGGTGGCCTTGGGAAACCTCCACCCCGTGCTTACAGATGGATATGGCAGGAGATTGCCATGAGGTGTGGACGTCTGACCAGTGCCGCAAGAGGTGGAACAGCCTCCTGGCAGCTGCCAGAGTAAGTTTGATTTTACTATATATTTAAAACATATATAAAACTCATGTGTATAAATTATTATGTATTATTTACTTGATGTTTATTAATTGCAAAAAAATTCCTCAATTTTAATTATTTATAATGTGAAGTTTACAAATTGCATTAAATGAAAAAAAATTACATTATCAATTACATTTATTCACCCTAATACTAAGTTGCATGTTATCGTATTAAAAATTATTCATATGCAGCCACTATAGTAAGTTGCATTGTAATATTTAAAAGATATTTAAAAGTCATATTTAAAATCATACGTACATATGTATTGTAACTTACTGTGTATAATTAGAATATTAAAAATTATTCATATGCAATATGAGGTTACGTAGAACATTTAAATCAGTCTTCAATGTTTATTGTCAGGAAAGGTAGCTAGCTTATGCCCTGCAATGTTAAATTATCATTTACAGAAAAAGATAAGTTTAAACCGTGCGGAGCAAAGGAGGACAGGTGGCGGCCCCATGGCAGTACACATTCTAAACGATTATTTTCTGTCCCAGTCAATATCCTGGTGAATTACTCGCTGTAGCTTTAATGACCTTCTATAGTCAAGCACCCAAAGCTACACAGTACTCTAACTGTGGCCTAACCAATGCCTTGTATAAATTTATCATGACTTCTTTACTATTTTTAGGCAATAGTGATTGCTAAGTGTTAGCTTGGCTTGGTTGGTAGCTCTCTTGCCTCTGAGTCATAAGGTTGATGGTTTAAGCTCCACTCCAGAGTTTGTGCATGTATTCTAGGTCAATGTCACTGAAAGATTGATGCATTGTCAGAGCTCCTGTCACTTGGATGAGAAATTAAAATGAGGCCCTGTATGCCTCTTTGAGTGGTTTAAGCAGATATTAAACAATCCCATGGAGGATTAAGGAGTTCCCTTTGCCAACATTTTGCCCTGAGCCAATACAGCCAAAAATTACATTAACTCGTCATTTCTTTCTTTGATGTTTGTGGGCAAACCTCCCAGAAATAGTGGAGAACCAGCGAGAATGATGAACTGAAAGACATTAGTATTAGTAAATAATAGTACTGGAGGCATTAATGGGACTGAAAGCCAATAAATCCCCTGGACTGGATGGCCCACATCCTAGGATTTTGAAAGAAACAAAGAAACGTAGAAAATAGGTGCAGGAGTAGGCCATTCGGCCCTTCGCGCCTGCACCGCCATTCAATAAGATCATGGCTGATCATTCACCTCAGTACCCCTTTCCTGCTTTCTCTCCATAACCCTTGATCCCCTTAACCATAAGGGCCATATCTAACTCCCTCTTGAATATATCCAATGAACTGGCATCAACAACTCTATGTGGCAGGGAATTTCACAGGTTAACAACTCTAAGTGAAAAAGTTTCTCCTCATCTCAGTCCTAAATGGCCTACCTCTTATCCTAAGACTATGTCCCCTGGTTCCGGACTTCCCCAACATCGTGAACATTCTTCCTGCATCTAACCTGTCCAGTCCCGTCAGAATCTTATACGTTTCTATGAGATCCCCGCTCATCCTTCTAAACTCCAGTGAATAAAGGCCCAGTTGATCCAGTCTCTCCTCATGTGACAGTCCAACCATCCCTGGAGTCAGTCTGGTGAACGTTCGCTGCAATCCCTAAATAGCAAGAACGTCCTTCCTCAGATTAGGAGACCAAAACTGTACACAATATTCCAGGTGAGGCCTCACTAAGGCCCTGTACAACTGCAGTAAGACCTCCCTGCTCCTATTCTCAAATCCCCTTGCAACATACCATTTGCCTTCTTCACCACCTGCTGTACCTGCATGCCCACTTTCAGTGACTGATGAACCATGACACCCAGGTCTCGTTGCACCTCCCCTTTTCCCAATCTGCCGCCATTCAGATAATATTCTGCCTTCGTGTTTTTGCCCCCAAAATGGATAACTTCACATTTATTCACATTATACTGCATCTGCCATGCATTTGCCCACTCACCTAACCTGTCCAAGTCACCCTGCAGTCTCTTAGCATCCTCCTCACAGCTCACACCGCCACCCAGTTTAGTGTCATCTGCAAACTTGGCGATATTACACTCAATTCTTTAATCTAAATCGTTAATGTATATTGTAAAGAGCTGGGGTCCCTGCACTGAGCCCTGCAGCACTCCACTAGTCACTGCCTGCCATTCTGAAAA
This sequence comes from Pristiophorus japonicus, assembly GCF_044704955.1. Lineage (NCBI taxonomy): Eukaryota > Metazoa > Chordata > Chondrichthyes > Pristiophoridae > Pristiophorus > Pristiophorus japonicus. The sequence continues at coordinate 45,547,837 of NC_091979.1, forward strand.
GGACCCGTTTATCCCGACTCTCTGCTTCCTGTCTGCCAAGCAGAGATGGCTATAGCGATAATGGATGCATTGGTGTGGTGGTCATAGAAACAAAGAAACATAGAAACATAGAAAATAGGTGCAGGAGTAGACCATTCGCCCTTCGAGCCTGCACCGCCATTCAATGAGTTCATGGCTGAACATGCAACTTCAGTACCCCATTCCTGCTTTCTCGCCATACCCCTTGATCCCCATAGTAGTAAGGGATACATCTAACTCCCTTTTGAATATATTTAGTGAATTGGCCTCAACAACTTTCTGTGGTAAAGAATTCCACAGGTTCACCACTCTCTGGGTGAAGAAGTTTCTCCTCATCTCGGTCCTAAATGGCTTACCCCTTATCCTTAGACTGTGACCCCTGGTTCTGGACTTCCCCAACATTGGGAACGATGTTCCTGCATCTAACCTGTCTAAACCCGTCAGAATTTTAAATGTTTCTATGAGATCCCCTCTCATTCTTCTGAACTCCAGTGAATACAAGCCAGTTGATCCAGTCTTTCTTGATATGTCAGTCCCGCCATCCCGGGAATCAGTCTGGTGAACCTTCGCTGCACTCCCTCAATAGCAAGAATGTCCTTCCTCAAGTTAGGAGACCAAAACTGTACACAATACTCCAGGTGAGGCCTCACCAAGGCCCTGTGCAACTGTAGTAACACCTCCCCGCCCCTGTACTCAAATCCCCTCGCTATGAAGGCCAACATGCCATTTGCCTTCTTAACCGCCTGCTGTACCTGCATGCCAACCTTCAATGACTGATGTACCATGACACCCAGGTCCCGTTGCAACTCCCCTTTTCCTAATCTGTCACCATTCAGATAATAGTCTGTCTCTCTCTTTTTATCACCAAAGTGGATAACCTCACATTTATCCACATTATACTTCATCAGCCATGCATTTGCCCACTCACCTAACTATCCAAGTCACTCTGCAGCCTCATAGCATTCTCCTCGCAGCTCGCACTGCCACCTAACTTAGTGTCATCCGCAAATTTGGAGATACTACATTTAATCCTCTTGTCTAAATCATTAATGTACAGTGTAAACAGCTGGGGCCCCAGCACAGAACCTTGCGGTACCCCACTAGTCACTGCCTGTCATTCTGAAAAGTCCCCATTTACTCCTACGCTTTGCTTCCTGTCTGCCAACCAGTTCTCAATCCACGTCAGCACACTACCCCCAATCCCATGTGCTTTAACTTTGCACATTAATCTCTTGTGTGGGACCTTGTCGAAAGCCTTCTGAAAGTCCAAATACACCACATCAACTGGTTCTCCCTTGTCCATTCTACTGGAAACATCCTCAAAAAATTCCAGAAGATTTGTCAAGCATGATTTCCCTTTCACAAATCCATGCTGACTTGGATCTATCATGTCACCTCTTTCCAAATGCGCTGCTATGACATCCTTAATAATTGATTCCATCATTTTATCCACTACCGATGTCAGGCTGACCGGTCTATAATTCCGTTTTCTCTCTCCCTCCTTTTTTAAAATGTGGGGTTACATTGGCTACCCTCCACTCCATAGGATTCCATAGATTCTAGAATGGTTCCCGCGGATTGGAAGGTAGCAAATGTAATCGTACTATTTAAGAAAGGAGGGAGAGAGAAAACGGGGAATGACAGACCAGTTAGCCTGACATCAGTAGTAGGGAAAATACTAGAATCTATTATTAAGGATGTGGTAACAGGGCACTTAGAAAATAATAATGGATTGGGCAGAGTCAACACGGATTTATGAAAGGGAAATCATTTTTGATAAACCTGTTAGTGGTATTTGAGGTTGCAACTAACAGAATAGATAAAGGGGAACCAGTGGATGTTGTGTATTTGGATTTTCAGAGGGCATTCGGTAAGGTACCACTCAAGAGGTTATTAAACAAAATTAGGGCTCATGGGATTGGTGGTAATATACCAGCATGGATTGAGGATTGGTTAAAGGACAGAAAACAGAGAGTAGGAATAAATGGGTCATTTTCGGGTTGGCAGGTTGTAACTAGTAGGGTACCGCAAGGATCAGTGCTTGGGCCTCAGCTATTCACAATCTATATCAATTATTTAGATGAGGGGACCGAATGTAATATATCCAAGTTTGCTGATGAAGCAAAGCTAGGTGGGAATGTAAGTTGTGAGGGGGTTGCAAAGAGGCTTCAAGGTGATATAGACAGGCTAAATGAATGGGCAAGAACATGACAAATGAAATATAATCTGGAGATATGTAAAGTTATCCACTTTGGTAGGAATAACAGAAAGCAGAATATTTTTTATGAGAGATTGGGTGGTGTTCAGAAGGACTTGGATGTTCTTGTACATGAATCATTGAAAGTTAACATGCATGTACAGCAAACAATTAAGAAAGCAAATAGTATGTTGTCCTTTATTACAAGAGGGTTTGAATAGAAGAGTAAACGGTGTGGAAGTTTGATCTTCTGTCACTCCTCTAAGCGCCCCTCAGGGGCGGCAATAGCGGTGAAAAGCACTTACGCCCGGGTTGCCAGCTTCCAGTGCCCTGCCAGGACATTCGATGGAGGTATTGACGGAGCACAGAGCATTACCACTCGGAAGTGGTGAGCCGGTGTGCAACGCCCCTGGTTGCGACACTGGCTCGATTTTTGGTTGCCGTCCGATCCTTGGCGCTCTGTAGCGCGTCCTGGTGGGGACACCTGTGAAAGCAGGCATTCCAAGCTGTAGCGGCTGCAGTGAGGTAAGTATTGCCGACCTCAGGTAAGTGTGGATGCTTTTTAATTGTTTTTTTTTTGTGAATTATTTAGTGGTGGAGTGAGCTATGTATTTATGGTAGTTTTATGGTAGTTTTTTTCAGTTTTTTTCCCCCCTCCAGGCTTCTGTTATGGTGCCCTGAGGCCGGCTGTTTATTTCGGGATTTTCCCTTGCTCAGCTGGCCTAATGCTGCAACAGAGGCGTGCAATGACTCCCTTTGTGCCCCGCTCCAAACTCCGGGCCCAGCTAATGAATTTTGTGACGGCAGACGCAAAATATTTGCTGACACAAAATTTACCGCTCCGTCTAGGAAACCACCCCAACTGAAGCACGACCAAATATTTCCACCAAGGTGTCATGGTACAACTATATCAGGTTCTGGTGAGACCGCACCTGGAATATTGTGTACAGTTTTGGTCTCCTTACCTAAGGAAGGATATACTTGCCATAGAGGGACTGCAAAGAAAGTTCATCAGATTGATTCCTGGGGTGGGGGAATTGTCCTATGAGGAGAGATTGCGGAGACTAGGCCTTTATTCTCTGGAGTTTAGAAGAATGAGAGGTGATCTCATTGAAACACACAACATTCTTACAGGGCTTGACATGGTAGATGCAGGGAGGATGTTTCCCCTGGCTGGGAATCTAGAAACAGGGGTCACAGTCTCAGAATAAGGGGTTGGTCATTTAGAACTGAGATGAGGAGAAACTTCTTCATTTAGAGGGTGGTGAATCTTTGGAATTCTCTACCCCAGAGGGTTGTGAAGGCTCAGGCGTTGAGTATATTCAAACCAGAGATCGATAGATTTAGGGAATCAAGGGATAAGGGGATAATGCAGGAAAGTGGAGTTGAGGTAAAAGATCAGCCATGATCTCATTGAACGGTGGAGCAGACTCGAGGGGCCGAATGGACTACTCCTGCTCCTATTTCTTATGTTCTTAAAGTGGCAGTTGCGGTCACCTACATAATAATAGTGACTCGCTATGGGCCGGGCCGCCACACCTCCACTCCTTTTATGGCCCGACCTGCCGCAGATGCTATAAAAGGAGTATGCCACTGCCAGGTACAGCATGAGCCACTCCGGGAGGGCGACAACTGTGAAGAAGGTGAGCGGATTGAATGTCACCATAATCCAGGTCCCTGATTGGAGCGTGGGCCGGTACAGCGGGAGTGGTGAGTTCAGAGTGAAGGAGTGGCAAGAGATTGTAGAGTGATGTGATCGGGGCCAAGAACGAGTTTGGGGCGCAGTAAAGGCGAGGGCCCAATGGCAGCACGGGCCAGCCCACATTGCGATATATGTGCGCACTAGGTCCGTGCAGCAGAGCTGGTCTCCAGTCGTCTTGGTTAATCCTTGCCACTGGACCAAGACATAGCTCTGTCAAACCCGTGTGATGCTGGGGTGCAATGGCCACACCACATTAAAAAAGTCCACGCACCGGCATCTTCCACCCTTCAATATGCAGTTCGGGACCTGGAATATTAGGTCCTTCGTTGAAACACCTGTGAACTCATCCCTTTTTTGTGGAAGCAAGTCATCCTCGATATGAGGGACAGCCTAAGAAGAAGAACTGCACGTTAAAGTAATTCATCGTATGTTTCAAGACATAAGGGAAACAATTCAAGCCAAGGATGAGGTGCAGAGAAGAGCAGTTTGGCTAATATTGTGTTCTGAACAAAGATGAGGCTGCACACAGGGAGGTTAAAGTAACAGTGACCTCAGTCTTTAATAAGACATTCCAGAGTAAGGAACTGGCCTAAGGGGCCGGCTTATATACAGTGCTCCCAAGGGATGCTGGGATCCCTTGGGACTTCAGGGGATGAGCTCCCTGGTGGCAGAACATGGGAGTGCATGCTTTACAAACACACGACATCACTGCCCCCCAAAAGTCAAAGTGAAAACTATTTACAAGGTGAGGCGGTCGGGAGCCTTGCTTTCCCTGGTGGACTGCCTCGGTACAAATGTCTGTTCTGGGGTGTTGGCTGTGTCCTCGCTGGGCTGGCGTGTTGTTGGCCCTGCAGGGCTACTAGGTGAGCCTGGCCTTGCTGGGCTGTTGGGCGTGATGGATTCGATTTCCTGGTCTGGCGTGGTGTCGTTGATCCTTTAGGTGTGTGTTGTGGGCTCGAAAAAGGTGGTGTCTGCTGTGGGTTGTTCAGGGCAGTCTGTGAACCACAGCCTCGTTTGGTCCAGGTGCTTTCTGCAAATTTATCCATTGTCTAGTTTGACTACAAACACCCTATTCCCTTCTTCAGCTATCACCGTGCCCGCGATCCACTTGGGACCATGTCCATAGTTTAGCACGTACACAGGGTCATTCAGATCAATTTCCCGTCACACAGTGGTGAGACCATCATTTACATTTTGTTGCTGCCGTCTGCTCTCTACCTGATCATGCAGGTTGGGGTGAACCAGCAAGACTCTGGTTTTAAGTGTCCTTCTCATGAGTAGCTCAGCCGGGGGCACCCCTGTGAGTGAGTGGGGTCTCGTGTGGCAGCTGAGCAGTACTCGGGACAGGCGGGTTTGGCGAGAGCCTTCTGTGACTCGTTTAAGGCTGTGTTTGATGGTTTGTACTGCCCGCTCTGCCTGCCCATTGGAGGCTGGTTTAAACGGGGCCGAGGTGACATGTTTGATCCCATTGCGGGTCATGAATTCTTTAAATTCGGCACTGGTGAAACATGGCCCGTTGTCACTGACAAGTATGTCAGGAAGGCCGTGGGTGGCAAACATGGCCCTCAGGCTTTCAATGGTGGCGGTGGCGGTGCTTCCCGACATTATTTCACATTCAATCCATTTTGAAAAAGCATCCACCACCACCAGGAACACTTTACCGAGAAACGGGCCCGCATAGTCGACATGGATCCTCGACCATGGTCTGGAGGGCCAGGATCACAAACTTAGTGTTGCCTCTCTGGGCGCGTTGCTCAACTGAGCACATACGCTGCATTGCGTACACAGAACTGTAAGTCAGAGTCGATACTGGACCACCACACGTGGGATCTGGCTATCGCTTTCACCATCACTATACCCGGGTGTGTGCTGTGGAGATCCGAGATGAGTGTCTCCCTGCCCTTTTTTGGTAGCACTACGTGGTTACCCCACAACAGGCAGTCTGCCTGAGTGGACAATTCGTCCTTTCGCCGCTGGAACGGCTTGATTGGCTCTTGCATTTCAACGGGGATGCTGGCCCAGCTCCCATGCAGTACACAGTTTTTTTTACAAGGGACAGGAGAGGATCTTGGCTGGTCCAAGTCCTAAACTGGCGGACTGTGACAGGTGATTTATCATTTTCAAACGCTTCCATGACCATCAACAAGTCTGCGGGCTGCGTAACCATCAACAAGTTTGCAGGCTGCGCCATTCCCACCCCTGTGGTGAGCAATGGTAGCCGACTGAGAGCATCCGCACAGTTCTCGGTGCCTGGCCTGTGGCGGATGGTATAGTTATACGCTGATAGCGCAAGTGCCCACCTTTGTATGCGGGCTGAGGCATTAGTATTTATTCCCTTATTTTCAGCGAACAGGGATGTGAGGGGCTTGTGATCGGTTTCCAGCTCAAATTTGAAGCCAAACAGGTACTGATGCATTTTCTTTACTCCGAACTCACACGCTAATGCCTCTTTCTCAATCATGCTGTAGGCCCTCTGGGCCTTAGACAAGCTCCTGGAAGCATAGGCGACAGGTTGCAACTTCCCCGCTACGTTAGCTTGTTGTAATACACACCCGACTCCGTACGACGATGCGTCACATGCTAGCACAAGTCTTTTACACGGGTTATACAATACAAGCAGCTTGTTGGAGCATAAAATGTTTCTGGCTTTCTCAAAAGCAATTACTTAGTTTTTTCCCCATACCCAGTTCTCACCTTTGCGCAATAATACATGTAGGGGCTCTAAAATGGTGCTGAACCCCAGTAGGAAGTTACCAAAATATTTGAGGAGTCCCAGGAACGACCGCAGCTCCGTGACCTCTGTGGCCTGGGCGTGTTCCTGATAGCCTCTGTCTTGGTGTCTGTGGGCCGAATGCCGTCTGCCGCGATCTTTCTGCCCAAAAACTCCACCTCTGTTGCCATGAAGACGCATTTTGACCTCTTCAGCCGCAGCCCTACGCAATCCAGTCACTGGAGGACCTCCTCCAAGTTTTGTAGGTGCTCGGCGGTGTCCCGGCCCATGACCAATATGTCGTCCTGAAAGATTACCGTGTGTGGTACCGACTTGAGTAGGCTCTCCGTGTTTCTCTGGAAGATCACTGCAGCCGACCGAATTCCAAACGGGCATCTGTTGTCGATGAACAGTCCCTTGTGCGTGTTGATGCAGGTGAGGCCCTTCGAAGACTCCTCCAGCTCCTGCACCATGTCGGCCGAAGTCAGGTCGAGCTTGGTGAACGTCTTGCCTCCTGGCAGCGTTGCAAATAGGTCGTCTGCCTTAGATTAATAGTTACTTTATAATCGTCGCAAATCCTGGCCGTGCCATCACTTTTGAGTACTGGAACAATCGGGCTGGCCCACTCGCTGAATTCCACTGGGGAGATGATGCCCTCGCGTTGCAGCCTGTCCAGCTCGATTTCCACTCTCTTCCTCATCATGTGAGGTACCGTTTGCGCCTTGTGGTGAATGGGTCGTGTCTCTGGGACCAAGTGAATTCGCACCTTCGCCCCGGAAAAGTTTCCAATGCCTGGTTCAAAAGGGGAAGGAAATTTGTTAAGAACCTGGGTACATGAGGCCTCATCGACATGTGATAGCGCTCGGATGTCATCCTAATTCCAACGGATTTTGCCCAGCCAGCTCCTTCCAAGCAGTGTGGGGCCATCGCCCGGGACAATCCAGAGTGGCAGTTTGTGCACCGTGCACTCGTAGGTGACTTTGACCATGGAGCTGCCCAGGAAAGTGATAAGCTCTTTGGTGTATGTTCTCAGTTTCGTGTGGATGGGGCTCAGGGCTGGTCTGAATGCAATGTTGCACCACAGTCTCGCAAACATCTTTTTACTCATGATGGATTGGCTAGCGCCAGTGTCCAGTTCCATGGCTACGGGTAAGCCATTCAATTTTACGTTTAGCATTATAGGTGGACATTTTGTTGAAAATGTGCACCCCGTGTACTTCAGCATCTGCCTCCTATCTCTGAGGCTTGAAATTGCTTTGATCCACCATGGACCGACCTTCCTCTGCCACGTGGTGGTTAGCAGGTTTTGCAGAGCTTTCAGCTCATTTGCAAGCTTGTTGAAGTGCCCCATTGTTCCACAGCTCTTGCAAACATACTCTTTGATGCGGCATGAATAAGCTGAATGGAAGCCTCCACAACCTCAACAAGGTGTGAATTGCCTTGCATTCATCCTTTGTTGGGGACTCTGGGTCATCTGGGTCACCTGAGGCCTGCTGGCAGTTGCAGACTCGTGGGTTTTGCCCTGTACATTTCTGCTTGCAAACACAGTTCCAGTTAATTTATGAACATTGTTAGCACTTGTGTGCTGAGAGATTTGTTTGGTGTTATCACTGGTGGACATAAACACCTGTGCTATCGCAATGGCCTTACTGAGGGTTGGTGTCTCTACAGTCAAAAGTTTGCATAGGATGGTCTCGTGCCCAGTACAAAAAAGTCTCTGAGCATCTGCTCCAGGTAATCATCAAACTCACATTGTCCTGCAAGTCGCCTTAGCTCGGCAACGTAGCTCGCCACTTCCTGACCTTCAGATCGCTGGCACATATAGAACTGATACCTCGCCATCAGCACGCTCTCCCTCGGGTTAAGATGCTCCCGAACCAGTGTACACAGCTCCTCATACGACTTATCTGTGGGTTTCACCGGAGCCAGAAGATTTTTCATGAGGCTGTAGGTTGGTGTCTCGCAGACTGTGAGGAGGACCGCTCTCCTTTTTGCAGTGCTTCCTTCTCCGCCCAGCTCGTTGGCTACAAAGTATTGGTCTAGCCGTTCGACATCGGCTTCCCAGTCCTCACCCTCCGAGAACTTCTCCAGGATGCCCACAGTTTGCTGCATCTTAGCGTTGGATTCGTATTCTCGTCGCCAATTATTGTGTTCCTAACACAGATGAAACTGCACACAGGGAGGTTAAAGTAACAGTGACCTCAATCTTTAATAAGACACTCCAGAGTGAGTAACAGGCCTTAAGGGCCGACTTATATACAGTGATCCCAAGGGATGTTGGGATCCCTTGGGACTTCAGGGGATGAGCTCCCTGGTGGCGGAACATGGGAGTGCATGCTTTACAGATACACAACAGCTGATCCTTAGTGTCAAAGAGTTGAGGTATAAGACTGAAGAAACTGGAGAAACTTAAAGAGGTAATTTTCACTTTGTCAATGGAAAGGAAAATTGGGTGGGGACTATTACGGGCGGCTAATCTGCAACTGCCAGTATTCCACCGGTACCCTCAGTGGAAATTACCCTCAGTAAGTGCAATAAGTTATGAAAGATCTGCTGAATTGGTTACAAAAGAACAGGACTGCTGAGGAAATCTTGTAGATGTATGCAAAATATCAAACAGCATTGACAAGATCAAAACTGCAAGGTATGTCAGGATATTAGAACAAGGGGACATAAATTAATACTGGAGAAATAAGAGTTTAGGAGATGTCAAGAGGAACTTGTTCATGCAAAGAATGATTTAAATCCTAAATGGTCTTCCTGGAAGAGGAGCCAAGGTGAAACATGAGACACATTATAAGGTCCGCTTCAATGATTGGTATGTTGCCTGATTCAAGATGGGCTGAATAAGCTCCCTTATCTGTATCAGCTTTTTTTTTTCATTCTTCGAATATGGGCATTGCTGGCAAGGCTGCCATTTATTGCCCATCCCTAGTTACCCTGAGAAGGTGGTATACAACTGAATGGTTTGTCAGCCCACTTCAGAGGACAGTTATGAGTCAGTCACATTGGTTTAGGTTTGGAGTCACATATCGGACAGATAAGAGTGGCAGGTTTCCTTCCCTAAAGGACATTGGTGAACTAGTTAGGGGTTTTACGACAATCCAACAGTTTCATGGTCCCGTTCTATTGATGTCAGCTTTTTATTTCCAGAACTTTTAAACTGACTTCAAATTCTCAAACTCTCATGGTGGGATTTGAACTCACAATCCATGCTTCTGGATTATGGGGTACATAACATCTATACTACCAGAAACTTGAGCACAAAAATATAAGCTGACACTTCAGTGCATTAGTGAAGGAGTGCTGCACTGTCGGAGGTGCCATCTTGGAATCTATATGGGTAGAGCTGCGAAACACCAAAGGGCAGAAAACATTAGTGGGAGTTGTGTACAGACCACCAAACAGTAGTAAGGAGGTTGGGGGTGGTATCGAACAGGAAATTATGGACAAGTGCAATAAGGGTACAGCAGTTATCATGGGTGACTTTAATCTACATATAGATTGGGCTAACCAAACTGGTAGCAGTACTGTCATGGGAGGATTTCTGAGATAGTATAAGGGATGGTTTTCTCGACCAATGTGTCGAGGAAACAACTAGAGCAGGCCATCCTGGACTGGGTCTTGTGTAATGAGAGAGGATTAATTAGCAATCGGGTTGTGCGAGGCCCCGTGGGGAAGAGTGACCAAAATATGGTAGAATTCTTCATTAAGATAAAGAGTGACACAGTTAATTCAGAGACTAGGGTCCTGAATTTAAAGAAAGGTAACTTCGATGGTATGAGATGTGAATTGGCTAGGACAGACTGGCGAATGATACTTAAAGGGCTGACGGTGGATAGGCAATGGCAGACATTTAACGATCAATGGATGAACTATAACAATTATACATCCCTTTCTGGCATAAAAATAAAAAAGGGAAGATGGCTCAACCGTGGCTAACAAGGGAAATTAGGGATAGTGTTAAATCCAAGCAAGAGGCATATAAATTGGCCAGAAAAAGCAGCAAACCTAAGGACTGGGAGAAATTTAGAATCCAGCAGAGGAGGACTGAGGGTTTAATTCGGAGGGGGAAAATAGAGTACAAGAGTAAACTTGCAGGGAACATAAAAACTGACTGCAAAAACTTCTATAGATATGTGAAGAGAAAAAGATTAGTGAAGACTAATGTAGGTCCCTTGCAGTCAGAATCAAGTGAATTCATAATGGGGAACAAGGAAATGCCAGACTAATTGAACAAATATGTGGTTCTGTCTTCACTGAGAAAGACACGAATAACCTCCCGAAAATAATAGGGGACTGAGGGTCTAATGAGAAGGAGGAACTGAAGGAAATCCTTATTAGTCAGGAAATTGTGTTTGGGAAATTGATGGGATTGAAGGCCGATAAATCACCAGGGCCTGATAGTCTGCATCCCAGAGTACTTAAGGAAGTGGCCCTAGAAATAGTGGATGCATTGGTGGTCATTTTCCAACATTCTATAGATTCTGGATCAGTTCCTACGGTTTGGAGGGTAGCTAATGTAACCCCACTTTTTAAAAAAGGAGGGAAAGAGTAAACAGGGCATTATAGACTGGTTAGCCTGACATCGGTAGTGGAGAAAATATGGGAATCAATTATTAAAGATGCAATAGCAGCGCATTTGGAAAGCTGTAGCAGGATTGGCCCAAGTCAGCATGGATTTATGAAAGGGAAATCATGCTTGCCAAATCTTCTCGAATTTTTTGAGGATGTAATTAGTAGAATGGACAAAGGAGAACCAGTGAATGTGGTGTATTTGGACTTTCAAAAAGCTTTTGACAAGGTCCCACACAAGAGATTAGTGTGCAAAATTAAAGCACATGGTATTCGGGGTAATGTATTAATGTGGATAGAGAACTGGTTGGCAGACAGGAAGCAAAAAGTAGGAATAAACGGGTCCTTGTCAGAATGGCAGGCGATGACTAGTGGGGTATTGCAAGATTCAGTGCTGGGACCCCAGTTATTTACAATATAGATTAATGATTTAGACAAAGGAATTGAATGTAATATCTCCAAGTTTGCAGATGACACTAAGCTGGGTGGCAGTGTGAGCTGTGCGGAGGATGCTAAGAGGCTGCAGGGTGACTTGGACAGGTTCGGTGAGTGGGCAAATGCATGGCAGATGCAGTGTAATATAGATAAATGTGAGGTTATCCACTTTGGTGGCAAAAACACAAAAGCAGAATATTATCTGAATGCTGACAGATTAGTAAAAGGGGAGGTGCAATGAGACCTGGGTGTCATGGTACATCAGTCATTGAAAGTTGGCATGCAGGTACAGCAGGCGGTGAAGAAGGCAAATGACCTTCATAGCGAGAGGATTTGAGTATAGGAGCAGGGAGCTGGTACTGTAGTTGTACAGGGCCTTAGTGAGGCCACACCTTGAGTATTGTGTTCAGTTTTGGTCTCCTAATCTGAGGAAGGACATTCTTGCTATTGAGGGTGTGCAGCGAATGTTCACCAGACTGATTCCCGGGATGGCAGGACTGATATATAAAGAAAGACTGGATTGACTAGGCTTATATTCAGTGGAATTTAGAAGAATGAGAGAGGATCTCATAGAAACATATACAATTCTGATGGGATTGGACAGGTTAGATGCAGGAAGAATGTTTCCAATGTTGGGGAAGTCCAGAACCAGGGGTCACAGTCTAAGGATAAGGTGTAAGCCATTTAGGACTGAGATGAGGAGAAACCTCTTCACTCAGAGAATTGTGAACCAGTGGAATTCTCTTCCACAGAAAGTTGTTGAGGCCAGTTCATTAGATATATTCAAAAGGGAGTTAGATGTGACCCTTACAGCTAAAAGGATCAAGGGATATGGAGAGAAAGCAGGAATGGGGTACTGAAGTTGCATGATCAGCCATGACCTTATTGAATGGTGGTGCAGGCTCGAAGGGCCGAATGGCGTACTCCTGCACCTATGTTCTATGTTTCTATGTCTTCCGGATGAGCTCTTAAACTAAGTCTGGCCCCATTTGCTCTCTCTCTGGACGTAAAGGATCCCACGGCACTATTTTGAAGAAGTGCAGGGGAGTTATCACTGGTGCCCTGGCCAATATTTATCCCTCAATCAACATCACTAAAACAGATTATCTAGTCATCATCACATTGTTGTTCGTGAGAGCTCACTGTGCACAAATTGCCTGCCCAGTTTCCTATATTACACTAGTGAGTACACTTCACAACATACTTAATTGGCTGTAAAGCGCTTTGGAAAGTCCTGAGGTAGTGAAAGCCTCTATAGAAATGCAAGTCTTTCTTTCTTTCTTTACCCCAGTGTACTCGTGAGCGATGTGGTAAGGCACTATATAATTGTAAGTTGTTTCTTATATCTGGGAATTACCATACAAGGTTTGGCATGTATACACATATGTTTGATTTCATTGTCATCAGGTCCTGTTTTATTAAGTAGGTAATGATCTCACCATGATCTTAAAATGCAGTACAAAAGGATATTGTTCCAAATATAACACTATAAGTCATGTTTATGTTTATAATGATTAAGCCAAGACAGTGTTAAGACCTAATAATTATTGAGTAGCTTTCAGAAACTCAAGATGTAACCAAAATAATAAGTCAATAGCTAGAATGAGTAAAATGAGAAAATAATGGTAGATTATTAAGGATGTAAAAGCCTTAGAGAGGGTGCAGTAAAGATTTCCAGGGATGTGGCACTTCAGTCTATGTGGATAGACTGGAGAAACTGTGGTTGTTCTCCTTCGAGCAGGAAAGGTTGAGAGGAGATTTGATAAGAGGTGTTCAAAATCATGAGGGGTCTAGACAGAGTAGATAGAGAGAAATTGATCCCATTGGTGAAAGGCTCGAAAACCAGAGGACACAGATTTAAGGTGATTGGCAGAAGAATTAATGGCAGAAGAATTAAAGGCAACATGAGGAAAACTTTTCTACACAGCGAATGTTTATGATCCGGAATACACTGCTTGATAGGATGGTGGAGGCAGATTAACTGACGGCTTTCAAAAGGGAATTGGATGAGTAAGCTGTTATGTCTCAAATAAAGCAATGTGACTGGGTACTGTAGACTTGAGTAAGTGTGACCTTAGTCTCTTTATTCTGACTCCAGAGTGCTGGCACAGCATGGGAGGCCTGCTTAAATGCAGTGCTCCCAAGGGATGCTGGGATCCCTTGGGACTCCAACAGATGCGCCCTCGGGTGGTGGTAGAATGCTGGTTACAAGGTGTTGCATACATAACATCATTCCCCCCCCAAAGTCAATAGTACACTTATTTACAGGGTGAGACGATCTTGGGCTTTCCACTCCCTAGTCGATCGTCTCGGTCCAAACACAGCTGCAGGTGAGTTGGTTGGGCCTTTGCTAGGCTGCTGTGCAGCTGGCTTTGCTGGGCTGCTGGGGATGATGAATTCAGCTTCGTGATCAACCGTAATGTCGGTTGCCACTTGTGTGTGTGTCGGAGGGTCGAAGTTGGTGGTGAGCTCTTCAGGTTGCTCGTGGCTGTCTGTGAATCACAGTTTGATTTGGCCCAAAAGCTTCCTGCAAGTTAGTCCATTTGCAAGTTTGACCTCAAACACCCTACTCGCTTCTTTGGATATGACAGTGCCAGCAAGCCATTTGGGACCATGTCCATAGTTGAGTACAAATACAGAGTCTTTGACTTCAATATCGCGTGACAACTTTTCTCGATCATGGTACATGCTTTGTTGATAGTGCCTGCCCTCGACATGATCATGGAGATCAGGGTGGACTAGAGGGAGACTTGTTTTGAGTGCCCTTTTCATGAGCAGTTTGGCAGGGGGAACCCCGGTGAGCGAGTGAGGTCTTGTGCGGTAGCTGAGCAGGACTCAGGACAGGCGGGTCTGCAGGGAGCCTTCTGACAGACTCCCTGCAGACCCACCTGGCTGTTAGATGCGGGCTTGAACGGGGCAGATGTGACGTGCTTGATTCCATTGCGGGTCATGAATTCCATGAATTCAGTGCTGGTGAAGCACGGCCCATTGTTACTGACAAGGACATCAGACAGGCCATGTGTGGCAAACATGGCTCGTAGGCTTTCGATGGTGGCAATGGACATGCTTAGACATTATTACACACTCAATCCATTTTGAATAAGCATCCACAAAAACCAAAAACATTTTGCCTAGAAACGGGCCAGTGAAGTCAACGTGGATCCTAGACCACGGTTGGGAGGGCCATGACCACAAACTTAGCGGTGCCTCCCTGGTTGCATTGCTCAGTTGAGAGCAAGTGTTGCATTGGCGCATGCAAGATTCCAAATCTGAGTCGATGTCGGGCCACCACCGGATCTGGCTATAGCTTTCATCATTACTATGCCTGGGTGGGTACTGTGTATGTCGCGTATAAACGTGGCCCTGCCTTTCTTAGGCAAAACTACGTGATAACTCCACAAAAGACAGTCTACCTGTATGGACATTTCATCATTGCACTGCTAGAATGGCTTGATCTCTTCATGCATCTCCGCTGGAACGCTGGACCAGCTCCCATGGAAGACACAGTTTTTTTACAAGGGCAGTAAAGGATCCTGACTGGTCCAGGTCCTGATCAGGCGGGCCGTAATGGGTGACTCTTCATTTTCAAATGCATCCATCACCAAGAGCAAGCCTGCAGGCTGTGGCATTTCCACCCCAGTTCTCTGTGCCTGGCCTGTGGCGAATTACATAGTTATATGCAGACAGCGTGAGCGCCCATCTTTGGATACGAGCAGAGGCATTGGTATCTTTGCTCTCTGAGAATAATGATATGAGCCGCTTATAGTCAGTTTCTAACTCGAACTTAAGCCCAAACAGATACTGGTGCATTTTTTTAACTCCGTAAACACATGCCAGGGCTTCTTTTTCAATCATGCTGTAGGCCCTTTCGGCTTTGGACAAACTTCTGGATGCAAAAGCGACCCGTTGCAATGTTCCCGATTCATTTGCTTGTTGTAACACACACCCGACCCCATACGAAGATGCATCGCAAGCGAGCACTAAACGTTTACATGGGCCATACAGAATAAGCAGTTTGTTGGAACATAACAGATTCCTGGCTTTCTAAAAAGCAGTCTCTTGTGATTTCCCCCATACCCAGTCATCTCCCTTGCGTAGCAACACATGTGGAGGTTCTAGCAAGGTGCTTAACTCGGGTAGGAAATTTCCAAAATAGTTGAGGAGCCCCAGAAACGACCGCAGCTCCATCATGTTCTGTGGTCTCGGCGCGTTCTTGATGGTCTCCATCTTGGCGTCGATGGGTCTGATGCCGTCTGCCGTGATTCTTCTCCCTAAGAACTCGACCTCTGGTGCCAGGAAAACACACTTCGAGCATTTCAACATGAGTCCCACACGATCTAGCCAACTTAGAACCTCTTCCAGGTTCTGCAAGTGTTCGATGGTGTCCCGACCTGTGATCAATATGTCGTCCTGGAAAACCATGGTGCGCAGAACCAACTTTAGCAGACTCTCCATGTTCCTTTGAAAAATAGTCGCGGCCGCTCGAATCCTAAACGGGCATCTATTGTAGATGAACAGGCCTTTCGAAGATTCCGCCAGCTCCTGCGTCATGTAGGCCGAGGTCAGGTCCAACTTGGTGAATGTCTTTCCTCCTGTCAGCGTCACAAATAAGTTGTCTGCCTTGGGTAGCGGGTACTGGTCCTGCAGCGAAAAACAGTTAATCGCTACTTTATAGTCCCCACAAATTCTGACTGTGCCATCGCCCTTGAGAACCGAAACAATCGGACTGGCCCACTCGTTGAACTCAACCGGTGCGATGATGCTCTCTCGTTGCAGCCTGTCCAGCTCGATCTCCACTTTCTCTCATATCAAGTATGACACCGCACGTGCCTTGTGGTGGATGGGTCATGTACCAGGAACCAAGTGGATCTGCACCTTCGCCCCAGAGAAATTTCCGATGCCTGGCTCAAACAACGACGGGAACTTGCTCAAAACCTGGGCACGAGACCTCGTCGATGAATGAAAGCGCTCGGATGTCGTCCCAGTTCCAGCGGATTACTCCCAGCCAGCTTCTGCCAATCAGTGTGGGGCCATCTCCTGGTACAATCCATAGTGATAGTTCATGCACCGCTCCATCATAGGAGACTTTTACTGCTGCACTGCCAATTACAGGGATCAGCTCTTTAGTGTAAGTTCTCAGCTTGGTATGAATAGGGCTCAGCTTGGGCCTTTGTGCCTTGTTGCACCACAGCCTCTCAAAGGCCAAAAGGCTCATGATGGACTGACTCGCACCCGTGTCCAATTCCATAGATACTGGAATTCCGTTCAATTCAACTTTTAACATGATCGGTGGACATTTCGTGGTGAAAGTGTGTACCCTGTACACTTCTGCCTTCTTGGTTCAAGTCTCTAATTCAGTTTGATCCACCATGGATCGGTCTTCCTCTGCAACATGGTGGTCTTCAGGGTCTGCAGCTCGTCTGCACATTTGCTGGAGGTGTCCCATTGTTCCACAGCTTTTGCACGCATAGTGTTTGAAGCGGCATTGGCGGGCTCGATGATCACCTCCGCAGTGCCAACAAGGTGTTAATTGCCTCGCATTCGTACTTGATGGTGGACTCTGAGTTATCCGAGATTGTGCAGCTGCAGGTGTGTACATTCTGCCGTATGCATTCCTGCCTGAAAACGACGTTACTTTGTGTACAGTACTTGCCGAAGCATCTTTATGCTGCGAAATTTGTTTGGTGTTATCGCTGGTGGACATAAATGCCTGGGCTATCGTTATGGCTTTGCTCAGGTTCGGTGTTTCAACAGTCAATAGTTTGCGAAGGATAACCTCATGGCCAATGCCAAGCACAAAAAAGTCTCTTAGCATTTGCTCCAGGAATCCACCAAATTTGCAATGTCCTGCAAGGTGCCTTAGTTCGGCGACGTAGCTCGCCGCTTCCTGGCCTTCAGAGCGTTGACATGTATAAAATCAATACCTTGCCATCAGAACGCTCTCCTTCGGATTTAGGTGCTCCCGGACCAGCGTACACAGTTCTTCATATGATTTGGTTGTTGGTTTCACCAGAGCAAGAAGATTCTTCATGAGTTCGTAGCTTGTTGCCCCGCAGATGGTGAGGAGGATCGCCCTTCGTTTGGCAGCGTTCTCATTCCTTTCCAGCTCGATGGCCTTGAAATATTGGTCGAGTTGTTCCACGAAGGCTTCCCAATCGTCACCTCCTGAGAATTTCTCCAGGATACCAATAGTTCTCTGCATTTTTGCGTGATGGTTCGTTATCTATTACTCGTTGTTATGTCTCAAATAAAGCAATATGACTGAGTATTTTTATTCTGACTCCAGAGTGCCAGCACAGCATGGGAGGCCTGCTTATAGGATTCCCTTGGGACTCCAACAGATGTGCCCTCTGGTGGCAGTAGAATGCTGGTTACAAGGTGTTACATACATAAAATCACCGAAGGAAATATAATTGCAGGGGTATGGGGAAAGAGCGGGGGAGTGGGCCTAACTGTAGTGCTCTTCCAGAGAGCTGGCATGGGTTCAATGGGCCGACTGGCCTCCTTCTGTGCTGTAACCATTCTGTGATTGTATTTTCGTCTCTTGCTCCTGTGCATTACTATATAAGAACATAACAATAGGAGGAGTAGGCCATTTGACTCCTTGAGCCTGCTCTGCCATTCAATGAGATCATTGCTCACCAGGGCCCTATATAATTGCAGTAAGTCATCATTACTCATACTCAGATGTCTTTACTCTTATACTCTTTTTTTTTATGAAATCACATTTTGAAGCTGCTTATTTTCTATGCAGTTGGACATAAACTTGGAATTTATTTTGTTTATGCACATGTAAACTGACCTCTGCTGTTTACTCCTGACTTGCTATTAATAATTGAGCCAGGAGTGAGGGTTGCAGAACAGAGGTCAGCACTGTGTATATACAGAAAACACATTTCCCAATCTCAGGCCTTGTGAAATGTAATGAAATGTCTTCAAAATGAATCATACTTTACAATATGTTTTCCTCACTACTTTACGTAGGCAACCTTGCGAGACCTTGCGAAACCTGATAAGATCAATACCTTCAAGAAACAATTAAATTAAATTCAATTGCAGGCTAGAAAATGTCATGGGCAGATTTTCGGGAATAGTTAAGAACTGGTACAATGTTTACCCAGGACAATAATGTGCTAATTGTATACAGTTTTCCTGGGTCAGCTCATCTGCATAATGACTTACAGTTTCAAGTGGAGATTAGACCTGTTGTAGTGAACTGGTCTAAGAACATTACAGCAGAGGTACAGTTTAAAGGATATAGCTACTTAAAGGGGGGTCACAACATTGGTGGGCAGAAATTCTTACACCCTTTAGAAAAGTTTGACTGGAATTTCAACCTGATGAAATCCTTTAGCAAAGCTGAAGGGTGAGGTGGGGAAAGAGAAGTGAAAGCCAAAGTGGAAATCCAATGTGGAGGCACCACATTCAGTTAGGGTGCAGATGATGGAATGAACCAGGAGCTGACGTTCGGTGGCTGGTGAAACAGATATTATGCTGCTCGAGGTGGATGTGAGAAAGGTTACCTCATTTGAACATCAGGATACCCAACGCACACGGTGGCAGTGCAACATGCCTGCACTAATCCTTAGGCATAAAAGGTTACCCTTACAATCATTGGACATCCTGTGCTTCACTTTGGATGCAGGTCAGATTGCAGCAGGTGTTACAACTCTGCCACTGCCTCCCAGGTGAATCAGAGCTTGGCCATACTGAACTGCTTGGACAGTAAGTGTACTCTCTTGACATTATTGGGCAGGAGAGTAATGGTGCGTAGGCATGGTCCTCATATGCTGAACCACCAGTTGCCTGACATTTCTCCATTTTCCTCCTCTCAGGTATAGGGGGGTCTCCATTGGAATTAGTTCCACTCCGTGGCTGTTACAAATTTTGGGTCTGCCCTAAATATTTTCTCAACTAATTGGTATCTTCTGTAAGTGGACCTCACATCCCTTACACTCAGACCTGTATAGCCTGGGGTCTGTATGGCCCAAGGGCACAACAATGTAACATGAAACTCTTTTTGGTCAATGTAACATGAACTGGTTACTTTAAACATGCACATGCACTCACGTTTGCTTTGCAATCTTCTGAGAGGAGGACTGCCCAATACTTTAGTGATAGGAGGCCAGATATGAATTATTAAGCTGCTTTATGTTAGTCAGCCAACGAACGTTCAGGGTAACTGTTAGAGCAGTCGCATCTTACTTTAACTTAATTACAGTCCTTCTTTATAAGAAACATTTATAAACTATGCCACACAGTCCTGGGTATCTGTCTAAATAATACTTTCTTTTGGTCAGTCATATTACTGAATCAGATTCAGATTTATTCTGGGTCTGGTTGGCTCTCTTCTTAATGGTGGCCTGGGTCCTAATCTGCCTCTCTTAGCAGAACTTACCAAAAGACCCAGAATATGACCCTGAACAGTGTCATCTGTGGCTCAGTGGGTAGCACACTCGCCTCTGAGTCAGAAGGCTGTTGGTTCAAGTCCCACTCCAAGGACTTGAGCACACTAGGCTGACACTCTAGTGCAGTACTGAGGGAGTGTTGCACTGTTGGAGGTGCTGTCTTTCAGATGAGATGTTAAACCGAGGCCCTGTCTGCTCTCTCAGGTGGATGTAAAAGATCCCATGGCATTATTTTGAAGAAGAACAGGGGAGTTATCCCTGGTGTCCTGGCCAAAATTTATCCCTCAATCAAAAAAACAGATTAACTGGTCATTATCGCATTGTTGTTTGTGGGAGCTTGCTGCGCTCAAATTGGCTGCCGCGTTTCCCACATTACAACAGTGACTACACTCCAAAAGTACTTCATTGGCTGTAAAGCGCTTTGAGACATCTGGTGGTCGTGAAAGGAGCTATATAAATGTTAGTCTTTCTTTCATGTATTCATTTCTTCTATTGTTCCTTCCCTGGACCATTCCATAGACTAGCCAACTAGTTTAATATACACCTCCCCTCATCTTCATACTGCAGCTTTTTTAAACCCTTGTGAGTTCAATTTAATTAAAATTTATATTTCAATATAAATTATACCTAGATCTTCCATGGAAAAATAATCAATCCTCCTGAAATGGTATACTGGCCAATAAATTCAGAGGCCAATGATGGCACTCAACTGTAGCCGTTCAATACTAGAATCACAGAATCATAGAAATTTACAACACGGAAGGAAACCATTTCGGCCCATCATGTCCGCGGCGGCCGACCAAAAACTATCCAGCCTAATCCCACTTTCTAGCTCTTGGTCCGTAGCCCTGTAGGTTACGGCACTTCAAATGCGCTTCCAAGTATTTTTGAAATGTGGTGAGGGTTTCTGCTTCTACCACCCTTTCAGGCAGTGAGTTCCAGACCCCCACCACCCTCTGGGTGAAGACATTTCCCCTCATATCCCCTCTAAATCTCCCCAATTACATTAAATCTATGCCCCTGGTTGTTGCCCCCTCTGCCAAGGAAAACAGGTCTTTCCTATCTACTCTATCCAGGCCCCTCATAATTTTATACACCTCAAGCAGGTCTCCCCTCAACCTCCTCTGTTCCAAAGAAAAAAGACCCAGCCTATCTAATCTTTCCTCATACCTAAAATTCTCCATCCAAGTCACATTCTTGTAAATCTCCTATGCACCCTTTCCAGTGTAATCACATCTTTCCTGTAATGTGGTGACACCAGTTCTGGAGTAAGAGGGAGCTGTTCTGTTGGGGCGGGCTCCACTTGAACCATGCTGGGACTAGTGTCCTGGTGAATCAAATAACTAGGGATGTAGAGAGGGCTTTAAACTAAATAGTGGTGGAGGGGAAGGGTTCAGGTGAGCAGAAATTAAAAATGTCAAAGAGAAAGGAGAGGCAGGGTAGCGGTGGGAGAAATGATAACCAGAGCATGCTAGGAAGGGACAGAATGTATAAAAATAAGAGTGTATCAGAACGTGAGGTCAAAGCAGGAAAAAATGGTAAAAAGAAAAAAATTAAAAGCTCTTTATCTGAATGCAAGCAGCATTCGTTACAAGATATATGAGTTGACGGCACAGGTATAAATGGGTATGATCTGATAGCCATTACAGAGATGTGGTTGCAAGGTGACAAAGACTGGGAACTAAATATTCAGGGGTATTTGACAATTCGGAAGGATAGACAGAAAGGAAAAGGAGGTGGGGTAGCATTGTTAATAAAGGATATTATCAGTGCAGTCGTGAGAAATGATATTGGCTCAGAAGATCAAGATGTAGAATCAGTTTGGGTGGAGATAAAAAATAATAAGGGGAAGAAGTCACTGGTGGGTGTAGTCTATTGGCCCCCTGACAGTGGCTACACTGTTGGAAGAAGTATAAATAAAGAAATAATGGAGGCTTGTAAGAAAGGTACGGCAATAATCATGGGTGATTTTAATCTTCATATCGATTGGACAAATCAAATTGGCCAGGGCAGCCTTGAGGAAGAGTTCATAGAGTGTACCCAAGATGGTTTCCTTGAACAGTACATTGCGGAACCAACCAGGGAACAGCCTATCTTGGATCTGATACTGTGTAATGAGACAGGATTAATAAATGATCTCATAGTAAAGGATCCTCTAGGAAAGAGTAACCATGGCATGGTTGAATTTCAAATTCAGTTGGAGGGTGAGAAAGTTGTACCTCACACCAGTGTCCTGATCTTAAATAAAGGCGATGACAAAGTTATGAAGGCAGAGTTGGCTAAACTGGACTGTGAAAGTAGATTACAATGTAATATGGTTGATAAACAGTGGCAAACATTTAAGGAGAAATGTCATAACTCTCAACAAAAATATATTCCAGTGAGAAGGAAATAATTTAAGAGAAGGGAGAACCATCCATGGTTAACTAAGGAAGTAAAGGATGGTATCAAATTGAAAAAAATGGCAAACAAAGTTGCCAAGATTAGTGGGAGGCCAGAGTATTGGGAAATGTTTTTAAATCAGCAAGAGACAATTTTAAAAAAATCTAAAGAGAGGAAAGATAGAGTATGAGAGTACACTAACAAGAACTATAAAAACATATAGTAAAAGCAACTACAGGTATATAGGCCCCAAGTTTCCACATGATTTGCCCCTGATTTTTAGGAGCAACTGGTGTAGAACGGAGTATCTTCGAAATCGGAATTCTCGTCATTTAGTTTGCTCCGGTTCTAGTCAGTTAGAACAGTATCACTTTGGAACAGAATTTTTTTTTCAAAAGGGGGCGTGTGCGGCCACTTACGCCTGATTTCAAAGTTTCGTGAGTGAAAACTTACTCCAAACTAACTTAGAATGGAGTAAGTGAAGGTTTTTGTACGCTTGAAAAAATCAGGCGCAGGTTACAAATTAGGCGTAGGGAACGAGGGGTGGGGGGTGGGGGAGGGAAGTCATTAAATTCTACAATAAATCCTTATTTATACTTCTACAAATATTATACAAATAAATCCAACCTGAATAAACATTTATAAGCAAAGAAAAGATTAAATAAACCATGTTCCTACCTGTGTGAAAGCTCTTCAGGCAGGCCTTTCAGGAAGCGGTTTGCCATCGGGACCGAAGGCTGAACCGAAGGAGATTTCGGGCAGGGCCCATCCCCAGCACCAGATTTACAGGTAGGTGGCGTTGGGTCGGGTCGAGGGGGGGTGCTTCGGTTCGGATCGGCGGGGGGGGGGGGGAGAGGGAGGGAGGGAGGGAGAGGGGAGAGGGAAGGGAGGGAGGAGGGAGGAGGGAGAGGGGAGGGAGGGAGGTCAGGTCGGGGAGGAGGAGGTCAGGTCGGATCCAGTCCGGGGGTGGGGGGGGGGAGCAGGTGCGGGAGTCGGGAGGAAGCAGGAGCTGGGCGTGGGAGGAGCCTTATTCACGAAGCCCCAGTGAGGCCATTCGGCCAGGGCTAGGAGCTGCGTGCTTCGGGCCCCTCCCACACAGTTTCGGGCGCCTGGAGCTACTGCACTTGCGTGCCCACTGTAGCGCATATGTGCATAGGTCCCGGCACTGTTTTCAGCGCAGGGACCTGGCTCCGCCCCCCTACAGCTCCTGCTGCGCCGTGCCGAGGGCCAGAGGACCTGCAGGAAGGTGGAGAATATGGAGGGTTTTTTTAGGCGCACTTTGTGGCGCGAAAAACAGGCGTCCAGGTCGGGACTGCGCCGTTCTAGGCACGGCTCGAAACTTGGGCCCATAAAAAGGAAGAGGGTAGCTAAAGTAAACATTGGTCCCTTAGAGGATGAGACTGGAGAATTAATAATGGGGAACAGGGAAACGGTGGAGACTTTGAACAAATATTTTGTATTGGTCTTCAGGGTAGAAGACACTAAAAACATCCCAATAATAGATAATCTAGGGAGGAACTTAAAACCATCACTAAAGAAAAAGTACTTGGTAAAATAATGGGGCTAAAGATGGACAAATCCCCTTGACCTTATGGCTTGCATCCTAGGGTCTTAAAAGAAATGGTTGCAGTGATAGTGGATGCATTGGTTGTAATCTAACAAAATTCCCTGGATTGGAAAACCGTAAATGTAACACCCCTATTTAAAAAAGGAGGCAGACAGAAAGCCTAACATGTCATTGGTAAAATGCTGGAATGCATTATTAACGAAGCAGTAGCAGGACATTTATAAAAGCATGATACTGTCAAGCAACATCAGCATGGTTATATGAAAGAGAAATCACGTTTGACAAATTTGCTGGAATTCTTTGAGGATGTAATGAGCAGCGTGGATAAATGGGAAGCAGTAGATGTCGGTGTATTTGGATTTCCAGAAGGCATTCAATAAGGTTCCACATAAAAGGTTACTGTACAAGATAAGAGCTCATGGGGTAGGGGATAATATATTAGTATGGATAGTGGATTGGCTAACTAACAGAAAACAGAGAGTTGGGATAAATGTGTTATTTTCTGGCTGGCAAACGGTCATTAGTGGGGTGCCACAGGGATCGGTGCTGGGGCCTCAACTATTTACAATCTATATTAATGACTTGGATGAAGGGACCGAGTGTAATGTAGCCAAGTTTGTTGATGATACAAAGATGGGTGGGAAAGCAAGTTATGAGGACACACAAAATCTGCAAAGGGATATAGACAGGCTAAGTGAGTGGGCAAATGTGAGGCTATCCATTTTGGCAGGAAATATAAAAAAGCAAATGATTATTTAAGTGGAGAGAAACTACAAAATGCTGCAGTACAGAGGGGCCTGAGGGTCCTTGTGCATGAAACACAAACATTTATTCTGCAGGTACAGCAAATAATCAGGAAGGCAAATGGAATGTCGGCTTTTATTGCAAGTGGAATGGAGTATAAAAGCAGGGAAGTCCTGCTACAACTGTACAGGGTATTGGTGAGGCCACACCGAGAGTACTGCGTACAGTTTTGGTTTTCCTATTTAAGGAAGGATATACTTGTATTGGAGGCAGTTCGGAGAAGGTTCATTAGGTTGATTCCGGAGATGAAGGATTTGACTTATGAAGAAAGGATGAGCAGGTTGGGCCTATACACATTGGAGTTTAGAAGAATGAGAGGTGATCTTAACATATAAGATAAGATAATGAGGGGGCTTGACATAGAAACATAGAAACATAGAAAATAGGTGCAGGAGAAGGCCATTCGGCCCTTCAAGCCTGCACCACCATTCAATGAGTTCATGGCTGAACATGTAACTTCAGTACCCCATTCCTGCTTTCTTGCCATATCCCTTGATCCCCCGAGTAGTAAGGACTACATCTAACTCCTTTTTGAATATACTTAGTGAATTAGCCTCAACAACTTTCTGTGGTAGCGAATTCCACAGGTTCACCACTCTCTGGGTGAAGAAGTTTCTCCTCATCTCGGTCCTTAATGGCTTACCCCTTATCCTTAGACTGTGACCCCTGGTTCTGGACTTCCCCAACATTGTGAACATTCTTCCTGCATCTAACCTGTCTAAACCCATCAGAATTTTAAACGTTTCTATGAGACCCCCTCTCATTCTTCTGAACTCCAGTGAATACAAGCCCAGTTGATCCAGTCTTTCTTGATATGTCAGTCCTGCCATCCCGGGAATCAGTCTGGTGAACCTTCGCTGCACTCCCTCAATAGCAAGAATGTCCTTCCTCAAGTTAGGAGACCAAAACTGTACACAATACTCCAGGTGTGGCCTCACCAAGGCCCTGTACAACTGTAGTAACACCTCCCTGTCCCTGTGCTCAAATCCCCTCGCTATGAAGGCCAACATGCCATTTGCTTTCTTAACTGCCTGCTGTACCTGCATGCCAACCTTCAATGACTGATTTACCATGACACCCAGGTCTCTTTGCACCTCCCCTTTTCCTAATCTGCCACCATTCAGATAATAGTCTGTCTCTCTGTTTTTACCACCAAAGTGGATAACCTCACCTTTATCCACATTATACTTCATCTGCCATGCATTTGCCCACTCACCCAACCTATCCAAGTCACTCTGCAGCCTCATAGCATCCTCCTCGCAGCTCACACTGCCACCCAACTTTGTGTCATCCGCAAATTTGGAGATACTACATTTAATCCCCTCGTCTAAATCATTAATGTAGACAAGGTAGATGCAGAAAGGATATTTCCACTCGTGGGGGAATCCAGAACTAGGTGGCATAATTTAAGAATAGGGGGTCGCCCATTTAGAACGGAGATGAGGAGACATTCTTCTCTCAGAAAGTCTTAAATCTGTGGAATTCTCTGCCCCAGAAAGCTGTGGAGGCTGGGTCACTGAATATATTTAAGGTGGAGATAGACAGATTTTTGATTGATAAGGGAGTGAAGGGTTATGGGGAGTGGATGTGCACTAGGTCCATGCGCACTTGGTCTCCAGTCGTCTTGATTAATCCTCGCCACTGGACCAAGACCTAGCTCTATCAATCCCGTGTGGTGGCTGGTGTGTAACGGCCACCACACGTTAAGAAAATCCACGGACAGGCATCTTCCACCCTTCAACATGTAGGATGATGACTGGTGGTAAGTTAAGCATTTGAGTGAATGCATGTTGACAATCATTTCCTTAAGCAACTTCATGAAGTTAATATATCAGCCCCATCCACTGCTCATGCCACTAATTATAACGCATTATGGCATAAACAGAGCTAAGTGATATCCACTTAAAAGGACCATGTGAACCTTGTGGTTGGAGCATTAAAACAGTAGTTAGGGCATATAAAATGTAGTTAGACAAATTAAATGTATTAAATAAATACAATTGCACCAAATATTGTGTTTCTTTTTCCTAATTTTTGAAATACTAAAAATATGCAATCCAACCGCACTTGAATTTATGCAACGCAAAAATCATTAAGAATGTCCATATATTCTTCACATTGGTTACATTGCATATTGGGAACAGTTTAGGGGTTTAAGCTAAGATGTTCTTAAGCACCAACTCGTATTAAGAAAGTTTATCTGCAAAATAGCTGTAAAATCACCCCATGGAGACCCATAGCAGCCAAGTTTATGAAGTTGATGGCTGTAGCTATAGACATGAAGGACAGATGATGAGTTTGAGGCTGCAGCAACTAATGGACTTTCATTTCTACCGAGCCTAAATGTAATACAGACACTGCTGTTGGTTAAATCCAAATCGTTGGTTGTTTGCCAGTAAATTCTTTGAAAAGAATAATGCTCTGTGGTCTCCTTCTGCTGCTTGAAAACAGCTGCTGCCCAATTGAAGATTCCACAAACGTGAGATATCGGAGCTTTGTAGCCTGGTGAGAAGTTCTTGTGTGTTCTGTGTGCAAACACAGAGCAACTTCATTCTACTTCAAGTGCGACATAGAGTACAGACATATAATGCTGGCGTTTGAGATGGAAAATCGCTGATTTATTTTTGCAAATCCATCCCTTCGTAACTGGTTTCAGTGGTGATTTGCTGCTTGCCCATGAATGTGTTCTCCTTGTGATTAACTAACAGCACAAAATACAAGGTTGTTGTAATAATAGCAAAAGTAGGCTTAATGCGAAAGTAAACATTCTTCTATAAGCCTAAATAGGTGCTAACGTTATCACACAGGACAATCCCACTAGTTTGTTTGGTGACACTATAGCAGCTTCTGATGAGAGTAACTCCGTGGTTTATTTCTGACCTACAAAGCATTTCTGATGATCATATAGGCAGGGATTACGCCAACTCTTGTATAAGCATTATTTTCAATACTTTTACAATTGTATCCTTTATGTTTTACTTATTGTTGGATATGTTTTGGAGACAATATACTGGCATAAGCCTGAAATGTCCGCCTCATACCGAGCAAGAGCTGAGTTTTCCTTGCAAATCCCATGTGTCATTAACGCACAGAGCCAGCTGCCTAGTGAGGAAGAAGCACAGATACTGCCTTGACTTGGCAGCCTGATCAGGGAAGGTTTCTCACACTCCCTCCATCTGGCAGACCTACAGTCTACATGACCATGACACTGCTGAAGTGGGGGGCTTTGAGGCACTGCTGGCTGTGGCTCAGGCTGCATCGAGGCCAGGTCATTGAAATTCATATCTTTCACTTACATATTGCTGTCACTGATGATTAAAAGGTCTCATGCTGACAAAGTTGTGCAGACTCATGCCTTAAATATCTTGGGAGCATAGATGGCCAGTAGTTAAAAAGTGGTAATGCAATTGAGTGTTCTTCCTGGCGTCACGGGGGATAAGTCAAATTCAAAAGCTTTTTAACAAGAGAATGAATTGTTAAATTCCCAGCCAAATGAGTAATACTCCTTCCAATATGTAGTTTCATTTAAATACATTCTGTTTTGATTTAACATTTCTCATTATTATATGGCGGTAAAGCAGAGCGCGGTAGACTTAATATACAGATGAAAGGATAATAAAGATTATCGTACCATAGAAACAGAAGTATGTAGCACCTCATGATTGGACTAATAATAATGCCAACAGAATGCAAGAACACATGCCATGCATGTGTTCAATAATGAATTGCGTAGACTCAAAAATGTTTTTGCTGGAGTGGCGTCAATGAAACTAATATACTGCACTGGCCCTATACAATGTTATAAAAACTGATACTCTATTTACCAAATTCCATAGTCGATGTCCTGAACTGCCATTAACGTTTAAATAGACCAGTTGTAATTACTGTGATTATAGTCAACGTTGAAGCACGGAGCTGGAACCTATGCAAGCGGGAACATTTTTCTGGAGACAATGCTTTGTGTGATTGCATGGAACATAAACATGTTTTATTCCTCTCTCTACACATTTTTTCTCCCTTTACAAGCTACTCATTACCACAGAATTAACTTTTAATTGAGAAGCTGGATAGTGTGAGTCAGACAAGTCTGAAAGTCTGCGTCAAATGTGTTCTGGGATCAAGTAGCAGGCGTGTCAGCTTTTCTTCCTGTCTTTGCATTAAGGCAGACTTTTCCTGTCCATCACATGAGATTACCATTCAACAGTCTGGGTGAGAAGTGCTGGGACTCAGCTAACCGAAGCAAGTATGTTTGAGTGTCGAGCAGACCCTTCTCCTTGACATTGTGATCTTCTGATTGAGAATACAATGCTGAACTTCATGAGCTATTGAGCCACCCTTAACTTTAGTTTCTTAATTGTAATGTTTCTAATTAGTGAGAAACAATGGTAGATTTATCAGAATCCTAACTTACTAAATTGTTAATAGCAAAGGGAACAGTTCAAATATAGTCATCGTGGTCTGTGCAATGGCGCAATGATATTAGTTTACTTGACAAAAACCAAGCCCAAGGGTCTCTGTTGCTCAATAGCCTTCACTAAAGGCGCTTCATATTTGTTATATTTTATTACAACAGTACCATAAATCCGAGTTTTCCTTATTCCTTTTCCTCCCTCAAAAGCACGAGAGCTGATTTCCTGATCGGTTGCTCTCTGCCAACAGATGACACTCACCAGGAGTTCTGGCTGGGAAGTTGCAGATCTGCGGTACCTGATTTTCTCTCGTTGCAGCCCCTGAATTTCAGGTTGCAATGGTAGTTGGTGTACCGTGGGGAGGTGTGAGTATGGATAACTGTCTGGGATTTGGCGGGGATGAGGGGATCAAAGACAAATCACTGCAGTTACTGATGTCACAGTGGACTGAGGACCAGTGGAGAGGGAGTTGGAGGGTAGAGAGTGTAATGGTAGGGGATGATATTTTTCAGGGGCAGAGGAGCACAGAAGAGCGGGAAACGGGTAATGAGATGTGGAAGCTGAAGGAGATGAGGAAGTGAGCAAAAATGGCCATGTCAGTGATCATAATCCTAGAGACGGAGCTGGTGAAGTCAAACTGAGAGAATGTGGCTAGGATTTCTTAAGCTCCCTCCAGCGATTCCTGTGGTGTAACTGGGGCAGAGGTGTGAAATGGGGTGGGGAATATACTCTCTTCCCATTGATACCATCCCTCTGATTTCCAGAGGAAGAGATGGCCAACATACAATATGCCTGCCCATATACGGGTAGATGTATTGTACGTGAATGCAAATAATGGAAGGACATCATCTGATGTATTTTCCATCATTTGCAACCATAGTAACACTGAATACCAGAGATGACTGCTAGTCTCGGTGTCCAGTGTTGCTATGGTGACTGAGAGGTGATTCACACTTTAAAATTCCAAATGCATGTGCCATCAATCAATACTACATGTTACAAATTGGCTGTGGTGAACTGCCACATTTACTGTGGCTTCTTTTTGCATTCATTCTCGTGATGAGGGCATCGCTGGCAAGGCTGTCATTTATTCTCCATCCCGAGTTGCCCTAAGTGGTGGTGAGCCTTCTTCTTGAACCATTGCAATTCTTTGTAGTGATTTGATACTGCTGAGTGACTCGCTAGACCACGTCAGAGGGCAGTTAAGTGTTAACCATGTTGGTGTGGGACTGGAGTCACATATAGGCTAGACCGAGTAAGGACAGCAGTCTTCCTTTCCTAAAGTATTTTAGTGAATCACTTGGGTTTTTATGGCAATCCCAGAGCTTCATAGTCACGTTTTTCTTTACAAATAGCAGCTTTTTATTTCCAGTTCTTTGAACTGAATTCAATATCTCAAAACTGCCAGGGGGAATCATAGAAATTTACAGCACAATAGGGGGCCATTTCAGCTCATTGTGTCTGTGTCGGCCGACCAAGAGCCATCCAGTCTAATCCCACTTTCCAGCTCTTGGTCCGTAGCCCTGTAGGTTATGACACTTCAAGTGAACATCCAGGTACATTTTAAATGTGGTGAGGATTTCTGCCTCTACCACCCTTTCAGGCAGTGAATTCCAGAACCCCATCACCCTCAAATCCCCTCTATACCTCCCACCAACCATCCTAAATCTATGCCCCCCGGAATGTAAATACATGTTCACTGGATTACTAGTCCTGTAAAATAACCACGTTGCGACTGTAACTTGCGCTGGGTAGCCTTGGCTTCTGCCTAACTCAGGTGATGCCGGCTCCGCAGAGTTGTACTGGGCAGGAGAAGAGGAAGGGGCCCCAAAAGGGGTGAGTGAAAAATGACTTCTGTGGGGCAGGAGTGTTTCTCCGGGCTCCCCAGTAGCAATGTGGGTGGCTGCTGCCCTGGGTTCCCCATCGTCTTGCAATTGGGTTTCGCTGCCCAAACTCTATGTCCCCGGTAGCCGGGTCGGCTTCCGGGCCTTCCATCTGATATCGTGGCAGCCCGGAGCCATGGAGCTGCAGCTGGATGCCCGTGCAGAGAGTGCAGCTTGCTGGCAGCATGGTACATGAGGCCCAGCTTTCAAAATCGACCAAGCGCCTTGTCAGCAGGATTGGAGGTCTGGCCCGTGCGCCGTACCGACTAGCTGGCTATCCCGAGACTTCAAATCTACCCTGTTGTGTTCACAAATGTCAACCTGCGTGTATTTTGCTATTTTTTTTAAACTGTCAAACTAGGAATTCCCCCTGCTTCTTCCATGGAATCTTAGAGGCCTTCATTGTGAAGTTCAATATTACTTTGATAAAGTGCGCATCCCCACCGACATCTGGGAGTCCCTGGCCAAAGACCATCCTAAGTGGAGGAAGTGCATCCGGGAAGGCGCTGAGCGCCTCGAGTCTCATCGCCGAAAGGGTGCAGAAAATAAGCGCAGGCAGCGGAAGGAACGCGCGGCAAACCTGTCCCAACCTCCCTTACTCTCAACAACTGTCTGTCCCACCTGTGGCAGGGAGTGTGGTTCTCATATTGGACTGTTCAGCCACCTAAGGACTCATTCTAAGAGTGGAAGTAAGTCTTCCTCGATTCCGAGGGACTGCCTATGCTGATGATGATTACTTCACTTACTCATTCCGTTAAGTAAACTGCAAATTCCACTTATAGGTTTATTATAGCCAAAAAGGTGATCAAGATGTATTGTAACCAGCATTAGATCGGACAAATAGATCAGGTGGAGTGCAGAACACAATGGTGCTGAAATTCCGATGTCCCAGGTCCGTACATAGAAACATAGAAAATAGGTGCAGGAGTAGGCCATTCGGCCCTTCAAGCCTGCACCACCATTCAAGAAGATTACGGCTGATCATTCCCTCAGCACCCCTTTCCTGCATTCTCTCCATACTCCTTGATCCCTTTAGCCGTTAGGGCCATATCTAACTCCCTCTTGAATATATCCAATGAACTGGCATCAACAACTCTCTGCGGCAGGGAATTCCACAGGTTAACAACTCTCTGAGTGAAGAAGTTTCTTCTCATCTCAGTCCTAAATGGCCTACCCCTTATTCTAAGACTATGTCCCCTGGTTCTGGACTTCCCCAACATTGGGAACATTCTTCCCGCATCTAACTCGTCCAGTCCTGTCAGAATCTTATATGTTTCTATGAGATCCCCTCTCATCCTTTTAATGCCAATGTATAAAGGCCCAGTTGATCCAGTCTCTCCTCATGTGTCAGTCCAGCCATCCCGGGATTCAGCCTGGTGAACCTTTGCTGCACTCCCTCAATAGCAAGAACGTCCTTCCTCAGATTAGGAGACCAAAACTGAACACAATATTCCAGGTGAGGCCTCACCAAGGCCTTGTACAACTGCAGTAAGACCTCCCTGCTCCTATACTCAAATCCTCTAGCTATGAAGGCCAACATGCCATTTTCCTTCTTCACCGCCTAATGTACAAAGTTTCTACGGAGCCGAGATAGCATCAGAAAAGCCGGTTTTCAGCGCGCAATGCACATGCGCTGAAAACCGGCTTTTCCGATCTGTCAAATTTCTGGCTTGACTAATCTCGCGCAAATCGGGAGCGAGAACACTTGCAGGGCAAGATTTCCGATATTTACACATATCTTGCCCCCAAATGTCCACAAAAATCTTCGCCTGAAAAAGCAGGCATATAGCCTACTCTTACAGGCGCAAGTGTTTAAAAATACACAAAAACATTTTAAAATAAAGTTATAAAAGCTCATTTTATTGTTAAAAACCCTCCCCACTATGGTAAGTTTATTTTAAGGAATAATTTAAAAAACTTTTTAAAAAGTCGGGAAAATATTTTTTTTATAAGTTCTTTAATTTATGAATCTTAAATATGTGGTGTATTTTTCTATTTTTTATTAGTGTTTTGTGTGTTTGGGGGGGGGGGTTTCTCATTCATAATAATGGGAACTCCAATTATGGAGTTCCCATTATTATGAATGAAAAACTACTGTACCTTGATTGGCTGCCCAGAGCCATGTGACTCCAGCTCTAGGCCTGCGCATGTCCCGACGCCTCAGGATTGGAAGTTTGTGCAGGCGCAGCAGGAACAAGTAGGTGCACATCTTTTTTAACTTTTTCAGTCGTTTGCCCGCGGGAAGACCTCGATTGGAATTTCAGGCCCAATAGCTTATTCTAATCTGGAATGTGAAAAATGTACCTCTGCACAGTATTTGCTAAAACCGTGATAACAATGAATTGATTTTCCCTTTTCTGTGTGGGATAATATCTGAGCAAAGCATTGTTTCCATGATTTGTAGGACAGGAAATGGACTCTGATAAGCCACAATCAACTTTTATTAATTCAAGTTAAGGTTAAAACCTGCATAGTCTTACTGAATAGAAACCAAAATAGGTCAAAGTTAGTTACATGTTTCTTGGAAAATACAAGTAGTCCAATTCCTCACAGCCCTGCGCTGTTTCCTTTCTACTGTCTGTCACCGAATTTATTTGCATATTTATCACATTGACGTTAAAGAATGGGCCAGGAACATTGGAACATCACACTGTAGAAATTCATAGTTGAAGAAGAGTTCTGAGTCAGTAGGTCAGGGGTTCAAGTCCAATTCCAGAGAAATACTCTAGGCTGGCACTACAGTGTGGGGGAGTGCTGCACTGTCAGAGTTGCCGCCTTTCAGATGAGATATGCCATCTACCCTCTCAAATGGATGTAAAAGATCCCATGCTACTATTCGAAGATGGTCTAGTAAGGAGGAGGAACTGAGGGAAATCCTTATTAGTCGGGAAATTGTGTTGGGGAAATTGATGGGATTGAAGGCCGATAAATCCCCAGGGCCTGATGGACTGCATCCCAGAGTACTTAAGGAGGTGGCCTTGGAAATAGTGGATGCATTGACAGTCATTTTCCAACATTCCATTGACTCTGGATCAGTTCCTATGGAGTGGAGGGTAGCCAATGTAACCCCACTTTTTAAAAAAGGAAGGAGAGTGTAAACAGGGAATTATAGACTGGTCAGCCTGACATCGGTAGTGGGAAAAATGATGGAATCAACTATTAAAGATGTCATAGCAGCGCATTTGGAAAATGGTGACATGATCGGTCCAAGTCAGCATGGATTTGTGAAAGGGAAATCATGCTTGACAAATCTTCTGGAATTGTTTGAGGATGTTTCCAGTAGAGTGGACAAGGAAGAACCAGTTGATATGGTGTATTTGGACTTTCAGAAGGCTTTCGATAAGGTCCCACACAAGAGATTAATGTGCAAAGTTAAAGCACATGGGATTGGGAGTAGTGTGCTGACATGGATTGAGAACTGGTTGTCAGACAGGAAGCAAAGAGTAGGAGTAAATGGGGACTTTTCAGAATGGCAGGCAGTGACTAATGGGGTACCGCAAGGTTCTGTGCTCGGGCCCCAGCTGTTTACACTGTACATTAATGATTTAGATGAGGGGATTAAATGTAGTATCTCCAAATTTGCGGATGACACTAAATTGGGTGGCAGTGTGAGCTGCGAGGAGGATGCTATGAGGCTGCAGAGCGACTTGGATAGGTTAGGTGAGTGGGCAAATGCATGGCAGATGAAGTATAATGTGGATAAATGTGAGGTTATCCACTTTGGTGGTAAAAACCGAGAGACAGACTATTATCTGAATGGTGACAGATTAGGAAAAGGGGAAGTGCAAAGAGACCTGGGTGTCATGGTACATCGGTCATTGAAGGTTGGCATGCAGGTACAGCAGGCGGTTAAGAAAGCAAATGGCATGTTGGCCTTCATAGCGAGGGGATTTGAGTACAGGGGCAGGGAGGTGTTGCTACAATTGTACAGGGCCTTGGTGAGGCCACACCTGGAGTATTGTGTACAGTTTTGGTCTCCTAACCTGAGGAAGGACATTCTTGCTATTGAGGGAGTGCAGCGAAGGTTCACCAGACTGATTCCCGGGATGGCGGGACTGACCTATCAAGAAAGACTGGATCAATTGGGCTTGTATTCACTGGAGTTCAGAAGAATGAGAGGGGACCTCATAGAAACGTTTAAAATTCTGACGGGGTTAGACAGGTTAGATGCAGGAAGAATGTTCCCAATGTTGGGGAAGTCCAGAACCAGGGGACACAGTCTAAGGATAAGGGGGAAGCCATTTAGGACTGAGATGAGGAGGAATTTCTTCACCCAGAGAGTGGTGAACCTGTGGAATTCTCTACCACAGAAAGTTGTTGAGGCCAATTCACTAAATATATTCAAAAAGGAGTTAGATGAAGTTTTTACTACTAGGGGAATCAAGGGGTATGGTGAGAAAGCAGGAATGGGGTACTGAAGTTGCATGTTCAGCCATGAACTCATTGAATGGCGGTGCAGGTTAGAAGGGCCGAATGGCCTACTTCTGCACCTATTTTCTATGTTTCTATGTTTCTATGAGCATGAAACTTCCCCTGGTGTCCTGGCCAATACTTATCACTCAATTACACATTCATTGGTAGGACACTGAGAAGTGTAGAGGAACAAAGGGACCTTGGAGTTCAAGTCCACAGATCCCTGGAGGCCAGGTAGATATGGTGGTAAAGAAGGCATATGGAATGCTTGCCTTTATTAGCCGAGGTATAGAATACAAGAGCAGGGGGGGGTTATGCCTGAACGGTATAAAACACTGGTTAGGCCACAGCTGGAGTACTGCGTGCAGTTCTGGTAACCACATTACAGGAAGGACATGATTGCACTGGAGGAGATTTACAAGGATGTTGCCGGGAGTGGAGAATATTAGCTCTGAGGACAGATTGGATAGGCTGGGTTTGTTTTCCTTGGAACAGAGGAGGCTGAGGGGAGACCTCACTGAGGTGTATAAAATTATGAGGGGCCTAGATATAGTGGATAGAAAGGGCCTATTTCCCTTAGCAGAGAGGTCAACAACCAGACGGCATAAATTTAAAGTAATTGGCAGAAGGTTTAGAGGGATTTGAGGGGAAATGTCTTCATGCAGAGGGTTGTAGGGGTCTGGAACTCACTGCCTGAAAGGGTGGTAGAGGCAGAAACCCTCACCACATTTAAAAAGTACTTGGATGTGCACTTGAAGTGCCGTAACCTGCAGGGCTACGGACCTAGAGCTGGAAAATGGACTGGTTAGCCTCTTGTTGGCCGGCACGGACATGATGGGCCGAAATGGCCTCCTTCCGTGCTGTAAATTTCTATGATTCAATCAACATCACCAAAAAAACAGTTTATCTGGTCATGCATCTCATTGTTGTTTGTGGTATCTTGCAGTTTGAAAATTGGTTTCCTGTTTGACCCCAAGCAGAGCTTTTGACTTTATATCCACTCCATCACAAAGACTACCTACTTCCACCTCTGTATCATCACCTGCCTCCATTCCTACCTCAACTATTCAGCCACTGAACCCACATTCAAGCATTTGTCACCTCCAGACTGGATTATTCCAATACTCACCTCGTTAATTTCCCATCCTCCACCTTCCATAAACTTCAGCCCATTCGAAACTCTGCTGCCTGTATCCTATACTGCACCAAGCCATCCATCCTCACTACATTACATTAGCCGGAATTTTCACAGGTAAGAGAGGGGGGCGGGGTTAGTGAAAGTTGTAAAAATGTAAAGCCCGACCCCAACCCGCCCACATTCACCTTTCACTCGGCGGGACGGAGGGAGGGAGGTGGGGCGGGCTGCCAACCCATTGCCAGGAGGAGGGTTGGCAATTTAAATATGATAATGAGGCCGCAAGCCTCTACTTCAACCTGCAGGTGGCCGGGGCTCCCAGGGCTCGGGATTCACGGGGGCTGCAACGAGACGGCCTCAGCCTTGGGGAGTAATCCTTGTGGACCGGAAGGAGCAGGAATACTTCCTCCCGGCCCCTCAAATTCCTCTCCCACTCAGACTGCACCTCCCCGGGGTCGGGGATCAGATCACCCCCGGGATCACAATTTCCCCCCCCCCCCCATCCCGTGGACAGGGATTGGACCCCTCTCGGGGATTTCAACACGGCCCTGGGGTCAAGGATCGGACTGTCCTGGGGGATCAGACTCCCCCACGACTTTGAAACCCCCTCCCCCATCACCATCCTGGACCCAGCACTTACCTGGACCTGCAGTGTGCAGGTCCGTTTTTCTGCACGAATGGATGCCAGCCTGTCAATCAGTCTGACTTCTGGGCCGGGAGCCCGCCCTTTCTGTCGCAAGCACGCTGTGACGTTAAAACTCCACAGCTTGTTGGGAAACCCGAACTTCTGGGTTTCCCATCGTCTCCCAGAAAATCTAGCCCATTGGTTCCCAGTTCCCAAACATTTGAAATGGTATGTTCTCATCCTTGTGTTTAAATCATTTACCTCACCTTATCTCTGTAACCTCTTATGGGCCTACATTTGGCCCCATATTTTCCATTCCTTTGACATCAGCCTTTTGTGGAACCTCTTCTTTTACCCTATCGTTGGCAGCTGTGACTTTAGCTGCCTCAGTCCTACTCTCTGGAATTCCCTATTTTAATCTCTTGCACCTCTCCACATCCCTCTCCTTTACGACACTTCTTAAAACCCAACTCTTTGACCAAACTTTTAGTCAATCCTTCCAATCTCTCTTTTGGCTCAGTGTTCATTTTCCTGTGAAGTGCCTCGAGTTGTTTTTTTCCTACATTAAACGCACTATATAAACGCACAAGCAAAATACTGTGGATGTTGGAAATCTGAAATAAAAACAGAAAGTGCTGGAAATACTCAGCACGTCAGGCAGCGTCTGCGGAGAGAGAAACAGAGTTAACGATTCAGGTCGATGACCCTTCATCAGAACTGGAAAAAGTTAAAGATGTAACAGGTTTTAAGCAAGTACAGAGGCAGGGAAAGGGGGGCTGAGAGGAAAAAAAAACTAAAGGGAAGGTCTGTGATAGGGTGGCATAGAATGACAAAAAAGGGATGATGGTGCGAAGCAAAAGGTGGTGGTAATGGGACAAGTAAAGAGACCAAAGATGGTCCAGAAGAGGTATAAATGGGAATAGGAAAATCATCAACAGCTGCCGTCCAATAAATGGGGGCAGAGGTTATGATCTGAAATTGTTGACCTTTCAATTAGGCACTTTACAGCCTTCTGGGCTCAACATTAAGATCATCCAAACAGCCATCACTTGCATCCCCTCATTCCAGATTCAATCTCTGTTCCCAGAGGTGAAAGGGCAGTGTTCTAACTCATCGATCTTCCTGAATTCTCTGGCATTGGTTAGAGCCATATTTTGAAATTTCCATTGTACAGTGGAACCTTCGTTATCCACCTTAATGAAAGGGTCACCCCCGATGATTAATGCAAATGAGTGGATAATCGAGAGCCCCTAAGTTTTGGTTTTCGATGTATGATACAGCAATACCTTCCCCATCGAAAAAATGACAAGCACAATACAATTATCATCAATAAAAACAGAAAATGCCGGAAATCTCAGCAGGTCAGGCAGCATCTGTGGAGAGGAAGCAGAGTTAACGTTTCGGGTCGATGACGAAGGGTCATCCACAGATGCTGCCTGACCTGTTAAGATTTCCATCATTTTCTGTTTTGATTCCAGATTCCAGCCTTCGCAGTATTTTGCTTTTGCATTACGATTATCATCAAACTGATTTACTCTTTAGCTTTGAGGTTGTTTTTTTTTGCCAGCTGAGAGGAGACTGGTGTCAGCAGACTGTATAATGAGGCGACAACTTTTGTTTAGCTTTGTATTATGAAAATTCTAGCGGAGAATCGGGAAAGTGGATAATTGGAGCTCGGATAATGGAGGATTTACGTATGCCCTAGTAGTGTTTTCTTAGGCCTTGAATTGTGAAATTGTGTGCCTTGTAAATTATACTGATTATATTAGTTTGTTCATATATGCTCTTTCCTATTGCCTGCCTCTAATATACAATTAAGTATAGTGTTTCTGAAACCACTGACATGTACATCACTAGAATTGGTTTCTTTAGCTGTGGCACGTCATCTATTATCTTTATTATTCAGATTGTCACATTGCCTAGAGAGAATGAGGCCTTCATGTTCTCTTGAGCACTCACACTACAAATATTTTAAAATAAATATCCTCTGCTGAACGATTCTACACAGATGTACTTTCCTCTGATTATTCAGTAACACGTGTTACAAAAATAGACTAGAGAATCCATGATAGGCCATTTAAAAAAAACATATCCTCCAGCTCAACCACAGAATCCATCGAATAAAATCAATCACTGTATTCAGTTGTACAACAATATTGATTGTCCAGGGCGTTCCATGATAGCTAGGCTGTCAGGCTGGGGCGCTAGCTTCATGGAGTTAAGTGATCACTTAGATCTATCTCTCTCAAAAAGTGAATTTAACTCCAAAATGTTTATTGAAGCTGCTATTGACACAAGCTCGATTGAGATTTTAGCTCAGAAAAATTGTAGGGTCACACAGCTTTAAAACATATTAGCAATAAAACAAGTCAGATATTGAGCTGGATAGCTGTCTGTGAAGAGAACAAAACCCCATGAACGTGCTTTGAGAACAACGGGGGATGCCAAATAAGAGCAGATGCCATGTCGAATTCTGTGTTAGTTCTGGCTCAGGGCGTCTTTGGCTTATTCTGGCCCGGGCCAGTCGCCCCAAAGCACCAAACCGAGCTGTGAGCACTTCCATTCTCCCGGCCCACACGTTTCAACCTCGAGAAATGAATTAAAATATCTACTGAAGTGTGCACTTATCAGGTAGTTGTACCATTGCCTATGATGAGCGCACATTCTATTATTTAATTTGCTCGTGTGTAACCAATGATTAACAATTTTGCTGCTTGATAGCAGCTTTGCTGCAGCTGCTCCACACTGTTACGCAGTACATTAGAAATGGGCATTATTAGCAGGAGGACCTTTGTCATTCGAAGCCCTGATAGTGTAAAGGCTTCTGCACCCCCTCCCCATCAAAACCAAGGGAGTCCTTTCCTGCTGATTTCCATAAGAGATGTAGTATCTGAAGCATGACAGACCTCAATGCACTAAACAAATCGTGGCAGTTATTCACTGCACTAACAGGTACCCATTTACAAAGCGCTGCTCTTTGGTCTAATTTATTCCCATTCATCTCCGTGTTCCTTATGATAATTTTATATTCTATTATTAAATGCCTTACTGAAAATGCGGTCCCGTGCTTCACACCACTGCACATTCTAACAGAGGAAAGAAAAGCACCTGCGCAGCTCGTTCTGTTTTACTTATAGATAGCGATAGGTTAATAAAATATAGATGAAGGGCCATGTCCCAAGAGGGAGTTCCTCTTTGCAACAACGTAAGGTTTAGCTGCTTACAGTGTGAGCATGCACAACATAACTCCGCATAATCAAACGCGCAGGTAAAAGTTACATTAGTCCTAAATTTTCATTTGTTCCTGACCAAATCCTTTCGTTACTAACTTGTCAAGAATGGCTTCCCATCGATTAGCATCCTTCCTTTGTGGTTGTCGGCCAGGCACTGGCTTCCATTTTTAAGTAACGCTTAAGAACAGTTTGGCGTGCGTTATGCTTGTTTAATTTCAGTAACGGACAGACAACTTGAAGGGGTGTGATTGACGATTTTTCTACCCCAATTTCAGTGCAGTACTGAGGGAGTGCTGCACTGTCTTTTAGGTGAGATGTTAAACCGTCTGCTCTCTTAAATGGACGTAAAAGATCCCACGCCACTACTTCGAAAAAGCACAGGGGAGTTCTCCACCGTGTCCTGGCCAATATTTATCCCTCAACCAACACCTCAAACATTTATTTCATTGCTCTTTGTGAGATCTTGCTATGCTCAAATTGGTGCCGCGTTTCCAGTATTACAGCAGTGAATACACTTCAAAAGTACTTCATTGGCTGTCAAGCATGTTGGGACATCCTGAGGTTGTGTAAGGTGCTATATGAAATGCAAGTCTTTCATTGTTAGGTTTCCTTTTTAAGAGGGCATTAAACATTTGGCTTGAAGACCAATCGCAATCCAGCAAGCTGGCTCAAAAGTCTACCTAGATTTCCAGGAAATAGGGACACATTCCCATGTTATATTGCGAGGGAATACGAGCGCATATTCCTCTCTACATTGGCAGGGATTGGGGACAGACATGACTGTATTTGCAGGTGCTAGATGCTGAACCACCAGTCTGGCTCCAGCCTATGGATACAGATTGGCAATTAGATCCTTCGACGGGGATCTGGGACATCTCCTGTCCCATTAGACCAACAGGAATCAGTATCTCCTTCTCACTGACCAGACTGCCATGTTACAAATGACAAAATAAATGTAATCAGGCATTTACATTTGTCATTGTGACTCAGGAGAGTAACAACAGCTGCTTGCTGCAATGACAATGGGAAACAATAGCAAGACATGCAAAAATGGCCATGCACGTGTGCCTTTGGATTTATTTAATTTCTTTGTGTGTAAACTTTCATTTTTCAGCTAAAAAACAAGTCCGAATTTTAAATTATTCCAGATCTTTAGTAGTCCACTTTGGGGCATCTCTAGTCCCACATCTGTTTTGATGCTCAACTCGATAAATTGAGTTGGAGTTTTTTTTTAACAAACCCTCAGATTTGCTGATGACAGTTTATCATTCCTTTTATCGTTTTTTAATAAACAATTAGTTACTGCCATTTTGCATTTTTAGATTTTTCCCGTTTCTTTGCCTCAGTGTGAGTTTGGCTTACTGACAGGTAGAGGTTGTGGATTCAAGCCCCACTCTGGAACCTAAGCACATAATGTAGGCTGATACTTCAGTGCCATACTGAGGGAGTGCTACATTTTTGGAGGTGCCATCATTTGGAGGAGACATGAAATCAAGGTCCTACCTGCTTGGTCAGGTACACCTAAAAGATCCAATGGCAGTTTTTCAAGGAAGAGCAAGGAATTCTCCTGGTGCCTTGGACAACATCCATCCCTCCATCAAAATAGATTAACCGACCATCATTCACCTTATTTCTGTTTGTGGTATCTTGCTGCTTGCAAATTGGCTGCCATTCCAATTTTTACTATCGAAAAGCTTTCTTATCAGCTTATCGCAATCAATAGAAATCCGGTGGAGCCAGGAAACATGTGCAGCGTTTAAGAGCAAATGCACACACAGAGTTTTGCCATTCCCTATGCCACAGTAAAGCGACTGATAGGGTTACCAACCCTAATTGGATGGCGTTCCTGGAGGTTACGTCACATGACCTCCGCCCTCTAACCTCCCCATCTCCAATATTTTAACAACTAACAACAAAAGTGTTCAAAGAACATTTTAAAATACGCACGATTTTTTCATGCCCTTGTGATTTCCCCCCCTCCCCCCTCCGCTCCCAGGTTGTTCATAGCAGTGCGCCTCACAACTTGAGCCGCCTCGGGGAAATCCCCTCCGTGCCTTTCAGTTCCGCGCGGAGGGGTTTCCTGTACGGGCTGCTCCTGCACACTCTCAACTTTGCCATCCTCGCCGGCCGTCCGGACATGCCATGGCGTACCATCTTGCCGTCCGGAGGAGGCGGGGGTCCCCGATGGAGTGCACTCTACGCAGGGGTC
Organism: Pristiophorus japonicus; assembly: GCF_044704955.1. Lineage (NCBI taxonomy): Eukaryota > Metazoa > Chordata > Chondrichthyes > Pristiophoridae > Pristiophorus > Pristiophorus japonicus. The sequence continues at coordinate 45,590,542 of NC_091979.1, forward strand.
CTCCCACTATTTATCGGCGACTTGGCCTGGAGGGTGGTGCACGGAGCAGTCCCGTGCAACAAATTTTTAAGCCGGTTCACGGCCTCACAGGCCGCCTGCAATTTCTGCGGTCTGGAAGAGTCCGTGTTCCACGTTTTTAGTGAATGTATGAGGTTGCAGCCCCTGTTCCATTATTTAAAGGGGCTGCTCCTCAATTTCTGGCTGCACTTCAGTCCCACACTCCTGATCTTTGGGCATCCTGTACGGAGGGGAGCGGGTAGGTCCAAAGGCCTCCTTGTAGGACTGCTCCTGGGCACGGCCAAGGGTGCCATCAGCCGGTCCAGGCAGCGGGCGGTCGAGGGGGTCGTTCAGCCTGACTGCCTGCCCCTCTTCCGCGCCTACATCCGGGCCAGGGTGTCCTTGGAGATGGAGCACGCGGTGTCCACCGGTACGCTCGCGGCCTTCCGCGAGAGGTGGGCGCCGGAGGGACTGGAGTGCATCATCACCCCCGGCAACCAAATTTTAATTTGATTTTATGTTTTAAAGTTTAATTTGTTTTAATTGCCGGGTTTTAGTGTCCCCCTCTCCTTTTATAGGGGGCACTTGTAAATTATATGATTTTAATGCCCAAAATAAATCACAAAAAAACCCCCACAAAAAAACCCCCAAAAAAACAAAAAAAAAGAGGGCAGTTAAAAGTGTCTGGAGTGTCCCCCAGATCGGGGGGCACTCGATCTAATGTTTATTTTGTCCCCCCCACCAAAAGAGTTGTTCATAGCAGTGTCCAGGAGATTAACTTTAAAATCCTGGTGACTCCATGACAATTCTGGAGGGTTGCCAATCCAAGCGACTGAGTTCTGTAATTGCAGCTCCGCTACTGCACTTGTGCTCCACTACTGTTAACAATACAAACTACCCCAGAGGATTTAGTATAAACTAAAACTAGACTGACGTGTTAAGTCTAAACTCCACACCAAGCCCTGCTGCGAAAGAAGTGCATTTTAACAGTGCACTGTGCTGATTAATCAAATGAGCCCATTAATCATTTTTTAAAGAAAGTTTTTAATTGTCGTTTTGCAATTTGAATTGCAGTCTATATAGGTCAAGAACACGTCTGCCTTGGCTTTAACCTTGTCATATTTAGAGTGATGAATCAGAGATATGCTAATTTAGGCTAAAAGCAGTGAAAAGCTTAGTGCAATGAATCAATTGTGCTAACAGCTGATTGTGGATTTAATTTTACTGTAGACCTTATATTTTAAGAGTTAGCCATAGTCTGAGAATAGGGTGGAAAGATTAAAAGTGCTAGTTGTAATTAGTTTTACAGTTTCCACAGTGAAGGGGGATAATTGATGTCCGACCATTTAGGTCTGCAGTTCAAAAAGAAGTTATAATTTCAGATTCTTTTGATCGCGGACTTGTTTTAACATGATTTTCTGGAAGGGAACAAATGTACATATATTATGTCTATGAATTCCCACATTAAATCGCAATTTCGCCTACCGAGGTGGGTCCAGTGCAGCCGGGGTAGGTGACGGACTGTGATCCCGCTCCCGGCTCCATCCCGCTCTGTGAAAATAATTTTACATTGATGGGGCTCGTTAAGCCTGCTCTGTGAGGTTCCCAGCCAATTAAAAGGAAGCGGGTCACATTCATTTGGACAGTTGTGCTGTCAGAGTTCTGCAGCATTGAGGTGCTGCAAATACTGACAAGCACTGCATAAAGGTACATGGTTCCACCCAGGCTCTCCCATGACTCACAGTTCGCAGGGAGGTTCTTTTCCCTTCCAATGGGTGGAAGAGACCTCCCCAGGAGGCCAACGCAGCCTGATTGCACATTGCAAAGGAGGGCACAAGCAGGGATGACATCAGGAGGACCAGGCTGCAGTGGCGCAAACCTTTCAATGATCTCAGTAGATTATGAAACGTTACTGCAAAGTCACACTCAACCTCATCCTGCTGTGCCACTCATCACATCCCCATCACTCTGCCTTCTCTACCCTACTCCTGCACATCCTTACTCACACCAACTTATCTTGCACTTCCACCCATCCCTCTCTCTCTATCAACATTATCGCTTCCCCATCTCACTAGCCACCTCTTACACTCACACTCACCCTTGTCCAATCATACAACTAACAACACACAAGGGTAGGGACTTGGGCCTTTTAGCCAATGTGAAGTTTCTGTTAATGTGTTGTCAAACATTGAAATCTTTATTTTCAACAATTTGCCTTTTTGGACAGATTTATGTGTACCTTTGGAAGTGAATTAGTGAGTTGTAGTGAATGGTGGGTCATAAGGATATCCCCCGCAATGGTGATGAGCGTGAAAGCAATGGCTTGGACATTGCAGGGATGCTTTAGGGTGCTGGTGTGGGGTGGTACCAGCCTGGTGCATCATGTGGCAACAGGGTATACAGCGTGAAGTGAAGTAAATCTGGCCATGGTGAGGCCATCCCTGGCCTCCTGGGCAGCAATGTGGTCAGGTGCTGATGCCCTGTGTCCTGTGCAGCATCAAGTGATTGCAGAGAAGGCTGGTGTTGTTGTTGGTGCTGACAGTATGTCTGGTGATGTTTGTATTGGGGCTGATCGTGGTGGGATTCTGAGGACCAAGGTGAAATTTTTTCAAGGGCACTGATGCTGATGGAATAGATGGCAGGTAAGATTGAGATGACAGAAGCGATCTGTCAATGGTGAGAGAGGTTGCTCCAAGGAGGTGACAGTGGATAGAGAGTTTACTCCAAACATTCCAACCTGCATAAAGCTAAAAAATCTATTCCAAATCCAAAATGCTCCAACTTCTAAGATTAGAAAGTGAACAGCTGTGAAATAATAGCTTTTATACCATTTTTGCAGCTGTCAACTATTCAGAAGAATGGATACACATTGAAAACCCGACCTACTTACCTGACGTGATCCCCGTGTGCTGTGAAGCTCATCAAAAAGCTGGTAAAATGGTAAGTACATGGTAAATTGCAGTTTAAGTACCTTTTAACAAGCTGTTAATGATGTCAATTGCCTCCCCCTTGGTGTCGGGTCTGTTCAGCGTTAACACTTGGGACACTAGCGTGGAGGTGGGTTGACAGCAGCCCCTGACCCGCTGTCAATCACTTCCAATTTGACAGTGGAAATGCTTCCGAACCCGCCCTCTCAACATTGGCAAAATTCTGCCCTTAATCTTCAAATAGAAGAATGTAACTAAGGAACAATGAACAGCACTTAGAAAAATTGGCAAAACAATTTGATGTTATATCAAATGTCAAAGTTAAGAATCACAGCATTTTTCATATTAACTACATAGAGCTCCAATTTGATGACAAATATGAGTGTAGGAGGTGTAAGGAGATGACACTGGGCTTGCTGAATCACTAAAATGAATGTGAAATCTAACTCTGGGATATTAGCCTATGTTTCATATATTTGTATGAAATTCTTTTGCTTGCTATTATAACTTTGGCATTGAGTTAATGGCTCCCATATTCCTCTCCCCAACCCGCTCCCTGTCCCCCACCCATCTGGATTTCTGAGTTCAGGTCATTAGCATGGTCCAAACATGCCCCGAGAGGGGCCTGTAACAACAGTAATGGCTGCTGGCCTCTTGGCCAGCCTCCAGAGATAGCAGTCGGAATGATTCCCTCCCCTCCGCCCCCACCCCAAGCATTGAATGGGAGAAAAGCCCATGTACCTTCTTAGTCCTCCTTATCTTTGCTGCATCACCTTTTCAAACAATCCAGTCTAGCTCCCTCCCCACCTCCACAATCAGAAGGGCTAGCAGCAGCTTATGCTGGCACCTCTCCAAATGGATTCCCAATTGGGACTCCCAGAGGAACATGAGACAGGAGTCATTCTTCGGCCTCTCCTGTGTCTTTTCCATGCAAATTAGATGCCTGTGCTTGTTGTAGATGCAGAGGTTCTGCCCCTTTTCCTCTCCTATGTGCCTTGGAACACTGCATTCCCCAGGCATATAGATTAGCAATATAAGGGACAATGGGCCCAAGTTTCCACACGATAAAAAACGGGCGCCCCTCCAAGCTGGGCGCCCGTTTTTTCGCGCCTAAAACGGCGCCTAAAAAAAAAAATCACAATTCTGGAGCGTTCTGCAGCTCCTTGTCTGCCTGGCGCGGCGCCCAGGGGGGGCGGAGCTTACACTCGCGCCGATTTTGTAAGTGGGAGGGGGCGGGTACTATTTAAATTAGTTTTTTTCCTGCCGGCAGCGCTGCGCGTGCGCGTTGGAGCATTCGCGCATGCTCAGTGTGAAAAAACCATTGGCACTCGGCCATTTTTGGAGTTCTTTGTAGCTGTTTAATTTTTGAACATTTTTTTAATAAAAGCACATTGCCATCAGCACATCTCACTGCAGCCTTCTCACTGTCTCCTTCCCCCCTCCCCCCGCGGGAAGAACGGGCGCCTCCTCTCCCCCCCGCGGGAAAGAACGGGCGCCTCCTCTCCCCTCCCCCCCCCCCTCAGGCAGAACGGGCACCTCCTACCCCCCCCCACGGGAAGAACGGGCACCCCCTACCCCCTCCCCCCCCCCCCCCCCCGCCGCGGGCAGAACAGGCGCCTCCTACCCCCCCCCCCACAGGAAGAACGGGCGCCTCCCCCCCGCGGGAAAGAATGGGCGCCTCCTCTCCCCTCATTCCCACCCCCCCGCGGGCAGAACGGGCGCCTCCTACCCCCTCCCCACCCCCCCTGCGGGCAGAAAGGGCGCCTCCTACCCCTCCCGCGGGAAGAACGGGCGCCTCCCCCCACCCGCGGGAAAGAACGGGCGCCTCCTACCCCCTCCCCACCCCCCCTGCGGGCAGAACGGGCGCCTCCCCCCCCCCGCGGGAAAGAACGGGCGCCTCCTCTCCCCCCCCCCGCGGGAAAGAACGGGCGCCTCCTCTCCCCCCCCCCGCGGGAAAGAACGGGCGCCTTCTCTCCCCCCCCCCCCCGCGGGCAGAATGGGCGCCTCCCCCCCCCCCCCGCGGGAAAGAACGGGCGCCTCCCCCCACCCCCCCCACCCCCCCGCCGGCAGAACGGGCGCCTCCCCCCCCCCGCGGGAAGAATGGGTACCTCAGTCTGACTGCAGAATTCTCCGTGCCTGAAGCACTTTCACACAGGTAGGAAGATGGTTTATTTAATCTTTTCTTTGCTTATAAATGTTTATTCAGGTTGGATTTATTTGTATAATATTTGTAGAAGTATAAATAAGGATTTATTGTCGAATTTAATGAGTTCCCTTCCCCCCCCCTCCCCCCCACCTCGTTCTGGACGCCTAATTTGTAACCTGCGCCTGATTTTTTAATGTGTAGAACAGGTTTTTTCAGTTCTACAAAAATCTTCACTTGCTCCATTCTACTTTAGTTTGGAGTACGTTTTCACTGTGGAAACTTTGAAATCAGGCGTCAGTGGCCGGACACGCCCCCTTTTGAAGAAAAAATTCTGTTCCAAAGTAGAACTGTTCTACCTGACTAGAACTGCAGAAAAAAAATTGTGGAGAATTGCGATTTCTAAGATAGTCCATTCTCCACCAGTTGCTCCTAAAAATCAGGCGCAAATCATGTGGAAACTTGGGCCCAATATCTCTGATTAAAATTGCAGGCAATAAAATGTAATATGAATGCATTAAGCATTTGTTTGCTAAAATTAAAAAGTGTGATTCCACCTCAGAAATGTTTCAATAACTCAATGAAATTCTTTTGGTCAATAATCTTAAAGCAAGAAAGAGCTCGCATTTATATAGTACTTCAGGCCTTCCTTTAGGACTTCACAGCCAATGAAGTAAAGTCACTGTTGTAATGTAGGGAAATGTTGGAGCCAATCTGTGTGCACCAAGGTCCCACTAACCAATGAAATAAATACCCAGCTAATCTGTTTTTGGTGATGTTAGTTGAGGGATAAACGCTGGTCAGGACACTGGGAGAATTCTGCTGCTCTTCTTCAAAGAGAACCATGGGATCTTTTATGCCCACCTGAGATGCTGGACAATTTAACGTCTTATCTGAAAGAAGACACCTCTGACAAAGCAGCACTCCCTCAGTACTGCACTGAAATGTCAGCCTAGATTATGTGCTTATACTTTGGAGTGGGATTTAAACACCTGGGGGGGAGAAATTCAGGAGTGACTCGCTTGGGCCGTTAAATTTTAAAAGTTTAAAATTTAGCACCAGGCTCTGATGTTTTCTACCTTTAAAAAAATTTAGCGTTTGTGCCCCAGGAAGAAAGTGGAGGGCTAAATCAAGTGCTCCACTTCCTTCCTGGATCGCAAGAGGCAGCAGGCGGGGTGGTAGGTGTGCAGCGCTGCACACTGGGCCGTGCAGCACTGATGCGTTGGAAAGCTCTTTCCCTCCCTTAAAGGGAAAGTTATCACTGCAAGCTATGCAAAAGAAGAACTTACCTGGACCCCAATGGCAGCTGCGATCCGGCCTGATCAGCACTGCAGCCGAGTACCAGGCTGACCAATCGCGGGGGAGAAACCTGAAAAAACAAATCACAGAGAACAATGTTAATTTTTTTTACATACCTTGGCCACCTCGCCTTTAAGCATCGCCCCCGAAGTGGCCAACCGCCCAATGAACACCTCCTGCAGCTGCCGATGTTTTCGCCCAGTGATGCTGCAGGAGGCCGAACTGAACCCGGGGCGCTACCGGGGCGATGCGCACGGTGATGACGTCACTATCTCCAGGTGAAGGGGGTCGGGGCGCAATGCCAATCTGCCACCGCATATGGTGGGAGCCGATGTTCTCGCCGCGCACGGTCGGTAAGTGTTTAGCGCCCCACTATCGCCTCCTGGAGGCGATAACGGAAGGCACTAAGGAGATCAATTTCTAGGCCCTAACCTTCCGACCCAGAGGCATAGTGTTGAGACTGAGCTAAGGCTTACACCCTTGAGCAAAAAACTCATCCTTAAATACCTGCCTTTGAACTGATCAATGTAAAGTTGTCTTTTTGTGGCTTGGGATGTTTTATTACATTAAAGGCACTCTAAAAGTGCAATTGATGTTATTATTATTATAAATATTCAAAGGCAGAATTTTTAAGGGTAATTGGTTATATGTATTAATGGTTTGAAACATGCCTAGGGCTGATGACAGGTAGCACCTTATCAAGTGTACTAAAAATCCAATAAACCATTTTAAAGTGATTATGTTTATTACAGCTTTATAGATGCGTGACGTAGATGGACATTTCGCAACATGCATTTTTTGAAAGGAATACAATATTAAACGAGCGCTGATAACCAGTGACATTTTATTGCACCTAAAAATTAATTATTACTGGAGTTATTCAGTTAGGATTCATAAACAAGTCAATGGACAGTGCCATAAAACAAATACACTCCTTTAATTTTATTTCCCAACTGCCCCTCCCCCTTCAGTTTCTGGCAAAGGAAAATAATTGCCACAATGTGCATGATGCTAACTGCCCGGTGGGAATGTGTTATTCAGGAGGAGAAAGGTTAATATTACCACTCATTATGCCTCAGTTAATAATCCATTGTGTTTCATTCTTTGTTAAGTATTAAATCCAATGATTTATAAAGACACTGCTCCTCGTTTAGTCAATGTTACAACCTAACCTTTTTAAAGCAATTTCATCCCCTATAAAGTCACTTTGCTTTTACGGCCTGCTTGAATCATTGTCTAGCGTTTCTGTCAGTGTAATTTATTAACCAAAAAATCTATTTTCCTCGTCCATTCAGAAAGGTTGTCATGTTCCCGCAGATACAGACAACCCCATGTAAGCCACCTAATAATATTCAACTGGCGCAGGATACCAGTATTCTCAAAATTACCACCATCCACCACAATCTACTATCTATTCCACACTATTTTACATACATTCCAACTCCAACAATATCTCCAAACGAGCAGCATGTGGCAGGAGGCTCAAAATGCAAAAGAGCTGAGGGTCACAAATGTGGCGGAGGTTGGCTGCAAGGGAGCTGTGTCCTCTAACACTGAAACTCTTATACATGCATTTGTCATCTGCAGGCATGACTAGGCCACCACTTTCCGTGTTAGCCTCCCATCCTCCACAACCACCAACTTGCCCCAAACTCTGCTACACGTATCTTATCCTGCACCAAATGCTAGTCGCCCATCATCACAATCCTCTCCTCATGCTCCAATGCTTCAGGTTTAAAATCCTCGTCTTCATATTTAAATCACTCTATGGCCTTCTCACAACTTATGTCCACAGTATTTTGCTTTTGTGTTATGTCTGCACCTTCCTGCAGCCCTCTATTCCCGCGCCAAACTTTGTTTTCCTGTGACGATGGCGGCTTGTGCATTTCTACTCCATTTGCTCCACCATTGATTTTCGGCTGTCTGGGTCCTACTTTCTAGAAATCCCTCCCAAAACTCCTACAACTGTTTACCTTTCTCTCCTCCTTTAAAGCCCTCCTCGATATGTATCTCTCCAAGCAAGCTTCCTTATCACTCTATTCCTGGCTTGCTGTCTGTTTTTCCATTCACCTATCTGTGAAATGCTTTGGGATGTTTGAACATGAAAGGTGCTGTAATAGTGCAGTTGTTATTGCTGTGTCATCTGCCAGAAATGTTATTGCTGTTATAAAGAAAACTAAAACATGTTTTTTATTACCACTTAGGAATGTCACAAAAGAAACCAGCTTCTAACAAGCATGTGAGAGCAACATAAGTTGGTTAAGTTGCTCTCGAATTTTTGAAGCGAGTTGTCTCGCTTCTGCAATGCACTTGAGCCTTGACAGCTTTACTGAGAACAGGATTGGGTCTGTGCCAGTGCAGTCTTCAGTTGCCGGAGGAAGATTTTTTTTGAAGACCAGGCCCTCAATTCTGGTACCAAGCTCATGGTCTACAGCGCTGTAGTGATACCCGCCCTCCTGTATGGCTCAGAGATGTGGACCATGTACAGTAGACACCTCAAACCACTGGAGAAATACCACCAACGATGTCTCTGCAAGATCCTGCAAATCCCCTGGGGGAACAGACACACCAACATTATTCTTAATCAGGCCAACATCCCCAGCATCGAAGCACTGACCACACTCGACCAGCTCTGTTGGGCATGACGGACACAAGACTCCCAAAGCAAGCACTGTACTTGGAGCTCCTGTGCAGCGGGCGAGCCTCAGATGGGCAGAGGAAGTCTTTCAGGGACACCCTCAGAGCCTCCTTGATAGAGTGCAACCTCCCCACCAAACCTGGGAGTCCCTGGCCAGAGACCGCCCTAAGTGGGGGAGGAACTTCCGGGGGGGGGGGCACTGAGCACTTCGAGTCTCGTTGCCGAGAGCATGCAGAAAACAAGCGTAGGCAGCGGAAGGAGCGTGCGGCAAACCAGACTCCTCACCCACCTTTTCCTCTAACGACTGTCTGCCCCACCTGCGACAGAGACTGTAATTCCCGTATTGGACTGTTCAGTCACCTAAGAACTCACTTTTGGAGTGGAAGCATGTCTTCCTTGATTTCGAGGGACTGCCTATGATGATGATGACTGAGAACAGGAACTAAGCGAGTTATTCCAGGTGCGGCCTTTGTTTCCCACAGTCTATGAGACAGCGCGTAAGTACATCGAGATCAGGCGTCACCGGGTTGGCACAGATTTCAACTGTATCAAGAAACATTACAGCTATGTTACAACTTTGCTCTCCCAATAGAACATGTTTTACATGTTTTTTTAAAAACTGTGCCATGCTGAAGATAAGGCACACTTGTACTTCTGCCATAACAATGTTGATTTGTGATTCGACTGTGAGTCACAAACCAGCCTATCATATTGCGATGCTTTTAGAAATCAGCCTCTGTGCTGTCTTTGGCAGGGTTGAGCTCCCCACATTAAAATCAGATGTGGTGTAGATGGAGCCGCAAACATTTTTTTATATAATTTTAAATGGTAAAAGTCATCATCCGTATAGCATTACTTTCTTTCCAATTTATAGATTTTAGCTTGCATAATATGTCTAAATCACCTGCTTGAACAAGCATGTCATATATACAGTGATTTTGGAAGCCATTTTTAATGTGTACATATTAGCAACTTGCATCTGCAACTATTTGGTTAACAGGAACAGATGAAGCGCTTGCTCTGTTTTTAGAATAAAAATCTTCGCTTCTCAGAAATTAATTTAGGTTGTAAAATGGATGCAGTTCTGAGGTCAACCTTTTCCTCTGTTCAACCGTGGCTCAAAGCTAATAGCATGAACCTTAGGAGAGCTTATTGAATAATAAATTGCCCATTGACGCAGTACTGTGGCACGGAGTAAACAATAATAAAACGCTGAAGGTTTTGAACTTGAAGACAGTGGACACCACCTTCATTCACTTGCATGTATTTCATGTAGATGCGGCCTTGTTTGTCAAGGACTTTGAAGTGTTGCAGCATATCAATTAAGAAGATTATGCAATTAAGAAAACCCTCGCCATAATAGCTTTTTCGCAGCACTGGTAAAGATATGCCACATTACTGCACAAGGGCGACGGCAGAATATGGTCTTGATTCAAATGTGCAGCAATTGTAGATTCTGTCAGTGTCCCAATTGTGATGTTAATGCTAGTACATAATTATTAAAAAGCTCCTACTTCTTATTAGCCTAATTGAAATGCAAAGTAAAGGGCACAGTTCTTTAGGACTCAGGAACCCTTTTCATTTGTTGAAGTGTTTAGAATAGAAGGTTTTTCAATAAAATTCTAGACAAGTTGGCCTGTGCACAATTTTAATTGTGGTCTGCACTGCAGTGGATCTAACAAAAAAAAGGAATGATTATTTTCTGGTTAACTGTTGGGTTTGGCTCCTTCTTTCAGTCAATTACCTCTCTGCACTTAATGCTTCCATTGTGGCTCAGATTTAGAATTCAGGCTCATAGTTTTAGGTGGAGAATTTTGTATTTCATACAAACATTTTTTTAATGTAATATTCTGAGTTATATAATTAAGATTTGAAGAATGAAAATTACACCTTGTAGTTTCTAAAATAGTATTTTATATAAAACAGACTTGTCAGTGGCTGTATTATTTAAAAAACACTGCATGATCATAATAGTCGAAACAATATAGACATGACATTGTAGTGAGGAGGTACCGAGTTATGGCCAGATACCTCTCCGTTCTGTGACAAGCCTTTTCTTAATTGGATATAATCTTCTTAATTGATGTGTTGCAATGAGTCAAGGTCCTTGAAAAACATGGCAGCATCTAATCATTAAATACATGTGAATGAATGGAGACGGTCGACATTCTCTTCAGATACCTCAGTGTATTATTATCACTTACTCCCAGGGCACAGTACCTTGCTTTCTTTCTCAGGGGAGACAATAAAAAAGATGAGTGATTGTCAAGCCAGTGTTGTGCAGCTCCAAGCAACCAACTGAAGAGTGGCATTAGTAATTGGTAGAACGATTAGAGGGGAGTTGAGGAGAAATATTTTCACCCAAAGGTGGTGCGGGTCTGGAACTCACTGCCTGAAAGGATGGTAAAACCCTCATTACATTTAAAAAGTACTTGGATGTGCACTTGAAATGCCGTAACCTACAGGGCTACGGATCAAGAGCTGGAAAGTGGGATTAGGCTGGCTAGCTCTTTGTCGCCCGTCACGGACACAATGGGCTGAATGGCCTCCTTTCGTGCTGTAAATTTCAATGATTCTATGATTAGTGCAGATATAGGAGATCACTGCCTGTTTGAACTGTCAATTGTCTTGTATGGGAAACAGGAATGAAACAGACGAAAATAAATATGAAATGAATCTTTAACATGAGAAAATTAAAATTGCATTTTATATTTTTTTGCTGAATAGAATTTACAGGAAAAAGCACGATTTGGTTACTTTCTGATGGACAGTAAGGTTTAAGAATTTGCTGATTTAGGGCTAAGACAGGCATTGAGTTAAACAGCCAAGGGCTTAAGGGACAACTAGCTTTTTGCCTCTATGCTTAGGCTTCATTATATGCACAGGCAGAGCTACGACAGCTAAAGAAGGGTTCAGGGACTAGAATCCTCAAATGTACTTGCATTGCAAATGGGCTCATATTTGCATGGAGTACATAAAAAATGCAATTCTCGTTCCCCCAGAAGCCAGATTGTTGGACATTGTTGACAACAGTATAGGCAGAAATACAATCCAGCGTATAAAAGCAGAGAAGTCCTGCTACAACTGTACAGGGTATTGGTGAGGCCACACCTGGAGTATTGCGTATAGTTTTGGACTCCGTATTTAAGGAAGGATATACTTGCATTGGAGACTGTTCAGAGAAGGTTCACTAGGTTGATTCCGGAGATGAGGGGGTTGACTTATAATGATAGGTTGAGGAGGTTGGGCCGATACACATTGGAGTTCAGAAGAATGAGAGCTGATCTTATTGAAACATATAATTCTGGACTCAATTTTCCACATGGGTGATTTTTGGCACAGTTGAACAGGTGCGTACGATTTTTTTAGAGGCCCAAATGCGGCAAAAAAAAATCAAAGTTTCGCTGGAATTTGAATTGGGAGCAGCGCAGATTGGCCTTAAGCTTTGTGGGTGGAGCTTAAGGCTTGCGGCAAAAACTGATGTTGCTAGGGTAACGAGGGACGCTCAGAATGGCTGAGGTTAGAAACAAAGGGCTGAGGCTGGGCTGGAAACTGAAGCCACTGCCATCCGGGGTCGAAAGGACCCCGCACCGGCCCGCTGCCTTCAAGGTCGACAGAAAGCAACAAAAGGACGGACAGAGCAGCAAGAAAACCAAGCGCAATGCAGCATTTGCCAGCGAGGCTGTGGAGCCTTGCAACAAGCGACGGCGGATCTGAGGAAGTACGTTCTTGCTATTGAGGGAGTGCAGCGAAGGTTCACCAGACTGATTCCCGGGATGGCAGGACTGACATATGAAGAAAGACGGGATCAACTGGGCCGTTATACACTGGAGTTTAGAAGGATGAGAGGGGATCTCATAGAAACGTATAAAATTCTGACGGGACTGGACAGGTTAGATGCGGGAAGAATGTTCCTGATGTTGGGGAAGTCCAGAACCAGGGGACATAGTCTTAGGATAAGGGGTAGGTCATTTAGGACTGAGATGAGGAGAAACTTCTTCACTCAGAGAGTTGTTAACCTGTGGAATTCCCTACCGCAGAGAGTTGTTGATGCTAGTTCATTGGATATATTCAAGAGGGAATTAGATATGGCCCTTATGGCTAAAGGGATCAAGGGGTATGGAGAGAAAGCAGGAAAGGGGTACTGAGGTGAATGATCAGCCATGATCTTATTGAATGGTGGTGCAGGCTCGAAGGGCCGAGTGGCCTACTCCTGCACACATTTTCGATGTTTCTATGTCTATGTTTCTATTAGACAGCCGCAGTCAGACAACAGCGACGATGAAGTAAGCAGCGGGCCGGCCCGCACCTATCCCGGGCCGAAATCCACACCCCCACCTACCTGCCCTGTCTTCAGCCTCCCAGTCTACTCCCCGCCCCTAGACCTGGCCGAGTGGTTTCCCCCCCACCCACTCTCCCTCCCCCCACCTCTCTCTTCCTCCCCATCTCTCTCTCCCCCTCTCTCTTACCTTTCCTCCTGCTGCTGTCCAGGCATCTACTGCACTTACCTGCACCGATTTCCTTACCTGCGTCGGTTTCTTTAACTCTCCGCAAGGGTTTTATCATGTGGCCACATACGCTGGCCTAAGTAAAAATGGAGTAACTATTAGCTGGCCAAAGTTACCTAAATGGCCAGAATTGGCGTAGATGACTGAGGATTAAAAAAAAACTAAAAAATCATAACTAAGTCAGTTATGCTGGTGCAAATTGATTGGGGAAACTGGGGATTTTTAAGTTAGGCCAGAAAAAGCAGCCTACTCCAAAAAAAACGGAGCAACCCCTGGCCAAAATTGAGCCCATAATGAGGAGGCTCGACAAGGTGGATGCAGAGAGGATATTTCCACTCATAGGGGAAACTATGTGTATAAGGGAATAAAGAGTTACGGGGAGCAGGCAGGGAAGTGGAGCTGAGTCCATGATCAGATCAGCCATGATCTTATTGAATGGCGGAGCAGGCTCGAGGGGCCAAATGGCCTACTCCTGCTCCAATTTCTTATGTTCTTATGTTCTTATGAATCAAAGGTCTCTAGAGCTGGATAAAGTGCATTTGTCTCTGACTGCACAAGTGATTTGAGACACAAAAGTACAGATGGCTTTGACTTTTACAGATTAGCAATTGGCATGATGTCACATCTAAGGATTTTGAAAGGAATTGATAGGGTAGTTCCGCTTGTGGGGCAGTTGACGACAAAGGGATAACACCCTTAAAATAAGAGCCAGGCCATTCAGGAGAGAAGGTCGGAAATACTTCTTTACGCTAAGGGTGTTAGAAGTGTGGAACTCTCTCTCAAAAAAGCACGAGGTGCTTGCTCAATTAATAATTTTAAATCTGAGATCGACAGAATTTTGCTCGTCAAGGGTATTAAGGCATATGGAGCCAAGGTGGCTGGATGGGGTTAGGATACAGATCAGCCATGATCTCATTGAGGGGCTGAATGGCCTACTCCTGTTTCTATGTTTCTATCTAGGAAAATTATCACAAGCTTCCCCCGCCCACCCCCTGCACCCACCGCCCCCCCATCCACCCAGTGTCTCATGGTGAAGTTTCCATACTGGAGCAGAAAGGTTTCCATGTTCCGTTTTCAGTCTGTGTTGAGCTCACTAATCTCAGTCGGGATGCTGGTCGGGCTGCTGCAATTAATAAAATGCTCCTGGACTACAAGAGGAAAATCAGCAAGGGCTCTTGCTCCTGATAGCTATTCACCAGTCGTCTATTGGAAGTGAGCATTTATGGATGTCACGTAAGGACAGAATCAGACTCAACTGTAATATTCTCTAGTCAACTAGCTAGTTGGCAAATACAGTCAAAGCTTACCCAGTAATAGTGGCCACCTGGTTGAGGTACTGGAAGTGCCATGCACATGGGGCGTGTCCTCCTTATATCCTGAAAAGTGGATTGGTAGGACATAAGAACATAAGAAATAGGGGCAGGATTAGGCCATACCTCGAGATGTATTTCATGGCTGATCATTGATTTCAACTCCACTATCCCGTCTGATCTCCATATCCCTTGAGTGCCCTAGAGTCCAAATGTCTATCTATCTCAGCCTTGAATATACTGAAGGACTCAGCATCCACAGCCCTCTGGGGCAGAGAATTCCAAAATTCACAACTCTCCTCATCTCGGCCTTAAATAGCTTACCTCTTATCCTGAGACTATTCCCTCTAGTTCTCGACTCTCCTGCCAGGGGAAACAACCTGTCAGCATCTAACCTATTAAGCCCCTTCAGAATCTTGTATCAATGAGATCACCTCTATTCTTCTAAACTCCAGAGAGATTGTACGCAATCTCTCATCATAGGACAGCCCTCTCATCCCAGGAATCAATCTAGTGAACCTTTATTGCACCGCCTCTAAGGCAAGTATATCCTTCCTTACATAAGGAATCCAAAACTGTGCACAGTACTCCAGGTGTGGTCTCACCAAGGCCCTGTACAATTGTAGCAAGACTTCTTTATTGTAGCAAGACACTCCAATTCCCTTGCAATAAAGGACAACGTGCCGTTTGCCTCCCTTACTGCTTGCTCTACCTGCATGCTAGCTTTCTGTGTTTCTTGCACAAGGACACCCAAATCTCTCTGAACACCAACATTTCAAAGTTTTTCACCATTTAAAAAATATTTTGATTTCTGTTCTTCCTACCAAAGTGAATAACCTCACATTTCCCTATATTATACTCCATCTGCCACCTTACTGCCCATTCACTAAGTCTATCTATATCCCTTTGCAGACTCTTTGTGTTCTCCTCACAGCTTACTGTCCCACCCATCTTTGTAACATCAGCAAACTTGGATACATTACACTTGGTCCCTTCATCTTGGTCATTAATATAGATTGTAAATAGCTGAGGCTCCAGCACTGATTCTTGCAGCACTCCACTAGTTACAGCCTGACAACCTGAAAATGACCGGTTTATCCCTACTCTTTGCTTTCTGTCCATTAACCAATCCTCTATCCATGCTAATACATTACCTCCAATCCCATGAGCCCCTATCTTGTGTAGTAACCTTCTATGTGCCACTATATTGAATGCCTTTCGGAAATTCAAATATATTACATCCACTGGTTCCCTTTTGTCTACCCTGTTAGTTACATCCTCAAAAAACTCTAATAAATTTGTCAAACATGATTTCCCTTTCATAAATCCATGTTGACTCTAGCTAATCATGTTATGATTTTCCAAATGCCTTGATACCACTTCCTTAACAATGGATTCCAGCATTTTCCCGATGACTGAAGTCAGCCTAACTGGCCTGTAGTTCCATGTTTTCTCTCTCCCTCCTTTCTTGAATCGCTACCTTCCAATCACTGGAAACATTCTAAAATCTAGGGAATTTTGGAAGATCAAAATCAATGCATCCACTAAGTCTGCAGCCACCTCTTTTAGAACCCTAGGGTGTAAGCCATCAGGTCGTGTCGACTTAATGGGCCCAAGTTTCCCTAAAGAAAAAAAATGACGCTCACTTACCTGGACGCCCGTTTTTTTTCGGCGCCTCAGCGCTGAAAATAAAAATGCAGAGTTTTCTCACCACATGCACATCCTCTGGCGCCGATGCTACCCGATCTGAACTCACAGGGCAGAGCCTCCAATGTGTGCCCAAACCGCAGAGCACATGCGCTGAAAAAAGAATCGGCACCAAATCGCGCATGCACACATGCTCACAAAAAAAATTGCACACGCGCAGTAGAATGTATTAAAAAAACAGCACGTGTGCGGACTGTGTGGATCACCATTGAGAATTCATTGGTGGCAGAGGTGGCTTTACAGATCGGAAATACAGCTTCGTTCACGAGATGGTTGCAATGGAAGGGCGCAGAGAAAGCGAAAGGGTCAGAGACGGAGAAAGGGAACCGTAAGGGCAAAGAGATTTTTCGCAGAAGAAATTGAGCCCCTGGTAGACTTAATCGAAAGTAGATGGGGAGTTCTGGAGAAAAAGGGGAGCTTCGGTAAAAATAAGCTTAAACCGTCTACACTCGCAAAAGGTTGCAGTCGAGTTTAATGGAATGTCCACGACCCCGAGAACACAGCTGAAAAAGAAGTGGCAGGACCTCAGACAAGCAGTGACTGTAAATAATACATGAAACTTATTATTTGGGCTTTTAAATATATGGAACCAGACTTTCCATAAAGGCCCTCAGCGCCCGATTGCCCGCTGAGAAGGATTGCTAACGCTCAGTGAAAAAGGTGGGCGAGAATTATTTTGAGGATAAATGTAAGTAGAATTGATCGCCCGGTGAAAAAAATTGGCGTTGCACACTCATTCTCGGAGGTTTTCTCGGCAGGTAAGTGCAAAGTTAGCCAAATGAGCAGGCGTTATGGAATGGACGGACGGTACAAAAATTTAGGCTGAGGCTGTGGTTGGGCCTACGGAGGGGGAAAAACTTAAAGAAAAAGTTATCATTAAAAAAGCCCACATACAAAGCATTCCATAGACAGTTTTAACCCGAATCGGCGTGGTAAAATTTAAAAAAAATAATTAAATAACCTTTAACTTACCTTTCTTTACAGGGTCCCCCCCCCCCCTTACCACCCTGTAAAAGCAGCTTTTACAGGCGGGTCTCTCGGCGATCTGGACGTCGGCAGTTGAGCCCAAACTTACCTGGTGGTTATTGTCGGCATTTCACGTGAGTGGTTTGGGCCCGGTGGGTGACTTCAGATGTGGGCGATACCAAGGAAAAAACTTACGTGCAAACTCTTGCCGGGCAAAAAAAACAGCTGTAATGCTGAGAAAATTGCCGACAATGAAGCCAAAAGTCTGGCCCATATATATTTATGCACTGCAATAACATCTGTAAATGTGATCCGTGTGTGTGTCTGTATGTGTGTGTGTGTGTGCATGTGTGTTCCATTTTCATCTTTGCAGAAGATGGTGTCACAGGTCAACCAAGAATGGCCACAAACTAGAGGAGGTCCGCCAAGTAGGCTGCAACTAACAGCCGTGGAGCAGAGGACAGCGGCTATGATTAAATGTCACAGGAGAAGACCAACCATCAACGCGGAAGCTGCGCCCAGTTTTCCATTAGCGGGTAAGCCCTGCAAATTGCACAGTCTGGGTTGGCTAAATGTTATGTTCTGCATGTGCTTCTATGCTTCTCCTTCCTCAATGCTGCTAACCAAGCATCTATCTTTTGTTTGACAGAGGTTGAGCATCAGGAGGAGACAGAAGGTGCACCTGAAGTTAAAGGAGAGAATGTTCAAGCCAACCAGATATTCCAATTCAGGAGAATGATGGTCAGCAAGAAGTCCATAGATGACAAGATGATTACCCTGGATTTGGAGGTGCTAAACCCCTCGAGGATTCCAAGCCCTTTCATGAGTGAATCAAGCGAGAGGACTTTTCTTGGTGTGACGTTTGAGGCTGCGGGCACAAGTGTGTTGCAGCAAGCCACACCTGCGAGATGTCGTAGGAGGGCGAACTCCAGATCTGATGCAGATACACTGCATTCGGAGAACATAGGACATCTTGTGGGGATGAGCGGGGAGAACATCCAACAAACTTGATTGCTCCTGGAAGCCTTTGGTGGGGTGAGGGCAGCGTTGAGGGGGTGGGGGGGGAACTGTCATTACAGGTGGAAAGACTTTCGGGACAGTTGAACAAAGTAGTATTGGCAATAGGGGGGCTCACCCAGGCTGTCTTTAATGTGAGGAGTGCTTTCTACTCTGCATCAAAATCAAGGGTTGATCCTGAGGCTGAGGTTGACTATAAGGAGGAACCTGGGCATTCCACAAATGCACATTTTGGCTCTGTCCCTGTTGTAACCCAACAGCAAGAAACGCCACGCCGGAAAAGAAACAGACTACACCTGGGGGTAGGGGGGGCAAGGAAGCAGAAATCTGCAACTACGGGCATGCGCAGGGGTAGCTTCATCTACTGGGGCAGGATTGGCGCACAGTGCTAAGGAGGAGGATAGATGGCTTGCTCGTTTTTTGGTTGCTTTCGTTGATTGTTCTTTTTAAAGTTTGCCATGGTTTGAATAAAGTTTTTAAAGTTATGAAGGTTTAAAGATAAGTAATGTTAAGCTTATTACAACTGTCAAATGTTTCATAAACATTTTAATTTTGGACTTTTAACCTGACTCCTGCACTTCATTTTTTAATGCTGCACTAATGCATATTACAGGATAACCGGACTCAACATGTAAAATGGCTTCACCCCTTGCAACCTATTGGTTTAAATGATACAGGGGCAGGTTCCAGTACTAAGTTCCAGCCTTGTTCTGGGTCACTGATACATGCAACGAAGGACCATAGTGCATGTATCAGTGACCTTCACTCAGTCTGGATCCATGAACAACTTAGTATTATTGTCCACCTAAGCACGCCAACACTCCAAAACTCCATTAAAACATACAAGATTTGTGGTGGGAATATTTAATAAACATAATGTAATGTCCACCTAAGCACTCCAATATTCCATAAAAACATGACAGATTTGTGGTGGGATTATTTTTTTTATACAATGTAATGTTCCATCTTTATTAGAAATCAATCCTCCTTCCCTATGAGCCTGGAGTGTCTTGAACTGTCTTTTGTGTGCAGACCTTCGGCCTGGGCTAGCAGCAGGCCATATGGGTGGAGGACCTTCGGCCTGGGCTAGCAGCGGGCCGTATGGGTGGAGGACCTTCGGCCTGGGCTAGCAGCGGGCCGTGTGGGTGGAGGACCTTCGGCCTGGGCTAGCAGCGGGCCGTGTGGGTGGAGGACCTTCGGCCTGGGCTAGCAGCGGGCCGTGTGGGTGGAGGACCTTCGGCCTGGGCTAGCAGCGGGCCGTGTGGGTGGAGGACCTTCGGCCTGGGCTAGCAGCGGGCCGTATGGGTGGAGGACCTTCGGCCTGGGCTAGCAGCAGGCCGTGTGGGTGGAGGACCTTCGGCCTGGGCTAGCAGCGGGCCGTATGGGTGGAGGACCTTCGGCCTGGGCTAGCAGCGGGCCGTATGGGTGGAGGACCTTCGGCCTGGGCTAGCAGCGGGCCTTGTGAGTGGAAGACCTTCGGCCTGGGATAGCAGTGGCTGCAGTCGATGTCGAGAAAAGATAGGAGGTTGCCCTTATTGTGCATTGAAGAGCAGACTGCTTTTGAAAACCTGCTGGATGTCTACGAAGATTCTGGGAACTGTTGGATTACCTTGGTTGCAACCTTCTTAGAAGATTTTTGGACCCAGAAACATCGCTGGATAATGCTAAAAAAAAAAATTCTTCAATGGTATGGTCTGATTACACTCAACATCGAAGGAGCGGCATTTTTGGTAAGTTTAGATTTGAGATTTTTTTTTTTACTTACATACTGTTCCTGTTGCATTTTTAATTTTGCTAAAACTTCAATTATGAGTCAGGCAGTCCATTCGGCCAGGGATAGGAGCGGGCCAGCGCGGATTTCTGTACGTGAAGGTAAGGGCTTTTCCTATGGTGTTTGTGGGGTCTGTGCGCCGGTTCTAAAAATTTCTTTCCGGGAGGAAACTTGGCCCTTTGCCCAGAAATGGCGCAGGAGCCTTCTTTACAGGTACACCAGCACTAGAAGGTATGGCGCCAAACCTTCTGGCGTTGGTAGTAGTCGCCGGCGCACCAACATTGGGAAATCTTCAAACTGATCTTCAGCATCAAAAAAAACACTGGGTGCCGAAAAAATGGTGCCCAGTGCTGAAGAAAATTTGGGCCTTAGTCCCATTAGTTTCTCCAGTGCCTTTTCTCTACTGATATGAATTTAATTAAGTTCCTCATCCTCATTAGACCCTTGCTGCCCCGTCATTTTTGTATGCTTATTGTGTCTTCTACTGTGAAGATAGATACAAAATATTTGTTTAACGTTTCTGCCATTTCCTTATTCGCCATAATAATTTCACCTCTCTCAACCCTCAGGGACCAACATTTACTTTTGCTACTCTCTTTCTTTTTACATACTTATAGAAGCTCTCACTATCTGTTTTTATATTTCTTGCTAGTTGTCTCTCATATTCTATTTTTTTCCCTTTTTCCTCAATGTTTTGGTCATCCTTTGCTGGTTTCTGAAACTCTCCCAATCCTCAGACTTACAACATTATTTTCACAACATTATAAGCTTCATCTTTCAAACTAATGCTATCCTTAACTTGTTCAATGAGCCACAGTTGGATCACTTTTCCCCTGGAGTTTTTGTTTCTCAATGGAATGTATTTTTGTTGAGAATTATGAAATATTTCTTTAAATGCTAGCCACAGCTTATCTACCACACCTTTTAATCTATTTTTCCAATCTACCTTGGACAACTCGCCCCTCATACCTATGTAATTGGCTTTATTTAGGTTTAAGGGGTAGAAATTGCCCTACACCCCCCGCCCGAAGCTCCCACCCCGTTTTGATGGTTTTTTACCGCAGGTGCCGTTCTGGTCGCCTCTTGAGTGATATTTGGCTCTTTTTTTCTCATCGATCTGGAACTCGATCATAATGGGGCCGGTGACTGTAGTTGAGGGGCAAATACGCGGCAGTGACATCAACTGAAGGGTAGAAGTTAGGGTAGGTGCGGAGTGACCGCTGCGATGATGTCACCACGGTGCCGCATCACCACGGCTCTCGCCTTCATTTAAAGGGGAGAGCCCTCCACGATTTTAAAACTTCGGCCCACTGGGTCACCAGAGAAGGTTTTGGCCGAGCCAATGGCCAGGCACTCAAGAGGGGGTGCCGCGCTGCCTGTTGGTGGCCTGGCTGAACCCGGGGACATATTTGTCAGGCCAACATGGCAGTCAGCCGACCAAAGAAAACATGGCGGCCGCGGCAGTGCGCCCTCCCCTTTAAGGGAAGCCGCACCACCGCTGCAGCCTCATTGCCCATTGGGAAAACGCTGTTTTGGCACCGCCTGGCAGACCGAAGATTTTCCGAGGGGATTGTTACCGTCGGGGTGTTAGATCTGCAGTGCACACGGTGATGACGAGTTTAAGATGGATCAGTAGCAGTGGAGCAGTAGGGGAGGTATCGGGGCACTGCCGGGAAAACATGGGAGGGCAGTGGAGCTATCAGTGGCCATTCCACCAAAAGTCGGCAGCCACTCCACTCTGCAGCATGACCGCTGATTTGTGGTGGTATCAGGCTTTAAGGAGAGGGGCAATTTCGGCCCTTAAGACTCGAGTTTCAGACTTAGGCAAGTCACTTTCAAACTTAATGTTATGTCATATTATGATCACTCTGCCCCAGAGGATCCTTTACTGTGAGATTGCTAATTAACTCTGTCTCATCACACAATACAAAATCTAAAGTAACCTGTTCCCTGATTGGTTCCATTAGTAAGGGCTTATTTCCATTGGTGGAAGGGTTTATTACAAGGGGGTATAGTTTTAAGGTGATTGGTAGAAGGAATAGAGGGGATTTGAGGGGGGGCTTCTTTATGCAGAGGGCTGTGGGGATCTGGAACTCGCTGCCTGGAAGAGTGGTGGATGCAGAAACCTTCACCACTTTTAAGAGATGGTTGGATGGGCACTTAAAGTGCCGTAACATGCAGGGATACGGACCTGGAGCTGGTAATTGGGATTAGACTGGATGACCTTTTGTTGGACGGCGCAGATATAATGGTAAGTACTGTAAGGAATCGAATAAGGCAAGGGTGATCTCCTGGACTAGTTTCGATCGCCTGGATGGGTCGGAGAGGAATTTCCCCAGATTTTTTCTCCCTAAATTGGCCTGGGTTTTTATCTGGTTTTTGCCTCTCCCAGGAGATCACATGGCTTCGGTTGGGGTGGAGTGTAGAATGTTTCAGTATAAGGGGTGTCGCAGTTGTGTGAGGCGGACTGGTTGGGCTGGGTGCTCTTTGCCTTTCCATCATTGTTCATAGGTTTATATGTAACTTTTAGGGCTGCTGACCAAGGGCCGTGTGGCTCTTTGTCGGCTGACGTGGACACAATGGGCCGGAATGGCCTCCTTCTGCGCTGTAAATTTCTATGTTCTTTTTATGACGTATTGTTCTAGGAAACTGTCCCGAATGCATTCCATGAACTTGTCCTCCAGCCTACCTTTGCCAATTTGATTTGTCCAGACTATATGAGATTAAAGGCCCCCATGATTATTGCATTACCTTTGTTACAAGATTAATATTCTGTCCAACGGTATAGCTATTGTTAGGGGGCCTATATACTACTCTCACCAATGTTCTTTGCTCCTTGTTATTCCTTATCTCCATCCATACTGATTCTACTTCCTGATCTGCCGAGCCGAGATCCTTTTTCTCTACTGTCCTTATGTCATCCTTTATTATCAAGGCTACCCCCACCCCTCCTTTTGCATTCTTTTTGAAACATCAAGTACCCTGGAACATTTAGTTCCCAGCCTTGGTCATTTTTCAACCACATCTCTGTAATAGCTATTAGATCAAACCCATCTGTCTCTATTTGTGCCAGTCAGTCATCTATCTTCGTGCATTCAAATAAAGAGCTTTTAATTTAAATTTTTTATCATTATTTGCTGTTTTGACTTTATTCTCTGCTGTGCTGCTATCGTTAAACTCTCTGTCCCTTCCTGTCACACTCTGCTCATTTATACCCAAATCGCTGCACTGCTCTATTGCCTTGACCTTTCTCTTCAGATTTCTAACATTCCCCTCACCTGACCCCTCCCCCTGCTTTTTTAGTTTAAAGACCCATCTACAGCCCTAGTTATTCGATTCACCAGGTCGCTGGTCCCAGCCTGGTTTAAGTGGAGCCCATCTGACGGAACAGTTCCCTCGTTCCCCAGTATAGATGCCAGTGCCCCACACATTGAAACCCCTTCTTCCCACACCACTCTTTGAGCCATGCATTTAATTCTCTGATCTGCTAGACCCAATGCCAATTTGCACGTGGCTCAGGTAGTAATCCAGACATTATTACCCTTGAGATTCTGCTTATTAATTTAGACCCTAGCTCCTCAAATTCGCTCATCAGAACCTCATTCTTAGTTCTACCTACGTCATTGGTTCCGACATCGACCATGACAACTGGGTCCTCCCCCTCCATGTTCTTGCTATTGAGGGAGTGCAGTGAAGATTCACCAGACTGATTCCAGGGATGGCTGGGCTGTCATATGAGGAAAGGCTGGATCAACTGGGCCTTTATTCACTGGAGTTTAGAAGGATGAGAGGGGATCTCATAGAAACATATAAGATTCTGACGGGACTGGACAGGTTATATGCGGGAAGAATGTTCCCGATGTTGGGGAAGTCCAGAACCAGGGGACATAGTCTTAGGATAAGGGATAGGCCATTTAGGACTGAGATGAGGAGAAACTTCTTCACTCAGAGAGTTGTTAACCTATGGAATTCCCTACCGCAGAGATTTGTTGAGGCCAGTTCATTGGATATAATCAAGAGGGAGTTAGATATGGCCCTTACGACTAAGGGGATCAAGGGGTATGGAGAGAAAGCAGGAAAAGGGTACTGAGGGAATGATCAGCCATGATCTTATTGAATGGCGGTGCAGGCTCGAAGGGCCGAATGGCCTACTCCTGCACCTATTTTCTATGTTTCTATGTTTCTCCAGCCACGAGGATATATCCTTAACACTGGCAGGTAACACAGCCTTCGGGACACTCTTTTGCGGCTGCAGAGAACAGTACCTAACCCTCTGACTATACTGTCCCCTACCACTACCACATTCCTTCCTTCTCCCCTGACTTGGATGGCCCCCTGTACCATGGTGCTGTGGTCAGTTTGACCATCCTCCCTGCAGTCCCTGCTCTTGTCCACACAGGTAGCAAGTACCTCGTACCTGTTGGACAAGGTCAAGGGCTGAGGCTCCTCCATCATTACATTCTGGGTCCCGTACCTTCCTGACTCGCAGTCACACCCTCCTATCCCTGACCACTGATTGACTCTAAAGTACTACTTAACTTAAAGGGTGTGACACCCTCCTGCAACAAAGTGTTCAGGTAACACTCCCTCTCCCTGATGCAGCGCAATGTCTGCAGCTTGTACCCTAGCTCAACAACTCTGAGCCGAAGTTCCTTGAGTTGCAGACACTTACTGCATATGTGGTTGCTCGTGATCGTGATGCTCTCCACCAACTCCCACATGCCGCAGTTATGACACGCCACCTGCCCAGCCATCTCTAACCTTGTTTTATTTATTAATTAAATGGTTAAAGCTTTTATTCAATCAATATTTTAGTTTTATTGTTTGATTATTTTACCTAGTTTAAGTTATTAATTTGAAAAGTACTAGCAAGTTACAGTTTCTCAGCTAACTTAGAGAGTAAAAAAACACTGCAATACTCATCAACCAATCACCTACCTGCTCTCATTATGCATTAGAGGGAAAAAAATTAATATTTATAAAATAAACTCTGATTGCTTTAATAGAAACAGCACTGCTCCCTCATGAAGAAATACTACTTACAATACTGAGGGCTGGATTTTCGGTATTCTGTCACTCCTGTTAGTGGCCCAGAAGGATGGCAATGGTGCGGTAAGCACTTCTGGGTGAGCGGCCAGCTTCCGGTGCTCTGCCAGGACATTCGGTGCCGGTTTCAAGGGGGCGCCTGAAGAGGTGAGTTGGTGTGCAACACGCTTGGTTGCGACACCAGCTCGATATTTGGTTGCCGTCCGATCCGTAGCGCCCTATGGCATGCCCTAGTGCCCATGAAAGCTGGCATTCCAAGCTGTACCAGCCTCAGTGAGGTAAGTAATATTGACCTGAGATAATTATGATTGTTTTTTATTTTCTTATTTTTGCGATTTATGTTGTGGTGGCATGAGTAATGTACTGGGAATGTTTTTGGTGGATTTTTTCAGATTTTTCTTCACGGAAGCCTCTCCTAGGGCACTCTGAGGCCGGCTGTTTACCTCGGGATTTTCATTTGCTCAGCTGGCCTAACGCCCTAAAAGAGGTGTGGCTCACCTCCCTTAGCGCTGCGCTCCACACTCAGGGCCCAGCTGATGAATTTTGCAGCTGGAGACGCAAACCATTTACCAGTGCAAAATTTATCGCACCGCCCAGGTTAATGCTGTAACAGAGGCATGACCGAATTACTCCCCCAGAATGTTTTAAATAAGAGCCATTGACCCCAAATTTCTTGGGGGGGTTCTGCCAGATTCTTTTCGTAACTGTAAAACAGCAGGAACCAGACTAACCAGATCCCTGCCAAATCCAAGATTTACCAGACCACCTTGTGAGGAATGAAAAATCCATCCGCTCCATGGTGCAGAGCTGGGGCTAGGACTCCCTAAGCCTGGAGTTAACCCATTTCCTGAAATAATGGTCCAGGAAATCCTTGGAATTTGTGGGCTTTAATGGGACCCAGCATAGGACTGGAGGCCAGTATTCCGAGAGTGGGCTTCACCTGAGGAGGGTGGGGGGAGGGTAAAAGGAGGGGGAAGGGAGGGGGGTGGATCCAGGCCTGAGAAGTGGCCTGGACTGCTGAAGAGTAGATTATTTGAAGCAAGGAAGTTATGCTAGAACTGTATACAACATTAGTTAGGCCACAGCTAGACTACTGTGTGCAGTTACAGGAAATATGTGATTGCACTAGAAAGGGTGCAGAGGAGATTTATGAGGATGTTGCCAGGACTGGAGAATTTTAGCTATGAGGAAAGATTGGATATGCTGGGGTTATTTTCCTTGAAACAGAGGAGGCTGAGGGGCGATTTAATTGAGGTGCATAAAATTATGAGGGGCCTAGATAGAGTGGATAGGAAGGACCTATTTTCCTTGCCAGAGTGGTCAACAACCAGGGGGTATAGATTTAAAGTTGTTTGTAGAAGGATTAGAAGGGACATGAGGAAACATTTTCTCACCCAGAAGGTGGTGGGAGTCTGGAACTTACTGCCTGAAAAGGTGGTAGGGGCAGAAACCCTCACCACATTTAAAAAGTACTTGGATGAGCACTTGAAAAGCCGTAACCTACAAGGCTACGGACCAAAAACTGGAAGGTGGGATTAGACTGAGTAACTCCTTTTTGACTGTCACAGACACAATGGGCCGATTGACCTCCTTCCGTGTTGTGATTTTCTATGATTCTATTTTTATGGAGTACAATGGTCCAAGGGGGGGCCACAAAATTGGGTCAGGGACCCCTGCCACTAATGGCAGGCTAGATTCTCCAGTTGTATGAAGCAGTTGGGTGGCCAAAGATGTGACTGCAGTGACACAGGTCCCTGCCTGCCCCATACGAAAGAGGTGCCCTCCCATTAAAGCCCACAAATTCCAAGGATTTCCTGGACCATTATATCACTTCTCCAGATGCACTTTGTTTCTGCAGTATGCAACTGAATTAAAAATACTTAAAAAAAAAAACTTTTGTGGCATTTAGTAAGAATATATGAAGTGAAATTCATTTTTCAGGAACTATATCGATTTGGATGGGGTTCGGGGGTCGGGGGTGATACTTTTTAAGTCAGTCCAATAGAAAGGCATGTGTTCAACTGAAAATGTGAGGAAAATATATTGCAGGGACGAGGTCATGTTCTTGGAGATGGCAAAGGAATATGCCGATTTGAATGTCAAATAACAGGTATTTAACTGCACCTGTAGTGTCACATGTAACAGAGAGCTTACCCGGGTCAGATCTGACTCGTTCTGCTTTGTGAGCAGTCCTACGCATGACAAAGATGCCTTTTCACCCTATGAAAGGCTATGTTCTGTTCATTTTTAAGTGTTTATTGAGCAGCTAAGTCTCTTTTATATCCAATTTCATTACCGGGAGCTGAAGAGTAGCTTAAAGGAGCATTGCTTTCGTAAAGGAACGCTTAGCAAAATGTTCTTTTGTTTGTTTACAGATGCAGAATGTGAGGGCTTGTCAGGTTGAAGGGTATCACTGCGTCTGTTATTATTGATGGTGATCATGTCGTCATTTCACTTACTGCTTCTGGCTTTTCTCTCTTCACAAACAAAAATAGGTTTGGCAAAAAATGTCACGGAATCAATCTTAGAATCATAGAATGGTTACAGCACAGAAGGAGGCCATTTAGCCCATCGAGCCCATGCCGGCTCTCTGCAAGAGCACTTCAGCTAGTCTCACTCCCCCCACCCTTTCCCCGCAGCCCTGCATATTTTTTTCATTCAGGCTCTTATCCAATTCCCTTTTGAAAGCAGTGATTGAGTTGGGCTCCATCACCCTTTCAGGCAATGAATTCCAGATCATAACCAATCACTGTGTCAAAAGTTTATCCTCATTCACCTTTTGGTTCTTTTGCCAATCACCTTAAGTCTGTGTCCTCTGGTTCTTGACCCTTCGCCCTATCTACTCTGTCTAGACCCATCATTATTTTGAACATCTCTATCAAATCTCCTCTCAACTTTCTCTGCTGTAAGGAGAACAACCCCAGCTTCCCAGAGTACTTAAGGAACTGGCCCTAGAAATAATGGATGCATTGGTGATCATTTTCCAGCAGACTATCGACTCTGGATCAATTCCTATGGATTGGAGGGTAGCCAATGTAACACCACTTTTTTAGAAAGGAGGGAGAGAGAAAACAGGGAATTATAGACTGGTTAGCCTGACATCAGTAGTGGGGAAAATGTTGGAATCAATTATTAAAGATGAAATAGCAGCGCATTTGGAAAGCAGTGACAGGATCGGTCCAAGTCAGCATGGATTTATGAAAGGGAAATCATGCTTGACAAATCTTCTAGAATTTTTTGAGGATGTAACTAGTAGAGTGGACAGGGGAGAACCAGTGGATGTGGTGTATTTGGACTTTCAAAATGCTTTTGACAAGGTCCCGCACAAGAGATTGGTGTGCAAAATCAAAGCACATGATATTGGGGGTAATGTACTGACGTGGATAGAGAACTGGTTGGCAAACAGGAAGCAGAGAGTCGGGATAAATGGGTCCTTTTCAGAATGGCAGGCAGTGACTAGTGGGGTGCCGCAGGGCTCAGTGCTGGGACCCTAGCTATTTACAATATACATTAATGATTTAGATGAAGCAATTGAGTGTAATATCTCCAAGTTTGCAGATGACACTAAGCTGGGTGGCGGTGTGAGCTGTGAGGAGGATGCTAAGAGGCTGCAGGGTGACTTGGACAGGTTAGGTGAGATGGCAGATGCAGTATAATGTGGATAAATATGAGGTTATCCACTTTGGGGGCAAAAACACGAAGGCAGAATATTATCTGAATGGCGGCAGATTAGGAAAAGGAGAGGTGCAACGAGACCTGGGTGTCATGGTACATCAGTCATTGAAAGTTGGCATGCAGGTACAACAGGTGGTGAAGAAGGCAAATGGCATGTTGGCCTTCATAGCTAGGGGATTTGAGTATAGGAGCAGGGAGGTCTTACTGCAGTTGTACAGGGCCTTGCTGAGGCCTCACCTGGAATATTGTGTTCAGTTTTGGTCTCCTAATCTGAGGAAGGACGTACTTGCTATTGAGGGAGTGCAGCGAAGGTTCACCAGACTGATTCCCGGGATGGCAGGACTGACATATGAGGAGAGACTGGTTTGACTGGGCCTGTATTCACTGGAGTTTAGGATGAGAGGGGATCTCATAGAAACATATAAAATTATGATGGGACTGGACAGGTTAGATGCAGGAAGAATGTTCCTGGTGTTGGGGAAGTCCAGAACCAGGGGTCACAGTCTAAGGATAAGGAGTAAGCCATTTAGGATCGAGATGAGGCGAAATTTCTTCACTCAGAGAGTTGTGAACCTGTGTAATTCTCTACCACAGAGAGTTGTTGATGCCAGTTCATTGGATATATTCAGGAGGGAGTTAGATATGGCCCTTACAGCTAAAGGGATCAAGGGGTATGGAGAAAAAACAGGAAAGGGGTACTGAGGTGAATGATCAGCCATGATCTTATTGAATGGTGGTGCAGGCTCGAAGTGCCGAATGACCTGCTCCTGCACTTAGTTTCTCTAGTTTATCCACTTAACTGAAGTCCCTCATTCCTGGAACCATTCTCGTAAATCTTTTTTGCAACCTCTCTAAGGCCTTCATATCCTTCATAAAGTGCGGTGGCCAGAATCGGACAAAAGTCAAGTTGAGGCTGAACCAGTGTTAATAAAAGTTCTTCATAACTGTCTTGCTTTTGTACTCTATGGGGTAGATTTTCAGCTCCTCTCCACTCCGTTTTTCACCCTGGAGCGGCGGCAATGTGGCTGGGCGGTCAGCCTCCAGCGCCAGGCAGCGATCCACAGGTCCGGTTTAGCGACGGTGCGGAGCAGCACCGCCCAGAAGAGTGTCCTGGTTGTGACTCCGGTGCAAGTTTTGAATCTTGCCTGATCCATACACTCTGAAGCATGCCCCGCAGTGAACGCCTGAGAAATCAGGTGGTCCAACACTACTGACAGTGGAAAGATAATGATGGACTCCTAAGGTAATTGTGATTGTTTCTTCTTTTAATTTTTTTTGTGATTTGTGTTGTGGTAGCATGAGCAATGTTTTGGGAATGTTTTTGTGGCTTTTTTTATTAGTTTCCCCCCGCCCCCCCCCCCCCCCCCCCCCACCCACAAAGCGTCTCTCGGAGCGCTCCCGGCCCGGCTCTTTAACTGAGGAGTTTCCCATGCTAGCGCCCAAGAGAGGTGTACAAAGCCTCTCTTAGCACTGCACCTCCTGACTCAGGGCCCAGCTACCCAATGTTACTTACTGAGGCGCAAACTATTCTCGGGTGCAAACTTTACTGCCCCGCCACCATTACCGCCCCAAAAACATCAAAGCCGAAAATCCATATATCACTCAATGAACTATGTGGGCCGAGATTAAAGTTGTTAAATTACATTGTGAGGACATCTGAGAAGGAAACAAAATCACGTATTGTAATGGAAGAGATCAATGAAACAAGGAAGGCTAAACTCTAGAGATTAAAGGAGCCGAAATTTGAGAAGGCACAACAGTAGCCTGAGAGCACTTAAGCTGAATGTTTTAAAATGATTTGATAACTAACAAGTTAAGACTTACTGTTAATATAACATTATTTTACTGTATAAAATTCTGTGTGATAATGAACAATAAAGGAAGACAAAAATGTGGAATTGACTGCCTAGGTAGGTGATTGAGGCTTATAACAGCCATTTTCCACGAGTACGCTGATGACACCCAGCTCTACCTTACCATCATCATAGGCAGTCCCTCGGAATCGAGGAAGACTTGCTTCCACTCCTGAAGTGAGTTCTTTGGTGGCTGAACAGTCCAATACGGGAGTCACAGACTCTGTCACAGGCGGGACAGATAGTCGTTGAGAGAAGGGGTGGGTGGGACTGGTTTGCCGCACGCTCCTTCCGCTGTCTGCGCTTGATTTCTGCATGCTCTTGTCGATGAGACTCGAGGTGCTCAGCGCCCTCTCGGATGCACTTCCTCCACTTAGGGTGGTCTTGGGCCAGAGACTTCCAGGTGTCAGTGGGGATGTTGCAGTTTATCAGGGAGGCTTTGAGGGTGTCCTTGTAGCGTTTCCGCTGCCCACCTTTGGCTCGTTTGCCATGAAGGAGCTCCGAGTAGAGCACTTGCTTTGGGAGTCTTGTGTCTGGCATGCGGACTATGTGGCCTGCCCAGCGGAGCTGATCAAGTGTGGTCAGTGCTTCAATGCTGGGGATGTTAGCTTGAGTGAGGACGCTGATGTTGGTGCGTCTGTCCTCCCAGGGGATTTGTAGAATCTTGCGGAGCCATCTTTGGTGATATCTCTCCAGCAACTTGAGGTGTCTACTGTACAAGGTCCATGTCTCCGACCCATACAGAAGGGCAGGTATTACTACAGCCCTGTAGACCATGAGCTTGGTGGCAGTTTGGAGGGCCTCATCTTCAAACACTCTTTTCCTCAGGCGACCGAAGGCTGCACTGGCGCACTGGAGGCGGTGTTAGATCTCGTCGTCGATGCCTGCTCTTGTTGATAGGAGGCTCCCGAGATATGGGAAGTGGTCCACGGTGTCCAGGGCCGCGCTGTAGATCTTGATGACTGGGGGACAGTGCTGTGTGGTGAGGACAGGCTGGTGGAGGACCTTTGTCTTACGGATGTTTAGCGTAAGGCCCATGATTTCGTACGCCTCAGTAAATACGTCGACTATGTCCTGGATTGCGGCCTCTGTACATGCGCAGACGCAGGCATTATCCACGTACTGTAGCTCATACTGTACCTTACCACCACCTCTCTCGAACCCTTCACTCTCTCTGAATTGCCAGACTGCTTGTCTGACATCTAGTTCTGGATAAGCAGAAATTTCCTCCAAATAAATATTGGGAACACTAAAGCCATTGTCACAAACTCTGTTCCCTAGCGACCATACTCAATCCCTGTCCCTTGCAACTGCCTGAGGCTGAACCAGACTGTTTGTAGCCTTGGTGTCGTATTTGACTCTAAGTTGAACTTCTGACCACATATCCTCGCCATTACTAAGACTGCCTACTTCCACCTCTGTAACCTCGCCCAACTCCACCCGCCTCAGCTCATCTGCTGCTGACACCCTCATCCATGCCTTTTTTACCTCTAGATTTAGCTATTCCAATGCTCTCTTGGCTGGCTTCCCATCTTCCACCCTCTATAAACTTGAGCTCATCCAAACCTCTGCTGCCTTTATACTAACTCGCACCCGTTCACCCATCACCCCTGTGCTCATTGACCTGCATTGGCTCCCGGTTGAACAATGCCTTGATTTAAAAATTCTCATCCTTATTTTCAAATCCCTCAATTGCCACTCTATCTCTGCAACCTCCTCAGCTCTCCAAAATGTCTGCTCTCCTCCAGTTCTGGCCTCTTGCGTATCCCCGATTTTAATCACTCAACCATTGTCGGCTGTGCCTTCAACTGCCTGAGGACTAAGCTCCAGAATGCCCTTCCTAAATCTCTCTGCCCCTCTACCTCTCTATCTTCCTTTAAGATGCTCCTTAAAGCTCTGCCCTAAAATCACCTTATCTGGCTCAGCATCATATGTTGTTTGATAACACTCCTGTGAAGCACTTGGGATGCTTTACTATGTTAAAGGCACTTTATAATTACAAATTGTTGTTGCTTTAAGAACCAGCAGGACAGGCATCTAGTGGAAAAAAAAATCAATTGAGAAAGGTATATATAAGTAATAAACTGTGCATTCTGATTTGAACTTTGGTCCTTTGGAACTTTGGGTCTGAACAGCCCTTTCTAGTCCTGTATATTGCTCTGCTCCTGTTTACTGTAGTGATTAATGTAAAGTGCTCACCCATTGAATACTGGAGGAAATCTGCTCTTACAATAGAGTAACAGGATGGAAATAGTTTTCTGCTTATAATGAACATCTTGGTGTTGCTGGTTTCTCATCTATTACTAGACTATCACACACCAGGGAAGTTTCATGCAGCTATT
The DNA here is from genome assembly GCF_044704955.1 of Pristiophorus japonicus. Taxonomy (NCBI): domain Eukaryota; kingdom Metazoa; phylum Chordata; class Chondrichthyes; family Pristiophoridae; genus Pristiophorus; species Pristiophorus japonicus. The sequence continues at coordinate 45,623,741 of NC_091979.1, forward strand.
AAGTTAAAGGCAGATTTCAAAATCAACAAAAAAAACATGTCTGATAACTGAGAAGAGGCTCCCCAATTGAATTTTTAAAATTAATAGAACAGATAGATTTTTTGCATATTTGCCTGTTATTCTTCTTTTAGGCAATCCCCCGCAGTCGAGGATAACTTGCTTCCACACTAATATGAGTTCTCAGGTGACTAATAAGTCCAATGCAGGATCGACAGATTCTGTCACAGGTGGGGCAGGTGGTGGTTGGAGGGACGGGTGGGTGCGGGGGCTTGATTTGTCGTACGCTCTTTCCGCTGTTTGTACTTGGCTTCCGCGTGCCCCGACGAAGAAACTCAAAGTGTTCGGCACCTTCTGGAATGCTTCTCCTCCACTTTGAGCACTCTTGGGCCAGGGATTCCCAAGAGTCGGTGGGGATGTTACATTTTTTCAAGTTGGCTTTGAAGCCTTTTCTCTGCCCTCCTGGGACTCGCTTGCTGTGACGGAGCTTGGAGTAGAGTGCTTGTTTCGGCAGTCTTGCATCAGGCAGGCGGACAATGTGGCCCGTCCATCAGAGCTGACTGAATGTGGTCAATCCCTCGATGCTGGGGATATTGGCCTGAGAGAGAACACTGACGTCGGTATGCCTATCCTGCCAATGGATTTTCAGGAATTTACGGAGACAGCGTTGGTGATACTTCTCCAGTGTTTTGAGGTGCCTACCTGTTATAATTCATATACAGCTCCAACTATTTCTGAAGTCTTACTTTGTTGGTATGCAGTGCAAAGTATTAAACTGTTATTTATCGTAAATAAATAAAGGCCTAGAAATTGCTGTTGGTATTATTATTGGACAATACTAAACACATCTGTATGACATTCCTCGGCCCATTTGATGCGGGCACTAACCTGTTCATTTTATATGGAGTAAGACCCAGCTAAAATAATGGACAAAGGAATGTTATGTGCATTCATCATCATCATGCACATGTCATCATCTACAAATATCGCCAAAAGTAATTACTCGGTTAGAGTTGTTAAATTAATTATTAACGTTCTCTTGTGTACAGCATGATATACATGGATTGATCGGCTTAATGCTTCATCCTGAACAGTACATTCAGTGTTTTCTCATAATGAGAAATGGATGTGACATTATCTCAATCTACTTCCCCTTTCTGAGGAATTCCTCTATATTGCCAGAGAAACTATTTCCTCTAAATACTTCAGGTCTGAGTGATTTCGACACTATGAAGAAAATAGCTGTCTTCAGTAGCTAAATTGTGCTATTTCTGTTATTTGTTCTCATTGTTGCAGTGCTTTTTAGTAAATCTCTTGTACATCCAGAAAAAACAGATTGGAGGGAGTTATAATTACACAGCATAACAAACCAATATATTGTCTTTTTGTATGTCACACTCTGTAGACTTTCATTTGTATCAATGGAAGATAAATGAGCATTTGTTCTTAGTCTACATAGCTACAATACTTAGGGCCTTTCTAAAACCACTTACCACTAGGATTAACCAACTAAACTTGCTTTTTGCCATTCTCATAGTCTGATTTAGTCTCAAAACAATTATAGAAAGCCAATATATAGAGGTGTCTGTGACATTGTTGGCAAGGATTGCAATCATCTATCATTATATTTCTTAGTTGGGCAAAATGCATTCATCAACACAGCCTAGCAGTTGGTCATCTTGAGATCAAACACTAACGTTCTGTCAAAATGGACATCTTAATAAGTGCTCTGCTTTCTCATGCACAGATGGGAGAGGGCATACCATTAATCATGACTTGATTTGGATCTGAGAGTTGGATAATTGTGAAAATGATTTTCCCTGCAGCAATAAGAGAGATTCTAAACTAGCTTGTGCTAACAGGTAAGCTGCAGACAGCATGCGGAGGTGTGTGAACCAGACTGAAGAGACATGTATCCTACAGCAAGGAAGGCCAGTGAAGCAATATCAAAGTCAAAAGCTGAGGTGAAACAGAGGCAGCATAACCCAATACGGTTGAAGTAGCATAATGGAATCTCTCAGTTGTACACCTCTGCGTGCTCTAGACACAGATCTGTCCATCTTACTTATTTTTTTTACTGACATCACTCGACTCCTCTCCTTTGATTGGGGATCTAGGAAAACTGTGCAGAATGCCATGTGTACAGTCGTGTTACTAAATGAGAGACAGCTCTTCGTGTTAACCCACATGGTCTAGATTTGTTAAGTGTTCACATTCAATCCTGTGCAACAGATCATTTCACTTTTCTCTTCGCATTCATAAAAAGTATCACCAATGATACCTGACGGAATGAGAAAGTACATGACCAGTAATCAAAATAGTAGAGAAGTGCAACTGTAACCTAGGCCAGTGCAAAAAAAATACTTGCATTTATATAGCGCCTTTCATAACCTCAGGATGTCCCAAAGTGCTTTACAGCCAATTCATTATTTTGAAGTGTACTCACTGTTGTCATTTAGGAAATGCGGCTGCCAATTTGCACACAGCAAGGTCTCACAAACAGCAATGTAATATTGACCAAATAATCTGTTTCAGTGATGTTGGTTGAGGGATAAATATTAGCCAGGACACCAAGGCTAACTCCCCTGCTATTCTTTAAATAGTTCCATGGGATCTTTTATGTCCATCTGAGAGGGCAGACAGGGCTTCGGTTTAACGTCTCATCTGAAAGACGGCACCTCCGACAGTGCAGTACTCCCTCAGCACTGCACTGGAGTGTCAGCTTAGATTTTGTGCTCAAGTATCTGGAGCGGGACTTGAACCCACAACCTTCTGACGCAGATGAGAGTGCTACCATTGAGCCACAGCTGACACGGCTAAGTACAATGTGATTCTAGGGGCCATAAATCCAAGATAGTTACTAATGAAGCCAATAGGGAAATAAGGAGACATTTCTTTACTTAGAGAATGGTCAGAATGTGGAACTCGCTACAACAGGAAGTGGGTGAGGCAAATAGCTTAGAGGCTTTCAAAAGAAACTAGACCAATACATGAAAGAAAAGGGAATAGAAAGGTGTGCTGAAAGGCTGAGATGTGGTAAGTGGAAAGGGAGGAGACTCGTGTGGAGTATAAACACCAGCACAGACTAGTCTGTTCTGTATATTTTACCTAATGCTATGTAAAAAAAAATCAATAGAATCATTCACCAGTGAAGTTCTGTTCTCGTCTTCAAACAACACAACCAGGAAAAAACTGTTACAAAGACATAGGGAGTGAATCTCTGCAGGGATTCTCCTGTTCTTAATGGAAGAGCCATGGAACCCAGGAAAAGCGCTCTAAACACCGTAAACGCTGTTCTTTCTGAGGTTTTGTGGCTCTTCTGTCGAAGTTACAGGGGTGAGCAGGAGAATTCCTGTGGAAATCCGCTCCCACAATTTCTGATGAAGGATTGTACCTGAAATGTGAGCTTGCCTTTCTTTTTCAACACTTTTTATTTAAGATTTTGCTATTTTTCTTTTTATGTCTGCAAAATATAGGGGCAAAAGAACCGGTGGGGGGCGGGGGGGGGGGGGCGATGAGATTTTTTCTTTTATGCAACGAGTTGTTACGATTCAGAATGCATTGCCTGAAAGGGTGGTGGAAGGAAGTATCACCTTCCAAAAGGAAATTGGATATATACCTTTCAAGGAAAAATGTGCAGGGCTGCCAGGATAGAGCAGGGGAGTGGGACTAACTAGATAGATAGCTCTTTCAGAGATCTGGCACAGGCACGATGGGCCAAATGGCCACCTTCTGTACTGTATGTTTCTATGATTCTATGACTCTTACAAATTAGAGCTCTAGTCTCGGAGCTTCACACGTCAGGAACACTTACTGAGAATGTGGGTGTGGAGATCAGCAGCCGTCTGCACCACTTGTGTGCTGGAATTCCCGATGGGCACTCCCTGTCATGTACAGTCCTGAGCTGGGAATGCTAATTCGGAAAATCTACCCCATAATTTATCCAATTGTAAAATATAATTTCATTCAATAGCTCAAGTGTTGCAACAGTTAATAAACGGATGTAAAGTTTGTGTAACACTGTAATTGAACCATTGCTGCAGGATCTATTTGGTACATCAATTAAATCTCATTTACCACAAAGAATTTCCTGTGTAATTCTTCGGTAACGCTGCACCTGGATTCTGGAAGCTTTTCTTGTCCCCTGGAGCATTTCTTAACTTAAGAAAATATGTTTTTGCTAAAATTATCAATGATGCTCATTTACTTTTTAATGAATTGCATAGATGACTATTATTGACCAGAGTAATCTGAGTAAATAACCAAATATAATTGTAGTAAGAAACACAAAATTGCATCAGCAACCTCTTCCACAGTAAGTTACCCAGCAATCTACACAGCTACCATGTCTTCAACACTTGGACTAACATGGAGCGGAGGGTAGAATTGCTTTAGTCAATATGTGTATGAGTACATTCGAAGACTAGGGGCTGAAATTCAGGGTCTCAAAGAGACCTGTTAATGCCTGTTTGTGGCGGCCATTCTTAAAAGTCGAATGGCTGCCGCTTTGGGGTCAACTGCCCGACCCAACCTAAATTCAGACCGGGAATTTTTTGGCCTGGACCCCATCCCGCCCGAGTGGTTGCACCCCCAATTTAAATCAATAAAAATACTTACCTCCCGATATTCAGCTGAACTTGCCGATCCCCTGCCGTGCGGTGCCCCCGGCAGGTTTTTCTGCCAGTGCACCTTCAGCGGCAGCCCCCCAGAGCCGAGGATGACTTGCTTCCTCACCAAGGTGACTGATGAGACCAATGTGGGCCAGGTCCCGAACTTCATTTTAAAGGGTGGAAGATGCCTGTGCGTGAATTCCTTTAACGTGGGGTGGCCGTTGCACACCATCCACCACACGGGCTTGACAGAGCAAGGTCTTGGTCCAATGGCAAGGGGATCCAAGATGATTGGAGACCAGGTTCTGCTGCATGGGCTAGCACAAACACATATTCCTACTGATCCCCTCCCTCGGCTCGCTCTCCCTGGTTTTCAGGGATCGCAGTGTAGATGAACGCATTAATCTTGGAGCAGCTGCGTGTCTGTCCATAGAATACTGACGCTGCACCCCGGGCCTCCCGGCTCCAGCGCGCTATGCGAGTACTGATACATTGGGAGGCATCGAGATCACTGCTACTTGAAGTGATGCTGTACTTCACATGTGAATCAGGTGCAAGGCGGGCAGCAAGAATATTTCTCTCTCCTCTTCTCACCTTGAACAAACACATCAAAAACATTACAAATAACATCTGCTGCACGGTTTAAGCTAACCTTACGTAGAGCTAAGTCCGCTTTCCAGTGGACATTTTATGCTTGAGAACAGAAGGCACAATTTGTAAATATTTTGCCACAACAACAGCTTGCATCTACATAGCGGCAATATATAAACACAAGTTGTTCTTGTTTAATGTGGTAAAATGTGCCAAGGCGCTGCACAGGAGCGTAATCAGACAAAATGTGACACCGAGCCACATATTGGGACAGATTGGCCAAAGAGGTAGGTTTTAAGGAGAATCTTAGAGGAAGGGAGTGAGGTAAGAGGGTTGGAATGGTTTAGGGAAGGAATTCCACAGCACAAGTCCCAGACAGCTGAAGGCACGGCCACCAATTCTGTTATGTCAGTGGACTACTGTGGCATTGCAGCCATTGCTGCTTACAACAATAAAGAAGGAACAAGTCATCTGACTGGTTCCTGAAGTTATCAACCATCTTAAAGCCTGTGTGTTTGTGAGGTCGTACCGAAAACATAAGAAATGCCCAGGAGAATGTGCTGTAATATCTGAACAAAAATATAATGCCTTGTGAGATATTTTTCTTCACAAGGATGGAACTCATTTCTTTCACCACAATATTTGGATACTACCCTTGTCAACCGGCTACAACTCTTGCGATGACCAGGACAGTTTTGCCACAACTGTAGACAAAGCATCACATGAGAAAGAGTCAAGCTTTCACGAAATCACTTTCTCCTGGAATATATTTCTCATCTAAATAAATGAAACACAGTTGTTCAAGTCACACCTGCAAGGCCCTGGAACATTATGGGTGCAGGTGTGGCGAATGAGGGTACGGGGCCCAGAAGAGCCGAGGGCCCAGGGGCAGCATGGACCAGCCCACACTGCGATATGAGTGCGCATTAGGTCCGTGCAGCAGAGCAGGTCTCCAGTCATCCGAGTTCAACCCTTGCCACTGGATAAAGGCCGAGCTCTGTCAAGCCCGTGTGGTGGCTGATGTGCAACGGTCACCACACATTAAAAAAATCCACGCACAGGCATCTCCCACCCCCTCAATTGGAGTTCAAGACTGGAACATCGGGTCCTTCATTGAAACTTCTGCGAATTCTCGTGGAAGCAAGTCATCCTCGTTCGAGGACCGCCTCTGATAATGATGCAGGTTCATTGCAAGTCCTTTCACCTGCAGAAGGGAATCCTCTGCCCACGTGCACCACACAACCCCAAACACCTAAAGGGTCAACAAACAGGACCAAAGCATGATCACATATTTATGTTCAGCCACATAAGGAAAGGAGTGTCATATATAATTGAGCAGTGCGAGACGGTGTAGAAATCCTGAACGATTCAGACACTGACCATCCATAACACAGATTATCATTATCAGTTGACTGTCTAAGGTGGCTACTGGATGATGGATGAGTTGTTACAGACTTTTTAGGATTCAAAAGAGATTAATAATGCTGCATGAATCACAACATAGCAAGTCCTACCATCGATCCAGCTTTGCACCAGATTATCTCGGGATTGTCCGCTAATATTGCCAAGATGGGGAGAGAAGATCAAATGGTTTTCATGACAAATGGTAGATAAATGTCTGTTTTTCTCCTGAATTTCTAAAAATCACATGTTGCAAAGCCATGCGTTCAAATAATTTAATTAATGAATCATTAATTATGGAGAAAAACAAAGTATTCATTCATTCAACTTCTCCAATTATTAAGGATGTCATAGCAGTGCATTTGGAAAGAGGTGACATGATAGGTCCAAGTCAGCATGGATTTGTGAAAGGGAAATCATGCTTGACAAATCTTCTGGAATTTTTTGAGGATGTTTCCAGTAGAGTGGATAAGGGAGAACCAGTTGATGTGTGGTGGTATATTTGGACTTTCAGAAGGCGTTCGACAAGGTCCCACACAAGAGATTGATGTGCAAAGTTAGAGCACATGGGATTGGGGGTAGTGTACTGACATGGATTGAGAACTGGTTGTCAGACAGGAAGCAAAGAGTAGGAGTAAATGGGTACTTTTCAGAATGGCAGGCAGTGACTAGTGGGGTACCGCAAGGTTCTGTGCTGGGGCCCCAGCTGTTTACACTGTACATTAATGATTTAGATGAGGGGATTAAATGTAGTATCTCCACTAAGTTGGGTGGCAGTGTGAGCTGCGAGGAGGATGCTGTGAGGCTGCAGAGCGACTTGGATAGGTTAGGTGAGTGGGCAAATGCATGGCAGATGAAGTATAATGTGGATAAATGTGAGGTTATCCACTTTGGTGGTAAAAACAGAGAGACAGACTATTATCTGAATGGTGACAGATTAGGAAAAGGGGAGGTGCAAAGAGACCTGGGTGTCATGGTACATCAGTCATTGAAGGTTGGCATGCAGGTGCAGCAGGCGGTTAAGAAAGCAAATGGCATGTTGGCCTTCATAGCAAGGGGATTTGAGTACAGGGGCAGGGAGGTGTTACTACAATTGTACAGGGCCTTGGTGAGGCCACACCTGGAGTATTGTGCACAGTTTTGGTCTCCTAACCTGAGGAAGGACATTCTTGCTATTGAGGGAGTGCAGCGAAGGTTCACCAGACTGATTCCCGGGATGGCGGGACTGACCTATCAAGAAAGACTGGATCAACTGGGCTTGTATTCACTGGAGTTCAGAAGAATGAGAGGGGACCTCATAGAAACATATAAAATTCTGACGGGGTTAGACAGGTTAGATGCAGGAAGAATGTTCCAAATGTTGGGGAAGTCCAGAACCAGGGGTCACAGTCTAAGGATAAGGGGTAAGCCATTTAGGACCGAGATGCGGAGGAACTTCTTCACCCAGAGAGTGGTGAACCTGTGGAATTCTCTACCACAGAAAGTTGTTGAGGCCAATTCACTAAATATATTCAAAAAGGAGTTAGATGAGGTCCTTACTGCTAGGGGGATCAAGGGGTATGGCGAGAAAGCAGGAATGGGGTACTGAAGTTGAATGTTCAGCCATGAACTCATTGAATGGCGGTGCAGGCTAGAAGGGCCGAATGGCCTACTCCTGCACCGATTTTCTATGTTTCTATGTCTATGTTTCTATGTTTCCAGCCCTACAACCCTCAGAGATCTCTGCACTTCCCTTGTGTGCACCATCTTGCCTCCCCTTGCGGATCCTTGATTTTCATCGCTCCAGCATTGGTGGCCGTGCCCTCAGCTGCCTAGGCCCTGAGCTCCTTTAACCTCTCCGCATCTCCACCTCTCTCTCCTACCTCTAAAAGCTACCGCTTTTGACTCAACTGTCCTGATATCTCCTTATGTTTTTTTTTATTCGTTCATGGAATGTGTGTGTCACTGGCAAGGCCAGTATTTCTTGCCCATCCCTAATTGCCCTTGAGAAGGTGGTGGTGAGCTGCCATTTCAGAGGCCAGTTAAGAGTCAACCAACATTGCTGCGGTTCAAGGGTCACATATAAGCCAGACCAGGTAAAGATGGCAGATTTCCTTTCCTAAAGGGCATAAGTAAACCAGATGGGTTTTTACAACAATCATGGTCATCATTACTGACACTAGCTTTTTAATTCCAGAATTATTCAATTAACTGAATTTAACTTCCCCAGCTGTCATGGTGGAATTCAAACTCTTGTTTCTGGATAATTAGTCTAGACTTCTGGATTACTAGTCCCGTAACTTAACCACTATGCTACTGTACTCTGTAATATGGCTCAGCATCAAATTCTGATATAAGTCACTCTTGTGAAGTGCCATGGGCCATTTTACTATGTTAAAGGTGCTATATAAATACTAGTTACAGAAAGACACAGTTATATAATGTCCTTCACAACCTCCGGATGTCCCAAAGCACTCCAAACCCAACGAAGCATGCCTGAAGTATAGCCACCGTTGCAATGCAGGCTGCACAGCACAGCAAGCTCCCACAAACAGCAATGCGACAATGACCAGACCATCTGCCCTAGTGATGTTGACTGAGGGATAAACACTGAGTGCGGCCCGGCAGCTCTTAAAGGGAAGGGCCCACTGCCACGGTTGCAATGAAAATATTTTTGCTGGCCGACTTGCCGATCGGTCAGCAAAATACTGCCCCTGGGTTCAGCCGGGCCGCCAATGGGCAGTCTGGCACCCCCTCTTGGGTACCAGGCCGTTGGCCCGGCCGAAACCCTCCCTGGTGGCACAGTGGCCAAAGTTAAAAAATGATAGAATCTCTCCCCTTTAACGGAGGGGAGAGAGCATGGTGACGTACACGCGCTGTGACATCACCATGACTCCACCGCTGATTGACAGCAGCGGAGGCCCCATCCGACCCATTTTCAGCCAGTTAGCCTGGCTTTCAGTCTAAGACCCGCTCCATTACAAGTCATTTCCTGTGGGTCCTGAAAATGGCTCTACCTACCGTACCAAGGATTCCAGCGCTAAGTACCATTCTAAAAATCATAGCTCCACCAGCAATTTCGACCCCTCTGTATCCTATTCGACAGCAAGTCACACTCTCCCATCATCCCTATCTTTGCTGATCTACATGCTCCAAATTTTAAATTCTTACCTTTGTGATTAAATTCCTCCACGGCCTCACCTCTGCCAATCTCTGTAACCTCATCCAAACCTACAACCCTCCTCCTGCTCCGAATTCTCCATTTCCCTGACTTCGGCCTCTTGGACCTTACCCTTCAGTCCACCATTGGCGATCGTGCTGTCAGCTGCCTGGGTCCACTCTCTGGAATTCCTTCCCTAAACCCCTAAACCTCTGTAGCTCCCTCTCTTCCTACAAGACCTTCCTTAACGCACATTTATTTGGCCAGGCTTTTGGTCACCCTTCCAAACATCTCCTTCTTTGGCTTGACATTTGTTTGTCCTTACATCTCTGTAAAGCACATCAGGTTATTTTTCTATGCTAAAGGCATTTTATATATATATATGCAAGTTGTTGTTTTGTTGTTTACAATATCACAATGCACAGCAACCAGAGCAATTCTTCCCTCATGTTTCTTTGAACCTCTTTCAGTAAAGGATGAGAATTGTTAAAGCTATAATGTTTTTCCCTTTCAATGTTTTACAGTCCATCTTCAGATTTGTCATAAGAACATAAGAAATAGGAGCAGGAGTAGGTCATTTGGCCCCTCGAGCCTGCTCCGCCATTTATTAAGATCATGGCTGATTTGATCATGGACTCAGCTCCACTTCCCTATCCGCTCTCCATAACCCTTTACTCTTTTATCTGTCTATCTCCGCCTTAAATATATTCAATGACCCAGCTTCCACAGCTCTCTGGGGTGGAGAATTCCACAGATTTACAAACCTCTGAGAGAGGAAATTCCTCCTCATCTCAGTTTTAAATGGGCGGCCCCTTTTTCTAAAACTATGCCCCCTAGTTCTAGATCCCCCATGAGTGGAAACATTGTCTCTGCATCAACCTTGTTGAGCCCCCTCATTATCTTATATGTTTCAATAAGATCACATCTCATTCTTCTGAACTCCAGTGAGTACAGGCCCAACCTGCTCAATCTTTCTTCATAAGTCAATCCCTTCATCTCAGGAATCAACCTAGTGAACCTTTTCTGAACAGCCTCCAATGCAAGTATATCCTTCCTTAAATAAGGAGACCAAAACTGTAAGCAGTACTCGAGATGTGGCCTCACCAATACCTTGTACAGTTGTAGCAGGACTTCTCTGCTTTTATACTCTATCCCTCTTGCAATAAAGGCCAATATTCCATTTGCTTTCCTGATTACTTGCTGTACCTCATACTACCTTTTTGTGTTTCATGCACAAAGACCCCCAGGTCCCTGTGTACTGCAGCATGTTGTAATTTTTCTCCATTTAATTAATCATTTGCTTTTTTATTTTTCTTCCAAAGTGGATAACCTCACATTTTCCCACATGATACTCCATCTGCTAAATTTTTGCCCACTCACTTAGCCTGTTCTATATCCCTTTGCAGGTTTTGTGTGTCCTCCTCACAACTTGCTTTCCCACCCATCTTTGTATCATCAGCAAACTAGGCTACATTACACTCGGTCCCTTCATCCAAATCAGTAATATCGATTGTAAATAGTTGAGGCCCCAGCACCGATCCCCGCGGCACCTCACTAGTTACTGTTTGCCAATTGCAAAATGACCCATTTATCCTGACTCTCTGTTTTCTGTTAGTCAATCCTCTATCCATGCTAATATATTACCCCCAACCCTGTGAACTTCTATCTTGCGCAGTAACCTTTTATATGGCACCTTATCGAATGCCTTCTGTAAATCCAAATACACTACATCCACTGGTTCCCCCTTATCTACCCTGTCCGTTACATCCTCAAAGAACTCCAACAAATTTGTCAAACATTATTTCCCTTTCATAAAACCATGCTGACTCTGCTTGACTGAATTTTGCTTTTCCAAATGTCCCGCTACTGCTTCCTTAATAATGGACTCCAGCATTTTCCCAATGACAGATGTTAGGCTAACTGGTCTATAGTTTCCAGCTTTCTGTCTCCCTCCTTTTTTAAATAGACATGCCCTGAAGATGCCGAGACAAAAGTTATTGAACCATTCGTGTTCAAAAGTATTCAAAACTTCGACAAATTTAGATTTTGATATAATATCCAAATTAAGACATTTCTACACATGCAAGATTATGTTGCTGATGGGAATTAGCATCTTTATTCTATTATAAGCAGTTAACTAACACCAGCAGTCTCATGTGCCAGACAGTGAAAACTTGTTTTACCAGAAATTAATATATTAATGAGATGACAGCCTACAAAATAAGCTGTTGAATGGTAACACATTTCTGCAGAACTGGGGCAGTTTTACTTTACACAAAAAATGTTTAATTGTTTATTCGGATTACAGTTTAGTGTCGAAAGCTGTATCCATTTCATTCAGGAGAGGTGAAAATGCGTCAAACTGAGATGGATGATCTGAATCATCTGAACATAGCAAGCTTTGTGACACCTTGCTCATGTCAAATTTGGAACAAATGAGCTATAAAAACTTACAGAGAATCTGCTTAACACTAACAGTAAAAGGAGAAGTGGAAAAATAAAACAAGGGCTGGAGATTTGATTGTTATACCTGTATAATACAATGCGGTGACCAAGGGAATTTGATATAGGTGGAACAGTATATTGAATGGTGAAGCATTGATTTCCCATTAAGTGAACAACTTACTCTAAGCGTTGTTCTAAAACGACGCATAGTCTTGTAACCAGTTACGTCCTGGTGCATTTGACACCCATAGTAACTAAGGATACCTTTAAACTATGATTTTCTTCTCTGAAAGGAAGACTTACATTTATATAGCACCTTTCACGACCATCGGACATCCCAAAGCGTTTTACAGCCAATGAAGTATATTTGCAGTGTAGTCGCTGTTGTAATGTAGGAAACGTGGCAGCCAATACAGCTCCCACAAACAGCAATGGGATAATGACCAGATCATCTGTTTTTGTTAGATTAGTTGAGGGATAAATATTGGCCAGGAGCCTAGGGATAACTCCCCTGCTCTTCTTCTAAATATTTCTATGGGATCTTTTATGTCCACCTGAGAGAGCAGACAGGTTTAACGTCTCATCTGAAAGACGGCACCACCGACAGTGCAGCACTCCCTCAGCACTGCACTGGAGTGTCAACTTAGATTGTTGTGCTCAAGTCTCTGGAGTGGGACTTGACCTCACAACTTTCTGACTCAGAGGCAAGAGTTCTATCCACTGAGCCACACTGAGTGTGTCAATATAATTCTGTAATCAGGTCTGACAGTGACTCCAGAGCAGAAGATCTGAGACCCCTCAGGAAGACTAACACATTCCACTTGAGCCTGAAACCACTTGGTGTATAATTCCAATATGGCATCAACTCTGAGAAACAAGTGCTAAGCGAGGATTTGTAAAGGTTACGTCATGTCTAACAAACCTCGTTGAATTTTTTGAGGCTGTAACTAACATGGTAGATCAGGGAGTGTCTACGGATGTTGTTTATATGGACTTTCAGAAGGCATTCAACAAGGTTCCCTAAAGACTATTAACAAAAAATACGGTGTAAGGAATTGGAGGCAACCTATTGTCTTGGCTTGGGAATTGGTGAGGGGGTAGGAGACAGAGAGTCGGGATAATGGGTATAGACTTAAATTGGCAGAATGTGACTAGTGTCCTGGGACTGCAGCTTTTCATTGTATTTATAAATGACTTGAATGAAGGAATAGAGAGCTGTATATCTAAGTTTGCTGACAGGACTAAGTTAGGTGGCACAGTAAATAGTGCAGACATGAGCAGAAAGTTGCAAATAGACCTTGATAAATTAAATGAGTGGGCAAAACTGTGGAAGATGGAGTTCAATGTGGGCAGGTGTGAGGACGCCCACTTTGGACCTGAGACAGATAGATCAGAGTAAATTCTAAATGGCGAGAAGCTAGAAACTGGACGAGCAGAGAGATTTAGGGATTCAAGTACTGAAATCACTAAAAGCTAGTGGACAGGTACAAAAAAATAATTGGGCTAATGGAATGTCGGCCTGTATCTCAAGAGGCCTGGGATATAAAGGGGCGAAAGCTATGTTAAAGCTGAACAGAGCTTGGCCTAGTTCCCATCTGGAGTAGCGCGTTCAGCCTCGGAGAGGGTGAAGCGAAGATTCACCAGAATGTTACCGGGGCTAAAAAGGTTAAGGCCCTGAGGACAGGTTGCATAGGACAAGCTTGTATTCCCTTGACTGTAGAAGATTAAAGAGTGATCTGATTCAGATGTTTAAAATGATTAAAGGATTTGATAGGGTCGATAAGGAGAGGTGATTTCCTCTGGTGGGAGAGCCAGGAACAAGGGGGCTTAACCTTAATATTAGAGGTAGGCCATTCAGGGGCAATGTCAGAAAATACTTCTTCACACAAAGGGTAGATGGAAATCATGGAATCATAGAAAGTTACAGCACGGAAGGAGGCCATTTTGGCCCATTGTGTCTGCGCCGGCCGACCAAAAGCTATCCAGCTTCATCCCAAGGGAAACAGGTCTTTCCTATCCACTCTATCCAGGTCCCTCATCATTTTATACACCTCAATCAGGTCTCCCCTCAGCCTCCTCTGATCCAAAGAAAGCATACCCAGCATCTCTAATCTTTCCTCATAGCCAAAATTCTCCATTCCAGGTAACATTCTTGTAAATCTCCCCTTTCCAGTGCAATCACATCTTTCCTGTAATGTGGTGACCAGAACTGCACACTGTACTCCAGCTATGGCCTAACCAGTGTTTTATACAGCTCAAGTATAACCTGACTAATATAACCTCCTTATCTACCTGGCCTGCTACTTTCAAGGATCTGTGGACCTGCACTCCAAGGTTCCTTTGTTCTTCTACACTTTTCAGTGTCGTACCATTTAATGTGTATTCCCTTGCCTTGTTAGACCTCCCCAAATGCATTACCTCACACTTATCCAGATTGCATTCCATTTGCCACTGTTCTGCCCACCTGACCAATTAATTGATATCTCCCTGCAGTCCACAGCTTTCTTCTTCATTATCAACCACACAGCCGATTTTAGTATCATCTGCAAACTTCTTAATCATACTCCCAACATTCAAGCCCAAGTCATTGATATATACCACAAAAACAAGGTACCCAGCACTGAGCCCTGCGGAACCCCACTGGATACAGCCTTACTGTCACAAAATCACCCATCAATCATTACCCTTTGCTTCCTGCCTCTGAGCCAATTTTGGACCCTACTTGCCACTTTGCCCTGGATCCCATGGGCTTTTACTTTTGTGACCAGTCTGCCATGTGGGACCTTATCAAAAGATTTGCTAAAATCCATATACACTACATCATACGCACTGCCCTCATCGACCACCTCAAAAATTCAATCGTTAGTTTGACATAACTATCCCTTAACAAATCCATGCTGTCTGTGATTAATCCACATCTTTCCAAATGAAGATTTATTCTGTCCCTCAGGATTTTTTCCAATAATTTTCCCAACACTGAGTTTAGGCTGACTAGCCTGTAATTACTCGGTCTATCTCTTTCTCCCTTTTTAAACAAAGGTACACCATTAGCAATCCTCCAGTCTTCTGGCATCACACCTGTAGACAGAGAGGACTGGAAAATGATGGTCAGAGCCTCTGCTATTTCCGCTTTTGCTTCTCTTAACAGCCTGGGATACATTTCATCTGTGCCTGAGGATTTATCCACTTTCAAAGCTGCTAAGTCCCTTAATACTTCCTCTCTCACTATGTTTATCTCATCTACTATTTCACACTCCTCCTCCCTCACTACAAAGTCTGCATCGCCCCTCCCTTTTGTGAAAACAGATGCAAAGTATTCATTAAGAATCATACCTACATCTTCTGTCTCCACACACAGATTTCCTTTATAGTCTCAAATAGGCTCCACTCTTTCTCAAGTTATCCTTTTACTCTTAATGTATTTATAAAACATCTGGGACTCTTGTCTCCAAAAAGCTACTGAGACGACGTCAATTGAAAATTTCAAAATTGAAACAGATTTTTGTTAGGCAAAGGTATCAAGGTTTACATAGAAACATAGAAACATAGAAAATAGGTGCAGGAATAGGCCTTTCAGCCCTTCTAGCCTGCACTGCCATTCAATGAGTTCATGGCTGAACATGCAACTTCAGTACCCCATTCCTGCTTTCTCGCCATACCCCTTGATCCCCCGAGTAGTAAGGACTTCATCTAACTCCCTTTTGAATATATTTAGTGAATTGGCCTCAACTACTTTCTGTGGTAGAGAATTCCACAGGTTCACCACTCTCTGGGTGAAGAAGTTTCTCCTCATCTCGGTCCTAAATGGCTTACCCCTTAGCCTTAGACTGTGACTCCTGGTTCTGGACTTCCCCAACATTGGGAACATTCTTCCTGCATCTAACCTGTCTAAACCCGTCAGAATTTTAAACATTTCTATGAGGTCCCCTCTCATTCTTCTGAACTCCAGTGAATACAAGCCCAGTTGATCCAGTCTTTCTTGATAGGTCAGTCCCACCATCCCAGGAATCAGTCTGGTGAATCTTCGCTGCACTCCCTCAATAGCAAGAATGTCCTTCCTCAAGTTAGGAGACCAAAACTGTACACAATACTCCAAGTGCGGCCTCACCAAGGCCCTGTACAACTGTAGCAACACCTCCCTGCCCCTGTACTCAAATCCCCTCGCTATGAAGGCCAACATGCCATTTGCTTTCTTAACCGCCTGCTGTAGCTGCAAGCCAACCTTCAATGACTGATGTACCATGACACCCAGGTCTCATTGCACCTCCCCTTTTCCTAATCTGTCACCATTCAGATAATAGTCTGTCTCTCTGTTTCATGGAACCAAGGCAGGTAGATGGAGTTAAGATACAGATCAGCCATGTTCTAATTGAATGGTGGAACAGGCTCAAGGGGCTGAATGGCCTACTCCTGTTCCTATGTTTCTATGTTCCTATGACTCCTTGGAACTTTTAGAAACATTGTAAGCTTATCCAGACCCAGAGCCTACTTACATGTACATACTGACCCGAAATAGGTAACTGCAGTATAACTATCCCCTGAATTGCATTGGTGTGTTATTTGTTTCAAGAAAGATAATAGGCTAAAGTTTACAAGGCCATGCTCCCAGCATGGAGTCTTGCTCAATGTAAACATAAATCAGAGAACTGGCCATGGAAATCCATGTGCCCAATTCATAATGCACCCATTTTTTTGCCGATTGATATACAGGTATATCACTGGAAAGTCAGGGGCAGCATGAATCGGGCTCATTGACCTCTGCACCAACTCACCAACTTGTGCTCTCTTCAAACAAAACTCTGTGCTGCACATCCAACCTCACAGAATTTACTTTACTTAATATCCCGGTACCACATTTTCTCCATTGGCTATATCATATCCACTCCAAGATGTCGTGCAGCCTAAACAGAACAGGGCTTCGTCAACTTTCCAGAAGGTTCCTTGTCGCTGCGGTGATCTGATGGAGTGTAATGGGCTGTCACTCAGACATCATGAAGCGCAAACATAGCAACTCCGCTAATCTTCAGATGCTGCATCTTGATTTCAGGTACCAGATGTTGTAGACACGACACAGTGGAAAGAAGGAAAATCAATTTCCCCAAAACAGTAAAAACATTAGAGTCGAGATCATGCTGTGCATTATTTGTAACAAACACAGTTACCTAGAAATTCAATTGAACCTGAAAATGAGTGCGCCTGTTCACGTGGTCGGAGGGACCATGTTAAGTTGGTGTTGCTAGCTCATTATACTGACACTTGTGCAGCCAACATTACCCATGCTATTCATTGGTTCTACACCGGTTTGTCGGTGGGGGGAGGGGCGGGGGGGAACGGCAAATTGAGCTTCACTGATGCCCAATTTGGCCGATGGCAATAAGGATTCTGGGACTGCAGGTTAATTGGGGATGGGAGGTATTGGTTCACGTGAAGCACTCTTGGAGGAGCTGCTCTCTAGCAGATAAGGGCACTGTGGTCAATATTGCTCTTATTCTTCCTCCTTCTCCACCACCTCCTGCTCCACGTCTTGTTGTCCAAATAGTGGTCAGGGTTGATTCCTCATTATCACAAAGATATGCAGCATGCAGCAGATGCTAGCAAATCTGGATACACAGTTAGATCTGTATGGAAAAGTTCCTTCCAAATGGTCTAGGCAACGGAAGCATTATTTGACCATGCTGATGGTCTGCTCAATGACGTTCCTGGTGGTGGCATGGCGCTCCTTGCCCAGCTTTCCAGCCGTGCTTAGGGTCCCGACAGGAGTTATGACCCATGTCTGAAGGGGATAGACCTTGTCTCTTGAGTAGAATGGGCTTATATTCTCTGGAGTTTAGAAGAATGAGTGGTGATCTCATTGAAACATATAAGATTCTGCGGGGGATTGACAAGGTCGATGCTGAGAGGTTGTTTCCCCTAGGTCTAGGGGGTCATAGTCTCAGGATAAACATAGAAACATAGAAAATAGGTGCAGGAGTAGGCCATTCGGCCCTTCTAGCCTGCACCGCCATTCAATGAGTTCATGGCTGAACATTCAACTTCAGTACCCCATTCCTGCTTTCTCGCCATACCCCTTGATCCCCCTAGTAGTAAGGACCTCATCTAACTCCTTTTTGAATATATTTAGTGAATTGGCCTCAACAACTTTCTGTGGTAGAGAATTCCACAAGTTCACCACTCTCTGGGTGAAGAAGTTCCTCCGCATCTCAGTCCTAAATGGCTTACCCCTTATCCTTAGACTGTGACCTCTGGTTCTGGACTTCCCCAACATTGGGAACATTCTTCCTGCATCGAACCTGTCTAACCCCGTCAGAATTTTATATGTTTCTATGAGGTCCCCTCATAAAGGATCGGCCATTTCAGACTGAGATGAGGAGAAATTTCTTCACTTGGCGGGTTGTGAATCTTTGGAATTATCTACCCCAAAGGGCTGTGGATGCTCAGTCGTTGAATATATTCAAGGTTGAGATTGATAGTTTTTGGATTCTAAGGGAATCAAGAG
Organism: Pristiophorus japonicus; assembly: GCF_044704955.1. Classification (NCBI taxonomy): domain Eukaryota; kingdom Metazoa; phylum Chordata; class Chondrichthyes; family Pristiophoridae; genus Pristiophorus; species Pristiophorus japonicus. Next base: position 45,642,420 of record NC_091979.1, read on the forward strand.
ATTTGGGGATAGGGCGGGAAAGTGGAGTTGAGATAGAAGATGAGCCATGATCTTATTGAATGGCAGAGCAGTATCAAGGTGCCGTATGGCCTACTCCTGCTCCTATTTCTTACGTACTTATGTTCCATACTATGAACTGACAACCTGGTAGAAATAAATGCAGAGGATTGGCACAGGATGAATTCATCATGATTGCTGCCAGGAAACTGGTCAGAGACCTGTAAATAAGCTGGGCGATGAGGGAGTGGTATGCTTTTCCATTCAGAAAGATGTCAGAATGGTGATGGTGTGCACGATGTGCCACATCTGGAAGGGATAGCCTTGGTGAAGTGAAGGTGTTTGACACATTGCACCTCAGTGAAGTTAAGATAGGAGAAATTCTTCCTGAAGCCCCGCTATCGGCATGGTCCCCTGTACATTAGCCCCCTCCTCCCTCTTCTTCTAGCTGCTCCTGCTCTCTCCTGCCTTTTTAGTTGCTCCCCTCATCCTTCAGCCCCAAAGATAGACCTAGCAGACCACCCATGACTGCAATAAAACTGTTTTGAAGGCAGACAAAAACAGTCCGCAAGCAGCAAAAGGTTGTTCGCAGAAGTCACAAATCTGTTATAGAAGGCAGAAAATAGTCAAAGAAAAAGCACACCAAGAAGCTAACCAGAAACCTAAAAGGACAAACCAGCAATTCACCTGTATGGAGTAGTTGAGCCCTTTAAGTAACACTACTGAAGAATCCTTCCTGCCTCTTGCTGAGAACATTTACCACGTAGTGAGTCAGGCACTGGGCAGCCCAATATCACAAAAAGGTTCAACAACATGCGGGTGACCCTTATTTACATATTATAATGATGCTATTTAATACCTCTGGCATGTGGCCTGGATGCCTACGAAGGAGCCTGATGCAATATGGCGGGTGGTGCACTCGCGGCAGAGAATGAGTGCATGCACACTGCCCACCATATTGGACCCTGTTTTACTCCTGTAAAATGGGCACTACACGATTGAATTTATATTCCAACATATCTGTGTGGAATTCTTCTTCACTATTTTAACAAAGACCACTGTAAAAATAGTGGTCAAAATAATTTCATATGAATGTGTTAGACTTACCAATATCACATAACAATATCACATTTTCAACTCAATTGTTTTTAGTAAACCTTAACGCCCCATTTTCTAATAATAATACATTCAGCCACTAGTTAAACAATAACAACAACTTACACTTATATAGCGCCTTTAACATAGTAAAATGTGCTAAGGCGCTTCACGGGAGTGTTGTCAGACAAAATTTGACACTGACCCACATAACGAGACATTAGGACAGAGAGGTAGGTTTTAAGGAGCGACTTAAAAGAGGAAAGAGAGAAGTAGAGAGACAGAGAGGTTCAAGGGGAATTCCACAACTTAGGGCCTTGAACTTATATAGTGCCAAATTTAGTTAAATAAAAGGAAGAGAAAACTAACATAGAGGAAGAGAAAATTAAAATACCTAAACCTTTCCACGATTCTGATTTTATTTAAATGATGAGAACATTTAAATCACAGGAGCTGCTGAACCAATTCAATATCTTGGTTCAGTTGGCTTCCTGCAGGAAAAGTACAGCAATGTAAGAGTAGAATTCCGAATGCAGCAGGATTGTGCTTTTTTTACATCTATTAATTTTAATGGTCAGTACATCACAGGCTAAGGTGCTGGATTTCCTGACATGCGCTCCTGGCGTGGAAATCCTGGCTAAAGAGCCAGTCAAGGCTGGTGAGAGGGAAATTATTTTAAGGTACATTGTGAAAGAGAACCATTCCATGCATTCTGAAACAAGTTCAGACTTGACACCCATTCAGAGAAACCTGCTCACTTCCCTGCACACACATCACAGAGTCATTCATCAGTAATGTAACATTGGTCGTGGCAAGACACACACACAATTCAAGGAAGAAGCGCAGCAGTAAACTCCAGTGAGGAAAAAAACATATTTTATTCAGGTATATGTCTAAATTTATTCCATTGTGCAGAGACACACGATATTCCATTGCAGGCTTGTTTATAATGGATTGCTACCTGACCTGAAGGCATCAAACAGAATGTGCAGTATGTTACTCCACTACTCAAAAAAATTATAAGACAGAGGCACAAATGCACATGATCTCTTCAGTGTTATTTTAAAAACAATTTTGGGGGGAATAGTTCAAGTTTCCATTCTGGGCATTCAAAGCCAGCCTTTCCAGGGCAGGTTGAGCACAGTCGGATATGAACAAAGCTCCTCCCAATCAGAAGTAGAGTTGTGAATGTAGGTCAGTATTTTTGAACTCTTTTGCTTTCTTAGGCTGCAGTAAGATTATAGCTAACAATTTGAGATGGGTATGTACTGCTGTGACCCACAGTTAGTAATTAGAGAATATAGGATCATAGAAATTATAGCACGGAAAGGGGGAATTAACCCCGTCATGCCTGTGTCAATGCTAGTTGTTCAACTGGAGCTATCTACTCTCACCCCATTTCCCTGCCCTTTTCCCATATATTTTTTATATTCTTTCCTTTTAGATACTTATCCAGTTCCTTTTTGGATGGTGTTATAGACTCACCATCAGTAGCCACTTCTGGTGATGTATTCCATATTTTAATAACCTCCATGTTACCTGGGTGTCATGGTTCATCAGTCATTGAAAGTTGGCATGCAGGTACAGCAGGCGGTGAAGAAGGCAAATGGTATGTTGGCCTTCATAGCTAGGGGATTTGAGTATAGGAGCAAAGAGGTCTTACTGCAGTTGTACAGGGCCTTGGTGAGGCCACACCTGGAATATTGTGTTCAGTTTTGGTCTCCTAATCTGAGGAAGGACGTTCTTGCTATTGAGGGAGTGCAGCGAAGGTTCACCAGACTGATTCCCGGGATGGCTGGACTGACATATGAGGAGAGACTGGATCAACTGGGCCTTTATACACTGGAGTTTAGAAGGATGAGAGGGGATCTCATAGAAACATAAAAGATTCTGAAGGGACTGGACAGGTTAGATGCAGGAAGAATATTCCCTATGTTGGGGAAGTCCAGAACCAGGGGACACAGTTTTAGGATAAGGAGTAGGCCATTTAAGACTGAGATGAGGAGAAACGTCTTCACTCAGAGAGTTGTTAACCTGTGGAATTCCCTACCACAGAGAGTTGTTGATGCCAGTTCATTGGATATATTCAAGAGGGAGTTAGATATGGCCCTTACAGCTAAAGGGATCAAGGGGTATGGAGAGAAAGCAGGAAAGGGGTACTGAGGGAATGATCAGCCATGATATTATTGAATGGTGGTGCAGGCTCGAAGGGCCTATTTTCTATGTTTCTATGTTTTTCTATGTGAAGAAACTTCTAACTTCCAACTTTGTTCTTTAATAATATCCCATTGTTACCAATTCACCAACTAGTGGAAACAATCCTTCATTATCTATTCTCTCAAAACCTTTCATACACTTGAGAATATCTATTAGATCCTTACTAATTGTTTCTATTCCCATGTTATAGTGCACAATGGCCTTAGGCTAACTTTTAATTTTATTTATTCGTTCACGGGATGTGGGCGTCGCTGGCAAGGTTGGCATTTATTGCCCCTCCTATTTTGTCTTCTTGAACCGCTGCAGTCCTTGTGAAGTTACTCCCACAGTGCTGACTTTTGTAGTAGTAATTTGTTACAACTAAGTGGCTTACTAGGCGATTTAAGAGTCAACCACATTGCTGTGGGTCTGGAGTCACATATAGGCCAGACCGGGTAATGGTGACAGATTTCCTTCTCTGACATTAGTGAATCAAATGGGGTTTTATGATAGCTTGATGGTCACCATTACTGAGACCAGCCTTTTTTTTTTAATTCCAGGTTTATTTTATTAGCTAAATTTAAATTCCTCAGTTGCCAGGGTGGGATTTGAACTCATGTCTCTATATTATTAGTCCAATCTTCTCAATTACTAGTCCAGTAACATAACCACTATGCTACTGTATCCCATGTGGTGCACTGAAAAAAGATCTCTGCACTCCCATGTCAGCTAGTTTTAACGCTCGGAGAGCATGGGCAAGAGCATCCAAACTCTCTTAACATTTCCTTGAAAGCTTTAAAGGTTTCCAGGAGATCCAAAGAACAATCCGGGTAGTTTTGAAATATGAAACATGCACCAGGCTGAAGTTATACGGCCACCAGTGAGACTCAACATGACGTCCTGAATGGGGGTCTCACACTGTTTGGCTTAATTGCAGTCATGGCCTGACATCTGAGTTATAATGCTAAGTGTCATTATAGCTACAGTTTAGATGTATCCTGGCTGGTCCCTCTAGTCCTATAAAACAACTTTTTGCAGCATCATTTTATCAGTTTTGATAAAAGTTACACCCAAAATATTAACCTTAAAATTAACCTTTGTTTTAACAAGCATTATAAATGGCATTTCTTTCCCTTTCATATTCTGATTGACCCACTGTGCCTTTACAGCACATTAATCACACCCTCCAAAGGCACTGTGTAACATTTTCCACTAATCATTTCTGTGGCTTCTCGGAGTGAGATTGCAGTTCTGCAATGTGAGTTTGTGCCATTATGAAATGAATTATTGCAGCTCAGTCTCACTTACATGAAGTGACCTTACAGCCAACAGAAAGAAGAGCATTTCATCCCATCAGACTGGGTCACAGGTCCCAGAAACAAAATAGTTAAGTCAACTGCACCAGCTGGCCTCCACTTTTGGTAATACTTTGAGTTCCAGCATAATAATATAATTGATATAGAGAATGATGGATGCTTGAAAGTGATTATGAATGGTTCATAGAAACATAGAAAATAGGTGCAGGAATAGGCCATTCAGCCCTGTGAGCCTGCACCACCATTCAATAAGATCATGGCTGATCATTCACCTCAGTACCCCTTTCCTGCTTTCTCTCCATACACCTTGATCCCTTTAGCTGTAAGGGCCATATCAAACTCTCTCTTGAATATATCCAATGAGCTGGCACCAACAACTCTCTGCGGTAGGGAATTCCACAGGCTAACAACTCTCTGAGTGAAGAAGTTTCTCCTCCTCTCAGTCCTAAATGGCTTACCCCTTATCCTTAGACTATGTCCTCTGGTTCTGGACTTCCCCAACATCGGGAACATTCTTCCTGCATCTAACCTGTCCAGTCCCGTCAGAATTTAATATGTTTCTATGAGATGCCCTCTCATTCTTCTAAACTTCAGTGAATACAGGCCCAGTCGATCCAGTCTCTCCTCATATGTCAGTCCTGCCATCCCGGGAATCAGTCTGGTGAACCTTCGCTGCAATCCCTCAATAGCAAGAACGTCCTTCCTCAGATTAAGAGACCAAAACTGAACACAATATTCCAGGTGAGGCCTCACTAAGGCTGTACAACTGCAGTAAGGCTTCCCTGCTCCTATACTCAAACCCCCTAGCTATGAAGGCCAACATACCATTTGACTTCTTCACTGTCTGCTGTACCTGCATGCCAACTTTCAATGACTGATGTACCATGACACCCAGGTCTCATTGCACCTCCCCTTTTCCTAATCTGCTGCCATTCAGATAATATTCTGCCTTCATGTTTTTGCCACCAAAGTGGATAACCTCACATTTATCCACATTATACTGCATCTGCCATTACGTTTGCCCACTCACCTAACCTGTCCAAGTCACCCCACAGCCTCTTAACCTCCTCCTCACAGCTTACACCGCCACCCAGCTTCGTGTCATCTGCAAACTTGGAGATATTACACTCAATTCCTTTATCTAAATCATTAATGTATATTGTAAATAGCTGGGGTCCCAGCACTGAGCCCTGCGGCACCCCACCAGTTACTGCCATTCTGAAAAGGACGATATCATTAAATGTTAGAGCTAAAGTTGAGGAGTTATCATTTGAAATCTGAGATCTCAAAATAGATACAGATGAGGAAAGCCATTAGGCTCCTTTTAATTCATCCATCCAGAGAGATACTGCAGTTCTTCATCATGGTGTTTTAATTTTTCTTAACTGATTCCAAGCTTTTGCCTCCACTACCCTACCCAGAAGTCCAATCCAGTGTTGGCCACACTTTATGTGAAGACCGTCCTGACATCAGTCCTAAATATGCCTTTATCTAGTTTCAATCTGTACCTCTTTGTCCTAATGTCATGATTTAGTTTGAAACAGTGCTCCTGTTTTACCTTTTACACACCATTTCCTATCTTGTATATGTCTGCAAGATCATTTCTCACTTGACTGTTTTCAAAGCTGCAAAGACCACGTTTCTCCAGTGCTTCCTCATACCCGAGGCTGCTGATACAAGAGATCAGCCTCATAGTTCTCCGCTAAATTGCTTCCAGTGCTTGAATTCCACCCTTGTGTATTGGTGATCAGAACTAGACGCAGTGCTCAGGGTGTGGTACGACCAAAGTGCGACTCTCTCCCGACTTGTACTTGTTTGTCTATCCGGTTCAGCTCCCTATTTGCTTTACTGATGAGAACACAGCCCTGAAATCAGTCTATTGCGTATATAGTTTTTAATAATATATGAACTTTGAAACTCATGGGAAAGCTGTCAGTTTGTGAGTCCTTCTTTTGTTGACAGGAGCTGTCTCGGAGAAGGCTCTGTGTGACTGATGCTCTGATCCCTAAAACAAGAGATTAATGATATAGTCGCTGTAGATTTATTGAATGAAAATGGATGCATGAAGGCCTGAAAATAATAATTGCTATATATCGTACTGTAATAACTTAATAATTGCATAGCATTACAGTCTAGCTCTGATACTAAAAAAGGATGCACGTTGGATAATATAGGGAGGATTGCATTACAAGGCAGTATCACATCAGTGAGTTCAGAAGACATTCTAAACTGAGAGTGAAGCTCAAGCAATTCATCATCATATTTACCCCGAGATTCATTGCTGCCTTGAAACACAGCCCCATTCCTCTGTATTCATTTAATTCTTTCCAATTAATCAAAATAGTGGAGGAAGAAATGTGAAAACACTAGAATTAACAGAACTAAAAGAGAATTATGAATGTCGATGTGACTCAGGTTGCAGTGATTATTTGATTATTTGATATCACAACACACAATTCCTTCTACATATTACAAATGATGAATTACTGACTACAATGTAGATGGAGCTACATTAATAAACAGTTTTCCATCCCATTTCCTAATCTCCCTCTTTCTTTCTGGCTTGATGTCATTCCCAATAGATAGCAGTGAAGCACCACGGGACATTTTTCATTGTTAGAGGTGCTATATAAATGTAGCTTATTGTTATATATATTGTTTTCCCTTACCTTCCTCTCTTACTATTTTCCCCATATCATGCATCATTCACAGGCAAAATCAGATCTGCTCGAAGGCATCTGGCAATTCCACTGTATCCTCAATAACAGGGACATCTGAAATAGCAGCCTATGATAATCTCTCTCCAACCATTCCTTCCTTCCTTTGGAACCCGTGGCCTCCATTTGTCTCATCATGATAGGATAGTTGAAATCAGCAACTTCTTAAATGGCAAATTAGGAGTTGCTCCAAATCAAGCTCTCGGTCCCCGGTTCATCGCCTTGAAATACTAGTGCGTTGTGTCACCATGTTGGCCTGTAGTAATACATTTTCAGTTTCACATGTACAGACATCAACATTTATTTCAGTATCACAGACTGGAAAATATTCCTGTATCGTTGGAGCCTTTTGTTACTTGACTTGATATACCTGAGAACATTTCCTCACAACAGCTTTCCTATCATATCCGCAATGCGTTTGTTGGCCTAGCCACCTTCCAATGTGCAGGTTTCTACAGCAGAACACATTGAGCTGTATCATTCTAAGATTCTAAGTGTGGTCATTTGGCCCATCGTGCCTGTGTCGCATCTTTGAAAGAGCTATCCAATTAGCCCCACTCCCCTGCTCTTTATCCATAGCCCTGCAAATGTATCCAATTCCAATTCCCCTTTGAAAGTTACTATTGAATGTGCTTCTACCACCCTTTCAGGCAGTTCCAGAAGCACCACGGGATGTTTTTCATTGTTAGAGGTTGTGCAAAAAAATTCTCCTCATTTCTCTGCTGAGTCTTTGGCTAATCACCTTAAATCTGTGTCATAAGAAATAGGAGCAGGAGTAGACCATACGGCCCCTCGAGCCTGCTCCGCCATTTAATACGATCATGGCTGATCCGATCATGGACTCCGGTTCACTTCCCTGCCCGCTCCCCATAACGCCTTATTCCCTTATCAGTTAAGAAACTGTCTATCTCTGTCTTAAATTTATTCAATGCCTCAGCTTCTACAGTTCAATGTTCCAGTTTCCACAGCTGGTTCATTTAGTTACCAACTCTTCTGCCACTAGAAACAGTTTCTCCTTATTTACTCTATCAAATCCTTCAAGATTTTGAGCACCTCTATCAAATCTCTTTTTAACGTTCTCTGCTCTAAGAAGAACAACCCCAACTTCTCTAATCTATTCACGAAACTGAAGTCCAGCATGTCTGGTACCATTCCAGTAAATCCCTAGTGCACCCCCTCCAAGGCTTTGCCATCCTTTCTAAAGTGTGGACACAATACTTCAGCTGGTGCCAAATCAGTGATTTATAACGGTTTAGTATAACTTCCTTGCTTTTGCAGTCTATGCCTCTGTTTATAGAGCCATTGATTTCATATGCTTTTGTAACAGCCCTCTCAACTTGTTCTGCCAACTTCAAAGATTTATGTACTTACATCCCAAGGTCTCCCTGTTCCTGCCCCTTTTAAAATTGTACCATTTCGTTCATATTGCCTCTCCTCATTCTTTCTACCAAAATTTATCACTTCACACTTCTCTGCATTAAATTGCGCCTGTCATGTGTCTGCCAATTTCACCAGTTTGTCTGGGGGCAAAATTGCCCTTTTTATAGCACCATTAGTGCCTCTGGGGGCGCTAATGGTACACAGTGGGGTTATCGCCATGGGAAAGGATTGATAGCGCCTCCGGGGAAATTGTCCTGGAGGTTTGGGGGGGCATTGTATGGTTAACGCTGCACCCTATGATTTGCGCCTCAGGCTGATGCACGCACGATGATGACCCCTTCACCGCCCCATGTCAACCCCTTTGCGCCCTGCGGGGGGAATTGCCCCACGGGCGGCAAGGATGGCACCGGCCGATGTCACCGCCAGCTTCGCGGGTCACGAAGGTGGCAGACATCTACCGCTGGAGCGCCATTTAAAGGGGAGGATGTTTGCGTGTGGGCCACCATATTTTTCCATCAACTGACTCTTCCGTCAGCCCGACAGTGGTGGCCCTTGCCTTGACTGGGCCGCCACCCTGCAGCCCGACACTCTGTTTTGGGTGCCGAGCTATTGGCTCAGTCGAGGATGTCCCTGGTGGCCCAGTGGCAGCCACCGAAGGGACTGCAGAGCGCTCAGCGGCCCTCCCCTTTAATTGAAGGGGAGGGGCATTCTTCTGTGTCAGCTCTACATGGAGCATCCGCATAATGCTGACATTGCCGGTGGGGCGCTGGGCTCCGGAGCGAGGCGCTAAACTCGGCACCGCCCTACCGCCCCGGGAGCGCCCCTCCATGGACCCGGAGTGCCTCCTCCGGATGGGTACCGCCTCCAAATGGGACGCAGGGCAATTTCGCCCTCTCTACGGCCTCGTGAAATCTGTTATTATCCTCCTCGCTGTTTATTACAATTCTAATTTTCATGTCATCTGCAAACTTTTAAATTATGTCCTGTATACCCAAGATCAGGTCATTAATATATATGAAAAAGAGCAGTGGTACCAACACCAAACCCTGGGGAACACCATTATATACTTCTCTCCAGTTTGAAAAGCAACCGTTCACCACTACTCCCGCCTTTCTGACTCTTAGCCAATTACATATCCACACAGCCATTGCCTCCCATGCGCTTCAATTTTGTTAACATGTCCATTACGTGATACTTTATTAAACGCCTTTTGAAAGTCTATATACACAACATCAACTGCACCACCATCAGCATCCCTCTGTTACTTCATCGAAGAACTCAATAAACTTAGTCAAACTTACCTTTAACAAAGCTGTGCTGGCTGTCATTTATTAACACATATTTTTCCTAGTGACAATTAATTTTGTCTCGGATTATTGTCTCTGAAAGTTTTCCCACCACCAACGTTAAGCTAACTGGCCTGTAGTTGCCGGGATTATCCCCCTCCCTTTTTTGAATAGGGGTGTATCTTTTGCAATCCTCCAGTCCTCTGGCACCACTCCGATACTTAAAGGAGGACTGGAAGATCACGGCCAGAGCCTCCACCATTTCCAATCTTACTTCAGGAACCTAAGACGCATTCCATCCAGACCGGGTGACTTTCCTAACTGCCAAATTGCTAAGTACCTCCTCTATCCATTTTTATCCTTTCCAATTTCTCTACTTCCTCCTTTACTGTGACATTACAGTATCCTCTTCTTTAGTGCAGACAGCACAACCTCAAATTTAGCTATAATTGGCATTAAATTGCCAGTCTGACTCAGAGATGCCACATGGAATGGAAAATTCCACACTGGTTTAGTAAGGCATGCTGCTGTAAAATTGTGGCTAAGATAGAGTACAAGGATTGGTACTCTGCATGTTTCTGTGCTATTATACAGGTCAGCAGAACTACTGCATAGTGACACTATGATGCCTGAAAATGAAAAGCATTTCATTACCCCGTGCTATCATCTTTCAAGTCGAGTACATAGTTCATCAGAAAATAAATATCAAGGGTACAGAGAGGGTGAGTTTAAGATACTTTAATTTAGTTGGAAAGGGCTAGGCAATCACAAAAAAAGCTTGTTGAACATAAAGGGGATGAATTTGTCCATTTACAGCCACGTTAGCGCCCCCGGAGGAGACTTTTTGCCCAGGGGTGGGGGGTGGGGGGGCACTACCACCTCGCAGGAAATGTCTGTGCCCCACGGTTTGTGCCCCGGCCCGCCGTATACGGCGATGATGTCATCACCGAACGCGGCGACCCCTTAACGCCCCGCAGTGGAAATTGCCCTGCGGGCTGCGAGGCTGACCAACAACTGCTCTCGGGGCGCACCTTAAAGGGGAGGGCGTCAGTGCCCCATGCCACTATCTTTTTTTGCCTGCAGACTCTCGTGTCAATTCTACAATGGGAGACCTAGCATAGTCCGGATGCCATCTTACAGCCCGGCACTCTGTCTTGGGTGCTGGGCTGCCGGTCCGGTCGCATGCTGCCCTATTGGTGTAGTGAAGACCATCAGAGGCCAGGCAGAGTATACAGTGCCTTCCCCTTTAACCGATTCCCTCAGCGCCCCCGTCGCGCCCAAATAAACAAGGCGGCGGACCAAGAGCTGTAAAGTGGGATTAGGCTGGATGGCTCTTTGTTGGCCAGCACGTACACAATGGGCTGAATGGCCTCCTTCTGTATTGTAAAGTTCTATGATTCTGTGATTCTATGACCATTAAAAATTTATATCGTTTTCACATATTCTATAAAATAACAAGAACAAGAGATTTATGGGTTGGAACATCAGTTCCCAAATGAATTAAAACTGTTGAGCATTGTCATTGTTGCTTCAGACACACCAACTCTGAATGGTACCACAGTCTTGTGACACATTCCAAACCAATTACTATTCAAATATTGTACAATTCATTGATTGAACATAGAGGAGAAATATCATTTCCCGCCCCCCGAGTTCACTGCTGCTGATTCATGTCTTTTGCAGAAGGAGATGATTTTATCTCGCTCGTAAGTCTGTTGCTGGCAAGGCCCATCCCTAGTTGCCAGGTTTTGTTCCATTGAATGGCTTCAGAGTGCAAATAAGACTCAATTGTGTCGGTGTGGGACTAGAGTCACATATTGGCAAGGCCGGGTAAGGACGGAAGACAGAAAGGACGGAAGAAAGAAAGGACGAAAGAAAGGACGAAAGAAAGAAAGAAAGGACGAAAGAAAGGATGAAAGAAAGAAAGAAGGATGAAAGAAAGAAAGGACGAAAGAAAGGACGAAAGAAAGGATGAAAGAAAGAAAGAAAGAAGGATGAAAGAAAGAAAGAAAGGACGAAAAAAAGAAAGAAAGGATGAAAGAAAGAAAGAAAGGACGAAAAAAAGAAAGAAAGGATGAAAGAAAGAAAGAAAGAAAGAAAGGACGAAAGAAAGAAAGAAAGGACGAAAGAAAGAAAGAAAAGACGAAAAAAAGAAAGAAAGGATGAAAGAAAGAAAGAAAGAAAGAAAGAAAGAAAGAAAGAAAGGACGAAAGAAAGAAAGGACGAAAGAAAGAAAGGATGAAAGAAAGGACGAAAGAAAGAAAGGACGAAAGAAATATCATGTATCTTACATTATTATATATAACTGTATCCTAACATGCTATACATGACTGTAATAAGATATGACCTGTAACCACCAGCATACCTTATCACCAGGGGTGCACTTGCAAGAGACAGGTATATAAGGACAGGTCTCAGGCAAGTGCAGCATTCCAGAGCTGTGAAATAAAGGTGCAGGTCCAGAGTGACCTTGACTTCACTACATGCCTCGTGTGAATCTGTACTGAGGGGACAGGACTTTACAAGAAAGAAAGGACGAAAGAAAGGACAAAAGAAAGAAAGAAAGGACGAAAGAAAGAAAGAAAGAAAGAAAGAAAGGACCAAAGAACGAAAGAAAGAAAGAAGGGAGGGAAGGAAGGAAGGAAGGAAGGAGGGAGGGAGAGAGAAAGAAAGATTATACTTACTCCAGAAAAATAAAAGTAAAACAAGTATCCCTGAAAATTGATGCCTAAGGCAATTAAGACAGCAAAGTAGTCGATATAAAGTTGTTGGAGGGAAAGAAGGGGATACATTTTGGAAGGGGCATAGGAAAACACTGAACTAAATTTTTAAAAAGATACAACAAGGGTGTCAGAGGTGACAATAGCAAAGGTTGTACTCCAAACTCTGCGGTAGTACACCAATGTAGTACCAATCTGGAGAGAGACATCTTCAATGACCTGATAGAGGTCTTTAAAACTGTGAATGGGTTGTAGGGTGGAAGGGGAGAAACTGTTTCCACGAGTGGGTGAGTCCAGAACAAGGGGGCATGAATATAAGATAGCCATTAACAGAACAAATAAGGAATCGAGGAGGAATTACATTATATAGAGTGATGAGAATGTAAAACTCGCTGCCACTTGGCGTGGTTGAAGCAAATTGCATTAAATTACATTTAAGGGGAGTCTTGATGCATACATGAGGGAGAAGGGAATAAATAGAGGGGTGCTGAGGCAGGGTGGACAGAAGTAATTAAAAGTGACCAAGGTATGGTATAAACTTCCAGATAGAATAGTCAAGGCAAAACCCCAGGAATAATTAAAAATATAATTGGATGCTACAATTGCGGTGGTGGGTGGGGAATGTTAGGGTCTCTGTGGATGGATGAATCAACTGAACTAAAAGGTCTCCCTCATCCATAATTATCTTATGATATTGTGAAATACTTTTTATAGTATATTCACTCTATCGCTCAAACTCAGCGCAAATGTTTCCCGACTTCACTTTACGTTTGGAGGACTCTTTCATACTGGCACCTCCAAAACATGATGCGAATTCTTGGTGATTCATTGGCATTGTGATGTGTATGGTAACATCATGATGTCATGTGTATGCACACAAAACAGGTTGTGCAGACTTGCAGCTATTAAAAATATTTTTCTGGTTACCCCAGGAGGGAGAGTTGATTAGAGAATGGGTCTGGAGATCGCTATCAATCTACCGCTGAACCTGTTCATATGTGGGCCTTGAATTTCCGTTAGTTTGCGCTGGTTTTATCAGTGCAATCCAGCTGAAATCGACCAAACCAGCGTAAAATATCTTGGAAATCATAAACGCAAGTTAGGTCCAACATCAATCGAGTTTCCACAATCTTTAACACTGGTTTCAAAAACATTGCGCTGGAAGCTGGCCCCGCCCACAAAACTGGCCACACCCCCAGATCGAGATAATGAGCACATAGAAACATAGAAACATAGAAAACAGGTGCAGGAGTAGGCCATCCGGCCCTTTGAGCCTGCAATATCATGGCTGATCATTCCTTCAGTATCCCGTTGCTGCTTTCTCTCCATACCCCTTGATCCCTTTAGCCGCAAGGGCCATATCTAACTCCCTCTCGAATATATCCAATGAACTGGCATCAACAACTCTCTGCGATAGGGAATTCCACAGGTTAACAACTCTCTGAGTGAAGAAATTCCTCCTCATCGCAGTCCGAAATGGCTTACCCCTTATCCTAAGACTATGTCCCTGGTTCTGGACTTCCCCAACATCGGGAACATGCTTCCTGCATCTAATCTGTCCAGTCCCGTCAGAAGTTTATATGTTTCTATGAGATCCCCTCTCATCCTTCTAAACTCCAGTGAATACAGGCCCAGTCGATCCAGTCTCTCCTCATATGTCAGTCCTGCCATCCCAGGAATCAGTCTGGTGAACCTTCGCTGCACTCCCTCAATGGCAAGAACATCCTTCCTCAGATTAGGAGACGAAACTGAACACAATATTCCAGGTGAGGCCTCACCAAGGCCCTGTACAACTGCAATAAGACTTCCTTGCTCCTATGCTCAAATCCCCTTGCTATGAAGGCCAACATACCATTTGCCTTCTTCACCGCCTGCTGTACCTGCATGCCAACCTTCAATGACTGATGAATCATGACACCCAGGTCTCGCTGCACCTCCCCTTTTCCTAATCTGCCGCCATTCAAATAATATTCTGCCTTTGTGTTTTTGCCCCCAAAGTGGATAACCTCACATTTATCCACATTATACTGCATCTGCTATGTATTTGTCCACTCGCCTAACCTGTCCAAATCACCCTGCAGCCTCTTAGCGTCCTCCTTACAACTCACACCGCCACCCAGTGTCATCTGCAAACTTGGAGATATTACACTCAATTCCATCAGCCAAATCATTAATGTATATTGTAAATAGCTGGGGTCCTAGCACTGAGCCCTGCGTCACTCCACTAGTAACTGCCTGCCATTCTGACAAGGACCTGTTAATCCCGACTTTCACCTTCCTGGCTGCCGACCAGTTCTCTATCCACGTCAGTACATTGCCCCCAATACCATGTGCTTAGATTTTGCACACCAATCTCTTGTGTGGGACCTTGTCAAAAGCCTTTTGAAAGTCCAAATACACCACATCCACTGGTTCTCCCTTGTCCACTCTACTAGTTACATCTTCAAAGAATTCCAGAAGATTTGTCAAGCATGATTTCCCCTTCAGAAATACATGCTGACTTGGACCAATCCTATCACTGCTTTCCAAATGTGCTGCTATTTCATCCTTAATGATTGATTCCAACATTTTCCCCACTACTGATGTCAGGCTAACTGGTCTATAATTAACTGTTTTCTGTCTCCCTCCCTTTTTAAAATGTGGTGTTACCTTAGCTACCCTCCAGTCCATACGAACTGATCCTGAGTCGATAGACTGTTGGAAAATTATCACCAATGCATTCACTATTTCTAGGGCCACTTCCTTAAGTACTCTGGGGTGTAGACTATCATGCCCTGGGGATTTAACGGCCTTCAATCCCGTCAATTTCCAAAACACAATTTCCCGTCTAATAAGGATATCCTTCAGTTCCGCCTTCTCACTAGATCTTCCGACCCCTAGTACATCGGGAAGGTTATTTGTGTCTTCCTTTGTGAAGACAGAACCAAAGTACTTGTTCAATTGGTCTGCCATTTCTTTGTTCCCCATTATAAATTCACCCGAATCCGACTGCAAGGGACCAACGTTTTTCTCTTCACATATCTATAGAAGCTTTTGCAGTCATTTTTTATGTTTCCGGTAAGCTTCCTCTCGTATTCTATTCTCCCCCTCTTAATTAAACCCTTTGTCCTCCTCTGCTGTATTCTAAATTTCTCCCAGTCCTCCGGCTTGCTACTTTTTCTGGCTAATTTGTATGCCTCTTCCTTCGATTTAAGATTATCCTTAATTTCCCTTGTTAGCCACGGTTGAGCCACCTTCCCCGTTTTATTTTTACTACAGACAGGGATGTAGAATTGTTGAAGTTCGTCCATATGATCTTTAAAGGTTTGCCATTGCCTATCCACCGTCAACCCTTTAAGTATCATTTGCCAGTCTAATTTAGCCAATTCGCGCCTCATACCATCAAAGTTACCTTTCCTTAAGTTCAGGACCCTAGTTTCTGAATTAACTTTGTCACTCTCCATCTTAATAAAGAATTCTACCATATTATGGTCACTCTTCCCCAAGGGGCCTCGCACAACAAGATTGCTAATTAGTCCCTTCTCATTACACATCACCCAGTCTAGGATGGCCAGCGACCTGGTTGGTTCCTCGACATATTGGTCTAGAAAAGCATCCCTAATACACTCCAGGAAATCCTCCTCCACCGCATTGCTACCAGTTAGATTCGCCCAATCAATATGTAGATTAAAGTCGCACATGATTACTGCTGTACCTTTATTGCACACATACCTTATTTCTTGTTTGATGCTGTCCCCAACCTCACGACTACTATTTGGTGGCCTGTACACAACTCCCACTAGAATTTTCTGCCCTTTGGTATTCCATAGCTCCACGCATACCGATTCCACATCATCCAAGCTAATGTCTTTCCTTACAATTGCATTAATTTCCTCTTTAACCAGCAACGCTACCCCACCTCCTTTTCCTTTCTGTCTATCCTTCCTAAATGCTGAATGCCCCTGGATGTTGAGTTCCCAGCCTTGGTCACCCTGGAGCCATGTCTCCGTGCTGCCAATCACATCATACCCGTTAACTGCTATCTGCACAGTTAATTCATCCACCTTATTCCGAATACTCCTCGCATTGAGGCACAGAGCCTTCCGGCTTGTCTTTTTAACACACTTTGACCCTTTAGAATTCTGCTGTAAAGTGGCCCTTTTTGTTTTTTGCCTTGGGTTTCTCTGCCCTCCACTTTTATCATTCTCCTTTCTATCTTTTGCTTCTGTCTCCATTTTATTCCCCTCTGTCTCCCTGCATAGGTTCCCATCCCCTTGCCATATTAGTTTAACTCCTCCCAAACAGCACTAGCAAACACTCCCCCTCGGACATTGGTTCTGGTCCTGCCCAGGTGCAGACCGTTCGGTTTGTACTGGTCCCACCTCCCCTAGAACCGGTTCCAATGTCCCAGGAATTTGAATCCCTCCCTTCTGCACCACTGTTCAAGGCACGTATTCATCTGAGCTATTCTGCGATTCCTACTCTGACTAGCACGTGGCACTGGTAGCAATCCTGAAATTACTACTTTTGAGGTCCTACTTTTTAATTTATCTCCTAGCTCCCTAAATTCGTCTCGTAGGACCTCATCCCATTTTTTACCTATATCATTGGTACATATATGCACCACAACAACTGGCTGTTCACCCTCCCTTTTCAGAATGTCCTGCACCCGCTCCAAGACATCCTTGACCCTTGCACCAGGGAGGCAACATACCATCCTGGAGTCTCGGTTGCGGCCACAGAAACGCCTATCTATTCCCCTTACAATTGAATCCCCTATCACTATTGCTCTCCCCCTCTTTTTTCTGCCCTCTTGTGCAGCAGAGCCAGCCACAGTGCAATGAACCTGGCTGCTGCTGCTCTCCCCTGCTGAGTCATCCCCCTCAACAGTACCCAAAGCGGTGTATCTGTTTTGCAGGGGGATGACTGCAAGGAACCCCTGCACTACCTTTCTTGCACTGCTCTTCCTGTTGGGCTTCCATTCCCTATCTGGCTGTGGACCCTTGACCTGCGGTAAGACCACCTCACTAAATGTGCTATTCACATCATTCTCAGCATCGTGCATGTTCCAGAGTGAATCCACCCACAGCTCCAGTTCCACAACACGGTTCGTCAGGAGCTGCAGGCGGATACACTTCCCGCACACGTAGTTGTCAGGGACACCGGAGGTATCCCTGATTTCCCACATGGTACAGGAGGAGCATAACACGTGCCCGAGCTCTCCTGCCATGACTTAACCCCTAGATTAACTTAATTTGGCAACAACAATGCTAAAGGTTATTTACTGATGTAGAAAAGAAAAAGAAAAGCTACTTACCAATCACCTGCCAATCACTTACCCGCTTGGCTGTGACGTCACCTTTCGATTTCTTTCTACCTCTTTTTTGCCTTCTGTCCCTGCTGCAGCTGCACAAGTCACGCCTTTATAGGCCTCACTCACGCTGCTCCCGCCTCTCGCTGACTGCCGCCGCCTCAGGAACTCCCGCTGGGCCTTTATAGGCCTCACTCACGCTACTCCCGCCTCTCGCCGAATGCCGCTGCCTCAGGAATACCCGCTGGGCCTTTATAGGCCTCACTCACGCTACTCCCTCCTCTCGCTGACTGCCGCCGCCTCAGGAACTCCCGCTGGGCCTTTATCGGCCTCACTCACGCTGCTCCCGCCTCTCGCCGACTGCCACTGCCTCAGGAACACCCGCTGGGCCTTTATAGGCCTCACTCACACTACTCCCGCCTCTCGCTGACTGCCGCCGCCTCAGGAACTCCAGCTGGGCCTTTATAGGCCTCACTCACACTACTCCCACCTCTCGCTGACTGCCGCCGCCTCAGGAACACCCGCTGGGCCTTTATAGGCCTCACTCACACTACTCCCGCCTCTCGCTGACTGCCGCCGCCTCAGGAACACCCGCTGGGCCTTTATAGGCCTCACTCACGCTACTCCCGCCTCTCGCCGAATGCCGCCGCCTCAGGAACACCCGCTGGGCCTTTATAGGCCTCACTCACACTACTCCCACCTCTCGCTGACTGCCGCCGCCTCAGGAACTCCAGCTGGGCCTTTATAGGCCTCACTCACACTACTCCCACCTCTCGCTGACTGCCGCCGCCTCAGGAACACCCGCTGGGCCTTTATAGGCCTCACTCATGCTACTCCCGCCTCTTGCTGACTGCCGCTGCCTCAGGAACACCCGCTGGGCCTTTATAGGCCTCACTCACGCTACTCCCACCTCTCGCTGACTGCCGCCGCCTCAGGAACACCCGCTGGGCCTTTATAGGCCTCACTCATGCTACTCCCGCCTCTCGCTGACTGCCGCTGCCTCAGGAACTCCAGCTGGGCCTTTATAGGCCTCACTCACACTGCTCCCATCTCTCGCTGACTGCCGCCACCTGAGGAACTCCCGCTGGGCCTTCATAGGCCTCACTCACGCTGCTACCGCCTCTCGCCGACTGCCGCTGCCTCAGGAACACCCGCTGGGCCTTTATAGGCCTCACTCACGCTGCTCCCGCCTGTCGCCGACTGCCGCCGCCTTAGGATCTCCTGCTGGGCCTTTATAGGCTTCACTCACGCTGCTCCCACCTCTCGCTGACTGCCGCTGCCTCAGGAACTCCCGCTGGGCCTTTATAGGCCTCACTCACGCTACTCCCACCTCTCGCTGACTGCCGCCGCCTCAGGAACACCCGCTGGGCCTTTATAGGCCTCACTCATGCTACTCCCGCCTCTCGCTGACTGCCGCTGCCTCAGGAACTCCAGCTGGGCCTTTATAGGCCTCACTCACACTGCTCCCACCTCTCGCTGACTGCCGCCACCTGAGGAACTCCCGCTGGGCCTTCATAGGCCTCACTCACGCTGCTACCGCCTCTCGCCGACTGCCGCTGCCTCAGGAACACCCGCTGGGCCTTTATAGGCCTCACTCACACTGCTCCCGCCTCTCGCTGACTGCCGCCACCTGAGGAACTCCCGCTGGGCCTTCATAGGCCTCACTCACGCTGCTCCCGCCTGTCGCCGACTGCCGCCGCCTTAGGATCTCCTGCTGGGCCTTTATAGGCTTCACTCACGCTGCTTCCACCTCTCGCTGACTGCCGCCGCCTCAGGAACTCCCGCTGGGCCTTTATAGGCCTCACTCACGCTGATCCCGCCTTTGCCGACTGGGCACGGCGCGTTTCCGCCAATTGTGCCCATTCGAGGGGGCTCTTCAAACAAAACTTCTTTTTAGGTGAAAAAGCACTAATAGACATGTTTTAAAAGTTTTTATATATTAAAAAAATATCTATTTACTGAGGAAACGACCAATGCAGCTAGTAAATCGTTCGGTATAAATTTAGGATTTATTTTCAATGATTTAAAATCCAGTTGCTCTCAGGTTGGACACGCCAATTAAAAAATGCTTATTTTTTGTGATAAACCCATTTTCAGCTGTATTAATAAAACTGCACCAGGTTACCACTCTTAAATACATCCATGGATATTTTTTAATGGAAGAAAAAATAAATAATCAATTATGCTCTGTTCCGCTGACCGATTGCACTGACTCATAGAATATTTTACATTTGTGATCATGCAATTGATTTGGGTGGAACAATAACTTCACTTTGGAAAAAACTGCAATTTCAAGCGCAATTTGCACGCAGTTTCCTGATTGTGCCCAAAGCGGAAACTCTACCCCAATATCTTTAGCATTATTGCAAAGCAGGAACCACTTCCCAACGCTACTAACAATTGTGTGTAATATACCCTTACCCAACCTGTAATTCACAACATTACTAATGAAAGCTACTAAACCAAAACCTTTTTAAAAATGAGTTCTTTCAAAACAAATCGTTATATCTGGCTCAGCAGAACTCTCCGAATAATGTTATAGACTCTGAAATGGTTTGAGTGACTGAAACCTCATCAAGAACGTAAATTTTTCTGTAAATGTATTGGATATCGTAAAACACTGCTGAATAAAATTAAAGTGAACTCTCATTTTCACATTTGGGACCATATTACTTATCAGAGCAGATGGAGCATATTTAGATTTTAAAAGTTAATGTAAGCATAGCAACAGTATTGCTCTCCACTGTAGGCTTTGTACTTACACTAATAGGTTATGTTTCATTAGTGCATGATTAAATATTACATATTATTCCATCCCTATTCTTCAGCTTATTGAAAAATATGCTCTGGTTTCGGTCAAACATTTACACTGGGGCAATATTCAATTTCCTGCATCATGCTCTGGCTTGGTACGAAGAACAATGAAGTGATTTGCCAAGGCAGAGAAGGCAAACAGAATCAAAGTTATTTCCAAAGCAATACAGTTAATCTCAGCAGCTTTAATGGTGCATACATTATGTTAAGGATTAACGATTGAAGCTCAGAATTGCAGGAGAGCTTCAGTAACAAGGCTCTGAAGCAGTCAGTGAATGGAGGTTAGCAGCTTCGAAGATATGAAATCTTGGGCTCCAGTTAATGCGAATGTCAAAGGTGTCATGTTTGAAGAAAAGCAGCATTTTAATTGAAGTTGAATAATGCACTATGGCAGTAGGCTGCATGCCATCTGCTATCTGTGTGGAACAGCCTGCTTGGGGCTTCTGGATAAAACCAGTTGCCTTTATCAGCTACATTCCTGCTTTCAGCCTTGGGTTGCATTCAGGCCCAATCGCACAGAACCATTTAATTTTAGATGTCAGCAACACATGCTGAATGATAACAGGCACCAAGCAGACATCTGTACTCAAAGCACATAAGGAATATGCTCCATAAATAACTTGTATGTTTAACTTAAGGTTGTTATACAGTGTAACACCTCATCAGCCAAGTCAAGTATAAAGAGCTAACCATCATTAAATGAACAGAAACTAATTGGACTCTTTGAAACAAATCCAGATCTTTCGTAGCTTGTTAAAGCTGCTGTAATTGCATTGAATAACACCTGCTATTATTGTCAGCCTTATTAATGTGCCAGTATTGCGATCTAAATGGAGAGACGAGGGCACCATCAAAGACAGACTGTTTACTGCCCAGTTAATGATCAGAACAGCGTGCAATCCTATACGACCTGGTTTCCCATCATTTATTGGTGTAATTTAAAAGAATGCAGTCATTGAGGTCCATTGAGGGAGATGGTGGGAGGAGAAACGAGAAAATCTGAAACTATGAGTGGAAGGTAGGCCACAACATGAAATGGCAACCCCACCCTTTGTCTAGTTTTTTTTTAATGCTATTAAATCTCCCATGGCATTGCTCATGGTATGCCGTTTTATAAGGAAAACAGGCGTCTACCCATGTAATGCATGATACATTATTCAGCATTATTCTGCTGCTAAGCTGTAACCGAGCATGTCCTTATAAGGCCATTATACAGTATAACAAATTGAGATGGGGACGTATCAGTAGATTATATATCGGCTTATATAGTGCCCACATTTAAAAAGGGTGACAAAAGAGAGACACACAACTACAGATCCATTATGTAAAATAACAATATTCATTATCAGGGATGGACCTGAGGTTCAACTGTACGCTGATTTATTTTCCTCTTGGCCTCTCCTTGGTCTTGATCCATCTGATTCCCATGTCTGCTCCTGCCTCTAATGGGCTTCCTTTCCTTTGCACCTCATGTTCTTGGGTCTGCACCTACTCATAATGGACTTCTTGGGCACCCGTTTTACTATCTAAATGGGTGATTCTTTTTTAACATCCAGGGGGACTCAACATTCAGGAAGGATAGAATAAAAGGAAAAGGAGGTGGGGTAGCTGGTTAAAGAGGAGATTAATGCAATAGTTAGGAAAGACATTAGCTTGGATGATGTGGAATCTATATGGGTAGAGCTGCAGAACACCAAAGGGCAAAAAACGTTAGTGGGAGTTGTGTACAGACCTCCAAACAGTAGTAGTGATGTTGGGGAGGGCATCAAACAGGAAATTAGGAGTGCATGCAATAAAGGTGTAGCAGTTATAATGGGTGACTTTAATATGCACATAGATTGGGCTAGCCAAACTGGAAGCAATATGGTGGAGGAGGATTTCCTGGAGTGCATACGGGATGGTTTTCTAGACCAATATGTCGAGGAACCAACTAGGGGGGAGGCCATCTTAGACTGGGTGTTGTGTAATGAGAGAGGATTAATTAGCAATCTCGTTGTGCGAGGCCCCTTGGGGAAGAGTGACCATAATATGGTGGAATTCTGCATTAGGATGGAGAATGAAACAGTTAATTCAGAGACCATGGTCCAGAACTTAAAGAAGGGTAACTTTGAAGGTATGAGGCGTGAATTGGCTAGGATAGATTGGCGAATGATACTTAAGGGGTTGACTGTGGATGGGCAATGGCAGACATTTAGAGACCGCATGGATGAACTACAACAATTGTACATTCCTGTCTGGCGTAAAAATAAAAAAGGGAAGGTGGGCCAACCGTGGCTATCAAGGGAAATCAGGGATAGTATTAAAGCCAAGGAAGTGGCATACAAATTGGCCAGAAATAGCCATGAACCCGGGGACTGGGAGAAATTTAGAACTCAGCAGAGGAGGACAAAGGGTTTGATTAGGGCAGGGAAAATGGAGTACGAGAAGAAGCTTGCAGGGAACATTAAGACGGATTGCAAAAGTTTCTATATATATGTAAAGAGAAAAAGGTTAGTAAAGACAAACGTAGGTCCCCTGCAGTCAGAATCAGGGGAAGTCATAACGGGGAACAGAGAAATGGCGGACCAATTGAACAAGTACTTTGGTTCGGTATTCACTAAGGAGGACACAAACAACTTTCCGGATATAAAAGAGGTCAGAGGGTCTAGTAAGGAGGAGGAACTGAGGGAAATCTTTATTAGTCGGGAAATTGTGTTGGGGAAATTGATGGGATTGAAGGCCGATAAATCCCCAGGGCCTGATGGACTGCATCCCAGAGTACTTAAGGAGGTAGCCTTGGAAATAGCGGATGCATTGACAGTCATTTTCCAACATTCCATTGACTCTTGATCAGTTCCTATGGAGTGGAGGTTAGCCAATGTAACCCCACTTTTTAAAAAAGGAGGGAGAGAGAAAACAGGGAATTATAGACCGGTCAGCCTGACATCGGTAGTGGGTAAAATGATGGAATCAATTATTAAGGATGTCATAGCAGCACATTTGGAAAGAGGTGACATGATAGGTCCAAGTCAGCATGGATTTGTGAAAGGGAAATCATGCTTGACAAATCTCTTGGAATTTTTTGAGGATGTTTCTAGTAGAGTGGACAAGGGAGAACCAGTTGATGTGGTATATTTGGACTTTCAGAAGGCTTTCGACAAGGTCCCACACAAGAGATTAATGTGCAAAGTTAAAGTACATGGGATTGGGGGTAGTGTGCTGACGTGGATTGAGAACTGGTTGTCAAACAGGAAGCAAAGAGTAGGAGTAAATGGTGACTTTTCAGAATGGCAGGCAGTGACTAGTGGGGTACAGCAAGGTTCTGTGCTGGGGCCCCAGCTGTTTACACTGTACATTAATGATTTAGATGAGGGGATTAACTGTAGTATCTCCAAATTTGCGGATGACACTAAGTTGGGTGGCAGTGTGGGCTGTGAGGAGGATGCTATGAGGCTGCAGAGTGACTTGGATAGGTTAGGTGAGTGGGCAAATGCATGGCAGATGAAGTATAATGTGGATAAATGTGAGGTTATCCACTTTGGTAGTAAAAACAGAGAGACAGACTGTTACCTGAATGGTGACAGATTAGGAAAAGGGGAGGTGCAACGAGACCTGGGTGTCATGGTACATCAGTCATTGAAAGTTGGCATGCAGGTACAGCAGGCGGTTAAGAAAGCAAATGGCATGTTGGCCTTCATAGTGAGGGGATTTGAGTACAGGGGCAGGGAGGTGTTGCTACAGTTGTACATGGCCTTGGTGAGGCCACACCTGGAGTATTGTGTACAGTTTTGGTCTCCTAACTTGAGGAAGGACATTCTTGCTATTGAGGGAGTGCAGCGAAGGTTCACCAGACTGATTCCCGGGATGGTGGGACTGACCTATCAAGAAAGACTGGATCAACTGGGCTTGTATTCACTGGAGTTCAGAAGAATGAGAGGGGATCTCATAGAAACGTTTAAAATTCTGATGGGTTTAGACCGGTTAGATGCAGGAAGAATGTTCCCAATGTTGGGGAAGTCCAGAACCAGGGGTCACAGTCTAAGGATAAGGGGTAAGTCATTTAGGACCGAGATGAGGAGAAACATCTTCACCCAAAGAGTGATGAACCTGTGGAATTCTCTACCACAGAAAGTTATTGAGGCCAATTCACTAAATATATTCAAAAGGGAGTTAGATGAAGTCTTTACTACTGGAGGGATCAAGGGGTATGGCGAGAAAGCAGGAAGCGGGTACTGAAGTTGCATGTTCAGCCATGAACTCATTGAATGGCGGTGCAGGCTGGAAGGGCCGAATGGCCTACTCCTGCACCTATTTTCTATGTTTCTATGTTTCTATGTTAAGCTTCAGACCACCCTCAGCGTCAGAACATTCCCCTGTGTTGGGTCTGTGGCTGGTCTCATAAACCTTTCTGTTGCAAGCAAGCCAACGGAAGAACATTGCACATAGTAGGATTAAGATACAGTTATTATACAAGCATTCAACAAGCTAATGATTGTTACCCATTTCAAATCAATGCAAAAAGATTCTCATTTACAAGAGAATCATAGAAATTTACAGCACGGAAGGAGGCCATTTTGTCTCATCATGTCTGCGCTGGCCAACCAAGAGCTATACAGCCTAATCCCACCTTCCAGCTTTTGGTCCGTAGCCCTGTAAGTTACGGCACTTTAAATGTACATCCAAGTATCTTTCAAATGTAGTGAGGTTTTCTGCCTCTACCACCCTTTCAGGCAATGAGTTCCAGACCTCTACCACTGTCTGGGTGAGGAAATTTCCCCTCATATCTCCTCTGTACCTCCCCCCAATTACTTTAAATCTATGACCCCTGGTTGTTAACCCCCACTGCCAAGGGAAACAGATCCCTCCTATCCACTCTATCCAGGACCCTCATCCTTTTATACACATCAACCAGGTTTCCCCTCAGCCTCCTCTTTTCCAAAGAAAACAGACCCAGCATCTCCAACCTTTCCTCATAGCCAAAATTCTCCAGTCCTGGCAACATTCTTGAAAATCTCCTTTCAATCCTTTCCATTGCAATCACATCTTTCCTGTAAGTGGTGACCAGAACTGCACACAGTACTCTAGCTGCGGCCTAACCAGTATTTTATACAGTTAAAGCATAGCCTCCTTTTTTTTTTTTAATTCGTAGCCAATCTTTCCAATTCTTTGTCAAATCACAAACGCCAGAGGTCACCTTGCACACATCAAGGATCACTCTGCGCCAATGCTCTTAGCCAAAAGGCCTAGAGCCACTGCACCGTTCCTGGAAGTACTGCAATACCAGGTTCGTGCCATGGAGGTGGATGGGTCAGGCCCCCCACACACCTCCGTGGAGGTGGATGGGTCAAGCCACCCCACCCACCTCCTATTTCCAAAAAGCATAGGAGAACCACCTTCCTGATCCAGGGAGAACCACTTTGGGGTCATGGTTACTCCCCTGTCAGGTCAGTTACGCATGATCTTAGCCAAAAGAACAGATACTACACTTGATCTTAGCCAAAAGGCCGAGAAGCGGTAAAGCATAGCCTCCTTGCTCTTGTATTCCTTGCCTTGACTTACAAAGGCAATTATTCCATACGCCTTTTTCACCACCTTATCTACCTAGCCTGCTACCTTCAGGAATCTGTGGACCTGCACTCCAAGGTCCCTTTGTTCCTCTACACTTTTCGGTGTCGTACCATTTAATGTGTATTCCCTTTCCTTGTTAGGCCTCCCTAAATGCATTACCTCACACTTATCCAGATTGAATTCCATTTGCCATTGTTCTGCCACCTGACCAGTACATTGATATCTTCCTGCAGCCTGCAGCTTTCTTCTTCATTATCAACCACACAGCCTATTTTAGTGTCAGCTGCAAACTTCTTAATCATATCCCCAACATTTAAGTCCAATTCATTGATATAGAAACATAGAAAATAGGTACAGGAGTAGGCCATTCGGCCCTTTGAGCCTGCACCACCATTCAATAAGATCATGGCTGATCATTCCCTCAGTACCCCTTCCTGCTTTCTCTCCATCCCCCTTGATCCCTTTAGCCGTAAGGGCCATTTCTAACTCACTCTTCAATATATCCAATGAACTGGCATCAAAAACTCTCTGCAGCAGGGAATTCCACAGGTTAACAACTCTCTGAGTGAAGAAGTTTCTCCTCATTTCAGTCTTAAATGGCCTACCTCTTATCCTAAGACTGTGTCCCCTGGTTCTGAACTTCCCCAACATCGGGAACATTCTTCCCGCATCTAATCTGTCCAGTCCCGTCAGAATCTTTTACGTTTCTATGAGATCCCCTCTCATCCTTCTAAACTCCAGTGTATAAAGGACCAGTTGATCCAGTCTCTCCTCATATGTCAGTCCAGCCATCCCGGGAATCAGCCTGGTGAACCTTCGCTGCACTCTCTCAAAAGCAAGAACATCTTTCCTCAGATAGGAGACCAAAACTGAACACAATATTCCAGGTGAGGTCTCACCAAAGCCCTGTACAACTGTAGCAAGACCTCCCTGCTCCTATACTCAAATCCCCTAGCTATGAAGGCCAACAAACCATTTGCCTTCTTCACTGCCTGCTGTACCTGCATGCCAACTTTCAATGACTGATGAACCATGACACCCAGGTCTCATTGTACCTCCTCTTTTACTAATCTGCCACCATTCAGATAATATTCTGCCTTCGTGTTTTTGCCCCCAAAGTGGATAACCTCACATTTATCCACATTATACTTCATCTGCCATGCATTTCCCACTCACCTAACCTATCCAAGTCACCCTGCAGCCTCTTACCATCCTCCTCACAGCTCACACCGCCACCCAGTTTAATGTTCTTTATGCCACAAAAAACAAGGGACCCAGTACTGAGTCCTGTGGAACCCCACTGGACGCAGCCCTATAGTCAAAACTCTGGCATTTGAAATATCGGCAGTGAAAAAAAGACCACAGAGGAACAGAAAGTTAGGTATCTCAAAGGCGAGAGCGCAGACAAAGACACAGAGATCACAGGGACAAGCAGACATTGTAGAAGACGGATTGATCAGGTAAGACAAAAAGAGAGAAATTGAGGATAGGAGAGATACAGGCAGGTCAAGGTGATACAATGAGACAGTGTCAGAGTCTGGGCAGGGATGATCATATTCACTATGAGAATAGAATCATAGAATGGTTACAGCACAGAAGAAGGCAATTCGGCCCGTCAATTCCATGCCGGCTCTCTGCAAGAGCACTTTAGCAAGTCCCACTCCCCGTAGCCCTGCGATTTGTTTTTCCTTCAGATACTTATCCAATTCCCTTTTGAAAGATAAAATTGAGTCTGCCTCCACCACCCTCTCAGGTAGTGTATTCCAGATCATAACCACTCGCTGCATAAAAAAGTTTTTCCTCATGTCGCCGTCGGTTCTTCTGCCAATCACCTTAAACCTATGTCCTCTGGTTCTCGACCTGTCGGCCAATGAGAATAGTTTCTCTCTACTCTGTCTAGACCCCTCGTAATTTTGAACACCTCTATCAAATCTCCTCACAACCTTCTATGCTCTAAGGACAACAAACCCAGCATCTTAAATCTATCCACATAACTGAAGTCCCTCACCCCTGGAACCATTTTTGTAAATTTTTTCTGCACCCTCTCTAAAGCCTTCACATCCTTCCTAAAGTGCAGTGCCCAGAATTGGACACAATACTCCAGTTGAGGCCGACGAGTGTTTTATAAAGGTTCATCACAACTTCCTTGCTTTTGAACTCTATGCCTCTATTTATGAAGCCCAGGATCCCATATGCTTTTTTTAAACTGCGTTCTCAAACTGCCCTGCCATATTCAATGATTTGTGCGCATACACCCTAGGGGCTAGATTACACTTTTGAGCATATCGCCCAAAAATGGACATTATTTCCGGCGTGGGCGGTAAAAATGGGTTTTCAGATCGCCGGCTTCTTGCCCATTCTCAAGGCATCTAGTCTCTATTTTTGAAATTGGGAGTTACCGCGAGTGATATGAAATGGGCGATAGCATTAAATCTCGTGGACCTTCTGCTGTAAAGTGTTACTGTCCTTAGCAATGGCATGGCAACGCTCGAATCCCGTGCTTCAGGAGGTCAAGGTTCATCATGACGTGCAAAAGAGGAAACAGAGAGAGAGGGAGCTGAGAGGGACTGAAGGCGTGTGTGGCTGTGGTGTGTGCTTGTTTGGCTGTTGTGGGAGGCACGAGGGAGATCCACCAGCAGCAATAAGCCTACTATGCACCAAGAGTTTTTGTCCAACAAATAAGATATAACATGGAAGGGATGGAGGAGGCCCTGGATCTAGTAGCCAGGAACACTGGTGGCAGAGGGCTCCCAGTGGTCCCGGAGCGCGGCACTGCACCCCAAGGTGATGCACCCCCATTGCCAACCACACATGAGAGCCAGGAGCAACATTTTGCTTCTGGCTCGGAGAACATTCCCACCTCGGGACCGTCCTCTCCCGTATCCATCCAAGCAGCGGTTCGGCCGTCATCACCCCGCCCCCCCCCCCCCCCCCCCCAATGATGCATCGCCTGAGGAGCTCGGCCAGCTGGCTTGGAGTCAGGAGGGGAAGGGGAAGGGGTAGAGGTGGGGATGAGAAGTGCGGGGGGGAAGGGTTGGTTTTTACAGAAATACTGATAATTTCAGACAACTGTTTGATTTAAATGTTTTTTATTTAACAAAACCTTGTTGCGCATTGGCTCAGATAGCTGCACCATTACACACCGGTGATTCCGTAACATCAAAGGGTATAATTACACTTAACTTCAATCAACTTAAACTTTAACTGTCACCAAGGTGATGCCCACCATTGATGTATAACCTGCACACCCAGCAGTGTGTCAGCCTTGTAAATAACACCAATGTTCTTTCAGGCAAAGCGCTCATTGATGAGCTCCTGATGTAAGGCTCTTGCAGCTATTATGCCACCATGGGCCTTTCACGCAGTCTACAGGGGGGTAGGGGCATGGCTTCAGCATCAGCCTGATTGTGTGGGCCCATGTCAGCGTCCGCCTCCTCGTCCTCCTCTTCCTCTCTCTGGTGAGATGGACGGACAGACTCATCAGGTAATTCTTGTCCCCTCCTGATAGCCAAGTTGTGCAGCATGGAGCACACCACCATGAATTGAGCTACCTACTCAAGGTGATATTGGAGCTCACCTCCTTAGTGGTCCAGGCACCTAAAGTGATGCTTAAGCACTCCAATGGTTTTCTCCACGATATTGTGAGTGACTATGTAGTTCTCGTTGTATCGCCTCTCGGCTTCGGTGTGGTGTCATGCAGGGGGATCATCAGCCAGGTGGCGAGGCCGTATCCTTTGTCACCAAGCATCCAGCATTGACCTTGTGGCTGATTGATAAACAAGTCAGATACAGTGCTCTCACGCAGGACGTGAGCATCATAGACGCTGCCCGGAAATTTAGCATTCACTGCCATTATAATTTGCTGGTGGTCGACAATGAGTTAGACATTCAGGGAGTGGAATCCCTTGCGGTAGCTGAAAACCTCTGCATCCTGAAAAGGTGCCGGCATCGTGATGTGCATACAGTCTATTGCTCCCTGCACCTTGGGGAAGTTTTCAATTCTGGAGTATCCTAGAGCCCTCTCACTCTGTGCCTCCCTGCTCATATGAAAGCTGATCAAGTCCTTCCTGTGTGCATACAGGGCTTCAGTGACCTGTCTAATGCAGCAATGTGTGGCAAGCTGAGACAGACCACAAATGTTACCCGCTGAGGCCTGAAAAGAACCTAAAGCATAGAATGACAGTGCCGCGGTGACCTTGACCTCGACAGACAGTGCAGTACTGATGGTGCTGGCAGGCTGCAGATCTCCCCTTATGAGCTGGCATACCTCAGTGATAACCTCTTTGTGGAAGCGCAGTCTCCGAAGGCAGGTGATGTCGGGCAAGTTGAGGTAAGACTGCTTCTCCCTGTACTTGCGGGGGTTGTAATGTCTGGTCCTCCTCATCAATCTGGCATGTCTTCCTTTGGGCACATAATGCTGTGGAGTGTACCTTTGGCCATCTCGAGTCTGCAGCACATAATTGGTCATCAAGAGAGGGTGAGAAAGGACAGGCCCCATTGCAATAGCTCTCTATTTTCCACCGATTGGTCACAAACAATGAATGTCCCGACGAAGACACCTATTAAATTCCAATCGGTCACAGTATGGTCAAGATGTTTGTACAGATGTTCACATCAACTCCAATGACTTCCAGAGTACATCCGAACTCCCCCGAGGCTGAAGCACAGCAGCCTTTAAAAGTATGCAACATGTGATGTGGAACATTTCGTCTATAACGCTCTGATTAGTTCCACTTTTTCTGGGCGCTTTTTCGGGTGAGTGATATTGTGGGCGACATGTGTGCGAGGTGGTGAAAGTGATGCTGGGCGACCTCATGGTCGCTAGTTTTGGCAAATCTGATCTTTACGACAAAAAAAAGTGGGCAATCGGTATTATTGAATCTAAGCGTTAATTCCGTGCGGAAACTAATGCTGGGTCATATTATGGGCGTTGATTTCACCCATTCTGATGATTCCGCCCCAAAAAAGTGGGCGGGCGGTATTATTTTTTCCCGGCATTACGCACATGGGGAAAGTAACGCTCGGTGATAAGTTTCCGAAAAATGCCTGTCAGTTTCCATTTTGTGGCTAAATGGGCGATATCTGGGCATTATATGTTATTTCAGCGGTAAAATGGACGTTAAGTGGGCGTTAAGTATGCAAAAAATGAGGAAACTCCAGCCTCAGGTCTCTCTGTTTCTGCACCCCTTTGAGCAATGCTGCAGAAGCTCCACTCTTAGAAATTATATTGTTTCCATATTTTCCTATAATGACTTCACTTAGGGGTGCTGACAGAAAAATGATCAAGGGTTTAAAGGAGATATTACATAATGTGTAGAGAAAGTTACACATGATCTAGGAATAATGCATAATGCCAATCTCTGGCATTTTAATGTTGGGGGATGACAATCCAGACCAGCGAAAGGAGATATAAAAACCAATTAAGAATTCTAAGAGAAATGGTCATGTCTACATCTTGATTCATTGCAGTGGGAGAGGGAAAGCAGGAGATTAAAGAAATGTTAGGAAGGATGTCAAGGCATCAGAGAGGGTGTAGAATAGATTTACTCGAAGCGTACTGTAACAAGATAATGTATAGCGCCCTCTAGCTAGGAGGTATCAATATACTGTATAGCGCCCTCTAGCTAGGAGGTATGGGGAGCTGTATTGAGAGAGAGGGTCTGTGAAGGAACACCATTTTAAAGCTCCACATGCCTGTCTGAAATATCCCAAGTAAATAGAGTTAAGTTCAACTAAGAGTGTTCAAGAGACTATAAAATACATGGTGTCAGAAGTGGAGACTTCCGATCTTTCATCGAACGCATCTACGACCAAAATATTTGAACTGTAAGACTTTTTCGAGCCGATCAAAATTGACGTTAAGCAGTGTAGTGCAGAGCGTGCATCCTGCACATCGCGCGTGGATCCGTGAAGTGCGATAAATAGTCATAAGATTGTAAAATAATCTAGAGGCATTAATAAAGTAAGCTTAAAGTGACATAAGTTATTGTAGAGCCTCGATTGAAAAAGTATTTCTATAAATACATGACCAAGATATTTTATTATTAGACTTGTTCTAGTCCTCTGGGTATTTGAACTGTATAAATGTATGGGATATACTCAAAGCCCTGAACTGTAGCGAGCTATCATGACCACCATGGTGCCAACTCCTGCGCACATTCCTCTCCCACCTCCATTGCAAGTGACTGGTGATTTGAAAGCCAACTGGAAAAAATTCAAACAGCCGTGGGACAGTTATGAAATTATCACGAATATTGTGGAAAAACCAGATCGAGTTAAGGTCGCAAAGCTTATCACTGTCATTGGGAGCGATGCCCTAGATAGCCACAATAATCTTCCATACAAATCAGAAAAAGACAAGCAGGAAATTGAGATTATTTTGAAGTTCTGGGAAGAGCACTGTAAAGTAAAACCAACATCATCTATGAATGTTACCAGTTTAACAACTGTGTACGAGCGGTTTGACAGATATCTCATGAAAGTGAGAGAGCTAGCATCGTCATGTGATTTCGGCAATTTGAGGGATGATTTCACCAGAGACCACATAGTCTGCGGAATATCTGATAATCCTCTGCGTAGTGGCTACTGCAAGACTCAAGCCTAACACTCGATAAATGTGTGATGCTCTGTAAAGCTACAGAGGCCACAGTTGCGCAAATGAAATCCATGAAGCTCACCAAAACAGACTCTGAAGATGTCAAAGCTGTCAGACAGAAACCCTAACCCACAAAGGAAGAATTCACAGACAAAGCATTCACAAACAATTGCAGATATTGTAGCAAAAGACATGAGCTGTCAAAAACAAAATGCCCAGCATATGGGAAGACCTGCACAAGTTGCGGCAAATTAAGTCACTTTTCTCAAACGTTGTAGGCAGAATGGGTGGAGGCAGAAGTCTAACATAACCCTAAATATAAGGGCAAGCCAAAATTTCATGCACTATATGAAGAGAGTTATGATTCTGATTTTGAAGTCATGACTGTAAAGATGCTTGGTAAAGTTGATCGCACAATCAAGGATAAAACTGACAGAAAGTATCCTAACAAGAGTATGGCTACTTTCTCCATTAAAGGTCAAATGGTAAAAAGGCAAATAGATTGTGGGAATACATGCAATGTGCTACCTCTTGGATACTTACCAAAAGGCTTAAAGATAAAAGAATCTAAGACAACACTGTCACTATATGACAACCATGCAACCATTCCAGTGGTAGGGACTTGTAATGTGCCACTGGAAAATACAAAGAGCAAGCAAAAGTATATTTTGCCCTTTGTGATCATTGAGGGGCAAAGAGGGCTCATGCACTGCTCAACAGCTACAACTGATAAAAGTGCAGCATCAGAATATCACGGCGGTAAATTAACCACGCGAATCGTAAACTACGAACAAGGCAAACATCTCGCTAGTGTTAAAAACTGATGTCAATAATGCGTATCCGGATGTGTTTAAGGGACTTGGACACATGCCAGGGAGAGCTCATCTTGAACTTAATGAATCAATGACACAAGCTGTAATGCCACCCAGACGGGTGCCAATAGCGATCAAACTCGATCGTTTGGAAAATCGACAAATCATCACGAAAGTTGTTGAACCGACGGACTGGGTATCCAGTCTAGTGACTGTACAAACACCAAATGGAAAGATATGAGTATGTATCGATCCTCAACATCTGAAAAATGCCCTGAAACGTAGACACTATCCACATTTGTGGTTGATGACATCTTCCCACAGATGTCAAATGTAAAGGTCTTCACTAAAGCAGACTGCAAGGAGGGTTTCTTGCAATGTGAACTAGATACAGAGGGCTAGAACCTCTACTTTTGAGCTTATTGCGTTATTTCAGGCGTGGGCGATAAAAAAGGGTTTTCAGATTGCCGGTTTCTTGCCCATTCTCAAAACACCTAGCTTACATTTTTGAAAATCTCAGCGTTAATTCCTTGTGGAAAGTAATGCTGGCCGATATTATGAGCGTCAATTTCGCCCATTCTGCTGATTCCGCCCCAAAAAAGTGAGCGGGCGGTATTATTTTTTTCTCAGCGTTAAGCACATGGGGAAAGTAATGCTCGGCGATAATTTTCCAAAAAATGCCTGCTAGTTTCCATTTTGTGCCAAAATGGGCGATATATGGGCGTTATACATAATTTCAGCGGTAAAATGGGTGATAAGTGGGCGTTAAGCAGGCAAAAAAAGTGGAGGTTCTAGAACATAGTCCTCCTATCTCACAACCTTCCAGACTCTATGGGGACAATATTGGTATAATAGAATGCCATTTGGCATCAGTCCAGCCCCGGAATTCTTTCAGCAGAAGCTAGACCAGAACCTCAAGTGTCCAGATGGCGTTTACAAGATTGCAGATGATATCTTGATCACTGGATGCGATGAGACACTTAAAGAGGCCAATCACGATCATGATGCAAACGTAAGCAAATTCATACAGAGATGCAGAAAGCAAAACATCAAAATTAACTTTGATAAATTTGAATACAAGAGCTCCCAAGTGAAATACATGGGACACATACTGTCCAGTGATGGACTCAAAGCCAAGTGGTTGCAATCAACGAAATGCAAAAACCGCAGGATGTCGCAGGTGTACAATGATTTGTCGGCATGACAAAGTACCTCGCAATATTCTTGCCAGATCTTTTAGACCTCAGCGAGCCTCTGCGACGGCTTACTCATAAAGACACTGTTATATATGTAAACCTATAAATAACTTGTGTAACCACCAGAGGGCTCATCTACTGGAGTCCCAAGGGATACCACAATCCCATGGGAGCACCTGGACTTAAGGAGGACTCACAGGCTGGAGAGGCACTCTGGAGACCTGCAATAAAAGACTAAGGGCACACTTTATGCTCAAACAAATTGCTTGTGTTGTATGATTCATGTAAGCGTTTGGTACTAGCGTCGTCATACAGTGTCGGATGTGTATTGCAACAAGCTAATGAATCTGGGAAATTGCAACCGGTTGCTTATGCATCCAGAAGTCTGTCTAAAGCTGAGAGGGCCTACAGCATGATCGAAAAAGAAGCGTTCGTGTGTGTTTATTGGGTAAAGAAAATGCATTAATATCTGTTTGGGCTCAAATTTGAATTGGAAACTGACCATAAGCCACTGATATTCCCCTTTTCTGAAAGTAGGGGGATAAATATGAATGCATCGGCCTGCATCCAGAGATGGGCGCTCACATTGTCCGCATACAACTATGCCATCCACAACAGGCCAGGCTCAGAAAACTGTGCCAATGCTCTCAGTAGGCTGCCATTGCCTACCACGGGGGTGGAAATGGCACAGCCCGCAGATTTAGTCATGGTAATGGAAGCATTCGAGAGTGAGCAATCACCCGTTACTGCCCAACAGATTAGAACCTGGATGAGCCAGGACCCCTTACTGTCCTTAGTAAAAAATTATATGCTTCACGGGAGCTGGTCCAGTGTCCCATTAGAAATGCAGGAAGAGATAAAGCCGTACCAGCGGTGTAAAGATGAAATGTCTATAGAAACATAGAAACATAGAAAAATAGGTTCAGGAGTAGGCCATTCGGCCCTTCGAGCCTGCACCGCCATTCAATAAGATTATGGCTGATCATTCCTTCAGTACCCCTTTCCTGCTTTCTCTCCATACCCCTTGATCCCCTTAACCGTAAGAGCCATATCTAACTCCCTCTTGAATATATCCAGTGAACTGGCATCAACAACTCTCTGCGGCAGGGAATTCCACAGGTTAACAACTTCTCCTCATCTCAATCCTAAATGGCCTATCCCTTAACCGAAGACTATGTCCTCTGGTTCTGGACTTCCCCAACATCGGGAACATTCTTCCCGCATCTAACCTGTCCAGTCCCGTCAGAATCTTATATGTTTCTATGAGATCTCCTCTCATCCTTCTAAACTCCAGTGAATAAAGGCCCAGTTGATCCAGTC
Source organism: Pristiophorus japonicus (assembly GCF_044704955.1). Lineage (NCBI taxonomy): Eukaryota > Metazoa > Chordata > Chondrichthyes > Pristiophoridae > Pristiophorus > Pristiophorus japonicus. The sequence goes on from NC_091979.1 coordinate 45,678,701, forward strand.
TCCCCTCTATGACAGCCCAGCCATCCCTGGAATCAGTCTGGTGAACCTTTGCTGCACTCCCTCAATAGCAAGAACGTCCTTCCTCAGACTAGGAGACCAAAACTGAACACAATATTCCAGGTGAGGCCTCACTAAGGCCCTGTACAACTGCAGTAAGACCTCCCTGCTTCTATATTCAAATCTCCTAGCTATGAAGGCCAACATACCGTTTGCTTTCTTCACTGCCTTCTGTACCTGCGTGCCCACTTTCAGTGACTGATGAACCATGACACCCAGGTCTCGTTGCACCTTCCCTTTTCCTAGTCTGCCGCCATTCAGATAATATTCTGCCTTTGTGTTTTTGCCCCCAAAATGGATATCCTCACATTTATCCACATTATACTGCATCTGCCATGCATTTGCCCACTCACCTAACCTGTCCAAGTCACCCTTCAGCCTCTTAGCGTCCTCCTCACAGCTCACACCGCCACCCAGTTTAGTGTCATCTGTAAACTTGGAGATATTACATTCTATTCCTTCATCCAAATCGTTAATGTATATTGTAAAGAGCTGGGGTCCCAGCACTAAGCCCTGCGGCACTCCACTCCATTCTGAAAAGGACCCGTTTATCCCGACTCTCTGCTTCCTGTCTGCCAACCAGTTCCCTATCCACGTCAGTATATTACTCCCAATACCATGTGCTTTGACTTTGCACAACAATCTCTTGTGCGGGACCTTGTCAAAAGCCTTCTAGAAGTCCAAATACACCACATCCACTGGTTCTCCCTTGTCCACTCTGCAAGTTACATCCTCAAAAAATTCCAGAAGGTTCGTCAAGCATGATTTCCCTTTCATAAATCCATGCTGACTTGATCCGATTCTGTCACCGCTTTCCAAATGCGCTGGCAGACTGTCTTCCATGGTGTAATCGGGTAGTGGTATCCAAAAAGGGCAAGGACACTTTCATCAGTGATTTCCACAGTACTCACCCAGGTATTGTAATGATGAAAGCTAGAGCCAGATCCCACGTGTGGTGACCCGGTATCGATGCGGACTTAAGAGTCCTGCGTGCACAAATGTAACACATGCGCACAGTTAAGCAATGCACCCAGGGAGGCGCCACTAAGTTTATGGTCTTGGTCCTCCAAACCATGGTCCAGGGTCCATGTCGACTATGCAGGCCCGTTCTTGTGTAAAATGTTCCTTGTGGTTGTAAATGCATATTACAAATGGATTGAATGTGAGATAATGTTGGCAAGCGCGTCCGCTGCCACCACTGCACGAGACCCCACTCGCTAACTGGGATTCCACCCGCTGAACTGCTCATGAAAAGGGCACTTAAGACAAGGCTCTTGTTAGTCCACCCTGACCTACACGAACAGGCGGCTTAGCAAAGTACATATGATAGCGCAAATGTATCACGCGAAATTGGAATTAATGATCCTGTATTTGTATTAAATTATGGACAAGGTCCCAAGTGGCTTCCTGGCACTGTCGTGGTCAAAGAGGGAAGTAGGGTGTTTCAGGTCAAACTTTCAAATGGACTCATCTACAGGAAACACTTGGACCAAACCAAACTCAGATTCACGGACTATCCAGAGCAACCCACATTAGACCCTACCTTTTTTGATCCCCCAACATACACACCAGTGGCAACCGACACAGCAGTTGACCATGAAGCAGAACCCATCACTCGCAGCAGCCCAGCAGGACTCACCACACCAGGCGGCCCAGCAATGCCAGCTACACAGCAGCCCAGCGAGGGCCCAACAAAAGACTCACCAAAACCAGCATTTGCACTGAGACGATCAACCAGGGAAAGAAAGGCCCCAGATCGATTCATCTTGTAAATAGTTATACTATTGACTTTGGGGGGAGTGTTGTTATATATGTAAACCTGTAAATACCTTGTGTAACCACCAGAGGGCTCATCCCCTGGAGTCCCAAAGGATCCCACAATCCCTTGGGAGCACAGGTACTTAAGGAGGCCTCAGGCTGGAGAGGCACTCTGGAGACCTGCAATTAAAAGATTAAGGTCACACTCTACTTTGAGCTCACAGTTTCTGATCAGACTCTTTATTCATACATAACAGACACGGTCTGGAAAAGGACTGAAGAACAAGACAAAACATTTGAAGCTATCAAACAATGCGTGACAGATTCTCCAGTGCTCAGGTATTTTGACTACAAACTTGCAACCGAAGGTCAAGGAGCTACTTCGAACAAAGGTCTTGGGTTCATCCTTCTGCAACAGGGACAACCAATTGCATATGCGGGCTGAGCGTTCACTCCAGCAGAAACGCGATACTCTTAAATCGAAAAGGAGCTGATTGCAGGAACAAAACCATCAATATGTATATGGTCGCAAGATCACGCTATAGACAGACTGTAAGCCTTTGGTTGCCATACGACGCAAGCCGTTATCTGCAGCACCCAAGTAACTACAATGCTCAATGAATATGACGTTGAAATAAAGTATTAACCAGGAAAATAAATGTACCTAGCAGGCACCCTCTCGCGTGCATACCTCGAAAATGTGGAGAGATCACCGACAGAAATTGTAGTGGAATGCATCCACATGGTGGACTTTCTCCCGCTCTCCAAACAAGGACTGACTAACATACAATGTGCAACTACAAGCAACTCCACACTACAACTGGTCACACAACAAATCACAACGGGATGGCCAGAAACCACACATGACTGCCCGCCTGAAACGCATGCATACTTCAAAATTCGTGACTAACTCACAACACAGGATGGCATAGTCTTCAAAGGCTATCGCTGCGTCATACCAAAATTCCTGAGATCCGACACTCGTCAGCGACTTCATGCTTCTCACACTGGCACCAGAGAATACGTTTATTGGTTAGGACTGAACAGTGACATAAAAGACTATGTTTTAAAGTATGAAACATGCAACACTTGGAGAAAGACAAAGTTTTGTTGTTGTTGTTAAACTTGTAGTTGTTTACTACATGTATTCATAAGAAGTTAACTACCCATTTATATTGAAGCTATCTTTAATTCATTTTTGTTTCTTATGAAAGGAAAGGTGGAACAAGGTAATGTATAGCGTCCTCTAGCTCGGAGGTATGGGGAGCTGTAGAGAGAGAGAGGGGCTGTGAAGGAATGTCATTTTAAAGCTTCACATGGCTGTCTGAGATCTCCCAAATAAATAGAGTTAAGTTGAACTAAGTGTGTTCAAGAGTGTTCAAGAGACTATAAAATACAGATACCAGGGATGAAATACTTCAGTAATGTGGAGAGACTGGAAAAACTGAGGTTGTTCTCCTTAGAGCAGAGAAGGTAATGGAGAGATTTGACGGAGGTGTTCAAAATCAGGGTTTTGATAGACTAAATAAGGAGAAACTGTTTCCAGTAGCAGTAGGGTCGGTAACGAGAGGACACAGATTTAAGAACATTGTCAAGACAACCAGAGGTGACATGAGGAAACATTTTTTTCGCAGCGGTTTGTTATGATCTGAAATGCACCCCCTGAAAGGGTGATGGCAGAAAATTCAATAATGACTTTCAAAAGGGCTATGGGGAAAGAGTGGGGCAGCGGGACTAATTCAATAGCTCTTTAAAAGAGCCGGCACAGGAACGATGGGCCTAGTGGCCTCCTTCTGTGCTGCATCATTCTATGATTCCAGTGTCAGTTAATTTGCTTTGATGTTCCTGAAAAGACTTTGAAGTCTGTACAGTTAGTTTGAGTTAGTCCAAATGCCAGAAAATTGAAGTTTAATAAGATCTGCTGCCGATTCAAATGAATAAAAAGTGGTGACTGATGGGCAAACTAATACAAAAAAGGAATCAAGCTGAAGATCCTAGGGGAATACATTCAGGGAACGCACTGGAATTCCTGCCCTATCTGATTGGTCTCATGTAATTAACTAGCGAGCATTTCTTTTATTTCTTATCACACTTCCATTAAGCACTTTCAAGGTTCTTTATTCCCAGAATGAGAATGAGTGAACCAACAGGCCAAGCGGTGCTGTTACTTCTTTTATTCTTGCTGTTTGAAATGTTAGTTTTACAGCTGAGAAAGCAACATGAATATATGTTTCACCACCATTAGCAGTCAGTGAACTGGCACAGCACTACAGATCCTCTGAAGTTACAGACCTTCAGACTCTCATCCAACTTTGACCTGAATTTTAATATGGAGTTAGGTTGGGAATGGGGTGCTTGGGGCTAGAAAGTGGCCAGGAAAGACCCTGCCGAATTTAAAAGCAGGGCCTGATTTGCATTTCAAACCTTTGTTTCCCACCCGCAACTAGCCAAACGGAGAGGCTGGCTGGCTGCGGGCGGGTAGGCCTGTGGCACTAGGCCGCACAGAAGAGAGAGGGTTCAGGTGGGGTCCGGGGTGGTCGGAGGCCAGAGGAGGATTGGGGGGGAAAGGAAAGGATCGGGGCCAAAGCATCAGGGAGCATTGCCAGTGGGGGGGTGAGGAAGGATCAGTGCCGGATCATTGGAGGAGCATTGGGGAAACATCAGGGGTGAGGGGGAGGATTGGGGATTGTGGCTGGAGCATCGATGAGGGCGGGGAAAGCTTCAGGGCTGGTCTGCAACTCATCGGTGGGGAGGGGGGAAGCAGGGGGTCAGCCAGAGGAGCATCGGCGGCATGGAGGGGAGTCTGGGTAGGTGAGCGGAGGCCACGTGGCGGGGGGGGGTCAACAATCGCGGGGCTGGGTGAGGCAGGGATGCTGGATTCCAGGAGGTAGTTATAAAGACCTCTGAGGAAGAGATAATTTGAAGACCAGGACCTGAAACTCGGTGTAAAGTCCTTACTCTACAGTATGAAACCACACGAGGCACCTTCTGGGGATAAGGTCACTCTGTGACCTGAACTCTTTATTTACAGGACTCCAAAGACAGTGACCCTGCGTGGGATCTTCCTTTTTATACCTGAGTGATCAGGTAAGGAGTGTCTCCCACAAGTTCACACCTTGTGGTCAAGGTGTGCATCTAGGTTGAGTGTATACAGTAATACAGTGGTGTTACATTGTGGTTACATACATGACATCACCTCCCCCCACAAAGTCTTATGGGAATCATAGGTTTAGTCTTTCAGGTGGTCTACGCTCCCTCGTGGAGCGTCGCAGTTGGGACTCTGGTTGTTGAACACTGACGTGAGCGTCTGTCACCTGTGGTGATCCCGGCCTGTCCGGGCTGACCGCAGGGACTGTGCATTCTTCTGATTGCTCTTGTTGCTCGTTCACTGGAGGTGTGGTGAGCTCCATCTCATGGTCTTCTTCAGCTACCTCCGTGTCGATGCTGAACCTTGTTTTTACTTGGTCCAGATGCATACTGCATATCTGATGATTGTTGAGTTTTACCACGATGACCCTATTCCCTTCTTTGTCAATTACAGTGCCCTCAAGCCATTTAGGCCCCATGGCGTGATTGAGGACGAATACAGGATCATTTATTTCTATACATCTCTCCCTCGCATTACGGTCATGGTACTCGTTTTGTGACTTGCGCTTGCCCTCAACTATGTTGGTCAGGACTGGGTGAATGAGGGACAACCGAGTTTTGAGTGTCCATTTCATTAGTAGCTCTGCAGGCGGGACCCTCGTGAGCAAGTGCGGTCGGGATGTATAGGCCAGCAGGAGGTGCGATAGGCGGCATTGTAGGAAGGGCCCTTGAATCCTGAGCATACTTTGCTTAATGATTTAAGCCACGTTCCGCCTGGCTATTGAAGGCTGACTTGAACGGTGCAGTCCTGACGTAGTTGATGCCATTGCCCGACATAAACTCTCGGAATTCGTAGCTTGTGAAACATGGGCTATTATCACTAACCAGGATGTCCGGCAAGCTATGGGTTGCAAAGATCGCACGGAGGCTTTCCACGGTGGTGGATGATGTGCATGAATTCAGAATGATGCACTCGATCCATTTCGAGTACGCATCTACCACAATAAGGAACATCTTACCCATGAACGGGCCAGCGTAGTCAACATGAATGCGTAACCATGGCCTGGTGGGCCAGGGCCACAGGCTGAGCGGGGCCTCCCTGGGGGCATGACCCAGCTGGGCACACGTCGTGCACCTGCGAACACAGTGTTCCAGGTCTGAATCAATTCCAGGCCACCAAACGTGTGACCGGGCAATGGCCTTCATCAGCACAATGCCTGGGTGCTCGCTGTGGAGTTCCCTGATGAAGGCCTCCCTGACCTTCTGGGGCATAACTACCTGGCTGCCCCATAGTAGGCAGTCGGCTTGGATGGATAGCTCATCCGGCCGTCTGTGGAACAGTCTGACCTCCTCAGGGCATGCTCCATGTGCGGGCGCCCAATCCCCAGTCAGGACACATTTCTTAATCAGGGACAGGAGGGGATCTCTGTTTGTCCAGATTTTGATCTTGCGGGCTGTGATGGGGAGCCTCCGCTGTCAAAGGCATCGACAGCCATGACCATTTCGGCGCTTTGCTCTGCTGCCCCCTCAGTGGTGGCCAGTGGAAGCCTGCTGAGTGCGTCAGCGCAATTTTCAGTGCCGGGCCGGTGTCGGATGGGGTAGTCATAAGCAGCCAGCGTGAGAGCCCATCGCTGTATGTGAGCTGATGCGTTGGCATTGACAGCCTTGCTGTCTGACAACAGGGATGTTAATGACGTGGTCCGTCTCTAATTCAAACTTCCTACCAAATAGGTATTGATGCATTTTTTTTACACCATAGACACATGCAAGCGCTTCCTTCTCGACCATCCCATATCCCCGTTTTGCTTGCGAGAGCAAACTGGAGGCATAAGCCACAGGTTGTAGTTGACCCTCAGCATTGTCCTGCTGCAACACGCACCCAACCCCATAGGACGATGCATCACATGTCAGAACCAAGTTTTTACAGGGGTCATACAGGGTCAACAACTTGTTTGAACAAAGCAGGTTTCGTGCCCGCTCAAAAGCCCGTTCCTGACAGTCCCCCCAAAACCAATCGCAACCCTTACGCAGGAGCACGTGTAGCGGCTCCAACAACGTGCTCAAGTTCGGCAGAAAGTTCCCGAAATAGTTCAACAGTCCCAGGAATGAACGCAACTCCGATGTGTTGCAGGGCCTGGGTGCTCGGCGAATCGCCTCTGTTTTGGATTCAGTGGGCCGAATCCCATCTGCAACAACTCTCCTGCCCAGAAACTCAACCTCAGGAGCTAAGAACACACATTTAGACTTTTTGAGTCGCAGGCCTACCCGGTCCAGTCAGCGTAGCACCTCCTCCAGGTTGTGGAGGTGTTCCTCGGTGTCTCGACCCAAGATGAGGATGTCATCCTGGAATACGATCGTTCCAGGAATGGATTTAAGCAGGCTTTCCACGTTACGTTGAAAAATTGCGGTCGCTGATCGAATGCCAAACGGGCACCTGTTATAAACGAACAGTCCCTTGTGCTTGTGCGTGGTGATGGTGGTCAGTAGTTTAGATTCGTCGGCCAGTTCCTGGGTCATATAGGCTGAAGTGAGGTCCAACTTGGTGAATCGCTTGCCGCCTGCCAGCGTGGCGAAAAGGTCCTCCACTCTCAGGAGTGGGTATTGATCTTGTAGGGACACCCGATTGATGGTGGCCTTGTAGTCGCCACAGATCCTGACAGAGCCATCCGCTTTTAGAACGGGAACAATGGGACTCGCCCAGTTACTGACTTCGACAGGCGAGATGATGTCCTCTCTCAACAGCCGGTTCAGTTCGCTCTCGATCTTTTCCCGCATCACATACGGCACCGCTCTGGCTTTGTGGTGCACTGGCCTCGCGCCCGGGGTGATGTGTATCACTACTTTAGTGCCTTTGAAAGTCCCGACACCAGGTTGGAATAGTGAATCGAATTGTTGTAGGACTTGTGAGCACGAACTTTGCTCCACAGACGACATTGCGTGAACATCCCCCCATTTCCAGTTCATCTCGGCTAACCGGCTTCTCCCCAACAGTGCGGGACCATTGCCTGGGACAATCCAAAGCGGTAGCCGATTCACTAACCCATTGTGTGTGACAGCCAACATTGCACTGCCTAGCACCGGAATATTTATTTTGTGTAAGTCCGTAATTGTGTGTCAATACGTGTTAATTTGGGTCTACTGGCTTTAAGTGGCCATAGCTTCTCAAATTGCTGAACGCCCATCAGTGACTGGCTGGCCCCAGTGTCCAGCTCCATGCGTACAGGGATACCGTTTAATAAAACCCTCATCATCATTGGTGGAGTTTTGGCGTATGAACTGTGAGTATTCGCCACATGGACCCGCTGAACCTCGGCGTCCATCGATTTGCTCCAAAGGTCATCCTGCCTCAAAGAACCCTCTTCTGGTCCATCCGCCTCATATATTTGTCTGGTTGCAGGCTTCCTGCACATTCGAGCTAAGTGGCCACTGAGATTGCAGTTCCTGCAGACAAACTGTTGAAATCTGCAAGATCTAGCTAAGTGTTTTCCCCCACACCTCCAGCATAAGTTAAAGTTTCCATTGTTGGGAACAAAAGGGCTGTGGTCAGGCATTCCGCGCTGACTGTCCCTTTGACTGCTCTTAGGTACCCTATTCATGGATGTCAATGGCCCCATCCCGAGCCGCATTGTCCACTGTGATGGCATGAATGTCATTTCACGCTTCCATCGTCCATGTTGAAGTCCTGTTCTGGGATCTATTGCTTCGTACTGCCCCTGCCTGCTAGCGGGGCTCTGAGGCGCATTAATGATGTTGACTCCCTGATCCATCGCCGCGTTAGAGGCAGAATTACACACGTATATTATTTGTCTCTTCCTCTCCCGCCATGAAAGATTGAGCCATCAACGCCGCTGCTTCCAAGGTCAAATCCTTGATCTCAATTAATTTGCGGAAAATTCCCGCATGACCGATGCCCTCGATAAAGAAGTCCCTTAGCATCTCCCCCCCTGCAGGCGTCTGTGAACTTACAGAGGCTGGCCAAACGCCGGAGGTACGCTACGAAGTCCGGTATGCTCTGACCTTCATGACGTCGTTGGGTATAGAATCTGTGTCAGGCCATATGTATGCTACTCGCCAGTTTGAGGTGCTCCCTGATCAATTTGCTAAGTTCTTCAAAGGTTTTGTCCGCCGGCTTTTCAGGTGCTAGTAAGTCCTTCATGAGCGCATAAGTCTTTGGTCCTCAGCTGGTCAAGAGATGAGCCCTTCGCTTGTCGGCCGTTGCAGCCCCAGCCAATCTTTCGTAACGAAGCTTTGCTGAAGCCGCTCGACAAAATCCTCCCAGTCTTCCCCAACACAGAACCGTTCCTCTTTGCTACCGGTGGCCATTCTCATGGGTCGTGAATTTCCGTTTCTCGTCGGCAATGTAAAGTCCTTACTCTACAGTATGAAACCACATGAGGCACCTTCTGGGGACAAGGTCACTCTGTGACCTGAATTCTTTATTTACAGAACTCCAAAGACAGTAATCCTGCGTGGGACCTCCCTTTTTACACCTGAGTGATCAGGTAAGGAGTGTCTCCCACAAGTTCACCCCTTGTGGTCAAGATGTACAGTAATACAGTAATACAGTGGTGTTACATTGTGGTTACATACATGACACTCGGCACCAAGCTCATGGTCTACAGAGCAGTAGTGATACCTGCCCTCCAATATGCTTCATGACATGGACTATGTACAGCAGGCACCTCAAAGCACTGGAGAAGTATCACCCATGCTGCCTCTGCAAGATCTTGCAAATCCATTTGCAGGATAGGCACACCAACGTAAATGTTTTCGCTCAGGCCAAGATCCCCAGCATTGAAGCATTGACCACGCTCAATCAGCTCCGATGGACAGACCATATCATCCGCATGCCTGATACAAGACTCCCAAAGCAAGCGCTCTACATGGCAAGCGAGCCCCAGGTGGGCAGAGGAAATGCTTCAAGGACACCTTCAAAGCCTCTTTGAAAAAGTGCAACATCCCCACCAACACCTGGGAATCCCTGGCCCAAGGCTGCTGAAAGTGGAGGAGAAGTATCCGGGAAGGTGCCAAACACCTCGAGTCTCTTTGACAGGAGCAAGCAGAGGCTAAGCACAAACAGCGGAAGGAGTGCTCAACAACCCAAGCACCCCACTCATCCATCCCAAGAACAAATGTCCCTTCAACCACCGTCTGCCCCACCTGTGACAGAAACTGTAGCAGAATTTGACTTTACAAGCTCACAATCACTGTCTTTTTGTCTTCAGTATAAAATACCTCGAGAGACCTTGGAAAGCTCTTCAGGATGGAATGTGGAAATCAAGGTTAATGATGGCGGTTTTTACTGCTTACAACTTCTGGTAAGTTGGAGAACAAATTTCCAGGTTAATGCATGCAGGTGAATGATTCCATTGAACGACTGGGTTGCACAACTCGATATGCACATTGAGGGAGGAGGGGATTAGGTTCAACGTTTGCTGTTAGAGGATTATATTTCCCTGCTCCTGATCATTGTTTGGATTGAAATATCTTTCAGCTTTTTTACCCAAGCGCTTTACAGCCAATGAAATACTTTTTGAAGGGTAGTTCTTGTCATGGAAAAATACGCTGAAATTTGTGCACAGCAAGCTCCCACCAACAGCAATGTGATAATGACCAGATAATCTGTTTTAGTGATATTGGATGATGGATAAATGTTGGCCAGGACGAAATAGCACCATGGGATCTTTTACGTCCACCTAAGAGAGCAGACGGGGCCTCAGTTTTAACGTCTCATCTGAAAGACGGTTCCTCTGACAGTGCAGCACTCCCTCAGCACTGCACTGGAGTGTCAGCCTAGGTTGTTGTGCTCAAGACACTAGCGTGGGACCTGAAGAGATCTTGAGATTTTAACCTAAAAGAGGCAGGGCGGAGGGTAACACGATAATGTTCCTGCAAGTTTTACATGAAGAGACTGAGGCATCAAAAAATTAACATCCGAGTAATAAGAGTAAAGGAAGCAACATACATGTAAAGAAGACCAGAGAGGGGAAGAGAAAGCCTGGACAGAACATAGAAGCAAAAGAGGGAACAGACCAAATAAGAAAGAAAAACCCAAGTAGATGAAAGAAGAAAGGAAGAATGATCTGGTTGGAGTCCTGTTACTCTATAAACAGGGCTGGACTGCATGTAAGCTGGATCAGGTGGCCAGGAAAGTAAAAGAATGAGAATGAATTGGAGGAAACCAGCCCCACACTGCTCTAAAGTCTCACACTTTGGTGGTGCTACTTTCTTACTGAAAATGAATTGGGCGTCAGTTTGATATCAACAGTGACTCATGCCCTCAAATACCGGCCTAACCTTCCTCGAAAACCCAGTGTTATCTTTCTTCGGGTTGTGTTCATGACATGAGCTAAACTGATCTCTGGGCAGTGGTGCTATCATTTCTTACTAATCCTTGTGCCGAGCAATTGTAAGATCAGTTTCTGACCAGCAATGATGACCTTCCTGGGAGAGACAAGGCCGTACATATTAATTTTGTGCTCCTCAAAATGTCATGGGATTATAGCAATTTTTTTTATTTTTTTATTTTTCTCACTACATTATCTTTCTTAACCAGTATTGGATCTTCTATTCCTGATGATTCAAATATATAATCAACTCAGATTATAATCTCTTTATCCTACGGTTATGTTCATTAGGAGTTAGAAATGACTCAAGATTACATCTTATGCTCTGGATCATGACACGATATGCTACTCTCATACATCTTAATATTTTAATTTTTATGAGTGAATGATCACTATCAGTGTGCTGAGACCCGGTAAGAAGTTACCAAAGTAGTTCAAGAGTCCCAGAAACTGTTGTGTATCTTAAAGCATGCACTCCCATGTTTCGCCACCAGGGAGCTCATCCCCTGAAGTCCCAAGGGATCCCAGCATCCCTTGGGAGCACTGTATATAAGCCGGCCCTAGCGCCTGTTCCTCACTCTGGAGTGTCTTATTAAAGACTGAGGTCACTGTTACTTTAACCTTCCTGTGTGCAGTCTCATCTGTGTTAGGAACACAATAACTGGCGACGAGAAAACGAATCCAACACAAAGATGCAGCAAACTATGGGCATCCTGGAGAACTTCTCGGAGGGTGAGGACTGGGAAGCCTATGTCGAACGGCTAGACCAGTACTTTATAGCAAACGAGCTGGACGGAGAAGGAAGCGCTGCAAAAAGGAGAGCGGTCCTTCTCACAATCTGCGGGGCACCGACCTACAGGCTCATGAAGAATCTTCTGGCTCCAGTGAAACCCACAGATAAGTCGTATGAGGAGCTGTGTACACTGGTTCTGGAGCATCTTAACCCGAGGGAGAGCGTGCTGATGGCGAGGTATCGGTTCTACACGTGCCAGTGATCTGAAGGTCAGGAAGTGGCGAGCTACGTCATCGAGCTAAGGCGGCTTGCAGGACATTGTGAGTTTGATGGCTACCTGGAGCAAATGCTCAGAGACTTTTTTGTACTGGGCATTGGCTATGAGACCATCCTATGAAAACTTTTGACTGTAGAGACACCGACCCTCAGTAAGGCCATTGCGATAGCACAGGCGTTTATGTCCACCAGTGATAACACCAAACAAATCTCTCAGCACACAAGTGCTAGCGATGTTCATAAATTAACTGGAACTGTGTTTGCGAGCAGAAATGTACAGGGCAGAACTTCCGAGTCTGCAACTGCCAGCAGGCCTGGGTGACCCAGATAACTTACAGTCCCCAACAAAGGATGAATGCAAGGCAATTCACACTTTGTTGGCGTTGTGGAGGCTTCCATTCAGCCTATTCATGCCGCTTCAAAGGGTATGTTTGCAAGAGCTGTGGAACAATGGAACACCTCCAACGAGCTTGCAAACGAGCTGCAAGCTCTGTAAAACCTGCTAACCACCACGTGGCAGAGGAAGTTCGGTCCATGGCGGATCAAAGCAATTTTGAGCCTCAAAGAGAGGAGGCAGATGCTGAAGTACACGGGATGCACACATTTTCGATGAAATGTCCACCTATAATGCTAAACTTAAAATTGAATGGCTTACCCGTAGCCATGGAACTGGACACTGGTGCTAGCCAATCCATCATGAGTAAAAAGATGTTTGAGAGACTGTGGTGCAACAAGGCATTCAGACCAGCACTGAGCCCCATCCACATGAAACTGAGAACGTACACCAAAGAGCTTATCACTGTCCTGGGCAGCGCCATGGTCAAGGTCACCTACAAGGGCACGGTGCACGAACTGCCACTCTGGATTGTCCTGGGCGATGGCCCCACACTGCTTGGAAGGAGCTGGCTGGGCAAAATCTGCTGGAACTGGGATGATATCCGAGCGCAATCACATGTCGATGAGGCCTCACGTACCCAGGTTCTCAACAAATTTCCTCCCCTTTTTGAGCCAGGCATTCAAAACTTTTCCGGGATGAAGCTGCGGATCCACTTGGTCCCAGAGACACGACCCATTCACCACAAGGCGCGAGCGGTACCTCACATGATGAGAGAATGGAAATCGAGCTGGACAGGCTGCAACACGAGGGCATCATCTCCCCAGTGGAATTCAGCAAGTGGGCCAGCCCGATTGTTCCAGTACTCAAAAATGATGGCGCGGTCAGGATTTGCGGCAATTATAAAGTAACTATTAATCGTTTCTCGCTATAGGACCAATACCCGCTACCTAAGGCAGATGACCTATTTGCGACGCTGGCAGGAGGCAAGACATTCACCAAGCTCGACCTGACTTCGGCCTACATGAAGCAGGAGCTGGAGGAGTCTTCGAAGGGCCTCACCTGCATCGACATGCACAAGAGACTGTTCATCGACAACAGATGCCTGTTTGGAATTCGGTCGGCTGCAGCGATCTTCAAGAGAAACATGGAGAGCCTATTCAAGTCGGTACCACACATCGTGATCTTTCAGGACGACATATTGGTCATGGGGTGGGACACCGCCGAGTATCTACAAAACCTGGAGGAGGTTCTCCAGCGACTGGATCGCGTAGGGCTGCGGCTGAAGAAGACAAAATGCGTCTTCATGGCAACAGAAGTGGAACTTTTGGGGAGAAAGATCGCAGCGGACGGCATTCAGCCCACAGACGCCAAGATAGAGGCTATCAGGAATGCACCCAGGCCACAGAACGTCATGGAGCTGCGGTCGTTCCTGGGACACCTCAACTACTTTGGTAACTTCCTACCGGGGTTAAGCACCCTCTTAGAGCTCCTATATTTGTTATTGCGCAAAGGTGAGAACTGGGTATGGGGAAAAAAACAAGTAATTGCTTTTGAGAAAGCCAGAAACATTTTATGCTCCAACAAGCTGCTTGTATTGTATAACCCGTGTAAAAGACTTGTGCTAGCATGTGACACGTCGTCGTACGGAGTCGGGTGTGTATTACAACAAGCTAGCAACTTGTCGCCTATGCCTCCAGGAGCTTGTCTAAGGCCGAGAGGGCCTACAGCATGATTGAGAAAGAGGCATTAGCATGTGAGTTTGGGATAAAGAAAATGCATCAGTACCTGTTTGGCCTCAAAATTGAGCTGGAAACCGATCACAAACCCCTCAGATCTCTGTTCGCTGAAAACAAGGAGATAAATACTAATGCCTCATCCCGCATACAAAGGTGGGCACTCGAGCTATCAGTGTATAACTATACTATCCACCACAGGCCAGGCACCGAGAACTGTGTGGATGCTCTCAGTTGGCTACCATTGCCCACCACGGGGGTGGAAATGGCGCAGCCTGCAAACTTGTTGATGGTCATGGAAGCATTTGAAAATGATAAATCACCTATCACGGTCCGCCAGATTAGGATTTGGACCAGCCAAGATCCTCTGCTGTCCCTAATAAAAAACTGTGTACTGCATGGGAACTGGACCAGCAGCCCCGTTGAAATGCAAGAGCCAATCAAGCCGTTCCAGCGGTGAAAGGACGAGCTGTCCATTCAGGCAGACTGCCTGTTGTGGGGTAACCGCGTAGTGCAGGGAGACGTTTACCTCGGATATCCACAGCACACACCCGGGTATAGTAATGATGAAAGCGATAGCCAGATCCCATGAGTGGTGGCCCGGTATTGACTCTGACTTAGAGTCCTGTGTACGGCAATGCAGCATATGTGCTCAGTTGAGCAACGCGCCCAGAGAGGCACCCCTATGTTTGTGGTCCTGGATCTCCAGACCATGGTCGAGGATCCATGTCGACTATGCGAGCCCGTTTCTCGGTAAAATGTTCCTGGTGGTAGTGGATGCTTTTTCAAAATGGATTGAATGTGAAATAATGTCGGGAAGCACCACCACCGCCACCATTGAAAGCCTGAGGGCCATGTTTGCCACCCACGGCCTGCCTGACATACTGGTCAGTGACAATGGGCCATGTTTCACCAGTGCCGAATTTAAAGAATTCATGACCCGCAATGGGATCAAACATGTCACCTCGGCCTCGTTTAAACCAGCCTCCAATGGGCAGGCAGGACGGGCAGTACAAACCATCAAACAGAGCCTTAAACGAGTCACAGAAGGCTCACTCCAAACCCGCCTGTCCCGAGCACTGCTCAGCTACCACACGAGACCCCACTCGCTCACAGGGGTGCCCCTGGCTGAGCTACTCATGAAAAGGACACTTAAAACCAGACTCTCGCTGGTTCACCCCAACCTGCATGATCAGGTAGAGAGCAGGCGGCAGCAACAAAATGTAAACAATGGTCGCGCCACTGTGTCACGGGAAATTGATCTGTATGACCCTGTGTATGTGCTAAACTATGGACATGGTCCCAAGTAGATCGCGGCACGTTGATAGCTAAAGAAGGGAATAGGGTGTTTGTAGTCAAACTAGACAATGGACAAATTTGCAGAAAACACCTGGACCAAACAAGGCTGCGGTTCACAGACTGCCCTGAACAACCCACAGCAGACACCACCTTTTTCGAGCCCACAACACACACCCAAAGAATCAACGACATCACACCGGACCTGGAAATCGAACCCATCACGCCCAACAGCCCAGCAAGGCCAGGCTCACCCAGCAGCCCTGCAGGGCCAACAGCACGCCAGCCCAGCGAGGGCACAACCAACACACCAGAACCGAGGCAGTCCACCAGGGAAAGAAAGGCTCCCGATCGCTTCACCTTGTAAATAGTTTTCACTTTACTTTGGTGGGGGCGAGTGATGTTGTGCATCTGTAAAGCATGCACTCCCATGTTCTGCTACCAGGTAGCTCATCCCCTGAAGTCCCAAGGGATCCCAGCATCCCTTGGGAGCACTGTATATAAGCCGGCCCCGAAGGCTTGCTCCTCACTCTGGAATGTCTTATGAAAGACTGAGGTCACTGTTACTTTAACTTCCCTGTGTGCAGTCTCATCTGTGTTAGGAACACAATAGAAACAACCGCAGCTCTGCCATGTTCTATGGCCTCGGTGCGTTTTCGATTGCCTCCGTCTTCATGTTGGTTGGCTTGATGCTGTCCACCACAATGCTCCTTCCCAAGAACTCCACTTCAGGCGCCAGGAAAACGCACTTTGAGCGTATTAATCTGAGCCCCACGCGGTTGAGTCGACTAAGAACCTTCTCCAGGTTCTGCAGGTGCTTGACTATGTTCCAACCTGTGACCAAGATTTCGTCCTTGAAGACCACGGTGTGCAGGACCAACTTCAGTAAACTTTCCATGTTTCTCTGGAATATTGCTGCCGCTGATCGGATTCCAAACGGGCATCTGTTATTGAAAAAAGGACCTTTGTGCGTGTTGATGCTGGTGAGGGCCTTCGATGATTCCTCCAGTTCCTACGTCATGTAGACGAAAGTGAGATCCAGCTTCGTGAACATCTTTCCTCCCGCCAGCGTTGCAAAGAGGTTGTTGGCCTTTGGTAGTGGGTATTGGTCCTGCAGGGAGAAATGATTGATAGTTACTTTGCAATCGCCAGAGATTCTGACGGTGCCATCTCCCTTGAGGACTGGGACAATAGGATTGGCCCACTCGCTGAACTCGATCGGTGAAATGATGCCCTCCCTTTGCAGCCGGTCTAGCTCGATCTCTACCCTTTCTCTCATCATGTATGGTACTGCTCTCACCTTACACCTTATGAAGGATGGGACGCGCCCCGGAATTAGGTGGATCTGCACTTTTGCTCCTTAGAATTTCCCGATACCTGGTTCAAACAGCGAAGGAAATTTGTTTAAGACCTGAGCACACGAAGTGTCTTCAGCGGGCGATAGCGCTCAGATGTCGTCCCAGTTCCAGTGTATCTTTCCCAGCCAGTTCCTCCCAAGCAGCGTGGGACCATCGCCCGGTACCCCCCAGAGTGGTAGCTTGTGCACCGCTCCATCGTAGGTGACTATTCCGGTAGCACTGCCGATTATAGGAATCAGTTCTTTAGTATAAGTTCTTAGTTTTGTGCGAACTGGTGTTAAGACTGGCCTTGAGGCCTTGTTGCACCACAACCTTTCGAAAGGCTTATTGCCCATGATGGATTGGCTCGTGCCCGTGTCCAGCTCCATTGACATCGGGAGTCCATTTAGTTCAACATTCAGCATTATCGGGGGACAATTCGTGGTGAATGTGTACACCCCATAGACCTCTGCCTCCTCTATCTGAGGCTCTGATTCATCATGAGCCTCCGTAGATCTGTCCTCCTCTGCAACATTGTGGTTTGCAGGATTAACAGGCTTAGCAGCTCGCCTGCACACTCGTTGGAGATGTCCCATTGTTCCACAGCCCTTGCAAATGTACTCTTTGAATCAGCATGAATGGAAACAATGATCATCCCCGCAGCACCAACAAGGTGTTAATGGCCTTGCATTCATCACCCTTGATGGAGGACTCTGAGTCATCTTTGGATGTGCAGCTGCAGGTATGTGTGACTTGCCCTGTACGTTACGATTCGAAAACAATATCACTTTGTTCACAGTACTTGTAGCAGCTCTTGTATGCTGAGAAATTTGCTTCGTATTGTCACTGGTGGCAATGAACACCTGGGCTATCGCTATGGCCTTACTCAAGGTTGGGGTCTCCACAGTCAAAAGTTTGCGAAGTATGGTCTCGTGGCCAACGCCAAGTACGAAAAAGTCTCTGAGCATGTCCTTCAAATTCGCAATGTCCTGCAAGGCGTCTTAGCTCGGCGACATAACTCGCCACTTCCTGGCCTTCAGAACTTTTGTAGGTATAGAACCGGTACCTCGCCATCAGAACGCTTTCCTTTGGGGTCAAATGCTCTCGGACCAGTGTGCATAAGAACATAAGAACATAAGAACATAAGAATTAGGAACAGGAGTAGACCATCTAGCCCCTCGAGCCTGCTCCACCACCCAACAAGATCACGGTTGATCTGGCCGTGAACTCAGCTCCACTTACCCGCCCGCTCCCCGTAACCCTTAATTCCCTAATTGGTTAAAAATCTATCTATCTGTGATTTGAAAACATTCAATGAGCTAGCCTCAACTGCTTCCTTGGGCAGAGAATTCCACAGATTCACAACCCTCTGGGAGAAGAAATTCCTTCTCAACTCGGTTTTAAATCGGCTCCCCCATATTTTGAGGCTGTGCCCCCTAGTTCTAGTCTCCCCAACCAGTGGAAACAACCTCTCTGCCTCTATCTTGTCTATCCCTTTCATTATTTTAAATGTATCCTTCTGAACTCCAACGAGTAAAGACCCAGTCTACTCAATCTATCATCATAAGGTAACCCCTTCATCTCCGGAATCAGCCTAGTGAATCGTCTCTGTACCCCGTCCAAGGCTAGTATATCCTTCCATAAGTAAGATGACCAAAAATGCATGCAGTACTCCAGATGCGGCCTCACCAACACTCTGTACAGTTGCAGCAGGACCTCCCTTCTTTTGTACTCCATCCCTCTCGCAATGAAGGCCAACATTCCATTCGCCTTCCTGATTACCTGCTGCACCTGCAAACTAATATTTTTGGATTCATGCACAAGGACCCCCAGGTCCCTCTGCACTGCAGGTTGTTGTAATTTCTCCCCATTCAAATAATATTCCCTTTTACTGTTTTTTTTC
This sequence comes from Pristiophorus japonicus, assembly GCF_044704955.1. Classification (NCBI taxonomy): domain Eukaryota; kingdom Metazoa; phylum Chordata; class Chondrichthyes; family Pristiophoridae; genus Pristiophorus; species Pristiophorus japonicus. The sequence continues at coordinate 45,697,565 of NC_091979.1, forward strand.
CAAGGTGGATGACCTCACATTATCCGACATTGTATTCCATCTGCCAAACCTTAGCCCATTCGCTTAACCTATCTAAATCTCTTTGCAGCCTCTCTGTGTCCTCTACACAACCCGCTTTCCCACTAATCTTTGTGTCATCTGCAAATTTAGTTACACTGCACTCTGTCCCCTCTTCCAGGTCATCTATGTATATTGTAAACAGTTGTGGTCCCAGCACTGATCCCTGTGGCACACCACTAATCACCGATTTCCAACCCGAAAAGGACCCATTTATCCCGACTCTCTGCTTTCTGTTCGCCAGCCATTCTCGATCCATGCTAATATATTTCCTCTGACTCCGCGTACCTTTATCTTCTGCAATAACCTTTTGTGTGGCACCTTATCGAATGCCTTTTGGAAATCTAAATACACCACATCCATTGGTACACCTCTATCCACCATGCTCGTTATATCCTCAAAGAATTCCATTAAATTAGTTAAACATGATTTCCCCTTCATGAATCCATGTTGCGTCTGTTTGATTGCACTATTCCTATCTAGATGTCCCGCTATTTCTTCCTTAATGATAGCTTCAAGCATTTTCCCCACTACAGATGTTAAACTAACCAGCCTATAGTTACCTGTCTTTTGTCTGCCCCCTTTTTTAAACAGAGGCGTTACATTAGCTGCTTTCCAATCCGCTGGTACCTCCCCAAAGTCCAGAGAATTTTGGTAGATTATAACGAATGCATCTCCTATAACTTCCGCCATCTCTTTTAATACCCTGGGATCCATTTAATCAGTACCAGGGGACTTGTCTACCTTGAGTCCCATTAGCCTGTCCAGCACTACCTCCCTAGTTATAGTGATTGTCTCAAGATCCTCCATTCCCACATTACCGTGACCAGCAATTTTTGGCATGGTTTTTGTGTCTTCCACTGTGAAGACCGAAGCAAAATAATTGTTTACGGTCTCAGCCATTTCCACATTTCCCATTATTAAATCCCCCTTCTCATCTTCTAAGGGACCAACATTTACTTTAGTCACTCTCTTCCGTTTTATATATCGGTAAAAGCTTTTACTATCTGTTTTTATGTTTTGCGCAAGTTTACTTTCGTAATCTATCTTTCCTTTCTTTATTGCTTTCTTTGTCATTCTTTGCTGTCGTTTAAAATTTTCCCAATCTTCTAGTTTCCCAATAACCTAGACCTACTTATACACATTGGTTTTTAATTTGATAGTCTCCTTTATTTCCTTGGTTTTCCACGGCTGGTTATCCCTTCTCTTACCGCCCTTCTTTTTCACTGGAATATGTTTTTGTTGAGCACTATGAAAGAGCTCCTTAAAAGTCCTCCACTATTCCTCAATTGTGCCACCATTTAGTTTGTGTTTCCAGTCTACTTTAGCCAACTCTGCCCTCATTCCACTGTAGTCCCCTTTGTTTAAGCATAGTACGCTCGTTTGAGACAATACTTCCTCACCCTCAATCTGTATTACAAATTCAACCATACTGTGATCACTCATTCCGAGAGGATCTTTTACTAGGAGATCGTTTATTATTCCTGTCTCATTACACAGGACCAGATCTAAGATAGCTTGCTCCCTTGCACAAAGCATCGTACGATTTCTCCGTGGGTTTCGCTGGAGTGAGCAGATTCTTCATGAGGCCATTCGTTGGTGCCTCACAGACGGTGAGGAGGATCGTCCTTCATTTGGCAGGGCTCGCTTCCCCAACTAGCTCATTGGCAATGAAATATTGGTCGAGTCACTTCACAAAAGTTTCCCAATTATCTCCCTCCGAAAATTTCTCCAGGATGCCCACTGTTCTCTGCATCTTTGGGTTAACTATCTTTATTCATCGCCAGTTGTAGTGTATGGAGAAAGAGTCAGACTGAACACTGTGAGCTCAAAGTAAAGTGTGACCTTAGTCTTTTATTGCAGGTCTCCAGAGTGCCTCTTCAACCTGTGAAGCCTCCTTAAATAACTGTGCTCCCAAGGGATTATGGGATCCCTTGGGACTCCAGGGGATGAGCCCTCTGGTGGCTGTACAGAGTAAATACAAGTCCACATATATAACAGCAGTCAAGGCCACCTACAGTCCAAACACCCAAGGCTCCACCCCACTGCTGGCCCAGAACGGGGAAACACTCATCAAGGCAGTCAGAGCCCGCTGGAAGGAGCACTTCGAAGATCTCCTCAATCGAGAATGCCTTTGACTCAAGTGTTCTCGACTCCATCCCGCAGCATGCTACCCGCCACCACCTCAGTAAAACCCCAGCACTGCAAGAGGTAGAAAAAGCCACAAGACAGCTTAAAAACAACAAGGCTACGGGAGCGGATGGAATACCCACTGAGGCACTGAAGAATGATGGAGAGGCACTGTTGGCGCGAATACATGACCTCATCTCTCTCATCTGGAGGGAGGAGAGCATGCCGGGAGATCTCAGTGATCGTGACCATTTTTTGAAAATGGGACAAGTCCGACTGCGGCAACTAGAGAGGAATCTCCCTGTTATCAGCCACTGGGAAAGTTGTCGCTAGAGTCCTCCTCAACCGTCTTCTCCCTGTGGCTGAAGAACTCCTCCCGGAGTCACAGTGCGAATTTTGTCCCCTACAGGACACAATGGACATGGAATTTACAGCACGACAGCTGCAGGAAAAATGCAGGGAACAGCACCAGCCCTTATACATGGATTTCTTCGACATTTCAAAGGCCTTTGACACTGTCAACTGTGAGGGTCTATGGAATGCCCTCCTCTGTTTCGGATGCCCCCAAAAGTTCATTACCATCTTCCGCCTGCTCCACGATGACATGCAGGCCGTGATCCTTACCAACGGATCCATTACAGACCCAATCCGCGTCCGGACCAAGGTCATACAGGGCTGGGTCATCACCCCAACCCTCTTCTCAATCTTTCTCACTGCCATGCTCCACTTCACAGTCAACAAGCTCCCCGCTGGAGTGGAACTAAACTACAGAACCAGTGGGAAGCTGTTCAACCTTCGTCGTCTCCAGGCCAGGTCCAAGACCACCCCAACCTCTGTCGTCGAGCTACAGTACGCGGACGATGCCTGCGTCTGTGCACATACAGAGGCTGAACTCCAGGATGTAGTCGACGTATTTACTGAGGCATACGAAAGCATAGGCCTTACACTAAACATCCGTAAGATAAAGGTCCTCCACCAGCCTGTCCATGCCGCTCAGCACTGGCCCCCAGACATCAAGATCCTGGACAACGTGAACCATTTCCCATACCTCGGGAGCCTTTTATCAACAAGAGCAGACATTAACAATGAGATTCAACACCGCCTCCAGTGCGCCAGTGCAGCCTTCGGCCACTTGAGAAAAAGAGTGTTCGAAGACCAGGCCCTCAAATCTGCCACCAAGCTCATGGTCTACAGGACTGTAGTAATACCCGCCCTCCTGTATGACTCAGAGACATGGACCATGTACAGTAGATACCTCAAGTCGCTGGAGAAATACCACCAACGATGTCTCTGCAAGATCCTTCAAATCCCCTGGGAGGACAGATGCACCAATGTTAGCGGCCTCGACCAGGCCGACATCCCCAGCATTGAAGCACTAACCTTACTTGATCAGCTCCGCTGGGCAGGCCACATTGTTCGCATGCCAGACATTAGACTCCCAAAGCAAGCGCTTTACTCGGAACTCCTTCATGGCAAGCGAGCCAAAGATGGACAGAAGAAACATTGCAGGGACACCCTGAAAGCCTCCCTGAAAATGTGCAACATCCCCACTGACACTTGGGAGTCCCTGGCCAAAGACATCCCTAAGTGGAGGAAGTGCATCCAGGAGGGCACTGAGCACCTCGAGTCTCATCGCCAAGAGCATGCAGAAATCAAATGCAGGCAGCGGAAAGAGCATGCTGCAAACCAGCACCACCCACTTTTTCTCTCAACGACTATCTGTCCCACCTGTGACAGGGACTGTGGTTCTTGTATTGGACTGTTCAGCCACCTAAGGACTCATTTTTAGAGTGGAAGCAAGTCTTCCTCGATTCCGAAGGTCTGCCTATGATGATGATGCATATGTTTCTGTGTGAGTCTGCATCTGTGTGTTTGCATGTACACATGCAGGTACAGGTCCAGGTGTTCATGTGTGCATGTCTATGCGAGCATTTGTTTGTGTATGTGAGTGTTTACATACCCAGATGAGTGTATGTGTATTATGCAGCTGCTTGTGCATGGACATGCAAGCACGTGCATGTTTGAGTGTTCATTGCGCATGCTTGTGTCTGTCAAGAAATCGCTCTCACCTCGTCCCCTCCACTGAGTACTAGATTTGCGTACTAGATTCTGATTCAAAGTAATTGATATTGCATCAATTAACACCTTAGAAAAAAGGATTGAAGACTATGGCCTAGAAACATGGTCAAAAGAGCTGAATTCCAGAGGTGAGATGAGAGTGACTGCTCTTGACAGCAAGGTAGCTTTTGACCAAGTGTGGCATTAACAAGCCCTCGTAAAACTGAAGTCATTGGGAATCAGGGGGAAAACTCTCCACTGGCTGGAATCCTACCTTGCACAAAGGAAGATGGTTGTATTGGTTGGAAGTCAATCATCACATCCCCAGAACATTGCTATAGGAGTTCCTCAGGACAGTGCCCTAGGCCCAACCATCTTCAGCTGCTTCATCAATGATCTTCCCTCCACCATAAGGTCAGAAGTGGGGATGTTTGCTGGTGACTGCACAGTGTTCAGTGCCAGTCACAGCTCCTCAGATAATGAAGCAGTCCATGCCTGCATACAACACGACCTGGACAACATTCAGGTTTGGGCTGATAAGTGGCAAGTAACATTCATGCCACACAAGTGGCAGGCAATGACTATCTCCAACAAGTGAGAGTTTAACCACTGTCCCTTGACATTCAATGGCATTACCATCGTCGAATTCCCTACCATCAACATCCTGGGAGTCACCATTGACCAGAAATTTAACTGGACCAGCCACATAAATACTGTGGCTACAAGAGCAGGTCATATGCTGGGTATTCTGCAGTGAGTGTCTCACCTCCTGACTCCCCAAAGCCTTTCCACCATCTACAAGGCACAAGTCATGAGCGTGTTAGAATACTCTCCACTTGCTTGGATGAGTGCAGCTCGAACAACATTCAAGAAGCTCCACACCATCTAGGACAAAGCAGCCCACTTGATTGGCACCCCATTCACCACCTTAAACATCCACTCCCTCCACCACTAGTGCACTGTGGCTGCAGTGTGTACCATCTACAGGATTCACCGCAGCAACTCACCAAGGCTTCTCCCAAACCTGCGACCTCTATCACTTTGAAGAAGAGCAGCAGACTCATGGGAGCAACATCACCTGCAAGTTCCTCTTCAAGTCACACACCATCCTGACTTGGAAATATATCGCTGTTCCTTCATCGTCACTGGGTCAAAATCCTAGAATTCCCTCCCTAACAGCACTGTGGGAGTAGCTTCACCACATGGACTGCAACAGTTCAAGGAGGCGGCTCACCACCACCTTCTCCAGGGTGATTAGGGATGGGCAATAAATGCTGGCCTTACCAGCAATGCCCACATCCCATGAACGAATATTAAAAAATAAAAAAACACTGGGGAATGCTGGAAACCTGCCAGTAGCATTAGCGGCCGAGAGAGTGCAGGGAGTACCGGCATTTTGGTACTGCCTGCTCATTAACATCAGCGTAGTGGTGATTTTCTAGTGTAACGTGTTTTTTTGCAGCGTTAATGTCAGAAGGAGAACAAAGATTGCCTCTGTCTCCCACTTGCAGTGTAGGGGAGCAGGGAAGAAAGGAGCGACCTGAACCGTTGCTGTATGTGTTCCAAAAATATTAGTTGCCAACCAATGTTTGTCGATTTTTTATATGTTCATGATATGAATGCAGATAAAAGAGATCTTATCGCAGATCATCGGCAATCGTTGGAATGGAGTTCACCCATTGATTGATTGGTTAAAAACATATGGTTGATTCGCATTGTATAATTCATGAAGGCTCAATAATTACATGAAATTAATTTGAGATAATACATATCATGGAACATATAATGCTGGTTCATTACATATAGATCTCCATATAATAAACGAATAACTGAACTATCTATATTCCCGGTTGTGTTGCAAAGACTGAGAGGTACATGACTACAAATCTAGTTCCCAACAGTGAATCCTGTGGTGCCCACTCATTTATTAAAGGGTTTATGAAAAATACTTGTAAAAGTATCTAATCCGGGATTAAGTCAGGTAGAGTGTCATCATGGGGTTTAGTTATTTTCCTATGCCTAATGGGGCCCATTGATTATCTGGGCCTATCCACCTGAAATTAAACTGTGTCTTGTCATACAATATGGTCTCCACCACCACAGGTCATGATTGTATTGTGATCATGTTTGGTTTCCAGTTTAAGCAGATGGAATTATACCATTGACCTGTATCAATAAATGGAATAACATTTAATTACCAAGAGCTGTATCAACGACAGTGGATGTGAAGTTCACTGTGAGTGTTATGCTTTTTGCGAATGTTGAACAACAACAAGTGTTCAGGTTCAGTTGCTGAGTCGAGTAATGATAGGAAATGGGTATATTTTTGTTGAGAGGTGAAATTATGTACTGATCCACAAATACTGTAGGCTTCCTGGAAAGCCACCAGAAAAAGCAACTCACCCCTCCCCCCCCCGTTCCCCCTCCCTCCCCACTCACACCAACTTCCGGCCACTGATGGGCAAAAAGTGAAAGTTTAAAAGAAGAATAGGTAGTGGGTAGGGGAAGAGCGTGGCACTGGGGAGGGATGGGGCTACAGATCGGGACTTGGTGGGAGAGAGAGGCTGCGATCGGGAGAAGGGAGGCTGAAGGCTTCTTTGAGGGGACAGGGTGGGCACTCCTGCTCTGCCTGGCCCACAAGGTGTGCTATAAAAAAATGTACCTTCTTGAGGCAATCCAACAATGAGACCTGGGAATCTGGCTTGGTCACTGTTAACTTGAAATTAGTCTCCTGATTTAAATATGTTTAAGAACATAAGAACTAGGAGCAGGTCTACACCATACGGCCCCTCGAGCCCACTCCACCATTCAATAAGATCATGGCTGATTTTAATGAAGTGTCCCACTTCTCGTTAAACGGCAACGGGTGTGTAAGTGGAAGGTTGGAAATGGCTACCACGTTTTAAATTTTTTAACCCCCCCCCCCCCGAACTCTTCTGCCCATCGTGGGGTGGGGTAGGCAGGGAGGAGGGGGGGTTAATATCATGGTCTTTGTTTCTCCACAGGAAATGGTGAGGCTGCTTTCAGGAAATTGTGCGCCCACCCCCACCAGAATCGTGCTGCCAGCTCTGGCTCAGTGGGTAGCACACTCACCTCTGAGTCTGAAGGTTTGGGGTTCAAGTCCCACTTCAGGGACTTGAGCACATAAATCAAGGCTGACACTCCAGTGCTGTGCCGAGGTAGTGCTGCACTGTCAGAGGTGCCGTCTTTCGGATGAGATGTTAAATTGAGGTCCAGTCTACTCTCTCAGATGGATGTAAAAGATCGTATGACACTATTTCAAAGAAGAGCAGGGGAGTTATTGTCTTGGCTAATATTTATCCCTCAATCAACATAACAAAAACAGATTATCTGGTCATTATCACATTGCTGTTTGTGGGAGCTTGCTGTACACAAATAAGCTGCCTCATTTCCCACATTACAACAGTGACTACACTCCAAAAGTACTTCATTGGCTGTATAAAGTGCTTTGAGACATCTGGTGGTCATGAAAGGCGCTATATAAATGCAAGCTTTATTTTTCTTTCTTTCTCAACAACTCTGTAATTTCATTAATTGTTCTTTTTTCCCTGAAGCAGGTTGCCAGAGACATCTTTTCCAAAACAATGCATAATAATAAATGAACTGCAATTCGTTCATCACAATTATATTCACTTCCCATCAGTCCTTTCATCAGAAGCTCTTCATGCCACAGCAAATATTTGCAAGAGGGATGTTTGTATTACGGCAAATGCTGTCTTGTTAGAACTGCTTTGTGGGAGGTAATACCAGGTCTGCTCTGGCAGAAAGATAATTAAAATTAATAACGATGGTAATAAAAAGCATATGAGAACAATGCATTAATAAATTCCAATGCCTGCCTGTCGGTATTAGCATGTGGAATGGAGCTGTGTTGGCTTCGACATGCTGGGAGCAAACAAATAAAGAAGGCTAAGATTGAAAAAAGAGCTTTTGGTCCAATGAGCCTGCTCCTTTTGGCAGACGATGTTCAATTTGCACTGCCGGGGCGCTACGTAATTTATTTAATCTCCTCAAAGAATGACGGGCACATCTTCTAACAAAAACATCAAATTCTCCCTGAAGGCAAAAACTCCGGTATACTAATTGAAATTGATACTATGTAATACAACACATATAATAATGTATTCTACAGGTGGTATTCCCTCAGTCCCAATAAGCCTACAGTCACAGTCTTCTATAAAGGTTTGACCATTTAAGCCTGCACTTATACTTAGCCTCTTCAATCTCTTTCATATCATCATCATCGAAATCGAGGAAGACTTGCTTCCACTCTAAAAGTGAGTTCTCAGGTGGCTGTACAGTCCAATGCAAGAATTACAGTCTCAGTAACAGGTGGGGCAGACAGTGGTTGAAGGAAAGGATGAGTGGGGAGTCTGGTTTGCCGCACGCTCCTTCCGCTATCTGCGTTTGATTTCTGCATGCTCTCGGCGACGAGATTCAAGGTGCTCAGCGCACTCCCGGATACTCTTCCTCCACTTTGGGTGGTCTTGGGCCAGAGATTCCCAGATGCTGGTGGAGATGTTACACTTTATCAAGGAGGCTTTGAGGGTACCCTTGAAACATTTCCTCTGCCCACTTGGGGCTTGCTTGCCAAATAGGAATTCCGAGTAGAGCATTTGCTTAGAGAGTCTCGTGTCAGGCATGCAGAAAATATGGCCCGCCCAATGGAGCTGGTCGAGTGTGATCAGTGCTTCGATGCTGGGGATGTTGGCCTGAGTGAGAACACTGACGTTGGTGCGTCCATCCTCCCAGTGGATTTGCAGGATCTTGTGGAGGCAGTGCTGGTGATACTTCTCCAGCACTTTGAGGTGCCTGCTCTATATAGTCCACGTCTCTGAGCCATATAATAGGGCGGGTATCACTACTGCCCTGTAGACCATAAACTCGGTGGCGGGTTTTTGGTCCTGGTCTTCAAACAGTCTCTTCCTCAGGTGACCGAAGGCTGCGCTGGCGCACTGGAGGCGGTGTTGGACCTCGGCATCGATGTCTGCCCTTGCTGACAGTAGGCTCCCAAGGTATGGAAAATGGTCCAAGTTGTCCAAGGCCTCGTCATAGAGTTTGATGACCATAACCAGACAACTAACCAGCAACTTTTTACAAGGTATTGATTGATGTATCAATTATTTTGGATCAAAATTCTGCATGTCTAATATTGGCCCAGAACATGCGGTCCGGCTGACAGTGAACTCGCAGTGTCCGCCGTCATTCCGCCTTTGAAACTAGCCGCACCTTTGGGATTCAGCACCTGCGCAGTCGCGTGTGGAAATCCATTGATTTGAATTACACATCGAAAAACCCAAACTTCTCGACACAGAAACCACAAGATCTTTGTGCACAGCTGATTTCGGAGCCAATGGTGGCGCCTTTGCTTTGCCGCTGACCGCAACTTTCGGATTATTATATGGTCATTTATTCCACTCTCCCATTTTGTTTGAGGGTTTAGAATTTTGCACTCTGTTACTCTACCTTAAGGAAAATAATCTACTTCTATCTACATCTTAAAATCATGGATCATTGTGTCACCAGAATGATACCCAGATTTCAAGGGTTAAGTTATGAGGAGAGATTACACAAATTTGGGTTGTATTCCCTAATAATTTATGGTTATGCGGTGATCTAATCAAAGTTTTCAGGATAATAAGGGGAACATATAGGGTAGATAGAGAGAGACTATTTCCACTGGTTGGAGATTCTAGGACCAGGGAGCATAGTCTAAAAATTAGAGCCAGACCTTTCAAGAGTGAAATTAGAAAACACTTCTACAAAGGGGGTTAGAATTTTTTGAACTCTCTTCCACAAAAGGCAGTTGATGCTAGGTCAATAGTTCATTTTAAATGGGAGATTGATAGCTTTTTATTAAATAAAGATATTAAAGGATATGGGCCAAAGATGGGTATATGGAGTTAGGTCACAGGTCAGCCATGATCTCATTGAATGGTGGAACAGGCTCGAGGGCTCAATGGCCTACTCCTGTTCCTATATTCTTGCAGGAGATAAGTTTGATTTAATATGGTGGCTGCTCTTATTTAACATGAACCAGAAATAAACCTTCCTATGCAGCTCGCATTAGGATATCTCCATTATACTCCATTGATTTGAATTACATGTCAGAAAACCCAAACTTCTCAACACAGAGATCGCGAGATCTTTGTGCGCAGCTTATTTCGTGGCCAATGGCAAATACCTTTGCAATTAAATTCAGGTAGAAATTAATAGGTTTGATCTAATAGCCATTATGGAGACGTGGTTGAAAAGTGACCAAGGTTTGGAACTAAATATTCCAGAATACTTTTAGTAGAGATAAGCAAAATGGAAAAGGAGGTGGGGTAGTCCTTATAGTAAAGGATGGGACAAAGACAGTAAAGAGAAAGAGTCTTAGATCCGGAAATCAAGATAGAGAATCAGTTTGGGTGGAGCTAAGGAACAGTAAGGGGAAGAAACCATTGGTGGGAGTTGTTTATAGGCCCTCAAACAGTAGTCGTAATGTAGGGCAGCGTATAAATCAAGAAATTAGAGGTGCATGTAACAAGGGTAATACAGTAATCATGGGGAACATTAATCTACATATAGACTGAGCAAATCAAATTTGCAGTAATAGTGTGGAGGACGAATTGATGGAATGTAAACAAGATAGTTTTCTAGATCAGTATGCTGAGGAACCAACGAGGCAATAGGTTATTTTAGATCTAGTATTGTGCAATGAGAAAGGGTCAATTAATAACCTTGTAGTAAAGAGTGACCATAATATGATAGAATTTTATATTAAATTTGAAAATGATTTAGTTAAATCGGAAACTAGGGTCTCAAATCTAAACAAAGCAAACTACATAGGTATGAGGGGTGAGTTAGCTAAGGTAGCTTTGTAAACTATATTAAAAGCTATGATGGTAGACAAGCATTGGGTAGCATTTAAAGAATACATCATTTACAACAAATATAAATTCCTTTAAAGCACAAAAACCCCACAGGAAAAGTGGTCCAACCGTGGCTAACAAGAGAAGTTAAAGATAGTATCAGAAACATAGAAACATAGAAAATAGCTGCAGGTGTAGGCCATTCGGCCCTTCGAGCCTGCACCGCCATTCAATGAGTTCATGGCTGAACATGCAACTTTAGTACCCCAATCCTGCTTTCTCGCCATACCCCTTGATTCCCCTAGTAGTAAGGACTACATCTAACTCCTTTTTGAATATATTTAGTGAATTGTCCTCAACAACTTTCTGTGGTAGAGAATTCCACAGGTTCACTGCTCTCTGGGTGAAGAAGTTTCTCCTCAACTCGGTCCTAAATGGCTTACCCCTTATCTTTAGACTGTGACCCCTGGTTCTGGACTTCCCCAACATTGGGAACATTCTTCCTGCATCTAACCTGTCTAAACCCATCAGAATTTTAAACGTTCCTATGAGATCCCCTCTCATTCTTCTGAACTCCAATGAATACAAGCCCAGTTGATCCAGTCTTTCTTGATATGTCAGCCCGCCATCCCAGGAATCAGTCTGGTGAACCTTCGCTGCACTCCCTCAATAGCAAGAATGTCCTTCCTCAAGTTAGGAGACCAAAACTGTACACAATACTCCAGGTGTGGCCTCACCAAGGCCCTGTACAACTGTAGTAACACCTCCCTGCCCCTGTACTCAAATCTTCTCGCTATGAAGGCCAACATGCCATTTGCTTTCTTAACCGCCTGCTGTTCCTGCATGCCAACCTTCAATGACTGATGTACCATGACACCCAGGTCTCGTTGCACCTCCCCTTTTCCTAATCTGTCACCATTCAGATAATAGTCTGTCTCTCTGTTTTTACCACCAAAGTGGATAACCTCACATTTATCCACATTATACTTCATCTGCCATGCATTTGCCCACTCACCTAACCTAGCCAAGTCACTCTGCAGCCTCATAGCAGCGGCCTATAAAAGGCTCAGCAGTCCGGGGAGCGTCGAGAGAGGCGGGAGTCGAGAGAGGCAGCGGCCTATAAAAGGCTCAGCAGTCCGGGGAGCGTCGAGAGAGGCAGGAGTCGAGAGAGGCAGTGGCCTATAAAAGGCTCAGCAGTCCGGGGAGCGTCGAGAGAGGCAGCGGCCTATAAAAGGCTCAGCAGTCCGGGGAGCGTCGAGAGAGGCGGGAGTCGAGAGAGGCAGCGGCCTATAAAAGGCTCAGCAGTCCGGGGAGCGTCGAGAGAGGCGGGAGTCGAGAGAGGCAGCGGCCTATAAAAGGCTCAGCAGTCCGGGGAGCGTCGAGAGAGGCGGGAGTCGAGAGAGGCAGCAGCCTATAAAAGGCTCAGCAGTCCGGGGAGCGTCGAGAGAGGCGGGAGTCGAGAGAGGCAGCGGCCTATAAAAGGCTCAGCAGTCCGGGTACCGGTGCAGCTCCAGCTGGGAGAGAAGGCAAAAAAGAAGTAGAAAGAAATCAAAAGGTGACGTCACAGCCAACGTGGTAAGTGATTGGCTGCTGATTGGTGAGTAGTTTTTCTTTTTCTTTATTAGTCAGTAACTTTTAACATTGTTGTCGCCAATTTAAGTGTATCTAAGGGTTAAGTCATGGCAGGACAGCTCGGTCACGTGATATGCTCCTCCTGTACCATGTGGGAACACGGGGACAACACCAGTGTCCCTGACGACGACATATGCGGGAAGTGTGTCTACCTCCGGCTCCTGACGGTCCGCATTGCGGAGTTGGAGCTGAGGGTGGATTCACTCTGCAGCATCCACGATGCTGAGAATGACGTGAGTATCACGTGTAGCGAGTTGGTCTTACCGCAGGAGAAGGGTCCACAGCCAGCGAGGGAATGGAAGACCAGCAGGAAGAGTAGTGCAAGGAAGGTAGTGCAGGGGTCCCCTGTGGTCATCCCACTGCAAAACAGATACACTGCTTTGAGTGCTGTTGAGGGGGATGACTCATCAGGAGAGGGCAGCAGCAGCCAAGTTCATGGCACCGTGGCTGGCTCTGTTGCACAGGAGGGCAGGAAAAAGAGTGGGCGAGCGATAGTGATAGGGGATTCAATTGTAAGGGGAATAGATAGGCGTTTCTGCGGCCGCAACCGAGACTCCAGGATGGTATGTTGCCTCCCTGGTGCAAGGGTCAAGGATGTCTCGGAGCGGGTGCAGGACATTCTAAAAAGGGAGGGAGAACAGCCAGTTGTCGTGGTGCACGTTGGTACCAACGACATAGGTAAAAAAAGGGATGAGGTCCTACGAAATGAATTTAAGGAGCTAGGAGCTAAATTAAAAAGTAGGACCTCAAAAGTAGTAATCTCGGGATTGCTACCAGTGCCACGTGCTAGTCAGAGTAGGAATCGCAGGATAGCTCAGATGAATACGTGGCTTGAGCAATGGTGCAGCAGGGAGGGATTCAAATTCCTGGGGCATTGGAACCGGTTCTGGGGGAGGTGGGACCAGTACAATCCGGACGGTCTGCACCTGGGCAGAATCGGAACCAATGTCCTCGGGGGAGTGTTTGCTAGTGCTGTTGGGGAGGAGTTAAACTAATATGGCAGGGGGATGGGAACCAATGCAGGGAGATAGAGGGAAACAAAAAGGAGGCAAAAGCAAAAGACAGAAAGGAGATGAGGAAAAGTGGAGGGCAGAGAAACCCAAGGCAAAGAACAAAAAGGGCCATTGTACAGCAAAATTCTAAAAGGATAGAGGGTGTTAAAAAAACAAGCCTGAAGGCTTTGTGTCTTAATGCAAGGAGTATCCGCAATAAGGTGGATTAATTAACTGTGCAAATAGATGTTAACAAATATGATGTGATTGGGATTACGGAGATGTGGCTCCAGGATGATCAGGGCTGGGAACTCAACATCCAGGGGTATTCAACATTCAGGAAGGATAGAATAAAAGGAAAAGGAGGTGGGGTAGCATTGCTGGTTAAGGAGGAGATTAAGGCAATAGTTAGGAAGGACATTAGCTTGGATGATGTGGAATCTATATGGGTAGAGCTGCAGAACACCAAAGGGCAAAAAACGTTAGTGGGAGTTGTGTACAGACCTCCAAACAGTAGTAGTGATGTTGGGGAGGTCACCAAACATGAAATTAGGGGTGCGTGCAATAAAGGTGCAGCAGTTATAATGGGTGACTTTAATATGCACATAGATTGGGCTAACCAAACTGGAAGCAATACGGTGGAGGAGGATTTCCTGGAGTGCATAAGGGATGGTTTTTTAGACCAATATGTCGAGGAACCAACTAGGGGGGAGGCCATCTTAGACTGGGTGTTATGTAATGAGAGAGGATTAATTAGCAATCTCGTTGTGCGAGGCCCCTTGGGGAAGAGTGACCATAATATGGTGGAATTCTGCATTGGGATGGAGAATGAAACAGTTAATTCAGAGACCATGGTCCAGAACTTAAAGAAGGGTAACTTTGAAGGTATGAGGCGTGAATTAGCTGGGATGGATTGGCGAATGATACTTAAGGGGTTGACTGTGGATGGGCAATGGCAGACATTTAGAGACCGCATGGATGAACTACAACAATTGTACATTCCTGTCTGGCATAAAAATAAAAAAGGGAAGGTGGCTCAACCGTGGCTATCAAGGGAAATCAGGGATAGTATTAAAGCCAAGGAAGTGGCATACAAATTGGCCAGAAATAGCAGCGAACCTGGGGACTGGGAGAAATTTAGAACTCAGCAGAGGAGGACAAAGGGTTTGATTTGGGCAGGGAAAATGGAGTATGAGAAGAAGCTTGCAGGGAACATTAAGACGGATTGCAAAAGTTTCTATAGATATGTAAAGAGAAAAAGGTTAGTAAAGACAAACGTAGGTCCCCTGCAGTCAGAATCAGGGGAAGTCATAACGGGGAACAAAGAAATGGCGGACCAATTGAACAAGTACTTTGGTTCGGTATTCACGAAGGAGGACACGAACAACCTTCCGGTTATAAAAGGGGTCGGGGGGTCTAGTAAGGAGGAGGAACTGAGGGAAATCCTTATTAGCCGGGAAATTGTGTTGGGGAAATTGATGGGATTGAAGGCCGATAAATCCCCAGGGCCTGATGGACTGCATCCCAGAGTACTTAAGGAGGTGGCCTTGGAAATAGTGGATGCGTTGACAGTCATTTTCCAACATTCCATTGACTCTGGATCAGTTCCTATAGAGTGGAGGGTAGCCAATGTAACCCCACTTTTTAAAAAAGGAGGGAGAGAGAAAACAGGGAATTATAGACCGGTCAGCCTGACATCGGTAGTGGGTAAAATGATGGAATCAATTATTAAGGATTTCATAGCAGCACATTTGGAAAGAGGTGACATGATAGGTCCAAGTCAGCATGGATTTGTGAAAGGGAAATCATGCTTGACAAATCTCCTGGAATTTTTTGAGGATGTTTCCAGTGGAGTGGACAAGGGAGAACCAGTTGATGTGGTATATTTGAACTTTCAGAAGGCGTTCGACAAGGTCCCACACAAGAGATTGATGTGCAAAGTTAGAGCACATGGGATTGGGGGTAGTGTACTGACATGGATTGAGAACTGGTTGTCAGACAGGAAGCAAAGAGTAGGAGTAAATGGGTACTTTTCAGAATGGCAGGCAGTGACTAGTGGGGTACCGCAAGGTTCTGTGCTGGGGTCCCAGCTGTTTACACTGTACATTAATGATTTAGATGAGGGGATTAAATGTAGTATCTCCAAATTTGCGGATGACACTAAGTTGGGTGGCAGTGTGAGCTGCGAGGAGGATGCTGTGAGGCTGCAGAGCGACTTGGATAGGTTAGGTGAGTGGGCAAATGCATGGCAGATGAAGTATAATGTGGATAAATGTGAGGTTATCCACTTTGGTGGTAAAAACAGAGAGACAGACTATTATCTGAATGGTGACGGATTAGGAAAAGGGGAGGTGCAAAGAGACCTGGGTGTCATGGTACATCAGTCATTGAAGGTTGGCATGCAGGTGCAGCAGACGGTTAAGAAAGCAAATGGCATGTTGGCCTTCATAGCAAGGGGATTTGAGTACAGGGGCAGGGAGGTGTTGCTACAGTTGTACAGGGCATTGGTGAGGCCACACCTGGAGTATTGTGTACAGTTTTGGTCTCCTAACCTGAGGAAGGACATTCTTGCTATTGAGGGAGTGCAGCGAAGGTTCACCAGACTGATTCCCGGGATGGCGGGACTGACCTATCAAGAAAGACTGGATCAACTGGGCTTGTATTCACTGGAGTTCATAAGAATGAGAGGGGACCTCATAGAAACATTTAAAATTCTGACGGGGTTAGACAGGTTAGATGCAGGAAGAATGTTCCCAATGTTGGGGAAGTCCAGAACCAGAGGTCACAGTCTAAGGATAAGGGGTAAGCCATTTAGGACCGAGATGCGGAGGAACTTCTTCACCCAGAGAGTGGTGAACCTGTGGAATTCTCTACCACAGAAAGTTGTTGAGGCCAATTCACTAAATATATTCAAAAAGGAGTTAGATGAGGTCCTTACTACTAGGGGGATCAAGGGGTATGGCGAGAAAGCAGGAATGGGGTACTGAAGTTGAATGTTCAGCCATGAACTCATTGAATGGCGGTGCAGGCTAGAAGGGCCGAATGGCCTACTCCTGCACCTATTTTCTATGTTTCTATGTTTCCTCGCAGCTCACACTGCCACCCAACTTAGTGTCATCTGCAAATTTGGAGATACTACATTTAATCCCCTCGTCTAAATCATTAATGTGCAGTGTAAACAGCTGGGGCCCCAGCACAGAACCTTGCGGTACCCCACTAGTCACTGACTCCTGTCATTCTGAAAAGTACCCATTTACTCCTACTCTTTGCTTCCTGCCTGACAACCAGTTCTTAATCCACGACAATACACTACCCCCAATCCCATGAGCTTTAACTTTGCACATTAATCTCTTGTGTGGGACCTTGTCGAAAGCCTTCTGAAAGTCCAAATATACCACATCAACTGGTTCTCCCTTGTCCACTCCACTGGAAACATCCTCAAAAAATTCCAGGAGATTTTTCAAGCATGATTTCCCTTTCACAAATCCATGCTGACTTGGACCTATCATGTCACCTCTTTCCAAATGTGCTGCTATGAAATCCTTAATAATTGATTCCATCATTTTACCCACTACCGATGTCAGGCTGACCGGTCTATAATTCCCTGTTTTCTCTCTCCCTCCTTTTTTAAAAAGTGGGGTTAAATTGGCTACCTTCCACTCCATAGGAACTGATCAAGAGTCTATGGAATGTTGGAAAATGACTGTCAATGCATCCACTATTTCCAAGACCACCTCCTTAAGTACTCTGGGATGCAGTCCATCAGGCCCTGAGGATTTATTGGCCTTCAATCCCATCAATTTCCCCAACACAATTTCCCGACTAATAAGGATTTCCCTCAGTTCCTCCTTCTTACTAGACCCTCTGACCCAGTTTATATCCGGAAGGTTGCTTGTGTCCTCCTCAGTGAATACCGAACCAAAGTACTTGTTCAACTAGTCTGCCATTTCTTTGTTCCCCGTTATGACTTACCCTGATTCTGACTGCAGGGGACCTACGTTTGTCTTTACTAACATTTTTCTCTTTACATATCTATAGAAGCTCCGTCTTAATGTTCCCTGCAAGCTTCCTCTCATACTCTAGATCAAAGGAAGAGGCTTATAATGTTACTAAAAAGAGTAGTAAGCCTGAGGATTGGGAGGATTTTAGCATCCAGCAATGGAGGACCAAGAAATTAATAAAGATGGGGAAAATAGATTATGAGACTAAACTAGCGAGAGACATAAAAACAGACTGTAAAAGCTTCTAAATGGAAGGTAGAAGGAAAAAATTAGCGAAAGTAAATGTAGGTCGCTTACAGGCTGAGACAGGAGAAATTATAATGAGGAATAAGGAAATGGCAGGGAAATAAAACAAATACTTTGGGCCCGAAATTGATGAAGGCCACAGCCCGCCCATGTGCTGCCCAAAGAACCGCCAATGGCTGCCGAGATACCTGACTGTTCTTTGGGTGGGATTTTCATCATCAAGGTCCCACGAAGGTCGTGGGACAGCAAATGAGGGACTTACACCATCAGTCTGGGCAACAGCTGGTGGGAGCTCTCATTTTCGGCGAAAGAGACGCTTGCTGCCCAAATGCCGCTGAGGATGGAGTCGGGCCCACGGAGGGTCGAAGACCTAATAATAAAAATCATTGGCAAAAAATAAAAAAACTATCGGAAGACCTTCAGGGGACCCCATCAAGATAAGTCGCTGTGGAAAAACAAATAAAAAATGTTCACTAACCTTTTTTCTTACTTACTGCCAGTGGGCCACTTCTGTTCTGTTGCCGACTCCCACCGACTCCCGCCTGCATGAATATCGCATCTTGGCAGGCGGGAGTCCACTTACGCTACCTGGCTGTCCGCTGACGTCAGTGGGCGCTTCCTGGCGGCTCTCCCCTCCCGCCCACTGCAGGTCACGTCGAAAGTGGCACTGGCCGGATGTTGCAGAGGAATGTTGGTGGCAGTGGGCAGCAGTGGGTAGTAAGTTCACCAATTTTGGGCCCTTTGTGTCTGTCTTCATGGAAGAAGATGCAAAAAACCTCCTGGAAATAGTGGAGAAGCAAGGGACCAGCGTGAAAAAGGAACTGAAAGAAAATAATATTAGTTGAAAAAAAGCACTGGAGAAATTAATGGAAGTCGATAAAACCCCCTGGACCTAATGGCTTACATCCTTGGGTTTTGAAAGAGGTGTCTATAGAGATAGTGGATGCAAAATTCCATAGATTCTAGAACACTTCCCACGGATTGTAAGGTAGCAAATGTAATCGTACTATTTAAGAAAGGAGGGAGAGAGAAAACGGTGAAGTACAGACCAGTTAGCCTGACATCAGTAGTAGAGAAAATGCTAGAATCCATTATTAAGGATGTGGTAATAGAGCACATAGAAAATAATAATAAGTTGGGCAGAGTCAACACGGATTTATGAAAGGGAAATCATGTTTGACAGATCAGTTAGAGTTTTTTGAGGTTGTAACTAGCAGAATAGATAAAGGGGAACCAGTGAATGTGGTGTATTTGGACTTTCAGAGGGCATTCGATAAGGTGCCACACAAGAGGTTATTCAACAAAATTAGAGCTCAAGGGTTTGAGGGTAATATTCTAACATGGATTGAGGATTGGTAAACGGACAGAAAATAGAGAGTAGGAATAAGTGAGTCATTTTCAAGTTGACAGGCTGTAACTAGTAGGGTACTGCAAGAATCAGTGTTTGGGCCTCAGCTATTCACAATCTATATCAATGATTTGGATGAGGGGACCAAATGTAATATATCCAAGTTTGCTGATGATACAAAGCTCGGTAGGAATGTAAGTTGTGAGGAGGATGCAAAGAGGTTTCAAAGGGATATAGACAGGCTAAGTGAGTGGGCAAGAGCATAGCAAATTAATATAATGTGGAGAAATGTGATGTTATTCACTTTGGTAGGAAAAATAGAAAAACATAGTATTTTTAAATGGTGAGGGATTGGGGCTAGACTTTCCAATTTGCTGGCCATCGCCCCAAAAATGGGCGATGTTGCAGCGATGTATGACGTCTCGGTCTTACTGATCGCTGGAACATCGCCCATTTTTTTTGAGCAATTTTCCACTCGGCGATAGACCAGCGATGTGAAATGGGCGATCCGAAATGTCGGCGACGTAACGTTCGCCCACTGAACGGCCAGCGATGTGGAAGGCAAAAGCTTCCCTCGCAACAGGCTTCTGCACATGTGTGGGAGGTCAGGGGTCATCCACACATGCGCAGAAGGCACAGGGAGGGGCAGAGAAAGAGCGAGAGCGAGAGAGTGAGAGAGAGGATAGAGAGAGAGGAGGAAGGCAGAGGCAGAGAGGAGAGATCATTGATCATTGTATGTTAAATTGTTTAAAATATTTGTTCATGGTTGGGGGGGTGGGGGGTAGGTGGGGAGGAGGGGGTGGGTGTCCTTATACATGAATCACTGAAATTTAACATGCAGGTACAGCAAGCAATTAAGAAAGCAACTGGTATGTTGGCCTTTATTACAAGAGGATTTGAGTATAAGAGTAAAGATTTCTTACTGCAATTATATAGAGTCCTGGTGAGACCACACCTGGAGTATTGTGTCCAGTTTTGGTCTCCTTACCTAAGAAAGGATATACTTTCCATAGAGGGAGTGCAACAAAGGTTCACCAGACTGATTACTGGGGTGGGAGGATTATCTTATGAGGAGAGATTGAGGAGACTAGGCCTATATTCTCTAAACTTTAAAAGAATGAGAGGTGATCTCAGTGAAACATACAAAATTATTTCAAGGCTTGACAAGTTGGATGCTGGGAGGATGTCTCCCCTGGCTGGGGAGTCTAGAACCAAGGGTAACAGTCTCAGAATAAGGGGTCGGCCATTTAGGACTGAGATGAGGAGAAATTGGTTCACTCAGAGAGTGATGAGTCTCTGGAATTCTCTACTCCAGAGGGTTGTGGAGGGTCAATCACTGAGTATATTCAAGACAGAGATCAATGGATTTTTAGATATTAAGGGAATCAAGGGATATGGGGATAGTACAGGAAAGTGGAGTTGAGGTAGAATATCAGCCATGGTCTCATTGGATGAGGATGCTATCCTAAGTGGAGAGATTGAGTATAACAGGCCCTATATTCTCTGGAGCCTAGAAGAATGAGAGGTGATCTTATTGAGAGGCTGTTTCCCCTGCTTGGAGAGTCTAGATCCAAGGGTCACAGTCTCAGGAAGGGGCTGATCATTTAGGACTGAGTTGAGGAGACATTTCTTCACTCAGAGGGTTGTAAACCTTTGGAATTCTCTACCCCAGAGGGCTGTA
This sequence comes from Pristiophorus japonicus, assembly GCF_044704955.1. Taxonomy (NCBI): domain Eukaryota; kingdom Metazoa; phylum Chordata; class Chondrichthyes; family Pristiophoridae; genus Pristiophorus; species Pristiophorus japonicus. The sequence continues at coordinate 45,718,585 of NC_091979.1, forward strand.
TATGCTCTGTCGCTGAATATATTCAAAACAGAGATCGATAGATTTTTTGGGGTACTAAGGGAATCAAGGGATATGAGGATGGGGCGGGATAGTGGAGTTGAGGTAGAAGATCAGCCATGATCTTATTGAATGGTGGAGCAGGCTTGAGGGGCCGAATGGCCTACTCCTGCTCCTAATTCTTATGTTCTTACTAAATGGAAACTCAGCAACATGTACAGAGCTATCATCAGCAAAGTGATGGAAGGTGTCATCGACAGTGCTATCAAATGGCACTTACACACAAATAACCTACTCACGGATAGGTTCCACCAGCACCACTTGGCTCCAGACCTCATTACAGCCTTGGTCCAAACATGGACAAAAGAGCTGAATTCCAGAGGAGAGGTGAGATTGACTGCCCTTGATATGAAAGTGAGTTTGAAGGAGAGAGGAAACAAGCAGGAAAAAAGGGTAAAAAAACAAATTTAAATGTACTTTGTCTAAATGCACATAAGATTTGCAACAAAATAGATAGCCATTACAGAGACATGGTTGCAAGGTGACCGGGACTGGGAATTAAATATTCAGGGGTATTTGACAATCTCAAAGGACAGACAGAAAGGAAGAGGAGGTGGGGTAGCTCTATTGGTAAAAGATGGAATCACTGCAATAGTAAGAATCGATATTGGCTCAAATGATAAGGGTGTTGAAACAGTTTGGGTGGAGATAAGGAACAATAAGGGGACAAACTCACTGGTGGGCGTAGTCTATAGGCCCTCTAACAGTAGCAACTCTGTTGGTCGGAGCATAAACCAGGAAATAGTGGGAGTTTGTAAAAAGGGAACAACAATAATCAGGGTGATTTTAACCTCCATATTGATTGGACAAATCAAATTGGTCAGGGTAGTCTTGAGGAGGAGTTCATAGAGTGCATAAGGGACAGGTTCCTTGAGCAGTATGTAAAGGAACCAACCAGGGGGCAGGCTATCCTAGATCTGGTCCTGTGTATTGAGATAGGATTAATAAACAATCTCCTAGTAAAGGATCCCCTCAGAATAAGTGATCATAGCATGATTGAATTTCAAATTCAGATGGAGGGTGAGAAAGTTGGATCTCTAACCAGTGTACTAAGCTTAAATAAAGGAGACTATTAAGGTATGAGGGCAGAGTTGGAAAACGTGGACTGCAAAAATAAATTAAAGTGTAGGAAGGTTGATGAACAGTGGTGTACATTTAAGGAGATATTTCACAACTCTCAAGAAAAATATATTCCAGTGAGGAGGAATAGGTGTAATTAAACAAATAAAGGACAGTATCCAATTAAAAACAAGGGCATACAAAGTGGCCAAAACTAGTGAAAGGACAGAAGACTGGGAAGCTTTTAAAAGCCAGCAAAGAACGACTAAAAAATTGATTAAGGGAAGATAGACTATGAAAATAAACGAGCACAAAATATAAAAACAGATAGAAAGAGTTTCTATAGGTACATAAAAAGTAAAAGAGTGGTTAAAGTAAATGTTGGTCCCTTAGAGGACGAGACCGGGGAATTAGCAATGGGGAACATGGAGATGGCAGAAACTCTGAACAAATATTTTGCATCAGTCTTTACAGTAGAGGACACTTACAATATTCTGACAGTGGATAGTCAAGGGGCTATAGGGGGGAAGGAACTTAACACAATCACAATCACTAAGGAGGTGGTACTCAGTAAGATAATGGGACTAAAGGCAGATAAATCCCTTGAACCTGATGGCTTGCATCCTAGGGTCTTAAGAGAAGTAGTGGCAGGGATTGTGGATGCATTGGTTGTAATTTACCAAAAATCCTTGGATTCTGGGGAGGTCCCAGCTGATTGGAAAACTGCAAATATAACGCCCTGATTTAAAAAAGGAGGCAGACAAAAAGCAGGAAACTTTAGACAAGTTAGCCTAACATCAGTGGTTGGGAAAATGTTGGAGTCCATTGCTAAAGCAGCAATAACAGGACATTTGGATAAGCAAAATTCGGTCAGGCAGAGTCAGCATGGATTTATGAAGGGGAAGTCACGTTTGACAAATTTGCTAGAGTTGTTTGACGATGTAACGAACATGGTGGATAAAGGGGAACCAGTGGATGTGGTGTATTTGGACTTCCAGAAGGCATTTGACAAGGTGCCACATAAAAGATTACTGCATAAGATAAAAGTTCATGGGGTTCGGGGTAATATATTAGCATGGATAGAGGATTGGCTAACTAACAGAGAACAGAGAGTCGAGATAATTGGTTCATTCTCTGGTTGGTAACCAGTAACAAATGGGGTGCCGCATGGCTCAGTGCTGGGAACCCAACTATTTACAATCAATATTAACAACTTGGAAGAAGGGACTGAGTGTAATATAGCCAAGTTTGCTGATGATACAAAGATGGGAGGAAAAGCAATGTGTGAGGAGGACACAAAAAATCTGCAAAAGGACATAGGCAGGCTAAGTGAGTGGGCAAAAATTTGGCAGATGGCGTATAATTTGGAAAGTGTGAGTTCATGCACTTTGGCAGAAAAAAATCAAAGAGCAAGTTATTATTTAAATGGAGTAAGGTTGCAAAGTGCTGCAGTACAGCGGGACCTGGGGGTACTTGTGCATGAAACGCAAAAGGATAGTATGCAGGTACAGCAAGTGATCAGGAAGGCCAATGGTATCTTGGCCTTTATTGCGATGGGGATGGAGTATAAAAGCAGTGAAGTCTTGCTAATGCTATACAAGGTTTTGGTGAGGCTACATCTGGAATACTGTGTGCAGTTTTGGTTTCCATATTTGTGAAAGGATATACTTGCTTTGGAGGCAGTTCAGAGAAGGTTCACAAGGTTGACTCCAGGGATGAGGGGGTTGACTTCTGAGGAAAGGTTGAGTAGCTTGAGCCTCTACTCATTGGAATTCAGAAGAATGTGAGGCGATCTTATCGAAATGTATAAGATTATGAGAGGGCTTGACAGAGAGGATGTTTCCATTGATGGGGAAGACTAGAACAAGAGGGCATGATCTTAGAATAAGGGGTCTCCCATTCAAAACAGAGATGAGGAGAAATTTATTTTGTCATAGGGTTGTAAATCTGTGGAATTTGCTGCCTCAGAGAGCTGTGGAAGCTGAGACATTGAATAAATTTAAGACAGAAATAGACAGTTTCTTAAATGATAAGGGGATAAGGGGTTATGGGAAGCGGGCGGGGAAGTGCAGCTGAGTCCATGATCATATCAGCCATGATCTTATTGAATGGCGGAGCAGGCCCGAGAGGCCGTATGGCCTGCTCCTGTTCCTATTTCTTATGTTCTTATGTTCAAGGCAGCATTTGACCGAGTGTGGCATCAATGATCCCAAGTAAAACTGAAATCAATGGGACTCAAGGGGAAAACTTTCCACTGGCTGGAGTCAATACCTAGCACAAAGGAAGGTGGTTGTGGTTGTTGGAGGTCAATCATCATAGCCCCAGGATATCGCTGCAGGAGTTCCTCAGGGCAGTGTCCTTGGCCCAACCATCCTCAGCTGCTTAATAAATGACCTTCCCTCCATCATAAGGTCAGAAGTGGGGATGTTCGCTGATGATTGCAGAGTATTCAGTTCTATTCGCAACTCCTCAGATAATGAAGCAATCCATGCCAACATACAGCAAGACTTGGGTGACATTCAGACTTGGGCAGATAAGTGGCAAGTAACATTCGCGTCATACAATGCCAGGCAATGACCATCTCCAACAAGCGAATGTCTAACCACCTCCCCATGATATTCAACAGCATTACCATCACCTGCAAGTTCCTCTCCAAGTTACGCACCATCCTGACTTGGAAATAAATCGCCGTTCCTTCATCGTCGCTGGATGAAAATCCTGGATCTCTCTCCCTAACAGCATTGTGGGAGTACCTTCACCACAGTGTCATGTAGTCAACTGTCATTGTAATCCATGTATGAACTGATCTATGTTGTAAACCATGAGAACACTGACCACTAGGTGGTGAACTTGTGGGAGACACTCCTAACCTGGACTTTCAGGTATAAAAGGGGAAGTTCCACCCATCTTCTCCACTTCAGTGCTGGCTAATAAAGGTTACTGGTCACAGAATGACCCCCTCTCTAGTATGGGCCTTGTGTGCATTTGTACTGTATAGTAAGGACATATTATTGGCGACGAGAAACTGGGATTTAAACCACGCGAGCATGGCCACTAACAGCACAGATGAGAGGTACTGTGTTGGTGATGATTGGGACAATTTTACTGAGAGACTACAGCAAAGTTTCGTCACTAAGGAATGGCTGGGACAGGATTCGGCCAACAACCGCAGGGCTCATCTCTTGACGGTTTGTGGATCCAGGACGTACTCCCTGATGAAGGACATTTTAATGCCAGAGAAGGCGGCGGACAAGACTTTTGAAGAGCTTAGTAAGTTGATCGGGGAACACTTTAAACCGGCGAGCAGCATACTCATGGCGAGACACCGGTTTTTCACGCACCGGCGGCGAGAAGGGCAAAGCGTTCCAGACTTCGTGGCAGACCTCTGGCGACTGGCGAGCCGATGTAAATTCCCAGATGCAGTATGGTTGAATTTGTAATACAGATTGAGGGTGAGGAAGTAGTGTCTCAAATGAGCGTACTATGCTTAAACAAAGGGGACTACAGTGGGATGAGGGCAGAGTTGGCTAAAGTAGACTGGGAACACAGACTAAACGGTGGCACAATTGAGGAACAGTGGAGGACTTTGAAGGAGCTCTTTCATAGTGCTCAACAAAAATATATTCCAGTGAAAAAGAAGGGCGGTAAGAGAAGGGATAACCAGCCGTGGATAACCAAGGAAATAAAGGAGAGTATCAAATTAAAAACCAATGCGTATAAGGTGGCCAAGGTTAGTGGGAAACTAGAAGATTGGGAAAATTTGCAAAGAATGACAAAGAAAGCAATAAAGAAAGGAAAGATAGATTACGAAAGTAAACTTGCGCAAAACATAAAAACAGATAGTTTTACCGATATATAAAATGGAAAAGAGTGACTAAAGTAAATGTTGGTCCCTTAGAAGATGAGAAGGGGGATTTAATAATGGGAAATGTGGAAATGGCTCAGACCTTAAACAATTATTTCGCTTCGGTCTTCACAGTGGAAGACACAAAAACCATGCCAAAAATTGCTGGTCACGGGAATGTGGGAAGGGAGGACCTTGAGACAATCACTATCACTAGGGAGGTAGTGCTGGACAGGCTAATGGGACTCAAGGTAGACAAGTCCCCTGGTCCTGATGAAATGGATCCCAGGGTATTAAAAGAGATGGCGGAAGTTATAGCAGATGCATTCGTTATAATCTACCAAAATTCTCTGGACTCTGGGGAGGTACCAGCGGATTGGAAAGCAGCTAATCTAATGCCTCTGTTTAAAAAAGGGGGCAGACAAAAGGCAGGTAACTATAGGCATTAGTTTAACATCTGTAGTGGGGAAAATGCTTGAAGCTATCATTAAGGAAGAAATAGCGGGACATCTAGATAGGAATAGTGCAATGAAGCAGACGGGACATGGATTCATGAAGGGGAAATCATGTTTAACTAATTTACTGGAATTCTTTGAGGATATAACGAGCATGGTGGATAGAGGTGTATCGATGGATGTGGTGTATTTGGATTTCCAAAAGGCATTCGATAAGGTGCCACACAAAAGGTTACTGCAGAAGATAAAGGTACGCGGAGTCAGAGGAAATATATTAGCATGGATAGAGAATTGGCTAACTGACAGAAAGCAGAGAGTCGGGATAAATGGGTCCTTTTCAGGTTGACAATCGGTGGTTAGTGGTGTGCCACAGGGATCGGTGCTGGGACCACAACTGTTTACAATATACATAGGTGACCTGGAAGAGGGGACAGAGTGTAGTGTAACAAACTTTGCAGATGACACAAAGATTAGTGGGAAAGTGGGTTGTGTAGAGGACACAGAGAGGCTGCAAAGAGATTTAGATAGGTTAAGCGAATGGGCTAAGGTTTGGCAGATGGAATACAATGTCGGAAAATATGAGGTCATCCACCTTGGGGAAAAAAACAGAAAAAGGGAATATTATTTGAATGGGGAGAAATTACAACATGCTGCGGTGCAGAGGGACCTGGGGATCCTTGTGCATGAATCCCAAAAAGTTAGTTTGCAGGTGCAGCAGGTAATCAGGAAGATGAATGGGATATTGGCCTTCATTGCGAGAGGGATGAAGTACAAAAGCAGGGAGGTCCTGCTGCAACTGTACAGAGTATTGGTGAGGCCGCACCTGGAGTACTGCGTGCAGTTTTGGTCACCTTATTTAAGGAAGGATATACTAGCCTTGGAGGGGGTACAGAGACGATTCACTAGGCTGATTCCGGAGATGAGGGGGTTACCTTATGATGATAGATTGAGTAGACTGGGTTTTTACTCATTGGAGTTCAGAAGGATGAGGGGTGATCTTATAGAAACATTTAAAATAATGAAAGGGATAGACAAGATAGAGGCAGAGAGGTTGTTTCCACTGGTCGGGGAGACTAGAACTAGGGGGCACAGCCTCAAAATACGGGGGGAGCCAATTTAAAACTGAGTTGAGAAAGAATTTCTTCTCCCAGAGGGTTGTGAATCTGTGGAATTCTCTGCCCAAGGAAGCAGTTGAGGCTAGCTCATTGAATGTATTCAAATCACAGATCGATAGATTTTTAACCAATAAGGGAATTAAGGGTTATGGGGAGCGGGCGAGTCAGTGGAGCTGAGTCCACGGCCAGATCAGCCATGATCTTGTTGAATGGCGGAGCAGGCTCGAGGGGCTAGGTGGCCTACTCCTGTTTCTAATTCTTATGTTCTTATGTTCTTATTTGCATGCAGAGCGGAGATGCTGTGAGATTATTTTATCGAGGGCATCGGGCACGCTGGGGTTTTCAGGAAGCTGATGGAGACCAAACACTTGAGCCTGGAAACGGCGGCTTTGATGGCCCAGACATTTATCTCAGCGGAGGAAGAGACCAGAATGATGTTTGACAAAAATCTTGGTTTAAATGCAGCAAATGGACAGGGAGTCAACATTGTTAACACGGCACACAGTTCTCCAGGCAGACAGGGGCAATCGGACATGCCCGAGTATGTGGTCGAACCCAAAGGGGGAATTCAACAGAGACAATGGCTAGCTGAAAGGCGATTCATGCCATCGCAAGGGACAATGCGGCCAGTAATGGGGCCATCAATACCTGTCAATGGTACATTTAAGGACAGTTACAGAGATAGTCAGAGACAATCGGCTGGTAATGGATCTTTTGTTTTCAACAACGGCTCATGTTGGAGGTATCAGCAATATACCTGCAGAAACTGTAACGTCAGCGGTCACTTGGCGCGTATATGCAGGAAGCCTGCAGCCAGGTTGATGTACAAGGAGGATGGGCCCGAAGTAAACCCTACGAGGCCATATAGACACTGGGGGAACTCGCTGGAAGCTGAAGTTCAGCGAGTTCATGTGGAGCACATATAGATTTCATACACCAGGACGCCACCGATAATGATGAAAGTGCTCCTCAATGGCATCCCAGTATCAGTGGAGCTAGACACGGGGCCAGCCAGTCCCTGATGAGTATCAAACAGTTTGACAAGTTGTGGGCGTCCAAGGCCAGGAGGCCAAAATTATTGCCGATTGACGCACAGCTACGGACATATGTGAAGGAGATCATTCCGGTGCTAGGCAGCGCCACGGTAGTCGTGACCCACAAAGATTTGGAGAACAGGTTGCCACTCTGGATTGTCCCGGGGGACGGTCCCGCACTACTGGGGAGGAGTTGGCTTGCTGTCATGAACTGGAAATGGGGCGATGTCAATGCAATTTCTTCTGTGGAGTGAATATCATGCTCATAGGTCCTGGACAAATTAGGCTCACTATTTCAACCTGGCATTGGCACTTTCATGGGGACCAAGGTAGTGATTCAATAAACCCGGATGCCAGTCCAGTACACCACAAGGCCAGAGCGGTGACGTACGTGATGCAGGAAAAGATAGAAGGCGAATTGGACCGTCTGCTGAGGGGATGCATCATCTCGCCAGTCGAATTCAGTGACTGGGCGAGCGCGATTGTGCCGGTGCTCAAGGCGGATGGGTCGGTCAGGATATGTGGTGATTACAAGGCCACCATCAATCAGCTGTCACTCCATGACCAGTACCCGCTACCGAGAGCAGAGCCGCTATCCGGTGGCAAACCTTTTTCAAAATTGGACTTGACCTCAGCTTACATGATCCAGGAGCTGCCGAGTGAGTCGAAGAAGCTGACCACCATCACAACACACAAGGGGTTGTTTGAGTACAACAGATGTTCGTTCGGGATTCGCTCGGCTGCCGTGATCTTTCAACAAAACATGGAACGTCTCCTCAAGTCGATTCCAAGGACGATGGTTTTTCAAGACGACATCCTCATCATGGGTTGCAATACTGAAGAACACCTCCACAACCTGGAGGAGGTGCTACACAGACTGGACCGGGTAGGTCTGTGACTGAAAAAGGCAAAGTGCGTCTTCCTTGCTCCAGAGGTAGAATTCCTGGGGATGAGGGTAGCAGCAGACAAGATCAGACCTACTGCGTCCAAAACGGAAGCGATCCAGAGAGCACCCAGATCCCGTAACATGACGGAGCTGCGTTCGTTCCTGGGGCTCCTGAACTATTTTGGTAACTTTCTTCCCAAATTGAGCACGCTGTTAGAGCTGCTACATGTGCTCCTACGCAAAGGTCGCGAATGGGTCTGGGGGGACAGCCAGGAAAGGGCTTTTGATAGAGCACGCAATTTTTAATGCTCCAACAATCTGTTAATGGTACATGACCCATGTAAGAAACTTGTTTTAACGTGCGATGCATCATCCTATGGTGTCGGGTGTGTGTTGCAGCATGTTAATGCCAAGCGTTAGTTGCAGCCGGTAGCTTATGCCTCCAGAAGTCTGTCCCAGGCAGAAAGGGGTTACGGGATGGTAGAAAAGGAAGCGCTTGCATGTGTATATGCAGTAAAAAAAATGCACCAGTACCTGTTTGGCAGGAAATTTGAGCTGGAGACAGATCACAAACCCCTAACATCCCTTTTGGTCAACAACAAGGCCATAAATGCGAATGCATCGGCCCGCATACAGAGGTAGGTACTCACGTTAGTCATCTCTGACTATACCATTCGGCACAGACCGGACACTGAAAACTGCGCCGATGCACTCAGCAGACTTCCACTAGCCACCACTGAGGGGGCAACCGAGCATGCTGCTGAGATGGTCATGGCTGTTGCAGCTTTCGAAAACGAAGGCTCACCTGTGACAGCCCGTCAGATCAAAGTTTGGACAAATATCGACCTGCTACTGTCTTTAGTCAAGAAATGTGTCCTGAATGGGGACTGGGAAGTCACGTATGGGGCATGCCCTGAGGAATTCAAACCATTTCACAGGCGCAAGGATGAACTCTCGATTCAGGCCGATTGCCTACTATGGGGAAACCGAGTAGTCATGCCCCAGATGGGCAGAGAGGCGTTCACCCGAGAACTCCACAATGAGCACCCGGGCATTGTCATGATGAAGGCAATTGCCAGGTCACACGTTTGGTGGCCAGGGATAGATGCAGACCTGGAACTTTGAGTTCGTAGGTGCAACACGTGTGCCCAGCTGGGCAATGCGCCCAGGGAAACCCCCTTTAGCCCCTGGTCTTGGCCCGCCAAGCCTTGGTCACGCATCCATGTGGACCACGCAGGTCCTTTCATGGTTAAAATGTTTTTGGTTGTAGTAGACGCCTACTCCAAATGGATCGAGTGTGACATTCTCAATTCAAGCACATCCTCTGCCACGATAGAAAGTCTACGGGCAATGTTCGCCACTGATGGTCTACCAGACGTCTTGGTCAGTGACAACGGCCTGTGCTTTACTAGCATTGAATTCCAGGACTTCATGGCAGGAAATGGTATCAACCATGTTAGAACGGCACCGTTCAAGCCGGCCTCAAACGGCCAGGCGGAACGAGCAGTGCAGATAATCAAACAGGGGATGTTCAGAATCCAAGGGGGTTCCCTACAAAGCTGCTTATCACGCCTCCTGTTAGCCAATAGATCCCGACCACACTCGCTCACAGGGGTTCCTCCCACAGAGCTGCTGGTCCAAGAAGGCGGCTCACCACCACCTTCTCAAGGGCAATTAGGGATGGGCAATAAGAACATGGAACATAACAACATAAGAAACAGGAGATGGAGTAGGCCCTGTGGCCCCTCGAACCTGCTCCGCCATTCAATACGATCATGACAGATCGAAAATAAATGCTGGCCTTGCCAGCGACGCCCACATCCCGGAACGAATAAAAAAAGATTAATTTCTGCCATAAGGTTTTCTTTAAATAACTGCAGAAGAAAATTAGTTTGTATTATTTCTCATTGTATAAATCTATGCATTGCGTTGAACCTCATTATCCTTTTCTCTGTGTCTGAATCACATATTAAAACTTTGAGAAGAAGAAGATTGTCTGCTTGGTTGCAATTACTTCCCCCTGATCATTTTTATTTACTCGTTCTACCAGTCATCAGCTTAGGAATGACCCTGCTCCTATTCCAGGCTGAGCAAAGAATAGTCACCATCTGTCTGAATTTAAATTGATAAAATTAACCTGCAATTGACAAATAGGTAGCTGAGAATAGGAACACTGTAGTTTTAACTATTCACGCTACCCTACTGCAAGAACTAGGTAGTAGAATTAGTTCTACTTACCTAAAGAGAATATTTGGGTGTCAAACAGTGATTGCACAAATTCATCAAAGTCCTTTGCGGTTTTGTTGCATGATTGGAGACATTTATTCTCAACAGATATCAGCAGATGAAACCTGCTAAATGCAATTAATGGCTATTTGCAAAGCCCTGATATCAATAAAAGGCACACAGCTTTTTGCTCGATTCATTGTGCCATCAACCAACACTGCAAAAGAAATGACAGAATATTAAAGAATACATTAAATGGTCTGTGTTGCCAGGAATTTGTTCTGCAAGGCATACATGCCCATTAAAAATACATATCTGAAGCTCTGGCATTGCTGCTTACAGAGAAGTTGGTGCAAAATGATGGAATTTTAAAAAAACACTCTTAAAAAGCATCTTTCTCGATCTCAGCCAATTTAGTACGTTTGAAGTGTAGTGTATCACAGAGGGGAGAGGACAATGCGAGTGCAGGACAGATTTCACAATGCACATCACTATGGGTCACTTACACTCTCTTAAACTCTGTTACCTCACCACCCACTCCATCCCCCTCCCCGGCCGCCATCTCAGGATGAACCAGACTATTTGCAATCTTGATATCCTGTTTGACATCAAGCTGAGCATCTGAGCACATATACTCTTCATTAAAAAGATCGGCAGCTGTAACTTTCATATCTTTGGAGGGCTTAAACTACTTTGGCAGGTGGAGGGGCACCAGGAAGAAGCATTAGAGAGAAGATACAAGGTGCACAGAGAATTGGGAGAGACAAACAGCGTTAGAATAAAGAGTAGTTCACAAGTAGGAGGGATCAGACAGGGGAGAAATATTCGGCAGACTAAGATGGGTTTAGAGAGCATGGGCTAGAAATTGTGGGAGCGCAAATGTGTCGCCGGGCAAAAAAGATTTGCAGCTGACGGGAACTTCCACTTTAGCACTCCAAGAGGGAAGTGGAGCACTAACTCAAGCGCTACCACTTCCCTTAGAGCGCTAAAGGGAGTGAGGGGAGCGGTAGTGGCAGAGCGCTGGACAATGTTCCATGCAGCACTGCCGTATTTGGAGGCCTCCTTCCCTCACTTAAAGGGAAGGGCTCATGTTGGTTTCATTCAATCTTCATCATATCTCTGTGAGGCCACAGGACCTGCACTAGGTGCATAACAGCCCCAAGCACTCTGAAAGAGTGGAGGGCTGACAAATCGCAGGGTCCAAAAATAAAGGCTCCAGGCTGAGAAGATTAATAAATGTTGCCCTACCTGACCACCACTGCCTTTAAATAGCACTCTCCAAGCGGCCAGCCAAGGTGACAACGCCTCCTGCAGCTGGTGCTGTTGACTCCCGGTGATGCTGCAGGGGGCAGGAGTGAATACTGCATCTGGTAACGGGGCACCGCGCACCGGATGACATCACGATCTACAGGGCGCTACAGAGTGAGGTGATAAGTGGCAGCGCAAAACTGCCAGGGAATTTCGCAGGCTACGGTGAATTTGCAACGCCCGGTCGGTAACCTCTTTGCGCCCCGTTACCATCCCCTGGAGGCGCAAACCAGGCCAATTTCTCTCCCCATGTGTGCAAATGCCCACAGCATGGTAATAAGGTTGGTGAGCTGCAAGCACATCTCCTAAGATAATGATGGGCAAATCTTCCAATTACAACAATGACTCAGCTCCTGACTCCCCAAAGCCTTTCCACCACCTACAAAGCACAAATAAGGATGGTAATGGAATACTCTCCACTTGCCTGGATGAGTGCAGCTCCAGCAACACTCAAGAAGCTCGACACCATCTGGGACAAAGCAGCCCACTTGATTAACACCCATTCCACCACCGTAAACAGACATTCCCTCTGCTCCGGTGCAACATGGCTGCAGTGTGTACCATCTACAGGATGTACTGTGGCAACTTGCCAAGGTTTCATAGAATCATAGAATCATAGAAATTTACAGCATGGAAGGAGGCCATTTCGGCCCATCGTGTCCACGCCGGCTGACCAAGAGCTATCCAGCCTAATCCCACTTTCCAGCTCTTGGTCCGTAGCCCTGTAGGTTACGGCACTTTAAGTGCACATCTAGGTATCTTTTAAATGTGGTGAGGGTTCCTGCGTCTACCACCCTTTCAGGCAGTGAGTTCCAGATCCCTATCACATCTGGGTGAAGAAATGTCCCCTCATTTCTCCTCTAAACCTCCCCCCAATTACTTTAAATCTATGCCCCCTGGTTGTTGACTCCTTTGTCAAGGGAAACAGATCCTTTCTATCCATTCTATCCAGGCCCTTCATAATTTGATGCACCTCAATCAGGTCTCCCCTCAGCCTCCTCTGTTCCAAAGAAAACAGACCCAGCATCTTTCCTCATAGCCAAAATTCTCCAGTCCAGGCAACATCCTCGTAAATCTCCTTTGCACCCTTTCCAGTGCAATCACATTTTTCCTGTAAGGTGGTGACCAGAACTGCACACAGTACTCCAGCTGTGGCCTAACCAGTGGTTTATATAGTTCAAGCATAAACTCCTTGCTCTTGTCTTCCATGCCTCAACTAATAAAGGCAAGTATTCCATATGGCTTCTTAACCACCTTATCTACCTGGCCTGCTACCTTCAGGGATCTGTGGACCTGTGCCGGTGGGAGAGGGAATGACTGTTTAAGGTGGTGGAATGGGTGTTAATCAAGCAGGCTGCTTTGTCCCAGATGGTGTCAAGCATCTTGAATGTTGTTGGAGCTACACTCATCCAGGCAAGTGGAGAGTATTCCATTACCATCCTGACTTTGACATCACCTCCCAAACCTATGACCTATACCACCGAGATGGACCAGGACAGCAGGTGCATGGTAGCACCATCACCTCCTTGTTCCCTTCCAAGTCACGCACCATCCTGACTTGGAAATATATCGCCGTTCCTTCATCGTTGCTGGGTCAAAATCCAGGAACTCCCTCCCTAACAGCATGGTGGGAGAACATTCGCCACACGGACTGCAGCGTATTCAAGAAGACAGCTCACCACCAACTTCTCAAGGGCAATTAGGGAAGAGCGATAAATGCTGGCTTTGCTGACGATACCCACATCCCATGAATTAATAAATATATATTTTTTAAGTGCTTCATTTGATGTGAAGCACTTTGAGACATGCTGAGGTCATGAAAGGCATTATAGAAATGCAAGTATTTCTTTCTTTCATTTTTTTATCTCCTTAAAGAACTGAATCGGATTTATCAGGCACGATCTTCTTTTCTGTTAGCTGCTTCTAATTATTTTATCTTCAACTAGATATTTAATATTTCATCTTTGATTTAAGATTCTAAGATTTTCCCACCACAGACTAATTCACTTATAATTTACCTGGGTTAGCTCTATCTCCCTGTTTGACTTACTACATTGTCCAATCTCCATTCCTCCAGTACATGTCAACTCTCAATGGAACCCTGAAATAATGGACCAAAAATTGCAATTGGAGACTTCCTGCGGGCAGACGCCTCCAAACAAAATTTTTTAAATGAAAATACCCGTTGGAATGTAGACTTGCCCTCCGAGGCCTATGTGTACAGTCCAACGTATGGGCCCACGTATTCCAGGAGCGTATGCGTATCCTAGGATCACGTGGGCCTGGACCACCAATCACAATGTAGTGTTCTCATTCATAGCAATGGGAGCTCCGAGCTCCGAGCTCCCATTACTATCAATGAGAATACTCCTAAAATTAAATAAAACACAAACATAAATTAAAAAAACGCTTCACTTTAAAAAAAAATTTTGAATTTGTTTTTAATGTTTTAATAGTGTTAAAAATAAACTTACCTTCATAAACAGAATTTTTAATATGAAAATAAGTAATAACATTTATTTTTTTCTGTTAAAATTCTTAAGCTGGTAACAGCATAACAAGCATAAGGCCTGTTTTTACCAGCTTAAGGGTTAGAATTTCCAAACAACCCATTAGCGCCCGATTGCCACCCAAAAGACCGCTAAGATTCCCAACATTATCGCCAGTGAAAAATTCCCCCCAAAAAAGAAAAAAAAAATCCACCCAGCAAAAAAAATGGGCGTTGCACCCCGATTCTCAACGAAAAAGTGGAATCTTGGTCCGATTGGTTGGTTCTTAAAGAAAATGGGCGATAATTAATAAATTTACAAAAAATTTACACCGAGGCTGCGGGTTGGGCCTAGAAGGAGAAAAACAAAAAAAATATTTTTTCAAAAAACATAAAATTAAAAAATCGTAAAAACATACTCAGGACCCTTTTTACTTAAATCACTACAAGAGAATTTTAAAATAATTAGTAAAAAAACAATGACTTACCTTTTTCTTGCAGGGTTACTCACCTACCGCCCAGCTCCGCTTGTGGGCGTTTTTTTTTATACTTACCTATGGGTCACCGCTGAGTCAAAAATCATGCCATGGTGATCTGTGGACAGTGCACGCCGGAGGTCCACTTCCCAGCAGTATTTCAAAACCACCGGCGGAACTCAGCTGGGCGATTTCTTGCCGACGCCCAAAATGGCCAATACCGCCCAGAAACCAGGCAGTGAACCAATGGAAATTCTAGCCCTAAGAGTTTTAGTGTCCTTCAAACTCTTATGCCTGGTAAAAGCAGGCATAAGGCCTACTTTTACCAGGCATAAGAGTTTGGAGGACATTCACTGGTCAAGAGTTGGACAAATAATCCAAATCTCTGCCCGCGAAGGCCCTTCTCCCGGGGATGCGTTGGAACTGTCAGAAATGTTGATAGATTGCAAGTGCCGGATTTCGGTGCATGTGTTTTGCGTGCCTAAACCTGGAACTTGCGAGGCCTCTATGGCCCGTATGCACATCGTATGCGCCCATAGAGACCGCGATATTTGTCCCATTATTTTATAGGGGCTGTACAATTTCTTCCCCCACTTTCCTCAGGATGCTTGGATATATCCCATCAGGTCTTATCACCTTCTCATCCTTCAGCTGAACTAACTTCTCTAATAGTTTCCTCTTATTTATTATAAAATCTCTCATTTCAACTTTAACTAATTCAGGACTTGCCTCCTCCCCCGTATCCTTTTGTAAACACTGATGTTATCTATCTTTGCCAATTTCTGTTTATCCTCTACGAACTCATTATCCTCTCCTCTCAGTGCTTCCAAACACATTTAATTATTCTCTTTTTACTGATACACTTTTTAGAATACTTTGCTGTTCCTTGTTAACATTTTTTGGGATTATGCCCTCATAACCCCTCCTTACTTTTATTATCCCTTGATTATCTCACTGAGAAAGCTGTAGTTTGATTTACGAGATGCAAATATGCCAGTATAGTTGGGGTGTTCTTCTGATCTTTGGGATGAAGTTGTCTAGTCAAGAGCTCATAATCTAAACCTGATCTCTGTCAAACATGAGTTGTCTTGATAGGATTATCAAATCAGCAGCAGTTTGAATCTTCATAAGGTACTGGACACAACGCATAACATTTACTGTGCCAGAGCCTAAAACACTGGTGCAAACCAGGAATTACACCAACTTCCTTCATGGAAACAGGTTCATATTGCCTAGTGACAAATGAAAGCTCCAATTTTTCAAAAGAAAATTGAATCAAGTTCAGTACGACTCAGTTGTGGCTCAGTCAGACTAAGTTGTTGTAGGAAAGGAGATTAAGGGCTGGATTTTCCTTTTAAATTGCACCACACGACCCTTAGCGGTGTTCCGGCAGTTGCGTCTTTTTCATCCGCCGGAATGCCGCTGGTGCGCGCTCCCGCGGTTTTCTGGTGCTCCATGTCAGCGGCAGCGAAGCGGTGTGGGAGCAAAGTGCAGCAGACTGTATGTGGCAGAGGAGACCTATCGACTAGGGAATCTTCGGCTCCCAAGTTGTGCGTACGCGCGCGCGGCTGTCAATCTCCGCCCCCCCCCCTCCCCCGAGAGGCACCGACAGGAGGCCAGAGACTGCATGCCTGAGATCACTGTGGGGGGGAGGGGGAGAGAGTGAGATCGCTGTGTGTGGGGGTGGGTGGAGAGATCGCTGTGTGTGGGGGGGTGGAGAGAGATTGCTGTGGGGAGGGGGGAAGAGTGAGATCGGGGTGTGTGGGGGGGGGGGGAGAGTGAGATCGCTGCGTGTGTGGGGGGGGGAGAGATTGCTGTGGGGGGGGGAGAGTGAGATCGCTGTGTGTGGGGGTGGGGGGAGAGATCGCTGTGGGGGGGGGAGAGTGAGGTCGCTGTGGGGGGGGGGAGAGTGAGATCGCTGTGGGGGGGGGGAAGAGATCGCTGTGGTGAGGGGGGAGAGTGAGATCGCTGGGTGGGGGGGAGAGATCGCTGTGGGGGGGGGGAAGAGTGAGATTGCTGTGTGGGAGGGGGAGAGATCACTGTGGGAGGGGGAGGAGAGTGAGATCACTGTGTGAGGGGGGGAGAGATCGCTGTGTGGGGGGGGAAGAGTGAGATCGCTGTGTGAGGGAGGGGGAGAGATCGCTGTGAAGGGGGAGAGAGATCGCTGTGAAGGGGGAGAGAGATCACTGTGTGTGGGGGAGGATAGATCACTGTGGGGGGGAGAGATCGCTGTGTGTGGGGGGGAGATCACTGTGGGGGGAGGAAGAGTGAGATCGCTGTGTGGGGGGAAGAGATCACTGTATGGGCGGGGGGAGAGATCACTGTGGGGAGGGGGGGTGGGAAGAGTGAGATCGCTGTGTGGGGGGGGGGCGGAGAGATCGCTGTGGGGGGTGGGAAGAGATCGCTGTGGGGTTGGGGGGAGAGTGAGATCGCTGTGTGGGGGGCGGACAAGTGAGATCGCTGGGGGGCGGGTAGAAAGCAAGATCGCTGTGGAGGGGGGGGGGGAGAGACCGAGATTGCTGTGGCGGGGCGGGTGCGGGGGGTGGAGATCACTGTATGGGGTGAGACAGACTGGGAGGTAAGATAAACTGGGGGGGGGGTGAAAGAGACTGGGGAGGGAGAGACTGGGGGGAGGATAGTCTGGGGGTGAGAGAGACTGGGGGGAGGAGAGACTTGGGGGAGGAGAGTCTGGGGGTGAGGGAGACTGGGGGGGTTGAGAGTCTGGGGGTGAGAGAGACTGGGGGGGGGAAGGAGAGACTGAGCAGAGGAGAGACTGGGCAGAGGAGAGACTGGGCAGAGGAGAGACTGGAGGGAGGAGAGTCTGGGGGATGAGAGAGACTGGGTGGAGGAAAGACTGGGGGTGAGAGAGACTAGGTGGAGGAGAGACTGTGTGGAGGAGAGAATGGGGGGTGAGAGAGACTGGGGGTGAGAGAGACTTGGGGGAGAAAAGACTGAGGTGAGAGAGACTGGGGGGAGGAGAGACTGGGGGGAGGAGAGATTGGGGGGGTAGGAGAGACTGGGGGGAGGAGAAACTGGGGGGAGGAGAGATTGGGGGAGAGGAGAGACTGGGGGAAGGAGAGACTGGGAGAGACGGGTGGTGGGGGTGAGAGAGACTGGGAGGGGTGAGAGACTGGGGGGTGAGTGAGACTACTGTGAGTGAGACTAGTGAGATAGACTAAAGGAGTAAATAAAGCTTTATTAGACCATTTATAGTATTGCCTAACTAGAAAATACTACTACCCATTTAAAAATATGGAGAACTATAAAGATCTGTGTAATATCAAACAAACATGTCAGATCTGTGTCCATACTGCCCACTTAAAATCCAGTAAGACCTGCTTTTCAGGGCAGTATTAAGGTTCAGTGGTAAACGGATCTTAATGATGAAAATGACATTTTGGGTGGTATTTGGGCGGTAATATATGGGCGGACAGTATCGAATAACGCCCGGTGGTAATGACTGTGGAATTTATCGCTGGACAGTAAATGGGTGGTAAATGGCGATTTGAGAGGGAACTTGTATTTCTGGGCAGTAACTGGGCAGTAACTAGGCGATTGGGAGGAAACTCTAGCCCTAATTCTCTTTTCTCTTGAAAAAAAAAGGCTGAGGGGTGACCTAATAGAGATCTTTAAAATTATGGAAGGTTTTGATACAGTGGATACAGAGAGAATGTTTCCACTTGTGGGGAAGAGCATAACTAGTGGCCACCAATATAAGATAGTCACCAAGAAATCCATGAGGGAATTCAGAAGAAAATTCTTTACCCAAAGAGAATGTGGAACTTGCTACCACAGTGAGTGGTTGAAGTGAGTAGTATAGATGTATTTAAGGGGAAGCTAGATAAGTATATGAGGGAGAAGGGAATAGAGAGTTATGCTGATAGATTTAGATGAGGAAAGACGGGAGGAAGCTCGAGTGGAGCATAAACGCGGCATGGATTGGTTGGGCCGAATGGTTTGTTTCTGTGCCGTATATCCGATGTAATTCTAATTACTGTTCCTTGTTAACATTTTGGGGGATTATGCCCTCGTACACTCCCTCCTTACTTTCATTATCCCTCTCTTCACCATTAGAGTATCTCACTGAGAAAGCTGCAGTTTAATTTAAGAGATGTAAATATGTTGGTACAGTAGGGGTGTTCTTCTGATCTTTTGGGGTGGAGTTGTCTAGTGAAGAGATCAGAATTTCAACTTTGCTGTTCTTTGTTAACATTGTTGGAGATTATGTAATTTATAAATCTGTAGCAGAGTCATTTTTGGTGTTTGATTTTAAAGTAGAAACAAGTTCTATTGTCCGCCATTGTTGTTTCTAACTATGCAGAACAAAATAGCATTCCAAATCAATTCCTTAACATTAGTTTTATGAAGCCAAATTAATAGCAGAGACAGCACAACAAGGGATTGTAAATGATCCAAACTGGGTATCAGCCTGTGAAAGATTTATTAACTCTAATTGAAGGGGCTTCTACTGTTCATTGCACTATTTTTGTTGTCATATTCATAAGTTAAATGCTTCCAAGTGCTAAAAGATACCACGAAAATAAAGTATAGCAATCAAGGGAAATATTGTGGTTGACTGGAGATGTTTTATTTTGGGGATTACATGAACTTTCTATGACAGGCTCAAAGGGTTAAGAGAGGTTGAACAAGTTAGAGATCAAAGCTGGAGAAGGGCCAAGGATATGTTGGAGAAGAGTCAAGCAGGTCTGAAGAAAGGCTGAAGGAGTCTATGTGGACTAAAATGCTGGTGAACTGAAAGATAGAGCAAGGTAGCATTTGAATGAGACTCAGGAAGTGTAGGATCTGAGTTTTAATTGTGATGTGAAGGTCAGACTTTCAGTGATTGCATATTTATTTAAGACAGATGGTTCAGAAGATGTCCTTCATTTGGGATGAAGCAATTTAATTTGTCTGATAAAGGACATGAGTCATCCATTATGAAAATTAATATTTGCATCTCTCATTTCCTTGAAATTAATTGCTGTAATTTTCAGACTGTGAAGGTGACAAATATGACGGATTAAATTTCACTTACAATTTCACAAATCTGTTTTAAATGGAGAACTTACAGATAAAAGCAAACCTACTGGAAACTAGTGGCTGCACTCTGTGTTTTAATTATCTGCGTAACAGAATAAAACATGGATATTTTAATTATTTTAAACATGCTTACTGATGCAACGATTTGACAAACTGTCATAAACCTAAATAATCCCTGGTAAGATTTCAGCTCCTAGCTGTGTCGAATTTCTTAGCGATGCTGATGAAAGTGAGTGATGCTGCAAAATAGACCTTGTGGCCTCATTAGCATATTTATGTCACATATGGGAAAGGTCAGATGCAATTTACAGCTTCCCCCACCCATTACCCGTCCATGCGCTGAAGATTGAATGACACTATAAATTCAGCAAGATTTACGAGTTAATCTGTTTTCATCAGTAATGATTTTTCGTTAGCAATAATCGCAGGATGCTAGTTTTCCATTTCAGTTTTCTTCCTATTTGGTGTTCCTTTACTGGTATTATTGGTAAGTACATATCAATTTATACTGCTAATAAGCTTAAACTCAGACTAGGAAAAAAAATTACCGATGGCATCAGTGTCACATTTTCATTCTCTACGTTATCTATTTGAGTAGCCTCTATGATTGATTAGTGTCTGCCTGTGTTGAATGGGGTGTAGCATTATAATATCAGGTCATCTCTACTGGGAAAGAAATAGGACTGCCTAAAATCATCTTATTTTTGACCTTTAATAGTCCTTGGAGAATGAAGACCTCTGTCTGGATTGAATTTGATCCAATGTCCAACAAAGGATGAGCTGAAGGCATGGCAAGCAGTCACCATTGCACAATTGAATTCACCTATACAATTCTAACACACCCATTCACTTAGCATCCTACTGATTGACCCATGTATTTGTATCGCCACCAAAGCTGTGGAGTAAGTTTATTGTTTGACCTGATCTTATTATAGCAGCCTAATATGGTACTTTTAAAATGTTTATTGCCAGAATACGCTTGGCGAATAACACTGCAGCAACAGCAATCATGCATTTGACACAAGAGTAAAATCAATTCAAATTTCTATGGCTAAAACGTGTAAAAATAGGCCAATCATCATAGAAATTTACAGCATGGAAGGATGCCATTTTGGCCCATCGTGTCCGTGCCGGCCATGTTAATCTTTGCCAAAAAAAGTCGTAAACAACCATGATTCTGCTACAGTGAGGGATTGGCAGACACAGAAGACAGAAATTGGTCCACAAATTGATCACAGAATCCTAGAAATGTACAGCACGGAAGGAGGCCATTTCGGCCCATCGTTTCCCAGCCTGCCGACAAAGAGCTATCCAGCCTAATCCCACTTTCCAGCTCTTGATCCGTAGCCCTGTAGGTTATGGCACTTCAAATGCACATCCAAGTACTTTTTAAATGTGGTGAGGGTTTCTGCCTCCACCACCCTTTCAGACAGTGAGTTCCAGACCCCCACCACCCTCTGGGTGAAAAAAATTCTTCAACCCCCTCTAAATCTCCTACTATTGGACTATTAGAATTTTCTCATCGTAAATGTTCCTCTGTTTTCATATTTTGTTTTGTTTACATCCATCGTGTAGGAAAGTAATTCATTTATATTATGTTCCATTTTATATTAAGCTCTATAGTTCACAATCTAAGACTGAAATTTTACGAAAGCGGCTGACAGTACTGTATGTCCATACAACAGTTAGCTAGTCTTCTTCGAGGCCAGCTTGCACATCTTTACATTTGGATTCACTTAGATTCAGTTCTCTTTTATGCCTTGCTAATACTAACCAGTAATGTTTTCTATACAGCTTTGAGACCAGAAGAAATCAGAAAGAAAATCTTAAGGTATGGATGCTTAGAGAATCAGGAACTTCTTGATAAAGGCTGATGAGAATTGGTACAAGTTCATATGAAACAATGGGCTGGATTTTGTGGTCAGTGGTGAATGAATGGTGCCAACCAGTAATTACACTTGTACTTGCCCATTGACTTTTTATGGTTTTTATACTGAAAGTTGCTGTCCGATTTACACGTTAATAATGGTGAGCGCTGTTAGTCTCACCATTATTTTAACCATAAAATCCGTCACAAAGTCATTAGAACATTAGAACATAAAAAATAAGAGCAGGAGTAGGCCATACGGCCCCTCGAGCCTGCTCCGTCATTCAATAAGATCACAACAGATCTTCAACCTCAACTCCACTTTCCCACCCGATCCCCATATCCCTTGATTCCCCTAGAGCCCAAAATTCTATCTATCTCAGCCTTGAACATACTCAACGACAGAGCATCCACAGCCCTCTGGTGTAGAGAATTCCAAAGATTCACCACCCTCTGAGCAAATAAATTTCTCATCAACTCAGTCTCACATGGCCGACCTCTTATCCTGAGACGACCCTATTTCTAGACCCTCCAGCCAGCTAAAACAGCCGCTCAGCATCTACCCTGACCAGCCCTCTCAGAATGAAAAGTATAAAAATGGCTGAATTGTAATGGGAGCTTGAGGAAGACGAAAGGGAAGGAAGAGATCGGGAAAGTTGAGCTCAACTGGCTGTAAATGTGCATCCTTCTGCAGCAGCATTTCATGTAATCTTGGTGTAGGCTGTGGGTATGACTGTTTCTTTAATCTTTAATAAACATCCACGTATTCGACTCGGTGTTTGAACTCATTCTTGGTACATAAACACAGCACTGCAGCCTTTGTTTATAATATTACAAAATTCACATGCTGAACAATTCCATACACCAGACACAGTATGAAAATGGTCATCCATAACATAAGCGTAAAATAGGAAAGCTATTGCAGACGATAGTAATACCCTGCATTTTGAATCATAATCAGCCCATAGAATTACAATCAAATTAAGTACAGTGAAAGTCACGCTGAGATTGCTGAGGATTAGCACGCCTTCACTGGCTTGTTCACTGTAACATAGTTTATATGTGATTACGAAAGCAAAGAGCTGAGTCTTTGTGCAGCGAGGTCGGTAACCTTACAGAATAAAGCTCACAGAGCAACATCACAGTCAATCTGTTTTGCCTGAGTTATTATCATGGTTTGCACAGTACCCAAGATTTGATCAACCACCACCCAATTCTGTTTACAGTTACCTGTAGTAGTTGCTGGCCTTCCAGTCTTTAAAGGGTAGTATCATCGGCAAAAAGGACAAAACAATGTTTGTTGATATTAGCAGGTTAAAGACAGGAAACAGATTTTGGCCAAGCATGTTTCCTTGTGAGAGGACGACACAAATATTACCAGAAGAGGGAGAGGTGATATTTCAGTCCCCTGAGGAAACCCATGTCCAATATATTAGTTCAGGAAACCATAGAAGCTTGCAGCAAGAAAGAGGCCAATTGGCCCATTGTGTTTGTGCTGACTCTTTGCTCGAGCAATTCAAAGTTAATTTGCCAGATATCCCACAAGTGGCCACTGAGTGTAAACATCCACATCAAAGACTGAAAGTGCAGGTGGAAGCACATTGAATAACTTTCAAAAGAGAATTGGATAAATACTTGAAAAGGCAACATTTGGTGGGCTGTGGGGAAAGAGCAGCAGGATGGGGCTGATTGGATTGCTCTATCAAAAAGCCGGCACAGGCATGATGGCTGAATGGCCTCCTCCTGAGCTGTACCATTCTACAGTTCTATCAGTTTGTCTATTCATTCTACAGATATTTGTTATCTTTAATCTCCTCTGTGTATTCTGCTCTGACTTTCAAATAAACTGTCAATGTATTTTACGTTCCAGCCTCCATGTCCCATCTGAATTCCGTTGTTTCATTCCAACTTTGCTATTTCTAAATCTCAACTGAAATAAAATAGCACTTTTTCCTCCAATAAAATATTTCTCCTTTATCTGTTTCATGCTGCTTGTTACATTGGTAAAATTGACGTCCTACACATACTCTGAATCTTTCAGGTAATTCAAACAATAATCCATCATTTTGTATGATTAAATATTAGTCACAAAACTGTATATCATTACTCCATTATTTGCATATATTTTGACAACACAGTTGAATAGGATGCCAACTCCTACAAACAGTCAGGGAATATTCAACGTAACTTTAGGTTAGGCTGTGTCAGCTGTGGCTCAGTCTCTGAGTCAGAAGGTTGTGGGTTCAAGTCCCACTCCAGGGACTTGAGCACACAAATTTAGGCTGACACTCTAGGGGAGTGCTGCACTGTCGGAGGCACCGTCTTTCGGATGAGACGTTAAACCGAGACCCAATGTGCTCTCTCAGATGGATGTAAAAGATCCCCTGGCATTATTTCGAAGAAGAGCAGGGGAGTTATCCCCGGTGTCTTGGCCAATATATTTATGTCTCAATCAACATAACAATAACAGATTATCTGGTCATTATCACATTGCTGTTTGTGGGAGCTTGCTGTGCGCAAATTAGCTGGCACGTTTCCCATATTACAACAGTGACTACACTCCAAAAGTACTTCATTAGCTGTAAAGCGCTTTGAGATGTCCAGTGGTCATAAAAGGCGCTATATAAATGTAAGTCTTTCTTTTACCTCACAACAGTCAGAATGTTCGGAGGAAATCCTATTTAAATTATCCACAGTTTTATAAAGGTATTTGGTAAACTCAACTGGTTCACTAATGTCCTTTAGGGTAGGAAACCTGCCGCCCTTACCCAGTCTGGCCTTTATGTGACCTCAGGTGGTTGACTCTTAACTGCCCAAAAAAGCTGCTCGGTGGTATCCAGAGCATCTAGGGATGGGCGATAAATGACGGCCTTGCCAGCGACATCCACAAACAGAGAATGAATAATAAAATAAAGGTGAAAGATTACTTGCTGAGAACAGCAATGTGTGGTCGACATGAACAGTTAGTTACACAAGAATTCATGGATCCTATGTGCACTGTTAAAGATCTGCACCTTAGCAAGGGATGAGCGGTTGACATTTCAAGTATTATAAGTTTTTTTTCTGAAATTATTGTTGTGCAATATAACATCAATATTATACATATGAATGGATATTTGCTAACTTTAATTTGATGTCACCCTCAGTAGCTGTTGTGGATAATTTAGAATGTCCTCCGAAAGCATGATTTTTGTCGTTCTTCAATCTAACGCATTAAAATGTCGAAAGACTTTGGAAATTAAATAGACAACTGGGATTAAGTGACATTACTTTAAAATTGACCAGACCACTATTTAATCTGAATGTTTCAGCTTTACTAAAGCTTCTGCATGCCCACATTTGAAATCTATTAAATGGCAAATATGTATTTTAATTCCATTTTCTCATCCATTTCTCACGATATTTTTAGTTTTGTTTTTATTTAAATTATGTCCTACTAATTGCGGTGGACAATGTTCGCAGACAGTAGATTAACATGTTTGTATATCTTCAACACAAACCTGTTCATGAGCGGAACTGATCATTAGCAAACCAGCCGTATAGTGTGCTATGGTGGCAATGTGAAGTGATTTAGATTCTGTATTGACACAAGTGTCTACTGTAACACTGGAGTGAAATCAGCCAGATTGAATTCTGGTAAGCTGTGCGAGACTACCAAGAGAAAACAGTCTCACATAGCTTTGTCTTTGGACCAGGCTGCAGTATAACTACATCCCGATGATGCTCACTGTGAGCAGATTGCTTGCTTTTGGAGTTTCCTTTAAACAGAAACAGAGATCAGCTGATGTGCCTGTTAAATGCGATGAATTTGTTGCTGATCTATTAAAATCTAAGGTATTTCATGCATTTCCTGATATTAAACTAAGAACGACAATGTCAGGATGTGAAAAGTGGAACTCCCGCAATTCACAGACCGTCACCAGTGCAACGCGATTAACCTTTAATTGAAACAATGTTTAGTTGCTGACTCGCTCACAGCAAAGATCTATCCAGTCAGACTCGGCAGTGAGTTTAGGAAAGATGAGAAGTTGAGTGTTGTTAAAATTTCGCATGCTCTTACAAAGATGGATTCATCTAAAACTAGGGAAGGTTGAAGAACAGCTGGCTGGTAATAGATTCTGAATTCACTGCTTCAATTTACAATGTTAGTCTAGGACACAAAATAGGAAGTTTGTATTGTGAAAAGAAAAACTGCCGAGGAGAGCTGGACATCATGGTGACGTGATATACAATGAACATGGGGCTAGAATTTCCTATCAGCCCGCCAGCGCCCGATTGCCGCCCAACAGACCGCTAAGACTGGGAAGATTATCGTCAGTGAAAACTTCCCCCAAAAATAAAAAAATCCGCCGAGTGAAAAACAGGGGCCTTGCACCCTCATTCTGGGCAAAAAAGTGAAATTTAGGGTAGATTGGGCGGTTCCTAAACAAAATGAGCGATAAATTAAAAAAATCAATAAAAATTGACCCTGAGGCTGCGGGTTGGACCCAGCAGCAGAAAAATAATAAAAATAATTTTTCAAAAATCACCTAAAAAATCCAAAAAACATTCCCAAGACCCTTTTAAACTAAATAACCACAACAGATTTTTTAAATAATTAGTAAAAAACCAATTACTAACCTTTTTCTTGCAGAGGTACTCACCTACTGCCCAGCTCTGCTGATCCCCGTGGGTGTTTTTTTCCTACTTACCTACGGGTCACTGCTGAGCCAAATATCGCGCCAGGGCGATCTGAGGATGGTGCATGCCGGCGGTCTGCCCACCGGCAGTACCTTGAAACCGCCAGCGCAATTCAGCTGGGGAATTTTCCACTTACCTAATTAGCACCCACAATGGCCAATACCGCCCAGAAACTGGACGGTAAGCCTTTGGAAATTCCAGCCCTCGGGACTTTCATGGCTCAACACCCATTTTCATGATCCAAAATGATGTCGTTTTATCCCAGTTTGATGAAACACTTGGACAATAGGAATTATTGTAATAATAACTGAAGTGATCCAACCCATTAAAAGAATAGCATTTTACATGCATCTGATAATAGAATTTAACTCAGCCATCATCTGGGAGCATCAAACTAATCGCGATTGAAATTCCAATGCTTTTTGAGGTTAATTTGCATGTAATACGCCACACTAATGACGCTGGTGATCTATTGTGGCATCCAGTCATTAGGAAACTAAAAGAGCAACTGATGGTGTATCTGTGAGAATGGATATTCCAGTTAACAATTCTACTGACCTGGTTCACTATATAACCATGCTTCTCCACAGAGTAAACTAGAATCCCAAACCATAACTCATTTATTTGTCAGATTAGAATCTTTTTTTAACATTTACCCACCTTAACTTTAGTTCCATTTTAGTTCAGTTGGTGAATCCAATACTAATCTGGATTGTCCATAACAGACCAGAAACAACAAAAACAGTAACTTGCACCTTTAATGTAGAAAAAACATCCCAAAGTGCTTGACAGATATATAATCATACACAAGTAGGCATTGAGCCAAAGCAGGATAAATTAGGAGGGGTGAGCAAAAGCTTGGTCAAAGAGGTAGGTTTTAAGGAGAGTCTTAAAGGAGCAGAGGGAGGTGGGAAGGGTTTAGAGAAGGAATTCTAGATGGCAGAGTCGAGGCGGGTCATGCCACAGTCACCAATCATGGGGTTAACGGAGGTGGGCGACGGGGGCAGGAGTGGGGGGAGAGGTGTTGGGGGGGGTTGAGGGAATGCACGGGAAATTAGAGTTGGAGGAACAAAGTGTTTGGGGGCATCTTAAGGCTGGGGGAGGTTACAGAGATGGGGAAATGCAAGACCATGAAGACATTTAAATATGAGGCTGAGGATTTTAAATTGGAATCATTGGGGACCTGTAGCCAACATTGGCCAGCAAGAACAGGGTGGGTAAGGATACGGACAGCAGAGCTTTGGATAAACTGAAGTTTACAGAGAATTGAGGATAGTTGGCCAGCCAAGGAGCATTCGAATAGTCGAGTTTGGGCAGAGATGGGCAATGTTACAGAGGAGGAAAGAGTTGATCTTTGTGATGGAGTTGATCTTTGGGATCAGAAGCTCAGCTCAGGGATGATTCGGGACTTGAGGTTGTGAATAGTCTGATTCAACATCTGGTTCAACCTAAGACAGTAGCTGGGGTGCAGGGTATGGAGGGGTAATCGGAGGATGGAATTGGTAACAGGAGTACAGAGTTTGTGCTGGGAGCCGAAGATGCTGTCTTCGCTTTTCTCAATGTTTAGCTGAAGGAAATTGTGACTCATAAATATTCAAATTCCCTTTTGTGCTGAGTACACTCTCGGCTGAAGTGGAAGTTGGAACTCTATAATTGGCCTCAGGAGGGGAAAATTGGCTGCGTCTGATCATTATCTCAATAAACCACTTTTACCTTGTGTGAGATCCATGCTAGTCCCATCGGTCTCATCCAGCTAACGGAAAACCCAATGTAAAATTGCAGGGACTTACTAAAATAGATGGCTTTCCTGGCCATTGGTTTTAGCAAGTGCTGGCTGTTTTACATTGAGCTTACCATCAGCTGAACAAGATCCACACTCTCGGGAATCTATGGCTCTAGTGCAGGTCTCACACAATGTAAGACAGCTGAACATTTGTTGGAAACTTCATGGGTGTGAATGACAGGATCATACTTGGTGACAACTCATCTTACAGTCGAATAGTCCACCGATATTCAATGTCTAGGTTTCACTTATGAAGAATAGGCATTCGAACAAGGCCTCAGAAGACAGCTGGTGCCTATAGAACCATACAGGTGTCAGCTGTGGCCCAGTGGTAGCACAGTTACCTCTGAGTCAGAGGGTTGTGAATTCAATTCCCATCCCAGAGACTTTAGCACAAAATCTAGGCTGACACTCTAGTGCAGTACCTGAGGGAGTATCAGCCGTCTTTTAGATGAGACATTAAACCGAGGCCCCATCTGCCCTTTCAGGTGGATGTAAAAGATCTCATGGCACTTTTTGAAGAAGAGCAGGGGATTTCTCCCTGGTGTCCTGGCCAATATTTACCCCTCAACCAACATCACCGAAACAGATTATCTGGTCATTATCACATTGCTGTTTGTGGAAGCTTGCTGTGTGCCAGTTGGTTGCTGCATTTCCTACATTAGTACAGTGACTACACTTCAAAAGTACTTCATTAGCTATAAAGCACTTTGGGACGTCCTGAGGTCATAAAAGGCGCTACATAAATATAAGTCTTTCTTTCATACCTCAAGCCAGTGCCTATAGGAGAGGTGAATTTGTTTTCTTTAAATGAATTAAAAAAACAGCCTGCATTCAAAGCAGACATCTGGGAGAATCAGATTTACTATAATTGATTTTACTGGAAGTCTAATTCAGTCCCCTGTGAATTATAAATATAGATCCAATTTAGAGTTCAAATGGATTTTTTCAAAAAATTCACCAGAATGTTTTAAACATGTTCAGCCGATTCCTGTCTTGTGTAATGCACTTTGTAATGTGTCCCCATCTTATAAATTATATTCAAAGAATGCAGTGCTTGCAGGGATAAAAACGCACACAGCTGTTTTCCAACCATCGCCCACAACAGTGGTGGGATTATTTGATCTTCACGTGACTGTGACTGCTGTGACTGAACACTGAAAATAATCCCAGAATACAAACATGCAGGAAAAACAGGAAAATGAAACTATTGAACTCCTTTCTACTCATGATTAACTTCAAGGGAATAGCAGGGATTAAATTAAACATCTGCATTCGAAACATCAAAACATTTTGTTTCTGGAAGTTTAAAAAAAACTTGACAGTCAACTATTATTCATCCTGACCTTTACTGTGCAGTTTTACAGTTCAACGTGCATCCTTTTCTTTACAGTGTACCTCATGCACATGACTGGAGTCCTTGTTGATCTTTACTATTTGCCAAAGCATTGGATAGTGCACTAGTGATGGTGGCTCTGTTGCTACTTTGGACTCAATTTTCCCCGGTCATTTGCGCCGTTTTTTTGGCGCGCGCCATTTTTTTCGGCATATTTTTTTTCCAAGTTTCCCCCTGCGTCGGCGTAACTGACTTAGTTATGATTTTTCTAGCCCAGTTTTCTTTTACGTCATGGGGGCGCCATGTCTGCATTCCTTCATGTCTGCATCGGTTTTTAATTTTTTTCGCAGTTTGGCCAACATTTTTTCCTCCTAGGCCGGCGTATCTGGCCACTCCCGAAAAACCTTCTGGGCACTTAAGAAAACCAGCGCACATTGCTGAAAAACGCCATTGTTTTTAAATCGAAGATTTTGGAGGGAGTCAAGAACACTCTCAAAATCAATAATAAATTTCAACCTTTTTTACCTGTCAACGTAGTAAATGTAAATTTGTTGGATTTCAGAAGTTTTCTCATTTTTTTACTCACTCACATGCCACCAGCGAATGTCTTGAAGCAGGGCTGGCGGAGCATAGCTTTGGCCGGCAGAATCAGCCCCACGCCCGGACACGGGGGCTTGAAGCTCAGCTAGAAAACAAGTCGTGGTGGGGAGGGGTCGGGAGGGGCGGAGGGGGGCGGGAGTGAGAGAGAGAGAGAGAGAGAGAGCAAGGTGCCAATTGGAAGGCTTCGAGCCCGGGGAGCGAGGTGCCAATCAGAAGACTTCTGCTAAAGACTGCAATGAGTGGGGGGGGGGGGGGGGCGGGGGGTGGGGAGGTGGAGGAGAGAGAAGGGGAGAAGTCACAAGACTGCAATTAGTTAGGGGGGGTGGAGAAGAGAAGTCACATGATTGCAATTAGTTAAGGGGGGGAGGGGGGTGGAGAGAGGAGAAGTCACAAGACCTTGGGTGTAGTCCATCGATACAGACCTTGGGGAGAGAGAGAACTGTGAACCTGTCCTGCCCGTCTGCTTTCCTGCCGCTTTGAGCTTCTTTCAAAGGTTAAATTTAAGTATGGGGGTAATACTGACAATGCCATACCTGTCAAAGCCTTCTGCATCAAGGTGTTAAGTAGGAGATAATTAATTTGACTTCATCGTATCAGGAACATCAGAGCCCGTAGGGTGCTGGGCAGCAGGCCTTACCCACCTCGGGTATATCGAGACAGGCGTTCGTACCGCCACCTGAGTGATGCAGATTGTGTCAGAAGGCTGCGTTTCTGCAAAGAAGTTGTAACAGAGATCTGTGAAAGCAGACCTGCAACCTAGAAGCATCAGGACGATTGCTTTGTCAGTTGAAGTGAAGGTTACAGCTGCACTTTCATTCTATGCCTCCAGATCGTTTCAAGCTACAACTGGGGATGTGTGCGCCATCTCTCAACATGCAACACGTGTCTGCATTCGCTAGGTCACGGCTGCACTGTATGGGTGGAGGAATGACTACATCAAGTTCCCCATGACCGCCCAGGCAATGTGTGCCATGGCTGTGGGCTTCTCCAGGATTGCTGGCTTCCCAAAGTACAGGGCTGCATTGATTGCCTTGTGAGCATCTTTGGAGGATTCCGAAATGTACAGGAACAGAAAAGGCCACCACGCCGTGAATGTGCAGCTTGTCTGTGACAACATGTATTGCATCATGTCAGTCGATGCAGGATACCCTGGGAGCACCCATGATGCATTCATTCTGCGCGAGAGCATTATATCTGCATGTTTCAGCAGGAGCAACCAGAAGGGCAGAGCTGGCTACTGGGAGACAAAGGGTAGGCCACCTGGCTCATGACACCCCTACGCATAACCCGGACGGAAACTGACCGTGAATACAACATGTCACACATTGCGACTTGCAGCATCATAGAGAGGACCATTGGCATCTTGAAACAGCGTTTCCGATGCCTGGACCATTCCGGAGGCTACTTGCTGTATTCCCCTGAGATTGTCGGTCAGTTTACTGCTGCATGCTGCATGCTGCATAATTTAGTCACCATGAGGCAGCAGCAGCTCGCAGTTGAAGACCCACCTGCAGTGAGAGTGGCTGATGATAATGATGTGGAAGATGCAGATGATGAGCAGGAGGAGGAGGACGATGAGGATGAGGAAGCCATGCAACTACCTGAACCTGGAGCATGATGGCGGAGGAGGGTGGACCTTTATCGATTGCTTGAGGGCCACGATGAATTTGCAGGACTTACCCTCTCCCTCGAGTGTGGGCCCAACTTGTGCATTACTGATTGCTTTTTTCCAGACAGGACCCATCAAAGCAGCGACCCTCTCTTCCAAGGGTGTCAGTGGGTGCACATTTGCCGGGCCTCCCCCTGCTCGAGTTCTTTCTCTTTTATTATGTGCCACCTTCCTCTGCAAAGATGAAAACATAACTTTTTAAAGAGGGTGTCTTTCTGCTGGCTGAGACATATACAGCTGGTCATATTTAAAACGCAATTCCATTGAATAAATGATAATATTACATACACTAACTACTTGACCAAGGTCCTGCCAATTCTTTTTACACTGGCCTCCAGATCTCATGGTAGTCACCATTGCACAGTAATCTTCTGCAACTTGGTTCCAGTGTTTCTTCATTTCTTTGGGTGGAACTTTTATGTGACCTCTGCTGGTGTCCAGCTCCTGCCATCTGTTCTCAATCAAAGTAACTAGTGCCTCCACTTCATCCTGCAAGGAGTTCTAGGTCCTTACACCACTTTGCATCTTGTACTACTGCAGCTGTGATTTTTCCAATGTTCTTACACAGCACTCTATGTTCTCACACACACAACTGACTCTTTAAAAATGGCCGATTGCCAACTCGAGCTGTACTGAGCATGCGCGTCCATTGCAACGACGTCAAAAATGTAACTTTTTTTTCCGCGCATGTGCAGAAGGTGCGGCATTGGTTTTTGGCACAGACAGCAGGTTCCACCCCCTGAGGCGACTGAATAAGCTGCGCGCCGCCAAATTCAAATTATACATCGGGGAAACTTTGGCACATTATTTCTGCTGCATTTCTGGCTTAGAAAAATGGGTGTAACTCTGGCAATACGCCAGAAAACGTGCTTGGGGAAAATTGAGCCCATTGTAACTATAAATAGAATCATAGAATCATAGATATTTATGGCCCATCGTGTCCACGCCAGCTGACAAAGAGCTATCCAGCCTAATCCCACTTTCCAGCTCTTGGCCGTAGCCTTGTAAGTTACGGCACTTCAAGTGCATATCCAAGTACTTTTTAAACGCTATGAAGGTTTCTGCCTCTTCCACCCTTTCAGGTAGTGAGTTCTAGTACCCCACCACCCTCTGGGTGAAAAAGGTTCTCCTCAACTCCCCTCTAATCCTTCTAACAATTACTTTAAATCTATGCCCCATAGTTATTGACCTCTCTGCTAGGGGAAATAGGTCCTTCCTATACACTCTATCTAGGCCCCTCATAAATGTATTCACCTCAATCAAATTTCCCCTCTATTCCAAAGAAAAATATTGGTGAGGGGAGAGCAGGCTGTTTGACTGGAACTATAACTCAAAACAAAAATATATTATTAAAATTGGGTTTAAATATACAATAGAAAGAATAAAAATGGCTCTTAATTGCCCACTCAGCCAGCGCAATTTCCCTAGAAGTGCATCAGAATCCGCATTTACATAATCAGTGTTTCTGCTACACTTCTGGAGCAGTTACAGTGGTGGAATGGGTGCAGCTCCCAGGAAACTCCCGGCGTATAATTTCACTGAAGTTAATCCTAAATGACAAAGGTACAAAAGAATTAGCTTAACTGGCAAGAGCTGGGGTCCTTAATATATATATTTTCTGTAACTTGTTTGTTAATTATTTTTTAATTCTATATTACCGCTCTGGTGTCCCTATAAACATACACCTTCCTCAGTTTAAATGTAACATTGAATATATGTTCTTAGCTCTATCGATAACTAATAGGATGAGTGTCAAAGTGGTTTGTGATGATTTTCCCTCGCTGTGAGGAAACAGCTGGCAATTCACTGTGTGTGTGTGTGTGACTGCAGAGCAATCCCATGCCCTGACACTACCCATCACTCAGCCACTTCCATCTACAGAGATTTCTAATATGTGCAGTCCGTAGTATTTTGGGGTATTCTTCCACAGAGTGTATGGAAATATTGCATATGCCACATACGGGAAAATGTTCCAACTTTACGCTGTTGGTCGGGAGCCTTGCCCACTAGCAGCATGATTTTCTGCCCATATAAATTAAAATCATCTATGCACACTGTATTCCCAAATTTCTCACTAATAATGATACACACTAATAATGGGGAAGTTCCCTGGCGGGAATGAGGTCAGAAATTTTCCCCATAATTAAACTAATTACTCATAAATGTTCATGTTTTAATAGGTCTATATATTAAGCCCTTTTTCTATAACCCAATGAAACTAAAGGTGCTGTGGTATCATTGAACTAAGTACATCTTAAATTGTCAAATTAAACCCTGGTGATAACTGCCACGGCTAACCCTGAAACACATGAGCCTCACAGGCAGGAGGGAATCTCTGGGCATTTTGGCTCGAAGTTTTGAATGGTTCTGGAATGCAATGCAATATTTATACATAAAGTAATATGATTTTTGGTTGTGAAAGTACAAACAGTATCACTGGAATAAATAGAGAATAGTCTCTTTTAGGGTCTCAGATGGTGTTATTTGAGGCTAGAGATGAAAATATAGTTTTGAAATCACTTTGCAGCATCTTTTATTTCAAACATTGTATGATCTGGAGCTTTTGGTCTTATTCCATTTTGGGTCTGGTGTACGGGCAGCACTGAGTTTCATAGTAGGTGCCAAGCCAGAGTACTCCATGCTGGAGTTCTTTGAGGATGTAATGAGCAGAGTAGATAAGGGGGAACAAGTAGATGTGGTGTATTTGGATTTCCAGAAGACATTCAATAAAGTGCCACGTAAGAGGTTACTGCACAAGATAAAAGTTCACGGGGTTGGGGTAATATATTAGCATGGATAGAGGATTGGCTAACTAACAGAAAACAGAGAGTCGGGATAAATGGGTCATTTTTCAGTTGGCAAACAGTGACTAGTGGGGTGCCGCAGGGATCGTTGCTGCGTCCTCAACTATTTACAATCTATATTAATGACTTGGATGAAGGGACCGAGTGTAATGTAGTGAAGTTTGCTGATGATACAAAAGATGGACGGGAAAGCAAATTGTGAGGAGAACACAAAAAATCTGTGGAGGGATATAGGGCTAGACTTTCCACTTTTGTGCAGATCGTCCAAAAATGGGCATTATTTCCAGCGTGGGTGGATTATCGCCGGATTATCGCCAATTTTTAAAACCCCGACTTTCCATTTTATAAAATGGGCATTAAAGTGAGCAATCTGAAATGGACGCTATCATTAAAAATGTTGACCTTCTGCCAAAAGTGTCGGCGTCCATAGCAACGGCATGGCAACGGTCGTTTCTGGTGTTTCAGGAGGTCAGGGGTCATCATTACATGCGCAGAAGAGGAGAGAGAGAGAGAGGGAGCAGAGAGGAACTGAAAGGATGTGTGGGTGTGGTGTGTGCTTGTTTGGCTATTTTGGGAGGTAGGAGGGAGATTTTCCAGCAGCAAAAAGAATTCAGAGCACAAATTACGTTGGTCCCACGGAGTTTTTTGCGGAGTTTTTTTATACAATGGAAGGGATGGAGAAGATGACACAGCACATTTTGGAGACTGACGCTGACGAAAGCAATGAGGTGGGAGAGGAACAATTGGGAGGACAAAAAAGAGCGAGGAGATTCTCGGACGAGGCAAATGCCTCCCTCCTGCAGGAGGTCGAGTCACGCTGGGGTCAATTAACCCAGGGTGGGCGTGGGAAGCCCACCCCAAAGGTGTACCAGAGGATATGGGCCGACATAGCCGAGGTGGTCTTGTCAGCGACCAACGAGGTGCGTGAGGGTAACCAATGCTGCAAGCGCTGGAACGACCTTGTCGGGTCCGCCAGAGTAAGTATTACATTTATTTACATGTACGTATATATTTATATAATTGGAATTGTAAGTGTAATGAGTGATTAAAATCAGATGTGATGTCTTGCACTTATACAGGGAATGTTTTACTCAAAGCCTGCGTTCACGGTGTACGTTTTTAGGTAAAGAATGATAATTTTCATAATAATCATGATTACATCTGTCGGTTATGCATTGGATCAGTCTCTATGACAATACCTAGCAATTATGTCATGCAATGATCCCATGCCATGTCGTGCTGGTGTTACCTTTTACAGAAGAAGCTTTCGAAGAATAGAGCCAGCAGAGGCGAATGGGTTACGGGTCATCAGCGACCTCACCAACATTGAGGAGCGGGTGCTGGCACTAGTGGGGAGCCACCCCCGGTCGGCCATGCAAGCAGCTGCAGAACCTGATGTGATGCCACGTGAGTAAAATATATACCATTGTGTAATGTAAAGTCAATAGATGCCACACCCACTCATATCCGACCAATAATATATGGTAGATGAATGAAAAAAGCGTTCTCTAAATAATGATGGCCTCATGAGAATCATTGCAATGCAGAATTTGGTGATGGTGATGATCTTGATAGTAGTGGTGCTTTTGTCGTGCATATGCTGTGTGTAGCGCTGGAAACGTCTTGTGACCCTAGCACTCCCTTTTCCTCTAATAACCTCATTTATGTTTTGTAGCTCAGCCAGCAACGCGGCCCAAGGCAAGACCACTGAGCTCAGAAGGTGGGGGCGCAAGGCCGGACTCACCGGACAATCCTCCAGCTGGTACTGAGGAGCTACAATTCTCGCCCGTGAATCTGCCGGGTCCCTTCTCCATCGATGACAATGCAGACTTTGAGGAACCTGCATCACCAAGCTCCATAATGCAGTCCACACCAAAAGACATCTAGTTCTCCTGCGCCCAGTCCCACCTCCACCGTAGGGCCCAAGTACCTTGCCACAGGGCACTCGAGGTGTCTCCAGGATGGCGCCGACCAAGTGGAGGCTGGTTCGACATGGCAAATCTGCTCTACGAGCAGTATATCTGAGTGGGGACATGGGAAACTTATCCAGGAGGAATGTTGACATAAGTCAGCAGATCCTACAGACAATGGGGTCATATCCCAACAGCTGGCCAGCATGTCCGCCACCATGATGAAGTACATGCCGCGGATGGCGGAGGCCCTGGAGGTGATAGTCAGGAACACTGATGGCAGAGGCCTCCCAGTGGTCCCGGAGCATGGCACTGCACCCCAAGGTGCTGCACCCCCATTGCTAATGACACATGAGAGCCAGGAGGAAGATCTTGCTTCTGGCTCGGAGCACGTTCCCACCTCGGGACCATCCTCTCCCGTATCCGTCCAACCAGCGGTTCTGTCGTCATCCCCCCCAATGAAGCAGTGCCTGAGGAGCTCCTCAGCCAGGCAGCTTGGAGCTAGGAGGGGAAGGGGTAGAGGTGGGGAGGAGAAGCGGGGGGGTGGGGGAAGGAAACTGAGGTGCATGGCCACAGGTGTTGTCGTGGTCATATTTTTATGTTGTTTTAGCTATTTTGTTGGGAGGTTTGTGGGAAGGGGGAGGGGGCTATCATGCTGGTTTGCATTTGTGTTCTGTGTTGTTGGAAATGTTAACCATTTGATTGATGCAAATGTCCTAAATTTGTTGTGGGGTGGGGTGGGAGTGGGATGGGGTGTTTTTTACAGTCATAATTATGATTTCATACAAATGTTCTCATTAAATGTTTTTTATTTAACATAACCTTTTTGCGCATTGGCTCAGATAGCTGCACCGTTACACACTGGTGATTCCTTAACATGAAAGGCGATAATTAAACTTAACTTGAATCAACTTAAACTTTAATTGTCACTGAGGTGATGCCCACCATTGATGTATGAGCTGCAGACACAGCAGTGTTGCAGCTTTGAAAATACCACCAACGTTATTTCAAGCAAAGCGTTCATTTATGAGCTGCGGACATAAGAGTCTTGCAGCTATGTAGCCACCACGGGCCTTTTCCTGCGATCTAGAGGGGGGCAGGGGCATGGTTTAATCGTCAGCCTGATTGTCTGGCCCGAGGTCAGCATCCACCTCGTTGTCCTCCTCTTCCTCTCACCTGAGGTGGACCGGCAGTCCCTTCTGGCAATTCTTGTCCCCTCCTGATAGCCAAGTTGTGCAGCATGGAGCACACCACCACGAATTGAGCTACCTGTTCAGGCATCTAAAGTGCTGCTTAAGCACTCCAATGGTTTGCTCCATGATGTTGCGTGTTGCTCTGTGGCTCTCATTGTATCGCTTCTCGGCTTCTGTCTGGGTGTTATGCAGGGGGGTCATAAGCCAGGTGGTGAGGCCATATCCTTTGTCACCAAGCATCCAGCTTGACCTTGTGGCTGACTGGTAAACAAGACAAATTTAGGGAGCTAGGAGCTAAATTAAAAAGTAGGACCACAAAGGTAATAATCTCAGGATTGCTACCAGTGCCACACGCTAGTCAGAGTAGGAATCGCAGGATAGCTCAGATGAATACGTGGCTTGAGGAGTGGTGCAGAGGGGAGCGATTCAAATTCCTGGGACATTGGATCCGGTTATGCGGGAGGTGGGACCAGTACAAACAGGACAGTCTGCACCTGGGCAGGACCGGAACCAATGTCCGAGGGGGAATGTTTGCTCGTGCTGTTGGGGAGGGGTTAAACTAATATGGCAGGGGGATGGGAACCTTTGCAGGGAAACAGAGGGAAATAGAATGGGGGCAGAAGCAAAAGATAGAAAGAAGAAAAGTAAAAGTGGAGGGCAGAGAAACCCAAGGCAAAAAGCAAAGGGCCACATTACAGCAACATTCTAAAGGGTCAAAGGATGTTAAAAAGACAAGCCTGAAGACTCTGTGCCTCAATGCGAGGAGTATTCATAATAAGGTGGATGAATTAACTGCGTAGATACCTGTTAATGGATATGATGTAATTGGCATCACAGATACATGGCTCCAGGGTGACCAAAGCTGTGAACTCAACATCCAGGAGTATTCAACATTCAGGAAGGATAGACAGAAAGGAAAAGGAGATGGGGTGGCGTTGCTGGTTAAAGAGAAAATTACGCAATAGTAAGGAAGGACATTAGCTTGGATAATGTGGAATTTGTATGGGTGGAGCTGCGGAATACCAAAGGGTAGAAAACGCTGGTGGGCATTGTGTACAGACCACTAAACAGTAGTAGTGAGGTTGAGGATGGCATCAAACAAGAAATTAGGGATGTGTGTAATAAAGGTACAGCAGTTATCATGGGTGACTTTAATCTACATATTGATTGGGCTCACCAAACTGGTAGCAATGCGGTGGAAGAAGATTTCCCGGAGTGCATTAGGGATGGTTTTCTAGACCAATATGTCGAGGAACCATTCGGGGGCTGGCCATCCTAGACAGGGTGATGTGTAATGAGAAAGGACTAATTAGCAAGCTTGTTGTGTGAGGCCCCTTGGGGAAGAGTGACCATAATATGGTAGAATTCTTTATTAAGATGGAGAGTGACACAGTTAATTCAGGAACTAGGGTCCTGAACTTAAGGAAAGGTAACTTCGATGGTATGAGACGTGCATTAGCTAGAATAGACTGGTGAATGATACTTAAAGGGTTGATGGTGGATAGGCAATGGCAAACATTCAAAGATCACATGGATGAACTTCAACAATTATACATCCTGTCTGGAGTAAAAATAAAATGGGGAAGATGGCTCAACCGTGGCTAACAAGGGAAATTAAGGACAGTGTTAAATCCAAGGAAGAGGTATATAAATTGGCCAGAAAAAGCAGTAAACCTGAGGACTGGGAGAAATTTAAAATTCAGCAGAGGACAAAGGATTTAATTAGCAGGGGAAAAATAGAGTATGAGAGAAAGCTTGCTGGGAACATAAAAACTGACTGCAAAAGCTTCTATAGATATGTGAAGAGAAAAAGGATTAGTGAAGACAAACAGATTTGCAGTCCCTTGCAGTCAGATTCAGGTGAATTTATAATGGAGAACAAAGAAATGGCGGACCAGTTGAACAAATACTTTGGTTCTGTCTTCACGAAGGAATACACAAATAACCTTCCGGAAATACGAGGGTACCGAGGGTCTAGTGAGAAGGAGGAACTGAAGGAAATCCTTATTAGGCGGGAAATTGTGTCAGGGAAATTGATGGGATTGAAGGCCGATAAATCTCTGGGGCCTGATAGTCTGCATCCAGAGTACTTAAGGAAGTGGCCCTAGAAATAGTGGATGCATTGGTGATCATTTTCCAACAGTCTATTCCGTCTGGATCAGTTCCTATGGACTGGAGGGTAGCTAATGTAACATCACTTTTTAAGAAAGGAGGGGGAGAAAAAACGGATAATTATAGATTGGTTAGCCTGACATCAGTAGTGGGGAAAATGTTGAAATCAATTATTAAAGATGAAATAGCAGCGCATTTGGAAAGCAGTGACAGGATCGGTCCAAGTCAGCATGGATTTATGAAAGGGAAATCATACTTGACAAATCTTCTAGAATTCTTTGAGGATGTAACTGGACAAGGGAGAAGCAGTCGATGTGGTGTATTTGGACTTTCAAAAGGCTTTTGACAAGGTCCCACAAAAGAGATTGGTGTGCAAAATCAAAGCACTTGGTATTGGGTGTAATGTACTGATGTGGATAGAGAACTAGTTGGCAGAGAGGAAGCAGAGAGTCAGGATAAACGGGTCCTTTTCAGAATGGCAGGCAGTGACTAGTGGAGTGCCGCAGGGCTCAGTGCTGGGACCCCAGCTATTTACAATATACATTAATGATTTAGATGAAGGAATTGAGTGTAATATCTCCAAGTTTGCAGATGACACTAAGCTGGGTGGTGGTGTGAGCTGTGAGGAAGACGCTAAGAAGCTGCAGGGTGATTTGGACAGATTAGGTGAGTGGGCAAACGCATGGCAGATGCAGTATAATGTGGATAAATGTGAGGTTATTCACTTTGGTGGCAAAAACGCAAAGTAAGAATATTATCTGAATGGCGGCAGATTAGGAAAAGGGGTGGTGCAACGAGACCTGGGTGCCATGGTACATCAGTCATTGAAAGTTGGCATGCAGGTACAGCAGGCGGTGAAGAAGGCAAATGGTATGTTGGCTTTCATAGCTAGGGGATTTGAGTATAGGAGCAGGGAGGCCTTACTGCAGTTGTACAGGGTCTTAATGAGGCCTCACCTGGAATATTGTGTTCAGTTTTCATCTCCTAATCTGAGGAAGGATATTCTTGCTATTGAGGGAGTGCAGCGAAGGTTCACCAGACTGATTCCCGGGATGGCAGGACTGACATATGAGGAGAGACTGGATCGACTGGGTCTGTATTCAGTGGAGTTTAGAAGGATGAGAGGGAATCTCATAGAAACATGTAAGATTCTGACGTACTGGACAGGTTAGATGCAGGAAAAATGTTCCCGATGTTGGGGAAGTCCAGAACCAGGGGACATATTCTGAGGATAAGGGGTATGCCATTTAGGACTGAAATGAGGAGAAACTTCTTCACTCAGAGAGTTGTTAACCTGTGGAATTCCCTACCGCAGAGAGTTGTTGATGCCAGTGCTTTGGATATATTCAAGAGGGAGTTAGATATGGCCCTTATGGCTAAAGGGATCAAGGGGTATGGAGAGAAAGCAGGAACGGGGTACTGAGGTGAATGATCAGCCATGATCTTATTGGATGGTGGTGCAGGCTCGAAGGGCTGAATGGCCTACTCCTGCACCTATTTTCTATGTTTCTATGTTTCTATTCCCTGGGAGGGTAAGGCCTCCTGTTGAGAGCCCTGTTGGCCCTCCTATCTCTGGCCATATCTGTGCCTCAGTTGTCTCCGTTTTTGACGTTGGAGGGCAAGGTCCAGTGCCAGCACAGTTCCCATGAAAGGATCCAAATGTTGGAGTTTCAAATCTGTCCTCAATGAAAGCCACGAATCTCCACGAGCCAGAACACTCCTTGACTGAAAATCGCTCAATTTGGTCAAAAGTCCTTCTTGCCTATGTGAAACTAACAAGGAAGCATTATTGGTCGACTAAAAGTAAACCGGATGCTGGTGCCTTTAAATAGTGCTCCTCCAATCGACATCCGACTGAAAGCCGCCTCTTCTACCTGTCATTGTTAACGGCAGGCTCACTGGCAGAGGGCGACAGGCAATTTTGCATCCGGGATACTACCAGGACACTGCGCACAGCGATGATGTCAGCATCGTGGGCGCAGCAGAATGGGGGGTAACGTCTTATGGCCACTGTAAAACACCTGCCAAATTTAGCAGGCTAGTCACTGTCCTCACCGTGCCCGGTCACAAAGCTATTTGCACCCCGTTACGGGAGGCTCAAAGGCACCCATTTTTACCCCCTTACAGTCCACTTTCAATGAAAGAAAAATAAAAATATGATTAAACTCCAATAATTTAAGTATAGAAATACTTTTAGAAGATTAAACATGGGCAAATTATACCAAATGTACAAGACTAATGTTCGAAAATATATTTAAACCCACGATTCAAATGTATTACTGAATGCACACTTAGAGAACCGACCGACAGTGACACAACTGAGTTAAACTACAATCCCGGACTTTCTCGTTAATTGGTTCCATAGGGTCTGCAATGTCCACATACCAGGAAGAA
This sequence comes from Pristiophorus japonicus, assembly GCF_044704955.1. Lineage (NCBI taxonomy): Eukaryota > Metazoa > Chordata > Chondrichthyes > Pristiophoridae > Pristiophorus > Pristiophorus japonicus. Next base: position 45,760,921 of record NC_091979.1, read on the forward strand.
CCAACTCAGCTGTCAAATTACCACTAGGTTTGGGGGACTTGATGGTAGATCAAAAGGTAGAGGGTTGTCTCCTAAGCGTTTCCTGTTCAGTGAAGCTTGGATTTGAAAGTTGACAGCGTGTACATTATTAGTACAACAGTTGCAACTGTAATTAGTAACGTAACAGTTTATAGCACAGAAGGAGGTGCGCTGCTCTGGCACTTTCCTAAAGCAATATACTACGGATCTAATGCTCTACTTTCTCCCCAGAGCCCTATATCTTCCTCTGCTTCAATTGTTTATCCACTTTTCCCACAAAAGACACGATAGCCTCTGCCTCAACCACTCCTTGTAGCAAAGCCTTCCATGCTTTAATAACTCTCTGCATAAAGAGGTTTCTCCTAACTCCTCTCCTCATTCCCTCAGTGACAATTTTAAATTAATGACCCTTTATCATTGACTCTCCAACCAGAGGAAAATCTTTCCCAATTCACCAGATCAAAACCCTTCATAATTTGTTTAAACTTTTATTAAATCTCTTCAGCCTTCCCTGCTTCTGTGCAAATAATCCTGCTATCTGTAGGCTTTTCTCAACTATCATTTCTCCTCCTTGGCATCATCCTGAATCATCCTGAATTAGTTATGAGAATAGCCCAAGAGAGATGAGGGTTAATCACATTAGAGAAATGCAGACTCACTGGGATATGATTGAGACTTTTAAAGTTGTAAAAAGATTGGGTTTAGATAAGATATTTGAAATGGAAATGCCATAGAACTAAAGAACATGGTGATGACTTTCCTGGAGTCCTAAAGTGCAACTGGGAGGGGAATTTGGACACAACAGGCTCGGCAAGTGGGGTGAGGGGGGGGGGGGGGAGTGGTGGGGGGGTGGAGCGAAGGAGGTGGGGGGGCAGGGTGGAATCAGGGCAGGAAAATGCCAGGATGAACTCCTGTTGAGGCTTGGGGCGAGTGGAATTTCTGTTTCTTGTCAGATTTCCTCTGGCTTTTGGTGCCTTACCTCCCATCGATCCGTATGTCAGGAAGAAACTAGAATCCCGATCATTTTAAGGGCAGATGTGGGGTCCCCAGGTAGGGGACATGGCACAGTAAACCCTGGGATAGGAATTTTTTTGATCAGCCCTCAGCACCCTAGCAGCCCCATTCGGCTCTCTGGCTCTGATCTTCTGTCCCATCCAGTAGATGCCCAAGAGCCCCTATACTGTCACGGTCACCCTCCAAAAATATTTAAATGAGATGACCCTGCCATAACCCCAGATTCTACCACGGGGTTAGAAGCGGAGGCCAACAATGAAGTGAGATTCTCATTGTACTGCATTTACACCAGTCCAGATCCTGAGGATTTTTGGGCTCTTGCCTATGAAATCATAAAGATTTCAGATTAAATTCCAAGAAGCATTTCTCTTTTCTGGATGTAATTAGTATAGGTTCCCTATAAAGACAGTTTCCTCAGTGAAAAGGACTTTTGGGCATGTAGACATATATTCTTACTGATGTGTCATGCACCCATGGTCTTCCAGACCTTGCTTGATGGCCTTATGAAGTCATGGGGGAATTCCCAGAATTTTTCCTGAAATTGGGTCACTAGTTTTATTCTTCTGCTATTTGCCTCCCCCGGAAATTAGCATTACTGGCAGTTGGAAGGGTAAAGCACAAGATTGCACCATCTATCGGATAACCTAAATATGGATGTGACAGAGAGCATTTTCTTGTCTTACTTTCACTTATGTAGTCAGCATTTCGGTGTAGTAAGATATATATCAAGCACCCTATTCCTTGCTTTTTAAGCTAATGAAATCAATTATTAATAACAGGAGTCAATTTGGTGGCTAACAACTGTCAATGATAAATTATCATGTGAAAATGCAATACTAATAGCACTGCAGGAAGTATATGGTCATGCATAATTATAGCTTAAATATATTTTTGCATACACACACTATAACTCAGCTAGGTGTCTATTACTTGAAATGCACATACCATAGGTTCTCATACTCCATTCAAAGGGCCAGCTGTGGAAATTCTGCTGTGAATTGCAATTGAGTGAGCAAGGGATGGGGAAATCGGAAGCCCAGGCCCTGCTCATGATTTGCACTAATTCTGCTGTTTCTTCACATTCTATTCACTAACTTACGAGCACCAAAGCATTCACAGTTATTTATTCTACTGAAAAATACACCTGAATAATTCTCTTCAGGACAGGAATGTTATATGTTTCTGTTAGCTTTTTCTAGATATGCCAGGGGAAACGAATCACTGAGCAAGCCGGTGTCACTTGTACTAATCTTCCTAGTTAGCAGGTCAGGCACTAAGGGAGGTCAGTACTGAGGCAGGAGAGCAGACACTGGAGGATACACAGAGCACAAGTGAACAGGAGCAGGTGATGCTAGCGAAGGTAGAGCAGGGGTCTTTTGTCTGGAGAGTTGTCTCACATCCACCTTCTGAGGATGAGGCCAGCGACCTGCTTTTAAAAAAAAAGGACCATCAAAGATTGCTGGAGTCATAAGAAACCTTCAACATCTGATAACTAGCATCGGGGAGCCAGCTGTCCGCATCTTTGCTGTGTTATTTTGCTCTCTCGCAGAATAGTAGCACATCCAGACTCAATCGCCCCCTGCCTCGTGACTGTATCAGAAAGTGGGTAGGTACAGGCCATCGCTGCATCAGTGGAAGTGGCAGTCGGTAGCTGGGGGGGGTCTCAGGACACAGCTCGGAGGCCGAGGGTCACCTCAATCCCAAAATCTTCTTATTAACGCCCAGCAATGAGCCAACTCACATACTGCTGCCACTGAGAGAGCACATTGAAGGAGAGCACCATGTATAATAGACATCTCAAATCGCTGGAGAAATACCACCAACGATGCCTCCGCAAGATCCTGCAAATCCCCTGGACACACCAACGTCAGTGATCTCGACCAGGCCAGCATCTCCAGCATCAAAGCACTAACCACACTTGAATAGCTCCGTGGGCGGGCCACATTGTCCGTATGTCCGACACGAGACTCCAAAAGCAAGCGCTCTACTCGGAACTCCTACACGGCAAGCCAACCCCAGGTGGAAACTGTTATATATGTGGACTTGTATTTACTCTGTACAGCCACCAGAGGGCTCATCCCCTGGAGTCCTAAGGGATCCCATAATTCCTTGGGAGCACAGATATTTAAGGAGACTTCACAGGTTGGAGAGGCACTCTGGAGACCTGCAATAAAAGACTAAGGTCAGACTTTACTTCGAGCTCACAGTGTTCAGTCTGACTCTTTCTCCATACACAACAACTGGTGATGAGATACAGATAGCGAACCCAAAGATGCAGAGAACAGTGGGCATCCTGGAGAAATTTTCAGAGGGAAATGATTGGAAAACTTTTGTGGAGCAACTCGACCAATACTTCATGGCCAACGAGCTAGATGGGGAAGAGAGCGCGGCCAAACAAAGGGCGATCCTCCTCACCGTCTGTGGGGCACCAACGTATGGCCTCATGAAGAATCTGCTCACTCCAGCGAAACCCACGGAGAAATCGCACAACGATTTGTGCACATTGGTCCGAGTGTATTTGAACCCAAAGGAAAGCATTCTGATGGCGACGTACCAGTTCTACACCTACAAGAGGTCTGAAGGCCAGGAAGTGGCGAGTTATGTTGCCGAGCTGAGACGCCTTGCAGGACATTGCGAATTTGAAGGACATTTGGAGCACATGCTCAGAGACTTTTTCGTACTTGGCGTTGGCCACGAAACCATACTTTGCAAACTTTTGACTGTAGAGATCCCAACCTTGAGTAAGGCCATCACGATAGCTCAGGCGTTCATTGCCACCAGTGACAATACGAAGCAAATCTCTCAGCACACAAGTGCTGCTACAAGTACTGTGAACAAAGTGATGTTGTTTTCGAATTGTAACATAGAGGGCAGGTCACACATACCTGCAGCTGCACGTCCTCAGAGGACTCAGAGTCCACCATCAATGGTGATGAATGCAACGCCATTAACACCTTGTTGGTGCTGCGGAGGTGATCATCGTTTCCATTCGTGCCGATTCAAAGGGTATGTTTGCAAGGGCTGTGGAACAATGGGACACCTCCAACGATGTGCAGGCAAGCTGTTAAGCCTGTTAAACCTGCAAACCACAATGTTGCAGAGGAGGATAGATCCACGGAGGATCACGACGAACCAGAGCCTCAGATCGAGGAGGCAGAGGTACATGGGGTGCACACATTCACCACGAATTGTCCCCCGATAATGGTGAACGTTGAACGAAATGGTCTCCCGGTGTCAATGGAGCTGGACACGGGTGCGAGCCAGTCCATCATGGGCAAAAAGACTTTCGAAAGGTTGTCGTGCAACAAGGCCTCAAGGCCTATCTTAACTCCAGTTCGCACAAAACTAAGAACTTACACGAAATAACTGATTCCTGTAATCGGCAGTGCTACCGTAAAGGTCTCCTACGATGGAGTGGTGCACAAGCTACCACTCTGGGTGGTACCAGGTGATGGTCCCACGCTGCTCGGCAGGAGCTGGCTGGAAAAGATACGCTGGAACTGGGACGACATCTGAGCACTATCGCCCGCTGACGACACTTCGTGTGCCCAGGTCTTAAACAAATTTCCTTCGCTGTTCGAACCAGGCATCGGGAAATTCCAAGGAGCAAAAGTGCAGATCCACCTAATTCTGGGGGCATGACCCATCCAAGGCGAGAGCAGTACTGTACATGATGAGAGAAAGGGTAGAGATCGAGCTAGACCTGCTGCAAAGAGAGGGCATCATTTCACCGATCGAGTTCAGCGAGTGGGCCAGTCCTTTTGTTGCAGTCCTCAAGGGAGATGGCACCGTCAGAATCTGTAGCGATTACAAAGTAACTATCAATCGTTTCTCCCTGCAGGAGCAATACCCACTACCAAAGGCCGACGACCTCTTTGCAATGCTGGCGGGAGGAAAGACGCTCACGAAGCTGGATCTTAGCCTACATGACGCAGGAACTGCAGGAATCATCGAAGGCTCTCACCTGCATCAACACGCACAAGGGCATTTTTGTTTATAACAGATGCCCGTTTGGAATCCGATCAGTGGCGGCGATATTCCAGAGAAACATGGAAAGTTTACTGAAGTCGGTCCCGCACACCGTGGTCTTCCAGGACGACATCTTGGTCACAGGTCTGAACACAGACGAGCACCTGCAGAACCTGGAGGAGGTTCTTAGTCGACTCAACCGCATGGGGCTCAGGTTAAAATGCTCGAAGTGTGTTTTCCTGGCACCTGAAGTGGAGTTCTTGGGAAGGAGGATTGCGGTGGACGACATCAGACCCACTAACATGAAAACCGAGGCAATCGAGAATGTACTGAGGCCACAGAACGTGACGGAGCTGCGGCCGTTTCTGGGACTCTTGAATTACTTTGGTAACTTCTTACTGGGTCCCAGCACCCTGCTAGAACCACTACATGTCTTACTACGAAAAGGGGGCGAATGGGTTTGGGGCAAAAGCCAAGAAAATGCCTTTGTAAAAGCAAGAAAATTGTTCTGCTCAAACAAATTGCTTGTGTCGTATGATCCATGTAAGCGTTTGGTACTAGCATGTGATACATCGTCATATGGCATCGGGTGTATATTGCAACAAGCTAATGATTTTGGGTAACTGCAACCGGTTGCTTATGCATCCAGAAGTCTGTCTAAGGCTGACAGAGCCTACAGCATGATTGAAAAAGAAGCGTTAGCATGTGTCTATGGGGTAAAGAAAATGTATCAATACCTGTTTGGGCTAAAATTCGAATTGGAAACTGACCGTAAGCCACTTATATCCCTGTTTTCCGAGAGTAAAGGGATAAATACCAACCCATCGGCCCGCATCCAGAGATAGGCGCACATGTTTTCCGCATACAACTACACCATCCGCCACAGGCCAGGCACAGAAAACTGCGCTGATGCTCTCAGTAGGCTGCCATTGCCCATCACGGAAGTGGAAATGGCGCAGCCCGCAGATCTAGCCATGGTTATGGAAGCATTTGAGAGTGAGCAGTCACCTGTCACTGCCTGGCAGATCAAAACCTGGACAAGCCAGGACCCCTTATTAGCACTAGTCAAAAGCTGTGTGCTTCACGGGAGCTGGTCCAGTGTCCCAGTGGAAATGCAGGAAGAGATAAAGCCATTCCAGCGGCGCAAAGATGAAATGTCTATCCAGGCAGACTGCCTTCTGTGGGGCAATCGAGTAGTGGTCCCCAAGAAGGGCAGAGACACCTTCATCAATTACCTCCACAGTACTCACCTATGCATTGTAATGATGAAAGCAATAGCCAGATTCCACATGTGGTGGCCCGGTATCGATGCGGACTTAGAGTCCTGCATTCACAGATGTAATACATGCTCGCAGTTAAGCAATGTACCCAGGGAGGCGCCGCTAAGTTGGCCCTCCAAACCGTGGTTTAGGGTACTCATCGACTATGCAGGCCCGTTCTTGGGTAAAATGTTCCTTGTGGTGGTAGACGCGTACTCCAAGTGGATTGAATGTGAGATAATGTCGGCTAGCACGTCCACTGACACTGCTGAAAGCCTGCGGGCCATGTTTGCCACACACGGCTTACCCGATGTCCTGGTGAGCGACAACGGGCCATGTTTTACCAGTGCTGAGTTCAAAGAATTCATGACCTGTAACGGGATCAAACATGTCACATCTGCCCCGTTTAAACCAGCGTCCAATGGTCAGGCAGAGAGAGCAGTGCAAACCATCAAGCAAGGCTTGAAGAGGGTAACTGAAGGCTCACTGCAGACTCGCTTATCCTGAGTCCTGCTTAGCTACCGCACGAGACCCCACTCACTCACTTGGGATCCCACCTGCTGAACTGCTCATGAAAAGAGCACTTAAAACAAGGCTCTCGTTAGTTCACCCTGATCTACACGAACAGGTGGAGAGCAGTCGGCTTCAACAAAGTGCATGCTATAATAGCGCAAATGTGTAATGCGAGATTGAAATCAATGATCCTGTATTTGTATCAAATTGTGGACAAGATCCCAAGTGGCTTCCCGGCACTGTCGTGGCCAAAGAGAGGAGCAGGGAGTTTCGGGTCAAACTTTCAAATGGACTCATTCATCGGAAACACTTGGACCAAATCCACAGATTCACGGACTATCCTGAACAACCCACCTTGGACCCTACCTTTTTCGATCCCCCAACATACACACCAGTGGCAACCGGCACCACGGTTGACCACGAAGCAGAACCCATCATCCACAGCAGCCCTGCAGGGCCCAACATACCAGGCAGCCCAGCAAGGCCAGCTGCATAGCAGCCCAGCGAGAGCCTAACAAATGATTCAACAACACCAGCTTTCACACCGAGATGATCAACCAGGGCAAGAATGGCCCCAGATCAACTCACATTGTAAATAGTTAAACTATTGACTTTGGGGGAGGGGGGGGGGGGAGTGTTGTTATATAGGTGGACTTGTATTTACTCTGTACAGCCACCAGAGGACTCATCCCCTGGAGTCCCAAGGGATCCCATAATCTCTTGCGAGCACAGGTATTTAAGGAAGCTTCACAGGTTGGAGAGGCACTCTGGAGACCTGCAATAAAAGACTACGGTCACACTTTACTTTGAGCTCACAGTGTTCAGTCTGACTCTTTCCCCATACACAACAGAAACGTTTCAAGGACACCCTCAATGCCTCCTTGATGAAGTGCAACATCCCCACCAACACCTGGGAATCCCTGGCCAAAGACCGCCCTAAGAAACATAGAAACATAGAAACATAGAAAATAGGTGCAGGAGCAGGCCATTCAGCCCTTCTAGCCTGCACCGCCATTCAATGAGTTCATGGCTGAACATGAAACTTCAGTACCCCCTTCCTGCTTTCTCACCATAACCCTTGATCCCCCGAGTAGTAAGGACTTCATCTAACTCCCTTTTGAATATATTTAGTGAATTGGCCTCAACTACTTTCTGTGGTAGAGAATTCCACAGGTTCACCACTCTCTGGGTGAAGAAGTTTCTCCTCATCTCGGTCCTAAGTGGCTTACCCCTTATCCTCAGACTGTGACCCCTGGTTCTGGACTTCCCCAACATTGGGAACATTCTTCCTGCATCTAACCTGTCTAAACCCGTCAGAATTTTAAACGTTTCTATGAGGTCCCCTCTCATTCTTTTGAACTCCAGTGAATACAAGCCCAGTTGATCCAGTCTTTCTTGATAGGTCAGTCCCGCCATCCCGGGAATCAGTCTGGTGAATCTTCGCTGCACTCCCTCAATAGCAAGAATGTCCTTCCTCAAGTTAGGAGACCAAAACTGTATACAATACTCCAGGTGTGGCCTCACCAAGGCCCTGTACAACTGTAGCAACACCTCCCTGCCCCTGTATTCAAATCCCCTCGCTATGAAGGCCAATATGCCATTTGCTTTCTTAACCGCCTGCTGTACCTGCATGCTAACCTTCAATGACTGATGTACCATGACACCCAGGTCTCGTTGCACCTTCTCTTTTCCTAATCTTCACCATTCAGATAATAGTCTGTCTCTCTGTTTTTACCACCAAAGTGGATAACCTCACATTTATCCACATTATACTTCATCTGCCATGCATTTGCCCACTCACCTAACCTATCCAAGTCACTCTGCAGCCTAATAGCATCCTCCTCGCAGCTCACACTGCCACCCAACTTAGTGTCATCCGCAAATTTGGAGATACTGCATTTAATCCCCTCGTCTAAATCATTAATGTACAATGTAAACAGCTGGGGCCCCAGCACAGAACCTTGCGGCACCCCACTAGTCACTGCCTGCCATTCTGAAAAGTACCCGTTTACTCCTACTCTTTGCTTCCTGTCTGACAACCAGTTCTCAATCCACGTCATCACACTACCCCCAATCCCATGTGCTTTAACTTTGCACATTAATCTCTTGTGTGGGACCTTGTCGAAAGCCTTCTGAAAGTCCAAATATACCACATCAACTGGTTCTCCCTTGTCCACTTTACTGGAAACATCCTCAAAAAATTCCAGAAGATTTGTCAAGCATGATTTCCCTTTCACAAATCCATGCTGACTTGGACCTATCATGTCACCATTTTCCAGATGCACTGCTATGACATCCTTAATAATTGATTCCATCATTTTACCCACTACTGAGGTCAGACTGACCGGTCTATAATTCCCTGTTTTCTCTCTCCCTCCTTTTTTAAAAAGTGGGGTTACATTGGCTACCCTCCACTCCATAGGAACTGATCCAGAGTCAATGGAATGTTGGAAAATGACTGTCAATGCATCCGCTATTTCCAAGGCCACCTCCTTAAGTACTCTGGGATGCAGTCCATCAGGCCCTGGGGATTTATCGGCCTTCAATCCCATCAATTTCCCCAACACAATTTCCCGACTAATAAAGATTTCCTTCAGTTCCCCCTCCTTATTAGACCCTCTGACCCCTTTTATATCCGGAAGGTTGTTTGTATCCTCCTTAGTGAATACCGAACCAAAGTGGAGGAAGAGCATCCGGGAGGGCGCTGAGCACCTCGAATCTCGTCGCAGAGAGTATGCAGAAAAGAAGCGCAGGCAGCAGAAGGAGCGTGCGGCCAACCAGACTCCCCACCCACCCTTTCCTTGAACCACTGTCTGTCCCACCTGTCACAGAGACTGTAATTCCAACATTGGACTGTACCGTCACCTGAGAACTCACTTTTAGAGTGGGAGCAAGTCTTCCTCGATTTCGAGGAACTGCCTATGACTGACTGACTGACATTGAAGAAACATTAGGTTAGTTTGTGGAGCATATTAGTCATACACTTTCACCAAGGGGAAAGCACTAGGGTGCTAAACACTAGGCAAGCACATCGTTACATTTAACGTAATAAAATGTGGCCACATTGAAGCTGTCCAGAGAATATTCTTTTTACAGTGTTGGATAATGTATCTGCAGATCACAGGAATGACATCTTTAGCAATTTAATAGGAACTGATTGCGATTTAGGTGAATGCATATTTGTTTGGAGCATTTTTAAAATGTAGGAAGGACTGTTGATATAATGGGTAGATACTTAGGAGATGTTCTCCTCAATGTGAGTCTGACAACAACAATTATAATGTAGAAAAACATCCCAAGGCGATAAACAGCAACAGCAGCTGACAAAGGTGCCTCAGCCTTCTCTTGCTGCTCTCGGTCATCTCTGTGCTGCTTTTTGTTGCCTTTCTCTTCCGGGTCTTCCATATTGATGCATCATTGAAAGGTGAAGTTGTGCAACATGCAACAGACCACACTGGTGCAGGAGAGTAGTAGAACTGTAAGTGTTTCTAAATACCTAGTCCCCCATTATACACAGTTCTTTGACATCAGGATTTATAAGAACAAAATACACATGGCACAGGGTTTTGGCTCAACCAAGATTCATTTGTTTATTGAACATACACTCAATTACCTCCCCTGTATAAATACTTCAGGATTTATATGGGATGAACAAACCCCAGAATACAAACCTCTATGAAAAGGTCATTTGCATTGTAGTTACCTCCCCAGTATAAATCAGTACAATCTACATGGAACTAACAAACCCCAGAATACAAACTTCTACGAAAGGGTAATTTGCATCGGCACAACTTGACACAGTTAAACCCATCCGCTACCCGACTGCTGCACATAAAGTTACCCAGACCCAATCTCAAAACCCTTCTATGGTTTGACTGGAACAAATATACAATCACCAATTCCTCGGCTGTCTTCTGAGGTTGACTGGAGGCCCTTTTCTTGGTTGCAGCTTGCACCGCTGGCTTCTGTTGCTGTTTCGATTCTGTTCCTGTACTGCTCTCTTGCCTTCGAAAATGGGTCTTCTTTATTCCAAAAAGCAGCTTGTGATCTCGAAACAGATTTCCTGTTCTTTCCTGTGATATCAGCTCTCCTGCTGTGCAACACAATGCAAAGCCTTGCTTGGTATCGATGGTTGAGGAATGTGTGAATGTCCCTGTCTCTTTTCAGACAGAAAACCATTGAAGGTGTGAATGTTCCTCTATCTTTTCAGACAGAAAACTATTGAAGGTGTGAATGTCTCTCTTCTGGTGCTCTGATGATGTCCAAACTCTCGATGAGTCATAGTTTTGCTGCAAGGGTCGGGACCATCATCATCATCATAGGCAGTCCCTCGAAATCGAGGAAGATCCTCAAATCCCCTGGGAGGACAGACACCTCAACATTAGTTTCCTCGAACAGGCCAACATCCCCAGCATTGAAGAATTGACCACACTTGATCAGCTCCGCTGGGCAGGCCACATTGTCCGCATGCCAGATATGAGACTCCCAAAGTAAGTGCTCTACTCGGAACTCCTTTATGGCAAACGAGCCAAAGGTGTGCAGAGGAAACGTTACAAGGACACCCTCAAAGCCTCCCTGATAAAGTGCAACATCCCCATTAACTCCTGGGAGTCCCTGGCCAAAGACCACCCTAAGTGGAGGAAGTGCATCCGAGAGGGCTTTGAGCACCTCGAGTCTCATCGCCGAATGGATCCTACAGGACGAGGATTAGGATAGCCGATCTAGGCCTCTGAATCATGGATTTAACATGCCAATGGCATCCATAATTACTTTGTTGGATGCACGCATGGGAACATAGGAACAGGAGTAGGCCATCCAGTCCCTTGAGCCTGTTCTGCCCTTCATTTAGATCATGGCTGATCTGTACCTCAACTCCATTTTCCCGCCCTTGATCCATATCCTTTGATACCCTCACCTAACAAAAACCTATTGATCTCAGTTTTAAAAATGTCAATTGACCCAGCATGCACCTCATTGCATCTATTTGGCAGGTGTACATAGCTGTTGCACAGCTGTCCTGATTGAGGGCTGCCTTGATCTCCTGGGAGTCAAACTTTAAATTTTCCTTGTGGGTTTAAATAATTATGGGGGCACAGTGGTTCCCTTAAAATAAAGTTGTCATGTCTGTTGCTTGGAATGTGGAGTATTCAACTGGTTCTGTGCAGTTAGTAGCAAATGAAGTAAACATGAATGCAGTGATAGTCCTTATGATCAGGAATGCACAGCTGTTGCATACAAGAGAACAGAGGGCCACATGGGCCAATTTATGACATTTTAGGGAATCCTGTAATTTGAAAAAGCGAGTCATGCGTTTGATGCTGCTGCTGGATGTCCATGGGGAAAATGATAACGTTGCTAGCTCTGGCAAACAAGACAGCTGTCACCTGCTTGATGCATTTGTGCACTGCAGATTGGCTGATGTTGCTCATGTTTCTTGAGGCCACCTGATACGAGCCCAAGGCATAAAAATCCAGGCCTGTAATAACCTTAACAGTCACTGACTACGCCAAGCCCTTTAACGGAGTTAAGCTGTAGCATGTGGAACATGTCTGAGAAATCTTGATCCATATAGACATTGTTCCTTGGGCAACTCCTGGTAAGTCTTTCTCAGCCTGTGCAAGTGGTTTGGAGGGCAATGGTGTGTGTTGCAGTGCTCCCCTGATGCAATTACACCAAGTAATCCTCTTTCCAATTCCTCCTCTCTTTCGTTCACCAGATAACATAGAGAGGGATTCCTATAAGAACGCCCTTGATCCCAACTTGTAGGTTACAAACAAAAAATAGCTCAACCCAAACTCGTGACATTAATTCCTTTAAATTTCTTTAGACCATCAGTGCAGTCTAACAGTCTTGGATGGCTGACTAATGTAGCTGAAATTTTGGAGTGTGCATCTGACAATGCCAATGGGAAATATCATGGACATTGAAATGATGTCATTTCCTGCCAATTATAATACTGGAATGAAGCTCAACAACAACAACAAAAATGTATTTATACATCAGCTTTAACGGAGTAACATATCCCAAGACGCTTTACAGGAGTATTTTAAGACAAAACATTTGACACCGAGCCACATAAGGGTAAATTAGGGCAGATGACCAAAGCTTGCTGAAAGAGATAGGTTTTAAGCAGCATCTAAAAGGAGGAAAGAGAGGGGGAGAGGTTTGTGAAGGGAATTCCAGAGCTTAGGGCCCAGGCAACAGAAGCTCCTGCCTCTTTGTGATGGAAGCTTCCTTCGCCAAGCCAAACACCCAGTTGAAATGCGTGTCATGGACAGAGAAAAAAAAGAAAGACTTGCATTTATATAGCGCCTTTCACAACCACTGAACATCCCAAAGCACTTTACAGCCAATGAAATGCTTTTGAAGTGTAGCCACTTTTGTAATGTCGGAAAAGTGGCAGTTAATTTGCACACAGCAAACTCCTATAAACAGCAATGTGATCATCTGCTTTCTTTTGTGAAGTTGATTGAGGGATAAATATTGCCCAGGACACCAGGGAGAACTCTTCTTCGAAATAGTGCTGTGGGATCTTTTATGTCCACCTGAGAGAGCAGAAGGGGCCTCATCTAAAAGATGGCACCTCCAACAATACTGTACTGGAGCATCAACTTAAACTTTTGTGCTTAAATCTCTGAAGTGGGTTTTGAACCTACAACTTTCTGACTCAGAGGTGAGAGTGCTACCCACTGAGCCACAGCTGACACTGGTCCTCCAGATGTGAGCTATGGCTACATATCTAGTGAGTTATGTCTCATTTATGCATATTCATAGGGTGAAACCCGAGTCAGACTGACAAATGTCTTCAAAATATGAAAATTAAAATATCTGTTGTAGTAGCTCTCTAACCCCCATGGGACACAGTGGCCAGGGGATGAGCCTGCTGTTTGTTCTGGGTCAATTCTCTACTAATTAAATAGGAATTGACATGCTGAGCACTTTGAATATGTGGCTAATTGTCGGAACTGACTAAGATTGACCCATTGGTTATTTCATTCACTGCTGTGCTCAGACAGGAAGACATAAAATATTTTAATTATCTTTTCTTCTTTCAAGCATTTGTCTCAGGAAAGAAAGTTAATCACCAGTGTTATATGATCCATGTGGTACAGCAAATAGTGATGGATCAAATCTTAACATGAGAAAGCAAATTCAAAAAATATCTCCAAGGCCTGGTTATTAAACACTCTCTTTTTAAACTTGACATTTTGCTTTTTTTCATCTCTATTGCCAATAAAGTAATTAGATTTTTTCTTTAATTGTGCTCCTGAACTCTCAATATATAAGACAAGAGTTAACGTTTTAGGTCGATGACCTTTCGTCAGAACTGGAAAAAATTAGAGATGTAACAGGTTTTTAAGCAAGTGTAGGGATAGGGAAAAGGGGTAGGGAGAAATGAACAAAAGGGAAGCTCTACGTTAGGATGGAAGGCAGAAGAGATATAGGGCTGTATTTTCAGTTTTGCAGTTTTCGGCGCAAAAACGGAGGTGGGGCAGGAAAGTTACCGGCCGGGGAAGGTCTGTGCTCTGGTGAGAACATTTTACCAGTTGGGCCTTGTGCCAGTGGCGCAGCGCGAAGGGAGGCATTGTACAAGTTTTGCGGCGCAAAAATGGGAACCTCGCCAACTAAAGTGCGAGGTCGGGAGCGCTCTGAGAGAGGCCTTGGGGGGGGGGGGCGATGGGAAATATCCACAAAGAATATCACAAAAAATTCCAAAAACATTGCCCACACCACCATAACATAAATCGCTACAAAAAAAATAAAAGAATAAACACTGGATCTTACTTTTTCTGCACTCTATTTACCTCACCGCCACCGGCAGGGCTGGACTGCTCTGTTTTAACTGGCAGTCATCGCGGGGCATGCTTCGGGGCGTACGGGTCGGGTCAAAACTCGCACCAGTGTCGCAACGAAAGGCGTTGCACACCCGGCGCGGCTCTTCCCGGCGGTGCTTCTCAGCGCCGCTGCAAAATCCAACCCGTAGCTCCCGACCAGACGCAGAAGACCTTGCCGCCCCATTTCTCGCCGCCCCGGGGTGAAACCCGGAGCACAAAGGACCCGAAAATCCAGCCCTAACAGACAAAAGGGTTGATGGTGCAAGGCAAAATTAGATGGTAAGGGAACAAGTTAAGAAACAAAAGATGAGTCTAGATAGGGTGTAAATGGAGATGGCAGAATTATCAACAGTTGCCCGAAAGAGAAAAAAAGAAAAAAAAATAGAGGCAGAGGTTATGGTTTGAAATTGTTGAACTCGATGTTGAGTCCAGAAGACTGTAAAGTGCTTAAACAAAAGATGAGGTGCTGTTCCTCGAGCTTGCTTGAGCTTCATTGGAACAGTGTAGGAGACCGAGGACGGAGAGATCAGAGTGGGAGTGGAGCGGAGAATTAAAGTGACATTTTCAGGGTCACACTTACAGACTGAACGGAGGTATTCTGCAATGCGGTCACCCAATCTGCGTTTGATCTCCCCAATGTAGAGGAGACCACATTGTGAGCATTGAATACAGTATACTAAATTGAAAGAAGCACAAGTATCTGTTCTGGCAAAGCCACCTTCCATACTAGTGCTTCCTTTTTTCTCAATTGAGGATTCCCCTCTACCATGGTTGACAAGCCCCTCGACCGTGTCCATTCTATTTCCCGCACTTCTGCTTTCACCCCTTTCCCTCAACCACAATAGGTTCCCCTTGTCCTCATCTTTCACCCCACCAGCATCCACGTTCAACGGATCATCCCTTCACCATTTCCGCCACCTCCAGCGTGATCTCACCACCAAACACAGCTTCCCCCCCCTTCCCCTTTCAGCATTCCAAAGGGACTGCTCCCTCCGCGACACACTGGTCCATTCCTCAATGACCCCAGCACCCCCTCCCCTTCCCACGGCGTCTTCCTGTGCAAGGGCAGGAGGTGCAACTCCTGCCCTTTTACCTCCTCCCTTCCCACTATCCAGGGCCCCCAAACACTCTACATTTGGGCAGACCAAATGCAGATATGCAATCATGTCCTTCCTATAATACGGTGGCCAGAACTGCACGCAGTATTCCAGTTGTGGCCTAACCAGTGTATTATACAATTTAAGCATAACCTCGTGTTCTATGCATTGGCCAATAAAGGCAAGCATACCGTATGCCTTCTTAACCACCTTATCCACCTGGCCTGCTACTTTCAGGGATCTGTGGAGAAGCATTCCAAGGTCCCTTTGTTCATCTGCACTTCTAAGTGGCCTACTGTTAAAGCTGTATACCCTTTCCTTATTAGCCCTCCCCAAGTGCATTATCTCACACTTATCCAAGTTAAATTCCATTTGCCACTGTTCTGCCCACCGAACCAGTAGATTGATATCCTCCTGCAGTCCAAGACTTTCCTCTTCATTATCAACCACACAGCCAATTTTAGTTTCATCTGGAAACTTCTTAATTATACCCCCTATATTCAAATCTAGATCATTGATGTATCCCACAAAAAGCAAGGGACCCAGTACTGAGCCCTGCGGAACCCCACTGGAAACATCCTTCCAGTCACAAAAACATCCATCATCCATCAAATAAGTGTTAGGTTGAGCAGAAACTCTCTTACCAATCATAGTGATGACTGAAAAGCATTGATACTAGCATTGCATATGACTTTCTAACTTCCTGTTATTCAAAGCTGGTAACAAGGTTTTAGAAAATTCCTGTAGTAACAACTTACATTAATACAGGTCACCTGTGCTTGGAGGGTAAAGTTTCCCCATAAATGGCAGGAATTGAGTTCACTATCAGGACCTCTGGGTCTACACCTGAGACATTGGACAATACTAACTCCTTTGGTCTTGTCTGCCATTTGCCACTCTGCTGTTCAGATTTCATAACAGGAATTTCTGTGGAGCTTCTCCCAATCTCCCGCAATTCTCCAGGAGCTCTGCAAATCGTCAGCTGAAGTGATGGTGAGAAATTGGATGAAACCCAAGGAAATGTTTCGCCAAGAATTATTCAGCAACAAGGAAAGGCAATACACCCAACAAACCCATTGGGGGAGAAATTTGTTTCAGCTAGTAAAGTTTCCGGTGTCACCGACAACTGGAAGTTAATGATCGCTGAAAATAACTGCAATGCTAATGGGGCAAAAATTATCTGGGGAGGGGAACGGAGATTGTTGGCGCTGTGCTTACCTGCCATTCAATGTCATCCTAGTACTGTGCAGATGCGGCGTTCAAACTTCGCAAGGTCTCTGGAAGTGAGGCTGTGATGCTCGCAAGAAATTGTGGGCAAAGAGGTCTGAGAAATTACCACAGGGGTCAGGAGTACCTCCAGAAAGAACAATGTGGGAGTACATCAACAAAGCCGTCACTGCCAGCAGAGTTGCCCCGACCACCTGCCTCCAGAGCCCAAAGAAGCGTCATGACCTCAGACCGCTGTTCAGGGTCAGTGAATACATCTTCAGAAGCTGTCTACTACCAACTGCACCACTAGCCTCACACACTGCTTAATGCATGGCCCCCAGTCACTCACCTGCCAACAATCTGCACCAATCACAAGGCACATCTCCCATTCCTAGCCTCACCTCACCTCCTTGCAGGAGACGGCACAAGCCATTCTTGGCAGGGGCATGGCTGAGCCCTTGGCCAGCGGCAGGGCTGAAAGGATACAAAATGCTGATATCGTCATACATTATCCTTCTTCTGGCATGAACCCTAAGCTTTCCCATCCTCCCATCATCACAACTCCACCCTTGTGCCTTCCTGATTTCACACACCCAAGAAGTGTAGCCTGTCCAGCCAGTGTTTGACCAAGAAGAGGAAGAGGAGAGTGAAGAAGAAGAAGAAGAAGAAGAAGAAGATTGATTTGACACTCCCAGCCACCAGCTCCACAAGGTCGACCAGCAAGGCCATTTGCAGTATCCCCCACTACAAGTCAACAGCCTTCCACCAGCCATGCTGCAGCCACTCGGGTAGCACTGTGTGATATCAGTAGAATAAGCAAAGGCACACACAAGAATGCATATAGGTGATAGAAACATAGAAACATAGAAAATAGGTGCATGAGTAGGCCATTCGGCCCTTCGAGCCTGCAACGCCATTCAATGCGTTCATGGCTGAACATGCAACTTCAGTACCCCATTCCTGCTTTCTCGCCATACCCCTTGATCACCCTAGTAGTAAGGACTAAATCTAACTCATTTTTGAATATATTTAGTGAATTGGCCTCAACAACTTTCTGTGGTAGAGAATTCCACAGGTTCACCACTCTCTGGGTGAAGAAGTTTCACCTCATCTCGGTCCTAAATGGCTTACCCCTTATCCTTAGACTGTGACCCCTGGTTCTGGACTTCCCCCAACATTGGGAACATTCTTCCTGCATCTAACCTGTCTAAACCCGTCAGAATTTTAAACGTTTCTATGAGGTCCCCTCTCATTCTTCTGAACTCCAGTGAATACAAGCCCAGTTGATCCAGTCTTTCTTGATATGTCAGTCCCACCATCCCGGGAATCAGTCTGGTGAATCTTCGCTGCACTCCCTCAATAGCAAGAATATCCTTCCTCAAGTTAGGAGACCAAAACTGTACACAATACTCCAGGCGTGGCCTCACCAAGGCCCTGTACAACTGTAGTAACACCTCCCTGCCCCTGTACTCAAATCCCCTCGCTATGAAGGCCAACATGCCATTTGCTTTCTTAACCACCTACTGTACCTGCATGCCAACCTTCAATGACTGATGTACCATGACACCCAGATCTCGTTGCACCTCCCCTTTTCCTAATTTGTCACCATTCAGATAATAGTCTGTCTCTCTGTTTTTACCACAAAGTGGATAACCTCACATTTATCCAAATTATACTTCATCTGCCATGCATTTGCCCACTCACCTAACCTATCCAAGTCACTCTGCAGCCTCATAGCATCCTCCTCGCAGCTCACACTGCCACCCAACTTAGTGTCATCTGCAAATTTGGAGATACTACATTTAATCCCCTCGTCTAAATCATTAATGTACAGTGTAAACAGCTGGGGCCCAGCACAGAACCTTGCGGTACCCCACTAGTCACCGCCTGCCATTCTGAAAAGTACCCATTTACTCCTACTCTTTGCTTCCTGTCTGACAACCAGTTCTCAATCCATGTCAGCACACTACCCCCAATCCCATGTGCTTTAACTTTGCGCATTAATCTCTTGTGTGGGACCTTGTCGAAAGCCTTCTGAAAGTTCAAATATACCACTCGACTGGAAACATCCTCAAAAAATTCCAGAAGATTTGTCAAACATGATTTCCCTTTCACAAATCCATGCTGACTTGGACCTATCATATTACCTCTTTCCAAATGCACTGCTATGACATCCTTAATAATTGATTCCATTATTTTACCCACTACCGATGTCAGGCTGACCGGTCTGTAATTCCCTGTTTTCTCTCTCCCTCCTTTTTTAAAAAGTGGGGTTACATTGGCTACCCTCCACTCCATAGGAACTGATCCAGAGTCAATGGAATGTTGGAAAATGACTGTCAATGCATCCACTATTTCCAAGGCCACCTCCTTAAGTACTCTGGGATGCAGTCCATCAGGCCCTGGGGATTTATCGGCCTTCAATCCCATCAATTTCCCCAACACAATTTCCCGACTAATAAGGATTTCCCTCAGTTCCTCCTCCTTACTAGACCCTCCGACCCCTTTTATATCCGGAAGGTTGTTTGTGTCCTCCTCAGTGAATACCGAACCAAAGTACTTGTTCAATTGGTCCGCCATTTCTTTGTTCCCCGTTATGACTTCCCCTGATTCTGACTGCAGGGGACCTACGTTTGTCTTTACTAACCTTTTTCTCTTTACATATCTATAGAAACTTTTGCAATCCGTCTTAATATTCCCTGCAAGTTTCTTCTCGTACTCCATTTTCCCTGCCCTAATCAAACCCTTTGTCCTCCTCTGCTGAGTTCTAAATTTCTCCCAGTCCCCGGGTTCGCTGCTATTTCTGGCCAATTTGTATGCCACTTCCTTGGCTTTAATGCTATCCCTGATTTCCCTTGATAGCCACGGTTGAGCCACCTTCCCTTTTTTATTTTTACGACAGACAGGAATGTACAATTGTTGTAGTTCATCCATGCGGTCTCTAAATGTCTGTCATTGCCCATCCACTGTCAACCCCTTCAGTATCATTCGCCAATCTATCCTAGCCAATTCACGCCTCATACCTTCAAAGTTACCCTTCTTTAAGTTCTGGACCATGGTCTCTGAATTAACTATTTCATTCTCCATCCTAATGCAGAATTCCACCATATTATGGTCACTCTTCCCAAGGGGCCTCGCACAACGAGATTGCTAATTAATCCTCTCTCATTACACAACACCCAGTCTAAGATGGCCTCCCCCCTAGTTGGTTCCTCGACATATTGGTCTAAAAAACCATCCCTTATGCACTCCAGGAAATCCTCCTCTACCGTATTGCTTCCAGTTTGGTTAACCCAATCTATGTGCATATTAAAGTCACCCATTATAACTGCTGCACCTTTATTGCACGCACCCCTAATTTCATGTTTGATGCCCTCCCCAACATCACTACTACTGTTTGGAGGTCTGTACACAACTCCCACTAACGTTTTTTGTCCTTTGGTATTCTGCAGCTCTACCCATATAGATTCCACATCATCCAAGCTAATGTCCTTCCGAACTATTGCCTTAATTTGCTCCTTAACCAGCAATGCTACCCCACCTCCTTTTCCTTTTATTCTATCTTTCCTGAATGTTGAATACCCCTGGATGTTGAGTTCCCATCCCTGATCATCCTGGAGCCACGTCTCCGTAATCCCAATCACATCATATTTGTTAACATCTATTTGCACAGTTAATTCATCCACTTTATTGCGGATACTCCTTGCATTAAGACACAAAGCATTCAGGCTTGTTCTTTTAACACCCTTTGTCCTTTTAGAATTTTGCTGTACAGTGGCCCTTTTTGTTCTTTGCCTTGGGTTTCTCTGCCCTCCACTTTTCCTCATCTCCTTTCTGTCTTTTGCTTTTGCCTCCTTTTTGTTTCCCTCTGTCTCCCTGCATTGGTTCCCATCCCCCTGCCATATCAGTTTAAATCCTCCCCAACAGCACTAGCAAACACTCCCCCTAGGGCATTGGTTCCAGTTCTGCCCAGGTGCAGACCGCCTGGCTTGTACTGGTCCCACCTCCCCCAGAACCGGTTCCAATGCCCCAGGAATTTGAATCCCTCCCTGTTGCACCACTGCTCAAGCCACGTATTCATCTGCGCTATCCTGCGATTCCTACTCTGACTATCACGTGGCACTGGTAGCAATCCCGAGATTACTACTTTTGAGGTCCTACTTTTTAATTTAGCTCCTAGCTCCTTAAATTCATTTCGTAGGACCTCATCCTTTTTTTTACCTATGTCGTTGGTACCAATGTGCACCACGACAACTGGCTGTTCTCCCTCCCTTTTTAGAATGTCCTGCACCCGCTCCGAGTGTTGGGAATGGCACGGCCAGTTGCCAGAAACGCAAAGATAGGACAAAAGCGGCAGACATCGCAGGAACCACTAGAAGCTGACGTAAGAGTGGCAGACTCCATTTTAGCACCACTTAATGGCTCTGTGGAGTCGTGCTAGGGCCACAAATTTCTAGCCACAAACTGCCTTCATACTCAACCCCTCTCTCTCCAGATGTACATCAAATTTGCCTGTTCAATCATTTATACTGTCCATGCGAGAAACAGTTCTGCCTAACTTTCTTTCTCCTTCCTAATTTCATAATTTTTATCTTGCACGGGTATATTTTCACCTTTAGAAGTAAGTATTAAAATTCATCCACTTCTGTTCATGATTATTACTCGCAGGTGCAACTGGGGTGCCTTCCTGTCAGACTTGTGCTTCACAGACTCAATAATCTCTATGCGGCTGAAACTGCAGTGTTACTGCTCTGTTGCTTAGTCTAACACTTCTCAAGTCTATCAACTTAAAACCAGTACTTTCAGCAAGCCAGAGACTTGAGCACAAATCTAGGCTGACACTCCAGCGCAGGACAGAGGGAAAACAATAACGACAATATGGCGAGGTTCAGGAATCTGAAAGCCCTAAGGAAGGTCGAGAATTTCCCCAAGACCACACAAAGGAAGCCAATGGAGGCAGTGACCAACAAAGCCTGCCACCCACAGCAGGGGAGATAATGGATATGGGAATAGCACACGTCAGTCCTTCACCCACTGAGAGAGTAAAATCTGGGAAGAGATACACAGATTGGAGACAGTGTATGTTCATGAGATGGGAAAACCTCTAATACCAGGGCTCAGGCTTCTCTGTTGGAGGTGGCATCTTTTGGATGAGACATTAAACTGAGGCCCGTCTACCCTCTCAGGTGGATATAAAAGATCCAGTGGCACTATTTCAAAGAGGAGCAGGAGAGTTATCCCGGAGTCCTGGCCAAATATTTATCCCTCAATCAACATCATTAAAAAAAAATCTCAGAATATCCAGTCATTATCACATTGCTGTCTGTGGGAGCTTGCTGTGCACAAATTGGCTGCCGCAGTTCCGATATTACAACCGTGACTACACTCCAAAAGTACTTCGATGGCTGTAAAGTGTTTTGGGACATCCTGAAGCTGTGAACGGTGCTATATACAGCAGTGTAGTTAGGAAATTGGAATATATAAGCAATGGCCGTTCGCAACATTTGAAAATCTTGATTTTCTGGTTGAGATTTCATTGTCCTTCTTGACACCATACATGAGAAAAAAGATGATCTGGCAAGTAACAATAGCTGGTCCAATAACCAAGTTCATGTCCAGGTTACATTCATGTGGTTTACTCGGTGTAAGAAGCCTGGCTCCCAAATCCAAAGGACATGGAAGATTGAAAGGCAGAAGTGACACAACTTGAGGATAGATAATAAGGTCATTCTGAAATGGGAATGCAAATACTGTAGCCGTTACTATGCACTGTATTCACATATTTCAATCTGACAGCTTAAGCTATTCCAAGCATTTGGGAAATAATTGGTCTGGTCTCTATGTGCAGTCATCTGCTTAGATTTCCACTGGTTGGTATTTCTAGGGAGACTGTAAATGTATTAAAAAGAAAATGTGCTTATAATTTCAAGGGGCTATCTTCATGAACAGGCTTGCAATATCACTCACTACACATGGAAACCAGGGAAATTCACCCCCACCCACTCAGTGTTACATTAAACTATTATATCTATGTCAGCCCTATACTAACACCTATATAATTCTGTAAAAATGTGACAATGAAGACACAATTTTTTTAAGTTTCTTTGTACATGCCATTACAGCATGTGTCAGTGTGAATGCTGACAGCACCAAGCATTCCACAAGTGGCTTCGAGAGCATCTCTGAAAGAAATAATAATAAAATAAAGACTTGCATTTATATAGCGCCTTCGTGACCTCAGGATTTCCCAAAATGCTTTGCAGCCAATGACTCATTTTTTTCAGGTGCAGTCGCTCTTGTAATGTAGGAAACTAATGAGCACCTCCCAATAGCCCAAGTATATGAGCCTCTTGGCAATGTTGAAAAGATATTAGGATTCTTGGCAGTCTAGTCGGAGGAAAACTAGAAGCACATAAACAGTAGTCCTTAACTTCTGGCCCCTCAAGAACCCTCAAAAACTTGCACCTCGCTTCAGACACTGTGGTCTGCTCTAACTTGTGGTATATTTTCTGGTGTGTGTACACCAAAGAAAGATGGCTTAACTAACCAGTGATTGGCTTATAGTGACAATTTATTTAAAAGAATATTATTTTTGCTTCATAAATAGAGGATAACATACCTCGTGGACAGCTGCATCTTTGATCATAAATGATAAGATCGTACTGGACACGAATAGAACCATAGATGTTTATAGCACAGCGGGAGCCTATTCTATCCACAGTGTCCATGCCAGCTGTTTTCTGGAGCAATCCAACACTGATCCATACTGATCTGTGGTCTCCCCATAGCCCTGGATTATCCTCTGCTTTGAATATTTCTCGACTTTTCCATTAAAAGTTGCAAAAGTTTCTGCCTAAACCACTCTCTGTGGCAAAGCATTTCAAGCTCCACCAACTCACTGAATAAAGACATTCCCCAACCACTCTGCTTACTCTCTTTGTAACAATGTTAAATTGATGATTCCTCATCACGGCCTCTGCAGCATAGAAAATAGTCTTTCCTTATTCTCTCTATCATATCCTTTCATAATTTTAATAACTTCTAATAATTCTTTGCTCAGTCTTCTCTACTCCATTGGAAATCACAATTTTCAAATTGACACCAGCACCAATGTTTTCTCTGCAAGAAGGCTGAACAATGACATACCCAACATTAGTTAGCCTCAGCTTTCATTATTGACACGTCAACACGTCATGAATGGGAAGAAATCACTTTTAGTGCATAATAATAGTTTTAAGGGAATTTGCAAAAATACATATCTGTAACAGTTTATGCTTTGCACCTTTTGTTGTAATTGTACACACCATGAGGAAAATACAATTTGAGATGTGAAAACTGTCGTGGAAATAGAATGAGCTCGTATGGCTGTGTGATATGGGTATGGGCTACTTGTCAGGGCTGTTGGCAGGTAATAATTTGTAAGGCTGTTTTTTAGAAGCTACTCCTACTGTAAGTGATACAGAAATGTTGCACTTAGACCTTGTACATTCTAGATTCAGGGTGGCCAATTATTTGGGCTGGAGGGCCACATAAGTTTTGGTGAACTGTTGAGGGCCGCCCACCAATGTTCCCGCGAAGGTGCATGGCTGCACTGTCGCACAACAATTGCGTGGTCCTGCGCAGGCTGCTCCCCAGCTCCTGCCACTGGAAAAGATACTGCGCATGAGCAGCTGCATGGTGACCGGCCGCGCAGCAAACTTAAAGGGACTGCACGCAAAAACAAATTAGAGGGAACATTGCATAAGCATAAACATGCATAAACATTAATTCAGATGGTAGTCAGATGCTATCTTACATACACAACATGTATTGGATACTGCTTAGAAATGACTAAAAATAAAAGTTGAAAAGGTGGTGGTATCTTCTGGTCTCTATAAATCAGCTCTGTGAAATAGAACTGTAACCTCTTTCGAGCCTGTGTCAGCATCAATTTCCCAACTCAGTCATCCTTACGCCCCTCTGCAAAGATTACTAATGCCGTCCCACATGGTGCCAGATGAAAACTCCTCTGCCGTTGTACTCTGGATATCGGGAGAGGAAAGATGCAGCACATTCATCGGTAAAAGAGTTGTGGAGATAAGCAGCCATGACTCCACTCTAAAATGGATAGGGCATATTTGAGTATGCAGTGCATTTTGAGTATGGACGTCACTGGGGCCCAGAATCACGGAACGGATCCTTTTAAAATCGGGCCAGGGAAAATCGCTTTTGCAAATTATTAATTTGAATGAAGTATTACTACGTCTTTTCCTTGGCTGCAGTTCGGGTCTGTCTCTGACCCATGAGTGAAAGTGGATAGACAAATGTGCAGCTCGAGCTCCGGCTCATGTTCTATATCTGTCCCATCCAGCAGCCCGGATAGAATGATCTGGCGGACCGGATATGGCCTGTGGGCCGTATTTTTCACACCACTGCTCTAGATGATAGTATCATTGAAGAATTCAGGGATGATTTGTCTTGATGAAGAGGTTACAGAAGAGGTAACGTTGAACCCATGTATGGGAGTAATATTTAGTGGTACCTTCAAAATTCGCTTTCCAGGTGCAATGCAATGGGGTAGGGTAGGTCTTCACCTTCATTTGTCGGTGGTAATCTAGCCGAGCAGATCACCCACCTGTTGGAGAAACCACCAGATTTTCATTCCACAGTGAGTGACTGGGTGCTGTGATGCATTAGAATGCTGGACTTTTCATTAGTGTGAAAGTGTGCCACTGTCAATGAAGGATGACGGCAAGATTAAGCTTGGCTGCGATGGACTTCAAGGTGAAATTACCTGCCAATATTTAGGGCCCAAGTTTCGGGCTGAGCCTAGAATGGCGCAGCCCTGAACTGGACGCCCGTTTTTCGCGCCACAAAGTGCACCTAAAAAAAACACACCTATTCTCCGGCTCCCTGCAGGCCCTCTGGAGCTGGGCGCGGCGCCGCATGAGCTGTGGGGGGCAGAGCAAGGTCCCTGCGCTGAAAACAGTGCCGGGACCTCTGCACAGGCGCGCTACAGTGGTCGCGCATGTGCAGTAGCTGCAGGCGCCCAAAACTGTGTGGGAGGGGCCCGAAGCACGCAGCCCCTAGCCCTGGCCGAATGGCCTCACTGGGGCTGCATGGATAAGGCTGCCTCCCACGCCCAGCTCCTGCTTCCTCCAGACCGGGACCTGGCCCGATTTGACTCCCGCTCCCACCCCCCCCCCCCCGCAGCAGACCGCCACCCCCCCCCCCCCACCGCCTGACCCAACCTCCGCTCCCGACCTCCCCCACTCCGCTCCTGACCGACCTCCCCCGGCCGACCTCCGCTCCCGACCTGACCTCCTCTCACACCCCCCCCGGACAAACCGCCATCCCCCCCGCCCCCGACCCCGACCGACCTCCCCCGACCGACCGACCGACTGACCCCCCCCCCACCGCCCCCCGACCGACCGACCCTCGCTTCCCCCCGACCCGCGCTCACGATCCCCCCGGACACCGGACCCGACGCCACCTACCTGTCAATCCGGTAAGTCTAAGCTCGAAGTCTTGGGCCCGGCCCGTTCAGCCTCCCTCTCCTTGCTTTCTTTCTCGCTCTATCTCCCTTCTCTCTCTCTCTTCCCCCCCTTCTCTCCCCCCCTCCCTTCTCCCCCTTCTCCCCCTTCCCCTCCCCCACCCCCCTCCTCTCCCCCCTCCCCCCACTCACCCCCCCTCTCCACCCCCTCACACCACCCCCCTCCTCTCCACCTCCTCCTCCCCCTCCCCTCCACCCCTCTGCCCTCCACACCCCCTCTCCCCCCTCCCCTCTTCCTTGCCCCACCCCCTCCCCTCCACCCTCCCCCAACCCCCTCCCCCCACTCACCCCCCTCTCCACCCCCTCACACGCCCCCACCCCCCCTCCTCTCCACCACCTCCACCCCGTCCCCTCCACCCCTCTCCCCTCCATCCCTCCCCCCTCCACCCCTCGCTGTCAGAAACACAGACATAGAAACATAGAAACATAGAAAATAGATGCAGGAGTAGGCCATTCAGCCCTTCGAGCCTGCACCGCCATTCAATGAGTTCATGGCTGAACATGCAACTTCAGTACCCCCTTCCTGCTTTCTCGCCATACCCCTTGATCCCCCTTCATTTAACTCCCTTTTGAATATATTTAGTGAATTGGCCTCAACTACTTTCTGTGGCAGAGAATTACACAGGTTCACCACTCTCTAGGTGAAGAAGTTTCTCCTCATCTCGGTCCTAAATGGCTTACCCCTTATCCTTAGACTGTGACCCCTGGTTCTGGACTTCCCCAACATTGGGAACATTCTTCCTGCATCTAACCTGTCTAAACCCGTCAGAATTTTAATCGTTTCTATGAGGTCCCCTCTCATTCTTCTGAACTCCAGTGAATACAAGCCCAGTTGATCCAGTCTTTCTTGATAGGTCAGTCCCACCATCCCGGGAATCAGTCTGGTGAATCTTCGCTGCACTCCCTCAATAGCAAGAATGTCCTTCCTCAAGTTAGGAGACCAAAACTGTACACAATACTCCAGGTGTGGCCTCACCAAGGCCCTGTACAACTGTAGCAACACGTCCCTGCCCCTGTACTCAAATCCTCTCGCTATGAAGGCCAACATGCCATTTGCTTTCTTAACCACCTGCTGTACCTGCCAACCTTCAATGACTGATGTACCATGACACCCAGGTCTCGTTGCACCTCCCCTTTTCCTAATTTGTCACCATTCAGATAATAGTCTGTCTCTCTGTTTTTACCATCAAAGTGGATAACCTCACATTTATCCACATTATACTTCATCTGCCATGCATTTGCCCACTCACCTAACCTAGCCAAGTCACTCTGCAGCCTCATAGCATCCTCCTCGCAGCTCACACTGCCACCCAACTTAGTGTCATCCGCAAATTTGCAGATATTACATTTAATCCCCATGTACAATGTAAACAGCTGGGGCCCCAGCACAGAACCTTGCGGTACCCCACTAGTCACTGCCTGCCATTCTGAAAAGTACCCGTTTACTCCTACTCTTTGCTTCCTGTCTGACAACCAGTTCTCAATTCACGTCAGCACACTACCCCCAATCCCATGCTTTAACTTTGCACATTAATCTCTTGTGTGGGACCTTGTCGAAAGCCTTCTGAAAGTCGAAATATACCACATCAACTGGTTCTCCCTTGTCCACTTTACTGGAAACATCCTCAAAAAATTCCAGAAGATTTGTCAAGCATGATTTCCCTTTCACAAATCCATGCTGACTTGGACCTATCATGTCACCTCTTTCCAAATGCGCTGCTATGACATCCTTAATAATTCATTCCATCATTTTACCTACTACTGAGGTCAGGCTGACCGGTCTATAATTCCCTGTTTTCTCTCTCCCTCCTTTTTTAAAAAGTGGGGTTACATTGGCTACCCTCCACTCGATAGGAACTGATCCAGAGTCAATGGAATGTTGGAAAATGACTGTCAATGCATCCGCTATTTCCAAGGCCACCTCCTTAAGTGCTCTGGGATGCAGTCCATCAGGCCCTGGGGATTTATCAAATGTACAATTGATGTAGTTCTAAATGTTTGCCATTGCCCACCCACAGTCAACCCCTTAAGTATCATTTGCCAATCTATCCTAGCCAATTCATGCCTCATACCTTCAAAGTTACCCTTCTTTAAGTTCTGGACCATGGTCTCTGAATTAACTGTTCCATTCTCCATCCTAATGCAGAATTCCACCATATTATGGTCACTCTTCCCCAAGGGGCCTCGCACAATGAGATTGCTAATTAATCCTCTCTCATTACACAACACCCAGTCTAAGATGGCCTCCCCCCTAGTTGGTTCCTCGACATATTGGTCTAGAAAACCATCCCTTATGCACTCCAGGAAATCTTCCTCCACCGTATTGCTTTCAGTTTGGTTAGCCCAATCTATGTGCATATTAAAGTCACCCATTATAACTGCTGCACCTTTATTGCATGCACCCCTAATTTCCTGTTTGATGCCCTCCCCAACATCACTACTACTGTTTGGACGTCTGTACACAACTCCCACTAATGTTTTTTGTCCTTTGGTGTTCTGCAGCTCTACCCATATAGATTCCACATCATTCAAGCTAATGTCTTTCCTAACTATTGCATTAATCTCCTCTTTAACCAGCAATGCTACCCCACCTCCTTTTCCTTTTATTCTATCCTTCCTGAATGTTGAATAGCCCTGGATGTTGAGTTCCCAGCCCTGATCATCCAGGAGCCACGTCTCCGTAATCCCAATCACATCATATTTGTTAACATCTATTTGCACAGTTAATTCATCCACCTTATTGGGTTTCTCTGCCCTCCACTTTTCCTCATCTCCTTTCTGTCTTTTGCTTTTGCCTCCTTTTTGTTTCCCTCTGTCTCCCTGCATTGGTTCCCATCCCCCTGCCATATTAGTTTAACTCCTCCCCAACAGCACTAGCAAACACTCCCCCTAGGACATTGGTTCCGGTCCTGCCCAGGTGCAGACCGTCCGGTTTGTACTGGTCCCACCTCCCCCAGAACCGGTTCCAATGCCCCAGGAATTTGAATCCCTCCCTGCTGCACCACTGCTCAAGCCACGTATTCATCTGCGCTATCCTGTGATTCCTACTCTGACTAGCACGTGGCACTGGTAGCAATCCCGAGATTACTACTTTTGAGGTCCTACTTTTTAATTTAGCTCCTAGCTCCTTAAATTCGTTTCGTAGGACCTCATCCCTTTTTTTACCTATGTCGTTGATACCAATATGCACCACGACAACTGGCTATTCTCCCTCCCTTTTTAGAATGTTCTGCACCCGCTCCGAGACATCCTTGACCCTTGCACCAGGGAGGCAACATACCATCCTGGAGTCTCGGTTGCGGCCGCAGAAACGCCTATCTATTCCCCTCACAATTGAATCCCCTATCACTATCGCTCTCCCACTCTTTTTTCTGCCCTCCTGTGCAACAGAGCCAGCCACGGTGCCATGAACTTGGCTGCTGCTGCCCTCCCCTGATGAGTCATCCCCCCCAACAGCACTCAAAGCAGTATATCTGTTTTGCAGGGGGATGACCACAGGGGACCCCTGCACTACCTTCCTTGCACTCCTCTTCCTGCTGGTTTTCCATTCCCTATCTGGCTGTGGACCCTTCTCCTGCGGTAAGACCAACTCGCTACACGTGCTACTCACGTCATTCTCAGCATCGTGGATGCTCCAGAGTAAATCCACCCTCAGCTCCAATTCCGCAATGCAGTCCGTCAGGAGCTGGAGGCGGATACACTTCCCGCACACATAGTCGTCAGGGACACCGGAAGTGTCCCTGAGTTCCCACATGGTACAGGAGGAGTATAACACCCGACCAAGCTCTCCTGCCATGACTTAACCCTTAGATACACTTAAATTGACAACAACAATATTAAAATTTACTGACTGATATAAAAAATAAAAAGAAAAGCTACTCACCAATCACCAGCCAATCACTTACCCCCTAGGCTGTGACGTCACCTTTCTGTTTCTTTCTACTTCTTTTTTGCCTTCTCCCTGTAGCTGCACAAGTCACGCCTTTTATAGGCCTCTGCTGATCCCCGGACTCACGCCTCAGCAACCACGAACTCCCGCTGCCCCTCGCGGCCTTTTATAGGCCTCTGCTGATCCCCAGACTCACGCCTCAGCGACCCCAAACTCCCGCTGCCTCTCGCGGCCTTTTATAGGCCTCTGCTGATCCCCGGACTCACGCCTCAGCGACCACGAACTCCCACTGCCTCTCGTGGCCTTTTATAGGCCTCTGCTGATCCCCGGACTCATGCCTCAGCGACCACGAACTCCCGCTGCCTCTAGCGGCCTTTTATAGACACTGCTAGACAGAGAGTGAGAGACACACACATACAGACAGACAGAGAGATAGAGACACTGACAGAGACACATGGTGGGGGGGGGGGTTGTTGAAAGATTCCCGGTGCTGCAGTCAGTAAGTAGAAAATGTTTTATTTATTGATTTTAAAAAAATATATTTTTTATAAATTTTTTTTGATTGATTTATTGGTTGATTTATTGATGTATTTATCATTTATTATTGATGATGGCTCTTTTTGTAAAACTGAAGTATTTAATGTTTGTAAACTTCCCTTTAAACACCGCCCCCTCCCCATTCCCTACGCCTGATTTTCTAAGTGTAGACAAGGTTTTTCTGAGCGTACAAAAATCTACACTTACTCCATTCTAAGTTAGTTTGGAGTAAATTTTCATTGCCTAAACTTTCAAAACGGGCGTAAGTGGCCGGACATGCCCCCTTTAAAAAAAAAAATCTGTTCCAAACTGAAACTGTTCTAACTGACTAGAACTGGAGCAAACTAAATGCCGAGAATTGCAATTTCTAAGATACTCCGTTCTAAACCAGTTGCTCAAAAAAACAGGAGCAACTCAGGCCGAAACTTGTCCCCTCACTATCAGGCTCTCACTTTGGAGAACAGACACTTGTTGAATTTATCAAAAGCCTGCCTGATGCTGTGGAGCCGTTATCTCAAGAAAGGAATCAGTGGCTTCTCGAGTGGTTGAGAAAAAAAAGGGACAGAATTGAAAAAAAATCCTTCAACATAAAAATAACACACACGGTCAATGGAAAAGCATTGCCAACAAGCTGGGATTGTTCTCCTTGGAGCAGAGCAGATTGAGAGGAGATTTGATAGAATTGTTCAAAATCATGAGGTGTCTGGACAGAGTAGAGAGAGAGAAACTGTTCCTGTAATGTATGCATCTGTGAGTATGCTCACGGTTTGTAGAGCTGTTGCATTGTGAGTGGCTTAGCCAGTTACGTGATGTTCACAAGACTCAATAAAACCCAGTCAGTTTGGTCTAGGTCATCCACGATGAGGTATGCAGTTGCAAGCCTAGTGGATGAACTGGTAATGTGTAGTGTGATTGTTAAACCTTTGCTAATAAACCAACTACTTCTTAATAGCAATGTGTTGCTATGAATTCTTAAGCAAAGAACCCATGAAGCAAATACATTACTGTTCCCATTGACAGAGGGGTCGAGAACCAGAGGACACAGATTTAAGGTGATTGGCAGAAGAACCAAAGGCGACGTAAGAATTTTTTTTTTTACACAGTGAGTGGTTAAGATCTGGAATGCACAGCCTGAAAGGGAGGTGGAGGCAGACTCAATTTTATCTTTCAAAAGGGAGTTGGATAAGTATCGGAAGGAAAAAAAAAATTGCAGGGCTATGGGGAAAGGTCGGGAGAGTGGGACTAGCTCGGGCTTAATGGGCCGAATTGCCTTCCTTCCATGCTGTAACTATTCCAATTCTATGATGTGCTCCTTTTAGAGATGGAATAAAGGTTCAGCCCAAATACTATGGGTTACAGATACTGGCACAACAGTTATTCAGTGTATAGGATGTTGCAGGCTGCCATCATTTACTTTGCACTTTATCATAAAGTCCTATATTAGCTGAACGGTTTGAAACAGAGCAACATAGAACAATGAAGGAAGAAAGCTTTAAAGAATGAATCCGCTGTAGTAAGGACAAAGCAAATTAATATTATTTGCTGAACTCAATTTCAAATTGTAGAGGCAAATATTGTCTTTATTTAAGCGGCACAACTGACCTGTAAACTAGCTCGGGCACTCTGGATATTAATTATGCAAATAAATCAGCAAAATTGCCTCTGGGAAGAAACAAATCCATTGAAGAGATTCACTGCAGGAAACATACATATTTATTTTATTTGAGAATTGCAATATTTGTACCGATGCATGACAAATTAGAGTTTTCTTCAATTCTGACCAAAACAGAGTAATTGGGAGGATGTGGTTTGACTAGCATAAATCAGGGGGGGGGGGCGGTCTAATGACTGTCTGGAGCTCAGCTGAAGCCAGATAGATCGCTAGGTTCAGCTATTTTGCATTCCTTGTTCTTCACCAAGGTATTGATACACCCCTGGGTGCATGACCCAGATTTTTTTATGGGGGGGGAGAACCTGTTCTTTTTGCAATCCTCAAGGTAGCATATTAAATATTTCGAATTAGATCACCCCTCAGCTTTCTAAACTCACGGAAATACAAGCCATGTTTAAGCAATCTGTCTTCATAACTTAATCATATAATCCTTGGTATAATTTTGCACATTACCCCCTTCCAAGGCCAACGTATCTTTCCTGAGGTTCGGTGCTCAAAACTGAGCACAGTACCCCAGATGGTGGTCTGACAAAGCCTGTGTACACTTCCTCAATAACCCCCTTGAGTTAAAGGCCAACATTCCATTGGGCTTTCTGGTTTGATTTCATGGATATCTAAATCTCTTAGCCCATCCACTGTTCGTAGTTTTGCAGCTGTAACAAAATATTCCGATTTGTCTTTCTCATATCCAAAATCAATGACCTCACACTTCACCACATTGAACTCTATCCGCCATAGTTTTGCTCACTCACTGGGCCCAAGTTTCGGGCTGCGCCTAGAACGGCGCAGCCCCGACCTGGACGCCCATTTTTCGCGCCACAAAGTGCGCCTAAAAAAACCTCACCTATTCTCCTGCACCCTGCAGGTCCTCTGGAGCTGGGCGCAGCGCAGCATGAGCTGTGGGGGGCGGAGCAGGTCCCTGCGCTGAAAACAGTGCCGGGACCGCTGCACAGGCGCGCTACAGTGGCCGCGCATGTGCAGTAGCTCCTGGCACCCAAAAACTGTGGGAGGGGCCGGAAGCATGCAGCCCCTAGCCCTGGCCGAATGGCCTCACTGGGGCTGCGTCGATAAGGCTGCACCTCCCACGCCCTGCTCCTGTTTCCTCCAGACCCGACCAGACTTGACTCCCGCTCCCACCCCACCCCACCGGACCGCCTCCCCCCCCCCGACCCAATCTCCTCTTCCCCCGCTCTCAACATTCCCCCCCCCACCACTCCGTTCCCGACCGCACCCCCCCTACCTTTGCTCCCGACCTTCCCCCTGACCGACCTCCGTTCCCGACTGCCGCCCCCCTCCCCGACCTCCCCCCCCAACCGACCTCCGCTCCCGACCTCCGCCCCCCCCAACCGATTTCCGCCCCCCCCGACCGATCTCCGCTCCTGACCTCCCCCCCGCCCGACCGATCTCCGCCCCCCCCCCGAACTGATCACCGCCCCCCCCGACCGATCTCTGCCCCCCCCCGACTGATCTCCGCCTCCCCCCGAACCGATCACCGCCCCCAACCCCTCGACCGATCTCCGCCCTCCCCCGACCGATCTCCGCCTCACTCCCGACCGATCTCCGCCCCCCCACCGAACCGATCACCGACCCCCCCGACCGATCACCGCATCCCCCCCGCCCCAACCGATCTCCAACCGACCGACCCCCCTCCCCTCCGCCCCGACCTGCGCTCTCGACCCTCCCTGGACCCCGGACCCGACGCCACCTACCTGTCAATCCAGTAAGTTTAAGCTCGAAGTCTTGGGCCCGGCCGGGCCCGGCCCGTTCAGCCTCCCTCTCCTTTCTTTCTCTCTCTCTCTCTCTCTCTCCCTTCTCTCTCTCTCTCTTCCCCCCTTCTCTCCCCCCTCCCCTCCCTCCCTTCTCTCCCCCTCCCTTCTCTCCCCCTCCCTTCTCTCCCCCCCTCTCCCCTCCCTCCCTTCTCCCCCCGCCACCTCCATCCCTTCTCTCTCTCGTGCCCCCTCCTCCCCCCCTCCATCTCTTCTCACTCCCCCTCCCCTCCCTCCCTTCTCACCCCCTCCCCTCCCTCCCTTCTCACCCCCCTCCCTCCCTTCTCACCCCCCCTCCACATCCCCTCTCCCTCCCCCACCCCTCTCCCCCTCACCTCCTCTCCCCCACTCCAACCCCTCCCCCACTCCACCATCCCTCTTCCCCTCCCCTCCCCCTCCTCCTCCTCCCCTCCACCCCTCGCTGTCAGAAACACAGACACTGACAGACAGAGAGTGAGTGAGACACACACAGACAGACAGAGAGATAGAGACACTAACAGAGACACACGGGCGGGAGGGGGGGGGGGGGGGCTGTCCCAGCATGCTGTTGGAGGACTCCCGGTGCTGCAGTCAGTAAGTAGAAAATGTTTTATTTATTGATTTAAAAAAATATATTTTTATTAATTTTTTTTGATTGATTTATTGATGTATTTATCATTTATTATTGATGATGACTCTTTTTGTAAAATTGAAGTGTTTAATGTTTGTAAACTTCCCTTTAAACCCCCCCCCCCCATTTCCTACGCCTGATTTGTAACCTACGCCTGATTTTCTAAGTGTTGACAAGGTTTTTCTGAGTGTACAAAAATCCACACTTACTCCATTCTAAGTTAGTTTGGAGTAAGTTTTCACTGCCTAAACTTTCAAAACGGGCGTAAGTGGCCAGACACACCCCCTTTTGAAAAAAAAATATCTGTTCCAAACTGAAACTCTTCTAACTGACTAGAACTGGAGCAAACTAAATGCTGAGAATTGCAATTTCTAAGATACACCATTCTAAACCAGTTGCTCCAAAAAAACAGGAGCAACTCAGGCCGAAACTTGGCCCCACTGAGTCTGTCTATGTCCCTTTGTAATTTCCTGCTCCCATCCACACAACTCACTCAGTATCATCTGCAAACTTGGATATACAACTCTCTATTCCACCACCCAAGTCATTAATATATATGATGAAAAGCTGAGGCTCTAGTACTGAACCCTGGGAAACACCACATGTCACATCCCACCAATCAGAGAACAAACGGGGGGGTGGGGGGGGGGGGGGGTCGTCGAAATTCCCCTGCTGTGCATCTGCTGTTAGCACCTCCGGGGGGCACTAATGAGGCGCAAAAGTGTTTTCACCCGAGGGTGGAGGGGGTGGGGGGCAGTGGACTATTGGCTCCCACGAAATTGAGCGGGAGTTAACGGAGGCACGAAAACGGTAGCGCTGTGCTCCTGCTGGTAGTGCCCCAGGCCGCTGAGCATCCAGCAACGATGTCATTGACCCTTCCCGCCCCGCGGCAGCCCGTTTCCACCCCGTGGCAGAAATTGGGCAGCGCCCTGTGAGGCTGCTGCAGGCGATGCCCGTGCCTGCAGACCTGGCCGCACATCAATCATCCGGCAAAACTTAAAGGGGAGGTGCGCGCCACTGCCTGCCGCCATTTTTTTTGGGGGGCCAACTTACCTGTTGGGCCTTTCTCTTCCGATTTTGGGGGTCCGTGCCGCGATTGTGCAGTCCGGCACTCCGTTTCAGTGCCGGGCTGTGGCCACGGCACCCCCAATCCCCAGTGGCCGAGTGGAGGCCAATCGCAAGGCCTGCAGTGCTTGCAGAGTCACTCACCTTTAACGGAAGGGGAGGGGCCTTGAAAAGCATTAGCACTACGTGGAGAGGCCGCGTAATGCCCCCGAGCCTGCCCAGAGAGGAAGTGGCATGCTCGACATTGTGCACCACTTCCTGTGAGGGGTGGTAAGCCCAATTTCGCTTCCGGGGCGGGACTTCTTGGGAAACCGTCAGGTCCTTTAAATTTTCCTATTTTAATTCTCATTATTTTCTCCATTACCATTTTTTGACATATTCTAGCAAATGTATATCAAGTAAAAAGAGATCTCCACTCATATTCCACTGCATTACACCTGGAAATAGGTGCTCACAAAGCACATCGCAGAGGGAAATTGGTGCCATTCTAACTATAGGATGATCATGAGATAACCAAACTCAGTAGACTAATTGTTTACAACTTCTAACAGGACAGGAGAAAGGACCCATATGGCAAACATACTGTCCCTTTTAATTGAGGCTCTGATATCTAATCTGAAGGTGTCCACTGTTGATGAATATATCATGCAAAATTAATATTACTATTTGGATTATGAAGAGAAACCATTGGCCATTTAATTATTTCAGAAAATGGAATCTGTGCATGGCTGGTGAAAAGAGTGAATATACATGAGCATTTACTTGTAAACCACAAAGTATTGATTTTTTTTGTAGAACTGCCTCTTCCTGTCACACAATAAGAAACCATATTACTTTCTATTAAAACTTCCTCATCTTTTGACACTTTGGAAAACAAACCCACCTGGGAAACAAAGAGTAACCTTGTTCCTTTGAGAGTATTGAATTTAAAGCCAGGTACTGTGGGTCGATAAAACTGCCAGGATTAGTTCTCCTGTGAAGGATACAAAGACTGGGCATTGTCCCTTTCGTTTTACTTTTGAATATAAAGACGTACACTCTGCAGGAATAAAACACAAAAGCATAATATTATTATGTATTACCATGTCGGCATTGTTCCTATAATTTCAAAATATTGAATAAAAGGTGTACACTTATTATACAGACTACAAAGAAGGCCATTTTCTTTTAAGTTTACAGAAACCCTATTGTGCAACCACACCGGAAAGCTCAATGAATATAATGACAGTAATTGGTCGCGATACTGCAGGATTTAAACTTGAGCTGCAATACTCAAAATCAGGAACCTCAACAATAACAAGGTGAATAAAATGCCACATTGAAATATTCAGAGCTGTAATGACGGTTACCTATCGAAGATATGAAACCCAGTAAAATTTCAGTCAGAAAGAAGCAAAATAGTTAACATTATGGGATGCTTTGTCCATTTTTTTATACAGGAAAGGATTGGACACAAGGCTGCCTTAAAGGGGGTTGAGCTGCCAAGACAGTCCCATGCTGAGTTTTTCATGGGTAGGCAGACGAGTGGTAATGACAATGTGAGATGGGAAGTCATTCCTTTCAGCAACGTACGTGACTTTTTTACTTATTTTATAATAGTACGCAAGCAGTAGTTATAATGGTGGGGTCAAGTGTGTACTCGGTGTTCTGTGTGCTTTGCCTGCTGTGAACTAAAGCAGCTCATGAATTGAATTGTAAATTGTCATGCCACGTGCTAACACTGGCTGTCTTTGGAGAGATTGAAGCAGTACACGTGCATGAGGCACAGAGGGCTAGAAATTAGTCAGCCTAACGCACGTTTTAACGCAATTTTTTTGCGTTAAAAGTATTTTTTTGTCATTAAAAGAAACCTAACAAAATTCCCCAAAGGTTAAGAAATATCACTAAAAAGTAGATCGCCATTGTAAAAAAACAGGACCGTAAAGTTAGCGAGGATGCCAGTTTCCAACATGAATCCTCCAGCAATGTCGATTTTTATTGACAGACGTATTTTTTGGCCAAATTTAGCCTGTTAAAAAAATGGTGAAATTTTTTCACAAAAATGACATTAAAAAACAATTATCGACAGGCAGGCAAATTTCTAGTGATAGAGATCCTGTCCCGAACACAAGGGAGCTTCACTATTTCATTCCCGGGTTCTGTTAGTCGATATGAGGTAGTGGGAGTTAACTTCCATAAGAAGCAGAGGACCAGATTACTTCAGGGAAGGAATGACATCACTGACACCGAGGAGATATCTGTGGCAGTTTTACATTCATCAATAACTAATCTGTATATAGAGAGGAACTCAGTCATTTCTTTATATCACGTGAAGTGAATCAAATTGGCTGAAGTAGGGTAGCGCCCCCTTCCTTCCTCCATCGCATCTAGCCAGTCCGCCTGGTCAGGATAACAACCTGTCCACGAAAAAAGGGGGTCTTCATTATGGAAACAACCCAGAGCACAATATCTCGAAGTAAAAATCTGGAAGAAATGGGTGCCTGATGTGTCACTAGATACAGAAGAGAAAGAAGAGTAGAAATTCACTGGTAGCAAGGATGAGGGTCTTCAATTATATGGAGAGACTAGGGGTTGTTCTCAGAGTGAAGAAGGTTAAAGGGAGATTTAATAGAGGTGTTCAAAATTGTGAACGGTTTTGATAAATAGGGAGGAACTGTTTTCAATGACTAAAGGGTCAATAACGAGAGAACACAGGTTAAAGATCATTTGCAAAAGAGCTAGGGCGCCACATGGAGAATTATTTTTATGTAATGAGTTGTTGTGATCTGGAATGCACTGCCTGAAAGGGTGGTGGAAGCAGATTCAATAGTAACCTTCAAATGGGAATTGAATATATACTTGAAAAGGAAAACAATGCAGAGCTATGGGGATAGAGCAGGGGATTGGGACTAATTAGATAGCACTTTCATAGAGGCGGTACAGGCACCATGGGCGAATGGCCTCCTGTGTTGTATAATTCTATGAAATTCCCACTTTGTTGTGTTATTTATGATTTATAATTCAAACTTTTTTACCACAAAAAATGACTTTCCATTATTATCAATCAGTTATAATTGAGATTCGCCAAAATTTGGAATAGTTAATTATCTTTTAACTTCAAATATTCACAAAGGAGGTGTCCTCGCATTTAATGTGAGTTCCACTGTACTATAGAAATAAAAGGTTGGGAGCGTTACACACTTTTGTGATTTATGGCACCAACAAGCCCTTCACTGCGATCTTAGAGGCCTGTACTATGCTCCCACTCATCATTTACTTTCTACATTTAGTACACAAAATATAGTCAACCTCATTATTATAGCAATGGTAAAATATGTGCATTGTTAATGAATAATCCATACCAAATGCAAGCAATTATACAGAAAAAAGGGAGAATGCCTCTTTAATTAATTGACTCATATTAAATGTAAAGGTGCTCAGTGTTAATGAATAATTTATAGTGGCATTAACGCAGCTACACAGGGAACAGAGCAGAGTGTCTCTTCAATTATTGCAGGAGTATTGAATATAAAGGTGCATACCCTGAATTAATTATGCATACCAATATTAATATCATTATGAATGAGACAGCACAGTGTCTCTTTCATTATTTCAGCATTACTGAAAATAAGGTGTGCACATGGAATGAATTATGCATACCTAGTTTGATAGGTGAAGAGGTTAAAAAAGTCCCACTAATATTATACATCCTGCAGCAATTAAAACTATTGATCAAAACATGTTTGAGGATTATGTGGGGCCCTGCTGTTTAATCATGACAATAAAGATGTGATTGTTATATCTGCAGAACTAACAGTTTGAATTGTATAATGAAGCTGCTGGCAAAATGCATTCAACTGATACTGCTCCATCCAGCAAGGATAAATATTCCTTCACAAGATCATAAGACAATTAGAGATTAAGCAGGCCATTTGGCCCATCTGAATTCTTCCATCCAGAATGGCTCTCCATTCCCCACATTGCAGCATCCAATTGTTAATTACTTCCAGGACCTCTATCTCCACTACTTTACCTGGAATTCCATTATCATTCCGATATCAGTCTTAAATTTGCTTTTTACCAGCTGAAATCTCTGTCCTCTTCACTGGCTCTCGTAATTAAATTTAAAGTAATATTCTGCATTGATATTTTTCATCTCCTTAGACATCTTGCATACCTTTATAAAATTGGCTCTCAAATGCCTCCTTTCTAGGCTGAAGTGCCCAAGGTCCCAGTATTTACAGGGAGGTGGGGAGGGAGCAGGGAAATGTCATAGCATCTGGGGAATGTGGAAAGGCGGGTAAAGTGGTGCTCTTGCTGAATATAAGGGAAGGACCTAAGTTGAATTTTTTATCTCTGCTTCCCGGCCAGCAGCCAGCCAGTCAGACCAAGAGGTGGGCTGGCTGTTGGGCGGGGAGTCCTGCACTGGAAGGCTACAGTCCTGGAGTGGAGAGGAGGGAGGGTGGGATCGTCGGGGGAAGTGGTGGGGTGGTTGAAGACATTCCGAGGAAGGAAACAGGTTAGCTTGGGGGCCAGGGGGTAAGCACTCCAGCTCCTCCTGGCCCACAAGCTGTGCTGGAATGGCACCTACCTGTTGGATCATGCTTCCTTTCAGCTGCCATGTTTCCTGATGTGAGATTAGGATCACAGGTCACACACAGATACCCAAAGGATCTTAGGAGTCATGAGGCATTTTATTTTAAGGAGCAGTAGTTCAAATATAGATAAACACAAGACATAATCATGATAGACATAGTAGATATACGACCATGACAAGTAGCTGGTATTAGTCCCGATCGGACAGAAGGCTGGTGGCGCAAACAGTTCTCACCTTCACCGTGTACTCTGAAAAGCCTTTTAGGTCTTTCTTTTATTCTCTTTATAGGGGTGGGCCCGTTGTAGGATATGGACAGGACCATTAAACCTATGATTTGTCGAGTTCTTTGTCTCAACTCTTCGGTGAAATCCTCATCTTCACATGTCTTTTCTGTTTATGCTCCCAAGGTTGGAGTCAGACATGTCATGTTCACACTGTTCAAGGAGCTTTAGCTGTTGTACCATGGAATGAATCCTTCAATTCTAACACCATTCTGAAGAGACTTTTTGGTCTCAAGTTATTTCTTCCAATTCATAATTTCTTGCACTGATCCCTGAGAAACCCGGCCTGCAGCCATTAAATCTAAATGGCTGCTAAAATCTGGCCTCATTACCTTACTTAAATCACTGACCCAGCACTCGAGAGCGGGTTAGTCGCCCAACCCCCCGGCCCGCCATTAAGGCTGAGTTTGAGGCAGGTTGGAGTCGGGTTTCCAAATTTGCCGACTATAACACTCTATAAAGTGAGTCTCTAAAGTTTCTCCCCAACTCCCTGACAGTAACACATATGAAGACAGAAATCTGGAGATGCACAGCGGGCTGATCAGTTTTTAGATTGTCAATTATAGGATCAGAAGGTTAGCTATTCTTGTGTTAACAATATCAATTGTAGTGCACCACTCCTTTAGCAGGAGCAATGCTGTTGTGAGCAGAGCATTCTTTTTGTTTGACTGTTAATTCTGGTGAATTTTTATGCAATTAATACAAGGGAGCTCGTTACCACAGGGGAATGGATCAATTTCCCATTTCAGGCATTCTGTGTCAACATAAAGCACATCCAGGTCAGTTATGACATAACAAACTACACTGTTAAGCTCTTTTCCTTGTGCCTTAACTTCAGATAAACTCCAGCAGCATGACATTCCCATTTCCCCCACCAGCCATTCAAATTAAGATAGCTTTATACCTGTCCCCATGAAGTGTTGGATTGAGACACTCATAATTCGTTTCACATAGGGCTGTTACAGCTGGGACAGAGAGGAGACTTTGATCCAATGAGTTCAAACACTATGCGCCAGCGATGAACATTCAGTATGCTAATTCACTGCACCAACCTATCCAATTATTCTTATTAAAGAACGTGATTTCCATTCAAATCAATCAGGATCTGTGTAAACAGTCATTTACATTAATAGATCCATGGATGGAGGCAATGCATATTAACAGGCTTAATTGCATTTCTCCGTTCCACAGATATTTCTTAATTTTAGTATGACCTCCTTATTATTACTGCTATTGATCAATAGCTCTGTCAACCTGAATAATAGCAAGTCACCAGGAATATGTCAGTCCGTAAATATTAGATAACCCGTATCTTGAGGCCAGTCCAATTAATCTTATTTCTGGTGAAACTATAAAGGATCTTTTTATGCAAAAACTATCCCCAGATCTTTGTATTAGCAATCTCTTTTAATGAGCTAGTTTTATCCTTACAATGCAAGCACAAAGAAGGTCCTTACAAATGATAGGTAACGGCACTATAAAACTTCCGATTACAGCAGTGGAATATCAACGTATGAAATCCAAGGCTAGAAATTGCGTAGCGCCCTGTTTGGTGCAATAAATTATACGGGAGCACCAAAGTATCGTCGGGCGCTACCCAACTCCAGCGGATGCGAACTTCCAGTTTAGCGCTCCAGGAGGGAAGTGAAGCATTAAATTAAGCATTACCACTTCCCTTGGAGCGCTAAACCAAGCAAGAGGGGCAATGTCCCGTGCAGCGCTGCTGGACTCACAGGGTCCTTCCCTCCCTCAAACGGAAGGGCCTTTGCTGAAGGCGTTGCTAGGTGACGATCCCACTAGTCCGCGACGGCACCGGGGATCTGCGACGATCAGCCCCAAGCACTCTAACAGAGTACAGGGCTGACCAATCGTGCAGTAGAAAAATTAAAAAACAGAGAGGGGTGAGAATTTTTTTGGGGCCAACCTGACCACCAATCCCTTTAACTACCACTCGCCAAGCGGCCGGCCGACCTCACAATGTCTCCTGCAGCTACCGTTGTTGCAGCCCGGTGATGCCGCAGCGGGCGGAAGTGAAGTTAGGTTCTGGGGTGGTAGTGGGATGCTGCGCAGCAGATGATGTCACGAGCTCCGGGGCGCAGGAGATCGGGGAGTTAGCGCTAAACTGCAAGGCAAGTTTCCGGGCATCAGTACTTTCGCCGTGCCCGGTCGGAAAACCATTACCTGTTATCGCCCCCTGGAGGCGTTAATGGGAGGTGCAAAGGAGGCCAATTTCTCCCCCCACCACCAAGTTCCTTGTTAATACAGAGCACTTAATTTCATCCGGACCACATTTTTAATTGGACTCATCAAGGATGGCAACTAAAAGAAAACTCCTTGAAAACTTGAGTGACTAATGCCTGATCTGAGCACATGTTAAAGAGATT
Source organism: Pristiophorus japonicus (assembly GCF_044704955.1). Taxonomy (NCBI): domain Eukaryota; kingdom Metazoa; phylum Chordata; class Chondrichthyes; family Pristiophoridae; genus Pristiophorus; species Pristiophorus japonicus. Next base: position 45,804,147 of record NC_091979.1, read on the forward strand.
TAAATCTCCTTCAACATGATGATGCCCTGTTTCTCTATTAGATTAATCCTTACATTTTTCAAATTAAGTTTCTTTTTCTCCAGTGTGGAAGAAAGCTTTTGAATTTGCATACTTGTTTTGATGAAATCCACAGAGTTTTGTCTCATACATTAACTCTAAAGTTCCCTAAGGCACATCTTCCAACCCGTAAATTCTGCTCAACTTTTTAGATTATTGCACGCTTATTAGTTGAACCTTTTAACATTACAAAATACCATGCACACCACATACCGTGAACATTTCCACGGTCTCATTCAATGGCAATTGGATTATCTTGTAGATAGCAGTAGTATTTGGGTGTTTTCTAATTACTGCTGCTTAACACAGAAGAAAGTGTATTTAATATTTGATGAGTTAAGTTAGTTCAGTTTATTTCAATAGGCCTAACCTGCTGCTCCTTCTCAATGAAGCCTCAGGGCATACAGCAAGGCAGCTAGAGGGCTGCTGTGTTGGGGGGCCAGATAATGGAGACGGACTGGACCAGCTCCTGACCTGGAAGGCCCGGCTTTCGACTGGGGCGCCTCTTCCTGGGCGTTACCAGTCACAGGTGGATGGGGTATCAACCGTGTACGGTGCATGTTTGGCGAATGAGTGGTGGGACCGGAATGCTGTCATTCTGAGGAATGACACCACAGCCAGTCACTCTCCAACGGGGCTGGGCCTCCGGAGAGTTGGCCTGCAGGATTCCACCCGGGCACTGCGTTGCTGTACGTTACTGGGGCCAGGAGCCTCCAATTGCTCAAAGCCTAGGAAGTCCGAGTCGCCCCCAGAAGTACTTAATCCCGAGGGTGCAACTGGTGGGCTCGGATGCTCCGCTGGAGCAGTGTCCTGCAGTGCTTCATCAGCGGCCACATGGCCTGAAATGGAGGCCTCCCTTGAGGGATACTGCACCTCTGGTTGGTCACGTGGAAGTAGAAAACAGCAGATGAGTGGTTAGCAGCAGGGGAGGGGGAAGGGTGATATTAGGAAGGTGGCATAGCGCAGGTTCATTTGAGGGCCGCCGCAAGTCCAAAATTCTGGCAATGCAGTGTATTCAGTTGCGCGATTCATTTACATACCCTCACTATCCAAAGGGGGCTCAGCATTGCCCTGGCGACTGTCCAACCTGGGATTTCAATGAGGGCAGAGACCCTTTCCTCTACGTTGGTCAGAGGGATTGTTTGAGGCGGACCCTCTTCTGTTGTGCAAGTGCTTTGACTGCAAAGACAATAATAGGAAGGGTTCAAAAAGGATCTCTCTGCTGTTGTGCCACATATGCCTACCACATTAGAATAGGTGATACTGTGTGAATGTTCTACAGGTCTCTGTTAAATCTGTTTTGATCTTGCATGTGCTTCGTCAGTATGTATTGGCTGTTTAGAGACATCTACAATGGGGGATGTAAGTGAACTTTCAAAAGCGATCGGAGCAGTTGAAGTGCATTGTAAGGGATGATGTTAAGAACATAAGAACATAAGAAATAGGAGCAGGAGTCGGCCATTTGGCCCCTTGAGTCTGCTCCGTCATTCAATAAGATCATGGCTGATCTGATCATGGACTCAGCTCCACTTCCCTGCCCGCTCCCCATAACCCTTTATTCCTTTATCGATCAAAAATCTGTCCATCTCCACCTTAAATATATACAGTGACCCAGCCTCCATAGCTCTCTGGGGCAGAGAATTCCACAGATTTACAACCCTCTGAGAGAAGAAATTCATCCTCATCTCAGTTTTAAATGGGCTGCCCCTTATTCTGAGACTATGCCCCGCAGTTTTAGTTTCCCCTATGAGTGGAAATATCCTCTCTGCATCCAACTTGTCGAGCCCCCTCATTATGTTATATGTTTCGATAAGATCATGTCTCATTCTTCTGAACTCCAATGAGTATAGGCCCAACCTACTCAACCTATCTTCATAAATCAATCCCCTCATCTCCAGAATCAACCCGGTAAACCTTCTCTGAACAGCCACCAATGCAAGTATATCCTTCCTTAAATACAGAGACCAAAACTGTATGGAATACTCTAGGTGTGGCCTCACCAATACCCTGTACAGTTGTAGGAGGACTTCTCTGATTTTATACTCTATCCCCCTTGCAATAAAGGCCAACATTCCATTTGCCTTCCTGATTACTTGCTGTACCTGCATACTAAATTTTTGTGTTTCATTCACAATTAACCCAAGTTCCCTCTGTACTGTAGCACTTTGCAATTTTTAAACATTTAAATTATAATTTGCTTTTCTATTTTTTCTGCCAAAGTGGATAACCTCACATTTTCCCACATTATACTCCATCTGTCAAATTTTGCCCAGTCACTTAGCCTGTCTATATCCCTTTGCAAATTTTTTGTGTCCTCCTCACAATTTGCTTTCCTGCCCCTCTTTCTTTCATCAGCAAACTTGGCTACATTACACTTGATCCCTTCATCCAAATCAGTAATATAGATTGTAAATAGTTGAGGCCCCAGCACCGATCCCTGCGGCACCCCATTAGTTACTGTTTGCCAACTGGAAAATGACCCATTTATCCCGACTCTTTGTTTTCTGTTAGTTAGCCAATCCTTTATCCATGCTAATATATTACCCCTAACCCCGTGAACTTTTATCTTGTGCAGTAACCTTTTATGTGGCTTCTTATCGAATGCCTTCTGGAAAATGATACAAATTATGTGCATAGATCATTAAAAGCCAATGGTTGCTGATGTAAGCCTTCATCTTTGTTATTCATTGTGAAAGGCACCCCACCGAGTGTTGAGAGGGACCAGATACATGAAACACTTCACATAATGTGTGAGATTAATGTTACAAGTCATGGAGGCATGCATAGATGCAAATTGTACTCACCCTGATGTCCCTTGTGAGATCGTTAAGCTTTTTTGGCAGTATGTGCCAGTCCTGGGCACAGTGTCGACAGCAGACACTCCTGTGCAATGTCCCTCCATATTCTCTTAAACACATGAGGGAGTGGTCTAGCTCCCCCTGGAAGATGGAGTGAGGCCCACCTCCTCTCCACCGCACTCACTAAGGCCTCACTAGCCTCCTGGCTGAAGCGGCAGGCATGCTGCCTTCCTTCTGCTCATCCATCTCAGCAGAAATGGCTGAAGTGGCTCGCAAAACATAGCACAGCAGCGAGGATTAGTGCTGCATGAGCAGCAAAGTTCTGAGTGCATAGTCACTTCAGAGGAGGAGGAGGAGCAGGAGTAGCATCAGCTGGAATATGAGGAGGAGGAGAAACAGGAGGAACCGGCGGTCCAGGTCCCACCAGCACCCAAGCACATTGCTGCCCGGGAGGCCAGGGATCGCCTCATCATGGTCAGTTTTACTTAACTTCAAGCATTACACCCATATGGTGGGTACATGATGAACCAGGTTCACACCACCCCAGAGCAACACCATAAAGCATCCCTACAATGACCAAGCCATTCTTTTCACACTGACCACCATTGCTGGAGGCAATGTTATGTTTCACTAAACCACATCCAAAGTTGCACACAAATTTTTCCATGACCGTAAAGTGGTGAAAATAAATAGTTTCATGTGTGGCATCACAGTAACGAAAAATTTACAGAAGCATTTATTAAAACTCCCAAGTGGCATCTACTTGTGTTTCACCTTTCTCTTATGCGTCCTTCAGTGAGGTGCCACCCCTTTGGCTTCAGCAGAGGTAGAGGCAGCCTGCTCACTTCCCTGCTATGACTGCATTTTTGGCTGATGTCCTCTAGGTTTTGGAGCCTGTGATGGCCCCACCTGTGTCTGCTCCTTCTGCGACTGTGCAGGGGCAGACACAGCCATCATGATCCCAGAAGGTATCTGGAGTTCTGATTGAGGGGTGGCAATGGGGAGAAATGTGAGTGCTTTGAGAGGAGCCCCCACTTCCATGTCCCCTCTCATCATCATCCCACTCATGGGCCACCCACTGGAGAGCACCTTGCTGTACAGCAGTGAGGCCATGGATGTGCTTATGTCTGGGGACGGTGCGCCCTCAGAGGCTGAAGCCTCCTCTGAGAAGTCGTCTTCCTCTTCCTCCAGGACAGTGGGGTGGGGAGGGGGGGGGGCGGTGGGCTTTTGATGGACCCGTGGGGGACTAAAGAGATGAGTTAGATATGACATATCAAAAATGGGCACCGATAACATTATGCACATGATAAACATTCAGTGGCTGCTGACATCAATCCCCATATGAGTGACTGTTTTATGCCATGTAGCTGTATGAGATGTAATTCTTTCACTAGGTTGCTGTGATGTCCCCCTCTCTCCATCTCCCATCTCCAGCTGCTTTGCGACTCCAGACACTTCCAAGGCAACCTCCTCTGCTGCTGTTAAGGTGGCCAATGATGAAGGGCCAACTCCGGTTCTCTCTCTCTGCCGCTTATTATGGGCTCTCTTTTCCTGCAAGGAGGGAAAGAAGAGAAGGTTGAATGTGAGTGATGGAATGAGTGTAAGGAATGGATGACTTGCATCTTTAGAGGGAGACTATGATGGAGTGGGGTGGCAAGGCCAAGTGGCCTCCTTGTGTGTTGTTAGTTGGTATGATTGCATTTGGGTGAGGGTGAGTGTGAGGAGTGGTTAGTCAGATGGGATGTGATAATGTAGATAGAGAGTGGGATGGGCGGACATGCAAGTTATGATGGTGTGAGTAATGATGTGCAGGAGTAGGGTTGGGAAGGCAGAGTGATGGGGATGTGATGAGAGGCGCAGCAGGATGAAGTTGAGTGTGGCTTTGTACTCCCCTTTCCTGATCTAATGAGATCATAGAAACGTTTCCAGCACTGCACCCAGGTCCTCCTGACCACATCCCTGCTGGTGACCTTCTCTGCTATTTGGAGCCAAGTTCCTTTGGTCTGCTGGTGAGGTCTCTTCCGCCCATTGGAAAGGACCTTCTCACTCCCTCCACAAGCATATGGAGGGAGTCATCTGAGAACCTCGGTGCAGCCCTCTGTCTCTGTGCAGTCATTTTTGTTACTCTTTGCAACACTCCGATAGTACATTGCAATGTCTGCACTATCCGAGATAATCTTCAAATGCAATGTGGCCATGGTTCCTTTAAATATCCCGGTTGAAAACACATAATCACTGACGTCATCAGACCCGCACCATTTAATAGGGCCAGGAAATACGCAGGGCGAACTTAATCGGCGCCATTAACAGAAAGTCGATCTCAGGAGCAGGGTGGAATGAAGAAAAGGGTCGCGACTCACCATAACGACCATCCATACCTGACCTGCCCAGGTACAGAAAATTCCGGCCAAGATGTTAAAGAACAAGAAAGTTTTTGTCATTTTTGATAATTCTTACTTATAATTCACATTCTTATTCATGCAGCTAAATAGTCCCCTCACTTTCCTGTGGACATGGCACATGGATAAAGCTTGGAGATTTCAGTGGCTGAATTTTGTCACAATATTCAAAACAGAGAAATTCACCTCCACTGCCCAATAACACCCTCAATTAACAAGATAATTCAGCCCATCTTAATTGATCCATCCAGGGTTTCCGCCTCCAGCTCCGGATCCAGCTGTCAATTCCATGTATTGTTCACACTTTCTGTGAAGAAGAACTTCCTGGTAACAATCCTAAATTTACCTTTCACTAGTTAACGACTTAGATAATGGCATAGAAAGTCATGTATCCAAATGTGCTGATGACACAAAGATAGGCGGCATTGCAGGCAGTGTAGATGGAAGCATAAAATTACAGAGATATCAATAGATTAAGTGAATGGGCAAAACTGTGGCAAATGGATTTCAATGTAGGCAAATGTGAGGTCATTCACTTTCGACCTAAAAAGGATAGAATGGGGTACTTCCTAAATGGTGAAAGGCTAAAAACAGTGGAGGTCCAAAGAGACTTGCGGGCCCAGGTACATAGATCATTAAAATGTCATGAACAGGTGCAGAAAATAATCAAAAAGGCCAATGGGATGCTGATCTTTATATCTAGAGACTAGAATACAAGAGGATAGAAGTTATGCTGCAGCTGTACAAAATCCTGGTTAGACCACACCTGGAGTACTGCGAGCAGTTCTGGGTACCACACTTTAGGAAGGATATATATCGGCCTTGAGCTCTGGAACTCCCTCCCTAAACCTCTCCACCTCTCGACCTCTCTTTCCTCTTTTAAGACGCTCCTTAAAACCTACTTCTCTAAACAAGCTTTTGGTCATCTGCCTTAATTTCTTCTTTTGTGGCTCGGTGTTAAATTTATCTATTTTGTCTTGTAACACTGTTGTGAAGCGGCTTGGGATGTTTTTCTGCATTAAAAGTGTTATATAAATAAAAGTTATTATTATTATTATTGGAAGGAGCGCAGTGTAGGTTTACCAGCTTGATACCCGGATTTCAAGGGTTGAATTACAGGAATTAGGGTTGTAGAATGTTAAGGAGTGATCTGATATTTTCAAGTTATTAAGGGAAACAGATAGGGTAGTTGACGAGTCCCAGGAACGACCGCAGCTCCATAACGTTCTGTGGCCTGATAGCCTCTGTCTTGGCGTCTGTGGGCCGAATGTCGTCCGCCGTGATCTTTCTCCCCAAAAACTCCACTTCTGTTGCCATGAAGACGCATTTCGACCTCTTCAGCCGCAGCCCTACGCGATCCAGTCGCTGGAGAACCTCCTCCAGGTTTTGTAGGTGCTCGACGGTGTCCCAACCCGTGACCAATATGTCGTCCTGAAAAACCACCGTGCGTGGCACCGACTTGAGTAGGCTCTCCATGTTTCTCTTGAAGATCGCTGCAGCCGACCGAATTCCAAACGGGCATCAGTTGTAGATGAACAGTCCCTTGTGCGTGTCGATGCAGGTGAGGGCCTTCGAAGACTCCTCCAGCTCCTGCGTCATATAGGTCGAAGTTAGGTCGAGCTTGGTGAACGTCTTGCCTCCTGCCAGCGTCGTAAATAGGTCGTCTGTCTTAGGTAGCGGGTATTGGTCCTGTAGCGAGAAACGATTAATAGTTACTTTATAATCGCCGCAAATCCTGACTGTGCCATCACTTTTGAGTAGTGGAACAATCGGGCTGGTCTACTCGCTGAATTCCACTGGGGAGATGATGCCCTCGTATTGCAGCCTGTCCAGCTCAATTTCCACTCTCTCCCTCATCATGTGAGGTACCGCTCGTGCCTTGTGGTGAATGGGCCGTGCCTCTGGGACCAAGTGGATCCGCACCTTCGCCCCGGAAAAGTTTCCAATGCCTGGCTCAAAAAGGGAAGGAAATTTGTGAAGAATCTGGGTACATGAGGCCTCATCGACATGTGATAGCGCTCGGATGTCATCCCAGTTCCAGCAGATTTTGCCCAGCCAGCTCCTTCCAAGCAATGTGGGGCCATCGCCCGGGACAATCCAGAGTGGCAATTCATGCACCGTGCCCTCGTAGGTGACCTTGACCATGTTGCTGCCCAGAACAGTGATGAGTTCTTTGGCGCACATTCTCAGTTTCGTGTGGATGGGGCTCAGGGCTGGTCTGAGTGCCTTGTTGCACCACAGTCTCTCAAACATCTTTTTACTCATGATGGATTGGCTAGCGCCAGTGTCCAGCTCCAGGCTATGGGTAAGCCATTCAATTTTACATTTAACATTATAGATGGACATTTCATCGAAAATGTGTGCACCCCGTGTACTTCAGCATCTGCCTCCTCTCTCTGAGGCTCGAAATTGCTTTGATCCACCATGGACCAATCTTCCTCTGCCACGTGGTGGTCAGCAAGTTTTGCAGAGCTTGCAGCTCGTCTGCAAACTCATTGGAGGTGCCCCATTGTTCCACAGCTCTTGCCAACATACCCTTTGAAGCGGCATGAATAGGCTGAATGGAAGCCTCTGCAATGCCAACAAGGTATGAATTGCCTTGCATTCATCCTTTGTTGCGGACTCTGAGTCATCTGGGTCACCTGAGGCCTGCTGGCAGTTGCAGACTCGTGGGTTCTGCCCTGTACATTTCTGCTCGCAAACACTGTTCCAGTTATTTTATGAACATTGCTAGCACTTGTGTGCTGAGAGATTTGTTTGGTGTTATCACTGGTGGACATAAACGCCTGTGCTATCGCAATGGCCTTACTGAGGGTCGGTGTCTCTACAGTCAAAAGTTTTCGTAGGATGGTCTCGTGGCCAATGCCCAGTAAAAAAAAGTCTCTGAGCATCTGCTCCAGCTAGCCATCAAACTCACATTGTCCTGCAAGTCGCCTTAGCTCAGCGACGTAGCTCGCCACTTCCTGACCTTCAGATCGCTGGCACATGTAGAACCAATACCTCGCCATCAGCACGCTCTCCCTCGGGTTAAGATGCTCCTGAACCAGTGTACACAGCTCCTCATATGACTTATTTGTGGGTTTCACTGGAGCCAGAAGATTCTTCATGAGGCTGTAGGTCGGTGCCCCGCAGACTGTGAGGAGGACTGCTCTCCTTTTTGCAGCACTTCCTTCTCCGTCCAGCTCGTTGGCTACAAAGTACTGGTCTAGCCGTTTGGAATAGGCTTCACAGTCCTCACCCTCCGAGAACTTCTCCAGGATGCCCACAGTTTGCTGCATCTTTGCGTTGGATTTGTATACTCGTCACCAGTTATTGTGTTCCTAACACAGATGAGGCTGCACACAGGGAGGTTAAACTAACAGTGACCTCAGTCTTTATTAAGCCACTCCAGAGTGAGGAACAGGCCTTATGGGCCGGCTTATATACAGTGCTCCCAAGGGATGCTGGGATCCCTTGGGACTTCAGGGGATGCGCTCCCTGGTGGCAGAATATGTGAGTGCATGCTTTACAGATACACAACAGTTTCCTATGATTTTTATTTGCTAGTCTTCCACCCTCTCTGGGCCCGACTCCATCCTCGGTGGCACTTGGGTGGCAAGCGCCTTTGCCGCCAAGATTGAGAGTTCCCGCCCGCTGCCACCCAGATTGACAGCGTAAGCTGTTGTTTGGCCACCGGGCAGCACTGCCACCTCCGTTAGAGGAATGCTCCAGGCAAAGTACCACCCGGTCTCTCGTCGGCCATCGGCAGTCCTTTGGGCAACACTTGGGCGGGCCTTGGCTTCAACCGAGTTGAGGCCCATTGTCTAAAAATTAGAGCCAGATCTTTCAGGAGCAAAATTAGGAAACACTTCTACACACAAAGGGTGGTAGAAGTTTGGGACTCTCTTCCGCAAATTGCTCGATCAATTGTTAATTTTTAATTGAGATTGATAGCTTTCTGATAACCAAAGCTATTAAGGGATATGGGTCAAAGGCGGGTATATGGAGTTCAGTCACAGATCAGTCATGATCGCATTGAATGGTGGAGCAGACTCGAGGGCTGAATAGCCTACTCCTATTCCTATGTTCCTATGGTATATCTACCGGTATGTCTCCTTGTCGTACTCTTGTATTTTAGTTTCAAGTAATCTTCTGTATTCTATACCATTTACTATCTATATAACTCAGTAAGATCCTTCCTTCAAAGGCACAAAATCTCAAGTTTCTCCTCATAAGTCAGTTGTCAAACACTAGGTTTAATCTAGTGGCTCTTCTATGCACTGCTTCCAAATCATGAATGTCTGTGTCTAAATGACTAGAACTGGACTCAAGGTGTGGTCTGACCAGAGCATTGTACAGTTTGAGCATGACTTCCTCTGATTTTTATTCGACTGTTTTGCCTGCATAGTTCAATATTTTATTAGCCTTGTTGACTGCTACTCTGCATTTGTTTAACATGTTGAGCATCAAGTCTACAAAACTCCTTCGGTCACTTTCATCTTCATCCTGAGCTTATTTCAGCACCATTCATGAAATATGCATGATACCAATTTTCCCGCCCCATGTACAGTATTTTACACTTGTCTTCTTTAAAGGAGAGGTTAAGGACTAAGTTTGTCACTTTGTGCATGTATCACCGCATTTATTAGGGTGTTGATAACAGCTTTAATATCTCATCTACCTAAAAAGAAAATGAAACTGTTTAATGGAAAAAAATCTGTCATTCTCCTCTGTCTTGAGAGAGCTAAAACCAGAGAGATCCTGTTTGATATGTCCAAGTGTCAAAGCAAACATTCATTCAGTAGTTTCAAATTTAAGAGACAAATTGCTGATGGGAAGTTTTAAACTTATAAACAGCTTGGTTAAACTCTTCATGAATGCTTTAAGTTATGTGTACACTGGGATGCCTTCATCTCAGCATCTTTCCAAGCAGGTCTATTTATAGCTGCAGCAAAGTTAACTGTCACTACTGCAATCATTAACTTATCTTGCTTGTAGCTCACGCAGGCATCATTCTCACCAGTCCCTACTTAACTGTGGCAATCCAACTGCAGTATATCCCCCCAGCACAAATTCCCTTTGATGCAGTAACATTACTCACGAGGCATTGCTGTTCCAGGCAAGACTGAAAGATGAGCTGTTAAATCCTTCCATAACTTGCAGCATCTTCTGCAGAGGCATTAAACTGATTCCCCGAGTCCTGGTGATCTGTTTCTGATTTAGTAGCTGCAAGAATCTCCACAAAGCATTTCCAGAAATCTTCCTCTGCTAATCTTTATCTGCAAGACCTGGCCTACTAACTGGCTGTTCTTTATTGTGTTCTGACTGAAATGTTTCTCTTTCTTTGGGTCAAAAACAGAACAGAGATCAAGTTATGGGAGAAGCTGCCACCTGGAACCAGCTTCCCTGCAAAACGAGGAAGGAAGTCCGTGTTGCAGCATTCTGAGATTGTCTGGCATTCTGCAGTCAAAGGCTCTTACTTCTATTTACAGGTTGTTGTTCTTTCCATGTTAATGGACCTTCATTGCACAATATACCTGTCACTCATTCACAAATCTGTTACTCAATTGCAACTTATTTTTACATCGTCTCATTGGATGATTCAATGGAATGCCAACTAAAAGTTCGGGTTGAATGTCAATCAATTTTAAAATCAAATGAAATTCAACTTCGCTGACTCAATGTAAAGAGATGTAACACTATCCAGAAAAAGATGAACGCTATCTCCAGAAATGTATGTGTCAAATCAGCAGCACAGACATATACTGCTGGCCCAACAAGCTATGAATAGAATACAGTATAATGCCCACTTCCTGGTACATACTGAGTGCAAGTGTTAAGCCTGGCCACATCCTTAATTGTCGACATGTTGGTTGACATGCCAGAGGGTATAACAAAGGGTATAACCAGAATCAACAGTAACCTCGATAGATTTGGTCACAAATTGGACCCTGCAGGTAACTGGGAGCACAGAGAGGCTTAGCAAAACAGTACCAATAGGCAAGTCAAAGGTTGTCTGCAAAATGTTCTAAAAATCCTGGCTTAGCAAGTGATGGGTAATGCTATATTTGGATTTCTGCGCCGAGGGACAGAAATTCCATATAGCAACATTAAATGGTGCCAAAATTCATTGGCACTGTAAAATGTTGCTGCTGTCGTGTGTCAACATTTTGGGGTGATACAGAATGTTCAGATGCAGCTTTAGTGTCGCCGGCAAAAACATGGAGATCTGACTTAAATGCCACTTTTACTGCACTGCCTAAACGTCAAGCTTCAGGCACAGCATTGAGACCAGGGCCAGATCACTGTAATGAGGAGAGGGGAATCCAGTATGGTTATTAACATTAGCCAGTCCTTTGGTTTACATGACCTTGGGATGTACCATGTCCAGGAGCAAGAGGTGAACTTTGACACAGCAATGATATATTATTGGGTGCGGAGGTCTGAGGCCTGGTGCCGACGCCACACCTGATGCACATGACACATCACAACGAAGCAAAACTACAGTTAGAGCAGCAGACTGGTGTAAGCTTCAATAAAGGATTTTATGAAATAAGAGTCCTCCATATTGTGATTGGGCAGCCCTTATAAATGAAGACACTTGCAACACAGAAGAAAAATGGAATGCTTTCAGAACCATCCTTATGCAAAGAGAAGCCATATCGAAAGGACACATGGTAAAACAAAGCCAAATTGACGAGAGGATCATGTACAAAGACAATTCAGACTTGAGCAGAAATATTTTTACAGGCTTAAACAATATAGTTCTCAGGGGAACAGGAATAGGTGTCGATCTCAGCTAAATGCAACAAAAGCTGCTGTCAGAGCAGCCAAAAGGACACTGGAGAAGAAAATAGTAGATAGCTGTGGCAGTAATAGCAAGTTCTATTAGGAGTCAGAAGGCAGTTAAGGGTTGTATATCATTGAAGGATTCCTCAGGGCAGATTCGGGTGGACTCCCAGGAAATGGCAGAGGTTTTAAATGATTACTTTGCGTCAGGCTTCACTACAGAAGATAATACTGCATTACCAGTCAAACACTGCAAAGTGGATACTAAAGTTGAAAATGCTTGGGGGAGAAATTTGGTTGCGCCTCATTTGGGGTGGTAAGCTAGGTGGAGCGGTAATTAGCTTGGATGATGTGGAATCGGTATGGGTGGAGCTACGGAATACCAAAGGGCAGAAAACGCTAGTGGGAGTTGTGTACAGGCCACCAAATAGTAGTCGTGAGGTTGGGGACAGCATCAAACAAGAAATAAGGGATGTGTGCAATAAAGGTACAGCAGTAATCATGGGCGACTTTAATCTACATATTGATTGAACTAACCTAACTGGTAGCAATGTGGTGGAGGAGGATTTCCTGGAGTGTATTGGGGATGATTTTCTAGACCAGTATGTCGAGGAACCAACCAGGGAGCTGGCCATCCTACACTGAGTGATGTGTAATGAGAAGGGACTAATTAGCAATCTTGTTGTGCGAGGCCCCTTGCGGAAGAATGACCATAATATGGTAGAATTCCTTAAGATGGAGAGTGACAAAGTTAATTCAGAAACGAGGGTCCTGAACTTAAGGAAATGTAACTTTGATGGTATGAGGCGCGAATTGGCTAGATTAGACTGGCAAATGATACTTATACGGTGAATAGGCAATGGCAAATCTTTAAAGATCATACGGATGAACTTCAGCAATTGAACATCCCTGTCTGGAGTAAAAATAAAATGAGGAAGGTGGCTCAACCATGGCTAACAAAGGAAATTAAGGATAGTATTAATTCCAAGGAAGAGGCATACAAATTAGCTAGAAAGAGCAGCAAACCTGAGGACTGGCAGAATTTTAGAATTCAGCAGAGGAGGACAAAGGGTTTAATTAGGAGGGGGAAAATAGAGTATGAGAGTAAGCTTGCAGGGAACAGAAAAACTGACTGCAAAAGCTTCTATAGATATGTGAAGAGAAAAAGATTAGTGAATACAAATGTAGGTCCCTTGCAGTCGGATTCGGGTGAATTTATAATGGGGAACAAAGAAATGGCAGACCAATTGAACATGTACTTTGGTTCTGTCTTCACAAAGGAAGACACAAATAACCTTCCGGATGTACTAGGGGACCGAGGGTCTAGTGAGAAGGAGGAACTGAAGGATATCCTTATTAGGCGGGAAATTGTGTTAGGGAAATTGACGGGATTGAAGGCCGATAAATCCCCAGGGCCTGATAGTCTACATCCCAGAGTACTTAAGGAAGTGGCCCTAGAAATAGTGGATGCATTGGTGATAATTTTCCAACAGTCTATTGACTCTGGATCAGTTCCTACGGACTGGAGGGTTGCTAATGTAACACCACTTTTTAAAAAAGGAGGGAGAGAGAAACCGGGTAATTATAGACCGGTTAGCCTGACATCGGTGGTGGGGAAAATGTTGGAATCAATCATTAAGGATGAAATAGCAGCGCATTTGGAGAGCAATGATAGGATTGGTCCAAGCCAGCATGGATTTAAGAAAGGGAAATCATGCTTGACAAATCTTCTGGAATTTTTGAGGATGTAATTAGTAGAGTGGACAAGGGAGAACCAGTGGATGTGGTGTATATGGACTTTCAAAAGGCTTTTGACAAGGTCCCACACAGGAGATTGGTGTGCAAAATCAAAGCACATGGTATTGGGGGTAATGTACTGACATGGATAGAGAACTGGTTGGTAGACAGGAAGCAGAGAGTCGGGATAAATGGGCCCTTTTCAGAATGGCAGGCAGTGACTAGTGGAGTGCCGCAGGGCTCAGTGCTGGGACCCCAGCTCTTTACAATATATAGAAATGATTTAGATGATGGAATTGAGTGTAATATCTCCAAGTTTGCAGATAACACTAAACTTGGTGGTGGTGTGAGCTGTGAGGAGGACACTAAGAGGCTGCTGGGTGACTTGGACAGGTTAGGCGAGTGGGCAAATACATGGCAGATGCAATATAATGTGGAAAAATGTGAGGTTATCCACTTTGGGGACAAAAACACGAAGGCAGAATATTATCTGAATGGCGGCAGATTAGGAAAAGGGGAGGTGCAGCGAGACCTGAGTGTCATGGTTCATCAGTATTTTGAAAGTTGGCATGCAGGTACAGCAGGCGGTGAAAAAGGCAAATGATATGTTGGCCTTCATAGCAAGGGGATTTGAGTTTAGGAGCAGGGAAGTCTTGCTGCAGTTGTACAGGGCCTTGGTGAGGCCCCACCTGGATTATTGTGTTCAGTTTTGGTCTCCTGAGGAAGGACATTCTTGCTATTGTGGGAGTGCAGCGACGGTTCACCAGACTGATTCCAGGGATGGCTTGACTGTCATATGAGGAGAGACTGGTTCAACTGGGCCTTTATTCACTGGAGTTTAGAAGGCTGAGAGGGGATCTCATAGAAACATATAAAATTCTGCCTGGACTGGACAGGCTAGATGCGGGAAGAATGGTCCCGATGTTGGGGAAGTCGAGAACCAGGGGACACAGTCTTAGGATAAGGGGCAAGCCATTTAGGACTGAGATGAGGAGAAACCTCTTCACTCAGAGAGTTGTTAACCTGTGGAATTCCCTGCCGCAGAGAGTTGTTGATGCCAGTTTGTTGGATATATTCAAGAGGGAGTTAGATATGGCCCTTACGGCTAAAGGGATCAAGGGGTATGGAGAGAAAGCAGGAAAGGGGTACTGAGGGAACGATCAGCCATGATCTTATTGAATGGTGGTGCAGGCTCGAAGGGCCGAATGGCCTACTCCTGCACCTATTTTCTATGTTTTTATGTTTAGCGCCTTGAAAGAGTTTGCACCCAGAAATTCATCAGAATCGGTGGAAGAGCCGACAGGAGTGCTAAATCAGCTGTTGCACATCAGACCTGGGGGAACGATAATGAAAGTTTGGTCGGTAAATTTGGCGAACCCATTGCGCATGCGTGGAACTCCCAGTCACACCCTGGGAACAATCGACTCTTAAAGGCACAGCAAGTCAAATATAAGCATGCACAGTTCAAGAGTCTCACTCACCTGAGTCCGGGAGGATGGATACGCAGGTAGGTCGACAATGTGCGCACCGCTTCTCAGCAGCCGCCTTTAAGGTGCTCCTGCAGGCTGTGAAATGATGCCAAGATGCCCTGCTGCCTGGAGGGGGATGAAGGCCATTCCCCAGTGTATTCAGGAGGCTGTGGAGAGAGGTCGCGCAACACGTTTCTGCTCGCGACACAGTGCAGAGGACCGCGCTCAATGTCAGAAGAAATTCAATGACCTGACTAGAGTCTTCAGGGTGAGTACCTGTTACATTATCCTTGTAATGCCTTCATGTGAGCCTCCTCATTGCTGTAGACATCCTCAAAGCTCTCGCTAGCCTCCCCAGACATGCCCCGCCCATCCAAGCGTCTCTCATCTTCCAGCTCCCGACTCATCCTGAGGACACCAACAAGACATTTTAACTCTCCACATGCCTTCAGCGTCATACTTACTCATACTTCCTGGTGCCCAGACCTCACCTTTCACACATCCGCTGTGAGCTGCCACACAGTCTGAGATGCAGACATTCACACCTCGCGACATCAATAGCGAGTCACTTACTACAGATCGATGTTGCACACCAGTAGCTACAGACCCACAGACAACATCTTGTTTTGCTCATTGCAGGCCAAGCTTGCACACAACAGGTGAGAGCAGGAGCGGACGGGAGAAGGGGAGCCAGAACTCCAGGACCTCAGCGCCACTGAGGAGCGAGTGTCTACCCAGCAGTCGGAGGGGTGGCTGCCGGACAGGCAGAGCCCCCGCAGGACACCAACGGTTTGTCAACGAGATGTCCGTTTTCTGTGACAGCCCTCACTCTTCAACCCACATGCCTTACAACATGTATCTGCAAAATAACAATGCTCCCTCCTTCTTGCTTTCCTGCCCCCTCCCCAACTGCTACCCACATTTGTGTTGCTTTGTGCTTACAGATGCTGAACCAAATGTGCTGCAGCCTGCCCATCAGCCAGTGTCCTCACATGAGGTGGAAGGTGAGGAGGATGTCGGGACATGTGTGACCACCGACTGGGACTCTAACCCCAGTGTTCACGAGTGGGGACACCAGCTCGGTGGAGGACACCACCAACTTCCGGGCCTTCCCAGATGCTGGAGCTCCTGGACCCAGTGGCCTGCAGCAGTGCTTGGGGGCCAGCTCTCCGTAAGGTAAGTCGGCCCAGGAGTCCTGCTAAGAGTCATGCAGATGAGGACCTGGATTGGGAGGCTCTGTCCAGGGAGGAATCGCAGATATACTTTGAGATGATGGGTGCATTTGGGAGTGTGCCGCTGAACGTGGCTGCACTTGGTATGAGTGCGGCAGAGGCCGCCTCCAGAATGGGCCGTGCCTTTCAGCAGTCCACTGAGACCATCCTTGCCCGTCTAGACCGGCAAACGGCCTCAACGAGCGACAGCGGGGTCACTGAGGTGATAGCATGTGCCATGGTTGACACGGCAGCAGCCATGACATCACAGGCCAAAGCCACGCAAGGTGTTCGTGATGTCATGCAGACACGGGTTGCTGGCATGCACTCTCAGACTGCAGCGGTTGAAGCGCTGACTGCAGCGTTTCAGGCGCTCCCTGCATTTATTCAGTCTCAGAGTGCTGCCATGCAAGCTGTGTCTGCCGCTATCCTCTCTGTCTTCCCCACTGTCGGACGAGGAACAGACGGTGCCGTAACCGGTCAGCAATCTGTGGGGACACATATTGCTCCTGATGAAATGGAAGGCGCTGACCATCCTCATGACAACATTCCGTCTCCCGCCACCTTTGCACCCGATACAGCCTGCACTGCTGCCGCCCATCATGATGTGGTGCAATCAGCAGTCGGGCCCTCCATGCCTACAGTTGATTGAGGGCGTCCTCCTAGGCCAACTGTCCTGCATTCCTCAGACCCCACACAACGGCCCTCAAGTGGCCATGCTACAGGCACTGAGGAATCATTGAGGAATAACAGTAGGCAAGGGAGGGAGGGTGAGGCAGAAGGGTGGGAAATGCCAATGGAAACATATTGATTAAAGGTGTCCCCATGGGTCCAATTGACATAATGGTGGATATGTTATTCTTATGTTGTATAATTTGAAGCAGCAGGTGCTCCATTTTGTTTTATTTGAGGGGGAGCGGTTTCTGGGGTTGTTGGAGGGATATGTTGCAATTAAAATGTAAGCTTGCCCATTTCCTTCAGCTTCTTGTGTATGACTGTTGACTTGTTATGGAGATGTGGCCTTAACGTGGCACAATGTGCGGTCATTATTAGCTGCATCCCTCAGCTCCCTCCATTTAAGCGAAACACTCCCTTGTGAGCCATCGCCAAATAGCCCTGTCGCCACCAACATTGGCACACTGCCTCCTCCGTGGCTGCTGCTGGTCCTCGTCATCTTGCTGGATATTCAGGACGTTGGCAGGCTGCTGTTCTTGTTCCTCCTCCCCCTCCTCCTGAGGTGGGCCCGAAATCCCCATTGGCAAGATCTGGGCTGTCATGATGGCCAAGTTGTACAGCATGCAGCACACCACAATGAATAGTGAGACCTGGTGAGGGGAATATTGAAGGCTGCCTCCAGAGTGGCCCAGGCATCTGAATCGCTGCTTCAGCAGCCCTACTGTCTGCTCTATGATGTTGCGGGTGGCGGCATTCCTCCAGCTCTGTGTTGGGGTTGTGGTGGGGGGTCATTAGCCAGGTGCCCAGACTGTATCCCTTGTCCCTCAGCAGCCAGCCTCGGCCTTGACGTGGTGGCTGAAACAGTCGAGGCACAGTGCTCTCCTGCAGAATAAAGACATCACGTGCGCTTCCAGGATAGCGAGCATTGACTGCGAGGATACGCTGTGTGTGGTCGCACACCAGTTGCACATTTAGGGAATGGTATCCCTTTTTGTTTCTGAAGACCTCTGCACTCTGGAATGGTGCTCAACAAGGCCATGTGCGGCAGTCAATTGCTCCTCGCACCCTCAGAATGCCCGCTAATCTGGCAAACTTACATGCGTGCTCATCCTTTTTCTCCTTGCTCATCGGGAAGGTAATTAAATCCATTCGACGGCTGTAGAGAGCCGGTGTGACATCGCGGATGCAGCAATGTGCTGCAAATTGTGAGATGCTGCATATGTCCCCTGATGCAGCCTGGAAGGAGCCAGAGGCATAGAAGGTCAGCGCCACAGTGACCTTCACTGCGACGGGCAGCGCAGTCCTGGTGCCAATGTGAGACTGCAGGTCTTCCTGCAGGAGATGGTATATCTCTGTAACGATCTCCTTTCGGAAGTGCAGCCTGCTGACACACTACTCCTCAGACAGGTCCAGGTATGAGTGTTGCTTGCCCCGATGTCTAGACGCTCTCCTCCTTAAGCCGCCGACATGGCCAACGGCCCTTCTCTCTTCACGATGCCTTGTGAGAGCATGCAGAATGCGATGCTAGCGAACTAGTAATGCCCCCGTTAAAGTTGTAAGAAACAAGTTTTGTTGTATATGCATGCCTGTCTACTGTGTGATGTTTGTAACACTGTTATGCAACACTGAATGTACCCTTCCACTGCACACACCTCACCTGTACACCAGAAGGTGCTGTTGCTGGAGATCTAAGGGTTACCCGCACACTGCAGGTAACCCAGTATATAAAGAAGCTCACAGCTTGGTGTCCTGACTTGAGGAGCTGCAAATAAAGGACTACAGGTCTACACCGTTTAAGTATTGTGGAGTCATTACTAAAGGTGCCTACATACATTACAAGTTTCTCTCAAGCTGAACTGATATCTCTGACTGCCACTAAAAATTCGGAGGCTTCCCATGGTGCTGTGTATAAACGTTGCACTGACATTGACCTCCGAGGGAAGCGCTTCCTCATTCCCTTGTCTTTAGGGATAGAGGTGGCGTTTCTCCTCTTCCTGCTGGACCTTAAGCTGGCCTGCAAGTGAAAATGCCAATAAAGTAGCTTCCTGGGCTGATACAATCAGCCTTTCCACTTTAGACATTTGAGTGTAGTGGCAGGGAGGTCAGGATGTGGCCAGGGCCTGAGAGACATCTCCATTATTCAGGCCAGCTCCTACCATTCCCCTGCTGATGGACACTCCCTCTATAAAGCTAGAGCTCTGTGAGGGAGCAGACCTCTGGGCAGCAATGCAAGGGTTAAAGCTTTGAGTTATGACTGTCTCAATCTGATTATCCAATATGATGAATCTAGAAAAAATAGATTTAGTTTGATTGGAGCTCAAGGTTCTCATTGCACAAGTATTTGTGACAGACTTGTGACAGTGCAGAGGGTCCTTGAGTGGCTATATTCTCCATGGTGCTTTGCAGCTTAAATAGGTCATGCAGTACTGTGGAGATGCATGTTGTGGTCTTGAACAATTGGGGCTTTTTTCACTTCAAGGTTCTTCTGAAACATAGAAACGTAGAAACATAGAAAATAGGTGCAGGAGTAGGCCATTCGGTGCTTCGAGCCTGTACCACCATTCAATAAGATCATGGCTGATCATTCCCTCAGTACCCCTTTCCTGCTTTCTCTCCATATCCCTTGATCCCCTTAGCCGTAAGGGCCATATCTAACTCCCTCTTGAATATATCCAAAGAACTGGCATCAACAACTCTCTGCGGCAGGGAATTCCACAGGTTAACAACTCTCTGAGTCAAGAAGTTTCTCCTCACCTCAGTCCTAAATGGCCTACCCCTTATCCTAAGACTGTGTCCCCTGGTTCTGAACTTGCCCAACATCGGGAACAATCTACCCGCATCTAACCTGTCCCATCCCGTCAGAATCTTGTTTTTCTATGAGATCCCCTCTCATCCTTCTAAACTCCAATGTATAAAGGCCCAGTTGATCCAGTCTCTCCCCATATGTCAGTCCAGCCATCCCTGGAATCAGTCTGGTGAACCTTCGCTGCACTCCCTCAATAGCAAGAATGTCCTTCCTCAGATTAGGAGACCAAAACTGAACACAATATTCCAGGTGAGGCCTCACCAAGGCCCTGTACAACTGCAGTAAGACCTCCCTGCTCCGATTCTCAAATCTCCTAGCTATGAAGGCCAACATTCTATTTGCCTTCTTTACCGCCTGGTGTATACCTGTATGCCAACTTTCAATGACTGATGCACCATGACACCCAGGTCTCGTTGCACCTCCCCTTTTCCTAATCTGCCATCATTCAGATAATATTCTGTCTTCGCGTTTTTTGCCCCCAAAGTGGAAAACCTCACATTTATCCACATTATACTGCATCTGCCATGCATTTGCCCACTCACCTAACCTGTCCAAGTCATCCTGCAGCCTCTTAGCGTCCCCCTCACAGCTCACACCGCCACCCAGTTTAGTGTCATCTGCAAACTTGGAGATATTACACTCAATTCCTTCATCCAAATCATTGATGTATATTGTAAAGAGCTGGGGACCCAGCACTGAGCCCTGTGGCACTCCACTAGTCACTGCCTGCCATTCTGAAAAGGACCCGTTTATGCCAACCAGTTCTCTATCCACGTTAATATATTACCCCCAATACCATGTGCTTTGATTTTGCACACCAATCTTGTGTGGGACCTTGTCAAAAGCCTTTTGAAAGTCCAAATACACCACATCCATTGGTTTTCCCTTGTCCGCTCTCCTAGTTACATCCTCAAAAAATTCCAGATGATTCGTCAAGCAAGATTTCCCTTTCATAAATCCATGCTGACTTGGACCGATCCTGTCACTGCTTTCCAAATGCGCTGCTATTTTATCCTTAATAATTCATTCCAACATTTTCCCCACTTCTGATGTCAGGCTAACCGGTCGATAATTACCTGCTTTCTCTCTTTTTAAAAAGTGGTGTTACATTAGCTACCCTCCAGTCCATAGGAACTGATCCAGAGTCGATAGACTGTTGGAAAATGATCACCAATGCATCCACTATTTCTAGGAGCACTTCCTTAAGTACTCTGGGATGCAGACTATCAGGCCCCAGGGATTTATCGCCTTCAATCCCATCAATTTCTCAAATACAATTTCCCGCCTAATAAGGATATCCTTCAGTTCCTCCTCCTCACTAGACCATCGGTCCCCTAGTACTTCCGGAAGATTATTTGTGTCTTCCCTCGTGAAGACAGAACCAAAGTACTTGTTCAATTGGTCTGCCATTTCTTTGTTCCCCATTATAAATTCAACTGAATCCAACTGCAAGGACCTACGTTTGTCTTCACTAATCTTTTTCTCTTCTCATATTTATAGGTGCAGTCAGTTTTTATGTTCCCGGCAAGCTTCTTCTCGTACTCTATTTTCCCCCTCTTAATTAAACCCTTTGTCCTCCTCTGCTGAATTCTAAATTTCTCCCAGTCCTCAGGTTTGCTGGTTTTCTGGCCAATTTATATGCCTCTTCCTTGGATTTAACACTATCCCTAATTTCTCTTGTTAGCCACGGTTGAGCCACCTTCCCCAATTTATTTTTGCTCCAGACAGGGCTGTACAATTGCTGAAGTTCATCCATGTGATCTTTAAATGTTTGCCATTGCCTATCCACTGTCAACCCTTTAAGCATCATTTGCCAGTCTATTCTAGCCAATTCACACCTCAAACCATCGAAGTTACCTTTCCTTAAGTTCAGGACCCTAGTTTCTGTATTAACTGTGTCACTCTCCATCCTAATAAAGAATTCTACCATGTTATGGTCACTCTTCCCCAAGGGGTCTCGCACAACAAGATTGCTAATTAGTCCTTTCTCATTACACATCACCCAGTCTAGGGTGGCCAGCTCCCTGGTTGGTTCCTTGACATATTGGTCTAGAAAACCATGCCTAATACACTTCAGGAAATCCTCTTCCACCGCATTGCTACCAGTTTGGTTAAACCAATCAAGTTTGAGGGGGTAAATATTGATAGATATTTTAGCAGTGGTTGGCAAAATAGTTATAAGTGATACAGACCTACTCCTGGGCGCCTCTGTTTTTAGCGGTGGTGAGCTCTTCTGGGCGCGCGGTCAGCTTCCAGCGCCCCGCCGGGGTTTTTGTGGCCAGTTTTGGCGAGACATGGAATATTACCGCCCGGCAGAAGTGAAACGGTGTGCAACGCCCCTGGTTGTGACACCGCATCGATTTTTGCCTTCTGCCTGACCCGTAGCGCGGCGTAGTGTGCTGTGCTGGGACAGTCTGTGAAAACGGGCGGTCCAAGCTGTGTCGGGTGCAGAGAGGTAGGTAATGTCGACCTCAGGTAAGTGTGATTGCTTTTTACGTGTTTTTTTTAGCGATTTATGTAGTGGGGGGAGTGGGGTATATTTTGGGAATGTTTTTGGTGGGTTTTTTCAGGATTTGTTCCCCTCCCCATGCCTCTCTTAGAGCACTCTGAGGCCAGCTCTTTGGCTCGGGATTTTTGCATTCTAAGTCAGTCTCGCGCCCTAAGAGAGGTGTGCAACGCCTCCCATAGTGCTCCACCCCACACTCAGGGCCCAGCTCCCCAATTTTGCTTACTGAGGCGCAAACTTTTTCCAGGCGGTGTCAGGACCACCCCATTGCCATTAACGCCCCGATATCTTAAAAGCCGAAAATCCAGGCCCAGATATGATCACTTGGAGAACAAAAGGGGAAGTTAGAAGGATTTATTTTCACATAAAGGGTTATTAGAACATGGAATACTTTGCCACACGATTGAGGTGGAGATTCTAACATAATTTAAAGGGGAATTAGATAAATATTTGAAAAGGAAAAATCTAAAAAATGCAGAGAAATAGCAGGGGAGTAGAATAGACCAGAAGTGACATGATGGACCAAATGGCCACCTTCTGTCTTGATGATTCTAGTATTATTCTTTCTGATGCTATTTGAAACAAAGATTTAATTTCGCTGTAGAAGGCAGGACTCTGACATATAAGAACATAAGAATTAGAAACAGGAGTAGGCAATCTAGCCCCTCGAGCCTGCTCTGCCATTCAAAAAGATCATGGCTGATCTGGCCGTGGACTCAGCTCCACTTACCCACCCGCTCCCCATAACCCTTAATTCCCTTATTGGTTGTAGTGAACTGATATTTTCCTTCTCTGATGAAGTCAGGCATCAAGTTCAACAAATCAGCAGATAGACCAAAAGAGGCCAGCTTCTCAATAAAGTTACATTCCAACAGAGATCCAAGAAATGTCACAGGCGTCTTGCTAAGTGTTGAAAGAATCTTTCTGCTTGTTCACCATAAGAAATTGGCAAGCAAATACTCAATTGCTCTTATTGAAATTTGACATCTTCGCACTGTGATTTCATAAGGTTTGGAACACAATTGGCAGCAGGGATGACTCCTACTTTCAGAATGCTATGTCTCTCGGTGCTGAGTGCCAATGAAAACCACTGCAAAATGTAATATCCGATCATCTCATTCAGAAATCATTACTGTCACTAATTGCATAACATCCTCTAAATGTCAGTAACCAAGACAATTCCTCGAACTTGAATTATGATGTTCTTGTAAGCCATTGTTTGAACAGGAGTACATTGTGAGAATATAAATCATTCAGAAGTATTCACAAATTTATTCTATGTAAAGCCATCTGAAAATAATTTTCAAATGTCTGACTCATTTGGAGAGATCTTCAACTGTGTTTTTGAAATGGTGGAATTATTTGTAAATGTCTTGATAATGGTATAATTTGAACTCACTAATGGTTTTGGCAAAGATCATTTTGAATTTTAAAACGACAATTTGGCCTTAACATAGATTTTCTGATATATGAAACTGACTTGTAATTGACACGTAGGGTGCTTAAAGTGAGTTATGACAGCTTTTGAATGTTCCCATATATTAAAAATCAATTGGTGTATTTTAAATTTCATAAAAGTGTTTACTTGAGATGTGTAACCTGGAGTGGAACTAAACTACAGAACCAGTGGGAACCTGTTCAACCTCCGTCGTCTCCAGGCCAGATCCAAGACTGTCCCAATCTGTTGTCGAACTACAGTACGTGGATGACGCATGCATCTGCGCACATTCAGAGACTGAACTCCAAGTCATAGTCAACATCTTCACTGAAGCATGGGCCTTACACTAAACATCCGTAAGACAAAGGTCCTCTACCAACCTGACCCCACCGCACAGCACTACCCCCACCCATCATCAAGATTCACGGCGCGGCCCTGGACAATGTGGACCATTTTCCATACCTCGGGAGCCTACTATCAACAAGGGCAGACATCGATGACGAGATTCAACACCGCCTCCAGTGCGCTAGCACAGCCTTCAGCCGCCTGAGGAAAAGAGTGTTCGAAGATCAGGCCCTCAAATCTGCCACCAAGCTCATGGTCTATAGGGCTGTAGCAATACCCGCCCTCCTGTATGGCTCAGAAACATGGACTATGTACAATAGACACCTCAAATCGCTGGAGAAATACCACCAATGATGTCTCCACAAGATCCTGCAAATCCCCTGGGAGGACAGACGCACCAACGTTAGCGTCCTCGACCTGGCCAACATCCCCAGCATCGAAGCACTGATCACACTCGACCAGCTATGCTGGGCGGGCCACATTGTTCACATGCCTGACACAAGACTCCCAAAGCAAGCGCTCTACTCGGAACTCCTACACGGCAAGCGAGCCCAAGGTGGACAGAGGAAATGTTTCAAGGACACCCTCAAAGCCTCCTTGATAAAATGCAACATCCCCACCGATACATGGGAGTCCCTGGCCAAAGACCGTCCTAAGTGGAGGAAGTGCATCCGGGAGGGCGCTAAGCAACTCAAGTCTCATCGCCAATAGCATGCAGAAAGCAAGCGCAGGCAGCGGAAGGAGCATGTGGCAAACCAGTCCCACCCACCCTTTCCTGCAATGACTGTCTGTCCTACCTGTGACAGAGACTGTAATTCCCGTATTGGACTGTTCAGTCACCGAAGAACTCATTTTTAGAGTGGAAGCAAGTCTTCCTCAATTTCGAGGGACTGCCTATGATGATGATGATGAATTTGAACTCACTAATGGTTTTGGCAAAGATCATTTTGAATTTCAAAATGACAATTTGGCCTTAACATAGATTTTCCGATTTATGAAACTGACTTGTAATTGACATGTAGGGTGCTTAAAGTGAGATATGACAGCTTTTGAATGTTCCCATATATTAAAAATTGATCTGTGTACTTTAAATTTCATTAAAGTATTTACTTGAGATGTGTAAGCTTTCCCCCAGCTCATATTAAACAAACAGTGACAGATGCTGCGAAACTGGCCTATGGGGAAACTGGAGAGACATCCAAATAGAAAATTATTCGGTTAGAAATTCCGTCAAGTTTTTGGATGCAAAACTGGTGTTCCATTTACCAATTCCGTGGTGGGATGTCCCGCGCCAGAAGTGCGCACAAAAAGGGGTTACCGCCATATTGGTTAAGACACTCTGGCATCTTGAAAATGAACACTGGCCTCATTAAGATATTTAAATGGGGGTCCTGCTCTTGTATTAGCACCTATTTTGGGAAATTAATGCC
The DNA here is from genome assembly GCF_044704955.1 of Pristiophorus japonicus. NCBI lineage: Eukaryota > Metazoa > Chordata > Chondrichthyes > Pristiophoridae > Pristiophorus > Pristiophorus japonicus. The sequence goes on from NC_091979.1 coordinate 45,829,786, forward strand.
TGGGAGTGTTTGATTCGATCATTCTTGAGCCCATCCAGAAAAATATGGCAGGACCAATCAAGAAGCATGCTGATGCAGTGATATTTAAAGGGATCCCCACTTTTTTTTAAATTTATTCATTCCTGGGATGTGGGCGCCATTGGCAAGGCGAGCATTTGTTGCCCATCCCTAATTGCCCTTGGGAAGGAGATGGTGAACCACCTTTTCCAACTGAGTGGCTTACTAGGCCATTTCAGAGGGCAGTTAAGAGTCAATCACATTGCTGTGGGTCTGGAGTCACAAACATGCCAGATCGGGTAAGGCCAGCAGATTTCCTTCCCTAAAGGACATTAGTGAACCAGATAGGTTTTTACAACAATCGATAGTCTCATGATCACCACTACAAACTTTTTAGGTAGATTATTTTTAATATAGTTAACTAGATTTAAATCCCCCAACTGCCATGGGGAGATTTGAACTCATGTCCCTATTAGAAACATAGAAATATAGAAAATAGGTGCAGGAGTAGGCCATTCGGCCCTTCGAGCCTGCACCACCATTCATGGCTGATCATTCCTTTCAGTACTCCTTTCCTGCTTTCTCTCCATACCCCTTGATCTCTTTAGCCGTAAGGGTCATATCAAACTCCCTCTTGAATATATCCAATGAACTGGCATCAACAACTCTCTGCGGCAGGGAATTCCACAGGTTAACAAGTCTCTGAGTGAGGAAGTTTCTCCTCATCTCAGTCCTAATTGGCCTGCCCCTTATCCTAAAACTGTGTCCCCTGGTTCTGGACTTCCCCAACATCGGGAACATTCTTCCCGCATCAAGCCTGTCCAGTCCAGTCAGAATCTTATAGTTTCTATGAGATCCCCTCTCATCCTTCTAAACTCCAGTGAATAAAGGCCCAGTTGATCCAGTCTCTCCTCATATGTCAGTCCAGCCATCCCTGGAATCAGTCTGGTGAACCTTTGCTGCACTCCGTCAATAGCAAGAACGTCCTTCCTCAGATTAGGAGACCAAAACTGAACACAGTATTCCAGGTGGGGCCTCACCAAGGCCCTGTACAACTGCAGCAAGACTTCCCTGCTTCTATACTCAAATCCCCTTGCTATGAGGGCCAACATACCATTTGCCTTCTTCACCGCCTGCTGTACCTGCATGCCAACTTTCAATGACTGATGAACCATGATACCCAGGTCTCGCTGCACGTCCCCTTTTCCTAATCTGCCACCATTCAGATAATATTCTGCCTTTGTGTTTTTGCCCCCAAAGTGGATAACCTCACATTTATCCACATTATACTGCATCTGCCATGTATTTGCCCACTCGCCTAACCTGTCCAAGTCACCCTGCAGCCTCTTAGTGTCCTCCTCACAGCTCACACCGCTACCAAGTTTAGTGTTATCTGCAAACTTGGAGATATTACACTCAATTCCATCATCTAAATCATTAATATATATTGTAAAGATCTCTGGATTACTAGTCCAGTAACATAACCACTATGCTACCATACTTGATGTGCTAAGGTAAATCTCTGGTTAATTGTGTTTGGTGGCTGAGGATTTTTGGAGCCATTTTTTCCACTGAGCTTTGGTTGTAGTTAAGAGTACAGAGCAGTTGGGCTGCTGATTATTGGCAGCGGCAGCATTTTTTTACTTCATTGGCTGAAGGAGTACCAGAAAAGACGGGAATGGTGCCGGGATTTCCACTGAGGCTGCCGCAGCAGCAGCATTAAGCACAGACCAATTGAGGTTCAAAGAAGATGGCGAACAAAACAAGGGTCAAGTAGACCTTGCATCATGTGGGCACTTCACAACAGGATGTCTTGTCTCAACATGACAGAAGAGGTGTGTGGGAGGAAGCTGCACCCCAGCAGGCAGGCAATGAATGACCAATGTCACCTGCTGCAGCAGGAACTGGAGCCAAACATCAGGGCACACACAGCACTGCCTGTGAAAGTGACTGTGCCCACTTTGCTACCAACGTTCCCCCCCCACCCCCACCTCCCCTGCCCCCCAACTTCTATACCACAGCTCATTTTAGGCTGCCACAGGTTGCTGTCCACACAGTCATCAAGTAGTTGTTGGACGTCCTCTTTGCGAGGAGACAGTAACGCGTCACCTTCCCCTGTGCAGGCTGCAGATCAGGAGGAGAGGGAGCTCTCGGATTGGCTCACATCGCTGGGATTCCCCAGGTGCAAGGTGCCGTTGACTACACACGTTGCCCTGCGCTGTCCCCGACAAGAACCAGCCAGGTGTTGTAACAGGAAGAGGTTCCACTCCCAGAATGTTCACCTGGTCTGTGACCACAGGCAGCGAATAATGCAGGTGTGCACCCCCATTTTCCTGACAGTAGTTGAGATAATGCCTTCATTCTACATCAGACCTACAGCCCAAAAACAGTCCAGATGATTTTCTACCCCATTGTTTCCAACAACAACAACTTGTAATTATACAACACCTTTAACGGAGTGAAATGTCCCAAGGTGCTTCACAGGAGTATTATGAGCCGCATAATTAGAAATTAGCGCAGGTGGCCAAAAGCTTGGTCAAAGAGGTAGGTTTTAGGGAGCATCATTAAGGAGGAAAGTGAGGTAGAGAGGCGGAGAGGTTTAGGGAGGGAGTTCCAGAGCTTATGGCCGAGGCAACAGAAGGCACGGCCACCAATGGCTGAGTGATTACAATCTGTGATGCTCAAGAGGGCAGAATTAGAGGAGCGCGGATATCTTGGGGGGTCGTGGGGCTGGAGGAGATTACAGAGATAGGGACGGGTGAGGCCATGGAGGGATTTGAAAATAAGGATGAGAATTTTGAAATCGAGGCATTGCTTAACCCAAAGCAGTCAGAAAATAAGGGGACGAAAATCAGTGCCTGGAAATGCACATGAGTAAAATAATACAATGACAGCACAGGAGCATAACAAGGTGAATATGTGAAGCTAAGCTGTCATTTACACATCCTTACTTGTTATTAGCTTTCAGCACCGTAACCTTTCCTCTGGCAAAATAGCACTACTTTATTTCAAATGAAAACACCATTCAGCTCTACAGTCAGGCAATGGTTTCTTTTAGTTTTTCCCTTGGAGAAGCTTTACCTGCATTTCACGATGTCCTTGATTCTTGCAGAATAATGTTGATTTTCAGGCCTGCAATTATAAAGCAACAAAATGCCAGTGTAAATATATGATGGAAGAGCTTTCATTCCGCCAGTTATTAAATACACAACAAAAGGTAAATGTTATGACTAATATCAAGACTAATGCAAGTTATTATGAAGGAGTGCTCCGAGACTGTGGTGCTAATTCTCATTGTAATAAATGACCCCTGTTATTTACATGGAATGCGATTGCCAGTACGGCTTGGAGATTACAAGCATGATTCATAAATCATAGCAACAACTCAATCTTGCTTTGTGAACTCAGAGACATGCCGACTAGCAAACAATATGAGCATTTGCATGTTGAGGAAGTGGTTCAGACCACTAGCATTCTAATTATATGATTTTCGTCAATTACCTAACTTAAAACTATAATTCTTTGATAGTTGAAATGATGTTTGAAACATCAGTTAAGAATTATACTCCGACTCACAAAAAACAAGGGCCCTGAACATTCTGTGTCTTGATTTGGGGCTCTCTCTATTTTAGCCAATGCATTGTTATTTATTTGAATCAGCGAACATTTGCAGTAAAATAGTGGCGAGGAGAATTTAGACGAATGCATCAGACGTTCATACATTAGTATCCCATGGCGTAATTTCAGGGCCAAAATGTATAAGAATCTTCTCTCTTCAGAGTTAGTTATGGGTTAATTTTATTTCTCTTTCTGGTCCATTTAGCATAGTGGATCCATCCCCAGTTTGGGGGATGGCCAGGTACAGGATGATCTAGGCCATAACTCTGTGGCTGGCAACCATCCATCCAACAGCCAGCAGGAGGCATGATTCATGTAAAACTATCCAGGTGATGTCAGCTTTTCTCTTTCCCCAGGCTTTGTCCTTTAGATTATCTGAGAACTGGTGCAACGTCTCAAATAGGCAAATGTGTTCAAGTGACAGACAGCCCCAGGATTTAAAACTTGTTACCATCTGGTTGGGGTTCAATTACCTTAATGAGTGGAATGAATGCATCTCTCTCTCTCTCTTTCTCATCCTCCACTCCCTCCAACACAGATACTTCACCCTTAGGATGAAGGGCATGAGGACATCATTGTTCTCCCTCCCCCCACATAAACACACATTGATATTCCCTCTTAATAGGCATATTTCAGTCTTTGGATGCTGAATCAAAATACATTTTCATTCTCATGATGTGTATCAGTGCAAATGCAAGCCCATATTGAAATATGTACATGATAGGGACAAAAATACAAAAATGTGCAATTAAATCATATACCTGTTCATTTTAATGGGAATATAATGTCTGTAGTGTACTTATGAATGACTCCATGAGGCAATGTGTTGTACTCAAACTGTAGTGACCTTGGTCCTTTATTCCAAACTCCAGAGTGAGGCAGCCACATGGTGGCTCCCCTTTTATACAGCCCCTGCCACCAGGGCAGGATAGGAAACACTGGTCACCACCAGTTGCACCCTCTAGTGGTGCCAGCATGTATATACACAGTATAAACCTTATTGATAGTACATCAGGTAAACACGTCTCCATCTTATGCAACTATACAGTCACTACACAGAGAGTATACCTTTAGTCTGCATATGTAACATAATTCTCCCCCAAGTCCTTTGTGTCAATTACCTTTGCACTATGTGCTGTGGCTTAGCTCTCCCCAGACTTAAGTGCCAATAGCCCTTGCACCTTGGCTGTGCTTTGGCTTGGCTCTCTCCCTGCTAACCCCCAAGTCCTTTTGCCACAATGTTGGGTAGTGGTTACCAGTTTGGATGGTTCGATAATCAGTGGAGGTTCCAGAGGGACCTGGGTGTGATCCATGTGTGTGTCCATGGCTACATACACCCATTCCCCTCTGCGCCCCTCCACAGCGAGATCATGCAGCTTGCCCATTACATAAACATACAGAATCAGACACAGTGCAAGTACAAAGAAAGGAAGAAAAAAAATTTTTTTTTACAGATTGTATCATGACACCTTGGTTCAGTGACTTTACGATCGTGTGCCAGGATTGGGTAGATTGCATAATTAGTTCAGTCATGGTCAGTACTGAGGTAGCAGTACAAGTATGCAAGGACACTAGTTCCAGAGCAACTGCACGGGGTCCTAGACATCTGAAAGCGGTACTGCGCCCCCTGCTAGCGGGGTGGGCTTGGTTCGCTCACCTTGCCAGGACTCAGGGCCTTTGCTGTTGCCTAGTGTGGGCAGAGCCACAGATGTGTGTGGCCTCCCTGTCTTCCTTTGAGAGCTGCAGAATCTTCTGCCTGCTTTCTAACGGTGTTGGGAACCTGACTGTTCCAGGTCCCGCTTGGGGAACTCGTTGGTTCAGACCTTTCGCTTCTGGACATGGTCGAGGTAGCGACTGGGTCTGGGGGCTGTGCCGTCTCCACCCGAGTGGTGTTAACGGTGGCCGACTGTGCCTATTGGCACTGTTTTCATTTCCAGGTCCGTGGCGAAGAGTGCCATCGGGTGCCTGCAGCATGGGATAGATCTGGGGCAGGGTATCAGGATCAGTGCCTTCACCCTCCTGAGGTCGCTGGCTTGCTACTTTTGGGGACACTCTATTCCCGACATCTCGCAACATTTTGTTCTTTACATTCTTAATCGGTTCGTTACATTGATTACCATGCATACAATGTCTCTTTAAGTTCAGTTGGTTGCAGGTCTCCTTTAAGAGAACCCTGCTGGCTTTACCCCAATCAAATACTTTGTTAGACACCACGTGTTGATCCCTCAGCGTTGCACCTCGTGATATGGCCGCAGCCATCTTTTTTTTCAGCCAGGCTGCATCTCACTGCAGCAGGGACGTCATTTTGCCTCTGTCCTCGAGGTCGACCGCCTTGATCCTTCTCTCCCGCGTTTCTGCCACAAAAGCTGGAAGAGTGCCTGTGAATTCGATCTTCCTCCCCAGGAGTCCTACCACTGGAGCCAGGAAGGTACTTTTAGGTCGTTCCAGTCAGATCATTGCCATGCAGTCATGATAGACGGTCTGTGCCTCAGGTGCTGCACTGGTCTGTTCACTGGTGCCTGGCCCAAGCGAAGGCGAGGTTTTGCTCTGCCTCTGAGCACAGGGGACATCGATTGCTGGAGTGAAGAGCTCTTCCCATTTCAACTGGATCTTCCCCATCCACCTTCTTCTGATTAGCATTGGACCATCATCTGCATCAACCCACAGAGGGAACATGCACCACACCATTATGGGTTACACTTACATCCGCATACCAAGGACTGGGATCAGCTCCTTGGTGTAGGTGCGCAACTTTTCCTGTACTGGAATGAACTTGGGTCGTTTTTCATTCTATAGCCTCTCAAAGGCACCCTGACTCATCACTGACTGGCTCGCTCCCGTGTCCACTTCCATGAAGACTGGAATGTCGTTTATCTCGACTTCCATCTTCACTGGAGGACAATCGGTGGTGCAGGTATACACTCCATACACTTCTTCTTGGGGCTGAGTTGTCTCTCTGGTCAAATCATCATACTCACCGCTGGATTCAAAGTCATCTACCGACTCCTCTGCTAGACGGTGAGTCATATTTCTTTTACACATACGCTGGAGGTGGCCCTTCGTGTTACAGGCTTTACATATATACTCAGCAAACCGACACTGGTGAGCCCTATGGTTTCCTCTGCAATGCCAGCATGGTGCTACTCGATTAGTACCCCTCAGCGGACTCTGAGTTCTGGAACCCTGAGGTCTGTGCTCTCTGCCCTGGGCAGAGCCATGTTCTACAGTCTTGCCTGTGAAAGGCACCATTCTGTGTACTGTACTTGCTGGGTTTGAGTCCACAGGATGAATAATTTACTTGGTGCTGCAGGTCGAGGTCATGAATGCCTGATGCTGATGGCTTTCTGCAGATTGACTGTGGTGTTGGCAGATAATAGCTTGTGAAGGAGGCCCTCGTGGCCAATTCCCATAACGAAGATGTCTCGCAATGCTTCATTGAGGTGCTTGCCAAAATCACATGATGCCGCAAGTCTCCTGAGGTCGGCAGCGTATTTTGCAATCTCCTGGCCCTCAGGTCTGCGGTGAGTGTAGAATCTGTGCCTGGCCGTGAGGATGCTCCCTTTTGGTTTTGGTTGGTCGCAAATTCGTCAGTCAGCTCATAGTATGTCTTATCCTTGGCCTTCGTGGTTGCCAGCAAGTCCCTGACGAGGCTGTAGACCTCTGGCCCACAACTGGTCAGCAGTATAGCTTGCGCTTCTCCACCAATGTGTCCGTCTCCCCTGCCAGGTCGTTTGCCATGAACTATAGCTTGAGCCTTTCCGTGAAAGCATCCCAATCATCACGCTCTGTGAAGTCTTTTAGTGTGCCAAAAATAGCCATAATCGCGTGAAAGTCCGTATTCTCGTTGCCAGTTATTATGTCTGTAGTGTACTTAGGAATGATTCCATGAGGCAATGTGTTGTACTCAAACTTTAGTGACCTTGGTCCTTTATTCCAAACTCCAGAGTGAGGCAGCCGTTTGGTGGCTCCCCTTTTATACAGCCCCTGCCACCAGGGCAGGACAGGAAACCCTGGTCTCCACCAGTTGCACCCTCTAGTGGTGCCAGCATGTATATACACAGTGTAACCCTTATTGATGGTACATCTGGTAAACAAGTCTCCATCTTATGCAGCTATACAGTGACTACACAGAGAGTATATCTATAGTCTGCAAATATAACAGGGAACATAGTGGATATGTTACTGGACTAATGGGCCAGTCACGTGAATTAAAATAAATTTGGAATAAAAGGCTAGTTTCAGTAATGGTGACCATGAAACTCTTGGATTGTCATAAAAACCAGAAATCTGCCGTTCTTACCCAGTCTGGCCTATATGTGACTCCATACCCACAGCAAAGTTGTTGACTCTTACCAGCCTTCTGAAATGGCCAAGCAAGCCATGCAGTTAAGAGCAATTAGGGATGGGCAATAAATGCTAACCTTGCCAGCGATGCCCACATCCCATGAGTGAATTAAAAGAAAGAAAAAAAAGAAAGAGTAGAATTATATAGCACCTTTCACAGCCACCAGACTTCTGAAAGTGCTTTACAGCCAATGAAGTACTTTTGGAGTGTAGTCAGTGTTGTAACGTGGGAAATGCAGCAGCCAATTTGCACACAGCAAGCTCCCACAAACAGCAATGTGATAACGAACAGACAATCTGTTTTTGTTATGTTGCGTGAAAGGATAGATATTGTCCAGGACACCAGGGATAACACCCATGCTCTTCTTAAAATTAGTGCCATAGTATTTTTTACATCCACTTGAGAGAACAAACTGGGCCTTGGTTTAACATCTCACCTGAAAGACAGCACCTCCAACAGTGCAGTGCTCCCTCAGTACTGCACCGGAGTGTCAGCTTAGATTTTTGTGTGCTCAAGTCCCTGGAGTGGGACTTGACCCCACAACCTTCTGACGCAAAGGCGAGAGTGCAACCCACTGAGCCACAGCTGACACACAATTTTTTCAAAATGCATTACGATCTTGTTACATATCATGCACAGAGGAAATCTCCGCTCATGTTATTAAATATATATTTTCCTTAGCAACTCAATATGGAATTATGTACCTCCAGATAAATTGTAAATTCTAATTTATAGATACACTTCTAACATGCTTTTGTTTAATGTGCTGAAATGCTGGGAGGAAGGGCAATGCAGTTAATGAATGTTTTAACAGGTAATTTGTACAGTTAGGGTTATTAAATTATCAACTGGGTGGAATGGAGTTCGTGGATTTTTTAAGAAGGAATCACAGGAGCCCCAGGATACTGGTGATTCAGGGCCAAGCCCCATGTGGTGGAGCAAGAGCATAATGTATCATTGGCATGAACACAGTAAATGGGATTTTGTGTGCCCTCTCTCTGTCTATATAAGCATGGAAACTCCTTCCCTATTATTAATTTTGAGAATAAAATACAAGTGGCTGAACACATTGGGCTGCAAATTCAACTGAGTGATAATGCAGAGGAAAACAAATTGGGCTTTCAGAGGGTTCGGGTGGTGCAAAGTGTTAGCATATTGTTTCTTGTGCAACAATTTCATTCTCTGCCAGGTGCAAGCACCTTACCCAAGGAAGGAAATACTTGCCATCGAGAGAGTGCAATGAAGATTCACTAGACTGGTTCCTGGGATGGAAGGATTGTCCTATGAGGAGAGATTGAGTAGACTAGGCCTATATTCTCTAAGGTATAGAAGAATGAGAGGTGATCTCATTGAAACATACAAAATTTCAAATAGACAGGGTAGATGCAGGGAGGATATTTCCTCTGGCTGGGGAGTCTAGAACCAGGGGTCACAATCTCAGAATAAGGGGTTGACCATTTAGGACTGCGATGAGGAGAAACTTCCTCACTTAGCGGGTGGTGAATCTTTGGAATTCTCTAAACCCAGAGGGCTGTGGGCGCTCAGTCTTTAAGTATATTCAAAATGGAGATTGATAGATTTTTGAATATTAACGAAATCAAGGGATATGGGGATAGTGCAGGAAAGTGGAGTTGAGATAGAAGGTCAGTCATGATCTTATAGAATGACGGAGCAGGCTCGAGGGGCCAAATGGCCTACTCCTTCTCCTAATTCCTTTGTCCTTATGTTCACATCCAGCGTGAAACAAGTTTGGGAATGTAGGAACATTTCTGTGGGTGGGAACACAACATAAGACCATTTTACAATTCAATAATAATCAGCACTACATTGCCAATTACTAGATGATAATTGGTTGAGATAATTAGTAATGGAGATTGTGAGGCAGCTAGTTGAAGATCATTTTAAAGCATGGATTGGTAAAATGTGGTGTTGCACTTACGAAAACCTAACAGTGATTTCATGATCTCAACTATGACATTGTGGCTAGGGGCCAAATGTAAATTGATCCCTGAGAAAGAGAGGGCTGTCATATGAAGAGAGATTGAGTGGATTGGACCTACAGGGCTCAATTTTCCCCAATGCCGTTTTGGGCGTATTACAAGAGTTACGTCTTTTTTTTTTGACCCCGACTACACCAAAAAAATAAGTAGCAAGTTTCTCCATTCTATTGTATAATACTCTGGTTAGGCCACAGCTGGAGTACTGCATGCAGTTCTGGCCGCCTTATTATAGGAAGGACGTGATTGTACTAGAGAGGATGCAGAGGAGAAATAGAAAATTCTGAATTTGTTTGAAAATCTTGTCTGTTTTTCATATATTGCCTGAAGGACAATGTCTCCTCAGAGTATAGCTTGGATAATAAATTTGCACAATGTTATATGAAGGCTGAATGTTTCCATATTAATTTGCTGTCTGCAGTTTTAATGGAGACATTAATTCATTTCAAATTAAATGGACAAATGCCTTTGCTAATATTTAGGAAAGAAAGATTTGAGACAAACATGTTAGGTATTCGAAGGATGACATTGCTCACAGGCTTATATTTGTTATTTCTGGTCTTGTTCTGAAGGGATGCTCTTTGAATTTTTCACTGGGTCAATCTCTAAAGAAACGAGAATTCAATTCTCCCAGACTAACATTAATAATGGCTGACAATTGAAAAACCTGCTTTTATTGAGGTGACAAAGCATTCCCTAACACACAAAATGGCCATTATCCATTTATGGCAGTGTGTGCACATGTGCCTGTCATAGAAATGAAAAACAGCTGGGATATTTTACCTACAGGGGTTATATTGGCAAAGTCTAAAAAATAAACTTGTCATTTCATCAAGGACTCCTTTGGCATTGGGAACTTAACTTTTAAATATAATTTTAAACCAAAACATTAAAATACACCAGCCATTATGTTGTGGTTAAAAAATACTCTGAAAAAGTACCGAAGGGGACCAAGTCAGCAGTTCTCTATATTCCTATCATTGTATTTAAACCCATAAGCTCCCGTGAACCAGCAGGAAGACTGCAGATGCTAAGATTCCAAATATTTGTAAATACTTGAACATATATTTCAGATTGTGAGAATTTTAATTGCTTTTTGGGCTGTAAGTTGTTGGTACCACTGATCCCGTCTACTGTCAGTGTTGGCTGGTGCACAAGGTAATAATGTTGTATGGGATTCCAGCGACGGGCTCATGTTATAGTCCTTCCACCTTTAACTGTCCACATTAGCAAGCGCACATAATAATTCTTTCGCTCACCCGTAGAAAGCCATGACCATTCATTTTGAACAGGGCCTCAATGTATCACTAATGTAATGAAGGCATTCTCAAACTATTTTGAATCATAGAATTATAGAATGGTTACAGCATGGAAGAAGACCATTCGGCCCATTGAGCCCGTGCTGGCTTTCTGCAGCAGCACCTCAGCTAGTCCCACTCCCCTGCTCTTTCCCCGTAGCCCTGCAATTTTTGTTCTTTCAGGTACTTATCCAACTCCCTTTTGAAAGCCGTGATTGAGTCTGCCTCCACCACCCTTTCAGGCTGTGCATTCCAGATCATAACCACTCGTTATATAATAAAGTTTTGTCGTATGGTTCTTTTGCCAATCACCTTAAATCTGTGTCCTCTGGTTCTCGACCCCTCTGCCAATGGGAATCGTTTCTCTCTATCTACTCTGTCCAGACCCCTCCTGATTTACCTCCATCAAATCTCCTCTCAATCTTCTCTGCTCCAAGGAGAACAACCCCAGTTTCTCCAGTCTATCCACGTAACTTAAATCAATCATCCCTGGAATCATTCTCGTAAATCTTTTCTGCACCCTTTCAAAGGCCTTCACATACTTCCTAAAGTGTGGTGTCCATAATTGGAAACAGTACTCCAGTTGGAGCCAAGCCAGTGTTTTATAAAGGTTCAAAGTCCTAGGGGGAGTGTTTGCTAGTGCTGTTGGGGAGGGGTTAAAATAATAGAGCAGGGGGATGGGAATGTATGCAGGGAGACAGAAGGAAGTAGAATGGGGGCAGAAGCAAAAGATAGAAAGAAGAAAAATAAAAGTGGAGGGCAGAGGAATCCAAGGCAAAAAGCAAAAAGGGCCACATTACAGCAAAATCCTAAAGGGGCAAAGGATGTTAAAAAGACAACCCTGAAGGCTCTGTGCCTCAATGCGAGGAGTATTCGGAATAAGGTGGACGAATTAACTGCGCAGACAGCAGTTAACGGATATGATGTAATTGGCATCACAGAAACATGGCTCCAGGGTGACCAAGGCTGGGAACTCAACATCCAGGGCTATTCAACATTCAGGAAGGATAGACAGAAAGGAAAAGGAGATGGGGTGGCATTGCTGGTTAAAGAGGAAATTAATGCAATAGTAAGGAAGGACATTAGCTTGGATGATGTGGAATCAGTATGGGTGGAGCTACAGAATACCAAAGGGCAAAAAACGCTAGTGGGCATTGTGTACAGATCACCAAACAGTAGTAATGAGGATGGGGACAGCATCAAACAAGAAATTAGGGATGCGTGCAATAAAGGTACAGCAGTTATCATGGCCGACTTTAATCTACATATTGACTGGGCTAACCAAACTGGTAGCAATGCGGTGGAGGAGGATTTCCTGGAGTGTATTAGGGATGGTTTTCTAGACCAATATGTCAAGGAACCAACTAGAGAGCTGGCAATCCTAGACTGGGTGATGTGTAACAAGAAAGGACTAATTAACAATCTTGTTGTGCAAGGCCCCTTGGGGAAGAGTGACCATAATATGGTAGAATTCTTTATTAAATGGAGAGTGGCACAGTTAATTCAGAGACTAGGGTCCTGAACTTGGGGAAAGGTAACTTCGATGGTATGAGACCTGAATTGGCTAGAATAGATGGCGAGTGATACTTAAAGGGTTGATGATGGATAGGCAATGGCAAACATTTAAAGATCACGTGGATGAACTTCAACAATTGTGCATCCCTGTCTGGAGTAAAAATAAAACGGGGAAGGTGGCTCAACCGTGGCTAACAAGGGAAATTAAGGATTGTGTTAAATCCAAGGAAGAGGCATATAAATTGGCCAGAAAAAGCAGAAAACCTGAGGACTGGGAACATTTTGTAATGCAGCAGAGAAGGACAAAGGGTTTAATTAGGAGGTGGAAAATAGAGTATGAGAGGAAGCTTGCTGGGAACATAAAAACTGACTGCAAAAGCTTTTAAAAAAGGAGGGAGAGAGAAAACAGGGAATTATAGACCGGTCAGCCTGACCTTAGTAGTGGGTAAAATGATGGAATGATGGAATCAATTATTAAGGATGTCATAGCAGTGCATTTGGAAAATGGTGACATGATAGGTCCAAGTCAGCATGGATTTGTGAAAGGGAAATCATGCTTGACAAACCTTCTGGAATTTTTTGAGGATGTTTCCAGTAAAGTGGACAAGGGAGAACCAGTTGATGTGGTATATTTGGACTTTCAGAAGGCTTTCGACAAGGTCCCACACAAGAGATTAATGTGCAAAGTTAAAGCACATGGGATTGGGGGTAGTGTGCTGAAGTAGATAGAGAACTGGTTGTCAGACAGGAAGCAAAGAGTAGGAGTAAATGGGTACTTTTCAGAATGGCAGGCAGTGACTAGTGGGGTACCGCAAGGTTCTGTGCTGGGGCCCCAGCTGTTTACATTGTACATTAATGATTTAGACGAGGGGATTAAATGTAGTATCTCCAAATTTGCGGATGACACTAAGTTGGGTGGCAGTGTGATCTGCGAGGAGGATGTTATGAGGCTGCAGAATGACTTGGATAGGTTAGGTGAGTGGGCAAATGCATGGCAGATGAAGTATAATGTGGATAAATGTGAGGTTATCCACTTTGGTGGTAAAAACAGAGAGACAGACTATTATCTGAATGGTGACAGATTAGGAAAAGGGGAGGTGCAACGAGACCTGGGTGTCATGGTACATCAGTCATTGAAGGTTGGCATGCAGGTACAGCAGGCGGTTAAGAAAGCAAATGGCATGTTGGCCTTCATAGCGAGGGGATTTGAGTACAGGGGCAGGGAGGTGTTGCTACAGTTGTACAGGGCCTTGGTGAGGCCACACCTGGAGTATTGTGTACAGTTTTGGAGGAAGGACATTCTTGCTATTGAGGGAGTGCAGCGAAGATTCACCAGACTGATTCCCAGGATGGTGGGACTGACCTATCAAGAAAGACTGGATCAACTGGGCTTGTATTCACTGGAGTTCAGAAGAATGAGAGGGGACCTCATAGAAACGTTTAAAATTCTGACGGGTTTAGACAGGTTAGATGCAGGAAGAATGTTCCCGATGTTGGGGAAGTCCAGAACCAGGGGTCACAGTCTAAGGATAAGGGGTAAGCCATTTAGGACCGAGATGAGGAGAAACTTCTTCACCCAGAGAGTGGTGAACCTGTGGAATTCTCTACCACAGAAAGTAGTTGAGGCCAATTCACTAAATATATTCAAAAGGGAGCTAGATGAAGTCCTTACTACTTGGGGGATCAAGGGGTATGGCGAGAAAGCAGGAAGGGGGTACTGAAGTTGCATGTTCAGCCATGAAATTATTGAATGGTGGTGCAGGCTAGAAGGGCTGAATGGCCTACTCCTGCACCTATTTTCTATGTTTCTATGTTTCTATGTTTCTATAGATATGTGAAGAGAAAAAGATTAGTGAAAACAAACGAAGGTCCCTTGCAGTCAGATTCAGGTGAATTTATAATGGGGAACAATAAAATGGCAGACCAGTTAAACAAGTATTTTGGTTCTGTTTTAGAAACATAGAAACATAGAAAATAGGTGCAGGAGCAGGCCATTCAGCCCTTCTAGCCTGCACCGCCATTCAATGAGTTCATGGCTGAACATGAAACTTCAGTACCCCCTTCCTGCTTTCTCGCCATAACCCTTGATCCCCCGAGTAGTAAGGACTTCATCTAACTCCCTTTTGAATATATTTAGTGAATTGGCCTCAACTACTTTCTGTGGTAGAGAATTCCACAGGTTCACCACTCTCTGGGTGAAGAAGTTTCTCCTCATCTCGGTCCTAAATGGCTTACCCCTTATCCTCAGACTGTGACCCCTGGTTCTGGACTTCCCCAACATTGGGAACATTCTTTCTGCATCTAACCTGTCTAAACCCGTCAGAATTTTAAACGTTTCTATGAGGTCCCCTCTCATTCTTCTGAACTCCAGTGAATACAAGCCCAATTGATCCAATCTTTCTTGATAGGTCAGTCCCGCCATCCCGGGAATCAGTCTGGTGAACCTTCGCTGCACTCCCTCAATAGCAAGAATGTCCTTCCTCAAGTTAGGAGACCAAAACTGTACACAATACTCCAGGTGTGGCCTCACCAAGGCCCTGTACAACTGTAGCAACACCTCCCTGCCCCTGTATTCAAATCCCCTCGCTATGAAGGCCAACATGCCATTTGCTTTCTTAACCGCCTGCTGTACCTGCATGCCAACCTTCAATGACTGATGTACCATGACACCCAGGTCTCGTTGCACCTTCCCTTTTCCTAATCTGTCACCATTCAGATAATAGTCTGTCTCTCTGTTTTTACCACCAAAGTGGATAACCTCACATTTATCCACATTATACTTCATCTGCCATGCATTTGCCCACTCACCTAACCTATCCAAGTCACTCTGCAGCCTAATAGCATCCTCCTCGCAGCTCACACTGCCACCCAACTTAGTATCATCCGCAAATTTGGAGATACTGCATTTAATCCCCTCGTCTAAATCATTAATGTACAATGTAAACAGCTGGGGCCCCAGCACAGAACCTTGCGGCACTCCACTAGTCACTGCCTGCCATTCTGAAAAGTACCCATTTACTCCTACTCTTTGCTTCCTGTCTGACAACCAGTTCTCAATCCACGTCAGCACACTACCCCCAATCCCATGTGCTTTAACTTTGCACATTAATCTCTTGTGTGGGACCTTGTCGAAAGCCTTCTGAAAGTCCAAATATACCACATCAACTGGTTCTCCTTTGTCCACTTTACTGGAAACATCCTCAAAAAATTCCAGAAGATTTGTCAAGCATGATTTCCCTTTCACAAATCCATGCTGACTTGGACCTATCATGTCACCATTTTCCAGATGCACTGCTATGACATCCTTAATAATTGATTCCATCATTTTACCCACTACTGAGGTCAGGCTGACCGGTCTATAATTCCGTTTTCTCTCTCCCTCCTTTTTTAAAAAGTGGGGTTACATTGGCTACCCTCCACTCCATAGGAACTGATCCAGAGTCAATGGAATGTTGGAAAATGACTGTCAATGCATCCGCTATTTCCAAGGCCACCTCCTTAAGTACTCTAGGATGCAGGCCATCAGGCCCTGGGGATTTATCTGCCTTCAATCCCATCAATTTCCCCAACACAATTTCCCGACTAATAAAGATTTCCCTCAGTTCCTCTTCCTTACTAGACCCTCTGACCCCTTTTATATCCGGAAGGTTGTTTGTATCCTCCTTAGTGAATACCGAACCAAAGTACTTGTTCAATTGATCCGCCATTTCTTTGTTCCCCGTTATGACTTCCCCTGATTCTGACTGCAGGGGACCTACGTTTGTCTTCACCAACCTTTTTCTCTTTACATACCTATAGAAACTTTTGCAATCCGCCTTAATGTTCCCTGCAAGCTTCTTCTCGTACTCCATTTTCCCTGTCCTAATCAAACCCTTTGTCCTCCTCTGCTGAGTTCTAAATTTCTCCCAGTCCCCAGGTTCGCTGCTATTTCTGGCCAATTTGTATGCCACTTCCTTGGCTTTAATACTATCCCTGATTTCACGAAGAAAGACACATATAACCTTTCGGAATTACTAGGGGACCGAGGGTTTAGTGAGAAGGAGGAACTGAAGGTTATCCTTATAAAGTGGGAAATTGTGTTAGGGAAATCGATGGGATTGAAGGCTGATAAATACCCGGGGCCTAATAGTCTGCACCCCAGAGTACTTAAGGAAGTGGCCATAGAAATAGTGGATGCATTGGTAATCATTTTCCAACAGTCTATCGACTCTGGATCAGTTCCTATGGACTGGAGGGTAGCTAATGTAACACTGCTGTTTAAAAAAGGAGGGAGAAAGAAAAAGGGTAATTATAGATCGGTTAGCCTGACATCAGTAGTGGGGAAAATGTTGGAATCAATTATTAAAGATGAAATAGCAGCGCATTTGGAAAGCAGGATCGGACCAAGTCAGCATGGATTTATGAAAGGGAAATCATACTTGACAAATCTTCTGGAATTTTTTGAGGATGTAACTAGTAGAGTGGACAAGGGAGAACCAGTGGATGTCATGTATTTGGACTTTCAAAAGGCTTTTGACAAGGTCCCACACAAGAGATTGGTGTGCAAAATTGGTATTGGGGGTAATGTACTGACGTGGATAGAGAACTGGTTAGCAGACAGGAAGCAGAGGTCGGGATAAACGGATCCTTTTCAGAATGGCAGGCAGTGACTAGTGGAGTGCCACAAGGCTCAGTGCTGGGACCTCAGCTCTTTACAATATACATTAATGATTTAGATGATGTA
The DNA here is from genome assembly GCF_044704955.1 of Pristiophorus japonicus. NCBI lineage: Eukaryota > Metazoa > Chordata > Chondrichthyes > Pristiophoridae > Pristiophorus > Pristiophorus japonicus. The sequence goes on from NC_091979.1 coordinate 45,847,279, forward strand.
ATTGAGTGTAATATCTCCAAGTTTGCAGATGACACTAAGCTGGGTGGTTGTGTGAGCTGCGAGGAGGACGCTAAAAGGCTGCAGGGTGACTTGGACAGGTTAGGTGAGTGGGCAAATGCATGGCAGATGCAGTATAATGTGCATAAATGTGAGGTTATCCACTTTAAGGGCAAAAACACGAAGGCAGAATATTATCTGAATGGCGGCAGATTAGGAAAGGGGGAGGTGCAACGAGACCTGGGTGTCATGGTTCATCAGTCATTGAAAGTTGGCATGCAGGTACAGCAGGCGGTGAAGAAGGCAAATGATATGTTGGCCTTCATAGCTAGGGGATTTGAATATAGGAGCAGGGAGGTCTTACTGCAATTGTACAGGGCCTTGGTGAGGCCTCACCTGGAATATTGTGTTCAGTTTTGGTCTCCTAATCTGTGGAAGGACATTCTTGCTATTGAGGGAGTGCAGCGATTTTTCTCCTGCACCTTTTTTCTATGTTTCTATGTTTCATCATAATTCCTATGCTTTTGTACTCTATACCTCTATTCATGAAGCCCAAGATCCCATAAGCTTTTTTTTAACTGCTTTCTCAACCTGTCCTGCTATCTTCAACAAAAGTGTGGTGTTTGGGCAAATAGAACACTGCACAAAAGCAAAATACTACGGATGCTGGAAATCTGAAATCTGAAATATACCCAGAAAATGCTGGAAGCTCTCAGCAGGTCAGGCATCATCATCATCATCATCATCATAGGCAGTCCCTCGGAATCGAGGAAGACTTGCTTCCACTCTTAGAATGAGTCCTTAGGTGGCTGAACAGTCCAATAGGAGAGTCACAGGTGGGTCAGATAGTCGTTGAAGGAAAGGGTGGGCGGGACAGGTTTGCCGCACGCTCTTTCTGCTGCCTATGCTTGATTTCTGCATGCTTCCGGCGATGAGACTCGAGATGCTCAGCGCCCTCCAGATGGACTTCCTCCACTTAGGGCGGTCTTTGGCCAGGGACTCCCAGGGGTCGGTGGAGATGTTACACTTTATCAGGGCGGCTTTGAGGGTGTCCCTGTAACGTTTCCTCTGCCCACCTTTGGCTCATTTGCCGTGAAGGAGCATCAGTGGAGAGAGAAACAGAATTAACGTTTCAGCTCGGTGACCTTTCGTCAGAACACTGCAATCCCCACTGCTTTAACTTAATTTATCATAGTTCTCACTATAAATTTAGGAAATGAGATGTCTGCAGAGATTATGTTATCAAAAACAAACCTATTTCATATGTTACAAAGCAATTCAAGTGCTCCAAAGTCATTGAGCAGTTTTGCAAATGATTACTAGTTAACTTTAATTAAAAACATAGCAAACAGTGCGATTATGCTACTGATGTAAATTGTTCTCATTTCTGTATGCCGCCAGCCTAAATATGATAACTGAACAATTTGTCTGAGCTAAAAGGATGATGTTATTTACTTCATGTAGCTAAAATTAGAGAAATGGGACCAATTATTGCAAATTGTAATCATCCCATCACCAATTGCAACTCCCAATTATTCATTAAGGTGCATTGGCAATTATTTTGCTTGTAATCATTGTTATTTCTGATTACATCCAGAATGCATTGTTATTGTATTGAAATATAAACCCAATTGTTTCAGTATCCGTGGCAGATTTCAAACTGTACTATTGTGGTATTCATTGACAGCCTCAGCCCCATCCCATAGTCGCCTACCACCTCTAACACATCACAAGAAAGAAACAGTTTCCGATGTAATAAGAACATAACAATATAAAAAATAGGAACAGGAGTAGGCCATATGGCCCCTCGAGCCTGCTCCGCCATTCAATAAAATCATGGCTGATCTGATCATGGACTCAGCTCCACTTCCACATCCGCTCCCCATAACCCCTTATCCCCTTATGGTTTAAAAAGCTATCTATTTCTGTCTTAAATTTTTTCATTGTCCCAGCTTCCACAGCTCTCTGAGGCAGCGAATTCCACAGATTTACAACCCTCTGAGAGAAGAAATTTCTCCTCGCCTCTGTTTTAAGTGGGCGGCCCCTTATTCTAAGATCATGGCCTCTAGTTCTTGTCTCCCCCATCAGTGGAAACATCCTCTCTGCATCCACCTTGTCAAGCCCCCTCATAATCTTATACGTTTCGATAAGATCATCTCTCATTCTTCTGAATTCCAATAAGTAGAAACCCAACCTACTCAACCTTTCCTCATAAGTCAACCCCCTCATCCCTGGAATCAACCTAGTGAACCTTCTCTGAACTACCTCCAAAGCAAGTATATCCTTTCGTAAATATGGAAACCAAAACTGCACGCAGTATTCCAGGTGTGGCCTCACCAATATTTTATATAGCTGTGGTAAAACTTGCCTGCTTTTATACTCCATCCCCTTTGCAATAAAGACCAAGATACCATTGGCCTTCCCGATCACTTGCTGTACCTGCATACTATCCTTTTGTATTTGATGCACAAGTACCCCCAGGTCCCGCTATACTGTGGCACTTTGCAATCTTTCTCCATTTAAATAATAACTTGCTCTTTGATTTTTTTTCTGCCAAAGTGCATGACCTCACACTTTCCAACATTATACTCCATCTGCCAAATTTTTGCCCACTCACTTAGCCTGTCTATGTCCTTTTGCAGTAAAGGCCCCAAGATGTTATGGGGAGGGGTTCATCGGTCTTCTACACTTACTCCAGCACAAGGCTGGGGGAAACCGAAGGGAAATGACATCAATGGCCACGGTCAATTGTTTATACTATTTCCCCGGGAGTTCTGCAGACCTCCCGCCAGAGTTACAGAATTTCAGGGCCAATACATTTTAAAGAAAGATCAGCAACGATCGAGCCTTCAGGTACAATGGAGCTGAAATCCCCACCCTGTCGCCGTGACTACCTCGGTACTTGAAAGTTATGCGCCTGACCCGTCTCGAATTTGTTGCTTTCAAGCAACTTAAATAACGTGGGCAGACATCTGTGATTATATTCCTGCAGCCGAGGCTATGGGCTCAACCATCTCCTCCACCTTGGGAAGGCTGGGAGAGCAAACTGAAAGGAACGTCAGTCGGATCACGGGTGACTTGGCGTCTGGATGCTCTCCCCACAGAAGGAAATGGGGTTGGAACAATATTTCCTCTAATTTCTTTTTGGGTGTACAGCCCCATTAACAGATTGTGCAGCCCATTCAAATTTCCATACTTATGTCTCAAATAAAGCAATGTGACTGAGTACTGTAGATTTGAGTAAGTGTGACCTTAGTCTCTTTATTCTGACTCCAGAGTGCTGGCACAGCATGGGAGGCCTGCTTATATACAGTGCCCCCAAGGGATGCTAGGATCCCTTGGGACTCCAACAGATGCACCCTCTGGTGGCGGTAGAATGCTGGTTACAAGGTGTTGCATACATAACATCACTCCCCACCAAAGTCAACAGTACACATATTTACAGGGTGAGACGATCTGGGGCTTTCCGCCCCCTAGCCGATCGTCTCGGTACAAACACAGGTGCAGGTGAGTTGGTTGGGCCTTCGCTGGGCTGTTGCGCAGCTGGCCTTGCTGGGCTGCTGGGAATGATGAGTTCAGCTTTGTGGTCAACCATGAAGTCGTTTGCCACTTGTATGTGTATATCGGAGGGTCAAAGTTGGTGGTGTCCTCTTCGTGGCTGTCTGTGAATCGCAGTTTGGTTTGGTCCAAATGCTTTCTGCAAGTTAGTCCATTTGCAAGTTTGACCTGATACACCCTTCTCCCTTCTTTGGCTATGACAGTTCCAGCAAGCCATTTGGGACCATGTCCATAGTTGAGTACAAATACAGGGTCATTGACTTCAATATCGCGTGACAAATTTGCGCGATCATGGTACATGCTTTGTTGATGCCGCCTGCCCTTGACATGATCATGGACATCAGGGTGGACTAGAGAGAGCCTTGTTTTGAGCGCCCTTTTCATGACAGCTCGGCTGGGGGAACCCTGGTGAGTGAGTGGGGTCTAGTGCGGTAGTTGAGCAGGACTCGGGATAGGCGGGTCTGCAGGGAGCCTTCCGACACACGTTTCAAGCTTTGCTTGATGGTTTGGACTGCACGTTCTGCCTGGTCGTTAGATGCGGGCTTGAACGGGGCAGATGTGACGTGCTTGATCCCATTGCAGGTCATGAATTCCTTGAATTCAGTGCTGGTGAAGCACAGCTCATTGTTGCTGACAAGGACATCAGGCAGGCCGTGCATGGCAAGCATGGCTCGTAGGCTTTCGATGGTGGCAGTGGACGTGCTTATAGACATTATTACACACTCAAACCATTTTGAATAAGCATCCACAACAACCAAAAACATTTTGCCTAGAAATGGGCCAGCGAAGTCAACCTGGATCCTAGACCACGGTTTGGAAGGCCATGACCACAAACTTAGCAGTGCCTCTCTGGGTGCATTGCTCAGTTGAGAGCAAGTGTTGCATTGGCGCATGCAAGACTCCAAATCTGAGTCGATGCCAGGCCACCACACATGGGATCTGGCTATAGCTTTCATTATTACTATGCCTGGGTGGGTACTGTGTAGGTCGCGTATGAACATTTCCCTGCCTTTCTTAGGCAAAACCACGCGATTACCACACAAAAGACAGTCCGCCTGTATGGACATTTCATCTTTGTGTCACTGGAACGGCTTGATCTCTTCATGCTGGACCAGCTCCCATGAAGGACACAGTTTTTTACAAGGGACAGTAATGGACCCTGGCTGGTCCAGGTCCTGACCTGGCGGGCCGTAACGGGTCACTTTTCGTTTTCAAATGCATTCATTACCAAGAACAAGTCTGCAGGCTGTGCCATTTCCACCCCGGTGGTGGGCAATGGTAGCTGACTGAGAGCATCAGTGCAGTTCTCTGTGCCTGGCCTGTGGCAGATTACATAGTTATATGCAGACAGCGTGAGCGCCCATCTTTGGATGCGGGCAGAGGCATTGGTATTAATTCCTTTGCTCTCTGAGAATAGCGATATGAGCGGCTTATGGTCAGTTTCTAACTCGAACTTAAACCCAAACAGATACTGGTGCATTTTTTTCACCCCGTAAACGCTGCCAGAGCTTCTTTTTCAATCATGCTGTCGGCCCTTTCGGACAAACTCCTGGACACATAAGCGACCGGTTGCAATGTTCTCGATTCATTTGCTTGTTGTAACACACACCCGACCCCATACGAAGACGCATCGCAAGCTAGCACTAAATGTTTACATGGATCATACAGAACAAGCAGTATGTTGGAACATAATAGATTTCTGGCTTTCTCAAAAGCAGTCTCTTGTGATTTCCCCCATACCCAGTCATCTCCCTTGCGTAGCAACACATGTAGAGGTTCTAGCAAGGTTCTTAACCCGGGTAGGAAATTCTCAAAATAATTGAGGAGTCCTAGGAACGACCGCAGCTCCGTCACGTTCTGTGGTTCAGCGCATTCTTGATGGCCTCCGTCTTGGCGTCGGTGGGTCTGATGCTGTCTGCCGCAATTCTTCTCCCTAAGAACTCGACCTCTGGTGCCAGGAGAACACACTTCGAGCGTTTCAACCTGAGCCCCACATGATCTAGCCGACTTAGAATCTCTTTCAGGTTCTGCAAGTGTTCGATGGTTTCCCGACCTGTGATCACTATTTCGTCCTGGAAAACCACGGTGCGTGAAACCGACTCTCCATGTTCCTTTGAAAAATAGCCGCGGCCGATCAAATCCCAAACAGGCATCTATTGTAGATGACCAGACCTTTGTGCGTGTTGATGCAGGTGAGGCCTTTTGAAGATTTTTCCAGCTCCTGCGTCATGTAGGCCAAGGTGAGATCCAACTTGGTTAAAAGCGTCCCTCCTGCCAGGCCGTCTGCCTTGGACAGTACTGGTCCTGCAGCGAAAAACGGTTAATCGTTACTTTATAGTCCCCGCAAATTCTGACGTGCCTTGAGAACGGGAACAATCGGACTGGCCCACTTGTTGAACTCAACCGGCGCGATGATGCTTTCTCATTGCAGCCTGTCCAGCTCGATCTCCACTTTCTCTCACATCATGTGTGGCACGGCACGTGCCTTGTGATGGATGGGTCATGTACCAGGAACCAAATGGATCTGCACCTTCGCCCCAGAGAAATTTCCGATGCCTGGCTTAAACAAAAATGGGAACTTGCTCAAAACCTGGGCACATGAGGCGCCGTCGACGGACGAAAGCGCTCGGATGTCGTCCCAGTTCTAGCAGATTTTTGCCAGCCAGCTTCTGCCGAACAGTGTGGGGCCATCTTCTGGTACAATCCATAGTGGTAGTTCGTGCACCGCTCCATCATAGGAGACTTTTACTGCTGCACTGCCAAATACAGGGATCAGCTCTTTAATGTAAGTTCTCAGCTTGGTATGAATTAGGGCTCAGCTTGGGCCTTTGTGCCTTGCTGCACCACAGCCTCTCAAAGGCCTTTTTGCTCATGATAGACTGACTCACACCAGTGTCCAAATCCATGGATACTGGAATTCCGTTCGGTTCAACTTTTAACATGATCGGTGAACATTTTGTGGTGAAAGTGTGTACCCCGTACACTTCTGCCTCCTCGGTTCGAGTCTCTAGTTCAGTTTGATCCGCCATGGATTGGTCTTCCTCTGCAAAGTGGTGGTTTGCAGGGTTTGCAGCTCGTCTGCACATTCGCTGGAGGTGTCCCATTGTTCCACAGCCCTTGCACGCATAGTGTTTGAAGCGGCATTGGCGGGCTCGATGATCATCTCCGCAGCACCAACAAGGTGTTAATTGCCTCGCATTCACACTTGATGGCGGACTCTGAGTCATCTGAGGTTGTGCAGCTGTAGGGGTGTACGTTCTGCCATATGCATTCCTGCCTGAAAACGATGTTACTTTGTGTACAATACTTGCCGATGCATCTTTAGGCTGCGAAATTTGTTTGGTGTTATCGCTGGTGGACATAAATGCCTGGGCTATTGTTATGGCTTTGCTCAGGTTCGGATTTTCAACAGTCACTAGCTTGCGAAGGATAACCTCATGGCCAATGCCAAGCACAAAAAGTCTCTTAGCATTTGCTCCAGGAATCCACCGAATTCGCAGTGTCCTGCAAGGCGCCTTAGTTTAGCAATCTAGCTCGCCACTTCCTGGCCTTCAGACCGTTGACATGTAAAAAATCAATACCTTCGGATTTAGGTGCTCCCGGACCAGCGTACGCAGTTCTTCATACGATTTGGTTGTTGGTTTCACCGGAGTAAGAAGATTCTTCATGAGGCCGTAGGTTGCTGCCGCGCAGACGGTGAGGAGGATTGCTCTTTGTTTGGCAGCGTTCTCATTCCCTTCCAGCTCGTTGGCCATGAAATATTGGTCGAGTTGCTCCACGAAGGCTTCCCAATTGTCACCTTCTGAGAATTTCTCCAGGATACCAAGAGTTCTCTGCATTTTCGCGTGATGGTTCCTTATCTATTACTTGTCGTCAGTTGTTATGTCTCAAATAAAGCAATGTGACTGAGTATTGTAGACTTGAGTAAGTGTGACCTTAGTCTCTTTATTCTGACTCCAGAGTGCTGGTACAGCATGGGAGGCCTGCTTATATACAATGCACCCAAGGGATGCTGGGATCCCTTGGGACTCCAACAGATGTGCCCTCTGGTGGCGGTAGAATGCTGGTTACAAGGTGTTGTATACATAACATGCACATGCATGGTTTTTCCATTGCAAAGATGTTGAGCGGCCTGCACGGGACCTCCAGACCATTGTAAATGGAAACATTGGTTGGGAGGAGGAAAGGGAAGGTGGATGGAAAAGCAAATCATCTGCATTGGCATCTCTTCCCACTCCTGAACCATTGGGCTCAATTTTCCCCAATGCCGTTTATTGACATATTGCAAGAGTTACGCCCATTTTTTTCGGCCCCGACTACTCCAAAGAAATAACTCGCAAATTTCCCTGTTCTATTTTTTGAATTTGGTGCCGCGCAGCCCGTCCTTTAGCTTCAGTGGTGGAGACTAATGTCTGCACTGAAAAAATAATGCCCCCCTTCTGCACGTGCGCAAATAAAAAGGACATTTTTGACGTGACTGCTTTGGGTGCGTATGCCCAGTATAGCTCCTGGCCTGCAGTCAGCCATTTTTAAAGGGCTACTTGTGAGTGAGAACTTTAATTGTCATTGGAAAAATCGGAGCTGCAATACAATATGCAATGCGGCTCAAGGACCAAGAATTTCCTACAGGATAAAAACATAAGAACATAAGAAATAGGTGCAGGACTTGGCCATACAGCCCCTTGAGCCTGCTCCCCCATTTAATACAATCATGGCTGATCCGATCATGGACTCAGATGCATTTTCCTGCCTGCTTCTTATAACCTCTTAATCCCTTATTGGTTAAGAAACTGTCTTAAATTTATTCAATGTCCCAGCTTCCACAGCTCTCTGAGGCAGCGAATTCCACAGATTTATACCACTCTGAGAGAAGAAATTCCTCATCTCAGTTTTAAATGGGCAGCCCCTTATTCTAAGATTATGCCCCCGTAGTTCTAGTCTCCCCTATTAATGGAAACATCCTCACTACATCCACCTTGTCAAGCCCCCTCATAATCTTATACGTTTTGATACGATCACCTCTCATTCTTCTGAATTGCAATGAGTAGAGGCCCAACCTACTCAACCTTTCCTCATAAGTCAACCCCCTCATCCCAGAATCAACCTAGTGAACCTTCTCTGAACTGCCTCCAAAGCAAGTATATCCTTTCGTGGAAACCAAAACTGTACACAGTATTCCAGGAGTGGCCTCACCAATACCCTGTATAACTGTAGCAAGACTTCCCTGCTTTTCTACTCCATTCCCTTTGCAATAAAGGCCAATATTCCATTGGCCTTCCTGATCACTTGCTGTAACTTGCATACTAACCTATTGCATTTCATGCACAAGTACTCCCAGCTCTCGCTATACTGCAGCACTTAGCAATCTTTCTCCATTTAAATAATAACTTGTTCTTTAATTTTTTTCTGCCAAAGTGCATGACTTCACACTTTCCAATATTCTACTCCATCTGCCAAATTTTTGCCCACTCACTTGCCTGTCTATGTCCTTTTGCAGATCTTTAGTGTCCTCCTCACACATTGCTTTCCCTCCTATCTTTGTATCATCAGTAAACTTGGCTACATTACACTCGGTTCTTTCTTCCAAGTCGTTAATATATATTGTAATTAGTTGTGGTCCCAGCACTGATCCCTGCGGCACCCCACTAGTTACTGATTGCCAACCAGAGAATGAACCATTTATTCCGACTCTCTGTTTTCTGTTAGTTAGCCAATCCTCTATCCATGCTAATATATTATCCCCAACCCCGTGAACTTTTATCTTGTGCAGTAACCTTTTATGTGGCACTTAGTCAAATGACTACTGGAAGTCCAAATACACCACATCCACTGATTCCCCTGTATCCACCCTGTTCGTTACATCCTCAAAGAATTCTGGCAAATTTGTCAAACATGACTTCCCCTTCATAGGCTGACTCTGCCTGACCGAATTATGCTTTTCCAATTTTCCAGGATGAAATGGAAACACTAATTACTGTAATTGAGGCCAGATGGCAGGAACTGGACACCAGCAGAGGTCACATAAAAGTTTCACCCAAAGAAATGAAGAAACGCTGGAACCAACTTGCAGAAGATTACTGTGCAATGGTGACCATCCCGAGGTCTGGAGGCCAGTGCAAAAAGAAGTGGCAGGACCTTGGTCAAGTAGTTAGTATAAGTAATATTTTCATTTATTCAATGGAATTGCAATTGTAAATGTGACCATCTATATATGTCCCACACAGCAGAAAGACTGCCTCTCTAAAATGTTATATTTTCATCTTTGCAGAGGAAGGTGGCACACAACAAAAGGGAAAGAACTCAAAAAGGAGGAGGCCCGGAAAATCTGCACCCACTGACACCCTTGGAAGAGCGGGTCGCTGCTTTATTGGGCCTGGAGAAAAGCAACCATCACTGCGCAAGCTGGGCCCACACTCGAGGGAGAGGGTAAATCCTGAAAATTCCACAGTCTGGCTTTATTAAATGTTGAGTACTGCATGGGCTAGCCATGCTTCAGTTCGTAGGGATGTCTCCCTCAGCTACGCTTCGGTTGATGCAATGTGCTATCATTCATCGTGGTCCTTCAAATGAGCCTGCTGCCTGCGCTGTGTGAGTCTACTCATGCCACCCACCCTGCCCCCTCCTCTGCTGCTAACCGTTTGTCTGTTCTGTTATATTTTGCAGAACTTTTGACCAACCCTAAAAAGGCAGAAGCCGATACAGAAGAAGATTCAGACGCGGACGAGCCTTAAGAGGAGAACATTTTTCAATCCTACCTCCCAGACCAAGAGCATGGGGGTGAGGGGGAAGGGGAGGATGAAACCCCCACTGTTGTACTCATTCTGGAGGAGGCGCAGGTGCACGTGCCGCCCATTGAGGTGCCAACCGCTTTCCTGAGTGGTACGAGTGTTGGGACATTCTATGGTTTTGCACAGTCTGAGGCTGGGAATTCCAGTGGGATGCAGTGAGCCACACCCAGGGTGAGGAGGGGAAGGAGAGCTCGGCTGCGCTCTCCTGAGGTGCAGGCTCTAACAGATGTGGTTCAGATGACGGCAATGAGTGTGGAGAGCATTAACCTTACACGATCACTCCTGGACACCATCAGTGGGTTGAGGGATGAGGTATCGGGACTGTTGGGAGAAGTAACAACATTCTCACGAGAAACGGGAACATGAGGGAGGGAATGTCGCAGGTAGCTGATACACTGTCAGTGAACATGAGGGGTGAATATTGGAGTTAGCTGCTGCAATAAGGGAACACGCCCAGACCCCGCGCCCATTGACAGAATCAACTGCCACACCCACTCCATTCCTCAGACCAGCCTTCCACATTACTGCCTGCCCCCACCCTCCCGGAACTGCCCCCCACCCCCCCCCCCAATCAAGAAGTGCGCATTACCCGAGATGTTCGAAAGAATAAGATTGCTACCAACCCGAGAAATGCTGCGTCACCGCCTGTGGGCAGGGGTGGAGTCAACATGACCAAGCACAGCAGGCGGTCTTGGAATAAGTTGGAGGAGAGATCGGTGCAGCCTTTCTTTTTCTGCTGTTGTTGTTGTTGTTATTATTATTATGGTTGTTACTGATGTAACTGTTCTCAAATTAAAAGTTGTTTATAAGTTATGTAAATTTACAAGTTTAAAAGTTTGTAAGTGATCTTAGAGTTTGTAAGTGATCTCAAAGTTAGTAAGTGATCTTAACTGAAAACTTTAAACTTTGATTCAAGAATATTTTTATTAAAATTATGTTGAGCACAAACAAGTGTTTGTTAAACTCACAGATCTTGGTTACAACTTTGTGGAAATGCAGCCTTCTCACACAGTCTGCATCACTCAGCTGCAGGTATGAATGCCTGTCTCGATATACCCAACATGGATAAGGCCTCCTGCCCATCATCCTACGCACTCTGAGGATCCTCATGCGATGATGTCGAACCAATTGTCTCCTCTGTAGCACCATCATGCAGAAGGCTTGCACGAGCTATGGCATTGTCAGTATTGCCCCCATGATTAAATTGTACCTTTGCAAGAAGCTCAAAACAGCAGGACAAGCATTTTTGTTCTCTCTCTCCCACCAAGGTCGACGCCCTAGTATGGACCACACCCAGGTCTGCGCATGCGCAATAGGCTTGCTTAGAATGGGAAGCTAGGCATTCAATGAAGAAAATTGGGACAACAAAGTCGAATGCAATTCTTTAATTTTAGATTTTTTTCAAAGTGCCACCCCACCTCTGACTGAACGTCTCCTCACCGGGCTCGAGGGTCGGCCGCAGAATCGCTCCCTCACCCGGACACAGGGGGGGCTAGGCAAACACTCACCAACCCCCCCACCTCGTTGGCTTCTTTTGATGCTGCTGCAAAATGTAATGGCTGTCATCCCTTCAGTTTGGCTTCCACCCCCCCCACCGCACCCCCCCCCGCGCCCCCCGGCCCCTGCCACCCCCTCCACCCCCCACCCCCGAGCTTCTCTTAATGTTGCTGCAAAGTGTAAGGGTTCTCATTCCTTCAGTTCGGCTTCCACATACCCCCGAGCCCCTGAGGGACCGATTCTCCCAACCGACGCTCCGACCTTCAAGCCCGGTGAGGAGATGTTCGGTGGAGGTGTGGCACTTTGAAAAAAAATCCAAAATTCAAGAATTACATTAGACTTCCAATTTCTGCATTTTAAGTTTGAAAAAATTAAGCTTCATAATGCATATTTAATGTGTTCTTGATTTCCTCCAAAATTTTGCATGAAAACAATGGCGTCTTTCTGCGGCGATTCTTTAATGTGTGCTGGTTTTTCTTAAGTGCCCAGAAGGTTTTCTGGGAGTGGTCACATACGCTGTCCTAAGAGAAATGTAAGTTGGCTAAACTTGTATAAATGTAAAAAAAGTGGCGTAGACATCAGGTTACGTCCCCTATGATGCAAAAAAAAACTAATCGAAAAAAATCATAACTAACTGAGTTATGTTGGTGTAAAATCTTTGGGGAAACTTGGATATTTTAATTTAGGTGAAAAACAGCGGCATGCACCAAAAAAATGGCGCAGATAACTGGGGAAAATTGAGCCCATAGTCTCTGGAGTTCCCCAAGGGCCTATCCTTGGCCCCTCCCTATTTCTCCTCTACATGCTGTGACTCAGCAACATCATTTGAAAACACAAGCACAGGTTCCACGTGTACGCTGATGACACCCTCTACCTCACCAGAACCTCTCTCAACCCCTTCACTGTCACACTGCTTGTCCGACATCCAGTACTGGATAAGCAGAAATTTCCTCCAACTAAATGTTGGGAAGACTGAAGTCGTTGTCTTCGGTCCCCGCAATAAACTCCTTTCCCTAGCAACCGACTCCATGCCTCTTCCTGGGAAATGCTTAAGACAGAACCAGACCATTCACAACCTTGCTGTCATATTTGACCTGAGATGAGCTTCTAACATCATATCCGCTCCAGCACCACCTCCATAACATCGCCTGACTCCGCCTCGCTTCGGCTCATCTGCAGCTGAAACCCTCATCCATGCCTTTGTTATCTGTTCATTGACTGTTCCAATGCTCTCCTGGCTGGCCTCCCATCTGCCACCCTACATGAACTTGCGCTCATCCTAAACTCTGCTGCCAGTATCCTAATTTGCACCAAGTTGCGTTCACCCATTACCCCTGTGCTTATTGGCCTACATTGGCAAAGCCAAAGTTTTAATATTGTCATTCTTGTTTTCATATCCCTCCCTATCTCTACAACCCTACGAGATTTCTGCTCTCCACCAATTCTGCCCTCTTGCGCATCCCCGATTTTAATCTCTCCACCATTGGCGACCGTGCCTTCAACCATCCAGGCCCTAAGCTCTGGAAGCCCCTGCCTAAAGCTCTCCACCTCTACATCTCTCTCTTCCTTTAAGACATTCCTTCAAACCTACCTCTTCGACCAAGCTTTTGGTCATCTGTCCTAATGTGTGGCTTATGTGGCTCTTGTGTGGCTCAGGATAATGCTCCTGTGAAGCGCCTTGGGACATTTTACTAGACTAAATGCGCTATATAAATGCAGGTTGTTGTTATTCCTCCGCACAACAGTAAATGTGCTGGGCCTCTAACTGGTAGCAGGGATGGTTGCCTAATGGGAATCGAATCTGATACCATTGTTCATGAGAACAAGGTTTCTGACCCCCTGAACCAAAGCCCGATCCGGTGCTAGAAAGTAAACTAGGCCTGACTACACTGCAGACAGAGTTTTTACAATCCACGATTAGGCCCTTTCAGGCTCAAGCTCCTAGAGACTGCCAACCACCAGCATCACATATATCCTTGAATGGGCACAGAAACCTTTGTCTTCCTATGTTGCAGACACAAAGGAGCACCTTACAGAATCACTCGAGTAGGCAAAAGAACACTTCAGACACACATTAAGGCTGAGATTTTTCGGGGTTACAGCAGGCGCGTTCGGTGGCAGGTCGGGTGGAAATGTTTTGTTCTGACAGCAGGATGGGTCCCCGCTGTCAAACTGCCGCCATGCTACTTCCTCAGATGTCAGGTCTGTCAGGGCTGAACGGACCTGATACGCAGCAGTGGGGGCGGCAGTTTAGAGCATTATGACCTTGTTAATGGCCCATTAAAAAGAATTTTGAGCTGAACGTACCATTTTAGCAGGTTGTCCGCCGGGCATACACTGCTCGGGGATCACGTCGGGTAAGGAGGTCGGGAGTTGTATGACCATAAATTCATTTCATTACTCACAGCTGTCCACTATCTGAGATCAAAAGCTGTTGCTTACTGCAATTGGAAGGTAGATTGAGCTTTGTGCAGATTGCAAGTGTTTTGGAGCAAACTCTCTATCCAGTGTCACCTCATTGGAACAACCACTCTCACCATTGACAGATTGCTTCTGTCATCTCAAGTTCACCGACTATATATTACATTAGCATCGATGTCCTTAAAACAATCTCACCTTGGCCCTCAAAATCCCACCACGATCAGCCCCAATACTAGCAGCACCAGGCACACCAGCAGCACTAACAACACCAATCTTCTCCGCAATCACCTGATGCTGCACAGGACACAGGGCATCAGCACCCAAGCACATTGCTGCACGGGAGGTGAGGGATGGCCTCTCCATGGCCAGATTTACTTCACTTGATGCTGTACACCCTGGCTGCCACATGATGCGCCAAGTTGGCCCCACCCCACACACCAACACCATAAAGAATCCCTGCAATGCCCAAGTCATTCCTTTCACACTCATCACCATTGTGGGGATACAGTTATGTCTCACCATTCACTGCAACTCACTAAGCCACTTCCAAAGGTGCACACAAATCTGTCCAAGAAGGCAAAGTGTTGAAAATAAAGATTTCAATGTTTGACAACACATTAACATAAACTTAACATGAACATTGGCTAAAACACCCAAGTGCCAACCCTTGTGTGTTGTTAGATAAGGATGAGAGTGAATGTGAGGACTGGCTAGTGAGGTGGGGAAGTGATAATGCAGATGGAGCGAGAGGGATGGGTGGATGTGCTAGGTAAGTTGTTGTGAGTAAGGATATGCAGGAGTAGGGTAGGGAAGGCAGAGTGATGGGGAAGTGATGAGTGGCACAGCAAGGATGAAGTTGAGTGTGGCTTTGCAGTAATGTTTCATGATCCATGAGATCATTGAAAGTTTTGCACCACTGCAGCCTGGTCCTCCTGACGACATCCATGCTTGTGTCCTCCTGTGCAAGGAAACCAACCAGGCTGTGTTGGTCTCCTGGGGAGCTCCGTTCTGCCCACTGGAAGGGAAGAGAATCTCTCTGCATGCTGTGATTCCCTCCATCAGCATATGGAGGGAGTCCTGGAGAGCCTGAGTGCAGCTGTGCACCTCTGTGCAATGCTTGTCAGTGTTTGCAGCAGCTCAGTGCTGTACATCACTGACAGCACAACTGTCAAAATTAATTTGCGCATGTTCCCTTAAAGGAAACCGACTGATGACGCATCATCAAATGACATCATTAGACCAGCTATGTTCTAAGTGACCGGGAACCTCGCTGGGCAGGCTTAACAAGCCCAATCATCGTAAAATAATTTCTACAGAGCGGGCTACCCGCTACCCCGCTACTGACCTCGGCCACATGGAAACCGCCTCGGTAGGTGGAATGTGTGCAGAGAGTGTGGCTGGTGATTCTTTAATGCGAGATGACATGAACATCAATGTTGGTATTTGGTCAGATGTTGTTGATTGTAGGGCAGAAGGATGAGGATATATGTTGAACAAGACTGTTAATGCCGGGGGCACCTGTGACCATGCATGCTAAGGGTCCAACTATTCAGGTGAAGTTGTCTTTGATGAGCTTCTGCCAAACAGTTTTGGCTGCACATTAGTGTTGAGGCCCTCCCATTTTCTCACCATCCTCTATGTAGCAATCCTGTTGTGCGAGGTCCCTTGGGGAAGAGTGACCATAATATGGTAGAATTCTTTATTAAGATGGAAAGTGACACAGTTAATTCAGAGACTAGGGTCCTGAACTTAAGGAAAGGTAACTTCGATGGTATGAGATGTGAATTGGATAGAATAGACTGGAAAATGATACTTAACGGGTTGACGGCAATGGCAAACAGTTAAAGACCTCATGGATGAACTTCAACAATTGTACATCCCTGTCTGGAGTAAAAATAAAACGGGGAAGGTGGCTCAACCGTGGCTAACAAGGGAAATTAAGGATAGTGTTAAAACCAAGGAAGAGGCAGATAAATTGGCCAGAAAAAGCACCAAACCTGAGGACTGGGAGAAATTTAGAATTCAGCAGAGGAGGACAAAGTGTTTAATTAGGAGGGGGGAAATAAAGTATGAGAGGAAGCTTGCCGGGAACATAAAAACTGACTGCAAAAGCTTCTATAGATATGTGAAGAGAAAAAGATTAGTGAAGACAAACGTAGGTGCCTTGCAGTCAGAATCAGGTGAATTTATAATGGGGAACAAGAAATGGCAGACCAATTGAACAAATTCTTTGGTTCAGTCTTCACGAAGGATGACACAAATAACCTTCCGAAAATACTAAGGGACTGAGGGTCGAGTGAGAAGGAGGGACTGAAGGAAATCCTTATTAGTCACGAAATTGTGTTAGGGAAATTGATGGGATTGAAGGCTGATAAATCCCCGGGGCCTGATAGTTTGCATCCCAGAGTACTTAAGGAAGTGGCCCGAGAAATAGTGGGTGCATTGGTAATCATTTTCCAACAGTCTATCGACTCTGGATCAGTTCCTATGGACTGGAGGGTAGCTAATGTAACAGCACTTTTTAAAAAAGGAGGGAAGAGAGAAAATGATTAATTATACACCGGTTAGCCTGACATCAGTAGTGGGGAAAATGTTGAATCAATTATTAAATGTGAAATAGCAGCGCATTTGGAAAGCAATGACAGGATCGGTCCAAGTCAGCATGGATTTATGAAAGGGAAATCATGCTTGACAAATCTTCTGGAATTTTTTGAGGATGTAAATAGTAGAGTAGACAAGGGAGAACCAGTGAATGTGGTGTATTTGGACTTTCAAAGGCTTTTGACAAGGTCCCACACAAGAGATTGGTGTGCAAAATTAAAACACATAGTATTGGGGGTAATGTACTGACGTGGATAGAGAACTGGTTGGCAGACAGGAAGCAGAGAGTCGGGATAAACGGGTCCTTTTCAGAATGGCAGGCAGTGACTGGTGGGGCGCCGTAGGGCTCAGTGCTGGGACCCCAGCTATGTACAATATACATTAATGATTTAGATGAAGGAATTGAGTGTAAAATCTACAAGTTTGCAGATGACACTAAGCTGGGTGGCGGTGTGAGCTGTGAGGAGGATGCTAAGAGGCTGCAGGGTGACTTGGACAGGTTAGGTGAGTGGGCTAATGCATGGCAGATGCAGTATAATGTGGATAAATGTGAGGTTATCCACTTTGGGGGCAAAAACACGAAGGCAGAATATTATTTGAATGGCGGCAGATTAGGAAAAGGGAAGGTGCAACGAGACCTGGGTGTCATGGTACATCAGTCATTGAAAGTGGGCATGCAGGTACAGCAGGCAGTGCAGAAGGCAAATGGTATGTTGGACTTCATAGCTAGGGGATTTGAATATATGAGGTCTTACTGCAGTTGTACAGGGCCTTGGTGAGGCCTCACCTGGAATATTGTGTTCAGTTTTGGTCTCCTAATCTGAGGAAGGACATTCTTGCAATTGCGGGAGTGCAGTGAAGGTTCACCAGACTGATTCCCGGGATGGCTGGACTGACGTATGAGGAGAGACTAGATCGACTGGGCCTGTATGCACTGGAGTTTAGAAGGATGAGAAGGGATCTCATAGAAACATATAAAATTCTGACGGGACTGGACAGGTTAGATGCAGGAAAAATGTTCCCAATGTTGGGGGAGTCCAGAACCAGAGGACAAAGTTTAGGGTAAGGGGTAAGCCATTTAGGACTGAGATGAGGAGAAACTTCTTCACTCAGAGAGTTGTTAACCTGTGGAATTCCCTACCGCAGAGAGTTGTTGATGCCAGTTCATTGGATATATTCAAAAGGGAGTTAGATATGGCCCTTGCAGCTAAAGGGATCAAGGGGTATGGAGAGAAAGCAGGAAAAGGGTACTGAGGTGAATGAGCAGCCATGATCTTATTGAATGGTGGTGCAGGCTCGAAGGCCGAATGTCCTACTCCTGCACCTGTTTTCTATGTTTCTATGTTTCTGTGTAATCAGTATCCAGTCGTTCATCATGCGGAATGTTCTCCTCCAATGGCGGCTCTATGTGTTGTCATTGTTTCAGAACAAAGTTATGCAGTGTACGGCAAACCACAATCATATGCGGCATTCTTTCAAGGCGGTATCACTGAAGCTCATCACACCTCTCCAGGCATCTGAATTTTTGTTTTGAGGACTCAAGTGGTGTGCTCGATGTGACTCATGGTTGACTCATGGATCTGATTACAGTGGAGTTCTGCAGCCGAGCATGGGTTCCGAGGAGGATCACTTTAAATAACATTTGAAAAGGCCACCTCAGGACTTGTACTGCCCATGATGAGAGTAGGAAATTATGTTAGTTAGGCAATCGGCTGGAAAATGGCACTGGTTTTGCAATGAGATGTTTTGATCCCAATTTGAATATATTCATGGCGCTCGCACCTGTTTCAAATGGGATCCCTGATCCTCGGGAATTATGCCCCTGGAAATTGGCTAGCTGTAAAAGCAACCACAAGTGTGCGTGAGGAATGGAATTTTTATTTTATGCCTGCTTTACCCCATTTCTTAACACGAACGGAGATGAAAAATCACACCCAAATATATCCTCAACTTTAATTTGAGCAAAAGCAACTTGCATTTTATAGCGCCTTTAATATATTAATATGTCCCACTTTACAGTTATGTAATCAAACATAAATAGATGCACTAGTGTGTATGTATATAAAAAGCAACTACCTTGCCCTCCAGTGGCTTAGCAAGTTATCCAGAGAATAATTGAACCATACATAGCAGAAAGATCCCAGTTTGAATCTTCAGTCTGTGATGAGTTAGGTAATCTCAGCCAAGGTGCACATCGAGATAGTATCAATGGTCTCAGTGCACTTGGATTCCCATTTCAGATTGTTCTTCAATAATAAGTGGTGGATAGGTATAGCTATTTCCAAAAAAGAATATGACAGAGCAAGGAAATTCGAGCTCCAGTTGAACAACTGGCATCGATAAATTGGGCCAAATGGCCTTCTTCTGTGTCCTAACATCTATGACTTTATGACCCCTTCTGGCAGAGAATGCAAGCGGGCATTGGGTGACGACATGTTTGACGTCAGGTACTATGCCTGCCACACCCAAATAGTTTGCCAACATTCTTGTGTGTAGGCTAACAGTGGAATAATGAACGAGGTATTGAAGGGTGCCTGGCACCCATGGGAACATAGGAAAGATGTTCTATATTTGCATTCCCGCAACTACCGAGAGCATATATTGCGAATTTGCACAAACCCAGCCTGTCACTTTTCTGGCTGTTAAAATTAATGAATGGAAAATCATGCATTGGGTGTATTATTTCCTAATATTTGTTCCCAGCGGTCACCAGAATTGCTCAAGTCGAAAATCTCCCTTCGTTCCTCAGTAAGGAGTATTGGCCTTGAAAAAAAGAGAGATAATAAAATGCACTGGGTTTAAAAAAAATTAAGAGCAACATTTCTCCATATTACCCATGAGTGGTGTAAACCACAGAGAATCCATAACTGATGCCTGAAGAACTTCCAGTAATTACTGCTCTCCAGCAAAAGTGTTGCTATTTATCACTAAATTCTGCTTTCGATCACTAGGTGAGCTTTAAATCCAACCAGTTCATTTTTTCATTCATTTAATGGCTTCAACTTCCTTTAGAAGTTTAGGTATGGAACGTTATCACATACATTCTGAAAGTCCAAAGACTGGGTATTCACATATTCAACTGCCTTTCTCAGCCAATTTAGTCACCTCCTCAAATAATATCGCTAGATTTATAAAGCATATTCTGTTATATTTCTAAACCCATAGAAATCAATGCTTGGAAGAAGGGACTGAGTGTAACGTAGCCAAGTTTGCTGACGATACAAAGATGGGAGGAAAAGCAATGTGTGAGGAGGACACAAAAAATCTGCAAAAGGACATGGACAGGCTAAGTGAGTGGGCCAAAATTTGTCAGATGGAGTATAATGTTGGAAAGTGTGAGGTCATGCACTTTGGCATAAAAAAAAATCAAAGAGCAAGTTATTATTTAAATGGAGAAAGATTGCAAAGTGCCTCAGTACAGCAGGACCTGGGGGTACTTCAGCATGAAACACAAAAGGATAGTATGCAGGTACAGCAAGTGATCAGGAAGGCCAATGGTATCTTGGCCTTTATTGCAAAGGGGATGGAGTATAAAAGCAGGGAAGTCTTGCTACAGCTATATAAGGTATTGGTGAGGCCACACCTGGAATACTGCATGCAGTTTTGGTTTCCATATTTACGAAAGGATATACTTGCTTTGGAGGCAGTTCAGAGAAGATTCACTAGGTTGATTCCGGGATGAGGGGGTTGACTTATGAGGAAAGGTTGAGTAGGTTGGGCCTCTACTCATTGGAATTCAGAAGAATGAGAGGTGATCTTATCAAAACATATAAGATTCTGAGGGGGCTTGACAAGGTGGATGCAGAGAGGATGTTTCCACTGATAGGGGAGACTAGAACTAGAGGGCATGATCTTAGAATAAGGTGCCGCCCATTTAAAACTGAGATGAGGAGACACTTCTTCTCTCAGAGGGTTGTAAATCTGTGGAATTCGCTGCCTCAGAGAGCTGTGGAAGCTGGGACAGTGAATAAATTTAAGACAGAAATAGACAGTTTTTAAAACCATAAGGGGATAAGGGGTTATGTGGAGTGGGCGGGGAAGTGGAGCTGAGTCTGTGATCAGACCAGCCATGATCTTATTGAATGGCGGAGCAGGCTCAAGAGGCTATGTGGCCTACTCCTGTTCCTATTTCTTATGTTCTTATGTTGTTATGGTCTCTATGTTCTTCTCTTGACACTGGTTGTAATTCCCAGGTTCAGGCATTATTTCCTTTTTGAAATGTCGAGATAACATTCACTATCCTCCGAAGACCACCTGCTTTGAAACCAGCCCGAAAACAATCACCACGCCTCGAAGGAAACTCAAGCATTATCTGTGATCATTTTAACTGTGTTTGGCACCTTTGTGAACTCGGGTCTTATTAGTCTGAGAGATTGCTGCTTGCTCCAGCACAGAATTAATTTGACCTCAGGAAAAGTTCGAAGAATACTGCAAAAAAACACCCACAAGTCCACTTGTATAATAGCACTTCTGTGAAATATATGCAATTACTTGAAGCTGATGTGGGATTGAATGAGTGTACGCAGGTCCATTTAATTACTGGGTTACTGTGCAGGTATCTGTACTTGCCAATTAGTGGCTACAGGGGTTTGAGGACTGGTTGCTTCTGCACAAATATGAAGCCCAGAACAAAGATTTGTTTTGTCTTTGTACCTTCGGCTGATTCGTGTAATCAAATACCTTTAACACATAATTTGCTGGAATGACATCTGTATATATATTGCCAGAATTTCTTTTTCTTAAATTGATAGCTGATCTTGCGGCTCCCATTGAAAGCTTTTAACAATTGACTGCAATGATACGTTGGGACGAAACAAGAATCTTTAGTATGCACAGAGGTCAATTTGAAGGCAGGTTGAGACAAAGTGCTCCTGAAAGTTGTGCTCCAGGAGTGTGTGGCTGGGCCAAGTGATACCATGAGCAACATGCAAAATAAGTACCAGCTGTTCAGAAATAATAGCCATCTCTTTTAGTGCCCAGCAGGTAGTTGTCAACTTCACCACCTGAATGGTAAAGTGACGGAACGGATTATCCACCCCTTAGAGAACGCATCTAAAATTGTCCGGGTTCTATAACGGGCGGACGGGTGATCTGCTCTGCAACACGACTGCCCAGTCGAAGAAGTTGAAAAATTACCCCACAGATGTCCGTGTCCTTGAGAAGATGAGATAGTCCCCTCATCCCATATAGGGTATGAGGAGCGGGCAGGATAGTGGACCTGAGTCCATGATCAGATCAGCCATGATCTTATTAAATGGCGGAACAGGCTCGAGGGGCCAGGTGGCCTACTGCTGCTCCGATTTCTTATGTTCTTATCCATATCGTACTTGGTTATTGAACTAAGTGGACCAACGGTAAGTTCTGTGTTGGATCAGCAGTGGATGAGAGTTTTTTGTAAACATTCAGTCTGAACAGAGGTTCACACCATTCATTTGAAATGTTGCACTGGTGTCATTTGTGCGTAATCACCACAGGGATTTGTCTGTTCTGAGCTAAAATGACACTAATATATCATCTTAAGCTGAGCTTCCCAATTTCAGCTTAACTGTTTGACCAATTTTGCTGCAGGACTTTAAAAAAAAGATAATATTGACATCAAAAGTAAATTTCCATTTCCTATACTGTAATAGCTTGCTTTAAGTCATGTAGTTTGATACGAATTAAAAAATGTTCTTGCATACCAGCACCCAATAAATCACTGCACAAATTTGCATTCCTCTAATCAAACTTCATTACTATGTTAGGGGAAAAAAGATGAAAAAAACCCAGTCTGCAGCAAGTTTAAATGCTACCAGACTTTGGAATAAAAGCAGAATAAGATGCAACTGAAATAAAAGATTAAGCTGGAGGCTGTCGTGTATATAGATTTTGTAACTGCTCAACAAATCTTCACAGCCAAAGGTGGTCTGAATTATAATTGATTTGATTTTAGAAAGTCAAGACTTCCTTTTCAGACATTTAATGATTACTTGTATTGGTCATGCACTATTTTGTAACAACAACAACTTGCATTTATATAGCACCTTTAAAGTAGAAAAACATCCCAAAGCTTATCAAACTAAAATTTGAAACTGAGCCACAGAGGGAGATATTAGGGCAGATGACCGAAAGCTTGGTCAAAGAGGTAGGTTTTAAGGAGTGTCTTAGAAACATAGAAACATAGAAATTAGGTGCAGGAGTAGGCCATTTAGTTCTTCGAGCCTGCACCACTATTCAATAAGATCATGGCTGATCATTCACCTCAGTAACCCTTTCCTGCTTTCTCTCCATACACCTTGATCCCTTTAGCTGTCAGGGCCATATCTAACTCCCTCCTGAATATATCTAATGAACTGACATCAACAACTTTCTGCGGTAGGGAATTCCAGAGGTTAACAACTCTCTGAGTGAAGAAGTTTCTCCTCATCTCAGTCCTAAATGGCTTACCCCTTATCCTTAGACTGTGTCCCCGGTTCTGGACTTACCCAACATCGGGAACATTCTTTCTACATCTAACCTGTCCAGTCCCGTCAGAATTCTATATGTTTCTATGAGATCCCCTCTCATTCTTCGGAACTCCAGTGAATACAGGCCCAGTCAATCCAGTCTCTCCTCATAAGTCAGTCCCGCCATCCAGGGAATCAGTCTGATGAACCTTCGCTGCACTCCCTCAGTAGCAAGAACGTCCTTCGTCAGATTAGGAGAACAAAACTGAACACAATATTCCAGGTGAGGCCTCACCAAGGCCCTGTACAACTGCATTAAGACCTCCCTGCTCCTATACTCAAATCCTCTAGCTATGAAGGCCAACATACCATTTGCCTCCTTCACCGCCTGCTGTACCTGCATGCCAACTTTCAATGACTGATGTACCATGACACCCAGGTCTCGTTGCACCTCCCCTTTTCCTAATCTGCCGCCATTCAGATAATATTCTGCCTTCATGTTTTTGCCACCAAAGTGGATAACCTCGCATTTATCTACATTATACTGCATCTGCCATGCATTTGCCCACTCACATAACCTGTCCAAGTCACCCTGCAGCCTCTTAGCATCCTCCTCATAGCCCACACCGCCACCCAGCGTAGTGTCCTCTGTAAACTTAGAGATATTACACTCAATTCCTTAATCTAAATCACTGATGTATATAGCTGGGGTCCCAGCACTGAGCCCTGCGGCACCCGACTAGTCACTGCCTGCCATTCTGAGAAGGACCCGTTTATCCCTACTCTCTGCTTCCTGTCTACCAACCAGTTCTCTATGTACGTCGATACATTACCCCCAATACAATGTGCTTTAATTTTGCACACTATTCTCTTGCTTGGGACCATGTCAAAAGCCTTTGGAAAGTCCAAATACACCACATCCACTGGTTTTCCCTTGTCCACTCTATTAGTTACATCCTCAAAAAATTCAAGAAGATTTGTCAAACATGATTTCCCTTTCATAAATCCATGCTGACATGGACCGATCCTGTCACTGCTTTCCAAATGCGCTGCCATTTCATCTTTAATAATTGATTCCAACATTTTCCCCACTACTGATGTGAGGCTAACCATTTTCTCTCTCCCTCCTTTTTTAAAATGTGGTGTTACATTAGCTACCCTCCAGTCCATAGGAACTGATCCAGAGTCGATAGACTGTTGGAAAATGATCACCAATGCATCCACTATTTCTAGGGCCACTTCCTTAAGTACTCTGGGATGCAGACTATCAGGCCCTGGGGATTTAATGCCCATTAATCCCATCAAGTTCCCTAACACAATTTCCTGACTAGCACAGTATCTGCGGGTGAACGCCTCACAGGCTGCGGAGTTTATGACCCAGAGGCAGTCGTTGCCCTGGCGATTAAACTCCCCAGCACTATGAGCGCCCAGCACGCTGAACTGTCTGCAGTGGTGTACGTAGTCACACACCCCGAAGAATTCCCTACTCCATATACGATTTGCTCGGACAGTATGTTCACATGCAATTCATGTACGGAGTACCTGGCTATCTGGTCCCGTCGCGGGTACACATCCGCAGACGGGAGACCCCTGGCAATTAAACCCTTACTAGAAAAGATCATGAAAGCCATCGGGGAGGAAGGCAACATCTATACACATAAGGTGAAGGCACATTCCACCACTGAACCCTGCAGCGAGGGAAACCAGCTGGCTGACATGTTGGCCAAGCAAGGTGCCCGCACGGGCAAGCTCTGGGATCTGTACAACACAGGACGAAGTGCAGCAGTCAGGGGCAGGATGGGGATGGCAGTGAAGGCAGGGATAGCTTTGCCCCTGGACCTAAAAACGGTTCAGAATCAAGACCCCATCCTCAAAACTGTCCTGAACACGCTAGCTAAAGGGAAAAGGATAGACGGCCCGTATGGCACTGCAGCAATTGCCATTAAAGAAGTCATGCTGTTCAGGGGGGAGCAATGGGTGGTACCGCAGCAACACCGGAGAGAATTCCTCCAGCTGGCCCACGTGGGTCCAGGAGCAAGACACCCTGGACCTGAGACCATTTGGCAATGAGTGGAACAGGCAGGGTGATGGCCAGGACTCAGGGAAGACGTCCGCGAGTTCTGTGCTAGCTGTCTGGTGTGCGTGGCCAACAACCCCGACCTCCAGAAAAGAAAGGTGTCTATGGGACATATCAGGAGGGTGGAGGGACCCTGGCAGTCGATCAAAATCGATTACATCGGACCCCTACCCACTGCCCAGGGAGGCTACAAGTACTGCCTAGTGTTGGTGGATGTATTCAACAAATGGGTGGAAGCCTTCCCAAGCCGAACAGCCACTGCCCTGGCAATAGCCAGGATCCTGGTCAGAGAAGTGTTCTCGCGATGGGGACTCCACAATTCGTGGATTCCAACCAAGGGAGTCACTTCACCGGGCAGGTGATGCAGGAGACCCTTAAGGTGCTCGGCATCAAAGGAAAATGGCATGTCGCCCACAACTTGTGGAGTGTTTAAACCGAAGGCTACGCTAAGAGACAGGGGACTGACCCACTGGTCTTCATGGGGATCCGGGCCAGCCAGTCAAAGAGCACGGGATACTCCCCGTACGAGCTCATGACCGGCAGAGCCATGCGAACCCCCACCCATGTGTTTGCCCCAGTACTCACGGAAGGTCAACTTAGGGAAGCGAGCCGGGACAGCTTTGTCAGGAATTTTTTTGAAATCCTTAAACAGATTCACTGGCAGGCTGCTAACAACATGGGAAAACAGCATCGGAGCAACCGACTGCTGCTCGAACCCCGCAAGCATCACGAATGGCAGATAGGGGACCAGGTCATGGTGAGGAACTACGCTAGAGTAGGGTTCTTTGAGGCACTGTACATGGGACCGTACCACAGTGTCAACAAGGCAAGCCTCATGGTCTATGCCATAAAATTGCCCCGCCATACAAAATGGTTCCAGATAAATCAGCGCAAACCTTTCAACCCGGGGCAGCAGCTAAACGTAAGGGACAGCCAAAAACGGTGAACCGTACTAAACGTGCAGGGATCCCCAGCCAACAGTCCCCGACTGTGGAATTCCCACAAGGGACGTGGCAGACCCACAGGCTGCACCTAGAGGGATGGTGGACTGTGTTACTGGAGGAGCTGTCCCCCAATCATTTGGAACTCGGACGCACCCCCAGTAGCCAGAGCCTTAATAAGGACTCCCCGCACACCACGGCCAAAGACACCGTGGTCACCAGCGCCCCAATTTAAATGGTTCAGCCCCGGGAAAGGGACCAGCCGCGAAAGGGTACCTAAGGTCAGAGACCAGCCCGCGAGCAGCGATACCCAGCTGGTAGCCTCAGGCAACGAGGGACCCCAAGAAGAGATAGTGGTGGACCAGCCACCAAGTGGGAGTCTGCAGCCCGTACCCTCGACCAGGCAGAACCCCCAGGGGATGAAACGAACCGTGCAGCCACCCCCAAAGGAGCGGTGTGCTACAGCACCATAGTGGACGTTCCCCCAATAGTGTGGGACTCAGACCCACCTCCGGTCAGGACACTCCGGGTCCTGTGGTACAGGCCGACTTACTACCGGCCCCGCTGGACACCCAGAGGCAAAAGAAGAAAGAAAGAAGGCAGGAATTAACCTGGCCACCCGGAGACGGGTGGCAGATGTACATATATAGTACAATATGAATTTAAGAATGTTTAGTGAGTAATTTAGAGTAGTGTAAGATTCGTCTATGTAATAATAGTGATATATGTATTAGTTACTGGGGTAAAGAAAAGAATCTACTTGTGCAGCTATTAAAAGAGGCGCAGGCTGGGTAATACCCGGGAGTAAGAATAATCGACAGGTATAGCTATTAAGGAAAGCACCGGTGAGATAACAAGCAAAACGGCTGTGAGATAAAAGTTAAAAGCAGACATCAATCCACAAGGAACTGAATAAGGCAGCCAGTCAATTAAAGACCATACTATGTCTGAAAGGAAGAGAGCCCAAATTGGAACTCGGTCATCTTTGTCAAGCCAGAGAGCTTTCTCACAGCTAGGCAATCTGTTTTATGTGCTCCTACAGGAAAGAGAACAACATGAGAAGAGTCCTGTTCCTGCTCGCCCTGATAAGGAAGAGTAGCGCTGACCGAGGAGACATGGAAGAATCCCTCATTTACGGGTGTTCAGGAGAAATAGCACCGATCGTAACTGCCGGGGGTGGCACGCCAGGCGTGGAAGAACATGCCGTTTTTCGCTGGTACCATGTTGGCTGTGATCGGTTGCTGCCTCGATGGTGATGTTCTTCCTTCCTTTTTGACTTCAGGACTTTGAGGCTGGAGAAGTTAATTTACAACTGTTGCGTTGGTTTCTCTCCCTTCTTGATGACATAGGCACAGTATGGCACACATGTAGTATGACACCTGACGTAGTATGGCATACCCTCTGTTAAAACAGGGGGCCAGTTATACGGTTTGAGTTGTCCTAATCTTCGCACCAAATCAATCCAGAATTCTTTGTTTAAATTTGGCAGGTTTGACATTTCTTTGTAATATTGTGGTGGGCTCGTTAAAAGTTCATATGTCTTGGGTGGGTTGCTCTTCTAAATCTGTTTCCTGCTGGAAATATTAGCTTGATAATCACAATGTCCTTTTTTGCATACAGGCTGTAGTGGGCCCTTTGTTCTTATTCATGTTGAAGATTGCTTTTCTCGGTTCAGTTCAATGGTTGGCCATCTCTGGGTTATTGTTGTAATGTTAATATCTCTTGTGGAGAAGGGTTTTCGAGTATCCATTCCTCCAGACAATTTACCTTAGTCCCAACACCCAGACAGTTCCAATAATCAAGTTGGCTTCTTTAGTTCCTTAGGCATGCCCACAGATTTGAATTTGTCTTGTAAAAGTCCAAAATTCTATTCAAGTTCGTAGTTTCTTCCATAAGCACTTTAGGATTTCAAACTTTCAGGTAGATAGTCCCAAATTAAATTTCCTTTCCAAACACTGGACGGGGGGTGATAGTGGGGGCGCGGGGGGGGGGGGCGGTTCCTGTGAATTTTGACCTTTCACTATGGAAGCTTTTGCAGTCAGTTTTTATGTTCCTAGCAAGCTTCCTCTCACACTCTATTTTCCCCCTCCTAATTAAACCTTTTGTCCTCCTCAGCTGAATTCTAAATTTCTCCCAGTCCTCAGGTTTGCTGCTATTTCTGGCCAATTTATATGCCTCTTCCTTGGATTTAATACTATCCCTAATTTCCCTTGTTAGCCATGGTTGAGCCATCTTCTCCATTTTATTTTTACTCCAGACAGGGATGTACAATTGTTGAAGTTCATCCATGTGATCTTTAAATGTTTGTCATTACCTATCCACCCATCAATCCTTTAAGTATCATTCACCAGTCTATTCCAGCCAATTCACCTCTCATACCATCGAAGTTACCTTTCCTTAAGTTCAGGACCCTAGTCTCTGAACTTACTGTGTCACTCTCCATCTTAATAAAGAACTCTACCACATTATGGTCACTTTTTCCCAAGGGGCCTCGAACAACAAGATTGCCAATTAGTGCTTTCTCATTACACATCACCCAGTCTAGGATGATCAGCTCTCTAGTTGGCTCCTCGACATATTGGTCTAGAAATCATCCCTAATACACTCCAGGAAATCCTCCTCCACTGTATTGCTACCAGTTTAGTTAGCCCAATCTATATGTAGATTAAGGTCGCCCATGATAACTGTTGTATTGCACACATCCCTAATTTCTTGTTTGATGTTGTCCCCAACCTCACTACCACTGTTTGGTGGTCTGTACACAACTCCCATGAGCGTTTTCTGCCCTTTCGGTTTTCTGCAGCTCTACCCATACAGATTCCACATCATCCAAGCTAATGTCCTTCCTTACTATTGCGTTAATTTCCTCTTTCACCAGCAACGCTAGCCAACCTCCTTTTCCTTTCTGTCTATCGTTCCTGAATGTTGAATACCCCTGGATGTTGAGTTCACATCCTTGGTCATCCTACAGCCATGTCTCCGTATTCCCAATTATATCATATTTATTAATAGCTGCCTGCGCAGTTAATTCGTCCACCTTATTATGAAGACACCTCGCATTGAGGCATAGAGCCTTCAAGCTTGTCTTGTTAACAACACACTTTGTCCCTTTAGAATTTTGCTGTAATGTGGCCCTTTTTGATTTTTGCCTTGGGTTTCTCTGCCCTCCACTTTTACTTTTCTTCTTTCTATTTTTGCTTCTGCCCCTATTATACTTCCCTCTGTCTCCCTGCATAGGTTACCATCCCCCTGCCATATTAGTTTAACTCCTCCCCAACAGCACTAGCAAACACTCCCCCTAGGACATTGGTTCTGGTCCTGCCCAGGTGCAGAGCGTCCGGTTTGTACTGGTCCCACCTTCCCCAGAACCAGTTCCAATGCCCCAGGAATTTGAATCCCTCCCTCCTGCACTACTCCTCAAGCCACGTATTCATCATAGCTATCCTGCCATTCCTACACTGACTAGCACGTGGCACTGGTAACAATCCTGAGATTACTACCTTTAAGGTCCTACTTTTTAATTTAACTCCTAGCACCTAAACTCAGCTTGTAGGACCTCATCCCATTTTTTACTGATATCGTTGGTACCTATATGTTCACCATCCCCTTCCAGATTGCGCTGCAACCGCTCCCAGACATCCTTAACCCTTGCACCAGGGAGGCAACATACCATCCTGGAGTCGCAAAAATGCCTATCTATTCCCCTTACAATAGAATCCC
Organism: Pristiophorus japonicus; assembly: GCF_044704955.1. NCBI lineage: Eukaryota > Metazoa > Chordata > Chondrichthyes > Pristiophoridae > Pristiophorus > Pristiophorus japonicus. Next base: position 45,877,304 of record NC_091979.1, read on the forward strand.
TATCACTATAGCTCTCCCACTCTTTTTCCTGCCCTCCTGTGCAGCAGAGCCATCTCTGCTGCCATGGACTTGGCTGCTGCTGCCTTCCTCTTTTGAGTCATCTCCCCAACAATATCCAATATGGTGTATCTGTTTTGGAGGGAGATGCCAGCAGGGGGCTCCTGCACCACCTTCCTTCCACTGTTCTTCCTGAAGGTCACCCATTCCCTATCTGCCTGAGTAACCTTTACCTGCGGTGTGCCCAACTCACTAAACGTGCTATTCATGACATCCTCAGCATCGCAGATGCTCCAGAGTGAATCCTTGCAAAATACGGCCTCATCCCCAACCTCCCTTTCCTCTCCAAAGTCCTTGAACGTGTTGTCGCCTCCCAAATCCGTGCCCATCTTTACGCAACTCCATGTTTGAATCCCTCCAATCCAGTCTCTGTGCCTGCCACAGTACCAAAATGGATCTCATCAAAGTCACAAATTACATCCTTTGTGCTCTTGACTCGTCAGCAGCTTTTGACACGGTTGACCACTCTATCCTTCTCCAACGCCTCACCAATGTCGTCCAGCTGGGTGGGACTGCACTCGCCTGGTTCCATTCTTAACTATCTAATTGTAGCTGGAGAATCACCTGCAACGGCTTCTCTTCCTGCCCCCGCATCGTTACCTCTGACATCCTCCAAAGATCTATCCTTGTTCCCCTCCTATTTCTAATCTACATGTTGCCACCTGGCGACATCATCCGTGAACACGCATCAGTATCCACATGTATGCTCATGGAACCTAACTCTACCTCATTAACAACTCTCTCGACCCCTCTATGGTCTCTAAATTGTCAGAATGCTTATCCGATATCCAGTTCTGGATGATCCGAAATGTTCTCCAATCAAATTTTGGAAAACCAAAGCCATTGTTTTCGGCTCCCACCACAAACTCTATTCCCTAGCCACTGACTCTATCCCTCTCTCCAGCTCCTGTCCGAGGCTGAACCAGACTGTTCGCAAACTTGGTGTCATATTTGACAATGAAATGAGCTTTCGATCACATATCCACAGTATAACTAAGACCGCCTATTTCCATCTCCGAAACATCGCCCGTCTCTGCCCTTGCCTCAGCTCATCTGTTATGGAAACCCTCATCCATGCCTTTGTTACCTCTCGACTTGACTATTCCAATGCACGCCTGGCTGGCCTCCCACATTCTACCTAGGTAAACTAACGGTGATCCAAAACTTGACTACCCATGTTCTAACTCGCACCAAGTCCCGCTCACCCATCACCCCTGTGCTCATTGACCTACATTGGCTCCTCCCGGTTAAGCAACACTTCGATTTCAAAATCCTCAACCTTGTTTTCAAATCCCTCCATGGCCTTAGCCCTTCCGATCTCTGTAATCTCCTCCAGTCCCACAACTTCCCTGAGATATCTGCGCTGCTCTAATTCTGCCCTCTTGAGCATCCATGATTATAATCGCTCAACCGTTGGTGGCCGTGCCTTCTGTTGCTTAGGCCATAAGCTCTGCCTAAACCTCTCTGCCTCTCGACCTCTCTTTCCTCCTTCAAGATGCTCTTTGGTCACCTGCCCTAATTTCTCCTTATGTGGCTCAGCGTCAAATTTGTTGTTGTTGATTCTATGATTCAATGAATGGAACCTGTCGAGTGCAGGCCCACCCGGCTGGACGACGGAGGAGAGGCGTTAGAGAAGGATGGTGTGGTCAATCATGTCAAAAGCTGGAGACAAACCGAGAAGGATGTGCAGGAATAGTTTACCCTTGTCACAGTCACATAGGATGTCATTTGTTACTCTGATACGAACTGTTTTGGTCCTGTGGCAGGGGTGGAAACCAAATTGGGGGGAGTCAATTATGGAATACAGGCCTGTATTATTATTGACTAATTTATATTCCAGTTTAAGGGAGATGCAATAGTATGTGCTATATCATCTAAAATACCAAAGATAAAATTATTAAAATGCATAGATTAATGTCACAACACATTTTAATCAACCGTTATGCATCTAGTCTTCTATTTCTTGTTCCTTTTCCTAAGATCTCAATTTATAGTGTCATGCCGATTATAAATTTTAAATGTCAGTTTGTTTTCTCTGCCCTGTAATAAATATGAAATTAGCTGTTTAAGACCTGTTTCATATTTTAGAACCTGAGCTCTTTTGCAAATCTCAATTTATTTAACTAGTAATAATTCCTCTCAAGTATTGGAGCAGCAGATCAAACCTCCCTCGGGAGCCGGCGCCTCACAACTTGAGCCTCCTCTGGGAAATCCCCTTCGTGCCTTTCATGTCTGTGCGGAGGGGTTTCCTTTACGAGCTGTTCCTGCACACTCTTCATATTGCCATCGTCGTCTGCCATCCGGACCTGCCATGGTGCACCATCTTGCGAACCGGAGGAGACGGGGGTCCCCAATAAGAACATAAGAACATAAGAATTAGGAACAGGAGTAGGTCATCCCCCTGCCATATTAGTTTAACTCCTCCCCAACAGCACTAGCAAACACTCCCCCTAGGGCATTGGTTCCGGTCCTGCCTAGGTGCAGACCGTCCGGTTTGTACTGGTCCCACCTCCCCCAGAACCGGTTCCAATGCCCCAGGAATTTGAATCCCTCCCTGCTGCACCACTGCTCAAGCCATGTATTCATCTGAGCTATCCTGCGATTCCTACTCTGACGAGCACGTGGCACTGGTAGCAATCCCGAGATTACTACTTTTGAGGTTTTACGTTTTAATTTAGCTCCTAGCTCCTTAAATTCGTCTCGTAGGACCTCATCCCTTTTTTTACCTATATCGTTGGTACCAATGTGCACCACGACAACTGGCTGTTCACCCTCCCTTTTCAGAATGTCCTGCACCCGCTCCGAGACATCCTTGACCCTTGCACCAGGGAGGCAACATACCATCCTGGAGTCTCGGTTGCGGCCGCAGAAACGCCTATCTTTGCCCTTACAATCGAATCCCCTATCACTATCATTCTCCTACTCTTTTTCCTGCCCTCCTGTGCAGCAGAGCCAGCCAATGGAGTGCTCTCTCTGTGGGAGTCCTCCCCTTATTTATTGGGGACTTGGCCTGGAGGGTGTTGCACGTAGCAATCCCATGCAATAGGTTCACGGGCTCCCAGGCCGCCTGTAATTTCTGCGGTCGAGAGGAGTCCGTGTTCCACGTATATATTGAATACACAAGGTTGCAACCCCTCTTCTAATATTTGAAGGGGCTGCTCCTCAAATTCTGATTGCACTTCAGTCCCACACTCCTGATCTTTGGGCACCCTGAGCGGAGGGGAGCGGGCAGGTCGGAAGACCTCCTCGTAGGATTGCTCCTGGGCATGGCCAAGGGGGCCATCACCCGGTCCAGGTAGTGGGCAGTTGAGGGGATCACTCAGCCCGACTACCTGCCTCTCTTCCGCGGTTACATCCGAGCCAGGCCGGAGATGGAGCACGCGGTGTCCATTGGTATGCTCGCGGCCTTCCGCGAGAGGTGGGCACTGGAGGGACTGGATTGCATCATCACCACCGGCAACCAAATTTTAATTTGAATCACGTGTAAAGTTTAATTTGTTTAAGTATATCGGTTTTAGTGCCCTCCCCCCCCCGCTCTTTAGCCATAATTTGTGTTTTTGGTGCCCTCAAAAAAAGCAAAAAAAAAAACAAGGGGGCACTTGAAAAGTTTTTGGAGTGTGACACCACCCCCCCCCCCCCCCCCCCGCCTTTAATCAGGGGCACTTGATTACTGTGTCTACACAAAATAGTTGTAGCAGCAGATGTTACTTGCGGTGGAATGTTTTGATGCCATAATTAGTAATCTCGTTGTGTGAGGCCCCTTGGGGAAGAGTGACCATAATATGGTGGAATTCTACATTAGGATGGAGAATGAAACAGTTAATTCAGAGACCATGGTCCAAAACTTAAAGAAGGGTAACTTTGAAGGTATGAGGCGTGAATTGGCTAGGATAGATTGGCGAATGATACTTAAGGGGTTGACAGTGGATGGGCAATGGCAGACATTTAGAGACCGCATGGATGAACTACAACAATTGTATGTCCCTGTCTGGCGTAAAAATAAAAAAGGGAAGATGGCTCAACCGTGGCTATCAAGGGAAATCAGGGATAGTATTAAAGCCAAGGAAGTGGCAGACAAATTGGCCAGAAATAGCAGTGAACCTGGGGACTGGGAGAAATTTAGAACTCAGCAGAGGAGGACAAAGGGTTTGGTTAGGGCAGGGAAAATAGAGTACGAGAGGAAGCTTGCAGGGAACATTAAGACGGACTGCAAAAGTTTCTATAGATATGTAAAGAGAAAAAGGTTAATAAAGACAAATGTAGGTCCCCTGCAGTCAGAATCAGGGGAAGTCATAATGGGGAACAAAGAAATGGCAGACCAATTGAACAAGTACATTGGTTCGGTATTCACTAAGGAGTACACAAACAACCTTCCGGATATAAAAGGGGTCAGAGGGTCTAGTAAGAAGGAGGAACTGAGGGAAATCCTTATTAGTCGGGAAATTGTGTTGGGGAAATTGATGGGATTGAAGGCCGATAAATCCCCAGGGCCTGATGGACTGCATTCCAGAGTACTTAAGGAGGTGGCCTTGGAAATAGCGGATGCATTGACAGTCATTTTCCAACATTCCATAGACTCTGGATTTGTGAAAGGTAAATCATGCTTGACAAATCTTCTGGAATTTTTTGAGGATGTTTCCAGTGGAGTGGACAAGGGAGAACCAGTTGATGTGGTATATTTGGACTTTCAGAAGGCTTTCGACAAGGTCCCACACAAGAGATTAAAGTGCAAAGTTAAAGCACATGGGATTGGGGGTAGTGTGCTGACATGGATTGAGAACTGGTTGTCAGACAGGAAGCAAAGAGTAGGAGTAAATGGGTACTTTTCAGAATGTCAGGCAGTGACTAGTGGGGTACCGCAAGGTTCTGTGCTGGGGCCCCAGCTGTTTACATTGTACATTAATGATTTGGACGAGGGGATTAAATGTAGTATCTCCAAATTTGCGGATGACACTAAGTTGGGCGGCAGTGTGAGCTGCGAGGAGGATGCTATGAGGCTGCAGAGTGACTTGGATAGGTTAGGTGAGTGGGCAAATGCATGGCAGATGAAGCATAATGTGGATAAATGTGAGGTTATCCACTTTGGTGGTAAAAACAGAGAGACAGACTATTATCTGAATGGTGACAGATTAGGAAAAGGGGAGGTGCAACGAGACCTGGGTGTCATGGTACATCAGTCATTGAAGGTTGGCATGCAGGTACAGCAGGCGGTTAAGAAAGCAAATGGCATGTTCGCCTTCATAGCGAGGGGATTTGAGTACAGCGGCAGGGAGGTGTTGCTACAGTTGTACAGGGCCTTGGTGAGGCCACACCTGGAGTATTGTGTACAGTTTTGGTCTCCTAACTTGAGGAAGGACATTCTTGCTTTTGAGGGAGTGCAGCGAAGGTTCACCAGACTGATTCCCGGGATGGCGGGACTGACATATCAAGAAAGACTGGATCAACTGGGTTTGTATTCACTGGAGTTCAGAAGAATGAGAGGGGACCTCATAGAAACGTTTAAAATTCTGACGGGTTTAGACAGGTTAGATGCAGGAAGAATGTTCCCAATGTTGGGGAAGTCCAGAACCAGGGGTCACAGTCTAAGGATAAGGGGTAAGCCATTTAGGACTGAGATGAGGAGAAAATTCTTCACCCAGAGAGTGGTGAACTTGTGGAATTCTCTACCACAGACAGTTGTTGAGGCCAATTCACTAAATATATTCAAAAACGAGTTAGATATAGTCCTTATTACTAGGGGGATCAAGGGATATGGCGAGAAAGCAGGAATGGGGTACTGAGGTTGCATGTTCAGCCATGAACTCATTGAATGGCGGTGCAGGCTTGAAGGGCCGTGCAGGCTTGAAGGGCCGAATGGCCTACTCCTGCACCTATTTTCTATGTTTCTATGTTTCTATGTTTCTATAATTTAGTAGGATATAGATGCAGAACCTGCAATTCTCCAAATGATGAGCTCCCAATTTCAATTGTTCCACCATGGGAGGGCCAAGCAGATATAGATTGACATCAAGGCAGCAATCAATTGCGTGTGTTACCAAGGAACCTCTGTACAACTGTTGTCAATGATGATCGGGGGGGAAAATGTTCAGAGTACCTTCACCTCACAGGCGGCAGTAGTTCAAGAAGGCGGCTCACCACCATCTTCACAAGGGACATTAGGGATGGACAATAATAGCTGGCCTGCCAGCGACGCCCACATCCCAGGACCGAATAAAATAAATATAAATACAAGTTGTTGAGTTAAGTGAAACAAATGGATTTGATGCATAGTGCATCCAATTATGAATGCACTTATGGAACCGTAATTACTTCAATATGTAATTATGACTGATGTATACAATCATCTATTATTATTCTCATTATCATGAAAATGTCTTAATAAAGCTAATGCTACAGCTTAAAATTAAACAAACATGGTACTTTGTTTAAAGAATTCTCCTTATCAGTACCTTTTTCAATTAAAGTAAATTCCTATAAAGTTTACTGTCATCAATGATGATCAGGGGGAAACATGTTCAGTGGCTGGAGTCATAGCTAGCAGAAAGGAAGATGGTTGTGGTTGTTGGAGGCTAATCATCTCACCCCAGGACATCCCTACAGGAGTTCCTCAGGGCAGTGTCCAAGGCCCAACTGTCTTCAGCTACTTTGATCAATGACCATCCCTCCATCGTAAGGTCAGAAGTGGGGATGTTCACTGATGACTGCACAGTGTTCAGTTCCATTTATAATTCTTCAGATAATTAAGCAGTCTGTCCCTGCATGCAGCCAGACCTTGACAATATCCAAGCTTGGGCTAATAAGTGATAAGTAACATTCACACCACACAAGTGCCAGGCAATGACCATTTCCAACCAGAGAGAACCTAATAACCTCTGCTTGACATTCAATTGCATTACAATCGCCAAATTCCCCACAATCATCATCCTGCCGTTCAACAGGACCAGAAACTCAACTGGGACAATTACATAAATGCCGTGGCTAACTGAGCAGGTCAGAGGCTGGATATTCTGCATTGACTGGCTCACCTTCTGACTTCCCAAAGCCTCTAAATCATCTACACGTCAGGAGTGTGATGGAATACTTTCCTCTTACTGAGATGTTTTCAGCTGAAATAACACTCAAGGAGCTCCATGCCATCTAAGACATAGCAGCCTGCACATTCAACATTTATCTACTAGTCCAAACATCCGCCAGCGACGTACCATGGCTATGCTGTCTACTATTTACAAGAATTACTGCAGAAAATTTCCATGGCTTTTTTGGCAACACCATCCAAACCCTGAACCTCCACCACCTCGAAGAACAAGGTTAGCAGGTGTATGGGAACACCACCATCTCCGAGTTCCCCTCCAAGTCACACACAATCCTGACTTGGAAATATAGAGCTGATCCTCCATCGACACTGCATCAAAATCCTAAAACTTCTTACCTAACAGCATTGTGGGACATGGTCTCTGTTTGATCACTAACTTTGGTCATGCATTCCACATCCTCACATCGTGCTGTATAAAAAATACGCTGCTCTCTATCCTAAAGCTTATTTAATCGTACATCTGTCCTCTCGCAATAGATCAGTCAACCATTGGAAACATAAGCCTTGGATATTTGGAACTACTGGTGGCCGCACCTTCAGCTGTCTGGGCCCTAAACTCTGGAATTCCCTCCCTAACTCTCTCTGTCTCTCCTCCTTTAAGACCCTTCTCAAAAAATACCGCTTGACCAAGCTTTTGGTCATCTGCCCTCATGCCTCCGGTGCCAATCTCTCTGTATTATGATTATAATTTGCTTTTCTATTATTTCTGCCAAAGTGGATAACCTCACATTTTCCCACATTATACTCCATCTGCCAAATTTTTGCCCATTCACTTAGCCTGTCTAGATCCCTTTGCAGATATTTTGTGTCCTTCTCACAATTGGCTTTCCGACCCACCTTTGTATCATCAGCAAACTTGGCTACGTTACATTCCGTCCCTTCTTTCAAGTCGTTAATATAGATTGTAAATAGTTGGGGTCCTAGCACTGATCCCTGTGGCACCCCACTAGTCACTGGTTGCCATCTGAAAAATGACCCATTTATCCCGACTCTCTGTTTTCTGTTAGTTAGCCAATCCTCTATCCATGCTAATATATTACCGACAACCCCATGAGCTTTTATCTTGTGTAGTAACCTCTAAATAGATAAGGTGGCAACAAGAGCAAGTCAGCATTTGGGTATTTTGCTGCGAGTGTCTCACCTCCTGACTCCCCAAAGCCTTTCCACCATCGACAAGGCACAAGCCATGGCCTTGTCCCTCCCTATCTCTGTAATCTGCTCCAGCCCACAATTCCCCGAGATATCTGCGCTTCTCTAATTCTGCCCTCTTGAGCATCTCAGACTATAATCGCTCAACCAATGGAGGTCGTGCCTTCTGTTGCCTAGACCCCAAGCTCTGGAATTCCCTGCCTAAGCATCTCCGCCTCGCAACATCTCTTTCCTCCTTTAAAACGCTCTTTAAAACCTACCTCTTTGACAAGCTTTTGGTCACCTGCCCTAATTTCTCCTTATGCAGCTCAGTTTAAAATTTTTTAAATCCCATAATACTCCCGTGAAGCGCCTTGGGATGTTTCACTGCGTTAAAGGCGCCATATTAATACAAGTTGTTGTTGTTGTTGTAGAAAGACAAGCACATGGGAACACCATCACCTCCAACTTCCCCTCCAAGTCATACACCATTCTGACTTGGACATATATCGTCATTCCTTCATCATCACTGGCTCAAAATCCTGGAACTCCCTCCCTAACAGCACTGTAGGAGTACCTTCACTTCATGGACAGCAGCGATTCAAGAAGGCAGCTCACCACCTTCACAAGGGAAATTAGGGATGGACAATAAATGCTGGCTTGTCAGCGACGCCCACATCCCAGGAAGTAATAAAAAGAAATATAAATGCAAGTTGTTGAATTAAGTGAAACAAATGGTTTTGATGCACAGTGCATCCAAAATTATGAATCCACTTATGGAACCATAATTACTTCAATATGTAATTATGACTGATGTATACAACCATCTATTATTATTCTCATTATCATGAAAATGTCTTAATAAAGCTAATGCTACAGCTTAAAATTAAACAAACATGTTACATTTTCCTACCAGTACCTTTTTCAATTAAAGTAAATTCCTATTAAGTTTAATATTTTTTGTCTTATCAACATCTGTTGCCTGTCTGTATCATTTTGTCTAAGGAGCAAGTCTTCTTAACTTTATTCAGGACCTAGCTGGTTTGAATTACTACGACCTATTTTAGCAAGCAGTTGAATTGATTTCTCTTCTCATGTCGTTTCAGCTGTGTATGTTAATTCAGTTTCTTCGCACTTGCAGTCACACATCTTTATCATATTTTAAGTCAGGCATATGTCTGCCGTTTAATTACCATACCTTTGCCACAAGATAGAGCCACAGCTTCTCAGCCTTTGTTATCCTTTTGTTAAAAGTTACAATTAATTAAGATCAATTCTAATATCTTGTTGTTTTCATATTAATTCATATTTTAGTTCAAACGGGAATGCTGATAATAGTTATGGTTTGATCTTTCAGCATATACTTCTGTCTTATGTTCACAGTGAGAAGGCAGTTCCCACAAGCAGGTCAAATCTGAAACTTCTGCCCTTATACGTCCCAAGTAGCATGCCCAAGGTTATCAATCACTCCCTCATGGTGCATAGAACATCGGAAATAACATGGGAAACTCATCACATTCTCATTCTTGTTTTCAAATCCCTTCATGGCCTCACCCCTCCCTATCTCTGTAATCTCCTCCAGCCCCCACAACTGGCGCTCCTCTAATTCTGCCCTCTTGAGCATCCCTGATTATAATTGCTCAACCATTGGTGGCCGTGCCTTCTGTTGCCTAAGCCTCAAGCTCCGGAACTGCCTGCCTGAACCTCTCTGCCTCACTACCTGTCTTTCATAAGAACATAAGAAATAGGAGCAGGAGTAGGACATATGGCCCCTTGAGTCTGCTCTGCCATTTAATACAATCTTGACTGATCCGAGCATGGGCTCAGGTCCACTTTCCTGCCCTCTCCCCATTACCGCTTATTCCCTTATCGGTTAAGAAACTGTCTATCTCTGTCTTAAATTTATTCAATGTCCCAGCTTCCACAGCTCTCTGAGGCAGCAAATTCCACAGATCCACAACCCTCTGACAGAAGAAATTTCTCTTCATCTCAGTTTTAAATGGTTCTAAGATTATGCCCCCTAGTTCTAGTCTTCCCCATCAGTGGAAACATTCTCTCTGCATCCACCTTGTCAAGCCCCCTCATAATCTTATACGTTTCGATAAGATCACCTCTCAATCTTCTGAATTCCAATGAGTAGAGGCTCAACCTACTCAACCCCCTCATCTCCGGAATCAACCTAGTGAACCTTCTCTGAACTGCCTCCAAAGCAAGTATATCCTTTCGTAAATATGGAAATCAAAACTGTACGCAGTATTCCAGGTGTGGCCTCACCAATACACTGGAGAACTGTAGCAAGACTTCCCTGCTTTTATACTCCATCCCTTTTGCAATAAAGGTCAAGATTCCATTGGCCTTCCTGATCACTTGCTGTACCTGCATACTAACCTTTTGTGTTTCATGCACAAGTACCCCCAGGTCCCGCTGTACTGCAGCACTTTGCAGTCTTTCTTCATTTAACTTGTTCTTTGATTTTTTTCTGCCAAAGTGCATGACCTCACACTTTCCAACATTATACTCCATCTGCCAGCCTGCCTATGTCCTTTTGCAAATTTTTTGTGTTCTCCTCACACATTGCTTTTCCTCCCATCTTTGTATCGTGAGCAAACTTGGCTACGTTACACGCGATCCCTTCTTCCAAGTCGATAATATAGATAGTAAATCGTTCCTCCTTCAAGACGCTCCTTAAAACACTCCTCTTTGACCAAGCTTTTGGTCACCTGCACTAATTTCTACTTATGTGGCTTGGTGTCAAATTTCTATCTCATAATACTCTTGTGAACTGCCTTGAGATGTTTCACTACGGTTAAAGGCGCTATATAAATACAAGTTTTTGTTGTTGTTGTCTTCTTTGAAAGTTGCAACATTACCATGTCATTAGACCTATGAGTACAGACTAAAGCTAAACCTTAGCTTGCTTTACTGTTTGAATAATACATAGATGTAGTGAGTGATAGCCAGCTCCTGAGAGTTCAATACTTCAAAACAATAAAGCTGGACATCACTGCTGGCGGAAAGCATACTGATGTATCTGGACAAGGTAGCTGGAGGCCAAAAACCAAGTGGAAGTACGAATACACTCAATTCATGAGAGTGAATAATTAATGTGAGTATTAGGGAAGCTAGCCTTATATTGTTTATGAATGCATTGGTGTTGTAATGCATTCATCTCAGTGAGTTAAAACAGATATTGAGGGACAGACAGAGGAAGCTGGAGTCTACATTGAAAGGCAAGTAACAATACCATGTTTTAAACAGCAAGAGTAAATTCTCCCAGAAACATAAGGCCCCAAGTTTCCGGCTGCGCTGAAAATGGCGCAGCCCCGAGCTGCACGCCTGTTCTTCGCACCTAAAAGTGCGCATGAAAAAACTGCGACATTCTCCGGCTCCTCGGAGCTCGATCTCTGCTTGGCGCGGCGCGCGCTTCACAGTGGGAGGCAGAGCCAAACACTCGCGCCGATTCTGTCAGCAGTGGGGGGCGGGTCTAATTTAAATGAGCCAACGTTGTGCCGGCAACCCTGCGCGTGCGCATTGGAGCGTGCGCGCACGTGCAGTGTCAAACAGACATTGGCACTCGGCCATTTTTAAAGGGACTGGAGAAAAAGTGAAGATTTGTCTCTTGGACCCCTGGAAAGGTTTGTAATTTAATTTTTGTGATATTTTTGTGTGTGAGGGAGTGCTTTTAGCAGCACTGTTGAATAAATCACCTGCTGAAATCCGTGAGTTCAGCTTTTCACTGCTAAACTTGCAGAACCGGTGCTGCATTGGTGCATGCAAATTAAGACTGTGTGTTTTGAGAAATAAGAGTGCCAATTCAACTTTGCAATGGATCAACGTCCACCAAGAACAAAGAATTTCTCGCATGAGGAAGTAGAGATATTAGTCAACGTAATTGAGCAGAGATGGCAGGAGCTAGATACCAGCAACAGAGGTCGCATAAAAGTGCCACCAAAAGAAATGAAGAAACGGTGGAACCAAGTTGCAGAAGATTACTGCGCAGTGGTGCATACCAGGAGATCTGGAAGCCAGTGTAAAAAGAAATGGCATGACCTTGGTCAAGTAGTTAGTGTAAGTAATATTTCCCATTTTTAATTTAATCGTAATTGTAACCTGGCTATCTGTATGTCCCACCTTGCAGACTGACACACTCTGTAAAAAGTTATATTTTACTCTTTGCAGAAGAAATTGGCCCACAACAAAAGGGAGACAACTCGGACAGGAGGAGGCACGCCCCATCCGCATCCACTGACACCCTTAGAACAAAGGGTAGCTGCTATGATGAGTCGTACATGGAGAAAAACAATCAGTACAGCACAAGCTGGGCCCGCACGAGAGGAAGAGGGTAAGTCCTGAAAATGCATCGTGGCCCTTTAAATCAACCTGCTGCCTAACCTGCTATGTGTGAAACTACTCATACCACCCACCCGGCCCCCTCCCTTGCTGTTAAGCATTTGACTGTTCTGATGTATTTTGCAGAACATGATGATGATGATGATGATGATGATGATGATGATGACGATGACGATGCTGCTGCTGCCAACCCTGAGGATCCTGAGGGTACAGAACAAGAACCAGTACAACCAGCTGCGGACGATCCAGACTGGATGATGGCAACGATGACTGAAATGTCTGCAGGGGAGAGCTTCCAAATTAATGTTTATGAGCCCCCATCAAGGGGCATCATAGTTTCAACCCCTAGCATAGGTCTTGGTTCCACCTTCCATGCTTTCGCTTCCGATGTTGTGGATCCCAGTGGTGCTGCTGGTATAATGCAGCATTCTACAGTCAGTGCACTACCGTCCGAGCCTGTGCCTCCCTCCCCCTCTCCCTCCCACCTACTATGGTTTTGATTCAAACGCTGCGGGTCCCAGTGCTGCTGCTGATATCATGGAGCAGTTTACACCCATTCACCCACCATCCCAGCCCACGGCTCGCACTCGAGTGCTGTCGTCTGGAACACCGAGCGCTCCACCATCTCAGCCCGAGCCTCTCTCTCGAGAACTGCCGTCTGCAACACAGAGCGTTCTACCGTTCCAGCCCGAGCCTCTCCCTCTAGTTCTGCCGTCTACAACACAGAGCATCCCACCGTTCCAGCCCGAGCCTCTCCCTCCAGTTCTGCCGTCTGGAACACAGAGCGTCCCACAGTCCCAGCCCGCGCCTCCCTGTGTAGTGGTGCCGCTTGCAACACCGAGCATCCCACCGTCAGTGCCCGCGCCTCCCAGTGTAGTGGTGCCACGAGGCAGACCCAGGCAGAGGAGAAGGAGATTGGAGACACGCTCTCCTGAGATGCAGCATGCAACAGATGCGACTCAGGTTGTGGCATTGGATATGGAGACCAATGAGCTTACCCAATCTATCATCCGTGGCGTCAGTGCAGTAGGTGAAGAGTTGACGGTCCTGACGGGAGAAATAGCAGTAATGACACGGGAACTTAAGGAGGGAATGTCCGAGGGAGTGCAATCGACCGCACAGGCCGTCAGGGAGGGCATGCAAGTGTCGGCACAGGCCGTCGGGGAGGTAGCTGCTGCAATAAGGGCACACAGCCCAGCCAATCAATTGACACCCCCATGAGGAAGTGAACATTCACTGAGATATGGATGAGACATGTTTGCAGCCTTTCTTTGCTGCTTTTGTTCTTGTTCTTGATGTAGCTGTAGTAGCAGTTTTCAAATTGAAATTGTTTTGTAAGTTTTGTAACTTTACAACTTATAAGGGATCTTATGGTTTTTAAGTGATCTTATAGTGTAAATGCTCTCACATTTTTTTGTATCTTATTTAATTTTGCACCTAAAAAGTGATCCTGAAGTTTAAATGTTATTCAGAGTGTAAGATTTTTCACATAGAAATTGTTTTGTAACTTTTGTAACTTTACAAGTTTATAGGTGATCTTAAAGTTTTTAAGTGATCTTCAAGAGTCATATTAAAAAGTATAGTTTGATACAACAAATATTTTATTACAGTGACGTTAACTTTTCAATAAAATATTTTTTCATTAAAACTGTTTCATGTTCCATTAACACAACACAACGTAAGAACAACCGCAAAGAATAAACATGTCCATGCGCAACAGTGGTCACAGAGCCCTCAGGCATCAGTAGTTGAAGCGTTCACGGATGAGCTGCTGGCGCAGGGCTCGAGCAATCGTTAAAGGGGCACGATGGACGGCCCTCCTCCGACCTCGTGCTCCGGCATCAGGCACTTGCATGCTTTCCTAATTGTCGTTATCATCCACATCCTGCTCTTCCATAATACTATCATCATGCACTGGACCCTCACGTGGGTCTTCTGGTTCCACTACCAGCACCTGCTGCCTCATGATGGCTAAGTTATGAAGCATGCAGCTCACAACAGTGAAGTGACCGACAATCTGAGGAGAGTATAGCAACTGTCCTCCAGAATGGTCCAGGCATCGGAATCGCTGTTTCAATATGCCAATGGTCCTCTCAATGATGCTGTGCGTCGCAATGTGCGCCATGTTGTATTGACGGTCAGCTTCTGTCCGTGTCACGCGTAGGGGCGTCATGAGCCAGGTGGTCAGGCCGTACCCTTTGTCTCCCAGTAGCCAGCTCTGCCCTTCTGGCTGCTGCTCAAACATGTCAGATAGAACGCTGTCGGGTAGGATGAACGCATCGTGGGTGCTGCCAGGGTATCTCGCATCGACTGACATGATGCGCTGCTTGTCGTCACACACGAGCTGCACATTGATAGAGTGGAAACCTTTCCTATTTCGGTACTACTCAGAATCCTCCACAGGTGCTCGCAAGGCTATGTGGGTACAATCAATGCAGCCCTGTACCTTTGGGAAGCCGACAATCCTGAAGAAGCCCACAGCCCTCTCATGGATCGCTTGTGCAGTCATTGGGAAATTGATGAAGTCATTCCTTCGCGCATACAGTGGAGCCATGACCTGGTAAACGCAGGCATGTATTGCACGTTGAGAGATGGCACACACATCTCCAGTTGTAGCCTGAAACGATCCCGAGGCATAGAAAGAAAGTGCAGCTGTTACCTTCCCTTCAACAGACAAGGCAGTGTCCTTCTGCTTCTGGGCTGCAAATCTGCTCTCACCATATCACAGATCTCAGTGACAACTTCTCTGCGAAAACGCAGACTTTTCACACAATCAGCCTCGCTCATGTCCAGGTACGAGCGCCTGGTTCAATATTGTCGGCGTGGGTAAGGTCTCCTGCCCATCAACCTACGGGCTACGACGTTCCTGGTGCAGTGAGCTCTAATCAATTCTTTTCTATGCAGTGAATTGATGGCAAACCATTGCATAATATGTGGTGTTGACAATGCAGCACCCATTCTGCAAATTTAAATATAAAACTGTCGATGTGGCTGCCTCTCCCTGTCCAAATGGCCTCAGTCCCCCTCACAGCTCGAAGGTTGCTGCTGTATCTTCGGCTGCCGTTGAGCCACTGACGCCACCCCTAAAGCGTGGCCGAATGGCCTCAAGCACCTTAAAGAGCTGCGTGCGTCCGGTGTTGATTGTTTGGCTGACGGCCAGCCACTGATGCCGCTGCTATCCCATGGCCGAATGGCCTCACATCCATCCGGTGTTGATTCTTCGCGGCCAGCCACTAAGAGAATGAAGGCCTGCCTGAAGCACCGCAGCTCAGCTCGAAGGCTGCTTGCTGCCGCTGTTGGGGCTGCCGTCGAGACACTGACACCACCCCTACCTGTCTCCAACATGAAAGGCCTGCCTGAAGCACAGCAGCTCGAAGGCTGATGCTATTTCGCACAGGTAGGAACATGATTTATTTAATCTTTTCCTTGCTTATAAATTTTAATCAGGTTGGATTTATTTGTATAATATTTGTAGAAGTATAACTAAGGATTGATTGTACAATTTAATGACTTCCCTTCCCCCACCCCCCGTCTTCCCCCCCCTCCCCCTCGTTCCCTGCGCCTAATTTATAATCTACGCCTGATTTTCTAAAGTGTCGACAAGGTTTTTTCGAACGTACAAAAATCTTCACTTACTCCATTCTAAGTTAGTTTGGAGTAAGTTTTCACTGCCTAAACTTTGAAAACAGGCGTAAGTGGACAGACACGCCCCCTTTTGAAAAAAGAATTCTGTTCCAAAGTGAAACTGTTCTAACTGACTAGAACTGGAGCAAACTAAATGCCGAGAATTCAAATTTCTAAGATACTCCATTCTAAACCAGTTGCTCCAAAAAAACAGGAGCAACTCAGGCCGAAACTTGGCCCCTAAGTAACCAACAGTTTACCCATTAATAGCTCCAACAGCAATATCCAGGCTTTACATCTGCAGGAGGATAAAATATCTTTGTTAGAACATTTTCTTACATGGCGATAGAAGGAACATGACTTTTGAAAGAAGAAAGAAAGACTTGGATTTCGCGACCGCCGGACATCTCAAAGCACTTTACAGCCAATGAAGTACTTTTGGAGTGCAGTCACTGTAGTAATGTTGGAAACGCAGCAGCAATTTGGGCACAGCAAACTCCCACAAACAACAATGTGATAAAGGCCAGATAATCTGTTTTTGTTATGTTGATTGAGGGATAACTATTGGCCAGGACACCGGGGAGAACTCCCCTACTCTTCTTCAAAATAGTGCCATGGGATCTTTTATAGCCACCTGAGAGGACAGAAGAGGCCTCGGTTTAACATCTCATTTGAAAGACAGCACCTCCGACAGTGCAGCACTCCCTCAGTACAGCACTGTGAGGTGAGTGTCAGCCTGGATTTTTTGTGCTCAAGTCCTTAGAGTGGGACTTGAACCCACAACTTTCTGACTTGGAGGCGAGGGTGCTACCCACTGAGCCACTGGCTGAAACTGTAGCCACTGGTTGACACTATTTTTGATTGAAACAGTTTTTTGTAGTCCTTCAAGATACATGGTTATATGGGAATGAAGTGCATTTTCACTCCGCTCATACAGTACTGATAGACCCCGATATTCTGAATCCCATGATCTACTGCTGGGACTGTATGGGACATTACTTCTGCGCACCCTCAGCCCACATTACTGACACTGCCGGAACACTGCAGGTTCACTTTCTTAGAATATGGCTGGGATGGACAAAGTCATAAGTCCTGCCAGCAACTGGTGCACTATATCAGGGAATATGCGGGATGGTGGTGGGGACAGTGAGGATGCAGCTGCAGTGTTTAACGCTGGAATGTTTTTGAAGCAGAACCAGACTGCAGAAAAGTGAAGACGTGGCTCCGACAGCAACCAGCGGAAAACTTCTCAGAGAGCGTTGTAACTATTCTTACTAAAATTAGGCACGGGGAGATGCAATAGTGGGAGTGGGCAGCAAGAGACCAGCCATTATAACAGTTGGGATCATGTGGACGGAAGTGCCATTGGTATTGTGTGGCAACTTCCTAACCATCAAGACCCTTCTCCTATACAGGGTGAGGCCCAGTGACCCCAGGCAGCAAAGGTCATTGTTATGGCAGCAAAGCTGCTGTTAATTTATATTTTGTACATTTCAGACAGATCACCTATATTTACCCAAAAACATGCATTCACAAACAAGGGTTTCGCACAAAATGATCTATGTTGCCACAACATCTGGAAGACGTCAATTAAATGGATGCAACAGTCTGCAATGCATGCATGTCCATCGGAGCCTCACAAATAATCAAATGAAACATAATAATAGGAGCAGGAGTAGGCCATTTGATCCCTCGAGCCTGCTCCGCCATTCAATTTGATCTGATCTTGCTCTCAAATCCACTTCCCTGCCCCCTCCCCCAAGGGTCTCTGACTGACGATAACAAGCATTCTTGTCATGATAGAAACAATCGTGCACAGTTCCCAAGAAGGACAAGCTAAAGGAGGAAGCGGAGGAGGTAAAGCAAATCCTGAAGACTCACACAGCTATTGTCGGAGATGGAGATGTGGGAGGGTCCGAGAGTCTTTTCACCCAAAGATAGTTTGTGCTGACCCAGTGCTGTTGATCAAAGATCAAAGAAATGGTTTCTCTTTTTTGAGCCACATCCTCTGAGGAGCCCTTTCCATGAGCCTAACAGGAAGGAAAAAGTGAACAGCAGAAAACTCATTCCATTTCTCATTCTTCATAGCTCCTCAGAAACCAGAAGCAAGAAAGATTCTGCAGAGTGAGGGTGGGGTCCAACGCCAGAAATGTTAACATCTGACATTGCCAGCAGCAATTGACCCAGTCCATCATAAACCCTACCACTTGCACTCACCAGGCCAGATGGATTAACTCAGTGTAATACAGATAGACTAGATGCGGAATTAATATAGGGTGATTCACAACTCATGAGGAATCCAGAGGATTGGAGGTGGAGCAGTCTATGACTGAGTGGAGGTTTGGGAGATTTCAGAGTCTGGCTGTTGAGCATTCAGCCAAAGTTCTCAGAGGTTGTGCCATGAAAAGGCGAGTACCTGAAGCTATTTCTAGGCACTGCAAGTTCTTTGAAGATGTGCAGTAGATGGCAGAGATGGTGGCAGAGTCCAATCACATTTTTGCAGCACTATAATGCAGAGCATCCTGGAGCAAATTAGTTCCATGAGCTTCTGTATATGTCCTTCAGAACACAGACCTCCTGACGCATAACACAATTCATAGACTGAGGAATGCTCTTCTGGGACTATACATTCTGGTGGCTGGCTATCTGCAGGAGGTTCTGCAACTCCTACTGCGCTGCCTTTTCAGTCTTAATTTACAGGTTGACAATCTCCTCTTCCAACTATTAAATCATAACGATCGGAATCCCAATGGCAAAAACCATTTTTCAGCCTTCCCCTTCATTCTAGTGGCAATTCACAGACAAGAATCTCCTGAATGAAGCTAGGAGCTTCAAAAATAGAGTGCAAAAGATTTTCCAAAAAGACCACTCCAAAGTATAACGCCAGAATGAAACATGGCAATTTACCTTTAAGATCCCAACATCTTCCTTTCTCAGCTGCCATTCTACGTTTCCCCAGTTTGAAAATGGTGTAAGTTAGATCAGTGGATCCTGGTCTGAAATATGCACTGATGATGTCAGCCCACCACCATCATCATCATAGGCAGTCCCTCGAAATCAAGGAAGGCTTGCTTCTATTCTAAAAGTGAGTTCTCAGGTGACTGAACAGTCCAATACGGGAACTACAGTCTCTGTCACAGGTGGGACATACAATGGTTGAAGGAAAGGGTGGGTGGGGAGTCTGGTTTGCCACACGCTTGCGCCCTTGCATCACTTGCATGGCTGCACCGTAGCTAGGGCAGTGGCATCTTACACTCTCCCTCACTTCTGGTGGAATTTATGACAAACGTGAATGAGGAGTTAAGCCAGTGTATCCTCCCCAAAGTCCGCCCCACCACCCAATATAGTTCCAATGAATTTCCACCTGACCTTTGGGGCCACGGAGTTCTGGTGTCCAGTCAAATGTAAAGGCATGAGCAACATACGCTGTGATTTATGCCATGAGAGTCATTTCATATTATGATCGAGAGAAAAACACAACAGCTGTAAAATAAATGAATTCGGGAATTTACCCATTGATCATTAGCTGCAAAATAAAACCAAAAATACATGAATGCACTACGCATTCTCTGAACACTAAAAAAAAATGGGAAACGTGCACTAACATTTATTTTCTTCTGCTTTTGTAAATTGAGGATTTAAACAGCTTGCTTTTAAACGCCTGGCTTTAATGGGCAGCAGTATCACTGGAGGGGAAATTCCAGTCATCAGGAGAAGAGGACCTCCATAGCATGCTGAATTGAAGCTCCTGCAAATATTGAGTGTGAATGAATTACTCAGGTGTACAATTCATGATAGAGCACATCTTCTACAGGAACTGGACAGAAGCTCCTACTGCTCAATTTCTCAGGCCTCACTTGCCCAAATTCCACAGGAGCAGTAACCCAGCCCACTTAATCCCAATGTGCAACCCCAGTCTTCTCACTTATCTGACCTGTTGCCCCATTCCTACGACTCCTGGAATGTCTCCCAGTACGAACTCCCAACTATTCATCTCGAAACTGCCCAACCCATTTCTCTAACTCCAAAGCAAGCCAGAAGGACAGCTATTTGTTTTTCAAACCCTTTAAATTAAATCAAAACATTCTCCACACCATTGCGCCAATGAGTCAGAAATTGTGCTTCAAAACACCAAAAACTCCAGAACTCAGAGTGAGACTGTTCAAAGCCAACAGTGTAGAAACCACGAGCAATTATATCCACACCCTCAGGGCATAGAACGCTACTTCCATTACCGGTAAACAGGAAAATCTGAAACACACCACGAAAAAAATTCTAACTACACCACATGGGAACAAAGAGAAAACAGGATAGAAACTAACTATCAAATAATATAAAAGGAAACAGCAGCGAGGATTAAAGAAAAGCCTAAGGAAACAGCAGCAAAAACAAGTAATGAATGAAGGTTTATCCATAACAAGGAACAAGAGAAAAACAGAGATAGAAAAATCTTAAGCATAGCATAAAAAAACCTTCCTTCCCCTACCTCCTCATATATAGAAACATAGAAATTTACAGCGCAGAAGGAGGCCCTTTCGGCCCATTGTGTCCGCGTCAGCCGAAAGAACCACACGGCACTTGGTTAGCAGCCCTGAAGGCTACATATAAATCTATGAACAATGAACAATGGCGGACAGGTAAAGAGCACTCGGCTCAACCAGTCCGCCCCACACAACTGCGATACCCCCATGTATCGCAACATTTTACACTCCACCCGACCTGGAGCCATGCGATCTCCTGGGAGAGGCAAAAAATCAGCTAAAAACCCAGGCTAATTGGGGATAAAAAATTTGGGGAGATTCCTCTCCGACCCATCCTAGGCAATCAAAACTAGTGCAGGAGATCACGCTGGCTGTATTAGATTCCATGATGTACTTACCATCGTGTCTGCGCCAACCAACAAGAGGTTATCCAGTCTAATCTCACTTACCAGCTCGAGGTTCATAACCCTGCAGGTTACGGCACTTAAAGTGCACATCCAAGCATCTTTTAGATGTGGTGAGTGTTTCTGCCTCCACCACCCTTCCAGGCAGCGAGTTCCAGACCCACACAACCCTCTGCGTGAAAAAGCTTCCCCTCAAAGCCCCTCTAAACCTTCCACCAACCACCTTACACCTATGCCCCCTCATAATTGAGCTCTCCACCAAAGGAAATAGGCATTTGTTATCTACTATGTCCAGGTCCCTTAAAATGTTAGACACCTCAATGAGATCGCCTCTCAGCCTCCTCTGTTCCAAGGAGAACAAACCCAGCCTATCCAATCTGTCTTCATAGCTAAGATTCTCCATTCCAGGTAGCATCCTCGTAAATCTCCTCTGCACCCTCTCCACTGCAATCATGTGATTCCTAAAATACGGTGACCAGAACTGCATGCAGTATTCCAGCTGTGGCCTAACCAGAGTATTATACAATTTAATCATAACCTGCTCTTGTATTGTATGCCGCGGCCAATAAAGGCAAGCACTCCGTATGCATTCTTAACCACCTTATCCACCTGTCCTGCTACTTTCAGGGATCTGTGGACAAGCACTCCAAGGTCCCTTTGTTCATCTACACTTCTAAGTGGCTTACCATTTACTGTGTGTACCCTTTCCTTATTAGCCCTCCCCTAATGCATTACCTCACACTTCTCCAAATTAAATCCATTTGCCACTGTTCTGCCCACCTAACCAGTAGATTGATATCCTCCTACAGTCCATGACTTTCCTCTTCATTATTAACCACACAGCCAATTGTAGTGTCATCTGCATAGTGTAATCATACCCCTTATATTCAAATTTAGATAATTGATGCATACCACAAAAAGCAAGGGACCCAGTACTGAGCTCTGCGGAACCCCACTGGAAACATTCTTCCAGTCACAAAAACATCCATCAGCCATTACCGTTTGCTTCCTACCTCGAAGCCAATTTTGGATCCACCTTGCCACTTTGCCCTGGATCCCATGGGCTTTTACCTTCATGACCAGTCTGCCATGTGGGACCTTATCAAAAGCTTTGCTAAAGTCCATATACACTACATCGTACGCATTACCCTCATCGACCCTCCTGGTTACCTCCTGAAAAATTCAATCAGATTAGTCAAATGCGATCTTCCCTAAACAAATCGATGCTGACTGTCCCTGATTACTTCTTGCTTTTCTATATGTAGATTTAGCCTGTCCTTCAGGATTTTTTCCAATAATTTTCCCACCGCTGAGATTAGACTGACAGGCCTATGATTACTCGGCCTATCCCTTTCTCCGTTCTTAAACAAGGGGTACCACATTAACAGTCCTCTAGTCCTCCGGCACCATGGGAGGACTGGATAATGATGGTCTAAGCCTCTGCTATTTCCTCTCTTGCTTCGCTCAACAGCCTGGGATGCATTTCATCCGGGCCTGGGGACTTATCCATTTTCAAAAGCTGCCAAACCCCCCAATACCTACTCTCTCACTATGGCTATTTTGTCCAGAATTTCACACTCCTCCTCGATAGCAGTATCTACAGTGCCCCTTTCCTTTGTGAAAACATCTTCTGCCTCCACACACAGGTTACCCTCATGGTCTCTAATAGGCCTTACCCTTTCTTCAGTTATCCTCTTGATCTTAATATATTTATAAAACATCTTTGGGTTTTTCATGATTTTACTTACCATGATCTCTCTTAACATTCCTACTGTCCTTTTTAATTTCACTTCTGAACTTCCTATACTCCTCCAGAGATTCGACAGTATTTAGCTGCCGGTATATGATATAAGCTTCCCTTTTTTTCTTTATCCTCCCCTGTAAATCCCTAGACATCTAGGGGGCTCTAGAATTTTTATTCCCACCCTTTTTCTTTCAGAGCACATGTTTGGCCTGAGCTCTCCGGATCTCCTCCTTGAATGCCTCCCACTGTTCCGACACTGATTTACCTTCAAGTAGCTGTTTCCAGTCCACTTCTCAACTTAGCAAAGTTAGCTTTTCCCCAATTTGGAACTTTTATTCCTGGTCTATCATTGTCCTTATCCATAACTACCTTGAATCTAATTGAATTATGGTCACTTGCACCCATGTGCTCTCCCACTGATAACCCTTCCACCTGCCCAGCTTCATTCACCAAAACGAAATCCAGAACTTGTATATATATATATATATATATATATAAAATTTCTGCTTTTGTCACAACATCATAAGTAGAAATGACTAAGAAGTATTACTCGGACTTATCATAGGGGATTAAAGCAACCAATAGAGGAGTTTGTTTCTTGTCACATAGGGCGATTTTAACCCAACTTGCTCAGCTGAAACCTGGTGTGCAGACAGGCTCTTACCTGTGCGAAAGTCGCCATGATCGCAACTTCTGTAATTTTAACCAGCAAGGACACACGGCCGGAGTCAACAGGGTCCTTCTTTACATATTGATGTTGCGACCCAATGACATCATTGAGACCCGACTGTAATTGTAACTCAGGTCTGAGCTGGGAATCCACCTGGAGTTAAAATTAGGGCCTTAAAGGCAGTCTTGTGGGAATCAGATGTTTGAATAATGTGTATCTAAAGCATAGTAAATGCAAAGGAAATCAGTGCAGAACAGAACATGGAGGTGGTAACCAAACTAGAAAGGAGAGTGTGGTTAAGGTAAGGTACATGAGGTGCAGCAATTGTGGCTGCAATATGAAAGAGTCTATCAAAAGAAGGAAAAGTAACTGGGAGATCAAGGCCAAGTGTAGGAGAGTAGGAACCAGGGAGAGCTAATCACAAAGGTTGGGTGCAGAAGGTGAGGCACAAGTTAGCATGGCAGACTCGCCAGGAGGCACAATGCAGGGAGCAAAATAGCCAGATACTGGTATTAACACTAACAGCAGGTCTGTCCCTGTACTGTACGTTTTTGTTTATTTGTTCGTTCATGGATTGTGGACATCGTTGGAAAGGCCAGCATTTATTGCCCATCCCTAATTACCATTGAGGAAGTGGTGGTGAGCCATTTCAGAGGGCAGTTAAGAGTCAACCACATTGCTGTGGGTCGAGAGTCACAAATAGGCCAGACCGGGTAAGGATGGGAGATTTCCTTCCCTAATCGACATTAGTGAACCAGATTGTTTAGGACTTCCTGTTTTTCTTTGTTCCCATGTGGTGCAGTTAGATTTTTTTTTGTTGTGTGTATCAGATTTTCCTGTTTACCAGTAATGGAAGTAGTCCAGTAACATAACCACTGTGCTACCATTGCCTTGTTGAGAAGTGTAAAAGAACGAGGTGCAAAAGCTGACCGGGATGTAGTGAGGAACAGTGCCTGTGGAGAGCCCTGTGTATGTGGAGAGCCCTGGGTGCAGGACTAAGATTGCAGTGAGATTCCTGAGCGTCGAAGAGCCTGAGCCCTGAGTGCAGCAGTGGCACAGGGAAAACATAAAGCTCTAAGAATGAGCAATCCTTGAGTGCAGCGCTGAGAGGTAGAGAATGGTAAGAGCTGCCGAGAGAAAGACCTACAAAGAGACTGAGGAAGTAAGACTCCAACAAATGGGGCCGGTTACTGCATCCTCAGTCAATATGGATATTCTGTGCTTGAGACATGCAGCTAGGAAAGTTCATTAGTCCCAGATCTAGAAATAAGCCATTAGAGGGTATTGAATTATATATAACTTTGTAAGGTGTTGGATGTATGATATTCTATGAATGAATTTATGCTGAGAACTCAACCTGCAACTACAACTTGGAGCAAGGTCACACAAACCCACTTGGGACAGCCAGCTAATAAGATTTCTGTCCTTCAACATTATCATCACAGGATTCCTGGCAGGTGATACTTAAGAATATTAATAGCTGTCAGGACAAGTAATTGCATGACCACCCAGCCCATGAGGATTACAGCCTAACAATGTGAGTGAGCTGAATGAGCATTAGTGCAGGTGCAATCGTTCATCTAGCCTGCGTTCATAATCTCATCTCAATGGCTCAGCTGGTTAAATATAAGAACATAAGAAATAGGACCAGGAGTAGGCCATTCAGCCCCTTGAGCCTGCTCCGTCATTCAATAAGATCATGGCTGATCTGACCATGGAATCAACTCCATTTCCCAAGCCCATAACCCTTTATTCCCATATCGCTCAAAAATCTGTCTATCTCCACTTAAATATATTCAATGACCCAGCCTCCACAGCTCTCTGGGGCAGAGAATTCTACAGATTTACTACCTCCTCGTCCTCATCTCAGTTTTGAATGGGCGTCCCCTTATTCTGAAATTATGCCCCTAGTTCTAGATTCCCCTATGAATGGAAATATCCTCTCTGCATCTACCTTGTCGAGCCTCCTCATGAACTTATATGTTTCGATAAGATCACCTCTCATTCTTCTGAACTATAATGAGTATAGGCCCATCCCTCCTCAACCTTTCTTCATAAGTCAACCCCCATCTCTGGAATAACCCTAGTGAACCTTCTCTGAACTGCTTCCAATGCAAGTATATCCTTTCTTAAATAAGGAGAACAAAACTGTACGCAGTACTCTAGGTGTGGCCTTAGCAATATCCTGTACAGTTGTAGCAGGACTTACCTGCTTTTATACTCCATCCCCCTTACAATAAAGGCTAACATTCCATTGGCCTTCCTGATTACTTGCTGTACCTGCATACTAACATTTTGTGCTTCATGCACAAGGACCGACAGTTCCCTCTGTACTGCAGCATTTTGTACTTTCCATTTAAATAATAATTTGCTTTTTATTTTTTCTGCTAAGGTGGATAACCTCATACTTTCCCTCATTATACTCCATCTGCCAAATTTTTGTCCACTCATTTAGCCTGTCTATATTCCTTTGCAGATTTTTTGTGTCCTCCTCACAACTTGTTTTCCTACCCATCTTTGTATCATCAGCCAATTTGGTTACATTACACTCGGTCCCTTCATCCAAATCATTAATATAGATTGTAAATAGTTGAAGCCACAGCACCGATCCCTGTGGCACTCTACTGGTTACTGTTTGCCAACCGGAAAATTACCCATTTATCCTGACTCTCTGTTTTCTGTTAGTTAGCCAATCCTCTATCCATGCTAATTTATTACCACCAATCCTGTGAACTTTTATCTTGTGCAGTAACCTTTTATGTGGCACCTTATCAAATGCCTTCTGAAAATCCAAATACATCACATCCACTGGTTCCCTCTTATCCACCCTGCCCGTTACATCCTCAAAGAACTCCAGCAAATTTGTCAAACACGATTTTCCTTTAATAAAACCATGCTGACTCTGCTTGACTGAATTATGCTTTTCCAAATGACCTGCTTCTGCTTCCTTAATAATGGACTCCAGCATTTTCCCAACAACAGATGTTAGGCTAACTGTTCTATAGTTTCCTGCTTTCTGTCTGCCTCCTTATTTAAATAAGGGCGTTACATTTGCAGTTTTCCAATCCGCTGAAACCTCCCCAGAATCCAGGGAATTTTGGTAGATTACAACCAATGCATCCACTAACTCTGCAGCCACTTCTTTTAAGATCCTCGGATGTAAGCGTCAGGTCCAGGGGACTTGTCCACCTTTAGTCCCATTATTTTACCGAGTACTACTTCATCAGTGATAGTGATAGTTTTAAGTTCCTCCCTCCCTATAGCCCCTTGATTATCCATTATTGGGATGTTTTCAGTGTCTTTTGCCATGAAGACCGATACAAAATATTTGTTCAAAGTCTCTGCCATTTCCCTGTTCCTCATTACTAATTCCCCAGTCTCTATGGGACCAACATTCACCTTAGCCACTCTTTTCCTTTTTATATACCTGTAGAAACTCTTACTGTCTGTTTTTATATTTCATGCTAGTTTACTTTCAAAATCTATCTTCCCTCTTTTTATCTTTTTTTGTCGTTCTTTGCTGGTTTTTAAAAGTTTCCCAATTCTCTGGCCTCCCACTCATCTTGGCCATTTTGTATGCCATTGTTTTCAATTTGATACCATCCTTTATTTCCTGAGTGAGCCACAGATGGTTATCACTTCTCTTAAAGTCTTCCATTCTCATTGGGATATAGTTTTCTTGCAAGTTATGCAATATTTCTATAAATGTCTGCCACTGCTCATCAACCGTCTTACACTTTAATCTATTTTCCCGGTCCACTTCAGCCAACTTGTAGTCTCCTTTATTTAAGCTTAGGACACTGGTTTGAGATCCAATTTTCTCACCCTCCAACTGAATCTGAAGTCAGAGAAACCCAAGGCAAAAATCAAAAAGGGCCACTGAATGTAAAGGGGCTGCAGGAGGGGTCAAAACTAAAAATCATGGTTTAAAAACTAGTATTAAAACACTCTACCTAAACGCACGTAGCATTGGAAATAAAGTAAATGAGTTGACGGCACAAATCATTACAAATGGGTATGATTTGGTGGTCATTACAGAAACGTGGTTGCAGGGTGGCCAAGACTGGGAATTAAACATACAGGGGTATCTGACGATTCGAAAAGATAGACAAGAAGGGAAAGGAGCTGGGGTAGCTCTGTGAATAAAGGATGATATCAGGGCAGTTGTGAGAGACGATATTGGCTCTAATGAACAAAATGTTGAATCATTGTGGATGGAGATTAGAGATAGTAAGGGGAAAAAGTCACTGGTGGGCATAGTTTATAGGCCCCCAAATAATAAATTCACGGTGGGGCGGGCAATAATCAAGGGAATAATGGAAGCATGTGAAAAAGGAACGGCAGTAATCATGGGGGATTTTAACCTACATATCGATTGGTCAAATCAAATCACACGGGGTAGCCTGGAGGAGGAATTCATAGAATGTATACGGGATTGTTTCTTAGAACAGTATGTTACAGAACTTACAAGGGAGCAAGCTAGCTTAGATCTGGTCCTGTGTAATGAGACAGGAATAATAAACGATCTCCTAGTAAAAGATCCTCTCGGAATGAGTGATCACAGTATGGATTTGTAATACAGATTGAGGGTGAGGAAGTAGTGTCTCAAATGAGCGTACTATGCTTAAACAAAGGGGATTACAGTGGGATGAGAGCAGAGTTGGCTAAAGTAGACTGGAAACACAGACTAAACGGTGGCACAATTGAGGAACAGTGCAGGACTTTTCAGGAGCTCTTTCATCGTGCTCAACAAAAATATATTCCAATGAAAAAGAAGGGCGGTAAGAGAAGGGATAACCAGTCGTGGATAACCAAGGAAATTAAGGAGAGTATCAAATTAAAAACCAATGCGTATAAGGTGGCCAAGGTTAGTGGGAAAATAGAAGATTGGGAAAATTTTAAGCGACAGCAAAGAATGACTAAGAAAGCAATAAAGAAAGGAAAGATAGATTACGAAGGTAAACTTGCGCAAAACATAAAAACGGATAGTAAAAGCTTTTAAAGATATATAAAACGGAAAAGAGTGACTAAAGTAAATGTTGGTCCCTTCGAAGATGAGAAGGGGGATTTAATAATGGGAAATGTGGAAATGGCTGAGACCTCAAACAAATATTTTGCTTCGGTCTTCACAGTGGAAGACACAGAAACCATGCCACAAATTTCTGGTCACAGGAATGTGGGAAGGGAGGACCTTGAGACAATCACTATCACTAGGGGGGTAGTGCTGGACAGGCTAATGGGACTCAAGGTAGACAAGTCTCCTGGTCCTGATGAAATGCATCCCAGGGTATTAAAAGAGATGGCGGAAGTTATAGCAGATGCATTCGTTATAATCTACCAAAATTCTCTGGACTCTGGGGAGGTACCAGCAGATTGGAAAGCAGCTAATGTAACGCCTCTGTTTAAAAAGGGGGCAGACAAAAGGCAGGTAACTATAGGCCGGTTAGTTTAACATCTGTAGTGGGGAAAATGCTTGAAACTATCATTAAGGAAGAAATAGCGGGACATCTAGATAGGAATAGTGCAATCAAAGAGACGCAGCATAGATTCATGAAGGGGAAATCATGTTTAACTAATTTACTGGAATTCTTTGAGGATACAACGAGCATGGTGGATAGAGGTGTACCAATGGATGTGGTGTATTTAGATTTTCAAAAGGCATTCGATAAGGTGCCACACAAAAGGTTACTGTCGAAGATAAAGGTACGTGGGGTCAGTGGAAATATATTAGCATGGATAGAGAATTGGCTGGCTGACAGAAAGCAGAGAGTCGGGATAAATGGGTCCTTTTCGGGTTGGAAATCGATGGTTAGTGGTGTGCCACAGGGATCGGTGCTGGGACCACAACTGTTTACAATACACATAGATGACCTGGAAGAGGGGACAGAGTGTAGTGCAACAAAATTTGCAGCTGACACTGAGATTAGTGGGAAAGCGGGTTGTATAGTGGACACAGAGAGGCTGCAAAGAGATTTGGATAGGTTAAGCGAATGGGCTAAGGTTTGGCAGATGGAATACAATGTTGGAAATTGTGAGGTCATCCACCTTGGGAAAAAAAACAGAAAAAGGGAATATTATTTGAATGGGGAGAAATTACAACATGCTGTGGTGCAGAGGGACCTGGGGGTCCTTGTGCATGAATCCCAAAAAGTTAGTTTGCAGGTGCAGCAGGTAATCAGGAAGGCGAATGGAATGTTAGCCTTCATTGCGAGAGGGATGGAATACAAAAGCAGGGAGGTCCTTCTGCAACTGTAAAGGGTATTGGTGAGGCTGCACCTGGAGTACTGCATGCAGTTTTGGTCACCTTACTTAAGGAAGGATATACTAGCTTTGGAGGGGGTACAGAGACGATTCACTAGGCTGATTCCGGAGATGAGGGGGTTACCTTATGATGATAGATTGAGTAGACTGGGTCTTTACTCGTTGGAGTTCAGAAGGATGAGGGGTGATCTTATAGAAACATTTAAAATAAAGAAAGGGATAGATAGACGAGATAGAGGCAGAGAGGTTGTTTCCATTGGTAGGGGAGACTAGAACTAGGGGACACAGCCTCAAAGTACAGGGGAGCCAATTTAAAACTGAGTTGAGAAGGAATTTCTTCTCCCAGAGGGTTGTGAATCTGTGGAATTCTCTGCCCAAGGAACCAGTTGAGGCTAGCTCATTGAATGTATTCAAGTCACAGATAGATAGATTTTTAACCAATAAGAGAATTAAGGGTTATGGGGAGCGGGCGGGCAAGTGGAGCTGAGTCCACGGCCAGATCAGCCATGATCTTGTTGAATGGCGAAGCAGGCTCCAGGGGCTGGATGGCCTACTCCTGTTCCTAATTCTTATGTTCTTCTGTTCTTATGTAACCATGCTATGATTACTCTTTCCTAGAGGATCATTTACTAGGAGATTGTTTATTAATCCTGTCTCCTTACACTGAAGGATCTAAGATAACCTGCTCCCTGGTTGGTTACGCAATGTACTGTTCAAGGAAACTATCCCAGATACACTCTACGAACTCTTCCTCAAGGCTACCTTGGCCTATTTGATTTGTCCAATCAATATGGATTTAAACTCGCCCATGATTATTGCTGTTCCGTTTTTACAAGCCTCCATTATTTTTTGATTTATACTCCGTCCAACAGTGTAGCTAATGTTAGGAGGCATATAAACTATGCCCACAGTGACTTTTTCCCCTTATTATTCCTTATTTCCACCCAAACTGATTCTACATCTTGATCCTCTGAGCCAATATCATTTCTCACTACCGCACAGATCTCATCCTTTATTAACAGAGCTACCCCACCACCTTTTCCTTTCTGTCTATCCTGCCGAATTGTCAAATACCACTGAATATTTAGTTCCCAGCCTTGGTCATCTTGCAACCATGTTTCTGTAATGGCTATCAGATCATATCCATTTGTATCTATTTGTGCCATGAACTCAGCTATTTTGTTACGAATGCTATGTGCATTCAGGTAAGATAAAGTGTAGCTGAGCCACAAAAACCATGAAGGTATCAGGCTTCTGCCATGAAATAGATGATCTCAGCAGGACAATTCGCCTCTGTGCCTTTGAGTTTGGGGTGGTGGGGGTAATCAGATTCCTGCTCCTGATTGTGGTTCCAGTGACCTGCGCAGGAAAGTGCGTGTGTGTGGGTGGTGGACAATGACACAATCCAGCTCAGTTGTGCTGAGTAATCTGTTGATATTCACACATAATCATAATATTATAGAATCATAGAAATTTACAGCACAGAAGGAGGCCATTCGGCCCAATGTGTCCATGCCAGCCAACAAAGAGCTATCCAGCCTAATCCCACTTTCCAGCTCTTGGTTCGTAGCCTTGTCGGTTACAGCACTTTAAGCGCATATCCAAGTACTTCTTAAATGCAATGAGTGTGTCTGCCTCTACCACCCTTTCAGGCACTGAGTTTCAGATCCCCACTACCCTCTGGGTGAAAAATGTTCGGCTACCAATTACTTGAAATCTATGCCCCCTGTTTGTTGACCCCTCTGCTAAGGGAAATATGTCCTTTCTATCCATTCTTTCTAGGCCCCTCATAATTTTATATACCTCAATTAAATATCTTTTCATCCTCCTCTGTTTCCAAAGAAAACAACCCCAGCCTATCCAATCTTTCCTCATAGCTAAAATTCTCCAGTCCAGGCAACATCGTGGTAAATCTCCTCTGTACCCTCTCTAAAGAAAGATGCCTGATGTCTATGGAATTGTAACTCAACAAGCAATCAAATCCTTCAGGAGAGAAGGAGGTGAGGGAAGAAAAAGGAGGAAGGGAAAAGTACTCATATGATTTTAATAAAGTAAAGCATGTTAATTGATCTCCCAAGCATTATAAGGCTTAATGATGTAACGTGTGTTAATTTAGCTCTGAGGTTTATGAAAGTAATGAATGTTTATTCTGATCTGTCACACTCTGAGGCTCAGTAACTCCAATAAGCAAGTTCTCCTGATTATGTTGTCAGCACTCACTGTTTAAAATAAATATTGTAAAAAATCGTCAGAAAAATCCCAAATGATATTAAAGATAATCTTAATGCTTAGAAATTATTTGGTTTTGCGAAATGATACCGCAGACTTTTCAGGTGTTATATCAGGGTGCAATGATACTGCCATTTTCACATCTGCACAAAGCATTTTCTAGTGCAGAGCAACATAGAAGTGGCCGTACAACTAACGAGATGACTGGACCCAGAGTGGAAAGATGTCTAAGGAGGTCTTTTCACACAATATAAGTCTTGCTGTGTCCATATCAGAGATCAAGGAATCTAATTGCCATTCGCTGAAGCAATGTCGCGACTGGCATCACACACAACGGGGGCCAACCTAACCCGCCCGCCGGAAAGCTCACAGGATCAGGTGCAACATCGGTTTTACACCCCGTCCAAGATCATTCTCCATCAAAGTCAACGGAGAGTAATATTGGACATGCCGTAAAATCGGCGCCCCACCCAATCCGGTGAGTTTCCTGCCCAGCGAGTTAGATTACAAACACCTCCATTTAATCTGTAAGCGTGTCCCTGAGCTTCCGGTCGCCTGTCACTTTAATTCCCTGCTCCACTCCCACATTTCCAAGGTGAATGAGTTCCTTTCATAGTTTCTACATCAATACCCGCTGCATCCTTTCCAGAATATGCTAATGCAGATTTTTTAAAATGTCTTCTTGATATTTAATTTTTCATTAAATTGAGTAGCTCAAAAGTCAAAGCCTCAGTCACAAGAAGAGGGTTCCGTGACTGCCTCATAATCCTGCCATTTCCCAGCGATTTATGGGACATCATGTGTACATTCAGAAGGCGGACTTCCCAAGACATTGCTGATTATATTATTATGTTTCCAGGAAATTAGGTTAGTGAATTTCATGCTGATTCTTATTTAAAGAAGCAAACAAATTGACACAAGATCACACATTAGCACTGGGAGCATTTTATCCTGAGAGCGAGGAGATCCCCGCAATCAGATTAACTGGTTTTGGGAACGTATATTAGTTAAATGGAATAATGTTTTAAATTGCAGGCTTCTCTTGAATTACTCTTTTAATGCACAATGGGTAGTTATACAATTCACATTGTGATAACAACAACAACTTGTATTTATATAGCACCTTTAACATAGTAAAACTTCCCAAGGCGCTTCACAGGAGTATTTGAGATAAAAATTTGACACTGAGCTGCATAAGGAGAAATTAGGGCAGGTAATCAAAAGCTTGCTCAAAGAGGTAGGTTTTAAGGAGCGTCTTGAAGAAGGAAAGAGAGGTAGAGAGGCGGAGAGGTTTAGGCAGCGAGTTCCAGAGCTTGGGGTTTAGGCAACAGAAGGAACAGCCACCAATGGTTGAGCAATTATAATCAGAAATGCTCAAGTCGGCAAAATTAGAGGAATTAGAAGCAAATACACGCCCCTTAACAGGTCGTTGACCTGGGACATTAGCTGTGTTTCTGACTCATCAGATGTCGCTTGGTTTGCAGAGGGTTTCCACCATTTTCTGTTTTTATTTTAGCATAGATAATATGCAAATAGCATAGATACATTTATGGGGAAGCTAGATAAGTACACGAGGGAGCAAGGAATAAAAGGTTTTGCTGATAGGAAGAGAAGAAGTAGGGTGGGAGGAAGCTCATGTGGAACTTAAACACTGGCAAAGAGCAGTTGAGTGGAATGGCCTGGTTTTGTGCTGCAAATTCCATGTAATTTTGATGTAACATGATCCAGATTTACTGTATACATGGGTAAGGAATGTATCCATTGTAACCTTGCTTGTCTTCCTCTATTTTATTGGTACAATCATTGTTTCTCTGAATCTTCCTCCCTCCTCCTTGTAAGTTCCAGGTCAGCTCGTCCTCCTCCCTGTATCCTTGCTCTGTTGAAATTAATTTTTTTTTGGACTGTCTTGCACTGTTCATTCCTTTCCAGAGCCAGAAAACTGGAACTCCTTGTGTCCCTCAGTTTTCCTTTCTTTCTATAAGCTACAACAACAGCAGTTTAATTTAAAGGGGAAAAGTTAAATAGTTAGGAATCTTTCAGGTTTAGGCAGAGAAAAACAAGGTAACTCTCCAGTAGGAGGCAATTAGCAGCTAGTTAAAACCAGTTCTGTAACCGACTGGCCAGTAGTGAGTCATCTGACTGAGATACAGTTTAAAAAGAGGCAGCTCATGCAGAGCACGGAGTGCAACAGCATAGAGTGGCATTTGTGAGTTTGGTAAGTGGGTGAGTTCAGGCAAGTGGGAGTGATTTGTGCTGTTCTGTCTTGTTTTTCCTACCAGTGCTGACACTAGAGCAGCTGATAAGGAGTGCGAGAGTAGGAGACGGAGGCCCAGAGACCAGCCCAACCAGTTGCAGACAAAGATAGAGGGGTGCGAAATCGAGAGATGACGTCACAGCCAAGCTGGTAAGTGGTTGGCTGTTCGACCGGTAAGTATAACTCTCTTTTAGACTGACTTTTAGATTGGTTTAATTGGCAGCGAACTACTAAGTAGCTGTTTGGTGTTTAAGTAAATTTTAGTAAGTAAATTAATTTAAGGGTTAAGTCATGGCAGGAGAGCTCGGACTTGTGTCATGCTCCTCCTGTGCTATGTGGGAAGTCAGGGATGCTTCCAGTGTCCCTGACTACTATGAGTGTGGGAAGTGTGTCTAGCTGCAGCTCCTGACAGACCGCATGACGGCACTGGAGCTGCGGATGGACTCACTCTGGATCATGCGTGATGCTGAGAATGTTGTGGCTAGCACATTTAGTGAGTTGGTCACACCGCAGGTCAGGATTAGGACAGATAGTGAATGGGTGACTAAGAGACAAGGCAAGAGCAGGAAGGTAGTGCAGGAGTCCCCTGCGGTCACCTCCCTCCAAAACAGATATACTGTTTTGGATACTGTTGGGGGAGATGACTTACCAGGGGAAGGCACCAGCAGCCAGGTTCATGGCACCGTGGGTGGCTCTGCTACACAGAACGGTGGGAAAAAGAGTGGGAGAGCTATAGTGATAGGGGACTCTATTGTAAGGGGAATAGATAGGAGTTTCTGCGGCCGCAACCAAGACTCCAGGATGGTATGTTGCCTCCCTGGTGCAAGGGTCAAGGATGTCTCGGAGCAGCTGCAGAGCGTTCTGGAGAGAGAGGGTGAATAGTCAGTTGTCGTGGTACATGTAGGTACCAAAGATATAGGTAAGAAGTGGGAAGAGGTCCTACAAGCTGAATTTAGGGAGCTAGGAGTTAAATTAAAAAGTAGGACCTCAAAGATAGTAATCTCTGGAATGCTACCAGTGCCACGTGCTAATCAGAGTAGAGGGAGCAGGATAGTTAGAATAAATACGTGGCTTGAGCAGTGGTGCAAGAGGGAGGGATTC
The DNA here is from genome assembly GCF_044704955.1 of Pristiophorus japonicus. Taxonomy (NCBI): domain Eukaryota; kingdom Metazoa; phylum Chordata; class Chondrichthyes; family Pristiophoridae; genus Pristiophorus; species Pristiophorus japonicus. The sequence continues at coordinate 45,912,700 of NC_091979.1, forward strand.
AAATTCCTGGGACATTGGAACCAGTTCTGGGGGAAGTGGGACCTGTACAAAAGGGACAGTCTGCACTTGGGCAGGACTGGAACTGATGTCCTATGGGTAACATTTGATAATGCAGTTCGGGAGTATTTAAACTAATATGGCAGGGGAATGGGAACCTATGCAGCGAGAGAGGGCGAAGTAATATAGGGTCAGAAACAGAAGGTAAAAAGGTAACAAGCAATAGTGGAAGGCCGAGTAAACAAAGGCAAGAAACACAAAGGGCCAAACTACATCATAATTCTAAAAGGACAAAGGGTGTTAAAAAGGGTGTTGAAGGCTTTGTGTCTTAATGCAAGGAGAATCCACAATAAGGTGGATCAATTCACTGTGCAAATAGATGTTAACAGATATGATGTGATTGGGATTGCGGAGACGTGGCTCCAGGATGATCAGGGCTGGGAACTCAACATCCAGGGGTATTCAACATTCAGGAAGGATAGAATAAAAGAAAAAGGAGGTGGGGTAGCATTGCTGGTTAAAGTGGAGATTAATGCAATAGTTAGGAAGGACATTAGCTTGGATGATGTGGAATCTATATGGGTAGAGCTGCAGAACACCAAAGGGCAAAAAACGTTAGTGGGAGTTGTGAACAGACCTCCAAACAGTAGTAGTGATGTTGGGGAAGGCATCAAACAGGAAATTAGGGGTGCATGCAATAAAGGTGCAGCAGTTATCATGGGTGACTTTAATATGCATATAGATTGGGCTAACCAAACTGGAAGCAATACGGTGGAGGAGGAGGATTTCCTGGAGTGCATAAGGGATGGTTTTCTTGACCAATATGTCGAGGAACCAACTAGGGGTGAGGCCATCTTTGACTGGGTGTTGTGTAATGAGAGAGGATTAATTAGCAATCTCGTTGTGCGAGGCCCCTTGGGGAAGAGTGACCATAATATGGTGGAATTCTACATTAGGATGGAGAATATTCAGAGACCATGGTCCAGAACTTAAAGAAGGGTAACTTTAAAGGTATGAGGCGTGAATTGGCTAGGATAGATTGGCGAATGATACTTAAGGGGTTGACTGTGGATGGGCAATGGCAGACATTTAGAGACCGCATGGATGAACTACAACAATTGTACATCCCTTTCTGGCGTAAAAATAAAAAAGGGAAGGTGGCTCAATCGTAGCTATCAAGGAAATCAGGGATAGTATTAAAGCCAAGGAAGTGGCATACAAATTGGCCAGACATAGCCGTGAACCCGGGGACTGGGAGAAATTTAGAACTCAGCAGAGGAGGACAAAGGGTTTGATTAGGGCAGGGAAAATAGAGTACGAGAGGAAGCTTGCAGGGAACATTAAGACGGACTGCAAAAGTTTCTATAGATATGTAAAGAGAAAAAGGTTAGTAAAGACAAACGTAGGTCCCCTGCAGTCAGAATCAGGGGAAGTCATAACGGGGAACAAAGAAATGGCAGACCAATTGAACAAGTACTTTGATTCGGTATTCACTAAGGAGGACACAAACAACCTTCCGGATATAAAAGGGGTCAGAGGGTCTAGTAAGAAGGAGGAATTGAGGGAAATCCTTATTAGTTGGGAAATTGTGTTGGGGAAATTGATGGGATTGAAGGCCGATAAATCCCCAGGGCCTGATGGACTGCATCCCAGAGTACTTAAGGGGTTGGCCTTGGAAATAGCGGATGCAATGACAGTCATTTTTCAACATTCCATAGACTCTGGATCAGTTCCTATGGAGTGGAGGGTAGCCAATGTAACCCCACTTTTTAAAAAAGGAGGGAGAGAGAAAACAGGGAATTATAGACCGGTCAGCCTGACATCGGTAGTGGGTAAAATGATGGAATCAATTATTAAGGATGTCATAGCAGCGCATTTGGAAAGAGGTGACATGATAGGTCCAAGTCAGCATGGATTTGTGAAAGGGAAATCATGCTTGACAAATCTTCTGGAATTTTTTGAGGATGTTTCCAGTGGAGTGGACAAGGGAGAACCAGTTGATGTGGTGTATTTGGACTTTCAGAAGGCTTTCGACAAGATCCCACACAAGAGATTAATGTGCAAAGTTAAAGCACATGGGATTGGGGTAGTGTGCTGACATGGATTGAGAACTGGTTGTCAGACAGGAAGCAAAGAGTAGGAGTAAATGGGTACTTTTCAGAATGGCAGGCAGTGACTAGTGGGGTACCGCAAGGTTCTGTGCTGGGGCCCCAGCAGATTACATTGTATATTAATGATTTAGACGAGGGGATTAAATGTAGTATCTCCAAATTTGCGGATGACACTAAGTTGGGTGGTAGTGTGAGCTGCGAGGAGGATGCTATGAGACTGCAGAGTGACTTGGATAGGTTCGGAGAGTGGGCAAATGCATGGCAGATGAAGTATAATGTGGATAAATGTGAGGTTATCCACTTTGGTGGTAAAAACAGAGAGACAGACTATTATCTGAATGGTGACAGATTAGGAAAAGTGGAGGTGCAACGAGACCTGGGTGTCATGGTACATCAGTCATTGAAGGTTGGCATGCAGGTACAGCAGGCGGTTAAGAAAGCAAATGGCATGTTCGCCTTCATTGCGAGGGGATTTGAGTACAGGGGCAGGGAGGTGTTACTACTGTTGTACAGGGCCTTGGTGAGGCCACACCTGAAGTATTGTGTACAGTTTTGGTCTCCTAACTTGAGGAAGGACATTCTTCCTATTGAGGGAGTGCAGCAAAGGTTCACCAGACTGATTCCCGGGATGGCGGGACTGACATATCAAGAAAGATTGTATCAACTGGGCTTGTATTCACTGGAGTTCAGAAGAATGAGAGGGGATCTCATAGAAATGTTTAAAATTCTGATGGGTTTAGACAGGTTAGATGCAGGAAGAATGTTCCCAATGTTGGGGAAGTCCAGAACCAGGGGTCACAGTCTAAGGATAAGGGGTAAGCTATTTAGGACTGAGATAAGGAGAAACTTCTTCACCCAGAGAGTGGTGAACCTGTGGAATTCTCTGCCACAGAAATTTGCTGAAGCCAATTCACTAAATATATTCAAAAAGGAGTTAGATGTAGTCCTTACTACTAGGGGGATCAAGGGGTGTGGCGAGAAAGCAGGAATGGGGTACTGATGTTGCATGTTCAGCCATGAACTCATTGAATGGCGGTGCAGGCTCGAAGGGCTGAATGGCCTACTCCTGCACCTATTTTCTATGTTTCTAACAGCAACAAAACTTGCATTTATATAGCACCTTTAACAGAGGGAGTGCTGCACTGTAAGATGAGATGTTAAACCAAGGCCCCGTCTGCTCTCTCAGGTGGATGTAAAAGTTCCCATGGCACTATTTCGAAGAAGAGTAGGGGAGTTATCCCCGTTGTCCTGGCCAATATTTATCCTTCAATCAACATCGCAAAAACAGTTTCTCTGATCGTTATCACATTGCTGTTTGTGGGAGTTTGCTGTGCGCAAATTGGCTGCCACATTTCCAACTTTACAACAGTGACTGCACTCCAAAAGTACCTCATTGGCTGTAACGCACTTTGAGACATGCCGTGGACATGAAAGGCGTTATACAAATGTAAGTCTTTCTTTATCTGAAGACTACACTTGGTCATGCCTTTCCTTTGGCAATGATACAGAAGATCAACTGGTAAATATCCGCTGGGCAGGCCACGTAGTCCGCATGCCCGACACAAGACTCCCAAAGCAAGAGCTCTACTCAGAACTCATCCATGGCAAACGAGTCAAAGGCGGGCAGAGGAAATGTTACAAGAACACCCTCAAAGCCTCCCTGATAGAGTGCGACATCCCCACCGACACCTGGGAGTCCCTGGCCATAGACCGCCCTAAGTGGAGGAAGTGCATTCGGGAGGGCGCTCAGCTCATCGAGTATCGTCGCCGACAGCATGCAGAAATAAAGCGCAGGCAGCGGTAGGTGCATGCGGCAAACCAGGCTCCCTGCCCACTCTTTCCCTCAATGACTATCTGTCCCACCTGTGACAGAGACTGTGGTTCTCATATTGGACTGTACATCCACCTAAGAACTCATGCTAAGCGTGGAAGCAAGTCTTCCTCAATTCCAAGGGACTGCCTATGATGATGATCCAGCTATATCTTATTAAAAGTCTTCCATATATGCACACTTCCTGTCTGCATCACTTGACTTCCTTATGTCATGTTTTTGCCACACTTTTTGTGCCAACTTCTTCTCATTATAAATTCATAATACATAGGGTACACATTTGTAATTGGTTTTGCCTGTTCAAAATTGTCACACTATAATTACATCCTCCCAGCACTGCTGTCTCTACAGCATGTTTTCTGTTCCATTGTCCAGGTCTGCTATCAGTGGTAGTGCTGTAGCACTATCTTGTGTAGCTGTTGAATCCAGAGCTTACCTGCTGGCCCACTTCCTCATGTTCTCCCTCTCTCACTGACCCATCAATCAGCCTCGCTTGACTAGGCTTTTTCCAAGAATCACCATTTTTTTTGTTGAAAGGTCAGCCCTGAATTTCCTGGGCCTTGGTAGAATTGATAAACATTAAACAAATTATATATATATATATATATATAGATATAAAAAAAGACTGTTCCCAGTGTTCATGCAAGTGTGGGCTACATGACATTTCATTGTATATTTTGAAACATTTGCTTTTCCATTTCATTTGGATTATTTTGTTGTGATAACGATCACCTCGATCCATCTTGTGTCTTGTGGTTTCTTGAAATTATGCTCAATCATGCATTGGGGCTAACCCTGCCTTGTTAGGCCCATGTGGCCCATGTGATATTTCACATTAAATTGTACATTATTTAATTTCACCACTAATTGCTTTTTTTTTTTCTGTTGTCATAAGAATTCCCCCCCCCCCCCAACAATCTGCCAATTTACCCCAGTTGAAATCAGGCCGAGTTGTACAGGCAAGGTGTTAGGCCAACTTTGGTGACCTCTCACATATACATTGGTCAGTTATATTTCTGTTTTCTGTTTTGCTGCCAATATTTGACGCTCTTTTAACTTCATATAATTGTTTCTTTGCCTCTCTGGGTCCTTTTCACATATGCACAGCATGTAACCTTTAACTCAGGCCTCCACAGGTATAAATCTATGTGTCCTTGGAATAAAATTCCTTTCACTGCAGAGTCAGTGAGTTCCTTATTAGCTCTAAGCTTTTTAGAATTTCTTTCATTTGTTATAACATGATAGTGTCTGGAGGTTAAGGATATAAATAACCAAGGATAACAAAAATAATCAATGAATTCAAGCATAATAAATCAATAGGACTTTTCCCATTATCACCCCCTTTTGCCTTGCACCTTAATCCCTTTTGTCAATTAATCACTCCTGTCCTTCACCCTGTCACAGACCTCCCTCTTTGTTCTTTCTTGCCCCCACCCCTTTCCTTGGCTCTGCACTTGTTTAAAAGCTGTCCATCTCTAACGTCTTCCAATTCTGATAAAAGTTCATTGACCTGAAACCTTATATCAGTTTCTCTCTCCACAGTTGCTGTCTGATCTGCTAAGTGTTTCAAGCATTTCTGTTTCCAAATATCCTGTTCTGATTATTTCAAATCCATCCCCACTTCAGTGAAGATTGAGTTTAGTAAGTAAGTAATGGAAAAAAATCAAGTAAAATATTAACAGTTCATTCCACTTCCATTGATTGGCCAAGTCTGAAATCTTGTCCCACTGTAGAATAAAGATCTCCTTTGTCAAATATTCAACAGGAAATCATTAAGGAACAAGGTTTAAAGGAGATTTCACTGAAAGAGATCATTAAAATTACTTCAGGACATTCCTACACCCCTCATGTTTTCAGACATTTCCAAACATAGATGCTGCAAGAAAGCAGCTTGGGATTTTGGAAATTAAATATTTACCATCAACTCACCGTGGGGTATGTAACTCAGGGGCTTGAAATAGAATTTAATGAAAATGACTTCAATATTCCTGACAGGTTTTGGTCCCATGGTGTTTCTTAGTCTGCAAAACATAATTAAATCCAATTGAACCGTTATCTGTCCAATTCGCAGACTGCACAGGCATCCGGGACGGTGCATGTCAATGATGAGTTGGTCTTATTTTCACAGAACATTCACAGTTTTTCTCACAGTCATTCAAATCTATCTTACTGTCTTTTGAGCTCCTTAATAATACAAAATATGACCCAGTTTAACAAACAGTTAACCTGCTAAAAAGCATTCCATGACATTCTTCTTTTTAATTTTCAGCAATATTGATTACTATGTCAGCATTCCTTGTAAACTCAATCATTCACATTCCCATCTCTCATCCATACCTGTACTTCCTCTATATTCTGCTGTAAGATCCCAGAAGGACCCTGGTTCCGAATGATTTGAGGTTGACCTGTATTGGGGACAGTGATTTAACTTAATTCAGCACAAGCAAGACATTACAGTGTTCGAGCAACAGTTTACAGAGTATAATTGAGACTTATATTACCATTTATACTCTGGATAAAAGTCGCAACCGTGAGTAGGTTGCACCGTGTCTCTTGTGTCTCTCTCACTCTCTCTCCAACTCTGGGATGTCTCCTTGATTCATCCTGTAATCTTCTACTCCTGAAATCTTCTACCATTTGTGGATGTTAAGACCCCCTTCATATACCCTTACTCTCACTCGAAACCTATGGAGTCCTCCTGAACCAACCACTGGCTAACACCCAAACCCAAAATCCAATCATAAAGATGCCACATTCATAGCACCTTGGCTTATGCAGGTTTTTGGTCTGATGACACTTTTACATTACCTGTTTATGACCATCAAGGCTCATAACTGGGGTCGTAATGGCAATACAAAAGGAATATGTCTCTATGGGTTAAGATACACCCCTACTGTTGGCTTTTGTTTTTATAATTCACTGTGGATGTTACAACATTGCAGCACAATGGTAACTACAGCTAACCTTGGTTCCCAGACCAACTGCTGTCTATTCGATTGGCAATCACTTTCTCACTCCAGGTTGGATGGTTACAGTTTGAAGCAGAAGAAAAAGGGTTACATTTTTTAAAATGTATTCACTCATGGAATGTGGGCACTGCTGGCAAGGCCAGCATTTATTACACATCCCTAATTGTCCTTGAGAAGGTGGTGGTCAGCCTCCTTCTTGAATCGTTGCAGCGCTTGTGGTGACGGTACTCCCACAGTGACTTTGTCATAGCGGTTTGCTAGGCCATTTCAGGGGGCAGTTAAGAGTCAACCACATTCCTGTGGGTTTGGAGTCACATATAGACCAGACCGGGTAAGGACAGCAGATTTCCTTCCCTAAAGGACATTAGTGAACCAGTTGGGTATTTACGACAATCCTCTTCTCTTCTTAGGCAGTCCCTCGGAGCCGAGGATGACTTGCTTCCATACTAATATGAGTTCTCAGGTAATTGATGAGTCCAATGCGGGACCTACAGTCTCTGTCACAGGTGGGGAAGACGGTGGTTGAAGGAATGGGTATGTGGGGTGCTTGGTTTGCCGTGCACTCCTTCCGCTATTTGTGCTTGACTTCCACGAGCTCCCGGCAAAGAGACTCGAGATGTTCGGTACCTTCTCAGATGCTTCTCCTCCACTTTGAGTGGTCTTTTGACAGTAGACTCCCGAGGTATGGAAAATGGTTCATGTTGTCCAAAACCTCGACATGGATCTTAATAACTGGGGGGCAGTACTGTGCGGCGGGTGTAGGTTGGTAGAGATCCTTTATCTGACGGATGTTTAGTGTGAGGCCCATACTCTCGTATGCTTCAATGAAGGTGTTGACGATGGTTTGGAGTTCGATCTCCAAGTGTGCACAAACGCAAGCATAGTCTGCATACTGTAATTCAATGACAGAGAATGGGACGACCTTGGATCTGGACTTGAGCTGACGGAGGTTGAACAGTTTCCTGTTTGTTCTGTAGATTAGCTCCACTCCAGCAGGGAGCTTACTGAGGGTGAGATGGAGCATTGCAGCAAGGGAGATTGAGACGAGCATTGGTGCAATGACACGGCCTTGCTTGACCTCGGTCCACACGTGTATTGGGTCTGTGGTGGATCCGTTGATCAGGATCACGGCTTGCATGTCATCGTGAAGCAGGTGGGTGATCGTGGTAAACTTTTAAGGGCAGCTGAATTTGTGGTGGACACTCCATAATCCCTCCTGATTGACAGTGTCGAAGGCCTTTGTGAGGTCAAAAAAGGCCATGTACAGAGGCTAGTGCTGCTCCATGAATTTTTCTTGAATTTGACATGCGGTGAAGATCCTGTTCATTAGTGGGCGGAATCCACATTGCGACTCTGGGAGGAGCTCTTCAGCCATTGGAAGAAGACGATTGAGGAGGATTCTTGCGATGACTTTCCCTGTGGCAGGGAATTACCGCAATCGGACTTGTCACCTTTCTTAAAATGGTCATGATTACAACATCTCTGAGATCTCCTGGCATGCTCTCTTCCTTCCAAATAAGAGAAATGAGTTCATGGATTTGCGCCAGTCATGCTTCTCCGCCATGTTTTGGTGCTACGGCGGAGATTCCACCAACTCTTGAGGCCTTGTTGTTCTTCAGTTGTTGGATGGCCTTTTCAACCTCATGCTGGGCTGGAATTGTGCTGAGGTGGTGGCAGGTTGCATGCTGCGGAATGGAGTCAAAGACACTCATGTCGAAGACAGAGTCTTGGTTAAGGAGATCTTCAAAGTGCTCCTTCCAGCGGGCCGTGACTGCCTCTCTGTCCTTGATGAGTACCTCTCCGTTCTTGGCCCTCAGTGGGGTAGGCCTTTGAGTGCCTGGGCTGTAGAATCCACACACGTCATGGTTGTCGGCTAGTTGCTGGATCTCCTGCGCTTTGTCCCTACCATCTGTTCTTTAGGTCATGAGTTTTATATTAGATCTCGGCCTTCAGATGTCGATAGAGCTGCTTCCTTGATCCGAGTTGTGTTGCTGTTTCCAGCTCAAGAATGCGTTGTGCTTGCGGCTTTTCAGCTCCTGGATCTCCTGGTCATTCTCGTCGAACCAATCCTGATCTTTTCAAGTGGAGTGACCGAGCGTCTCTTCACAGGTGCTAATTACGGAGGCCTTGAGGGCAGACCAGGCGCCGTGGACACTCTGCATCTCCGGTTCACTGGAAGTCGTCAGGTTGGTTGTGAGGCGCTGGCTGAATAGGGCTTTCTTAGCAGGGTCTCTGAGTGCTCCAGCTTTGATTTTCCTGCGGCATTGTTTCTGTTGCCACCGCTGTTCTGGGGCTACATTGATGGAGATAACAGAACAGATTAGACGGTGGTCCGTCCAGCAGTCATCATCTTCTATCATGGAGCGGGTGATGCGGACTTCCTCGTAGCCTTTCACTCGGACGATGGCGTAGTCTAGCAGATGCCAGTGGTTGGAGCGAGGGTGTTGCCATGAGGCCTTGTATTTGTCTCTCTGATGGAACAAGGTGTTGATTATGACAAGATCATGTTCTAAGCATTTTGTCAGGAGGAGGGTATCGTTGGTGTTGGCTTCCCCTACCCCTTCCCTGTCGATCACATCTCCCCAGAGGTTTGTGTCCTTTCCAACTCTGGTGTTTATGACAATCCAATAGATTCATGGTCACCATTACTGAAACTAGCTTTTTAATTCCAGATTTATTTAATTAAGTAAATTTAAATTCCCCCGGTTGCTGTGGTGGGATTTGAACTCACATCTCTGGATTATTAGTCCAGTAACATAACCACTACATGTTATACTAGTTCAGGTTAAAATTACATTATAATGATTGTCAGATATTAATGTTTATAAGATAGTAAAGCACGTCTTCTAAAGCTAACTAACATGTAATTCATAACAATCTTACATTCCATGGGCCCGAAATTCAGTACTGCTGGAAAGCTGGTGTTCCCCCCACCTTTTTGTGGCCATTAGTGCCAACATTTTTTCATGGCTGGGCCACCCATATTCAGCTCCAAAAGTGAACAACTGGATTCCAGCGCTAATGAACCCTTCCAAAGTGGATTTTATCAGCGGTGTGGCTGTCTTACATAAGAACATAAGAACATAAGAATTAGGAACAGGAGTAGGCCATCTAGCCCCTCGAACCTGCTCCGCCATTCAATAAGATCATGGCTGATCTGGCCGTGGACTCAGCTCCACTTACCCGTCCGCTCCCTGTAACCCTTAATTCCCTTATTGGTTAAAAATCTATCTATCTGTGACTTGAATACATTCAATGAGCAAGCCTCAACTGTTTCCTTGGACAGAGAATTCCACATATTCACAATCCTCTGGGAGAAGAAATTCCTTCTCAACTCGGTTTTAAATTGGCTCCCCCGTATTTTGAGGCTGTGCCCCCTAGTTCTAGTCTCCCCTACCAGTGGAAACAACCTCTCTGCCTCTATCTCGTCTATCTATCCTTTCTTTATTTTAAATGTTTCTATAAGATCACCCCTCATCATTCTGAACTCCAACGAGTAAAGACCCAGTCTACTCAATCTATCATCATAAGGTAACCCCCTCATCTCCGGAATCAGCCTAGTGAATCGTCTCTGTACCCCCTCCAATGCCAGTATATCCTTCCTTAAGTAAGGTGATCAAAACTGCACGCAGTACTCCAGGTGCAGCCTTACCAATACCCTGTACAGTTGCAGAAGGACCTCCCTGCTTTTGTACTCCATCCCTCTCACAATGAAGGCCAACATTCCATTCGCCTTCCTGATTACCTGCTGCACCTGCAAACTAACTTTTTGGAATTCATGCACAAGGATCCCCAGGTCCCTCTGCACCTCAGCATGTTGTAATTTCTCCCCATTCAAATAATATTCCCTTTTACTGTTTTTTTTCCCAAGGCGGATGACCTCACACTTTCCGACATTGTATTCCATCTGCCAAACCTTAGCCCATTCGCTTAACCTATCCAAATCTCTTTGCAGCCTCTCTGTGTCCTCTACACAACCCGTTTTCCCATTAATCTTAGTGTCATCTGCAAATTTTGTTACACGACACTCTGTCCCCTCTTCCAGGTCATCTATGTATATTGTAAACAGTTGTGGTCCCAGCACCGATCCCTGTGGCACACTACTGACCACCGATTTCCAACCCGAAAAGGACCCATTTATCCCGACTCTCTGCTTTCTGTTCGCCAGCCAATTCTCTATCCATGCTAATACATTTCCTCTGACTCGGCGTACCTTTATCTTCTGCAGTAATCTTTTGTGTGGCACCTTATCGAATGCCTTTTGGAAATCTAAATACACCACATCCATCGGTACACCTCTATCCACCATGCTCATTATATCCTCAAAGAATTCCAGTAAATTAGTTCAACATGTTTTCCCCTTCATGAATCCATGCTGCATCTGCTTGATTGCACTATTCCTATCTAGATGTCCCGCTATTTCTTCCTTAATGATAGTTTCAAGCATTTTCCCCACTACAGATGTTAAACTAACCGGCCTATAGTTACCTGCCTTTTGTCTGCCCCCTTTTTTAAACAGAGGTCTTAAAATCATCAGACATTGCCGAAAACCGGGATTGAACCAAGGACCTTTAGATTTTTCAGTCTAACGCTCTCCCAACTGAGCTATTTCGGCCCGTCTTCATTTGAGCATTATCACCACTGAGAAATTCAGCATGCAGATAAGGATTTCTAACGAGCCAGCTGCTCCCTGGCCCTTTTGCAGCAAGGCCAGGGTTTGCAGCAAGGCCTTGAGGGGAGAAGGGGTTTTGGAAGGGTGGCTGGTGTAAGAGGTGCAAGGAGAGCCAACAGGTTCACTGATATGGAGCTGGAGACACTGATGGATGGTGTGGAGGACAGAAAAAGAATACTGTTTCCTATTGCAGGGGAGGTATCAGGCACCTCCATATATGTGAGGACGCACACTCCCAGGAGGGTGCTGGCCAGTCTGCACCCGGCACTTCCAGGGTGGCGATGGGTCAATGCCTCCTAGCTCTGGGACGACGGGGATCCTCCTCCTCCTGTGCCTCCTCCTCCTCCTCCTCCTCCTGCGCCTCCTCCTCCTCCTCAGGTGGTACTACTGGCTTGTCCCACAGTGGCTGTCCCCTCATGATGGCCAGGTTTGCAGCATGCAGCAGACCACGACGATTATGGAAACCCATTGAGGAGAGTACTGCAAGGTGCCACCAGAGTGGTCCAGGCACCGGAACCTCTGCTTAAGGATGCCTTTGCACTGCTCAATGATGCACCTGGTGGCACAATGAGCGTCATTGTATGCATGCTCTGGCGCTGTCCTGGGGTTCTGCAGCAGAGTGAGCAGCCAAGTGGACAGGGGATATCCCTTGTTCCCAACCAGCCAACCGCAATCCTGACTCGGGCCGGTGAAGATGGCGGGCATACTGGTCTGGCGCAGAATGAACGAATCATGGCTGCTGCCTCCCCTGCCCTCTGCCTGTCTGCATGGTGCTGACGGTGCCACCTTCCCCTGCGTGCCGCCCTGCTTCTGACCAGGTGTACCAGGTGTTGCCTCCCAACGCTCCTCCCATCCTCAGGGTGAACCCTGCCAAATAGGTCTCTGCAGCCCACAGGCCTCCCCTAAAGAGTCAGACCTGAAAGTTGTACAAAAGTACAGAGAGGTATGTGCAAACCTCTAAGCAGCACTCAGCAGGTTTAATGGAGCCAAAACAATTAATAAAACTATAGGAAAAGATAAATACTGCGGACCATGGAAAATGAAATAAAAACACTAATAATTAATAAAACTATATCAAAAGATAAATACCGCGGATGCTGGGAAATGAAATAAAAACACTAATAATTAATAAAACTATATGAAAAGATAAATATTGCGGACCATGGAAAATGAAATAAAAACACTAATAATTAATAAAACTATATCGAAAGATAAATACTGCGGATGCTGTAAAATGAAATAAAAACACTAATAATTAATAAAACTATATCAAAGGATAAATACTGTGGATGCTGGAAAATAAAATAAAAACACTAATAAGTCATAAAAAACCTCATGGGGGCATTGCCGGGAATAGTCCTACCTATTCCTCAGTGAATTTCGCTGCCCTGGTGGCTTTTCAGCTGAATATGGCTCGGGGAGGGAAAAGTACCCGATCGTGGCGGCCGATTGATTTTTGTGATCGACCGCCCAAACTCCGTGGCAGCCATTCCTTCAGGGTCGGTGAATTTCAGGCCCATGACTCTTATCTCAGTCTCTAGAATTCCATTAATTCTCTCCGCTTTTCTCACAGGCTGACTGTCGCTTTACTAACAAGGCTTGTGTGAAGTCTGCATCAGTTAATTTCTTCCATTGTAAAATCTAACCGGGTCTACCCGAGGCATATTACAGTAGTTTAAAACCTGATTATTCAAGAATTGGTATACATTGACCAGCAGTTACATGATACAAACTTACACCTAAAACTAATAATGCTTATTTCATTTTGTTCATGTTAGCTAGTGGGAATCTGAAATGGAGATTTCTCATGATGCTTACACTGTTTTCTCTGCTTCTCCTTTCCCGCCCAATCATTCTTAGGGTACGGTTATGTTACTGGACTAGTAATCCAGAAGTCTGAACTAATTATCTGGAGTACATGAGTTCAAATGGCGGATGGGGAATTTAAATTCAGTTAATAAATAAAAATCTGGAATAATAAGCTAGTATCAGTAAGGGCGATCATGAAACTATCTGATTGTTGTAAAAACCTATCTGGTTCACTGTTGTCCTTTAGGGAAGGAAATCTGCCATCCTTACCCAGTCTGGCCTATATGTGACTCCAGACCCACACCAATGTGGTTGATTCTTAACTGCCCCTTGAAATAACAGCTCACCGCCAACTTCTGAAGGGCAATTAGGGATGGGCAATAAACGCTGGCCTTGCCAGCAATGCCCACATCCCATGAATGAATAAAAAAAACAAAATTCTTGTCTTCCCCCTTATAACCCCTTTCTTCTCTTTTGCCTTCTTTCTGATTGCTCCTCACTCACAGTCTCTGAGCTTGTGTTCACATGATTAACGTTGACTGGCAGTGAGGCATGCATGCACGTGTGGGTCAGGAATAAAAATTACTGGGAGACATTGAAATCATCTGTGTGTGGAGTCACAAAAAATATCAGGAGAGAAGGTCTAGATGATAGATCCTAGCTCTGGGAACAGAGCAGAAGTCAAAGAGAAAGGGGATGTCAGCGCAGCAGGAAGTTTTGGGGAGGTAGTGGAAGAGGACATGGGTAAGTTTATGCACAGATGCTATTCTAAATTTCCTATGTTTAAATGTTATTTTAAGGGGTTTATAATGGGATAGGTAGAGAACCAAAACCCCCCAAAATAAATGGCTGACTTTTTCTTCGGGCATGTGAGTAGTTCTTTTTTATGAATGGCAATGTTTTTTGGAATGGTGAAGTGTAAGGTGCCTAATACGAGTTTGGCCAAATGTTTTGATCCCACGACGAGCTTCTGACCACATATCTGCTCCATCAGTGAGAGCGCCTACTTCCGGAACATTGCATGCCTCCAAGTCCGGCAAATTCTCATCTTTGTTTTCAAATCCCTCCATGGCCTTGCCCCTCCCTATCACGCTAACCTCCTCCAGCCCTACACTCCTCCGAGATCTCTGCGCTCCTCCAAGTTTAATCGCTCCATCATTGGTGGCCGTGCCTTCAGCTGCCAAGGCCCTAAGCTCTAGAATTCACTCCCTAAACCTCTCCTACTCCCAACCTATCCCTCATCCTTTAAGGCACTCCTTAAAACCTACCTCTTTGACCAAGCTTTTGGTCATCTGCCCTAATAGCGCCTTATGTGGCTTGATGTCCAATTTTGTTTGATAACTCTCCTGTGAAGCGCCTTGAGACGTTTTACTCCATTAAAGGCGCTATGCAAATGCAATTTGTTGTTTTTAGTATGTTTTAGAATTTCAGCCAATTAGCTTGGTTTGCATCTTACAGACATTTGGACCGTTGAAACTAGGGATATGGATATGTAGCAATGCAAAATATTTAATTATATAGGTGTAAATATGGATTCATATTCAATGGTTAGACCAGAACACATCCGATCAACATAAGTATCATAGCATTAAGCCCACCCAGGTCAAGTATACAACCAGAGTGACTGACGATCGCTTTGTATTTGCTTGCAAAGTGTTACTCTGGTTAGCTTCTGTAACCAAATAAAATGCGGGATATGACTTTACGACTATTCGAATTGAATTTAAATTCTGGCTAGTAAGAATTTGGTGTGCACGGTAAGTGTCAGTCAAACCAGCATATGTAAATTAATCATTGACTCTGCTAATTCCTGATCATCAGGTATAAAATTCAGTGTGCAGGTTTGACAGCAGATTAGGTGCGATTTGGTAAACCTATTATAAATTCCCAACAATTTAATGTGAACCTAAGTTCAGAATTTATTTCAGACATAAACTGTAGTTTGAATTGCTAACTTATCTGTGGCCAATGGATCTGGATTGAGAAACCTAATCACATTTCCTACTTCAAGCAAGCTTTGCATTAAGGACCATAAATCATGCCAGCTTAAAAATCACTTATAACAAACATTCCAGCTGCTCAGCTTCACTCTGTCAATTGGTGAAACATTTGTTTGCAGTTGAGTTCAATCTGAGTCAACATAACCCATCAGTGATTCATTATTTAATCTGAGCTGGGTATGTTTTCTGAGCAGCCCAGTGTAGGCAATCCCACCAGAACTTGTCTCCGCAGCAGTTTCTCAAGCTGGAAGAGAGACTGAGCAAACTCTGAATGTGTTCCCATGATTTTTTCCATTAATTCCATTGCTGCTCCAGGATTAATTGACAGAATTCAATAAACAAAGCTGCGACAGGGACAAAGTGATCTGTATAGAGAGGTCTTAAAAGGAGTGAAGTTAAACAGAATGGTTGATTCGGGAATTTGGAAAGAGTGGGAATTTGGAGAAGAGGGGAAGATTAATTTAAAAATTACAAATAGGTAAGTGACATTTCACGGAGGTAGCGGACCTGCGTGGGAGCGGGGGCAGAGACGGTGACTTAAGAGCCAAGGCTCAACAGGCAACATTTGAAAGGGACGTCAGAGTTTAAAAGTAATGTTGGCACAAGGAAAGTAGCTGATTGGTGAATGTTTTTTTTCTCTGTTCAGTTAGTACTTAGTATTTAAATAAAGATTAGTTAAATCAGCTGATTGCTGAGTGGTTGCTGGTTGTGCCTTGCTAAGGTTTAGAGTTTATTTTTGCTTGATAGATCCGAGTGTAACTAGAGGGATAATAGGGTGGCTCAGTCCCGTGGATTGCACATCCTGTGTTATGTGGCAAATCCTGGATGCTTCGCTCAGCCGGGATGACCATATGTGCAGGAGGTGTCTTCAGCTGCACCTACTCGAGCTCCGCGGTTTGGAGCTTGAACGGCGGCTGAAGTCACTGCGGAGCATCTGCGAGACTCAGAGCTACGTGGATAGCACGTTTCTAGAGGTAGTCACCCTGCAGCTTAAGAGTGTGCTGGCAGAGAGGGAGTGGGTGACCCAGACAGAAGAAGAGGAGGACAAGACATGTAATGCAGAAGTCCCCTGAGCCCATCTCGCTCTTCAACTGGTATTCTGTTCTGAGTACTGGTGAGGGTGATGGTGGCTCCGGGGACTGCAGCCAGAGCCAAATCCACGGCACGACGGGTGGCTCAGCTGCACGGGGGGGGGGGCGGGGGGAGAGTGGGGAGGAAGAAGAATGGAAGAGCTTTAGTGGTAACGGATTCAATAGTCAGGGGAACAGACAGGTGTTTCTGCGGCCGCAGACATGACTCCAGCATGGTACGTTGCCTTCCTGGTGCCAGAGCCAAGGATGTCACCAAGCGGTTGCAGGGCATTCTGCGGGAGAGGGTGAACAGTCAGTGGTCGTGGTCTATATCGTGACCAATGACATAGGTAGAAAGTGGGATGAGGTCCTGCAGCCAGAGTTTAGGGATCTAGGAGAGAGATTAAAAAGCAAGGCCTCAAAAGTTGTAATCTCCGGATTACTCCCAGTGCCACGAGCTAGTGAGTACAGAAATAGGAGGATAGAGCAGATGAATGCGTGGCTGGAGAGCTGGTGCAGGAGGGAGGGCTTTAGATTCCAGAGGCATTGAACATAAGAACATAAAAACATAAGAAATAGGAGCAGCAGTGGGGCATACGGCCCCTCAAGGCTGCTCTGACATTTAATACGATCATGGCTGATCTGCTCATGGACTCAGGTCCACTTTCCTGTCCGCTCCACATAACCCCTTATGTTATGTATGCAACCCTAGGCAACCTGTATCATACTGTCACCAGAGGGCCTACCTGTTGGAATCCCAAGAGATCCCAGCATCCCTTGGGAGCGCTGTATATAAGCAGGCCTCCCATGCTGTACGAACACTCTGGAGTTTGAGTAAAGGAGCTAAGGTCACATTTACTCATTGTCTACAGTACTCAATTACATTACTTTATTATGAGCATAACAACTGGCGATGAGATAACTAACAATCACGTGAAAATGCAGAGAACTGTTGGTATCCTGGAGAAATTCTCAAAAGGGGATGATTGGGAGGCCTTCGTGGAGCGACTCGACCAATACTTCGTGGCCAACGAGCTGGAAGGGAATGAGAACGCTGCCAAACGAAGGGTGCTCCTCCTCACCATCTGCGGGGCAACAACCTATGGCCACATGAAGAATCTTCTTCTCAGGTGAAACCAACAACCCAATCATATGAAGAACTGTGTACGCTGGTCCAGGAGCACCTAAATCTGAAGGAAAGTGTTCTGATTGCAAGGTATCAATTCTGCACATGTCAACAGTCTGAAGGCCAGGAAGTGGCGAGCTACATCGCCGAACTAAGGCGCCTTGCAGAACATTGCGAATTTGATGGATTCCTTGAGCAAATGCTAAGAGACTTCTTTGTGCTATTGACTGTTGAAACACCGAATCTGAGCAAAGCCATAACGATAGCCCAGGCATTTATGTCCACCAGCGATAACACCAAACAAATTTCGAAGCATAAAGAGGTTTCGGCAAGTACTGTACACAAAGTAACATCGTTTTCAGGCAGGAATGCATATGGCAGAACGTACACGCCTGCAGCTGCACGACCTCAGATGACTCAGAGTCCGCCATCAAGTGTGAATGCGAGGCAATTGACACCTTGTTGGCGCTGCGGAGGTGATCATCGAGCCCATCAATGCCGCTTGAAACACTATGTGTGCAAAGTCTGTGGAACAATGGGACACCTCCAGCGAATGTGCAGACGAGCTGCAAACCCTGCAAACCACCACGTTGCAGAGGAGGATCGATCCATGGCGGATCAGGCTGAACTAGAGACTCGAACCGAGGAGGCAGAAGTGTACGGGGTACACACCTTCACCACGAAATGTCCACTGATCATGCTAAAAGTTGAACTGGATGGTATTCCAGTATCCATGGAACTGGACATAGGTGCGAGTGAGTCTATCATGAGCAAAAAAGGTCTTCAACAGGCTTAGGTGCAACAAGGCACACAGGCCCAAGCTGAGCCCTAATTCATACCAAGCTAAGAACTTACACTAAAGAGCTGATCCCTGTTATTGGCAGCACAGCTGCAAAAGTCTCCTATGAAGAATAAAATATAAGATTCTGATGGGATTGGACAGGTTAGATGCAGGAAGAATGTTCTCGATGTTAGGGAAGTCCAAAACCAGGGTCACAGTCTAAGGATAAGGGATAAGCCATTTAGGACCGAGATGAGGAGAAATTTCTTCACTCAGAGAATTTGAAGCTATGGAATTCTTTACCACAGAAAGTTGTTGAGGCCAGTTCATTAGATATATTCAAAAGGGAGTTAGATGTGGTCCTTATGGCTAAAGGGATCAAGGAGAGAAAGCAGAAAAGCGGTACTGAAGTTGCATAATCAGCCATGATCATATTGAAGGCTCGAAGGGCCGATGGCCTACTCCTGCACCTATTTTCTATGTTTCTATGTTTCTATGGAGCAGTGCACGAACTTCCACTATGGATTGTACCCGGAGATGGCTCCACACTGTTCGGCAGAAGCTGGCTGGGAAAAATCCGCTGGAACTAGGACAACATCCGAGCACTTTCGTCCGTCAACGACGCCTCATGTGCCAGGTGATGAGCAAGTTCCCGTCATTGTTTGAGCTGGGCATCGGAAGTTTCTCAGGGGCGAAGGTGCAGAACCACTTGGTCCCCGGTACACGACCCATCCACCACAAGGCACGGGCGGTGCCATACATGATGTGAGAGAAAGTGGAAATTGAGCTGCACAGGCTGCAACGAGAAGGCATCATTGCACCGGTGGAGTTCAACGAGTGGGCCAATCCGATTGTTCTGGTTCTCAAAGGCAATGGCACGGTCAGAATTTGTGGGGACTGTAAAGTAACGATTAACCGTTTTGCGCTACAGGACCAGTACCCACTACCCAAGGCAGACGACCTATTTGGGACCCTGGCTGGAGGAAAGACATACACCAAGTTGGATCTGACCTCGGCATACATGACGCAGAAGCTGGCGGAATCTTCGAAAGGCCTCACCTGCATTAACACGAACAAAGGTCTGTTCATCTACAATAACGATCGGCCGCAGCAATTTTTCAAAGGAACATGGAGAGCCTGCTAAAGTCAGTTCAGTGCACCGTGGTTTTCCAGGATGACATACTGGTCATGGGTCGGGACACCATCAAACACTTGAAGAACCTGGAAGAGGTTCTAAGTCGGCTGGATTGCGTGGGACTCAGGTTGAAACGCTCGAAGTGTGCTTTCCTGGCGCCAGAGGTTGAGTTCTTAGGGAGAAAAATCGCGACAGACGGCATCAGGCACACCGACGCCAAGACGGAGGCCATCAAGAACGCACCGAGACCACAGAACGTGACAGAGCTACGGTCGTTCCTGGGACTCATCAACTATTTCGGTAATTTCCTAACTGGGTTAAGCACCTTGCTAGAACCCCTACATGTGCTACTACGCAAGGGAGATGATTGGGTATGGGAGAAATCACAAGAAGCTGCTTTTGAGAAAGCCAGAAATCTGTTATGTTCCAACAAACTGCTTGTTCTGCATAACCCATGTAAACGTTTAGTGCTAGCTTGCGATGCGTCTTCGTACGGGGTTGATGCATGTTGCAACAAGCAAACGAATCAGGAACATTGCAATCGGTCGACTATGCGTCCAGGAGATTGTCCAAGGCCAAAAGGGCCTACAGCATGATTGATAAAGAAGCTCTGGAATGCGTTTACGGGGTAAAAAAATGCACCAATATCAGTTTGAGTTAGAAAGCTATATTGCTATTCATATTGCCGCTCATATTGCTATTCTCAGAGAGCAAAGGGACTAATACCAATGCTCCTGCCCGCATCCAAAGATGGGCGCTCACGCTGTCTCCATATAACTATGTAATCTGCCACAGACCAGGCACAGAAAACTACGCTGATACTCTCAGTCGGCTACCATTGCCCACCACCGAGGTGGAAATGACACAGCCTGCAGACTTGTTCTTGGTGATGGATGCAGTTGAAAACGAAAAGACACCCGTTACGGCCTGCCAGATCAGGACCTGGACCAGCCAGGATCCTTTACTGTCCCTTGTAAAAAAACTGTGTCCGCCATGGGAGTGTCCCAGCAGAGATGCATGAAGAGATCAAGCCGTCCCAGTGACACAAAGACGAAATGTCCATACAGGCGGACTGTCTTTTGTGGGGCAATCGCGTGGTTTTGCCTAAGAAAGGCAGGGAAACGTTCATATGCGACATACACAGTACCCACCCAGGCATAGAAAAGACGAAAGCGATAGCCAGATCCTATGTGTGGTGGCCCGGCATCGACTCAGATTTGGAGTCATCATTGCGCAATGCAACACTTGCTCTCAACTGAGCAATGCACCCAGAGAGGCACCACTAAGTTTGTGGTCATGGCCCTTCAAACCGTGATCTAGGATCCACGTTGACTTTGTGGGCCCATTTCTAGGCAAGATGTTTTTGGTTGTTGTAGATGCTTATTCAAAATGGATTGAGTGTGTAATAATGTCTGTAAGCATGTCCTCTGCCACCTTCAAAAAACTTCAAGCCATGTTCGCCACGCACGGCCTGCCTGATGTCCTTGTCAGCGACAATGGGCCGTGCTTCACCAGCGCTGAATTCAAGGAATTCATGACCCACAATGGAACCAAGCACGTCACATCTGCCCCGTTCAAGCCATCATCTAAAAACAGTCAGAATGGGCAGTCGAAACCATCAAGCATAGCTTGAAACTTGTGTCAGAAGAAACATAGAAACATAGAAACATAGAAAATAGGTGCTGGAGTAGGCCATTCGGCCCTTCTAGCCTGCACCACCATTCAATGAGTTCATGGCTGAACATTCAACTTCAGTACCCCATTCCTGCTTTCTCGCCATACCCCTTGATCCCCCTAGTAGTAAGGACCTCATCTAACTCCTTTTTGAATATATTTAGTGAATTGGCCTCAACAACTTTCTGTGGTAGAGAATTCCACAGGTTCACCACTCTCTGGGTGAAGAAGTTCCTCCGCATCTCGGTCCTAAATGGCTTACCCCTTATCCTTAGACTGTGACCTCTGGTTCTGGACTTCCCCAACATTGGGAACAATCTTCCTGCATCTAACCTGTCTAACCCCGTCAGAATTTTAAATGTTTCTATGAGGTCCCCTCTCATTCTTCTGAACTCCAGTGAATACAAGCCCAGTTGATCCAGTCTTTCTTGATAGGTCAGTCCCGCCATCCCGGGAATCAGTCTGGTGAACCTTCGCTGCACTCCCTCAATAGCAAGAATGTCCTTCCTCAGGTTAGGAGACCAAAACTGTACACAATACTCCAGGTGTGGCCTCACCAATGCCCTGTACAACTGTAGCAACACCTCCCTGCCCCTGTACTCAAATCCCCTTGCTATGAAGGCCAACATGCCATTTGCTTTCTTAACCGCCTGCTGCACCTGCATGCCAACCTTCAATGACTGATGTACCATGACACCCAAGTCTCTTTGCACCTCCCCTTTTCCTAATCTGTCACCATTCAGATAATAGTCTGTCTCTCTGTTTTTACCACCAAAGTGGATAACCTCACATTTAGGTTATCCACCCGCCTTTCCCGAGTCCTGCTCAGCTACCGCACCAGACTGCACTCGCTCACCGGGGTTCCCCCAGTCGAGCTGCTCATGAAAAGGGCGCTCAAAACAAGGCTTTCTCTTGTCCACCCTGATCTCAATGATCATGTCGAGGGCAGGCGACATCAACAAAGCATGTACCATGACCACGCAAACTTATCACGTGATATTGAAGTCAATGACCCTGTATTTGTACTCAACTATAAACATGGTCCCAAATGACTTGCTGGTACCAATGTAAATGTTGATTCTTTTCCCTCAATCTGGTTCAGTGAAATCACTGAGTCGAATACCGATTGTGCTTTACACAGAGCAAGCTTTTATTTAAAAAGCAAATCCAGATCGGGGACCTTATCAGACAGAAGGAATGCAACTCTGATAGAACGCATTCACTTCCTACGGACAAAGTGAAGTTACATTGTAAAGGGACGACGGTTATACATTTTCGGCAAAAGATAACAAGATAGGGCTAGAGGGACATCCTAGTTCAGCCTATCCCTTTGATCCCTCTTCCCCTTTGTCCACTCAGAAGCCGACCTAAGTATGGTCTGATTTTAAACAAAGACCTTCTGTTAATGTTTCAGGTTAATAACATGATTTAATAAGACCTTGAAGTTTTTCTGCAAGCTGTGGGTTTTGTTTCAATATGTGTTAGTATTGTAACATTTTGCAGTCTCGAGTCTGAGATTTTCATGGCTATTCCACCATGAATTCTTTGTTAGCTTATACTGTCCATATATAATTCCCACGTTCTCAACTTCTCGACTTTAATGTCTGTATACATTTAATATCCAGTTCACTTCACTGTCTTTATTGCTTATACATTTTCACATATCCACATTCCCCCCTTTTATCATTCCATGATAACACTTAGGATCATTCTAGGAGTATCGCATTCATCCGTTCACACTCTATTTCCTGAATCATATTGTTGTTATTGTCGAATAGTTCTTTAGTTCGTTGGATCATAACCCGGGAGCCCTTGACCACAAGAGGGTTTGCTAATCTTGCCATCATGACTTTACCACAAAGGTTAAAGCAACCAATAATCAAGCAACAGGTAATTATTATTACGATGAGAATAATTGCTCCATGCATTAGATACGACCCCCAAGATCCACCTAACAGCCAATCAAACCAGTCTACTCCTCCTGCAGGGGTGGTTAACTTCTTTACCTCCCTTCTTATGTGATCAGCGAGATTGGTTGTTTTCTTAACTATCAGGAATGTAAGTGCAGCATTCAGATCCTATCAGGGCACACGTTCCCCCTTTCTCAGCTAACAGGTAATCGAGGGCTACGCTCCTTATTGCTACCATTTCAGCTGTGATGCCCTCCAGAGCTTCAGCAGTATTGTTAGCTATCTGTTCCAATATCGTCTCTAGATTCTGTACTTCATCCATGAGACGTCCTACCCCGATTGGGAACATCATGACCCCAAAGAACTTGTCGGCGGAGGTGATGGCTCGCTTGTATCGGCTGGAGGCATGTGCTTCCGCCAGGGTACGTACTTGCTGCACAAATGGCACCACATATCCCAGATAACAGGACCCTGTCCATCTTCCGGGTCCCAGGACTGGGCCCACAAACCTCCACCTGTGTTATCCGGAAAGTGAGAGAGGATGGTGACTCGTGCACCTGTGGTGATGTTGAGACTGTGTGGGCAACTGCTATACCCTATGATATGTCCCTTGTTACTGGTGTCATTTTGGATTAGCCATATGTCCCCGGTTGGCCTCCCAATCCCTGAGGTATTGGTCAGGGCTATGAATGGGGGTTCCTTTTCACGGTTATAGGTTGGTTGGTACCATCCCTGGAACGTCTGACTAATGGGGTCTCCAGCACTCTCCCACTTGGTAACGGTATGATACTCCTCCTGGTCTTCGTGATCCCTCTTTTGACCTGCCTTTCCTCTCTCGTATTTGTATTGGCCCCCCTCCTCTCGTGATAGTTTGGCTCTGAATCCATCTGACAGTTAGGATTAGTGGAACGGGGCGCAAAGGAATTCCCCCTTTGGAATGTATAGGGAATGTGAACACACCCAACATCTAGAAAAGTTCCCATTTTGTACATAAACATAAGACATGTACAAAAAGGTGTTTACATGGAGCTCTCGTCTCTGTCTCCCCTCCCATGCGCCGAAACTGTCATATATCAACACTATTATACAGACTGTGGCATACAGACACAGTTTCATCTTATGGCTCAGGATTCAGATAAATAGTCCAATTATTTTGCTGATTAAAAGAGTTCGGTTCTCCCGTCTCTCTTCTTAGGTCACCGTCGGTGTAGCTGGCTGTCTATCACTATGGCTAAAAGTTCAAACTGGTCCATGTTACGATTAGGATGTCAACGGCCTTGTTCAGCTATGGAGAAGAGGAAATCTGAAACAGAAACAGGAATTAGAATAACCAGTAAAATAGGTTCGTTGGAGGGTGGTGAGCTTGCAGTGGTACAGGTGAACCCAGGCACTTTTCCCCTCAACCTTGGCTGCAGTGGAGGTAGTGAGTAACACCTGAAAAGGCCCCTCCCATCGTGGCTCTAATCCCTTCCGAATCCATACTTCCCTGGTGCCACGAGGGACAATTCGGGTAAAACTGGGAGGTCGAGGTGAGCCTCTCGAACCTGGTTGTGAGCTAGTCGCAGAGCCTGAGTCAGAGAAAGAACATAGGTGGTTATCAGTCGAGTTGAGATACCATATCTAGGAACAATTTCCCTCATTTACACCTTAACAACAGTTTGAGCCTTATTGTCCAGGGTAGGGTAGGCTTCAATCCATCTGCTAAACACATCTACTATTACTAACACATATTTGTAACACTGAACTTTTTGCAACTCAATGTAGTCCAACTGAAATGTCTCAAAAGGACCTTTGGGTAGGGGCGTTTTACCCCAATCACAGGGGACTCCCTTCCCTGGATTATGTTGCTGGCAAACCAGGCAACGACTACTGATGTTCTGGGCGAGCGCCTGGAGTCTAGGGTGCCACCAAGTAGCCAAAAGTGTGTCACTTGTTGTCTTTGCTCCACAATGAGTAGCAAAATGCATACATTCAATAACCCATAGAGCCAACTCGTCAGACATGCAAGTCTGTTCCGCGGGAGTGGTCCAGAGTTTAGAAACATTGTCATAAGTACATCCATAATTTTTCCACAACAGTTTTTCTTTTTCAGGAGCATCCTCCTGTGCTTTAATAACATCTTGGATGGTTGGCATTGGTTTTTCCGAGGCTAACTTATCCTTCGCAGGATTTTTAGTCTGACTCATCATTTTGAGCACTACCATCTGTTGGTCACGAGAGGCCTGTTTAGCCTCTTTGTCAGCACAGTGGTTCCCTCTATCAACCGGGGATTTTCCGGTGGTGTGGGCGGTACATTTAACAATGGCAATGTGCTTGGGGAGCATGAGGGCTTGCAACAAATCAGATACTAGTTGCTTATGGGATATCTCATTCCCCTGTGAGGTTAGGAATCCCCTATTTTTCCATAATAATACAGTCTGGATCTTCCATTGGTACATCAACTAAATCTTCCCTGACTGATGAGGCCTCTTGAATTAAAGATAAACAATCATGACTGGGTTCTTCCTCATCTTGGGGCGGCTCAGTAAGAAAACAGGCCGGATTAATTGCAGCACAGTGCCGAAAGGTCAGCTTAGGATTGTTTAGTAAGTAGATCTCATATCTGCTTTGCCCGGCCATGGTAAGGTGTTGAGTCTGCAGTTGACCCAGGAGGGCAGCTACGGAGTGAGAGGTGTATACAACAATATCCTGCTGGAGGCTAAGGTTGGCAGCAGATTGAAGGCTATTGTAGATGGCGGTTAATATTTGAGTGCATACAGGGTGCCCCAAGGCAACGGGGTCTATTTTGGAAACAGGCCTATGCTTATCCCCGTGTTTCTGAGTTAACACAGCAGTAGCACAGTCTTTCAGAATTGTACAATACAGTTGAAAGGGCCGGTCATAGAGGGGCTGGCCCAAAGCCGGAGCTTGCAGCAGGGCTGTCTTTAGTTCCTTAAAGGCTTGGACGTCTGCGGTTTCTATTTCAAAGCTGCCTTACTTATTTGTATACGGGGTGAGGTGCTTAGTCATCAGGGCAACATTAGGGATCCAGGATCTGCAGTAATTGATCATCCCCAACCACTGTCGCATTTGTTTAGCCGTGCTAGGGACTGGAAACTGGCAAATTGGTTCGACTCGGCTAGCCTCCAAAGCTCGGTGGATACTCGGTATTGCCTGTGATTTCAGTGGGTACTGTCGGATAGAGGGCCAGTCCACATTGCCCTGCACTGGGATCTCAATCGGATCAATGGGAGTATAACCCACTTGGTTGGGGTCCTCTGCCCACACATTAGGATTCACATAGTCAGGTATGTCAGAGCCAGTATGATGCTGCAGAGTCGTTAAGACCTTCTCGGGGTCCCCGTGGAATTGGACTGTTCAGCCATGTTTTACAATTTGCACATCCCGGCTGGTAGGGTCAGCCTCGTCTATAGCCTGGCGCAGCATAACTCCCAAATCTTTAGCGTGGTGGGGAGGTAATACTTCACGAGTAATATGTGGTGCCACCATTGGGGGCTGTCCATTTCCACAAAATCTGCCTTCCCTTCCGGTCCAGTCACTCTAGCCCTTAATAGAATTTCCTTCACTTCCCCTTCATGATCCTGATAAAAGTTCTGCAGGTCCTGATTCTTTCCACTGGGATCGTATGCTAGGGTCACGTGATAGGGTGCCTGCGGCAGGTCCAGAGACCACCACTGAGAGGTTCTAGTGGTATAATACTGCCGCTTAAGGGTTCTCTGTTTTACAATAATCCCATCATCTCCACACTCCAAATGCAACTGGAATTTGCAGAGGAGGTCTCTAGCCATCAAGTTACAGTCCAGATTGGTTGTGATAACAAATTGCTGTTCTACTGATTCTTCCTGGTAACCCATTTTAACCGGTTCTGACACCGGGAATGTAAATACTTGTTCCAGGAATCCTGACAGTCCCTGTGTTTCAGTGAAGGTGGGGAGTTTAAGCTTTGATTGTACAGAAGACATGAAGGCTCCCGTATCTATCAAGAAGGGTTGCCACTCATTTCGAATTTTTAACAATATCATCGGTTCGTCATCCGGGGAGGGTCCCTGCACAATCAAGCTGCATAGTCAATACGAATCGGGGGACGGTTGGCCAAAGGGGTTGTTCTGGGAGAAGTTAGTGTAAGATTCCCCCCTTGCCCCCCTCCTCTTCCTCCTCTTCCTTTTTCGTGCTGACGGGAGGGACAATTTCTATTCCAATGTCCTTCTTGCCCACAAATAAAGCATCCATCTCGTCTTTCCCAGCCCCGACCTCTTCCCATACCAGGCCGGGGACAGTAGGGCGGTCCGTAATTAGCAGGGCCCGGGCCATTTGGGTGTTTGATATAACCGTATCCCTGTTTATCCACCCAACCCTGCACGCAACACTGCGGTTCCATCTGGTATCCTCTTGGGTCGGGTTTTGCTCCTTCCACCCGAGGCAGCTCTTCCTTTCCAGTCACGTATTCAGTCTTGACCCGGGTTGGGGGCGCACCTCCCCCCTCTCCTTTCTTTTCCTGCCAATAATATTTAACCGCCCTTTCCATCTAGGCTTTACTGTTATCTGTCCAATTCATATTATTTGTCCGGATAGCGTGAGCAACCGAATAGGGCAGGCACTGAAGTAGGATAGTGCAGAATTGAGGAGAATCCTCTCCTGCCCTGAAGGCACTATCTCCTGATTGACTTCCGTATATTTCAATAAATCTTTCAATGAATTCATCGGCAGTTTCTTCTCGTTTGGGTTTAGTTTCTAATACTGCAGCCATACTGATGGGCTTCTGAAGGGTCGTGGTGAGAGCATTAAAGATAGCGTTTAGGCAATCCTGGACATCGTTAGGGTGAGCAACCAACAATGCATCATGAGTAGCACGTCCTAGGTGAGTTAGAAATCGGGCATGCTCAGGTGGGCTCAGGGTTTGCTTTACCAGGGCCCACAGGTCCCTTGATTCTGCATTATATCCATGCATGTCGAGGTCACTCCGTGAAATCAGAGGTCAGGGTTAAGTTGGGTTTGTGGATCTCTTTTAGCTTATTTATCTTAGCCTTTTAACTCTTCAATTTGTTTTGTTTGAGTATCTATTTCTTTATTGTATCAGGCAAATATTATTACATAAGCTAGTTCTGGTTTTATTTTTATTCTGACTATCGCACCATTCCTCTGTTAGGTGAGTCTTTTTTCTATTAAGAAATCCAAATTGATAATGTTCAGTATGAAACGGTTGTCAATGGAAAGGGTTAACTCCTTTACAGGTTTATAAGAAGACCTGATGTCATTACGTGACTTCACGTAACCATCTGAAAAAAAAATCTTTTCATCAGGAAAGGCAGCATTTGATTAAACTCCAATATTTTTTAACTTCTTATTCAAGTACTTGCCAAAGATATTTTTTTAATTGATTTAAAACGAGACCACACATTTTTAATAGCTATTTGTTTACGGAAATTCAATTTCGTCATCAGCCTCGGTCAATGCAAAGCCAACCATTTTATCTACATAGTCTATCGATACCTTTCTCAGAGGTCCCAATGGAACTCTTAGTACATTTCTCGTGCACGCACTCTTTCTTTAAGACGTCTACGGTTTTTACTATGTCCTCCTTCTGTCAATGAAAGCCCTAATTTAATGGAGTTTTTCTGCCAGGAGTGATGCATTTTTTTAGACTGCAGTGGAATTTAAAATCTCAGAACACTTTTTTTTTCAGCACCTATTTAGTACGTTACGTCTTTTTTTTCGTCTTTTCCATAACTGGAGGGAAGTCTGGCACATAGGCTGTGGACCGCTTTTCGTTATCTCAATTGTTCCAGCCTCAAGGTCGTGTTATTTAATATAATATTTTTTTTTTGAATCCTTTTGAATCCATCTCAGTATTTCCTGTGCCTTCTCTGAATATCTCAAAATCCCAATTCAAACTTTGTAATTCAATAAGATTCACACTCTTAAACTTCCCACATACAGGACAACACTACGAAGGGTTAAAAAAAACTTTCATTCTGTTTGAAAAAGTGGGTGGAGCTAAAACAAACCACAACTCCCCAGCTTTTTTTTTCACAGTAAAAATCACACAAGCATTTCTCATTTAAAACAGACGTTCACAAGAGTCTCTCTTCTTTCCTATTAATTGTTGGATCCATGACCTTTCAAGGAATTCATAGTTTTATCTAAATTACCCATCCTGTGTCGCCGCACGTTGGATCAGAGTCCTAATTAGTCCTGATTGTCTCCACGTCGCCCCGTGGTGGTTTCAGTTATCTTACCCAGAGCCTAGGCGGACCAAGTGATATACAAGATCGACGCCGTACCTGGCGTAAGTACAATTTAAAATTTACACAGTCCCGCGTAGTCCCGCGGCTTAATTTTACGTAATTCTCTAACCTCCGCGTTTCCCTACGCGGTTCGCGCGATTCTCTCTCTCTGCGTTGCCGCGCGGTTTTACTTGGGCCTCGAACCCACACAGACACTGGGCCTCGAACCCAGGCAGGCTCTGGGCCTCGAACCCAGGCAGACTTACCTATTCTAACCTATCTTTCCGAGTCGCTACTTGGTTTGCGTCACCGCGCAATTTCCCTATCTCTATCCCTATTCTAAGTTTGAAAGGTATTCACCAGATTGTCCTGGATCTCGTTCAGACACTACCTGAGAACCAGCGAGTGGCTAAACTTTCCTCAGACTTTTGAAACCGGGGGAAACTGGAGCAGTATTGAAAGTATACTTACTCCAGTGGCCACTTTCCCCTCGTCTCGTCCAAGGCTAGTCTGGCTCTTAATTCGCAAATTTTCGGTAGTCGTCCGTTGAGATCCCACTTCTGACATCAAATGTAAATGTTGATTCTTTTCCCTCAATCTGGTTCAGTGAAATCACTGAGTAGAATACCGATTGTGCTTTAAACAGAGCAAGCTTTTATTTAAAAAGCAAATCCCGATCGGGGACCTTATCAGACAGAAGGAATGCAACTCTGATAGAATGCACTCACTTCCTACGGACAAAGTGAAGTTACATTGTAAAGGGACGACGGTTATACATTTTCGGCAAAAGATAACAAGATAGGGCTAGAGGGACATCCTAGTTCAGCCTATCCCTTTTGATCCCTCTTTCCCTTTGTCCACTCATAAGCCGACCTAAGTATGGTCTGATTTTAAACAAAGACCTTCTGTTAATGTTTCAGGTTAATAACATGATTTAATAAGACCTTGAGGTTTTTCTGCAAGCTGTGGGTTTTGTTTCAATATGTGTTAGTATTGTAACATTTTGCAGTCTCGAGTCTGAGATTTTCATGGCTATTCCACCATGAATTCTTTATTAGCTTATACTGTCCATATATAATTCCCATGTTCACAACTTCTCGACTTTAATGTCTGTATACATTTAATATCCAGTTCACTTCACTGTCTTTATTGCTTATACATTTTCACATATCCACACCGTCATAGCCAAAGAAGGGAGTAGGGTGTTTCAGGTCAAACTTGCTAATGGACTAACTTGCAGAAAGCATTTGGACCAAACCAAACTGTGGTTTACCAACAGCCACGAGCAACCCGAAGAGGACACCACCAACTTCGACCCTCCAACACACACACAAGCGGCAACAGACATCACGGTCGACCACGAAGCTGAACTCATCATCCTCAGCAACCCGGCAAGCCCAGCTGTCCAGCAGCCCAGCAAAGAACCAACCAACTCACTCACACCTGTATTTGTACCGAGACAATCGACAAGGGAGTGAAAAGCCCAGATTGTCTCAGCCTGTAAATAAGTGAGGGAATGATGTTATATATGCAACCCTAGGCAACGCCACCAGAGGGCATACCTGTTGGAGTCCCAAGGGATCCCAGCATCCCTTGGGAGCACTGTATACAAGCAGGCCTCCCGAGTTGTACGAACACTCTGGAGTTTGAATAAAGGAGCTAAGGTCACACTTACTCATTGTCTACAGTACTCAGTTACATTACCTTATTATCAACATAACACCTTATTCTCTTATCGGTTAAGAAACTGTCTATCCCTGTCTTAAATGTATTCAATGACCCAGCTTTCACAGCTCTCTGAGGCAGCGAATTCCACAGATTTACAACCCTCTGAAAGAAGAAATTCCTCCTTATCTCAGTTTTAAATGGGCGGCTCCTTATTTGAAGATCATGCCCTCTAGTTCTAGTCTCCCCTATCTGTGGAAACATCCTCTCTGCATCCACCTTTTCAAGCCCCTTATAATCTTAATCTTTCGATAAGATCACCTCTCATTCTTCTGAATTCCAATGAGTAGAGGCCCAACCTACTCAACCTTTCCTCATAAGTCAACCCTGTCATCGCCAGAATCAATCTAGTGAACCTTCTCTGAACTGCCTCCAAAGCAAGTATATCCTTTTTTAGATATGGAAAGCAAAACTGCACGCAGTATTCCAGGTGTGGCCTCACCAATGCCCTGTATAACTGTAGCAAGACTTCCCTGCTTTTATACTCCATCCCCTTTGCAATAAAGTCCAAGATTCCATTGGCTTTCCTGATCACTTGCTGCACCTGCATACTAACCTTTTGTGTTTCATGCACAAATATCCCCAGGTCCCGCTGTACTGCAGCACTTTGCAATTTTTCTCCATTTAAATAATAACTTGCTCTTTGATTTTTTTTCTACCAAAGTGGATAACCTCACACTTTCCAACATTATACTCGATCTGCCAAATTTTTGCCCATTCAATAAGCCTGTCTGTGTCCTTTTGCAGATTTTATATGTCCTCCTCACACATTGCTTTTCATCCCATCTTTGTATCATTAGCAAACTTGGCTACGTTACACTTGGTCTCTTCTTCCAAATCATTAATATAGATTGTAAATAGTTAGGGTCCCAGCACTGATCCCTACAGCACCCCACTAGTTACTGATTGCCAACCCGAGAATGAACCATTTATCCCGACTCTCTGTTTTCTGTTAGTTAGCCAATCCACTATCCATGCTAACATATTACCCCCAACCCCGTGAAATTTATCTTGTGCAGTAACCTTTTATGTGGCACCTTGTCAATTGCCTTCTGGAAGTCCAAATACACCACATCCACTGGGGGAGGTGGGACGGGTTGCACCTCAATAGAGCTGGGACCAATATCCTCATGAGGTTTGCTAGTGCTGTTGGGGAGGGTTTAAATTAGTTTGGCAGGGGGAGGGGAACCTGAAAATAGATTCAGTAGGGAGAGGAGTAAAGCTGAAATTGGAAAACAAAAATGTAGAAAGTGAGTTTGAAGGACAGAGGAAACAAGCAGGAAAAAAGTGGAAAGAAACAAATTTAAAAGCTCTTTGTCTAAATGCACCTAGCAGTTGTAACAAAATAGATGAGTTGACGGCACAAATAGATACAAATGGGTATGATCTGATAGCCATTACAGAGACATGGTTGCACGGTGACCAGGACTGGGGACTAAATATTCCGTGGTATTTGACAATTCGGAAGGATAGACAGAAAGGAAAGGAGGTGGGAAAGCACTGTTAATAAAGGATGGGATCAGTGCGTCAGTGAGAAACGATATTGGCTCAGAGGATCAAGATGATTGAATCAGTTTGGGTGGAGATAAGGAATAATAAAGGGAAAACATCACTGGTGGAACATAGTCTATAGGCCCCCTAACAGTAGCTACATGGTTGGACGGAGTATAAATCAAGAAATAATGGAGGCTTGCAATAAAGGAACAGCAATAATCATGGGCGATTTTAACTTTCATATTGATTGGACAAAGCAAATTGGCCAGGGTAGCCTTGAGGAGGAGTTCATCGAGTGTATCCGGGATAGCTTCCTGGAACAGTATGTTGCAGAAGCAACCAAGGAGCAGGCTATCTTAGATCTAGTAACGTGTCATGAGGCAGGATTAATAAATGATATCGTAGTAAACATAGAAAGATAGAAACATTGAAAATAGGTGCAGGAGTAGGCCATTCGGCTCTTCGAGCCTGCACCACCATTCAATAAGATCATGGCTCAGTACCCCTTTCCTGCTTTCTATCCATACTCCTTGATCCCTTTAGTCGTAAGGGCCATATCTAACTCCCTCTTGAATATATCCAATGAACTGGCATCAACAACTCTCTGCGGTAGATAATTCCACAGGTTAATAACTCTCTGAGTGAAGAAGTTTCTCCTCATCTCAGTCCTAAATGGCTTACCCCTTATCCTTAGACTGTGACCCCTGGTTCTGGACTTCAACAACATCAGGAACATTCTTCCTGCATCTAACCTGTCCAGTCCCGTCAGAATTTTATAGGTTTCTATGAGATCCCCTCTCAGCCTTTTAAACTCCAGTGAATACAGGCCCAGTCGATCCAGTATCTCCTCATATGTTAATGCTACCATCCCGGTAATCAGTCATTGAACCTTCGCTGCACTTCCTCAATAGCAAGCATGTCCTTCCTCAGATTAGGAGATGAAAACTGAACACAATATTCCAGGTGAGGCGTCACCAAGGTACTGTCCAACTGCAGTAAGACCTCCCTGCTCCTATACTCAAATCCCCTAGCTATGAAGATCAATTACCATTTGCCTTCTTCACTGCCTGTTGTACCTGCATGCCAACCTTCAATGACTGATGTACCATGGCACCCAGGTCTCGTTGCACCTCCCCTTTTCCTAATCTGCCACCATTCAGATGATATTCCGCCTTCGTGTTTTTGCCACCAAACCGGATAACCTCACATTTATCAACATTATACTGCATCTGCCATGCATTTGCCCACTCACCTAACCTTTCCAAGTCACCCTGCAGCCTCTTAGCATCCTCCTCACAGCCCACACCGCCACCCAGCTTAGTGTCATCTGCAAACTTGGAAATATTACACTCAACTCTTTCATCTAAATCGTTGATGTATATTGTAAATAGCTGGGGTCCCAGCACTGAGCCCTGCGGCACTCCACTCGTCACTGCCTGCCATTCTGAAAAGGACCCGTTTATACCAACTCTCTGCTTCCTGTCTGCCAACCAGTTCTCTATCCACGTCAGTACATTACCCCCAATACCATGTGCTTTAATTTTGCACACAAATCTCTTGTGTGGGACCTTGTCAAAAGCCTTTTGAAAGTCCAAATACACCACATCCACTGGTTCTCCCTTGTCCACTCTACTAGTTATATCCTCAAAAAATTCTAGAAGATTTGTCAAGCATGATTTCCCTTTCATAAATCCATGCTGACTTGGACCAATCCTGTCACTGCTTTCCAAATGCGCTGCTATTTCATCTTTAATAATTGATTACAACATTTTCCCCACTACTGGTGTCAGGCTATAATTACCCGTTTTCTCTTTCCCTCCTTTTTTAAAAAGTGGTGTTACATTAGCTACCCTCCAGTCCATAGGAACTGATCCAGTGTTGGAAAATGATCACCAATGCATCCACTATTTCTAGGGCCACTTCCTTAAGTACTCTGGGATGCAGACTATCATGCCCGGGGATTTATTGGCCTTCAATCCCATCAATTTTCCTAACACAATTTCCCGCCTAATAAGGATTTCCTTCAGTTCCTCCTTCTCTCTAGACCCTCGGTCCCCTAGTATTTCTGGAAGGTTATTTGTGTCTTCCTTCGTGAAAACAGAACCAAAGTATTTGTTCAACTGGTCTGCCATTTCTTTATTTCCCATTATAAATTCACCTGAATCTGACTGCGTTTGTCTTCACTAATCTGTTTCTCTTCACATATCTATAGAAGCTTTTGCAGTCAGTTTTTATGTTCCCAGCAAGCTTCCTCTCATCCTCTATTTTCCCACTCCTAATTAAACCCTTTGTCCTCCTCTGCTGAATTCTAAATTTCTTCCAGTCCTCAGGTTTGCTGCTATTTGTGGCCAATTTATATCCCTCTTCCTTGGATTTAACACAATCCTTAATTTCCATTGTTAGCCACGGTTGAGCCACCTTCCGCATTTTATTTTAACTCCAGACAGGGATGTACTATTGTTGAAGTTAATCCATGTGATTTTTAAATGTTTGCCATTGCCTATCCACCGTCAACCCTTCAAGTTTCATTTGCCAGTCTATTCTAGCCAATTCACGTCTCATACCATCGAAGTTACCTTTCTTTAAGTTCAGGACCCTAGTCTCTGAATTAACTGTGTCACTCTCCATCTTAATAAAGAATTTTACTATATTATGGGTGCTCTTCCCCAAGGGACCTCGCAAAACAAGATTGTTAATTAGTCCTTTCTTGTTACACATCACCCAGTCTGGATGGCCAGCCCTCTAGTTTGTTACCCCAACATATTGGTCTAGAAAACCATCCCTAAAACATTCCAGGATATCCTCCTCCACCACATTGCTACCAATTTGGTTCGCCCAATCTATATGTAGATTAAAGTCTCCCATGATAACTGCTGTACCTTTATTGCACACATCCCTAATTTCTTGATTGATGCTGTCCCCAACCTCACTACTACTGTTTGGTGGTATGTACACAACTCCCACTCGCGTTTTCTGCCCTTTGGTATTCTACAGCTCCACCCATACAGATTCCTCATCATCCAAGCT
Organism: Pristiophorus japonicus; assembly: GCF_044704955.1. NCBI lineage: Eukaryota > Metazoa > Chordata > Chondrichthyes > Pristiophoridae > Pristiophorus > Pristiophorus japonicus. The sequence goes on from NC_091979.1 coordinate 45,948,255, forward strand.
GATATCCTTCCTTACTATTGTGTTAATTTCCTCTTTAACCAGCAACGCTACCCCACCTCCAGGAATGAGTGACCATAATATGGTTGAATTTCAATTTCAGTTCGAGGGTGAATAAGTTGGATCTCAAACCAGTGTCCTAAGCTTAAATAAAGGAGACTACCAAGGTATGAGGGCAGAGTTGGCTAAAGTGGCCTGGGAAAATAGACTAAAGAATGGGACGGTTGATGAGCAGTGGCAGACATTTAAGGAGATATTTCATAACTCGCAACAAAAATATATCCCAATGAGAAGGAAAGACTGTAAGAGAAGGGATAACCATCCATGGCTAACTAAGGAAATAAAGGAGGGTATCAAATTGAAAACAAAGACATACTATGTGGAGAGACTAATGGGAGGCCAGAGGATTGGGAAATTTTTAAAAGCCAGCAGAGAACGACTAAAAAAAATGATTAAGAGATGAAAGTAAACTAGCACGAAATATGAAAACAGATAGTAAGAGTTTCTACAGGTACATAAAAAAGAAAAGAGTGGCTAAAGTAAATGTTGGTCCCCTGGAGGATGAGACTAGGGAATTAATAATGGAGAACAAGGAAATGGCAGAGACGTTGAACAAATATTTTGCATCCGTCTTCACGGTAGAAGACACTAAATACATCCCAATAGTGGATAATCAAGGGGCTATAGGTATGGAGGAACTTAATACAATCACCATCACTCATGAAGTAGAACTAGGTAAAATAATGGGACTAAAGGCGGACAAGTCCCCTGGATCTGATGCCTTACATACTAGGGTCTTAAGAGAAGTGGCTGCAGAGATAATGGGTGCATTGGTTATAATCTACCAAAAGTCCCTGGATTCTGGGCCGGTCCCAGCAGATTGGAAAACCGCAAATGTAATGTCCCTATTTAAAAAAGGAGGCAGACAAAAGTAGGAAACTATAGACCAGTTAGCCTAACATCTGTCGGGATAATGCTGGTGTCCATTATTAAGGAAGCAGTAGCAGGACATTTGGAAAAGCATGAATCAATCAAGCAGAGTCAGCATGGTTTTATGAAAGTGAAATCATGTTTGACAAATTTGTTGGAGTTCTTTGAGGATGTAACGAACAGGGTGGATAAGGGGGAACCAGTGTATGTGGTATAATTGGATTTTCAGAAGGCATTCGATAAGGTGCCACATAAAAGGTTACTGCACAAGATAAAAGTTCACAGGATTGGTGGTAATAAATTAGCATGTATAGAGGATTGGCTAACTAACAGAAAACAGAGAGTCAAGATAAATGGGTCATTTTCCAGTTGGCAAACAGTAACTAGTGGGGTGCCGTAGGGATCGGTGCTGGGTCCTCAACTATTTACAATCTATATTAATGACTTGGATGAAGGGACCAAGTGTAATGTAGCCAAGTTTGCTGATGATACAAAGATGGGTGGGAAAGCAAATTGTGAGGAGGACACAAAATATCTGCAAAGAGATATAGACAGGCTAAGTGAGTGGGCAAAAATTTGGCAGATGGAGTATAATGTGGGAAAATGTGAGGTTATCCACTTTGGCAGAAACAATAGAAAAGAAAATTAAAATTAAATGGAGAAAAATTGCAAAGTGCTGCAGCACAGAGAGACCTGGGGGTCCTTGTGCATGAAACATAAAAAGTTAGTATGCAGGTATAACAATTAATCAGGAAAGCAAATGGAATCTTGGCCTTTATTGCAAGGAGGATAGGGTATAAAAGCAGAGAAGTCCTGCTACAACTGTACAGGGTATTGGTGAGGCCAAACCTTGTGTGCTGCGTAGTTTTGGTCTCCGTAGTTAAGGAAGGAGATACTTGCATTGGAGGCTGTTCAGAGAAGGTTCACTGGGTTGATTCTGGAGATGAGTGGGTTGACTTATGAAGATAGGTTGAGTAGGTTGGGCCTATACACATTGGAGTTCAGAAACATAGAAACATAGAAACATAGAAAATAGGTGCAGGAGTAGGCCATTCAGCCCTTCTAGCCTGCACCGCCATTCAATGAGTTCATGGCTGAACATGAAACTTCAGTACCCCCTTCCTGCTTTCTCGCCATAACCCTTGATCCCCCGAGTAGTAAGGACTTCATCTAACTCCCTTTTGAATATATTTAGTGAATTGGCCTCAACTACTTTCTGTGGTAGAGAATTCCACAGGTTCACCACTCTCTGGGTGAAGAAGTTTCTCCTCATCTCGGTCCTAAATGGCTTACCCCTTATCCTCAGACTGTGACCCCTGGTTCTGGACTTCCCCAACATTGGGAACATTCTTTCTGCATCTAACCTGTCTAAACCCGTCAGAATTTTAAACGTTTCTATGAGATCCCCTCTCATTCTTCTGAACTCCAGTGAATACAAGCCCAGTTGATCCAATCTTTCTTGATAGGTCAGTCCCGCCATCCCGGGAATCAGTCTGGTGAACCTTCGCTGCACTCCCTCAATAGCAAGAATGTCCTTCCTCAAGTTAGGAGACCAAAACTGTACACAATACTCCAGGTGTGGCCTCACCAAGGCCCTGTACAACTGTAGCAACACCTCCCTGCCCCTGTATTCAAATCCCCTCGCTATGAAGGCCAACATGCCATTTGCTTTCTTAACCGCCTGCTGTACCTGCATGCCAACCTTCAATGACTGATGTACCATGACACCCAGGTCTCGTTGCACCTTCCCTTTTCCTAATCTGTCACCATTCAGATAATAGTCTGTCTCTCTGTTTTTACCACCAAAGTGGATAACCTCACATTTATCCACATTATACTTCATCTGCCATGCATTTGCCCACTCACCTAACCTATCCAAGTCACTCTGCAGCCTAATAGCATCCTCCTCGCAGCTCACACTGCCACCCAACTTAGTATCATCTGCAAATTTGGAGATACTGCATTTAATCCCCTCGTCTAAATCATTAATGTACAATGTAAACAGCTGGGGCACAATGTAAACAGCTGAGAGGTGATCTTATTGAAACTTATGAGATAATGAGGGATTTTGACAAGGTGGATGCAGAGAGGATATTCCCACTCATAGGGGAAACTAAAACTCGGGGACATAGGCTAGACTTTCCATAAGTTTTGCATTGCTACCGCCCACTTAACGTCAATTTTAACGCTGAGATGAGGTATAACGCCCAGATATCGCCCATTTAGAAAACAAATGGAAACTTACACCCATTTATCGCTCACTTATCGCCCAGCGTTACTTTCAGCATTTAGTTTATACCGAGAATTCATAATACCGCCCCCATTTTTTTCTGTCGTAAACATCAGAAAAATGGAAACTAACGCCTATAATATCGGCGAGCGTTACTTCCGGAACCTCGCCCACACATCGCCGAAAATATCGCTCGCCAGAACAAATGTTGAGAAAAAGTTGCTCTCATCTGAACTTAACCCAGCGATATGGTCTCCATTTTGTAAATCGGAGGACTTTTCATATAAAAGCCTGCTTCAACTTCTGCGGAGTTTTGATGTAATCTGGAGTTATTTTAAGGTGATTTGAACATCTGAACAAACATCTTATCATACTGTGGACGATCTGAATTAATTTTATTTGTTTTAGTTGGTAAATTTATTGTTTGTGAACAATATGTATAATACTGATAGATTTTGTAATGGGGCCTGGAATTTCTCAGCCTGTCTTGATGACTATGCACATGCTGCAGACTAGAGATGGCAGAAGGTATATTGAGGAGCATTCTGTGCCCAATCAAAGAGGTGGCAGACTGAGGAGGAGGAGGACGGGAGAACTTACATCCAACGCATTTACAGGGAGAAGCGGTCTTATCTGAGAAAATGCGCAACAATGTTATGTTAAATTAAATAAATTTAATGATAATAATATGTGTATAAAATCATACTGAGCACTGTACAAAACACCTCACCCACACCCCACCCCCACCCCACCCCACAACAAATGTATAACATTTATCTCATCTATTAAATTTTTACCATTTCCAACAATACTTTAAACACAGAGAACACAAATGCAAAAAAACAAGGTACCCCCCCTCTCCCTCCCCCTTCCCCCAAACCTCCCAACATTTATTCAATAGCAACAACAACAACATCAAAATACTCTCACAACTACAACTCCTGTGCCATGCACCTCACTTTCCTTTTCCTCTCCGTGTCTGCCCACCTCTACCCCTTCCTCTTCCCCTCCCGACTCCAAGCCGCCTTGTCGCAGTGCTCCTCAGGCGCTGCTTCATTGAGGTGTTGACCGCAGATCCGCTGGTTGGCGGATGCTGGAGAGGATGGTCCTGAGGAGGGAATGTCCTCCGAGCCAGAAGCAAGAGCTTCCTCCTGGCTCGCATGTGTCGTTGGCAATGTGGGTCCGGCACCTTGGGGTTCAGTGCAGCATTCCGGGAACACTGGTAGCCCTATGGCACCAGTGTTCCTGGCTATCACCTCCAGGGCCACCGCTATCCGTGGCACGTACTCGGTCATGGTCGTGGATATTGTGGACAACTGTTGTTATATGCCCCCCATTGTCTGGAGGATCTGCTGGCCTATGTCTACACTCCTCCTGGACAAATGTACCATGTCCCCGTTAGATCTGCCGATCGTGGAGCAGTCCTGCTGCTGCGTCGATGCAACCTCCGCAGGGTGGAGACACTTGGGGTGCCCTGCAGCAAAGTGCTTGGGCCCGCTACCTCCACGGTGGAGGAGGACATGGCCGCAGGATCACTAAATGTCGTTGGTGTAGTTGACACGATGGAGCTTGTTGCTGCAGGTTCCTCAAACTCCTCACTGTCCTCAGTGGAGAGGGCACCCTGCAGCTCCACGGGCAAGATTTGGGGCTCCTCACCACCAGATGACGATCTCCCCCCCCGCCGCCGTCGCCAGACCTTGCCTCGGTGGTGTTGCCTGCGACTGCGCTGTTGGCTGAGCTACAAAACATAACTGAGGTTATTATAGGAGAAGGGGGTGCTGAGGTCACAGGGTGATTCAAACGCTTCACACAGCATATGCACGAGAACAGCACTACCGCTTTCAAAATAATCACAGGCATCACATTTAATGAAAATAACTAAATTCTGCATTAAATGATTTAATGATTTTGATGAACCCATCATTAATTAGATAACACTTTCATCAATCATCTATCATATAATTGTTCGGATATGACTGGGTGTGGCATCTACTGACTTTACATCACATAATGGTGCATATTTTACTCACGCGGCATCACATCAGGTTCTGCTGCTGCATGCGTGGCTGACCGGGCGTGGATCCCCACTAGTGCCAGCACCCGCTCCTCATGGTCGGTCAGCTCGCACATGACTGGTGGGCCGCCACCCCTCTGCTCGGCCCTATTCTTCGAAAGCTTCTTCTGCAAAAGGTAACAACAGCACGACATGGCATAAGATCATTGCTAGGTACTGTCACTGTCACAGAGGTCCCCAGTCGTCTTGGATAACCCTTGCCACTGGACCAAGACCTAGCCTCTGTCAAGCCCGTGTGGTGGCTGGTGTGCAACAGCCACCCCACATTAAAAAAATCCATGCACAGGCATCTTCCACCCTTCAGGATGTAGTTCAGGACCTGGAATATTAGGTCCTTCATTGAAACACTTGTGAACTCATCCTTTTTTAGCGTGGAAGCAAGTCATCCTCGTTTTGAGGGACTGCGACTGCCTATGAAGATGATGATGAATGTCACAGATACTGATACAACACATAACTGACAGATGTTATATCAATATTAACCTAAAGACATACATTGTAAACGTAGGCTTTGAGTAAAACATTCCCGATCTAACTGCAATATATCAGATCTGAATTTATTCACTCATTACACTTACAATTCCAATTATATAAATATATAAGTAAATGTAAATAAATGTAATACTTACTCTGCCAGAGCCGACAAAGGTGTTCCAGCGCTTGCGGCACTGGTTGTCCTCACGGATCTCGTGCGCCACCGACGAGACCACCTCAGCTATCTCGGCCCAAATTTTCTGGTAAACCTTCGGGGTGGGCTTCCCACACCCATCCCGGGTCAATTGACCCCAATGTGACTCCACCTCCTGCAGGAGGGCAGCATTTGCCTTATCGGAGAATCTCCTCGCTCGTTTTCGTCCTCCCAACACGACTTCCTCTTCAACTTCACTGTACTCACCAGCCTCCTCCCCCTCCACATCGTGATCTCTCGTCTCCTCCATGCTATTTTTTTTTGCCAATATTTCTGTGTCACCAAACTAAATAGTGCTCTAAATTCTTCTTACTCCTCACAAAAATCTTTACTACCTCCCACAACAGCGAAACAAACCATAAAGAACCAGACAACACACCCACACACGCTTTCTCTTTCTCTGCTCTCTCTCTCTCTCCTCTTTTGCGCATGTATTGATGACCCCTGACCTCCTGAAATGCGGGAAAAGACTGTTGCTATGGACGCCGACATTTTACGGCAGAAGAAAAAAAAATTATCGCTAATGCCCATTTCACATCGCTCCCGTTAACTCCCATTTTATAAAGTGGAAACTAGGGGTTTGAAAATGGGTGATAATCCAGCGACGCAAAACCCATAATAAATGTCAACGCTGGAAATAACGCCCATTTTTTGGCGATCTGCACAATAATGGAAAGTCTAGCCCAGAGTCTTAGAATATGGGGCCGCCCATTTAAAACTGAGATGAGGAGAAATTTCTTCTCTCAGAGGGTTGTAAATCTATGGAATTCTCTGCCCCAGAGAGCTGTGGCGGCTGGGTCATTGAATATATTTAAGGCGGAGATAGACAGATTTTTGAGTGATAAGGGAGTAAAGGGTTATGGGGAGCGGGCAGGGAAGTGGAGCTGAGTCCATGATCATATCAGCCAAATGACCTACTCTGCTCCAATTTCTTATGTTCTTCTGTTCTTAACGCCCCAAGGCTGTGCTGGCAACAGGGAACCTTACCCATCGGCAGTGCATAATCACAGACGCACTGTCCATATTTTCCATCCATTCAAATTAATGGGTGGAAAATTGTGGGCATGTCATCTCTGATTTTCTGCTCTGCATTTGCAAGATTCGCCACCACAAGGTTTATACATGTAAAATCACCCATCATTATTGGCATGACGTACTTTAATAAAACATTGCAACACCATCTAGCTTTTATTAGTAATGCCTGTTTCACAGCAATAAAATATGCCTTGTTGGTCTGTATAAATGTTTCCTAATCAAAGCCAGATGATATTATTGACTGCAATCCTTCTGATGATAAGCATGCCTTCCAGGAGCTTGACGTTTCTAATCTATCAGTCACCCCACCTGGTGCCCAAGTCATAGAATCATTATATTACAGTGGGAGGCCATTAGACTGTCGAGCCCGTGCCGGCTCTCTGCAAGAGCACTTCACCTAGTCCCAGTCCCCCATTTTTGTTTTTTTGCAATTGTTTTTTTTTCAGGTGCTGATTCAATTTCCTTTTAAAAGCCGTGATTGAATCTGCCTCCATCACCCTTTCAGGCAGCGCATTCCAGATCCTCACCACTTGCTGCATAAAAACGTTTCTCCTCATGTCACCTTTGCACCTTCTGCCAATAACATTAAATCTGTGTCCTCTGGTTCTCGACCCTTCCGCCAATGGGAACAGTTTCTCTCTATCGACTCTGTCTGAACCCCTCATGATTTTGAACACCTCTATCAAATCTTCTCTCAACCTTCTCTGCTCCAAGGAGAACAACCCCAGCTTCTCCGGTCTATCCACGTAACTGAAGTCCCTCATCTCTGGAAACCTTCTTGTAAATCTTTTCTGCACCCTCTCTAAGGCCTTCATGTTCTTCCGAAAGCATGGTGCCCAGGGTTGGACACAGTATTTTATAAAGGTTCATATAAAAGTTAAAAACTAATTATAGCTGGCCGATTAGCGTGTCAGACAACTGTTCTATCTGACCCGAGAACCAATTATTATGAAGTTGTGTCTTAATTTAGTAGTTATATAGGTCATCAAAGTTACTTTGGAAAAATTGTCTATATTAATTAAAAAATCTATAAAGTATTAAACGTAGCTTCATCGTATTTTACAGAACACACTGAACGATTAGATCAAATGTCAGCCATGTATGATAAATTTAGATAGGTTTTGCTTCAACCCTTTGCATAAGACTGTAAACAGAGGATGATGTTAAAGTAAAAATATTAGTGTATAAGTGAAGCTACAAAGTATTTTCACAATATTTTGAACAGCCTGAAGCTGTTTCCAGTTGCAACATATCTGTATGACATCATCTGCTTTCAGCATATTGTCAGCCAGCCAGACTAAACTGGATGAATCAGGAACACCTAACCCTTGTAAGTCTCTTCATATTTCATGAATGGAATGTTTTGTATTAACTTGTTCTGTTTCACCGTACCTTCATCCTAAAAAGGCAATTTTAGAATTGTAATTGGTCAGTATTGCGACAGTCCTTTCAAGCTTCCATCAAGGTGCTAGCCGTGCCTCCGTGACTCTTACCTCTGAGTCGGAAGGTCGTGGGTTCAAGTTCCATTGCAGAGACTTAAGCACAAAATCTAGGCTGACACTCCAGTGCAGTACTGAGGGTGTGCTGGACTTCCGAGTTGCCATCTTTTGCATAAGATGTTAAACTGAGGCCCCGGCTGCCCTCTCAGGCGGATGTAAAAGATCCCATGGCACTATTCGATGAAGAGCAGGGGAGTTCTCTCTGGTGTCCTGGCCAAAATTTATCCCTCAACCAACATTACTAAAACAGATTGTCTGGTCATTATCACATTGCTTACTGTGCAGAAATTGGTTGCCGCTTTTCCTACATTACAACAGTGACTACTTAATTGGCCACTAAGTGCGTTCCCTAGCCACTGACTCCATCCCTCTCCCTAGCATCTGTCTGAGGCTGAACCAGACTATTGCCAACCTAGGTGTCATATTTGACCCTGAAATGAGCTTCCAGTCAGATATCCGCCAATTTCCACCTCCGTAACATTGCCCGTCTCCACCCCTGCCTCAGCTCATTTGCTGCTGAAACCCTCATCCATGCCTTTGTTACCTCTAGACTTGACTACTCCAATGCACTCTTGGCTGGTCTCCCACATTCTACCCTACGTAAACTTGAGGTCATCCAATTCTCAGCAGCCCTTGCCCTAACTCGCACCAAGTCCCGCTCACCCATCACCCCTGCCTTTGCCGATCTACATTGGCTCCCAGTTAAGCAACGCCTCAATTTCAAAATTCTCATCCTTGTTTACAATTCCCTCCATGGCCTCGCCCCTCCCTATCCCTGTAATCTCCTTCAGCCTCACAACCCCCCGAGATGTCTGCTCTCTTCAAATTCTGCCCTCTTGAACATCCCTGATTATAACTACTCAACCATTGGTGGCCATGCCTTCAGCTGCCTAGGCCCCAAGCTCTGGAATTCCCTCCCTAAACCTCTCCACCTCTCTACTTCTCTTTCCATCTTTAAGACGCTCCTTAAAACCTACCCCTTTGACCAAGTTTTTGGTCATCTGCCATAATTTCTTCTTCTGTGGCTCGGTGTTAAATTTATTTGTTTTGTCTATAACACTCCTGTGAAGCGCCTTGGGACATTTTACTACGTTAAAGGTGCTATATACATACAAGTTATGTAATTGTTATTGTTTAAAATGCTTTGGGATATCCTGGTGTTGTGAAAGGCACTATATAAATGCAAGCTTTTGTTTTTTTTGATGCTGAATTTCATTCTATGATATTGCTGTATTCTCCAGAATGCCTGTAAGCTCAATATACATTTCTACTATGAACATGACAACGGATTATAATAATTTTATGTTTCTTAATTGAATATTTGACTTGTTCTTCCAAACATTGAAAGGTTTGCTCCAAATCTGCTTCCTGGAGCAAGAGGCTGATTTTTCAATAGTCTGTCAAAGAGGTCAGCATCATTCCATCACTGGGTGGAAATAAGCTTTATAGTGTATGGAAATGCTGGTGGTGATTACGCATCACAAGTTTTCCCAGCTACCGTTTTATTCCATTTGTTTGCCCCAGCATAAATCAGAAGTGACTAGCAAAGCAGGGAGATCAGTGTCTGTAACTGAAAAGAATTTGCAATCCACAGGAGCAGATCTGGGTGAGCAGCATCACTGTCAATCTCAATATAATTACTGATCCGGTTCTCTCAGCACTGCATAAATATACATCACTTCTCCACCCACTGTCCACTTCTGTCTGGAGTGATTTAGTATTGTGTGCTTCCAGCAGGGTGCACCCACTCAACAGTGCTTGGCATCATCAGAAAAGGGTACAAGTCACTTCTGATGATATCCACCAGTTCACCGATGAACAAGAAAACAGAATTGAGCCACAGTTGAGTACCTCTCTGTGAAACCCTGCATTTTTATCGTGCTGTGAGGTTTTCTCTTCCTCACTGTCGTTTTGCCGGTCTCTCTTTCTGTATCTTTCTTGCCCTTGGTTTTTTACAGTCACTTTATTGTTTTTCAGCCTTCTCAGGCCGTGATTTTGCCGACCAAGACGGGCTGAGTAGTATAGTAGTAGGCAGTCCCTCGTGTCAAGGATGACCTGCTTCCACACCAAAAAAGATGAGCTCACAGGTGTTTCAATGAGCTACATTTTGAAGGGTGGAAGATGCCTGTGCATGAATTCTTTTAACGTGCAATGACTGTTGCACACCAGCCACCACACGGGTTTGTCAGAGCGAGGTCTTGGTCCAGTGGCAAGAGTTAACCAAGACGACTGGAGACCAAGCTCTGATGCGCCATCTCCTGGGCCACAACCACACCGATCCTCCACTGCTCACCACCTCCGATCGTTGAGCCCCTTTTGGCTTGATCTGCACTCCGCACTGTACTCGAACACTGCCTCCCGCTGACCTCGAGCACCGCCTCCCACTGACCTCGAACACCGCCTCCCACTGGGCTCAAACACCGCTCCTCGCTGACTTTGAACACCGCCTCCCACTGACCGCCAAGATCGCCTCCCGCTGACCTCGATTGCTGCCTCCCGCTGACCTCGAACACCGCCGCCTGCTGGGCTCAAACACCGCCTCCCACTGACCTCCAAGACCGCCTCCCGCTGACCTCAAACACCACCTCCCGCTGACCTCGAACATCGCCTCCTGCTGGGTTCAAACACCGCCTCCTGCTGACCTCGAACACCACCTCCCGCTGACCTCGAACACCACCTCCCGCTGACCTCGAACACCACCTGCCGCTGACCTCGAACATCGCCTCCTGCTGGCCTCGAACATCGCCTCCCGCTGACCTCGAGCACCGCCTCCCACTGACCTCGAACACCGCCTCCCACTGGGCTCAAACACCGCTCCTCGCTGACTTTGAACACCGCCTCCCACTGACCTCCAAGATCGCCTCCCGCTGACCTCGATTGCTGCCTCCCGCTGACCTCGAACACCGCCTCCTGCTGGGCTCAAACACCGCCTCCCACTGACCTCCAAGACCGCCTCCCGCTGACCTCGAACACCACCTCCCGCTGACCTCGAACACCACCTCCCGCTGACCTCGAACATCGCCTCCTGTTGGCCTCGAACATCGCCTCCCACTAACCTCGAACATCGCCTTCCCCTGGGCTCGAACACCACCTCCCCCTGGGCTCAAACACCACCTCCCGCTGACCTCGAACATCGCCTCCCCCTGGGCTCGAACACCACCTCCCGCTGACCTCGAACATCGCCTCCCGCTGACCTCGAACACCGCCTCCCGCTGACCTCGAACACCACCTCCCGCTGACCTTGAACACCGCTTCCACCTGGGCTCGAACACCACCTCCCGCTGACCTCGAACACCACCTCCCGCTGACCTCGAACACCGCCTCCCGCTGACCTCGAACACCACCTCCCGCTGACCTTGAACACCGCTTCCACCTGGGCTCGAACACCGCCTCCCGCTGACCTCGAACACCGCCTCCCGCTGAACTCGAACACCGCCTCCCGCTGACCTCGAACACCGCCTCCTGCTGACCTCGAACACCGCCTCCCGCTGACTTCGAACACCGCCTCCCGCTGAACTCGAACATCGCCTCCCCCTGGGCTCGAACATCGCCTCCCGCTGACTTCGAACACCGCCTCCCGCTGAACTCGAACATCGCATCCCCCTGGGCTCGAACATCGTCTCCCCCTGGGCTTGAACACCGCCTCCGCTGACCTCGAACACCACCTCCCCCTGGGCTCGAACATTGCCTCCCGCTGACCTCAAACACCGCCTCCCCCTGGACCTGAACATCGCCTCCCGCTGACCTCGAACACCGCCTCCCGCTGACCTCGAACACCGCCTCCCCCTGGACTCGATCACCGCCTCCCGCTGACCTCAAACACTGCCTCCCGCTGACCTCGAACATCGCCTCCCGCTGACCTCGAACACCGCCTCCCCCTGGACTTGAACATCGCCTCCCGCTGACCTCAAACACTGCCTCCCGCTGACCTCGAACACCGCCTCCCCCTGGACCTGAACATCGCCTTCCGCTGACCTCGAACACCGCCTCCCGCTGACCTCGAACACCGCCTCCCCCTGGACTTGAACACCGCCTTCCACTGACCTCGAATACCGCCTCCCTCTGACATCGAATACCGCCTCCCCCTGGACTCGAACATCACCTCCCGCTGACCTCGAACAATATCGAGTTCACCAATTTCAGAGCATAACCTCTGCCCATCTTTGTCTCCCTTCCGCACCACCCCGCCCCCCACCCCCGAGCTTATGTTTTTTTTCTCTTTGTCTCCAATGGCAGCTGGTCATTATTCTGCCATTCATACCTTATCTTGACTAGTGTTTTTCTAGCTCTGGCCATTACCATTGCAATTCGGCCCATCAGCCCTTTTGTCTCTGTAATCTCTCCTGCTTTCCACCTTATCACAGACCTTCCCTTTTGTTCTTTCTTCCCCTCCCCTTTCAGTGCTTCTTAAGAATGTGCTCTTTTCGAACATTTGCCAGTTCTGATGAAGGGTTGTCGACCCGAAACGTTAACTCTGCTTTCTCTCCACAGGTGCTGCCTGACCCACTGAGATTTACAGGATGGTTTAGGATATGCTTACAGTGTATGTATGTGAATGCACGAAGTGTAGTAAACAAGGTTGGTGAGCAGCAGGCGCAAATAGCCACATGGGAATATGATGTGGCAATATCAGTGACTTGGTTCAAAAAAGGGCAGGATTGGATATTAAATATCCCTGTATATAGGGTGTTCAGGAATGATAGAGAAGGAAAGATCGGAGGTGGTATCGCAGTAATGGTTAAGGAAAGTGTTACAATGCTGGAGAGGGAGAAAAGAAAGAAAGAGTTGGATTTATATAACGCTTTTCACAACCACTGGATGCCTCAAAGTGCTTTACAATCAATGGAGTACTATTTGAAGTGTCTTCTTCTTCATCTTAGGCAGTCCCCGGAGTTGAGGATAACTTGCTTCCACACTAATATGAGTTCTCAGGTGACTGAAGAGACCAATGCAGGACCTACAGTCTCTGTCACAGGTGGGGCAGACGGTGGTTGAAGTAAAGGGTGGGTGGGGTACCTGGGTTGCCGTGTTCTCATTCCCCAGTCTACGCTTGGCTTCCACTTGCTCCCGGCGAAGAGACGCGAGGTGTTCAGCGCCTTCCCGGATGCTTCTCCTTCAATTTGAGTGGTCTTGGGCCAGGGATTCCCAAGTGTCGGTGGGGATGTTGCACTTTTTCAAGGAGGCTTTGAGGGTGTCCTTGAAGCATTTCTTCTGCCCACCTGGGACTTGCTTGCCGTGTTGGAGCTCTGAGTAGAGCACTTGTTTTGGGAGTCTAGTATCGGACATGTGGACGATGTGGTCCATCCATCGGAGTTGATCGAACGTGGTCAATGCTTCGATGCTGGGGATGTTGGCCTGAGCGAGAACACTGACATTGAAGTGTCTATTGTGCCAATGGATTTGCAGGATCTTGCATAAGCAGTGTTGGTGGTACTTCTCCAGTGCTTTGAGGTGCCTGCTGTACATAGTCCATGTCTCTGAAATATATAGGAGGGCGGGTATCACTACTGCTCTGTAGACCATTAGCTTGGTGGCGGGTTTGAGATTCTGGTCTTCAAACACTCTCTTCCTCAGGCGACCAAAGACTGCGCTGCCACACTGAAGGCGATGTTAGACTTCATCATCGACGTCTGCCCTTGTTGACAGTAGGGTCCCAAGGTATGGAAAATGGTCCATGTTGTCCAGGGCCTCGACATGGATCTTGATAATCAGGGGGCAGTACTGTGTGGTGGGGCAGGTTGCTAGAGAACCTTTGTCTTACGGATGTTTAATGCAAGGCCCATACTCTCATACGCTTCGGTGAAGGTGTTGACGATGGTTTAGAGTTTGACCTCCAAGTGTGCGCAGACGCAAGCATCATCTGCATACTGTAATTCAATGACACAAGATGGGACGACCTTGGATCTGGACTGGAGGTGGCGGAGGTTGAACAATTTCTCATTTGTTCTGTAGATTAGCTCCACTCCAGCGGGGAGCTTATTTAGGGTGAGATGGAGCATTGCAACAAAGAAGATCGAGAAGAGCGTTGGTGCAATGACGCAGCCCTGCTTGACCCCAGTCCGTACATATATTGGGTCTGTGGTGGATCGGTTGGTCAGGATCAAGGCTTGCATGTCATCGTGAAGCAGGCAGAGGAGGATAGCGACAAACTTTTGAAGGCAGCCAAATTTGAGGAGGACACTCCATAATCCTTCATGGTTGACAGCTTTGAAGACCTTTGTGAGGTCAAAGAAGACCATGTACAGAGGTTGGTGCTGCTCCCTGCATTTCTCTTGAACTTGACGCACGTTGAAAATCATGTCCATTGTGCCCCTTAGTGGGTGGAATCCGCATTGGGGCTCTGGGAGGAGCTGTTCAGCCACTGGAAGAATGCGATTAAGGAGTATTCTTGCAATGACTTTCTCCGTGGCAGACAGCAGTGTATTCACTGTTGCAATGTAGGAAATAAGGGAGGTGTCATGGAGGGGTCAAGGACAGAACGTATATAGTTAGAGTTAAGAAATAATAGAGATGCTATTACACTAATTGGTGTATTCTATAGGCCACCAAATATGGGAAACATATGGAGGAGCAAAGTCCCAAGGAAATTACAGATAGATGCAAGAACTCATCATAGGCAGTCCCTCGGAATCGAGGAAACATAGAAACCTAGAAAATAGGTGCAGGAGTAGGCCATCCGGCCCTTCGAGCCTGCACCGCCATTCAATGAGATCATGGCTGATCATTCCCTCAGTACCCCTTTCCTGCTTTCTCTCCATACCCCTTGATCCCCTTAGCCGTAAGGGCCATATCTAACTCCCTCTTGAATATATCCAATGAACTGGCATCAACAACTCTCTGCGGCAGGTTCTTTGGTGGCTGAACAGTCCAACACGAGAGCCACAGACTCTGTCACAAGTGGGACAGACATTCGTCGGGGGAAGAGGGAGGTGGGACTGGTTTGCTGCACGCTCCTTCCGCTGCCTGCGCCTGACATCTTCACGTTCACAGCGTTGAAATTCGAGGAGCTCAACGCCCTCCCGGATGCACTTTCTCCACCTCGGGTGGTCTTTGGCCAGGATCTCCCAGGTATCAGTGGTGATGTCGCACTTTATCAGGGAGGCTTTGAGGGTGTCCTTGTAACGTTTCTGCTGCCCACCTTTGGCTCGTTTGCCATGAAGGAGCTCTGCGTAGAGCAATTGCTTAGGGAGTCTCGTGTCTGGCATATGAACTAAGTGGCCTGCCCAGCGAAGCTGACCGAGTGTGGTTAGTGCTTCATTGCTCGGGATGTTAGCCTAAACGAGGATATTGATGTTGCGTCTGTCCTCCCAGGGGATTTGCAGGATCTTGTGGAGACATCGTTGGTGATATATCTCCAGCGACTTGATGTGTCTTCTGTACATCTGATCCATACAGGAGGGCGGGTATTACTACAACCCTGTAGACCATGAGCTTGGTGGTATGTTTGACGGCCTGGTCTTCGAACACTCTTTTCCTCAGGCGGCCGAAGGCTGCACTGGCGCACTGGAGGTGATGTTGAATCTCCGCATCAATGTCTGCCTTTGTTGACAAGAGGCTCCTGAGGTATGGGAAGTGGCCCGCATTGACGAGGGCCACACCGTGAATCTTGATGACTGGGGGGCAGTGCTGTGCGGTGAGGACAGGCTGGTGGAGGACCTTTGTCTTACAGATGTTAAGCATGAGGCCTATACTTTCATATGCCTTGGTGAATACATCGACTATATCCTGGAGTTCAGCCTCAGAATGTGCACAGACGCAGGCGTCGTCTGCGTACTGCAGATCTTGGACCTGGCCTGGAGACGGCGTAGGTTAAACAGCTTCTCACTGGTTCTGTAGTTTAGTTCCAGTCCAGCGGGGGGCTTGTCAACAGTGAGGTGGAGCATGGCAGCGAGGAAGATTGAGAAGAGGGTTGGAGCAATGACGCGGCCCTGTTTGACCTCAGTCCAGAGGTGGAATGGGTCTGTAATGGATCCGCTGGTAAGGATCATGGCCTACATGCCGTCATGGAGCAGGCGAAGGATGTTGACAAACTTTCGGGGGCATCTAAAACGGAGGAGGATGCTCCATAAGTCCTCACGGTTGACAGTGTCAAAGGCCTTTGTAAGATCGAAAAAGGCCATGTATAAGGGCTGGCGCTGCTCCCTGCATTTTCCTGCAGTTGCCGTGCTGCAAAGATCATATCCGTTGTTCCCCGTAGGGAATGAAATCCGCACTGTGACTCCGGGAGAAGCTCCTCGGCCACAGGGAGAAGATAGTCGAGGAGAACTCTAGCGACATCCTTCGCAGTGGTTGATAACAGGGAGATTCCGCAGTCGGATTTTTCTCCTTTTTAAAAATGGACACGATCACTGCATCTCTGAGATCTCCCGGCATGCTCTCCCCCCTCCAGATGAGAGAGATGAGGTCATGTATCCGCAAGAACTATAGACTAGTGATAATGGTAGACTACAACTATCCTAATATAGACTCGGACAATAATGGTGTAAATGGCAGAGAGCAGGAAGAATTTCTGAAGTGTGTTCAGGAGAACTTTCTTGATTGGTATGTTTCCGGTCGAATGAGGAAGGAGGCATTGCTGGATCTGGTTCTGGGGAATGAGATAGGTCAAGTGGAGCAAGCATCAGTACGTTAACATTTAAGTAACAGTGATCTAGTATCATAAGATTTAGATTAGCTATGGAAAAGGACAGGGTGAAATCTAGAGTAAAAATATTTAATTGGAGGAAGGCAAATTTCAGTGGAATGAGAACGAATCTGGCCCAGGTAAATTGGAATCAAAGATAGGCAGGCAAAACTGTAGTGGAACAATGGGCTGCCTTTAAAGAAAAAATAGTTCAGGTACAGTCGAGGTACATTCCCACTAGGGGGAAAGGTAGGGCAACTAAAGTCAGAGTTCTCTAGATGACAAAAGAGATAAAGAGGAAGATGAAGCAGAAAAAGAGTGTGTCTGACAGATGTCTGGTCTAGAATACGTCTGAGAATCAAATTTTAAAAGTTCAGAGAAGAAGTGAAAAAGAAAATAAGAGGGGCAAAGAGAGGTTATGAGAATAGATTGGCAGCCAATATAAAAGGGAATCCAAAAGTCTTCTGTAGGCATATAAATAATAATCAGATAGTAAGAGGGGGGGTGGGGCTGATTAGAGATCAAAAGGGAGACTGACACGTGGAGGCAGAGGGAATGGCTGAGGTACCAAATGAGTACTTTGCATCTATCTTCACCAAGGAAGAAGATGCTGCCATAGACATAGTAAAGGAGGAGGTAGAGGAGATAGTCGATGGGATAAGAATTGATAAAAGATGAGGTACTAGAAAGGCTGGCTGTACTTAAAGTAGATAACTCACCAGGACCGGATGGGATGCATCCTAAGATGCTGAGGGAAGTGAAGGAAAAATCATGGCAGTACTGGCTATAATCTTCCAATCCTTCTTAGAAATGGGAGTGCTGCCAGTTTTCTGGACTCAACATTGAGTTCAACAATTTCAGACCATAAACCCTGCCCTGTTTTTTTTCTCTCTTTCCCATGGCAGCTGTTGATGACTCTGCCATTTCTATTTACACCCTATCTAGATGCATCTTTTGTTTCTTAACTTGTCCCATTTCCATCTGCTTTTGCCTTGCACCATCATCCCTTTTGTCTCTTAATCTCTTCTGCCTTCCACCCTACCATAGACCTTCCCTTTCGTTCCCTCCTCCCCTCCCCTTTCCCTGCCCCTGCACTTGCTTAAAAACCTGTTACATCTCTAACTTGTTCCAGTTCTGATGAAGGGTCATCGATTTGAAACATTAACTCTGTTTCACACTCCACAGATCCTGCCTGACCTGCTGAGTATTTCCAGCATTTTTTGTTTTTATTTGAGATTTTCAGCACCTGCAGTATTTTGCTTTTGTCGCAGATTTAAGGTGGTTGGCAAAAGCACCAAAGGCGATATAAGAAAAAACTTTTTTACACAGTGAGTGGTTAGAATCTAGAATGCACTGCCTGAAAGGGTGGTGAATGCAGACTCAAGCACGGCTTTCAAAAGAGAGTTGGATAAGTACCTGAAAAAAAACGCAGGGGTACAGGGAAAGTGCGGGGGAGTGGGACTAGCTGGGACTCTCTTGCAGAGAGCCACCATGGGCTCAACGGGCAGAATGGCCTTCTTCCGTGCTGTAACCATTCTATGATTCTATGATTTGCCAGTAGCTGACTGTAGCTGCAACATGTGGAATGGCAGTTGTAGCTGCCAAGTTTCTTAGACACGTTCAAAGACTATCAATGACTATTTTGATAGTGGGCAGATCAATACAACCCCCTTCATAATATCAGGACTAGTTATTTTCTGCATAATTAAGGGTTTATATAAGGGCAACAGGTTCTTCTGGGATCAGTGCATCATTTAGACAATTGAACTTGCATCAAATAACAATTCCACACCCTAGAATTAAAAACTTTCAGGACTGTAATTTATAATTTTCTTACCTTTACCTAGGATCATTCATGTCATTATTTGGTTTCTACTAGAAGCTTTTAAACCATTATAATATACATGTTAAAGTGTTCCATAGTTGACATAAATATCTCAGCAGCTTTTGCCAAAAGACAAAATAATACTTTTTACAAACAGGCAATATGTTAATGAGAAGGACTTGTATAGGTTTATGTTGGAATTGTTTGAGAGTGCAACTCCAGAGAATCTAAAGCTCATTTATTTACAAGTCCAACGTTGAAATTCAATTTAAAATAAGAGGCACTCAACACATTGCAACAAAAAGCTGTGCAGAAAGTAATTGTGTTTCGCTTCCCTATTAGTCCCATTTTTCAATACTTATGCCTGGCAACTAGTCATAATGGTCATAAAGTTCAGCAGTCTGCAGCATAATAGGTTTGCTGTTTACTGAACCGACATGGAAAGGTTGGTATTACCACTCAGAGAACATGTTGACAGCCAATAATAATAATGATAAAATTCTGCCTTTGTCTGTAGTGTTTTACACCAGGTTAGTTTGGGTCAGGTGGGATGTTCATCTCTCCTGTAATCCATACCATTTCAAGTGCCGTCATCTGAACACTCACTGATAGGAAAGACTTCTGAATAATGCAGTAGAGCAGCAAACCATACCTGAAATTTTACCTGCCTGAGGCTCTGGTATTATATTACACCAATGAGAAATGTTTTGATAATGCAAAATTCAGCTCGCTTCATGTAGTTCTTCTAACCATTATGGGGATATCTGTGCCCCAATTTCAATTTATAGAATTTTCAAAAGTAAAGAATTATGGTTCATAATTTATCTTGCACTGATAGGTCAGAATATGTTTTTTGTTTAATTTTATGCAATTTACTTGAATAGTCGGTTGTTAGCACGCTGTTAGGTTGTGGATTCAAGCCCCAGTCACACGAACATAGGAAAAGACAGACAGGAAAAGATCGGTTGGTTCATCGCGCCTGTCGAAACAAAGCATCATGACTCCCAGTGTTGCTTCCCACTAGGAGGCAAAAAAAAAGATTTAAAAAAAAACCCTAGGTTAATTGCGGGAGGAAAAATTAAGCTCTCCAAACCGCTAAGTCGATCCAAAACAAGTTCCAGGAGATCGCAGTGACCATGACGAACAAACCCAAATTCCACCACCTTCTGTACGCAGTGATATCAGCCACAGTGAGAAATGTAAGAACTTAGGAACAGGAGTAAGCTATTCATCCTTCAAGCCTGTTCAACCATTCTTTGGACCATGACTGATCTGCACTTCAATTTCATTTACCTGCCTTTGTCTCATGTCCCTTGATACCCATACCGAACAAAAATCTTTCAATATCAGTCTTCCAAGTTTCAATCAACCCAGCATCCAAAGTCTTTTGGGGGAGAGAGTTCTAGATACCCTTTGTGTGGAAAAATCTCACCTGTGACAGGGACTGTGGCTCTCGTATGGGACTGTTCAGCCACCTAAGGACTCATTTTAAGAGTGGAAGCAAGTCTTCTTTCATTCTGAGGGACTGCCTATGATGATGGTGTGGAAAAGTGCTTCCTGATTCCATTCCGAAATGATCAAGCTCTAATTTTAAGATTATGCCTCTATGTTCTGGACTCCCCGACCAGTGGAAATAGTTTCTCTGTGTCTACCCTATTGAACCACTTAATCATTTTAAAGACTATCTCCCCTCAACCTCCTGATCTCAAGGGAGTAGAAGCCAATCTAATGCAACCCATCCTTGTAACTTGTCCAATTCCTTTTTGAACTCTTACAGTGAATCTGAGACTCACCAATTAAACCCTCTACATAAAGAAATCCTCCTGACATCTAATCTAGTCCTCCGTTTGCCTAGCTTGTAGGCATGACCCCTCATTTTTCCTAATCTATCCATCTCAAAAAGTATATCCACACAGATGCAGTCTAGTCCATTCAACATTTTAAATACTTTAATTAAATTTTACTACTAAAGTCTACACATTTCGAGAGTGAAAAAGGATTCAAGTACATAAACCAGGCTGACTCTCTAGTACAGTACTGAAGTTATGCTACGTCGATGGAGGTGCTGACCTGTAGATGAGATGTTAGACCAAGGACCTATCTGTGGTGTGTAGTCACAGAGAGCTGTACAAGTGGATGATTGTAGCTCTAGATCTTCATGTCATAGGTAGCAGAGCATCCTTATTGCCTCTTTGATGAAGCATCCGGGAGGGCGCTGAGCATCTTGAGTCTCGTCGCCAAGTGTATGCAGAAAACAAGTGCAGGCAGCGGAAGGAGTGTGCAGCAAACCAGACTCCCCACCCACCCTTTCCTTCAACCACAGTCTGTCCCACCTGTGACAGAGACTGTAATTCCCATATTGAACTGTGCAGTCACCTGAGAACTCACTTTTAGAGTGGAAGCAAGTCTTCCTCGATTTCGAGGGACTGCCTATGATGATGATGATGAAACACACTCTTCTTAGACATATCTCCTCAGTAAGGTCCTCATATGACCTGTATATATGCTGTGGGAAATGGCAATATCTGGAATCCATCTCTTCAATTGCTGCCTGACATTCCTTTTCTCTATCCTGTGCTGCTGATCGTCATATTAATGGTATAAAAGGGCACTCCCATTGGGAATGCCACACCTGCTCTGAAGAAGCCCTCATTGTGGGTGGGGGAAGTGAAAATCTCCCGTGGGTCTCACACTGTCAGAAGCAGTTCAGGTCTGTGTAGGAGGAATGTCATAAAACTCATTGCAGAAAGTCGTTCCCAGCTGCAGAAATCGCTACTGAAACCCACATTCTTCAGGCTCAGCACCTTCTCACTCCTGCGATCCTAGCTACAGCTGTGCCCTATTGTCCTACGTTACAACAGTGACTATACTTCAAAAAGACCTCATTGGCTGTAAAGCATTTTGGGATATCCTGGGGTCATGAAAGGCGCTGTCTTTCTTTCTTATAATTCTCAGTCTAACTTACCCTGAGTGCATTTCTAGTGCAGAAGCAGGAAACTAGAAGCTGTAATGCCACTGGCCCTCATTATAACAGATTTGAATGAACTCCCTCAGGACTGGAAGGATGGATTGCAAGAAGGTCCAAAAAGGACAATGGACGTCAGGGGATCGATTTTGGAGCAGAAAGCCAACGTAAACAGCTTCCGCTCCATTTTACTGCCAGAAGAAAGTTACTGGCTCTAATTATACACTGATATTTTGCTAGAGTTGCTAGGCCAATACAACTATGTATCACCTTTGCTTGCTATATTATATTGCAAAATATAAAAACTCCATGAAACGAGTTTTAATGTTCCCAAATAGCAGAGTAAGGATTCAGTCTGTGGGCATAAAAATAATTATGGTCTTCATGGTGAGAGCTCTTGATAGCTGTCTGCAGCTGGATTCGTGACTCACGGACTCGCCTTTGTAAAGTGATGCAGCTGCGCTTGGCTCTTCTATTCATGCACTTAATCCTCTTAACATCGCTCTTAATTTGTGCAGAAAAACCATCAGAATTGCTCGTGAATATGCAGTTTCCATCAATGTTCAAAGCACATTTTTAATTCTGTTAAAATTATGCATAATTATTAGAAATGTGATCCTGCTCTTCTTCAACTGAGTAGCCTAAAGGAAAGATTGTTTTACAATACATGTATAAAGTTCTAAACACTTTTCCTCTTAAATGCAAATGAAATCAATTTTCTATAATTATGTTTAAACATGGGTAATTAGCAAGGCACTCGAGTAACAAAGGATTTGATGCTTCAATTCCCAACTAAAGAAGCAAGTGTAAGGAATATGGAAGGTGAATTTCAATGCAGAATAATTATGTTTTTCAATATAATTTAAAATTACCTCATAGCCATTTCAACGATACAAAACTTGTCATGAACATTTGGACTCCTACAAGATCTCTTTGACAGTGTGATCAATTATATGGGCTAGATTTTACAGCTATTCGCAGCTATCAGTGGTAAGAATACATAGCCCTGACAGTCATTACCTAACCTGCCAACTCTGTTCATTGATATTCAATGTTGGAAATGTTTGTACCTCATCATCATAGGCAGTCTCTCAAAATCAAGGAAGACTTGCTTCCTCTCTAAAAGTGAGTTCTTAGGTGACTGAACAGTCCAATGCGGGAATTACAATCTCTGTCACAGGTGAGGCAGACAGCAGTTGAAGGAAAGGGTGGGTGGGGAGCCTGGTTTGCCGCACGCTCCTTCCGCTGTCTGTGCTGCATTTCTGCATGCTCTCGGTGATGAGACTTAAGGTGCTCAGCGCCCTCCTGGATACTCTTCCTCCACTTTGGGCAGTCTTGGGCCAGGGATTCCCAGGTGGGGATGGGGATGTTACACTTTATCAAAGAGGCTTTAAGGGTGTCCTTGAAGCATTTCCTCTGCCCACCTGGGGCTCGCTTGCTCTGTGGGAGTTCCGAGTAGAGCACTTGCTTAGGGAGTCTCGTGTCGGACATGTGGAAGATGTGTCCCACCCAATAGAGCTGGTCGAGTGTGGTCAATGCTTCGATGCTGGGGACCTTGTGGAGGCAGCGCTGGTGGTACTTCTCCAGCGCTTTGAGGTGTCTGCTGTATATAGTCCACGTCTCTGAGCCATATAGGAGGGCAGGTATCACTACTGCCCTGTAGACCATAAGCTTGGTGCCAGATTTGAGTTCCTAGTCTTCAAACACTCTCTTCCTCAGGCGACCAAATGCTGTACGGGCACACTGCAGGCGGCGTTGGACCTCATCATCGATGTCTGCCCTTGCTGATAGTAGACTCCCATGGTATGGAATATGGTCCACGTTGTCCAAGGCCGAGCCGTGGACTTTGATGACTGGGAGGCAGTGCTGTGTGGCAGGGTCAGGTTGGTGGAGGACCTTTGTTTTATGGATGTTTAGTGTAAGACCCATGCTTTCGTATGCCTCAGTGAAAGTGTTAACGATGGCTTGGAGTTCAGCCTCTGAGTTTGCGCAGATGTATCTATACATGATTCAACGACTTTATCTAAATTTAAACAGAGGGGCCAAATTCCCTTATAAATAGGATGGGTTTTGACCTCATCTGGGATTTCCTGCTTTGTAAGGGGTGGAGCGCTTGTCATTGCTTACAAAATGCTACTGGCGTTATTCAAATGAAGCATACCCATCTCCAGAGAGCACACGTGGCTCCATCAGGAAGTGGGAGGAGTAACAGGTCAAGGAAATAGCTTGGATACCAAAGAAAAGGACATTTAAAATAAATAGTTACATCTACCATTAGATTATTTCTCTTTTTGTGGGGGAGGGGAGGTGGCCACTCCCTACCTGATAGCAGCCAAGAGCTGGAATGTCTAGCAGCCTGGGGCTAGTTACCATCCAAGTTGTGCCTGTCCACCTAGTGAACTACTGTGGAAATGCAGCCATTGTTGTTTACAGTTGTAGTGAATGTAGGCACCTTTAGTAATGACTCCACGAGGCAGGGTATGATACTTAAACTGTGTAGACATGCAGTCCTTTATTTGCAGTTCCTGAGTGACGCCAACAAGCTGTGAGTTCTCTTTTATACTGGGTTACCTGCCATGTGCAGGCAACCGCTAGGTCTCCAGCAGCAGCACCCTCTGGTGTACTAGTGAGGTGTGTACAATATAAGGGTACATTAAGTGTGGCATAACAGTGTTACAGACATCACACAGTAAACAGGCATACATATACAACAATACTCCCCCCTGAGCATTTTTCATATCCTTATTGTCATGACCAGGGGAGGTGATCAGTGGTGGGCTATGGGAGGTTGTGGTGAGGGTTGTGTGGTTGCCGGGTGTGACCCCTGTGCTTGAGGCTGACCTCGTACGTTTCCCCTCCCTCACACACAAACCAAGTGGGTGTCACTGTTGTGGGATTCCCTCGGGGAGGTGGCCACGGCAGCAGTGGGTGGTGTGTATACACTGTGATGTGGGTAGTTGTGGGGTGGTGGGCAGGGCCACGAGACTGGATGGGCTCCTTGTCCACCAATTGGGATGAGGGTCAGGTCATCCCAGGGTTTGCCAGGGAAGTTGGAGGGTATTGGCCTCATGCTCCTGGTGTTGGCCCTGGTGGCCAGGGGCTGTAGGGCTGGTCTGGTGCAAGTTGCCATTGGTGGTGGCTGGGCTGCCCATTTGACCACTGTCCCTGTAGTGGGTCTGCTCCCACTGCCTGTGTGTGTGTCCTGCAAGGGGCATCACATTCGTTCAAAAGGTCCAGGCTACATAGTCAGGTAGCCTGCTGAACCTGGGGGTCTCCCACAGGGGGATTCCATTGTCATCAGCATGGTCCCTGTAGGACCCAATGTCCTTTGCAGTGTCCTACCAGTATACATGACACCTTGGCTCTGATCACACATAGTCGAGCCTGCATTATACATTCTAGCATTTGCACCACTTTTGGGTGTCCTGGTTTCAACAGACATGGTTACATTAGGCATTTCACAATCTCGATCATTACTGTTAAGCATAATAAACTTGTTCTTAACCTTACTGATACCTGCATTCATCTCATTAGTCACATTAGTTAAACCAGCATCACAATTCATGGTTACATTGCATACATTTTCATACTTGCACCCTTTAATCACATCTTTAGCTTTAAAGTCCATGTACTCAAATAGTTGAAACTTCCCCTTTAAATTTCATTGGTTACCGGTCTCCTTTAAAGGAGCCTTCAAATCCGATTGGCCGCTCGGTGTCATGTGATGCTCCTCCATGCTCACTGGTGGCATGGCGTTGGCCATTTTGATTACAAGTGTTTCTCCTTGTGCTGCTGGTGCTGCAGCCATTTCCTGGCTTTCCTGCAGGAGGGCTGTGGTGGTCTTTTCTTCCACAGCGCCACTTCGCCTGATGTGGACCTGGTTCATCCAATTCCTGCCCAGCAGCGTGGGACCGTCGCCGGCTACAATCCACAGGGGGAGTTTGTTCAACACGCCGCCCTGGGAGACCTGGACGTCTACACTGCTAACGATTTGGATTTTATATTTGGTATAGGTGAGCAGCTTTGCCTGGACAGGAGACAGTTTTGGTCGAGTGGCAAGATTCATCCAAATTTATTCAACAGTCATTTGGCTCATCACAGACTGGCTCGCCTCTGTGTCGATCTCCATGGAGACTGGGACCCCGTCGATGTCCCACTTCCATCATCCACGGAGAACTTCCGGTGGAGCAGGTAAAGATTCCATACTCTTCTTCCAGGGTTTGAGCAGCTTCATCTTCATCTGTGTTGGAGCCCCGGTGATCAGCCAACTCATCAGGGACGCGGTGAGTACAGCCTTTTTTGCACATTCTCTGAAGGTGCCCTTTCTCTTTGCAGCCTTTGCATGCATGTAGCGGCACTGGTGGGCCCTGCGGTTTCCTCCACAGCGCCAGCACGGGGCCATCCGGTTTGCCCCATGTGGCCGACTCAGGGTTGCAGGACTCGGGGCAGCATTTCTGCCTTCAGAAGTATCCATGCGGTGCACTGCGCTCGCCGGTTTAGAGTCCTGGATCAGTATTCGCCTGGAGTCACTGGCCGAAACCATGTAGGCCTGGCTCACTTGAATTGCTTTCTGCAGGGTGACCGTGATGTCAGCCGAGAGCAATTTGTGTAGGAGGCCTTCGTGGCCAATTCCAATGACAAATATCTCCCTTAGTGCTTCATTAAGGTGGTCACCAAAATCACACGGTGCAGCTAGCCTTCTTAAGTGTGCAGCATACTTGGCAATTTCTTGGCCCTCAGGTCGCCGGTAAGTGTAGAACCGGTGCCTGGCTGTGAGGATGCTTTCTTTCGGTTTTAGTTGTTCCTGTATGATTGTTACAAGTTGCTCATAGCTCTTGGTGGTTGTCTTCTCTGGGGCTAGTAAGTCTCTGACGAGACCGTAGATGGTGGGCCCACAACTGCTAAGCAGGATGATCCTGTGTTTGTTCGGTAGTGTAGCCGGTGTGTCCCCGTCCAGATCGTTTGCTATAAAGAAGTGTTCCAATCTTTCCATAAAAGTATCTCAATCTTCCCGCTCTGTAAATTGCTGAAAGTTGCTGAGCTTAGACATGTTGAACGTGTAGTTCGTGACCTCATATTGTGTATGTAGGCACCTTTAGTAATGACTCCATGAGGCAGGATATGATACTTAAACTGTGTAGACATGCAGTCCTTTATTTGCAGCTCCTGAGTGACGCCAACAAGCTGTGAGTTCCCTTTTATACTGGGTTACCTGCTGTGTGCAGGCAACCCCTAGGTCTCCAGCAGCAGCACCCTCTGGTGTACCGGTGAGGTGTGTACAGTATAAGGGTACATTCAATGTGGCATAACAGTGTTACAGACATCACACAGTAAACAGGCATGCATACACAACAGGTGACAGGTCACCTGACAAGTTCCTGTGTTAAGAGCAATCTTGTAAAGTCTGTGTGTTGTGAGGTCGTAAAGAATAAACCACATTTGGCGATGAAGGATAGGATAATCGGATTCCCTAGCTGAAATCTTTGTTGGTGGATGATTCCAGCCAAACAGAGAGAATAGAGAGGTCCTTTGTGTTGCAGAACAGTTAAAAATCCAAGATAAATAACAAGTACATTTTATTGAACTGAAGAGTCCAGATGGCTTGCCTATGGGAATAATAGGGCGCTTGGGTGCATTTCAATGTGACCAAGAGACTTTTGGAGCATATGTGGATCGGCTAGAAATGTTTTTCACTGCAAATAGTATCATCGAAGTCCCCGCTGATGAAAACAGCAATCTGATGGTATTAGAAAGAAAACAGGCTATTTTCTTAACTGAAGCAGGTCCCGAGGTATATGAAACACTGAAAAATGTGCTTATTCCCATCAAGCCAAAGGATATATCACTTATGGAGATTCTAAGCAAGTTAGAACAGCACTACAGTCCTGAGCCCCTGGAAATTGCTGAAAATTATTGTTTCGGAATACGAGATCAATTAACCAATGAGAGTATCAGTGAGTACATTGTAGCATTAAAAAAGCTATCCATTCACTGTCATTTCGGAAACTTTCAGGACCAAGCATTGTGTGACCGCTTTGTTTGTGGGATGAAAAATAAAGCGATCAGAAGAAAGTTGTTGATAACACCTAACTTGACTTTTGATTTAGCTTGTCAGACAGTTATGTCAATGGATATGGCCGACCAATATTACCGAGAATTTCGTACCATTTCCAATCGACTGACAACTGAGGTGAATCGCCTGCAAGTTTAAACTAAAAGGCAGTTGGGCCCCAAAGCCTCAGCAATTGGTTAAGGTAACAATACATTGACGTCGTGCTATCGGTGTCTGGGTCAACACCTTGCTCAAAATTGTCTGTAAGTGAAGGCAGAGTGTTTCTTCTGCAGGAAAATTGAGCAAAGGCATGCCGACTGAAGAGTAAACCAACTTTCAAGGCTATAAGTAGAAATCCCCAGAGACTACGTAGCATTAAAGAAAAGCGACAGGATGAAGAGATACACATGATCAGGAGCACGAGGGTATCTAACAGAGATTCAAAAAGTATCATCATCCAAATAGATGTTGCAGGAACCAAGATTCACATGGAAATCGATACTGGTGTAATCGTGAGCATAGTACCGGAATCGCGATATCTTGACAAATTGTGTGATTTCCCATTGGAGAAATCCAAGTAGAGCTGCGAGGCTACTCAGGAGAGCAAATTCCTGTGGTAGGTCATATCATCGTACCGGTGAAATACAAGGATCAATTTCAGAGCTTGCCTCTCAGTGGTGGCAGGAGACAAGCCTGCCTTACTAGGTAGAAATTGCTTGTGATCACTGAAGCTGGATTGGAATGAGATTTTTCGTGATTTATGTCAATGGTGGAAAAAGTGGGGTGTGGGCGGGGGTTGGGTGTTATTGGCTGTGTCACTTATGATTTCAGACCAATATTGGTATTAAACTTTTGTTATTGAACATAACCTTGTTGTGCAATGTCTCAGATGCTGGACCATTACACACTGGTGATTCCTTACCATGAAAGGGTTAAATACAACTTTACATCAATCAACGTATTTTTTCCCGGTACAAAGGCAAAGCAGGAGCGTGGTCCCCAGCCCCCATACATTGCAACAAATTGCATACACCCAGATGGAGATATAACACAGCCATCACCTGCGCACATGCACCTCACTTACCTTCCCCCCTCCTCTTATTCTCCCCACCTCTAACCTCTACCCCTTCCCCTCCTCGCTCCACAGCGCCCGGTCGAGGAGTTCCTCAGGCGGTGCCTCACTGGTGGGTTGAAGGCAGATGCGGTCGTTGCATGGGTACGGGAGTGGGGGGTGCCAAGGGGCAAGGGGGCAACATTCTCTGATGCAGAAGCAGGATCTTGGTCCTTTCTCTCATATGTCGATCACAGTGTTGGTGCGGAACCTAGGGGTGGAGTGTCGCGCTCGGGGACCACTGGGAGGGCTGTGGCTGCAGTGTTCCTGGCTTTCGCACCCAGGGCCTCAGCCATGCGCGGAATGTACTCCGTCATGGTGGCCAGCTGTCGGGATATGCCTCCAAATGCTTTGATGAGCTGGTCACCATTGTGTATAGTCCTCCTGGACAACTGTACCATCTCTCCGCTCTCATGTCGCACTCGTGGAACAGACCTGCTGCGTCCACGAGGCCTCCGCGGGGTCGGCGCCGTCCTGGGGACAAATGGGGTGCCCTGTGGCGAGGTGCTTGGGGCCGGCACCTCCAGAGTGGAGGCGGAAATGAGTGGAGGACCACTAGATGGCCTTGGGGTGGAATGGCTTCTGGAGCATGGTGATGCAGGTTTTTCGAAGTCCTTGCTCTCATCCATCGAGAACAGACCCAGAGGATTGAGGGGCGAGAATCGGAGCTCCTCAGCACCAGTTGAAGTAGGATCGTCCACCGACTCCTGCCCCGCACCCTCACCTTCTGGCCTCTATAGTCTTGTAGGGCCGCGCTACTAGTTGAGCTGCAAAACAAAAATGATGTTATTAGAGGAGAAGGGGGTACTCGAATGACAAGGTGAGTCCAGCACTATACACAGCATAGCACCACCGCTATCAAAATCATCACAGACATCACATTTCATGACCATCAACACATTGTGCATTGCAATGATTTGCATTAAGCCATATTTTTTTCAATGACAATTTTGAAATCATCTATCATATATGATTGTTCGGATATGAGTGGGTGTGACATCTATAGACTTTACATGACGCAATGGTGTAAGTTTCAGGATCTGCAGATGCATCCATGGCTGTCCGGGGATGCTTCCCCATGAGTGCGAGCACACGCTCCTCCATGTCAGTGATGTTGCTAGGGACCGGTGGTCCCACCCCCGTTTGCCTCTGCACGGACCTCATCATCAATATTCTTCTGTAAAAGGTGACAGGACGACATGACATGAGATTATTACGTGCTAGGTACTGTCACAGAGACTGATACAACACATAACCGACAGATGTAAGCATGATTATTATCATTCTTTACCTAAAGACATACACCGTGACTGCAGGCTTTGAATAAAACATTCCCAGTAAAAGTGCAAGACCTCACATAGAAACATAGAAAGTAGGTGCAGGAGTATGCCACTCGGCCCTTCGAGCCTGCACCACCATTCAATATGATCATGGCTGATCATGCAACTTCAGTACCCCATTCCTGCTTTCTCTCCATACCCCTTGATTCCTTTAGACGTAAGGGCCACATCTAACTCCCTTTTGAATATATCTAATGAACTGGCCTCAACAACTTTCTGTGGTAGAGATTTCCACAGATTCACAATTCTCTAACTGAAGAAGTTTCTCCTCATCTCGGTCCTAAATGGCTTACTCCTTATCCTTAGACTGTGACCCCTGGTTCTGGACTTCCCCAACATCGGGAACATTCTTCCTGCATCTAACCTGTCCAATCCTGTCAGAATTTTATATGTTTCTATGAGATCCTCTCTCATTCTTCTAAATTCCAGTGAATATAGGCCATGTCGATCCAATCTTTCTTCATATGTCAGAACTGCCATCCTGGGAATCAATCTGGTGAACCTTCGCTGCACTCCCTCAATAGCAAGAATGTCCTTCCTCAGATTAGGAGACCAAAACTGCAAACAATACTCAAGGTGTAGTCTCACCAAAGCCCTGTACAACTGCAGTAAGACCTCCCTGCTCCTATACTCAAATCCCTTAGCTATGAAGGCCAGCATGCCATTTGCCTTCTTTACTGCCTGCTGTACCTGCAAGCCTACCTTCAATGACTAATGTACCATGACACCCAAGTCTCGTTGCACCTCCCCTTTTATTAATCTGTCACCATTCAGATAATAATCTGCCTTCCTGTTTTTGCCACCAAAGTGGATAACCTCACACATCCACATTAATACTACATCTGCCATGCATTTGCCCATTCACTTAAACTGTCCAAGTTCCCCTGCAGCCTCCTAGCATCCTCCTCGCAGCTCACACCGCCACCCAGCTTAGTGTCATCTGCAAACTTGGAGATATTACATTCAATTCCTTCGTGTAAATCATTAATGTATATTGTAAATAGCTGGGGTCCCAGCACTGAACCCTGCGGCACCCCACTAGTCACTGCCTGCCATTCTGAAAAGGACCCATTTATTCCCACTCTTTGCTTCCTGTCTGCCAACTAGTTCTCTATCCATGTCAATACATTACCCCCAATACCATGTGCCTTAATGTTGCACACTAATCTCTTGTGTGGGACCTTGTCAAAAGCCTTTTGAAAGTCCAAATACACCACATCCACTGGTTCTCCCTTATCCACTCTACTAGTTACAATTCTCAAAAAACTCTAGAAGATTTGTCAAGCATTATTTCCCTTTCATAAATCCATGCTGACTTGGATCGATCCTGTCACTGCTTTCCAAATGCGCTGCTATTATATCTTTAATAATTGATTCCAACATTTTCCCCACCACCGATGTCAGGCTAACAGTCTATAATTCCCTGTTTTCTCTCTCCCTCCTTTTTTAAAAAGTGGGATTACATTAGCTACCCTCCAATCCATAGGAACTGAACCAGAGTCTATGGAATGTTAGAAAATGACTACCAATGCATCCACTATTTCTAGGGCCACTTCCTGAAGCACTCTGGGATGCAGACTATCAGGCCCTGGGGATTTTTCGGCTTTCAGTCCCTTCAATTTCCCTAACTCCATTTCCTGACTGATAAGGATTTCCCTCAGTTCCCCTTTCACGCTAGACCCTCGGTCCCCTAGTATTTTCTGGAGGTTATTCGTCTTTTCCTTAATGAAGACAGAAACATAGAAACATAGAAACATAGAAAATAGGTGCAGGAGTAGGCCATTCGGCCCTTCGAGCCTGCACCGCCATTCAATAAGATCATGGCTGATCATGCAACTTCAGTACCCCACCCCAGCTTTCTCTCCATACCTCCTTATCCTTTTAGCCGTAAGGGCCACATCTAACTCCCTTCTGAATATATCCAACGAACTGACATCAACAACTTTCTGTGGTAGAGAATTCCACAGGTTCACAATTAGAAACATAGAAACATAGAAAATAGGTGCAGGAGCAGGCCATTCAGCCCTTCTAGCCTGCACCGCCATTCAATGAGTTCATGGCTGAACATGAAACTTCAGTACCCCCTTCCTGCTTTCTCGCCATAACCCTTGATCCCCCGAGTAGTAAGGACTTCATCTAACTCCCTTTTGAATATATTTAGTGAATTGGCCTCAACTACTTTCTGTGGTAGAGAATTCCACAGGTTCACCACTCTCTGGGTGAAGAAGTTTCTCCTCATCTCGGTCCTAAATGGCTTACCCCTTATCCTCAGACTGTGACCCCTGGTTCTGGACTTCCCCAACATTGGGAACATTCTTTCTGCATCTAACCTGTCTAAACCCGTCAGAATTTTAAACGTTTCTATGAGGTCCCCTCTCATTCTTCTGAACTCCAATGAATACAAGCCCAGTTGATCCAATCTTTCTTGATAGGTCAGTCCCGCCATCCCGGGAATCAGTCTGGTGAACCTTCGCTGCACTCCCTCAATAGCAAGAATGTCCTTCCTCAAGTTAGGAGACCAAAACTGTACACAATACTCCAGGTGTGGCCTCACCAAGGCCCTGTACAACTGTAGCAACACCTCCCTGCCCCTGTATTCAAATCCCCTCGCTATGAAGGCCAACATGCCATTTGCTTTCTTAACCACCTGCTGTACCTGCATGCTAACCTTCAATGACTGATGTACCATGACACCCAGGTCTCGTTGCACCTTCCCTTTTCCTAATCTGTCACCATTCAGATAATAGTCTGTCTCTCTGTTTTTACCACCAAAGTGGATAACCTCACATTTATCCACATTATACTTCATCTGCCATGCATTTGCCCACTCACCTAACCTATCCAAGTCACTCTGCAGCCTAATAGCATCCTCCTCGCAGCTCACACTGCCACCCAACTTAGTATCATCCGCAAATTTGGAGATACTGCATTTAATCCCCTCGTCTAAATCATTAATGTACAATGTAAACAGCTGGGGCCCCAGCACAGAACCTTGCGGCACTCCACTAGTCACTGCCTGCCATTCTGAAAAGTACCCGTTTACTCCTACTCTTTGCTTCCTGTCTGACAACCAGTTCTCAATCCACGTCAGCACACTACCCCCAATCCCATGTGCTTTAACTTTGCACATTAATCTCTTGTGTGGGACCTTGTCGAAAGCCTTCTGAAAGTCCAAATATACCACATCAACTGGTTCTCCTTTGTCCACTTTACTGGAAACATCCTCAAAAAATTCCAGAAGATTTGTCAAGCATGATTTCCCTTTCACAAATCCATGCTGACTTGGACCTATCATGTCACCATTTTCCAGATGCACTGCTATGACATCCTTAATAATTGATTCCATCATTTTACCCACTACTGAGGTCAGGCTGACCGGTCTATAATTCCCTGTTTTCTCTCTCCCTCCTTTTTTAAAAAGTGGGGTTACATTGGCTACCCTCCACTCCATAGGAACTGATCCAGAGTCAATGGAATGTTGGAAAATGACTGTCAATGCATCCGCTATTTCCAAGGCCACCTCCTTAAGTACTCTAGGATGCAGTCCATCAGGCCCTGGGGATTTATCGGCCTTCAATCCCATCAATTTCCCCAACACAATTTCCCGACTAATAAAGATTTCCCTCAGTTCCCCCTCCTTACTAGACCCTCTGACCCCTTTTATATCCAAAGTATTTGTTCAATTGGTCTGCCATTTCCTTGTTCCCCATTATGAATTCCCCTTATTCTGACTGCAATCTGCTGATAGTCACTCATGACTGTTACAAATCAAATTAGATAAATACATAAGTACATGTAAATCAATGTAATACTTACTCTTGTGGATCCCACAAGGTCGTTTCATCGTTTGCGGCATTGGTTGCCCTCACGCACCTCGTTGATCGCTGACGAAACCTCCTCTGCTATCTTGGTCCATATCTTCTGGTATGCTTTTGGGGTGGGCTTCCCTCACCCTCCTTGTGTCAAATCACCCCAGCCTAACTCGACCTCCTGTAGAAGGGAGGCATTTGCCTCGTCCGAGGACCTCCTAGCTCTTTTGCGGCCTCCAATTTGCTCCTCTCCCACCTCACTGCTCTCTCCAGCGTCAGTCTCCACAGCGTGCTGTGATACATCCTCCTCTCTCTCCGTTATAGGCCAATTCCGTCAAATATGTGGCTGGTAACACTTACTTTTTGTTTGCCTACTTGCTGTGAAGTTCTAAAGTCTGCCTCCTTCCTCCCAAAGCAGCCACACCACACCCAGACACGCCTTCAGTTCCTCTGATCTCCCTCTCTCTCGGTCTCCTCTTCTATGCATGTCATGGTGACCCTTGAGCTCCAGAATCACGGGAATCGAGCATTGCCATGCCATTGCTAAGGACGGCCACACTTTATGGCAGAAGGTTAGAAAATTTAACGCGACCTCCCATTTTATATCGCTCGCGGTAACGCCCATTTTCAAAAGTGGAGACTAGGTGGTTTGAGAATGGACGGGAAGCTGGCCATTTGGAAACCCTTTTTTACCGCCCACACCAGAAATAGCACCCAAAAGTGGAGGTTCTAGCCCCATATTTCTAGTTGGGCTGTCCATGTACTCAGATGAAGATAAATGGATAGGAGGTGTTTACATCTCATTGACTGTTATATCTCTGGATAATTGGACACGCTGCGGATGGAGACCTGGAAACAAAAAAAAAATTGGGGAAATCTTTAACTGGTGCAAAGAATAAGTTCAGTATGGAGGCCAATAACTCGATATTAAGGGCTGGATTTTCATCTTTGCCCATTTCGGGGCGGTAATGGCGGCGGGACGGTAAGGTTTGCGCCCAGGAATAGTTTGCAAAATTGGGCAGCTGGATCTTGATTGTGGGGCGGAGTGGTAAAGGGGACGTTGTGCACCTGTCTTAGGGCGCTAACCGGCTGAACTTGCGAAAATCCCAAGCTAAACAATCGGCCTGAAAGTGCTCTGAGAGAGGCCTGGGGAGAAAACAAAAACCTGAAAAAAAAACACCAAAAACTTTCCCATACATAGCCCAAGCCACCACAACATAAATTGTAAAAAAAGAAGAAACAATCACACTTACCTGAGGTGGACATTACTTACTTCACTGCAGCCGGTATAGGTTGGACCACACGTTTTCGTAGGCGGTTCCAGCAGGGCATGTTATGCGGCACCATAGATCGGGCGGGACTCAAAAATCGAGCCATTATTGCAACCAGGGGAGTTGTACACTGGCTCGCCTCTTCCGGGTGGTAATACTCCGCGCCCTGCCGAGACCGGCCCCAAAAACCCCGGCAGGACGCTGGAAGCTGGCTGCCCACCCAGAATAGCTCACCACCACCACCATTGCTGCTCCTCTGGGGCGAAAACTGAAGTGGACAGGACCAGAAAATCCAGCCCTAGTTATTTTTATGAACAGAGAAAGTCTATCGGAGGGAAAATTGGCAGTTAAGAAAGAAGGAGGTGTTGTGACTGGGAAGAGCAGTCTGGTACCTTACCTAAACAACAGCAAGAAAAAGCTAAGTAATAACTTCGCAAGTCCCAGATTGAATGGGGCGAGTTTCCTTGATTTTTAGCTGGTCGATGAAGAGGCAAAATATTCCACGGGATTGAGGGCCAATGGGGAGGCATAATGCTTTTAAATTGACAGATTTGAAAATAAAGCTTATCAGGTCAATCTGAAACATGAATGCAAAAGAAGCAAGCCAGTCATTAGGGGCCCTGTTGCGACGTGACTAATTAATCCAATTATAATTTGAGTCATTAGGAGACTGAAACCAGGGATGGGTTACCAGTGTCCTGACTTTGTAAAGCATCATTGTCCAGGTTTCTTTTCAGAGAAAATTAAGAATATAATTCTCCATATTAATTTCTGCCAAGTTAAGTGAAACATCGCACAATCTGATGTGTGAACAGCTCATATAGGATGCCAGAAAATTCTAATGTTTTTTTAAATACTGCACTATTAAATAATTATTAGTTCTTGCATCAATATATCTATAGGCATGATTATTGATTGATCTGTAAAGCAGAGGAGCTGGCTCTGCTTTCTTTGTTCTGATTTATCTGTAGAATCTTTGAGTCTAGCCACAGATCAGAATCAGCTTAAACTTCCGGGAGGCCATGATTTTCCTTGCATTTACCGCCCGTGATTAGGCAGCCCTAGGGACAGGAAGATGGGGCAGGGAGGCCTCCCACCAAATCTCTACTACAAAGAAATGAGCGTACTGATTTTTGCCGACACCCTTCCTTGGGGGCAATTGTCCTGCCTGCTGGTTTCCTGCCTGCCACATGTTAAAGATGGCAAGTGGGTGGAGTTTCAGTCTCAGTGGAGTCTTTCTCCAGCTTCTGCTCTGCTGCTCCGAAAGAACACCTGCATGGAAGAGGCATTCGGAAGTCAGTGGCGGAGGGAAGAAGATGGAAGTTGGCCAAAGGGCAGGCCTGAGGGAGTATTTAGATAATTCTGTGCATGCCTGCTTCTTCCCACCCCTCCATCCAGATGCATTTGGAGCCATTTACAATGTTTTTTTCTCTGTGTCTATTGACGCTGCTGCAGGAACTGATTTCCCTCACCCACAGCAGTGGGCTCCCAAGACAATATTTAATTAACCCTGGCTGGGATCGCAGTGGGGTCAGAGCGGAGGGTGAAAGTCGTTTCCTGACCCAGTTCAAACAGCACTCCCATTGTTGAGGACAATTTCTCCTGTTTCAGATGCGCCTGCATGACACGCCACTTGATGTTTATGATTAAAATGAATAATGAACACCTTATGAAACTAGATTCAAGACTTCAGTATTTACCGATTTAGATTAGCAGTGAATGTGATTTTAGATGAAAATAATTTTGGGGCTGATTTTCCACCACCCTGTGTTTATTTGGGCAGAAAGGAAAGACGTTTTTTATTTTTTGCCTCTAGAGAACTCCTGTTCCTCAAGTGCAAAGGTGAGATGCTGATGCTAATCTTTCTCCCTCTTTGCATTGCCCTGGGATTTATGGAGCTTTCCCAAATGGGCAGAGCAGGTCCTGCGCCTAAAGTAGGTGGAGGCTCAATATTGCTAGGGTAATGAGAAGTTTTAAGATCATAAGAACATAGCAAATAAGAGCAGGAGTAGGCTATACAGCATCCCGAGCCTGCTGTGCCGTTAAATAAGATTATGGCTGACCTTTGTCCTCAACTCCACTTTCCTGCCCTATCCCATTATCCCTTGATGCCCTTAGTGTCAAAAAATCTAGCGATCACCGTCTTGAATATGCTCGAGTGTCCACAGCCTTCTGGGATAGAGAATTCCAAAGATTCACAACCCTCTGAGTGAAGAAATTTCTCCTCATCTTAGTCCTAAATGGCCGACCCCTTATCCTGAGACTATGACTCCTAGTTCTAGATGCTCCAGCCAGGGTAAACAAACTCTCAGCATCAACCCTGTCAAGCCCTCTAAGAATGTTATACATTTCAATAAGATCACCTCTCATTCTTCTAAACTCCAGAGCAGATAGGCTCATTCCACTCAATCTCTCCTCATAGGAATCAATATAGTGAACCTTACTTGCATCCTTTCTAAGGCAAGTGGCCTCCGAGCTCAATTTCCTGCAGGTACATCCATAGGGTGCGCAGATACAGAGTCACTTCAGTTGGGGTGGGACTTCTGCTGGGTACCTTCTCAGATCAGATTTCTGACAATGGCCCAACAATGAGCTGCAGCACCCTCAAGGTAAGTGGGATTGTTGCTTTTCAGTTCGCACTGCATCTTCAGAGCTGAGGCCATTGGCCTGGACTATAGCTGCACCCTGTTTCCCAAAGCTAGGTCCTGTCAGGGGATGTTCCTGCTCCAGGGATGCGAATGGACCAGGAAACTAAAATAGGTCACTTAAGGTGCACTGTGCCTATCCAGAGCCCAGGTATGGGATGGAGGAGCATAAAATTATTCAAAA
This sequence comes from Pristiophorus japonicus, assembly GCF_044704955.1. Lineage (NCBI taxonomy): Eukaryota > Metazoa > Chordata > Chondrichthyes > Pristiophoridae > Pristiophorus > Pristiophorus japonicus. Next base: position 45,986,533 of record NC_091979.1, read on the forward strand.
AGGAGTTAGATGAAGTCCTTACTACTAGAGGGATCAAGGGGTATGGCGAGAAAGCAGGAATGGGGTACTGAAGTTGCATGTTCAGCCATGAACTCATTGAATGGCGGTGCAGGCTCGAAGGGCCGAATGGCCTACTCCTGCACCTATTTTCTATGTTTCTATGGACCTACTGTTTTCCGTACAGCAGCAATTAGCTAAATTTGCTGAGGTCCGACTCCAGCAGCCAGCTATATAAAGGAGGTCAATAAGTAAAAGTTAAAATGTGGTGATGTACTTTAAATTGATCGGATGCACTGATAGCATTACTGAAAAATATAGTGCAATGTTGGTAGCACTGCAGTTCAGTAGGAACTGATGATTGTGAGGCAGGTTGATTTTGATTCAGATGCAATCTTTCACTGTGACTTGGAGTCCTCCATCTTGTATTCAACCTAGAACCACTCAAACTAGGATTTAAAGGTTGAGCAGAAATCTCTGCTGTTTTTTTTGGTAATTTGGCAATGGGTCGAACTGGAGAAGATCATAAGGAGCAACAAGTGTACAAACTGAAGCAAAAGTAAATCACAGCAGCTGATGGAAGGATTTAGCAGCAAAAGGATAAAATTGCCTTGTTTTGTGTGAAGAGCAAAGCAGTGTGTAATGGTGCTAAAATTGAGCAAGGAGCGGTGCAGATTATTGTTCCAGATAGGGACACCATTTCTATCAATGCCATCGCTCTATATGTGGAAATGAAAGTTAAAGCTGCCTTGACATTTTTTTTCGACAGGATCATTCCAAGTTGCTGGGACAGGTTATGTTGACATTGCTTAGTTGAAATTGCCACATATATACTGTACATAATTACAGCTTTCATACTGATTTCTTCAATGATCTTGTCAAACTACAGGGTCAATGGTTATCAATTTTATTCAATGGTGAAAATTCCAAAAGTTCAGATCCCCTCAATTATATGGAAAACTGGCACCATTAGAAAATCTGATGATGTACATGACTTCTTCGGGATTCCATTCCCATATTTTTTATTTGTAAAATATGCACTAATCTTAGCAATAAATGTTATTAACTTATAACTGTTATTAATGCTGTTGAGTGGTACATAAAATTGTATTTCATTGCATTTTCATCCTGTGACCAATAAGGATGTGTTGCTTTAAAGTGTCCTTTACAAGGCCATTCCAATCTGGCACTTTGTCATAATTCTGGTATGACATCTTCAAAAGCACACTAGAAATACCTTTTAATTAGATCATGACTGCGGGTGGAAGTTGGTGCCTGTAGGTTTCAAACTAGCACAGTAAAGTGCTTGGCAAGTTGCTTAAATTCAATACTGTGCTATGCATGAATTGAAATAACTGGGATTTTTAAGAGTGTTGGGAACAATGAATGCTCTGATAATCTTGCTCCAATCATCCATGGCCAATTTCACCTATTCATAAATTAGCCATATAACTCTGCGTTACAATGGCACTGGGGATATTTACAACATCCCTGTCAACATGTAAATTGCTGTCACATAATTGAAATGATGGAGTTTTGCCGTTCCTCCTCTCTGTTTCCCATCTCCTGCACCATGCAACTTTACCCTACTTAGTGACAAGCAGTTCCGAGTTCTTTGCCTCCAGCTGCCAGGAGGTGCATGAGAACGCTATACAATGACTTGCCCTCTGGTTTTCCCTCCCTCCCCGTGTGAGGCAGTGTGGCCTATTTCACTGCCGCTCCCGATGACACAGTAAAGACTGCCTCTCTGTGAGGCAGCCTGTCGGAACCATGTACTGGCACTGAGACAATACATGAAAGAACGGTGTCAGGAGAATATGAAGAATTCGTTCTTTACATTTTTTCAAAAGAATTATAGGCCTACTATAACAACATCAGGTGCACACAGAAAAATTGAGTCTTAGCACATGGACAAGTTTACTTGTCTGGCTGCCTTCAGGCTCTGCTGTAAGAGTTTATTTAACTATCAGCATGCCCATCCTGTTATGAAGCACTTTCATACACCAGAGACTGATGTGGGCACATCTATGAATGATTGTATGGATGATTATATAGAATCAGCCTGTGATAGATTCAGTGCTAAACTGGATAATGGGTCAGTGGGAAGTGGGAATTTATAACTGAACGTTCCCAATTTGAACAATATTATAGCAATGTAACTATTTGTACTGCACTTTTTTGACAGACATATGACAAGCCCCGTCCCTGTCAAGCTCCACCACCACCCCCCCCCCCGGTCTGAATCATTCCATCCACATGGTGCCGAGAAGCAGGACCTGAGGCTCTGACTCTCTTCGCCCACTCAGGCCCCAGCCCTGGCCCCCTCCCCTCGAACTCGCCCCCACCACCCCCGACTCTCTCTCTCCCCCGACTCTCTCTCCCCCCTCCCCACCTCTCGCCAAGAGCGGCGGCGGCGAACAGAGAAGTGGCGGAGGACCGAGAGGAAGAGAAAGAGAGAGTCTGGGGGAGAGTTAGAGAGGCTGGGGGAGAGTGAGAGAGGCTGGGGGAGAGTGAGAGAGTCTGGGGGAGAGTGAGAGAGGCTGGGGGAGAGTAAGAGAGGCTGGGGGAGAGTGAGAGAGGCTGGGGGAGAGTGAGAGAGTCTGGGGGAGAGTGAGAGAGGCTGGGGGAGAGGGAGAGAGGCTGGGGGAGAGTGAGAGAGAGGCTGGGGGAGAGTGAGAGAGTCTGGGGGAGAGTGAGAGAGGCTGGGGGAGAGTGAGAGAGTCTGGGGGAGAGTGAGAGAGGCTGGGGGAGAGTGAGAGAGGCTGGGGATGCAATCTTTCACTGTGACTTGGAGTCCTCCATCTTGTATTCAACCTAGATCCAGGATTTAAAGGTTGAGCAGAAATCTCTGCTGTTTTTTTGGTAATTTGGCAATGGGTCGAACTGGAGGAAGATCACAAGGAGCGGCAAGTGTACAACTGAAGCAAAAGTAAACCAGAGCAGCTGATGGAAGGATTTAGCAGCAAAAGGATAAAATTGCCTTGTTTTGTATGAAGAGCAAAGCAGTGTGTAATGGTGCTAAAATTGAGCAAGGAGCGGTGCAGATTATTGTTCCAGATAGGGACACCATTTCTATCAATGCCATCGCTCTAATTGTGGAAATGAAAGTTAAAGCTGCCTTGATATTTTTTTCGACAGGATCATTCCAAGCTGCTGGGACAGGTTATGTTGACATCCGCTAGGCTCATCGGCTTCCCTGCCTTCACCCATCACGGATGGTAACTAATACAGATCTCTGCCGTTTGAGTTGTCTCCTGCACAGAGTCCCATACAGTCATCGCCTCTGTCCTCATTCAGCTCCACTATGCCTCATTGAACCAACTTCAAGAGACTTGCCCTCAATTTCAACTCCCTGCGCAAACTTTTTGCACCCTATGTGCATAATCTTTTCCAGCAATACATCCCAGCACCCACCTGCCATTCCTCAGCTCTGGATTAATGGCTGTGCTGTCTCCTCCAATCCACCATCGGTGTGCACTCTTTCTCCTGTCCTTATATCTCCTGACGTGGCTCAGTGTCAAATTTTGTCTGAAAACACTCCTGTGAAGAGCCTTGGGGAGTTTTACTACATGAAAGGCACTATATAAATGCAAGTTCTTGTTGCCGATAAAAACCATTCAGATCATATATTTTGGCTTGTCACCTAGATTAATTTTTAGAATCAACCATGACCAGTTACCATCTATTTTCTACTTTATAATTTACCTGCTTCCCTCTGATCCCTCCCTCTGTTCTAATTTTTTGATCCACCCTCTTCAGGTTAGCTAATTTGCTTTTACCAAAATCTGTGCTTTTCACTCTACACGTAACCAATGTGACAATGAACCTAGAATATCATCATTATAGGCAGTCCCTCGGAATCGAGGAAGACTTGCTTCCACTCAAAAAATGAGTCCTTAGGTGACTGAACAGTCCAATACGAGAACCTTAGTCCCCGTCACAGGCGGGACAGACAGTCATTGAGGGAAAGGGTGGATGGGACAGGTTTGCTCCACGCTCTTTCCACTGCCTGCGCTTGAATAGAATAGATATCCTCACATGGCCTGCATGTTTGTCTCATAAGGATCTGACTGAAGCCTTTGTACTGATGACATCTAGAACAATGTAAAAATAAGGTACTCAGATGGATGCTATCCAGCTATCATTTGTTCAGGAAGAATGGCAGGGATTGCTCATCACAAGTCTGACAGTAAATGTGCAACCATTTTCTTGATGTGGCATTCATGTGGATAAGATCCGGCTGGTCCAGGAATAGGCATTGACACAGTCTTTTAATGGGTCACATATGGTATTAGACCTTGAGGGGACATGCACAATGTGGTAAATTGGGATTATAGCCCAAGGGTCCTGTTGAATTATCAAGATATAAATCAGTTTATTAAACCGTGCAAATGTACTCGTTGGAAGCAGCAAGCATGATGATTTGAATCAATGCCAAGACTTCTGAGTTCTTTGGTAGATCAGAATCTCTTTTGTATATAGTACATAATATAAAGTGCCCAAAGGTCTAATTTGATGCTCTTTTCGAGCATTTCCAAGTTACTTAAGCAGATGCGTTATATGTAAACCTTTGCATTGAGCCAAGCCATTCCATCTGCTGTGGTTTGAGAGTGCTCTCAAAGGGACATATAATCTGTCAGGTCTTGGGACAAATTGTCAACTCTCATCATAGCTGACAAATGGGCTTTGATGTGCTTATATAAAGAATGTCCCCCAAAACTTTTTAAAATTATTTTGTTTTACTCCACAAGGAATGCTCTACAAATAAAATACAGTCTTACAACTGCCTTAAATACATTATTCTCCCAGTGTCTCGCCAGACAAGGAGGGCAAGTTAAAAGCTATATGCCATTTGCAACTGTGTGAGCTCAAGAAAAGTTGGGAACATTTCATAGATAAGCCTTCAAATTACACATTACACATTTGTGCCAATAAAGAGTTTGCTAAACATTGCTTATGTTGTTTGAGTTATGAAAAACAGACCCTAAATGTGTAATTTTAACCTATTTGCAAGATTCCCAGTGCTTTAATCATTATGCAATATGGAGCAACTTAAATAATATTTGCAATAACCCTGTTCAACACCAGTTTAAAGATCTAGCCAGCCATTTAAGACTTTGAAATAATGGTGTGAACACAATAGAAATTTGTGTCCTGAGTGAAATTAGAGTGAGAATACACATAAGGTGTTGTTCAATGATTGGATGCTTGAAGTTACAATTCAGTGAGTGAAGAAACACAAGGACACAATAGGGTATATTTCCCAATCAATACCGCTAGAAGAAATGGCATAGAATGGGCAGTAGAAGAGGCTGGAGGTTGGGAAAGCAGATAGAAAACATAACTGCCAGGCATCCACAAGTAGTTCTGGAGGGAATGGCATTCGGCAAAAGGCTCAAATCAAAAACTGGCAGGAAATTGATTATAATATTAAAGTGAGTCCTAATGAGATGCAAATAAGTGTATGTACAATTTCCCGTGATTCTCATTAGGAGTGGGTGTGCATTAATGTTTGACAGTTTAAAGCAGATCATCATCATCATAGGCAGTCCCTCGGAATCGAGGAAGACTTGCTTCCACTCTAAAAATGAGTCCTTAGGTGGCTGAACAGTCCAATACGAGAACCACAGTCTCTGTCACAGGTGGGACAGATCGTCGTTGAGGGAAGGGGTGGGTGGGACTGGTTTGCCGCACACTCTTTCTGCTGCCTGCGCTTGATTTCTGCATGCTCTTGACGATGAGACTCGAGGTGCTCAGCGTCCTCCCGGATGCACTTCCTCCACTTCGGGAGGTCTTTGGCCAGGGACCCCCAGGTGTCAGTGGGGATGTTGCACTTTATCAGGGAGGCTTTGAGGGTGTCCTTGTATTGTAAAGGATATATTGCAATGAGGACTGGCTTGCTCTGACATGAATTCAACTTTAGAGGGACATTAAACACTGATAGCTCAACATTGGCTAACTCAGTGTAGATTTATGACACTGGCTCTTCTGGCAAGGTTCATTTTCAAGGCTTTGGGCCAAGACTTTAATCTGAGGAGCTGAAATTGGGATGACCGCAGTATCCCGTAGCATGTATCTGCCTGTGTCGTCTGGCAATGACGTGACCAAAATTGCACAACTACGGGGAAGGTCACTTCATTTAAATAAAGCTGATGGACACCTGTATCAACAGGGGTGCCTCTCAGGTGCTCACCTGCTCGAGGAGGCCACGAAGAACAGTGGGGCGTGTCGACCCTGTTGTGTACGTAAATAAACAGACATAAATGACATGACCTTACTCCTGTTTCAGTTAGTTATGTCATTTATAGCAACTCCCAAAAATGGTGTCCCAAAACCAGCTGAACCAGTTTGTTAACAGCAGTGTGTGAATAGCTCCTGCAGGGTCCTAATGCCTGTCTAATGTCATGTAACAAACAAGTATGAACACACCAGTCCCACTTCACCCAAGACACATCCTTTTATTTGCCCATTGGTGCTCTTTGTAATGGGGCTGAAAAGCCTTGTACCTCTCATAAATTTTCACACTTGCACCCCTGTTCTGGGTTTTCAAGGTGGCTTCACTTTGGCCAATCGACAGGTAAGTCTGCTTTCCCTCAGAATACTAGCCCACAGATGTCCTGCCAGACCAAGAATGTAGAACATACCCTTCCTCCACCAACTCCTCCTCCCTGACTTCACCTCCCCGTCACCCCCTCCACCAGCAGCCAGTGAGACCCTGCCCCCAGCCTCACTCTAATTCATTGCTTGATTTGGGTGCCACACTGTTACCCTCATCATCATCATAAGCAATCCCTCGAAACAAGAATGACTTGCTTCCACGCCAAAAAGGGATAAGTCCACAGGTGTTTCAATGAAGGACCTAATATTACAGGTCCAGAACTACATCTTGAAGGTTGGAAGATGCCTGTGCGTGGATTTTTTTAATGTGTGGTGGCCGTTGCACACCAGCCACTACACGGGCTTGACAGAGTAGGTCTTGGTCCAGTGGCAAGGATTACCCAAGATAACTGGAGACCAGTTCTGCTGCACGGGCCTAGTGCACATACATATCGCAGTGTGGGCTGGCCCGTGTTGCCCCTGGGCCTTCGCCTCGTCTGGCCCTGATCACATCCCTCTACATTCTCTTGCTGCTCCTTCGTCCTGACCTCGCCGCTCCTGCTGTACCTGCCCATGCTCCAATCACCAACCTGGACCTTGATGACATCCCTCTTCGCTGCTGTCGTCCTCCTCCACCAGCTTGCGCTATACCTTGAAGTGGTATGTCGCCACGCTGCCCATGGCCGGCGCTCGCCGCTCCCCACAGACCCCCTGTCTACAGACGTGCCTACCTTGGTATGCTTGAGGAAGACTCTCTTTATAGGCTGCGTTTCACTTGAGAGGCATTCATAGAATTATAAAATGGTTACCACAAGGAAGAAGGCCATTCGGCCCGTCCTATCCATGCCGACTCTCAGCTAGTCCCACTCTCCCGCCCTTTCACAGTAGCTCTGCAATTTTTTTTCCTTCAGATACTTATCCAACTCCCTTTAGAAAGAAAAGATTGAGTCTGCCTCCACCACCCTTTCAGGCAGTGCAGTCCAGAACCCAACCACTCGCTGCGTCAAAACGTTTTTTCTTACATCGCCTTTGGTTCTTTTCCGAAGAGTTTTGCCAGTCACCATCATAGCAATGCCATTGCCAATGATCCTGAAGCTTTATGACGCTGGGAGCTCACTATAAATATGTAAACAGGATTGACTCCAGAAGGTTTGATTAGGTCAGACATTCCTCTGTTCTGGCAGGCACAAATCCCACACCGTTCTGTTCCTACCAGCCCCACAAATATTGCACCAAATGTACCTAATCTACAGAATACAGAATCATGTCCAGCCCCAACCTGAGAACATATATATTTCCACCATTCGGTCCCCTGTGTAATATGAATGATCCATAACCTTTCTTTATAGAATTGTTCAGGGCTCCAGGCTGCTTTCCTGGAAGCTGTCCCCAATCTAAAGCCTAACATAATGATCATGTTGTGTAATGGTTTCCGACAAACCTACCTTTGACCAAGCTTTTGGTCATCTGCTTATGCGGTAAATGAGGGTACGGGGCCCAGAAGAGCCAAGGGCCCAGGGGCAGCACGGGCCAGCCCACACTGCAATATGTGTGTGCACTAGATCCATGCAGCAGAGCAGGTCTCCAGTCGTCCTGGTTAACCCTTGCCACCGGATAAAGGCCTAGCTCTATCAAGCCCGTCTGGTGGTTAATGTGCAACGGTCACCTTACGTTAAAAAAATCCACGCACAGGCATCTTCCATCCCTTCAATTGAAGTTCAGGACTGGAACATCGGGTCCTTCATTGAAACATCTGTGAACTTATGTGGCAGCAAATCATCCTCATTCGAGGGACCACCGATGATGATATGATTATGTGGCTCAGTGTTACATTTTGTCTGATGACACTCCAGTGAAATGCCTTGGGACGTTTTACTACATTGAAGGCACTCTATAAATGCAAGTTGTTGCTGTTGTTGTCCTGAAAAACAGTCACACGGGTACACACTCCGTTTGAGCAATACCACACAGAATAGCACTCTGTTCGTGGGACTAACATCCTCACACGCTTGCTCTCTTCCCTTTTCACAAAAGTGAGCAATAGAGTGATTCACCAGCCTCTGAGACACTCCATCTCAAAGAACTATTGCTTCTTTACACACAGTTATGTATGGTTGCACAGTCCATTGTCTGTTCCACACCACACCATCCTGTTACTTTTACCTTTAAACATAAGAACAGTGAGGATTGAGAATAGGATCCTTTGGTCAATGGGAAATCCTTATTGCAGTATGTTATTTTCATATCATGATGCGTATAATGTAACTTGCAAGATCATGCTACTTTCACTACTCCTGCCTTGTTGTGTCTTGCTAACAGTTTTCTGTGTCAGTATAGCGTACATGCAGGTCTATTTAACAGCTACAATTTTCCTTTATGTCCACATATATCTCATGCAACGATTTCACATTGCTGGGATTGGGTGCTTCTTCCTTCCTGCTCCTCTTCAAATCTCCACTACCACCAAGACCAGCAGGGAAGCAGACCCAATGGTGAACAGAGAACACCAGGAGTAGTGTCCCCTTCCTCAGGGAATATTATACCAGCTTTAAGAATATAAGAACATAAGAAATAGGAGCAGAAGTCTTGGCCAATATTTATCCCTCAATCAATATAACAAAAAATAACAGATTATCGGGTCATTATCATATCAGATAGGAAGCAAAGAGTAGGAGTAAACGGGTACTTTTCAGAATGGCAGGCAGTGACTAGTGGGGTGCCGCAAGGTTCTGTGCTGGGGCCCCAGCTGTTTACATTGTACATTAATGATTTAGATGAGGGGATTAAATGTAGTATCTCCAAATTTGCTGATGACACTAAGTTGGGTGGCAGTGTGAGCTGCGAGGAGGATGCTGTGAGGCTGCAGAGCGACTTGGATAGGTTAGGTGAGTGGGCAAATGCATGGCAGATGAAGTATAATGTGGATAAATGTGAGGTTATCCACTTTGGTGGTAAAAACAGAGAGACAGACTACTATCTGAATGGTGACAGATTAGGAAAAGGGAAGGTGCAACGAGACCTGGGTGTCATGGTACATCAGTCATTGAAGGTTAGCATGCAGATACAGCAGGCGGTTAAGAAAGCAAATGGCATGTTGGCCTTCATAGCGAGGGGATTTGAATACAGGGGCAGGGAGGTGTTGCTACAGTTGTACAGGGCCTTGGTGAGGCCACACCTGGAGTATTGTGTACAGTTTTGGTCTCCTAACTTGAGGAAGGACATTCTTGCTATTGAGGGAGTGCAGCGAAGATTCACCAGACTGATTCCCGGGATGGCGGGACTGACCTATCAAGAAAGACTGGATCAACTGGGCTTGTATTCACTGGAGTTCAGAAGAATGAGAGGGGACCTCATGGAAACGTTTAAAATTCTGACGGGTTTGGACAGGTTAGATGCAGGAAGAATGTTCCCAATGTTGGGGAAGTCCAGAACCAGGGGTCACAGTCTGAGGATAAGGGGTAAGCCATTTAGGACCGAGATGAGGAGAAACTTCTTCACCCAGAGAGTGGTGAACCTGTGGAATTCTCTACCACAGAAAGTAGTTGAGGCCAATTCACTAAATATATTCAAAAGGGAGTTAGATGAAGTCCTTACTACTCGGGGGATCAAGGGTTATGGTGAGAAAGCAGGAAGGGGGTACTGAAGTTTCATGTTCAGCCATGAACTCATTGAATGGCGGTGCAGGCTAGAAGGGCTGAATGGCCTGTTCCTGCACCTATTTTCTATGTTTCTATGTTTCTATGCTGTTTGTGAGAACATGCTGTGTGCAAATTGGCTGCCACATTTCCACATTACTACAGTGACTACACTTCAAAAGTAAAGCATCTGGTGGTTGTGAAAGGCGCTATATAAATGCAAGTCTTTCTTTCTTTTCTTTCATACAGCCCCTCAAGCCTGCTCCGCCATTCAATAAGATCATGGCTGATCTTATCTTGGCCTCAACTCCACTTTCCTGCCTGTTCCCCACGACCCTTGACTCGTCTATAGTTTAAGTATCAGTCTATCTCAGCCTTGAATATATTCAATGACTCAGCTCCCACAGCTCTCTATGGATAAAGAATTCCAAAGATTCACGGCCCTCTGAGAGAAGAAATTCCTCCTCATCTCCACCTTAAATGGGCAACCCCATATTCTGAAATTATGCTCCCTCGTTTTAGATTCTCCCACGAGGGGAAACATCCTCTCAGCATCTACCCTGTCAAGCCCCCTCAGAATCTTACATGTTTCAATAGATCACCTTCCATTCTTCTAAACTCTAATGTGTATAGGCCCAACCTGCTCAACCTTTCTTCATATGACAACCCCTTCATTCCAGAAATCAACCTAGTGAACCTTCTCTGAACTGACTCCAATGCAAGTATATCCTTCCTTAAATAAGTACAGATCAATTACACATCTTGTTTTTAATCACTCTCTGCACAATGAGTGAGGTGGCATCATCTAGTTCCCTTTCTAATCACCTCTTTTATCAAAGCCTGTCTGAAAAATCTAGTTATTGCAGCATCAATCAGAAATTCCTGCAATGTTTGTACAAATGTAGGTGTTTTACAGATATAGCTTTGCCTAATGGCATCCTTTGAACACATTTTTAAGGCAATAATTTGAAACTGCAGATATTTTCACTGATTTTTCTACTGCAATTCTAAATTACCACAATACCTCACTTAGATAACATTTCAGCTATCAACTTGATAATGGATATCATAGCATCCATTAATTATCTTTCCCAGTGGGCACTTTTGTTAATTTAAGAAAGCGCACATCTCTAATTTGATAAATTGACCGATAGTCAGATTCATATAATGATCAGCTCTAACTTTCAGCCAGGATGTCTTTTGTTGTACGACAGTGAGATTTCTTCATTCTGGACACAGAGTACAAGCAGTCCAGATAGCTTCAACGCAAGTTAATTCTTTTTTACATTTATGTAGACGTAGACCATATACAGTAGACACCTCAAATCGCTGGAGAAATACCACCAACAATGTCTCAGCAAGATCCTGCAAATTCCTTTGGAGGTCAGATGCACCAACGTTAGCGTCCTCAATCTGGCCAACATCCCCCAGCATCGAAGCACTGACCACACTCAGCCAGCTCTGTTGGGCAGGCCACATTGTTCGCATGCCTGTCACAAGCCTCCCAAAGCAAGTGCTCTACTCGGAACTTCTACATGGCAAGCGAGCCCCAGGTGGGCAGAGGAAACATTTCAAGGACACCCTCAAAGCCTCCTTGATAAAATGCAACATCCCCACTGACACCTGGGAGTCCCTGTCCAAAGATCGCCCAAAGTAAATGATGCCTTAAGTGAGCACCTCGAATCTCATCGCCGAGAGCATGCAGAAAACAAGCGCAAACCAGACTCCTCACCCACCCTTTCCTTCAATCACTGTCTGTCCTACCTGTGACAGAGACTGTAATTCCCGTATTGGACTGTATAGTCACCTAAGAACTCACTTTTAGACTGGAAGCAAGTCTTCCTCGATTTCGAGGGACTGCCTATGATGATGATGATACATGGAACCTGATCAGCTGACCTGGTTGGCTGACAGAACAGTATTCTGCCAACCTCGCCATACTGTGGAATTTGGGAGCACAATGCTAGCGAGACAGCAACACGGTGGGAATTGTGGCTTTGCATTGTTAATAGCAATGATGACAGCCATGAGAACCAGGGGAATGTTCGTGAAATGAATGTCACAATATTGTGATTGGTACACCATGACTGCAGAGTAGCTGGCTGACTCTGCTGCAAGACAATAGCTATGAGAGGGGGTGCAGCGCCGATTCACCAGAATGATACCAGGGATAAAAGGGTTAAATTATGAGGGCAGGTTGCATAAACTAGGCTTGCATTCACTTGAGTGTAGAAGATTAAGGGGTGGTCTGATTGAGGGGTTTAAGATGATTAAAGGATTTGATAGGGTAGATAGAGAGAAACCATTTCCTCTGGTGGGGCTGTCCAGAACAAGGGGACGTATGTAACCTTAAAATTAGAGCTAGGCCTTTCAGAGGTGATGTCAGGAAGCACTTGTTCACACAATAGGCAATGGATATCTGGAACTCTCTCCCCCAAAAAGCGAAATAAATTGAAAATTTCAAATAAGATTGCTAGATTTTTGTTAGGCAAGGGTATTAAGGGTTATAGAACCAAGGCGGATAAATGGAGTTAAGATGCAGATCAGCCATGATCTAATTTAATGGCGGAACAGCCTCAATGGGCTGAATAGACGACTTCTGTTCCTATGTTTCTATAGTGTATCATTGTGACATTTCAATTCTGTTAGCGGATTTCCCATAGATACGGTTGTAAGAAAGGGCTGTTAATCCTGCAACAATAATCTTTGCATGATTCAGGCCCAAGTGGTGTTAAACAACAAGCTTTACATTGACTAATAACAATATATTTTTAGACAACTGGTCTACAATATTACATTAAACAGCGAATCATTAATATGACCCGTTACCTCCACAAAGTCCCATTCAAGCTAATCAGTCTTTTTGAGGATGTTTCCAGTAGAGTGGACAAGGGAGAACCAGTTGATGTGGTATATTTGGACTTTCAGAAGGCTTTCGACAAGGTCCCACACAAGAGATTAATGTGCAAAGTTAAAGCACATGGGATTGGGGGTAGTGTGCTGACATGGATTGAGAACTGGTTGTCAGACAGGAAGCAAAGAGTAGGAGTAAATGGGTCCTTTTCAGAATGGCAGGCAGTGACTAGTGGGGTACCGCAAGGTTCTGTGCTGGGACCCCAGCTCTTTGCACTGTACATTAATGATTCAGACGAGGGGATTAAATGTAGTATCTCCAAATTTGCGGATGACACTAAGTTGGGTGGCAGTGTGAGCTGCGAGGAGGATGCTATGAGGCTGCAGAGCGACTTGGATAGGTTAGGTGAGTGGGCAAATGCATGACAGATGAAGTATAATGTGGATAAATGTGAGGTTATCCACTTTGGTGGTAAAAACAGAGAGACAGACTATTATCTGAATGGTGACAGATTAGGTAAAGGGGAGGTGCAGTGAGACCTGGGTGTCATGGTACATCAATCATTGAAGGTTGGCATGCAGGTACAGCAGGCGGTTAAGAAAGCAAATGGCATGTTGGCCTTCATAGCGAGGGGATTTGAGTACAGGGGCAGGGAGGTATTGCTATAGTTGTACAAGGCCTTGGTGAGGCCACACCTGGAGTATTGTGTACAGTTTTGGTCTCCTAACTTAAGGAAGGACATTCTTGCTATTGAGGGATTGCAGCGAAGGTTCACCAGACTGATTCCCGGGATGGCGGGACTGACATATCAAGAAAGACTGGATCAACTGGGCTTCTATTCACTGGAGTTCAGAAGAATGAGAGGGGATCTCATAGAAACGTTTAAAATTCTGACGGGTTTAGACAGGTTAGATGCAGGAAGAATGTTTCCAATGTTGGGGAAGTCCAGAACCAGGGGTCACAGTCTAAGGATAAGGGGTAAGCCATTTAGGACCGAGAAACTTCTTCACCCAGAGAGTGGTAAACCTGTGGAATTCTCTACCACAGAAAGTTGTTGAGGCCAATTCACTAAATATATTCAAAAAGGAGTGAGATGTAGTCCTTACTACTAGGGGGCTCAAGGGGTATGGCGAAAAAGCAGGAATGGGGTACTGAAGTTGCATGTTCAGCCATGAACTCATTGAATGGCGGTGCAGGCTCGAAGGGCCGAATGGCCTACTCCTGCACCTATTTTCTATGTTTCTATGGTTCTATGTTTCATGGGTCACCGTTACGGCGAATGGACTTCTGACTTTTAGTGACCACAGGTACCATTCTTATATTATTCGGCTAACTTGGGCTGCATCTACGCAAAATAGTATGCATAGGTGCACACTTACTGAGGCCAGGTATTGAGGCATTTACCACGCTGTTAATCTTTCAGCGTTCTACAAGCTTTGTTTATTATTCTTTAAATGCATAAGTGGCAAATGGAGCATAATGTGGGGAAATGTGAGGCTATTCACTTCGGTAGGAAGCATAGAAAAACAAAATATTTTTTAAATGGTGAGAAACTATTAAAGGTTAAAAGTCATAACAGCAAACACAGAAAGCTAGCATGCAGATACAGCAAGCAATTAGGAAGGCAAATGGCATGTTGGCTTTTATTACAAGGGGGTTGGAGTACAAGAGTGAGGAAGCCTTATTACAATTGTACAGAGTTTTAGTGAGACCACACCTGGAGTACTATGCACAGTTTTGGTCTCCTTATCTGAGGAAGGATATACGTGCCTTAGAGGCGGTGCAATGAAGGTTCACTAGATTGATCCTCGGATGAGAGGCTTGTCCTATGAAGAGAGATTGAGTAGATTGGGTCTATACGCTCTGGAATTTAGAAGAATCTCATTGGAACATATAAGATTCTGAGAGGGATTGACAGGGTAAGTGCTGAGAGGTTGTTTCCCTTGGCTGGAGAGTCTAGAACTAGAGGGCATAGCCTCAGGATAAGGGGTCAGCCATTTAAGACTGAGATGAGGAGAAAGCTCTCCACTCAGAGGGTTGTGAATCTTTGTAATTCTCTACCCCAAAGGGCTGTGGTTGAATGTATTCAAGGCTGAGATAGATAGATTTTTGGACTCTAGACGAATCAAGTGATGTGTGGATCAGGCGGTAAAGTGGAGTTGAGGTCAAGATCAGCCATGATCTTATTGAATGGCTAAGCAGGCTCGAAGGGCCATATGGCCTACTCTGGCTCCTAATTCTTATGTTCTTATGTTTATAGGCTAAGTGGCCTTGCAGGCTTTTATAGCTCTGAATGCCTTAGCAGTATCTCAATGCTATCTTTTACTATGACATGTGATGTCTTAGCAACTGGTTCCTTATCTAGGTATGGGCCATCTCCTGACCTGGCTATTTATCGTTCTCTTTAACTTTTGAGTTTCCATATTGTCTTTATTCATACACCAAGATAAGATTCAATTTCCCCTTTCCTCCACATTCACTCTCTGGCTAAAATGCTAACGCAAGGCATTACCAAGATACTATGACCATTTCAACCACTTTAAAATATTGTAACAAATTCTATTTCAATATATTGACTGAATCATTCCCATGAATTTTGGCAAAATGAATGTTAATGATACGGCAAAGAGTTGGACACAATGATAGAAATGGCTTGTGACATTGGCTAAACCTGGATTAATAGCATTGAACGGTAGTGTGGTACAATGGGTGTATCAATGGATAGAACAGTAGAGTTTGGATAATGCTTTATGCTTGGAATTCTCCACATAGTCAGTTCCCATCTCAACTAAGGGAGGGGTAATTGGAAGGTAACTCGTGCTAGGTTGTTCTTGTGTGCATGCTAACAATTGGTTTTATAGACCCACTGCCAAAGGCCTGTGAACAGATGGCAAATCAATGTGCCAACTAATTAAAGTAAATATAGGTGGCTCAGAAATAAGGGAATCTGGACCGTGTGTCATGCAGGAATTGAAATACGGCCTGTAGATGAAGTCATATGTCAGGACACACATTTCAGGGCACGCCTTTTGTGGGCAGTTTTGAGATGAGATGGAACGTCTGCCTGCCCTATGGCTACACCTTTTACTTGAACCTATATGCTGGGCTCAGGGTCATTTTCATAGTGCAGGCCATTTACAGCACCCAGCTCAAGTCCAGAAGGGAAAGGAATTAACATCTAGTCACTTGCTGCAGTGTAAGTGAGCCCACGGTTATTTGTAAGTGGCAGTAAAAATATTACCCGCTTTGCTAGTAGCCCCATTTCTGTAACGCATCTGATTGTTCTGCCATCAACTGCATGGTTGAAACTAACCACTTAAGCCTTTTAAATGTCTACCTGAAGCTCTTAGCAATGCTGGTCACCAGGAAGACACAGGTATCCCTTCTGCCCAGTGTTGCGATGGTGAAAATGATGGAGGCCTGTCTATATGTGTGCGGGCATACTATGATGTCACCACTTCCATCAGAATTCTTGATGGGTGAAAAAAACTAACGGGGACCTGCTCTAATTTTCAACCGCCATCCCACCCCCTCCCCCCCAAACCGCCCCCAGAGAAGAGCATTTTTTGTCTCTCAGGTCACTGGAATTTCCGGGCTAACTATTTTCCCTATTCAAAAAGTGGACTGCTCTGTAGTCTCATTGAATATTCTTTTATAAGTACAGGTATTGACCTCTTTGCTGTTCAATGATTTGTTTTCTCCAGCAGACACTGAGGATAGATGGAATATTTTCAACTGATTTTCATGAATGTTGGATCAATTATCTATTCTTAATTCTACCATTGGTATTTCATAAACTAGAGGTGCACTTTCTTAATTATATTTGACGAAGAAGAAGAAACCTTATCTCAAATAGTTCAAGGCGTAAAGACACAAATAGATGGGATTCCCTTGTCCAAAGCTATACGACTTGTCCCTCACATTCAAATATTCACAGATCCTTGGGGTTCCCAGAGGTAGCACCATGGACTGGGTAGAGAAGCCATTAATGGTGGTGCTCTGGCTACTATTGGATAGGTGATAGTGGAACAAAATGAGGGTAGACCAATCAAGCTAGAAAATGGAGGAAAGGTATTGGAGGACGATTGTGTGGCCGACCGTGTCAAAGGCTGCAGTAGGATGTGGAGTGCGATAGCACCACAGTTACAGTCACAGAGGATGTCATTTGTGACTTTGATTAGGGCCGTTTCAGTGCTGTGGCAGAAACAGAAATCTGATTGGAAAGATTTAAACAGGAAGTTGCAGGAATGACGAGCAAGGTTTGAGGAGGCGACAACACATTGAAGTAGTTTGGAGAGGAATGGAAGGTTGGAGATGGAGCAGTAGATTGCAAGGACAGAGGGGGTGAAGCTGATTTTTGCTGAGGACGTGGGGTGATGACAGCAGTTTAGAAAGTGAGAGTGTCAGTACTGGAGGAGAGGGAATCATTTGCAATATCAGCTAGCATAGGGGTCAGGAAGGAAAGCTGGATGGTTAAGTGGGTTGCGGTGAGTATGGGTAGGAGAATTTATACAGAGGGAGAGGTTTAGGGAGGACAGGAGATCAATACATTCAGAAGAGAGAGGGCAAGGGAGATTGAAATTAAGAATAAACTGACCAAGAATGAATAGTCAGTGCAGAGTCGGAAAGAAAGAATGATTGCACCTCTCAGGACCTCAGGAAATTCCAAAGCACTTTACAACAAATGAAGTACTTTTTGAAATGTAGTCACTGTTGTAAGGTGGGAAATGCAGCAGCCAATTTGTGCACAGCAAGCTCCCACAAACAGCAACGTGATAATGACCAGATAATCTGTTTTTGTTATGTTGATTGAGAGATAAATATTGGCCAGGACACCAGGGATAACTCCCCTGCTCTTCTTTGAAATATTGCCATGGGATTTTTTACATTCATCTGAGAGGGCAGAGAGGGCCTCGATTTAACATCTCTTCCAAAAGACAACACCTCCGACAGTGCAGCATTCCTTCAAGTCTCTGAAATGGGACTTAACCCACATCTTTCTGACTCAGTGGCTGTCATGTATGCAACCAGCATTGTAACCCATGTATAATCTGACCTCAGTTGTACACTGTGAGAACAATGACCACTAGGTGGGAGACACTCCTAACCTGGACCTTCAGGTAAAAAGGGGAAGCTCCACCCACCTTCATCACTTGAGTGCTAAGAAATAAAGGACAGGTCACAGACTGACCTTCTCTCAAGCATGGGCCTCGTGTGCATTTACACTGTATAGTAAGGACGTATCAATGGCGACGAGAAACTGGGATTTAAACCACGCGAGCATGGCCACGAGCAGAACAGATGAGAGGTACTGTGTTAAGGAATGGTTGGAATAGAGATTCAACATTGTTAAAGCAGCACACAGTTCTCCAGGCAGACAAGGACAGTCGGGCATGCCCCAACATGTAGTCGAACCCAGAGGGGGAGTTCGACAGAGGCAATGGCAAGTTGAACGGCGATTCACGCCATTGCAAGGGACAATGTGGCCAGTAATGGGGCCATCAACACCTGTTAATGGCGCACTCAAGGACAGTCACAGGGGCAGTCAGGGACGATCGACTGGCAAGGGACCTTTTGTTTCCAACAGCAGCTCATGTTGGAGGCGTGGAGACACACACTTAACCGGAGTTTGCAGAGATGAGCAAAATACCTGCAGAAATTGCAGAAATGAACACTGGGGGAAATCGCTGGAAGCTGAAGTTCAGTGAGTTCATGTCGTGCACGTATACAGTTCATACACCAGGACGCCACCGATAATGTTGAAAGTGCTCCTCAATAACATCCCAGTATCAATGGAGCTAGATACGGAAGCCAGCCGATCCCTGATGGGTATCAAACAGTTCGAAAAGTTGTGGGCATCCAAGGCCAGGAGGCCAAAATTATCGCCGATTGACGCACAGCTACGGACTTACACAAAGCAGATAATTCCGGTGCTAGGCAGCGCCACGGTAGTCGTGACCCACAAAGATTCAGAGAATAGGTTGCCACTCTAGGTCCCAGGGGACGGTCCCGCTCTACTGGGAAGGAGTTGGCTTGCTGTCATGAACTGGAAATGGGGCGATGTCAATGCAATTTCCTCTGTGGAGCGAGTATCATGCTCACAGATCCTGGACAAATTTGACTCATTATTTCAACCCGGCATCGGCACTTTCATGGGGGCCAAGGTAGTGATTCACATAAACCCAGATGCCAGGCCAGTACACCACAAGGCCAGAGCGGTGCCGTACATGATGCGGGAAAAGATAGAAGGTGAATTGGACCGCCTGCTGAGGGAAGGCAACATCTCGCCAGTCGAATTCAGTGACTGGGCAAGCCCGATCGTGCCGGTGCTCAAGGCGGATGAGTCGGTCAGGATATGTGGTGATTACAAGGCCACCATCAATCGGGTGTCACTCCAAGAACAGTACCCGCTACTGAGAGCGGAGGACCTCTTTGCGACGCTATCCAGTGGCAAACCTTTTTCAAAATTGGACCTGACCTCAGCTTACATGACCCAGGAGCTGGCGAGTGAGTTGAAGAAGCTGACCACCATCACGACACACAAGGGGTTGTTTGAGTACAACAGATGTCCGTTCGGGATTCGCTCGGCCGCCGCGATCTTCCAACGAAATATGGAAAGCCTCCTCAAGTCGATTCCAGGGACGGTGGTTTTTCAAGACGACATCCTCATCATGGGTTACGATACTGAAGAACATCTCCACAACCTGGAGGAGGTGTTACGCAGACTGGACCGGGTAGGGCTGCGACTGAAAAAGGCGAAGTGCGACTTCCTAGCTCCACAGATAGAATTCCTGGGGATGAGGGTAGCAGCAGACGGGATCAGCCCTACTGCGTCCAAAACGGAAGCGATCCACAGAGCACCCGGACCCCGTAACAAGACAGAGCTGCGTTCATTCCTGGGGCTCCTGAACTATTTTGGTAACTTTCTTCCCAAATTGAGCACGCTGCTAGAGCTGCCACACGTGCTCCTACGCAAAGGTCATGAATGGGTCTGGGGGGACAGCCAGGAAAGGGCTTTTAATAGAGCACGCAATTTGTTATGTTCCAACACTCTGTTAACACTATACGACCCATGTAAGAAACTTGTGTTAACGTGCGATGCGTCAACCTATGGTGTCGGGTGTGTGTTGCAGCATGTCAATGTCAAGGGTCAGTTACAGCCGGTAGCTTATGCCTCCAGGAGTCTGTCCCAGGCAGAAAGGGGATACGGGATGGTAGGAAAGGAGGCACTCGCATGTGTATATGCGGTAAAGAAAATGCACCAGTACCTGTTTGGCAGGAAATTTGAGCTGGAGACAGATCACAAACCCTTAACGTCCCTTTTGGCCGACAACAAGGCCATAAATGCAAACGCATCGGCCCACATACAGAGGTGGGCACTCACGTTAGCTGCCTATGACTATACAATTCGGCACAGACCGGGCACTGAAAACTGCGCCGATGCACTCAGCAGGCTCCCACTAGCCACCACTGAGGGGGCTACCAAGCATGCTGCTGAGATGGTCATGGCTGTTGAAGCTTTCGGAAGCGAAGGCTCACCCGTGACAGCCCGTCAGATTAAAGTCTGGACAAATAGAGATCCGCTATTGTCTCTAGTCAAGAAATGTGTCCTGAATGGGGACTGGGCAGCCACGTACAGGGCATGTCCTGAGGAATTTAAACCAGTTCACAGGTGCAGGGATGAACTCTCGATTCAGGCCGATTGCCTACTGTGGGGAAACCGCGTAGTCATGCCCCAGATGGGCAGAGAGGTGTTCATCAGAGAACTCTACAATGAGCACCCGGGCATTGTCACGATGAAGGCAATTGCCAGGTCACACGTTTGGTGGCCAGGGATAGACGCAGATCTGGAACTTTGTGTTCGCAGGTGCAACACGTGTGCCCAGCTGGGCCATGCGCCCAGGGATGCCCCCCTTAGCCCCTGGCCATGGCCCGCCAAGCCATGGTCACGCATCCATGTGGACTACGCAGGACCTTTCATGGGGAAAATGTTTTTGGTTGCAGTAGACGCCTGCTCCAAATGGATCGAGTGTGACATTTTAAATTAAAGCACATCCTCTGCCATGGTAGAAAGTCTACGGGCAATGTTCGCCGCCCACGGTCTACCGGACATCTTGGTCAGCGACAATGGCCCGTGCTTCACAAGCACTGAATTCCAGGACTTCATGGCAGGCAATGGAATTAACCATGTCAGAACGGCACTGTTCAAACCGGCCAGGCAGAACGAGCAGTGCAGATCATCAAACAGGGGATGCTCAGAATCCAAGGGAGTTCCCTACAAAGGCGCTTATCACGCCTCCTGTTGGCCTATAGATCCCGACCACACTCGCTCACAGGGGTTCCACCCGTAGAGCTGCTAATGAAAAGGATGCTCAAAACCCGGTTATCCCTTATACACCCCACCATGAAAGAAATTGTCGAGAGCAAGCGCCAGCCACAATATGACTACCATGACAGGAATGCGAGGGCGCGATGTATTGATGTAAATGATCCAGTTTTTGTTCTCAACTACGCTGCAGGGCCCAAATGGCTCGCAGGCACTGTGATTGCCAAAGAGGGAAATAGGATTCTGGTAGTTAAACTTACCAATGGACAAATCTGCCGCAAACACATGGATCAAACAAAAAGGAGGTTCAGCAACCCCGTAGAAGAAGCAGAGGAAGAACACGATGTAGAGTTCACTCCACCACAGGTGACCGAACACCGGAACCAAAGGGAGGAGAGCCCAATCATTGTGGGCAGTCCGGACAGGCCTGAGGCACCGCAAACAGCAGACACTCAAGCTAGTACCCAACAACCGGAGCCCCAACTCAGGCGCTCTACAAGAGAGTGTAAACCACCAGAGAGACTCAACCTGTGATCCCAATAAGAATTTGGGGGGTGGTGATGTCATGTATTCAACCAGCATTGTAACCCATGTATAATCTGACCTAAGTTGTACACTGTGAGAACAATGACCACTAGGTGGGAGACACTCCTAACCTGGACCTTCAGGTATAAAAGGAGAAGCTCCACCCACCTTCATCACTTGAGTGCTGAGGAATAAAGGACAGGTCACAGACTGACCTTCTCTCAAGCATGGGCCTCGTGTGCATTTATACTGTATAGTAAGGACGTATCAGTGGCAATAATGCTACCCACTGAGCCACGGTTGACACACCGTGAAAGAGAAAAAGAGGGAGGATATCTCAGTGAAAAATCTGGGGTGGGACTTAGAGGTGGTAAACAATGATAATGAGAGGTGAGTGGGGTGGCACAAGATGTGCTTGAAAGAGGAGAAATAACCAGAGGACTAGGGGGAGAGACTATGGTCTGATTTGGTGATGAGGGCCACACTGCCACTGCAGCGATTTGGGTGAGGCAGGTGTCGAGAAAGTATAACGAGGTGGGGAGACTTCAATAAGGGAACAGTGTCACGATTCATGAGACAAATTAAGGCAAATGGGATTAGGGGTAATGTATTGGCGTGGATAGAGAACTGGTTGGCAGACAGGAAGCAAAGAGTAGGAATAAACGGGTCCTTTTCACAATGGCAGGCAGTGACTAGTGGGGTATCGCAAGGTTCAGTGCTGAGACCCCAGCTATTTACAATATATATTCATGATTTAGACAAAGGAATTGGATGTAATATCTCCAAGTTTGCAGATGACACTAAGCTGGGTGGCAGTGTGAGCTGTGAGGAGGATGCTAAGAGGCTGCAGGGTGACTTGGACAGGTTAGGTGAGTGGGCAAATGCATGGCAGATGCAGTATAATGTGGATAAGTGTGACGTTATCCACTTTGGTGACAAAAACAGGAAGGCAGATTATTATCTGAATGGTGACAGATTAGTAAAAGGGGAGGTGCAACAAGACCTGGGTGTCATGGTACATCAGTCATTGAAAGTAGACATGCAAGCAGTTAAGAAAGCAAGTGGCATGTTGGCCTTCATAGCGAGAGGATTTGAATATAGGAGGAGGGAGGTCTTACTGCAGTTGTACAGGGCCTTGGTGAGACCACATCTTGAATATTGAGTGCAGTTTTGGTCTCCTAATCTGAGGAAGGACATTCTTGCTAATGAGGGAGTGCAGTGAAGGTTCACCAGACTGATTCCCGGGATGACAGGACTGAGATATGAAGAAAGACTGGATCGACTAGGCTTATATTCACTGGAATTTAGAAGAATGAGAGAGGATCTCATAGAAACATATAAAATTCTGACAGGATTGGACAGGTTAGATGCAGGAAGAATGTTCCCAATGTTGGGGAAGTCCAGAACCAGGGGTCACAGTCTAAGGATAAGGAGTAAGCCATATAGGATTGAGATGAGGAGAAACATTTTCACCCAGAGAGTGGTGAACCTGTGGAATTCTCTACCACAGAAAGTTGTTGAGTCCAGTTCGTTGGATATATTCAAAAGGGAATTAGATGTGGCCTTTACGGCTAAAGGGATCAGGGGGTATGGAGAGAAGGCAGGAATGGGGGTACTGAAGTTGCATGATTAGCCATGATCATATTGAATGGTGGTGCAAGCTCGAAGGGCCGAATGGCCTGCTCCTGCACCTATTTTCTATGATTCTATATTTCTATGTTTAGTCAAAGATCGGATGTCAATGCAATAATCCACAATAAGATTGTGAATGGCAAAGGTCTTGTTTGCGAATGAACGGATATTCTGGAGGGAATTGTGGAGAGTGGTGGTGATTTTTAGCTTGTTGGCAGAGTCCAAGAGAGCAGTAATGAGTGGGATGAATGAGATGGTAAGGAGGTTGGCAGGATTGGTGTCTCGGGGATGCACTGGGCAGGAAGGTCAGCGAGAGAGGGGAATGGGGCAGTTGGGGTTGCTTCTTGTAAGGTGAATAACGGGTGCTTTGCTGGGCCCTTGGGAGGTATCATCCAGGTGAAAAGCATAATAGAAAGAACAAGGTAAATCAGGAATAGCTATTGTGCCACCAAGCTTGGATTTTAAAAGTATGGAGTTTGTAGGGGGGGGGGGAGAAAAGAATCAGGCGTACAAGGAGTACCACAATTTTTAAATCCTGAGAAAGAATGAGTTAGAGTAGGAGACACTGTGCTACGAGTTTTGATCTTCCACACTGGGACCCTCGCCTTGCAAAGGTTACCCTGGAGAGAGTTTGGTTTTGACAGCATATTTCTCATCTGCCAGTACATATTATACATACCTCCCAAATCTATGAGATAGGAATGTGCAAATAAAGGAAACTAAAACAGGAGATATACATGCGCTCTCCAGTGTTTTGTGTCAGAATGATTTACTTAGCTGGAGCATATATCTCCTTTTCAATTCACTTAATTGCGTATCTATTAAATATAGGTCTCGTAAAATGAATATTTATCACATAAATTTTCCCAGTATATCTATGTGGAAGCATATAGTGTAATAAGGGAAATTTCAGCATAGAAGAGTTATATATTATTATTACTGTTATATATCTGCAAATATTAATATGTTAATTATTAATTTAAACAAATTAGTTTGAACTCTGCTTGGTCAATATTGCAGTACATGATTGTATTAGGGTTTAAATCACCTAAAAGCGATAAACCTATGCTCTTTAAGCAGTCCTGAGTTGCTTTATATATAAAAGTACATTTCATTTTAGCTATATACCATCGCAATGCTTTAAATGGATTTCTTTTAAATATGTACTTCTGAGATGGCATCACTATCTTAGAAAATCAACTATGTTCAGCTTGACGTCAGCCAAGTTCATGTAATACGCGGTTCTACATGGCCCCACTGGAAGGCTTGCATCATGCTTTGGACTTTGTTTGTTATCAAGTCAGTTCATCTCAGAAACAGAGCTGGCAGAACATTTCATGTCAGTATTTGGCTGCACACAAACCAGACTGGAAGCAGAACCTGTACAAGGTCAGATTTTAGCAAACATGCTGTTTGTTGTAATGATATGTGGATTGCACAGTGAGTGATGATGTGCGAAAACAAGTATGGTGATGCTATACAGCCCCTTTGTGTTTCATTCTGAACAACAAATAAATATTCTATTTTGCTAATTCTCCCTTCACACCTTCTTTCCAGTGAGCACTCCACGGGAATGATCTGGGCTGCTGACGTTCCGGGACCGCCGCCATCTGTCATACTGACTCCGCTGGCGAAGTTTTCCTTTGTCGAACCAGGCGAGCAGTGTCGGGATGCCTGTCCTGGTGCCCTGCAGCTCACCGGCTGAGGCCGGGATCTTATAATCACGGGGCGGGGGTGATGGGCACTCTGCTGCCGGAATGGGCAGGTGATCAGCGAGCTCCACCGGTCAGTCGCCCAAAAGTCAAAATAGACCTCATTGGGTGTATTCAAAATACAATGACATATCATAATGGGAGAGCTAATGCATGGACTTTGTTGATCTGAATGACCTGTACTCCTCCATGACTTTTCTAACAAACATTCATATATAGGTTGAGCCCAATCCTATCTACTTCATCCAATGTCCACATAAGTTGAGGTGAAAGGGTAATAATTATCTGTCGGACTCCTGGTTGAGCTTTCTTTTCCCTAATTTAAGGCAATGAGAAACAGATATGGTGGAATACGTGCTATGCTTTACATTTCCCACTAAGCCATTGATTGGGACAGCAAATATTCAGTTTTACCATTGTCTGTGTGTGTCTTTCTGTATATACATGTATGTGTGTGTGTGTGTGTGTGTGTGTGTGCCCCAAAACTGCTGGGAACTGGAATTTTCCACTTAGCTGCTAGTGAGAATGGACAGATCTGGCACAGACCAGGACGTGTTGGTCAAGTGTCGAGTAGGACATCACTCCAGCAATGTACCTCCACCGCAACTGAGACAACCATTTCCTACAGGCCTTGGCGTCCCACTCTCAGTCTTTATCATTTCTGTCTTAATGAGACTGCTGAATTACTGCCGTTTTATGATCAATTTTATTTTTCTCATCTTTTGAAAATGGTTGTGGTCGGGGGAGGGCAGGGGGGGGTGGTGGGTGGGGGGGAGGGAGCAGTTCCGGACCCAGACAGTACATTGACCTTCAGCGAGTGGGTTGGAATCCAATCAAAGATGATATGTTAGAATTCCCTTCTCTCTGCCCATTGTAAGGATCCTAACTTAATCGAATGTGTGTTACCTCAATCCAGTATGCCACAGGCACTAAGTTCACAGCACAGCACAGCACTGGACTGGAAAGCTTCCTCAGAAAGTGCTAAGAATGGGCAATTGAATTGTTTGGGTGAATGTACATCGTTGGGCCCGAGTCCTTTTATTTTATTCATTCATGGGATGTGGGCGTCGCTGACAAGGCCAGTATTAATTGCCCATCCATAATTGCCCTTGAGAAGGTGGTGGTGAAGCGCTGCCTTGAGCCGCTGCAGTCCGTGCGGTGAAGGTACTCCCACAGTGCTGTTAGGGAGGGAGTTCCAGGATTTTGATCCAGTGACGATGAAGGAATGGCGACATACTTCCAAGTCAGGATTGTGTGTGACTTGGAGGGGACGTGGAGGTGATGGTGTTCCCATGCGCCTGCTGCCCTTGTCCTTCTAGGTGGCAGAGCTTGTGGGTTTAGGAGGTGCTGCCGAAAAAGCCTTGGAGAGTTGCTGCAGTGCATCTTGTAGATGGTACACACTGCAGCCATGGTGCATCGGTGGTACAGGGATCGAATGTTTAAGGTGATGGATGGGATGCCAGTCAAGCAGCTATTTGTCCTGGATGGTGTTGAGCTTCTTGAGTGTTGTTGGAGCTGCGCTCATCCAGGCAAGTGGAGAGTATTTTATCACGCTCCTAACTTGTGCCTTGTAGATGGTGGACAGGCTTTGGGGAGTCAAGAGGTGAAATTGGCCAACTGCAGCTCACCCCGAAATGCTTGATTTTGATCCTGCATGCATAAAGTGGAAAAGTGCAGAACATACATTCCTCACTGTAATTAGCACATAACTCATAAGTATTTATGTTAACAAATTCACAAAGGTAATACAGTTGATATGTGGATTGAGATTGTACGCAAGGTGCTCAGTCGAGAACAAACAATGTACTAATTGCAGCTGAACTAGAAGAACCTCCTGAAGATCTGCTGCCAGTGGACTTTAACCCTTAGCTGGTTCTGGGTGGGCAGGCTGGGCGAGTGCAAAAGACACAATGAAAAGAGCACTAGGGGCCGAAATTCCTTTGTTCAGCACCTCCTGTTAGCGCCTCTGGGAGAGGCTAATGTGACACAAAAATGTTTTTGCCTGGGACAGGGGGGGGCAGGGAACGCGGGAGTTAGTGGAGGTGTGAAAATGGTAGAACCGCACCCCAGCCGGTAGCACCCTGGCTGCCGCGCCTCCGGTGATGACATAATCACCGTGTGCTGTGACCCCTTTTCACCCCGTGGCAGCCCCTTTCTGCCCCACGGTGAATCGCGAGTCATGGGTCGTAAACCGGGTCAGTCAACCACCGCGTGGCAAACCTTAAAGGGGAGGTGTGCTGCACCGCGCCCTGCCATCTTTAATTTTCCTCCCCTTATCGGTCGGGCTGTTTGCCGCTCCTTTTGCGGTGTCTCAGTGCCGGGCTGTGGCCACGGCACCCCTTAGCCCTGATGGCCCAGTGGAGGCCTTCAAAGGACTTACTGAGTTCGCAGCATCCCTCCCCTTTAATGAAAGGGGAGGGGCGTTGAAAGGCGTCAGTGCTACGCGTAGAGGCCGCGTAGTGCCACCGAACCTACCCGCATTGCGCCCCCAAACCCGACTGCAACATTGCACTCCACTTCCTGTGAGGGGTGGTAACTGGAATTTCACAGGCGAGGTGGGAAGTCCTGTCTCACCTCGGTGACTGCCCCCAAACAGGGCGTAACCGAATTTCAACCCTTTAGTTTTGCTAACCTTTGCTCATAACTAGAGCCTCCGAATCCTGGAATTTTTTCTGCACCTTTCCCATGGATTTGACATCTGGCATTTCATAGAGTACAAAACCAAGTTACGCTAAACCTTTATACATCACTGGTTAGACCTCAGCTGGAGTATTGTGTCCAATTCTGGGCATCACACTTTAGGAAGAATGTCAAGGTTTTGGAGATGGCGCAGAGGAGATTTATTGGAATGGGCTGAATGGCCTCCTTCTGTGCTGTATGATTCTATGTTTTTTTTACACTTTGAAATCATAAGCGTTTGATTGGCACATTTTTGCTTCTAAAAAAAGTCAGAATATTGCAATTTTGCCATCGAGATCACTGATCAAGTAACAGCAATTTTGGTCATGCTTCATGCTGACCAAAAGGGACCAAAGCAGAATCAAGATTTAACTCCATAGATCATATTTTACAGCGCTGCTGTGCTTAATTGATGTGGGAAGCTTCAAATCAGTGCTTATGGCTTATCTACAGGAACTTGATATATTAGGTGTGTTCATCAGGGAGGTGCTGGGGGAGTTCTCATTCTGAACTATTCCAGGCAGAGTTTCAAGTGTTTAAACTAAATGCTTGAGTTTATAAAACCTTAGAGGTTGTGGTCAGGTTAATCTGCCTTCACTTAACAATTTTCAACACTGGAGCAGACAGCTGCCCCCATTATTAATGTTTTTTTCCCAAAGTTTCCCAAAGTTACCAGCTTGACGAGTGAAGCGTGTCTTAAAAATAAATGCTCTACACACCACCCTGATGTACACTCCGCACTGGTTCATGCAGACTGTCTCTAAAAATCAAATGAGATATGAAAAAAACACAACCGAATGATCTTGTTTCAATTGCAGAGGAAAGGATGTTTATTTAACTCCCAACCCCCCTCAAAGAAAACAATGATATTTTTACAGACTTTTCATATATCCTCCACACAAACCACAAAACAACCACGGAGATATCTCTTGGCAAAACAAAATACTTTGAACAACAGATTTATTGGCTCTCACTGAAAGAATCCAAAACAAGCAGTGTCTGTCCAGTATATCATAGGCTTAAATGTAAAACAAATATTGTATTCTGTGTCCTTATCTGAAATTATTTTCAAAGCAATGTTATTCTTGGATTGTCACCAGATCATGGATCTGTACCACTTTCTTTCAATAATCAAAGTATTTTTTTGTGTTGAAGGTCACAAGTGCAATGGGCTCAGTACAGGATCCTCGATTAACCCTGTATGAACAGACCATATTGAGGTGCCTCTGCCAAGAAAATATAACTTCAAAGTTCCACAAATGAGGATGGCTAAATGCCTCATGAAGTCTATAATCTTGAGAGGCAGTGGAAGGAAAGATTATCTTCTATGTCCTATTCCCAGCCCCATGACATCATCTACCACCAAGAAGGATAAAAGCAGCAATATTGAGGGAACAATATTCCAGCTCCCCTTTGGGGCAGACACCATCCTGACTTGGACTAATATTAGCAGTGCTTCACTGTCGCTAGGTCAGACTCCGAACACCATCGCGGGAACACCATCAACATAAGGGCAGCAGCAGTTTAAGAAAGGCAGCCCAGCACCTTCTTCTCAGAGCAACGAGGGATGGGCAGTAACTATGACATTGTCAATATTGCTAACATCCCCTGAACAAATTTCTTATAAATAGGCGCAGTTGGAGGCGGGCGATTATTAAGAGCCATACGCATCCGATGGGACCGGGTTCAATCCCTGGTCTATATTGGGTTAGTTCTTCTCAGGAAGCATAGTGATAGTGGCAAAATTGGCCTCAAGGTCACAATCTTGGAATTCTCCACATAATGACATTGCGTGAGAACCATCAACACACAAGGACTGCAGTGGTTTGAAGAGAAGGCCCATCATAACCATCTTAATGCAACTAGGCATGGGCAATAAATGTGGCCTTGCCCCATCCAAGAATAATAATAATAATTTTGTTTAAGGTCCCATAGGCAAGAAAAGGGAAAAATTAATTAGTCTTCTCACTCCCGATCACTATCTAAAATTGATAGGCCTTCATGCCTTCCAAAGTTGCATAACCGAATGACTTCCACTGCTTAGGTTCACACGTGAAGCATGGTCAGTTAGACAAGTTAGTGCAGGGTGAGCAGTGCCCATGGAACCATATATGATGCCTGCAAGAAAGAAGGGAATAAAATTGACAGGGAAATAAAAAGCCTTTTAGAAAGGTAGAATTTGTTATATTAGGGCCAAACTTGGTGAAGCCAATGACCGCTGAGAGACCGGATGGCATTTGGGCGGTAAATTGATGGAAAATAAATTAAAAGTTGGGCCGGCGGCAGACGAGCGACATGGGCAGGAGCTCCCAATCTCGGCGGCAACGGCTCTTGCCGCCGAAGTGCCACCGGGAATGGAGTTGGGCCCACAGAAAAATAAATGACCCAGAAGACCTTTAGGGGAACCCAAGGCGCTGTGAAAAAAAAAGAATTAAAAAGTTCACTAACCTTTTTTTTCAGTTTCTTAAACTTACTTTGGGGGTTAGACCAACCTCCATGCGACAGTCCTTCCCCCTGCTGGCGCCGACTCCTACCGACTCCCGCATGCACCAATCTCGCATCTCGGCGGGCGGGTGGTCACTTGAAGCTGACATCAGCGGGCGGTTCCCGACGGTTCTCGCCTCCCACCCGCTCCAGCCTAAGTGCAAACTGGCACAGGGCGCAACCCGGAGAGGAATGTTGGCGGCTCTCGGTAGCAATAGACGGTAAGGCCATCAATTTTGGCCCCATGAGGCTTGTTATGTCTTTAGATGCTCTGATAATGACTCCACGAGGCAATGTATTGCACTTGAACTGTAGTGACCTTAGTCCATTTAATATAACTCCAGAGTGAGGATCACATATGGTGGCCTGCCTTTTATACTAGGCCTGGCCCACCTGTATAGGTAACCTACAAGTTTCCCACTGCAGTGCCCTCTGGTGGCACATCATTATGTAATAGTGCAAGCAGTAAACATGCCTGGATACATGTCAAGGTTTCTCTGCAAATGGGAGATTTTAGTTGCCACTTTTTCAGAAAGTGGTGAATGTACCAGAAGATAATGGGCCAAAAATTCCGGTCTTGCCGGATGCGTACCAAGTGCACATGGACCCGGCGAGGCCTCGCAAAAGCCAGTTTTTGGGGTGCGGTGCGCATGCGCCGAATACCAACTTTTCCAATCTGTCAAAATTTCTCTTGACAGATTCTCCACATTCCAACTCATGCCCAGCGAATGTCCTTCAAACTTTTACACCTGGCAAAAGCAGGCGCATAAGAGTTTTAAAACGCATAAAAATTCAATTTAAACACTCATTTTTATATTAAAAACCCTGTCCATTAAGGTAAGTTTATTTTTAACACTATTAAAACACGTTAAAAAAAATTCCAAAAAAATCTATATTTTTTCTAAAACATTTAATTTCAATTAATTTTAAATATGTGAGATGTTTTATTTAATTATTATGCTATTCTCATTGATAGTAGTGGGAACTCGTACAAACGGAGTCCCCATTTTTATCAATGAGAATACTGCATAGTGATTGATGGTCCAGGGCAACGTGACTCCAGCTTGTACGTACCTGAAAGACATCTCTCCGTGCACTGCGCAGCGACCTCCGACCGGAATCTCTACGTTCCTCCGGGACCACCAGGTACTTTTGTAGATTTTTATCGGGTCGGAGGGGTTCGTATGAAGGAAGCCTCCGACCGCAATTTTCTCCCCATCACATCATCATTTCTTAAATGCGCCTCTTGTACAGGATCTTTCACAGTACTTTCAGGTGATGTATCCAGAGTTAATCTCTGTAGAATACTTACTGTAAAATTGCTTTAGGAATTTAAAAAAATGAAGATGTAATTCTAGAGGAAAATTATTCACTTTCTTTAAACTTCTAATTCAGTTTGATGGCTTCTTTTTAATAAGCCTTAGTTTATTCTGTTTGAAGATTTGATTATAGCTTTAAAGAGATTACACTGCGGTTTACCACACAAGCACATTGTGGTCTCTTTGTGGAATTTTAAGCAGAAATGCTCCCTGTTTTCAGATCTTCGCAAGCTATGCACTCCCCCTCTGCCCTCCCCTCACACTCACCGAGGTAATTATTATTTGGGAACCAACCACTTGTGGTGGGTTGGGAGACTAAGAGTGAGACTGGGTGGTATGAATTTTTTCACCCTTCCTTCAGGATCATCTTCCATCCCACCATACGGGCACTAGACATGAGTAAGTACTTGCTGGTACAAACCTATGAATCCTATGGTCCATTATACTGGAGCTCCTACATGGTGGGCCACTGCACCACCTATCTTTTTACATATTTAATGTATTGTCATTAATCTCTGTCTTTCTTCTCAGTATAAACATACCATGCTGATACCAAACATCTGTTCAAAAATGACATGAGGAAATCAGCAGCTTTTTTTTGATATCCCTTCCCTCGGTGTGTTGATGTCATGGTTCATGAAGAGAATTATCATTCTTTTCATTTAACACTATAATATGAGAGGGTGAAAGGTTACCCTCCCCATGCACCTCTACAAAAATTTGTAATTCTACATATCGTATGGAACTTTCTCGACATATAGTTATATTTTTCACCCATTGAGGTAGCTCTTGAATTTGTGTGATACAGCACTGTCAAATGAGTCGGCAGCCCATTTTACAATCTCCTGATTTTTATTTACATTGAAGTCAAGTAAAGATCTACCCTACTGACTATGAGCAGACCCTAGGATCTAGCCCTAGGATCTCTGAGGTTAGGGCTTATCCTGACTGGCTATCCCATCCGCTACAACACAACGGCTTAAAATCACTGCTAAAGCCAACTACGTGAATGCATTTGTTGTGTGCACAATGGATATTTCCCCCACCAATGCAGCAGATTTGGCAGATATAAGCCTTTTTATTCCTTTGGCCAAACACAAAGGAATGTAAATCCATATGATCTTAAGAGGAAAAGTTTTGACTGAAGGAGCCATGCGGCAGAAATGACTGTACTTGTTTTCCATTTAGATTTTCAATCATAAGTCAGCAAATACGAATACTTAACTCATTCATATGTAGTTCCTTTCTCGACCCATTTAAATAAATGAGCCAGCAATTCATTAGCAGAGAATTTAATATGAGTGGCTGAAATATTTGTATAATATCATTGGCCAACAATAGATTGTAAGTTTAACCTAGTCAAATATATGAAAGTACAATTGAACATTTTGGGAGGTTTTCTTTTTGAAAATTGTAAAAATCTTGGACACAAGCCCATTTGGTAAATAGGAACCATTTCAATGTTTTAAAAGTAGGGAAAAATCCTTCTGTACACATATGTGTTCATAAAAAAATGCATTTATAATTTTGTTATAAACAGCTCACAGGGAAATTTGACTTGGCGGGTGCTAATCAGTCTCACTGCTGAAACTGTGAAAAAAATGTTTTGATTATTATTACAGTGCTTATTAATATTTCACCACCATGGCTGAGAGTGTGAAGGGGTCTGATTCCAGCCTGGTGTCAATGCTGTAGCTAGACCCTCACAGCGAGAGTGCATGTTCGCACGCTTTGCAGCTTTAGTCGAAGTTCACAGGGCTACCATGCAGGTACTGGGCTCCACCATGGAAAGATTGGTGGATTGAATAGATAAACAGGAGCTTTGAAGGAGTCAATCATCCTCTACAGTCTGCTCTCCCGTCGATCAGTGGAAGTGCAGAGGCCTAGCCCCGCGCAGTGCTCTGGCGGGATGGGGGCGATACATGCTGGCCGCTCTCAGGTTGTCAGCACATCTCTTCCTTCGCCAACCCCTCAACCAATACCTGGCATGGTGCCAGCCAGCCAGCCGAGGCCAGGCGGCCCAGGTAGCAACTGTGACTCAGCAGCCTGGGCCCTCGCAGGCTCGAGCAGCCAAAAGCCACCAGCCACCAGCATCTGAGGAGCAGCAGCCTCCCACCAGGCTTGCTGAGGCCACTAGGGGAGGACTTCATTATAAAGGTTCTGATAAGCATTTTAACCTCCAGTACACCCCATTCTCATGAGGCAAGGAGGGGTTAAAATCGTAGCTCATTTGTCTTGGCCGAATTTGAAACAGACTAGAGGTAACAGACTAGTGTCGAACGCACTTTACTGCCCAGCTCCGCCCCCTTCCCCCCACCCCCGACGCTGTAGCTTAAAACCTACTATCAAAGCCTTTATTTATTCACCTTGTTTAAATGAAATTTTCAATCATCGAAATCACCACTCTAGCCCCTCAAAGGAATGAATTTCACAAACGGGTTAAGTATTCTTATGCCAATATTTGCAAACTGTGATTTCAATGCCAGTGATGGTTTAAATTTCGAAGTATTTTATGGATATTATGGACAATGAAAAGAACAATAACTTACAAAAGTTCGTGCAAAGATGTCTGGTGAATTACTGAGGAGAGGCAAGGCAGTTCCTGTTTAAAGAAATAGCAAAATTCATGAACAAAGGAAATATGCATTAATTATTTAAGGCAGTGAATTGGCAGCTGAAGTAGTGTGCCACATATGAATATTTGTTTAAAGGGTGGACTGCATTTAGTTTTGCAATTATGCATCTCTAAATCATTACCATGAAATGAACATGTAATCTAAACTGTTCCCACTTGCCCTTTTCGGAGCACAATATGAAACAGTTGGCAGGATGTTGGCGACATTGACAACGTCATATTTCTTGCCTATCCCTGGTTGCTCCGAGATTTATCATCGCTGCCAATAATGGGATTAAGCAGTTGAAAAGAACAATGATTAACTATAACATCCTTTTGTGGTTTTTTTTTTCTCCTGACTAGTTACTCTTGATTTACTTCCAAGTTGTATTTTCTAATCTTCTCGCTTCCGCTCCTGAAGGCAATGCCTCACACTGCGGTTTAGTTCCACAGGCACCATTAGCTATCTGGGTATCTCACCCAAATTGCCCTTACATGATGTGTGAGTCAGGACAGTGTGTGCCAACAGGCTGTGAAGTTATGGAGCCCAAACCTGTCCTCATCTATTATCCATCTACGTGCTTTGCAGCAGACATCATTGGGAAGTACTCAGGAGCAGGAACACTGGCTGAGTTTTCTATTGCTTAATATTAATTTCAAATGTAGTGCTGACCTCTCCATGACCCCAGATGAGATCAGCTGACAGCACAAAGGACCTTCCGCATCCCACAGTGTCTTTACCCACCCGAGACACAGAGGGAGCTCCTGAAGATTATTGGCAAATGAGCAAACGTTCACTTACTTGCCTCTGAGCCCGTATGACTGTAAGGGTGGCCATTTTAAAGATAACATGAAGGCAGTCAAGAATTGGTAGAGCGGCAAAGAGAAGGGAGCTGAAAATCTGCAGGCCTGACATCTCAACGTAAGCACCGGGAAGCTTCTACCCATGACCTTTGGTACTGATTCCACAAAAGTAGTGGGATTTTTGCCTTTTTAAAGACTCAACGGTTTCAGTCCACACAGTAGCATAAATGGATCAGCAATTCTTGCTTTGCTGGACATTTTGTTGGAGGAGGATGAGAACAAGCAGTTGAGAAGGATTTGTGAAGCCTGAAGCTATTGGAGTAAGGCCACTATGATCTGCTACTGCCCTAGTAGAACCAGTCCCACCTACCCTTTCCTTCAACCACTGTCTGTCCCATCTGTGACAGAGACTGTAATTCCCGTATTGGACTGTTCAGTCACCTAAGAACTTATTTTTAGAGTGAAAGCAAGTCTTCCTCGATTTTGAGGGACTGCCTATGATGATGATGATGATGATGTCTAATATTGATAACAGAACTACGTTGCAACACTTCAGTAAGGCGGCCGTTGAAAAATTGTATTATCTCGAACCAGATATGTAACCAAAGAACAACATCAAAGCTGTAGTCCTCATGGAGACATCTGCACGCACTTTTTGCAGCAGATTCCTACCTATCAGTGGCAGAAGACTTAACAAGAATCAGTAATAGAGAACATAGGAACAGGAGTAGGCCATTCAGTCACTTGAGCCTCTTCTACCATTCAATTAGATCATGGTTGATCTGTACCTCAACTCCATTTATTGTCTTTGATCCATATCCCTTGATACCCTTACCTTAAAACAAATCTGTCGAGCTAAGTCTTGAAAATTTCAATTGACCTAGCATTGTCAGCCCTTTGGGGAGATAATTCCAGATTTTCACTGTTTTCTGTCAAAAGTGCTTCCTTCATTCATAAATGGCTTAGATCTAATCTTAAGACTGTCTCCCTTTGTTCTGGATTTCCGCACCTGAGGAAATAGCTTCTCTGTATCTAATCTATCAAATCCTTTTATCATTTTAAAGACCTCAATTAAAGCATCCCTGAACCTTCTAAACTCAAGGGAATGCAAGCTTTCCTCATAACTTAACCTTTTAATCCCTGGTATAATTAAGCGAAATCTACCATGTACCCGCTCCGAAGCCACTACATCTTTCCTGAGGTGTTGTGCTGAAAACGGAACAGAGTACTCCCTACAGTCTCTGACAACTGGAGCATCACTTTCTCACTCTCGTATTCCAACCACCTTGCGATAAAGACCAATATTCCATTGGCCTTTCTTGATTATTTTTTGTTTCTTTGCAATAGCATTTAGTGATTTATCTACCTGGACACCTCAATCCCTTTCCCCCTCCAAAGCTTCAGGACTCTCACCAGTAAGAAACTATTTCGATTTGTCTTTCTAGGATCCAAAGTGGATGACCTCATACTTCCCCGCATTGATCTCCATCTGCCATAGTTTTTCCCAAAGAGCTGTTTGGGCATTGCTGTTAAATTGTGATTTTCAACTCCACTTTCATGCAGTACCATAAAACACTTGGGGTTGAAATTTGGTACTGCCGTTTATGAGGAGGTGATTTTACCACCGGGCGTTAGGTGCAGGATGACATCACCATGTGGGTGGCATTAGCCAGCCCAACGTTACCTCTTGGTGCCTCTACCAAAGAGCCGACTGAATTCTGCGCAAGTGTGGAGGCCACTTACCGTCAAAGGTCGGTGTTAGCCGCCTCCCGCGCGCAGTAACAGGTGGCAGTAGAAACTGAATTTAGACCCCTAGCATTTCATAATTATCATAGGAATAGAAGTCAGCCATTTACCCGCCTTGAGTCTGTTCCACTATTTCAAGGCTGATCTGTGACCCAACTCTCTTTCTAATCCTTTACATGAGGAAAAATATTTTTACACAGCGAGTGGTTGGGATCTGGAATTCACTGCATGAAAGGGTGTTGGAGGCAGATTCAATCGTGGCCTTCAAAATTGAATTAGATAAGTACCTGAAGGAAAAAAAATTGCAGGGCTACAGGGAAAGGGTGGGGTAGTGGGACTAGCTGAAGTGCTCTTGAAGAGAGCCGGTACGGGCTCGACGGGCCGTATGGCCTCCTTCTGTGCTGTAACCATTCTATGATTCTATGATTCTTTACAAATATTGCAGATGGGGGAAAACTGCTGTTTGACTGGGTGGGGTGGTTGGAGGCTGGAGGTCCTGTGACAAAACCTCCAGGAATATGTCCCATCAGAGTTGGCAACCTTAGTCCTGGCTCACAAGTAGTGATCACAACTGGGAACTCACTTGCTGAAACAGGCCTCTTAAAGGGAACAGTTTCATCATCCCTCTCATGCATTTTGCTTCAAACATTAACAGGTTTTGCGAGGTAGGCTCCAGTGGTTGCTTTATTTTGTTTTTTCAGCCAGCGTCTTTACTGTTGATTTTGACAATGTGCCTTACAAAGAGGTAACGATTGGTGTTCCTTCGAGGCTGCACTCTACATTGCGGATGGCACTGGGTTGGGTGGCAGTGTGAGCTGCGAGGAGGATGCTGTGAGGCTGCAGAGCGATTTGGATAGGTTAGGTGAGTGGGCAAATGCATGGCAGATGAAGTATAATGTGGATAAATGTGAGGTTATCCACTTTGTCTCTCTGTTTTTACCACCAGACTATTATCTGAGTGGTGACAGATTAGGAAAAGGGGAGGTGCAAGGAGACCTGGGTGTCATGGTACATCAGTCATTGAAGGTTGGCATGCAGGTGCAGCAGGCGGTTAAGAAAGCAAATGGCATGTTGGCCTTCATAGCGAGGGGATTTGAGTACAGGGGCAGGGAGGTGTTGCTACAGTTGTACAGGGCATTGGTGAGGCCACACCTGGAGTATTGTGTACAGTTTTGGTTTCCTAACCTGAGGAAGGACATTCTTGCTATTGAGGGAGTGCAGCGAAGGTTCACCAGACTGATTCCCGGGATGGCGGGACTGACCTATCAAGAAAGATTGGATCAACTGGGCTTGTATTCACTGGAGTTCAGAAGAATGAGAGGGGACCTCATAGAAACATTTAAAATTTTGACGGGGTTAGACAGGTTAGATGCAGGAAGAATGTTCCCAATGTTGGGGAAGTCCAGAACCAGAGGTCACAGTCTAAGGATAAGGGGTAAGCCATTTAGGACCGAGATGCGGAGGAACTTCTTCACCCAGAGAGTGGTGAACCTGTGGAATTCTCTACCACAGAAAGTTGTTGAGGCCAATTCACTAAATATATTCAAAAAGGAGTTAGATGAGGTCCTTACTACTAGGGGGATCAAGGGTATGGCGAGAAAGCAGGAATGGGGTACTGAAGTTGAATGTTCAGCCATGAACTCATTGAATGGCGGTGCAGGCTAGAAGGGCCGAATGGCCTACTCCTGCACCTATTTTCTATGTTTCTATGTTTCTATTATTAAAATGAGGAAGAGGATTTAGTAAGTGACCAACAAATGCAGGTACAATAACACTGAGCATTTTTACTACACCGGTAGGAGTCCGCTTCACAAGGCAGGTTGCCATTTTGAGTATCCATTTGAAATTCTCATTCCGAATTTTGAGAACTGGAAAGTTACACGTGGAATACTGTCTAATGATTCTCACCCACCCACAGTCGTAAACACCCACACACCTCATGCACACACACGCACGCACACACAACATCATCATCATCGGCAGTCCCTCGAAATCGAGGAAGACTTGCTTCCACTCTAAAAAAGTGAGTTCTCAGATGACTGTACAGTCCAATATGGGAATTACAGTCTCTGTCACAGGTGGGACAGACAGTGGTTAAAGGAAAGGGTGGGTGGGGAGTCTGATTTGCCGCACGCTCCTTCCGCTGTCTGCGCTTGTTTTCTGCATGCTCACGGCGACGAGACTCGAGGTGTTCAGCGCTCTCCCGGATGCTCGTCCTCCACTTAGGGCAGTCTTAGGCCAGTATAGTTAGTATCAATAATGGTGACCATGTAACTACTGTATTGTTATAAAAATCTATTTTGTCAGCGTGACTTCCGAGTGTAACGAAGCCAAGTTTGCTGACAATACAAAGATGGGAGGAAAAGCAATGTGTGAGGAGGACACAAAAAATCTGCAGGAGGACATAGACAGGCAAAGTGAGTGGCCAAAAATTTGGCAGATGGAATATAATGTTGGAAAGTGTGAGGTCATGCACTTTGGCAGAAAAAAAATCAAAGAGCAAGTTATTACTTAAATGGAGAAAGATTGCAAAGTGCTGCAGTACAGCGGGACTTGGGGTACTTGTGCATGAAACACAAAAGGATAGTATGCAGGTACAGCAAGTGATCAGGAAGGCCAATGGTATCTTGGCCTTTATTGCAAAGGGGATGGAGTATAAAAGCAGGGAAGTCTTGCTACAGCTATACAAGGTATTGTGAAGCCACACCTGGAATACCGTGTGCAGTTTTGGTTTCCATATTTACGAAAGAATATACTTGCTTTGGAGGCAGTTCAGAGAAGGTTCACTAGGTTGATTCCGGAGATGAGGGATGTGATGTATGGAGCACTCAAATCACTGATTCCACACGGTCTGGTGTTGTAGTAACTGCTGTGACCTTAGTCCTTTATTGTGTAACTCCAGAATGCCTCTCAGGTGTGGTGGGCAGCCTTTTATACTCTGTCTTGCAGATACTTTCAGGTCTCCCACCACAGCGCCCTCTGTGGCGCAATATTGTACTTATACATTTAATGTACCTGGACAATACATAACATCTCACTCCCCCCTCCAGTTCCAAATGCCATTGCTGGTAATTTGAGTGCAAGTCCATGACCATCCACTTCCCTCTTCCCCTCATGTGGAAATTATCTGGTGCAAGCATGTGGTGTTTGCAGTCCTTACATGGGTGATGAAGTACACAAGCATAACCTCCAACAGAAAGCAGGTATACATCGACTGTAAATTTGTATGGTACATATAATATGTGGTACAGATGTTATGA
This sequence comes from Pristiophorus japonicus, assembly GCF_044704955.1. NCBI lineage: Eukaryota > Metazoa > Chordata > Chondrichthyes > Pristiophoridae > Pristiophorus > Pristiophorus japonicus. Next base: position 46,026,717 of record NC_091979.1, read on the forward strand.
CAAAAGGTTGTAGGTGCACTGAACAGTTATTTAATCCCAGCTCCACTGGGTGAGGTACGGTGACGGTATACTGCCCCTTTTTGCCCGAGGAAATGGGCTGCGCTGAGGCAGGGCATCGCAACTAGTGCGTTGCCTCTGTTCTCAGTGGTCGCCTTAGCAGCTTATCTGCAGCTGCTGAACCCTTGCATGAATTACATAATATCAAAGATCGCGTTGGCCCCTTTTACTTGTACCTCGTGGTATTAACTCTTTTCGTAAATCAGTCATATCCATCAATTTAAACACAGTAACCACCAGCATCAAAATATTAACTCTTATCCTAAATCCGTCATCATGCAAATCACATTACACATTTATCTCGCTCTTGCCTAACAAAAGTCTTTTTGTGGGGACCGCCAATGGTGTAAGGCCCTTTTAAGGCTCCCGGGTACATTTCCCTTTTAAGACGCCATCTTGTGGCGCTGTTTAGTTGTTCTGCTTGCCTTTGTTCTTGCAGCCACGAGGCTCGCCACCATTTTGAGCTCGCTGGCAGTGAGATCACTTTATTGTTATTTCTCCATTAAATTAAGAAGTGTTAGATTTTAAAACTAATTCAAAGTTACTTTTTTTTTAAATTAAAAAAAAAAATTTTGTTCGTGATATTTCAGCATCTACCTTAACACAGGTTACTGATTTCCAAGATGTTTGTCGAGTCAGGATTAGCGCCTGCCAATGAGCAGGATGATATGAACCCTTCCGTTCTGCCTGCAGCCTCCGCCATGCTTCAAGCAGCTCTGTGCAGACACACTGATAACTGCAGAAGGAAGGAAAAACGACCGAGAACGATTCGATCAGTCCCTGTGGCCTCCGTACTTGCCATAACTGCTGCCGTCCCTGCCGCACTGGCTCTTGTACCCGCCCGAGTGGCTGTTGCGTTCTCCCAAGTTATGCCAGCTGCTTCCTCTGCTGCTGTAGCCTCCTCTGCCGCTGTAGCCTCCTGTACCACCGCCGTTGTCTCGGCCTCCACCGTAGCCGCGACCACCGCCCAACTTTCTCTCCGCGTGGGCCCCCCCGATTTGTCGCCCGTCGGTGGATTTCCCGATCAACGCCTGCTCTTCAGTGTGGGGATTTGAACTGCCATTGAACGGCTTCTTTCTCCGACGCTGATCTTTGGGGACCCGGGGACAGCGGTCTGTGGAGGAATGAAATCTTCCCAGCTCCCATGAACCTTCCCCATCCATCTCCTGCATAGTAGTGTCGGCCCATCGCCTGCAACGACCCACAAAGGTAACCCGTGCGTCTCGCCCCCGTGAGACACCTGCACATCAGCTCTGCCAAGGACAGGTATCATTTCCCTGGTGCAGGTACGCAGCTTTGCCGTGACCGGGACCAGCTTGGGTTGTGCAGCTGGGTTAACCCACAGTTTATCAATAGTTCTGTGACTCATCAACGACGAACTCGATCCAGAGTCTATTTCCATACTCACAGGGACTCCATTAATCTTGACCTCCATAGTCACTGGAGACGACTCGTTGGTACACATATATAGTCCAAGCACCTCATCTTCTTCTGCCTGCTTCTCACTGGATAGTAGATCATCTACCATCTCCTCAGCCACATGGTGAGTCAGGTTTCTTTTGCACATACACTGAAGGTGGCCTTTAATGTGGCAGGTATTGCACGTATACTCCGCAAACCTGCACCGGTGAGCCCCATGGTTTCCTCCGCAGCACCAGCATGGTGCTACTCGATTAGCCCCCCTCAGCGGACTCCGAGTTCCAGGACCCCGAGGTCCGTGCTCTCTGCCCTGGGCAGAGCCACGTTCTGCAGTTTTGTCCATGGTGGGCGCTGTCCTGTGGACAGTACCTGCCGGGTTCGAGACTGTGTGGATCATCTGTTTGGTGCTGCAAGTCGAGGTCATAAATGCCCTGCTGGTGGTGATGGCTTGCTGCAGGGTGACTGTGGGTTCCGTGGATAGCAGCCTGTGAAGGACACCCTCATGGCCAATCCCCATAACAAAAACGTCTCGCAACGCGTCTTCAAGGTGTGTGCCAAAATCACACGGAGCCACGAGTCTCCTGAGGTCCGCAGTATATTTGGTGACATCCTGGCCCTCAGGTCTGCAGTGGTGGTAGAATTTCTGCCGGGCCGTGAGGATGCTCTCCTTCAGTTTCAGTTGGTCACGAATGAGTGTGATCAGCTCCTCATATGACTTATCCCTGGCACTCGTGGGTGCCAATAAATCCCCGATGAGACAGTAAACCTCATCGCTACAACTGGAAAGCATTATCGCCTTATGCTTCTCTCTCAGTGCGTCCGTGTTCCCCGTCAGGTTGTTTGCTGTAAAGTAGTACTCGAGCCTTTCCGTGAAGGCCTCCCAATCATTTCCCACCGTAAAATCCTTTAACAAGCCCAGAGTTGCCATGGGTGCGTGAAGTTCGTCCGTGTCCTTGTCGCCAATGTGATGTATGTAGCACTCAAATCACTGACTCCACGCAGTCTCGTGTTGTATTAACTGCTGTGACCTTAGTCCTTTATTAGGTAACTCCAGAGTGCCTCAGGCGTGGTGGGCAGCCTTTTATATTCTGTCTTGCAGGTACTTTCAGGTTTCCCACCACAGCGCCCTCTGCGGCGCACCATTGTACTTATACATTTAATGTACCTGGACAATACATAACAAGTGGGTCGACTTATCAGGAAAGGTTGAGGAGGTTGGGTCTCTACTCAATGGAATTCAGAAGAATGAGAGATGATATTGAAACATATAACGGTAATGAGGGGGCTCGACAAGGATATGTCCACTCATAGGGGAGACTAAAACTAGGGAACATAGTCTCCGAATAAGGGGCCGCCCATTTAAAACAGAGATGAGGAGAAATTTCATCTCTCAGTGTTGTAACTATCGAATTCTCTGCCCCAGAGAGCTGTGGAGGCTAGATCATTGAATATATTTAAGGAAGAGAGAGACAGATTTTTGAGCGATAAGAGAGTAAAGGGTTGTGCGGAGCGGGCGGGGAAGTGAAGCTGAGTCCATGATCAGATCAGCCATGATCTTATTGAATGGCAGAGCAGGCTCAAGGGGCCAAATGGCCTACTCCTGCTCATATTTCTCATGTTCTTATAAGGTCAACGACTTCACTAGGGTCGTCAGGGTGAGTACCCTTTCTATTAACGTTGCGATGCCATTATGTGAACCTTCGTGTCTCACATAATGTCACGTCTTTGGTGTGTGGAGAGACAGTTGGGACTTCGGCGAGAGGCCTATAAAAGGCACAGCAGGGAGTCCGGGGCCCAGCATCGAGGAGGTGCGTGGAGAGGCGTCGCTTGTGCAGCTACAGGGAGAAGGCAAAAAAGAAGTAGAAAGAAATAGAAAGGTCACGTCACAGCCAAGGGGGTAAATGTTTGGCTGGTGATTGGTGAGTAGTTTTTCTTTTTTCTCTTCTATAACAGTGAGCAAACTTTAGCATTGTTGTTGCCAATTTAAGTGTATCTAAGAGTTAAGTGATGGCAGGAGAGCTCGGTCACGTGATATGCTCCTTCTGTACCATGTGGGAACTCAGGGACACTTCCAGTGTCCCTGACGACTACGTGTGTGGGAAGTGTATCCGCCTCCAGCTCCTGATGGACCGCGTTGCGGAATTGGAGCTGAGGGTGGATTCACTCTGGAGCATCCACAATGCTGAGAATGACGTGAGTAGCAAGTGTAGTGAGTTGGTCTTACCGCAGGCGAAGGGTCCACAGCCAGACAGAGAATGGAAGGCCAGCAGGAAGAGCAATGCAAGGAAGGTAGTGCAGGGGTCCCCTGCGGTCATCCCCCTGCAAAATAGATACACCGCTTTGAGTACTGTTGAGGGGGATGACTCATCAGGGGAGGGCAGCAGCAGCCAAGTTCATGGCACCGTGGCTGGCTCTGCTGCACAGGAGGGCAGGAAAAAGAGTGGGAGAGCAATAGTGATAGGGGATTCAATTGTAAGGGGAATAGATAGGCGTTTCTGCGGCCGCAACCAAGACTCCAGGATGGTATGTTGCCTCTCTGGTGCAAGGGTCAAGGATGTCTCAGAGCAGGTGCAGGACATTCTGAAAATGGAGGGTGAACAGCCAATTGTCATGGTGCACATTGGTACCAACGACATAGGTAAACAAAGGGATGAGGTCCTACAAGAAGAATTTAAGGAGCTAGGAGCTAAATTAAAAAGTAGGACCTCAAAAGTAGTATCTTGGGATTGTTACCAGTGCCACATGTTAGTCAGAGTAGGAATCGCAGGATAGCTCAAATGAATAAGTGGCTTGAGCAGTGGTGCAGCAGGGAGGGATTCAAATTCCTGGGGCATTGGAACTGGTTCTGGGGGAGGTGGGACCAGTACAAACCGGACGGTCTGCACCTGGGCAGGACCGGAACCAATGTCCTAGGGGGAGTGTTTGCTAGTGCTGTTGGGGAGGGATTAAACTAATATGGTAGGGGATGGGAACCAATGCAGGGAGACAGATGGAAACAAAATGGAGACAGAAGCAAAAGACAGAAAGGAGATGAGTAAAAGTGGATGGCAGAGAAACCCAAGGCAAAAAACAAAAAAGGGCCACTGTACAGCAAAATTCTAAAGGGTCAAAGTGTAATAAAAAGGCAAGCATGAAAGCTCGGTGCCTCAATGCGAGGAGTATTCGGAACCCAGCAGAGGGCTCTGAGCTAGTTAGAGTGGGTGAGAGCTCAGATGAACAGGACACCAAGAAAAAATGCAAAAGGCAGGAGGCAACAGAGCAGAGTAACACTGGGTTATGTGTAAACCACAAGGTGATAGGAAGGGACAATATGTATGAATATAAAGGGGCTGCAGGAGGGGTCAAAACTAAAAATCATGGTTTAAAAACTAGTATTAAAACACTACCAAAACGCACACAGCATTCGAAATAAAGTAAATGAGTTGACGGCACAAATCATTACAAATGGGTGTGATTTGGCGGCCAGTACAGAAACGTGGTTGCAGGGTGGCCAAGACTGGGAATTAAACATACAGGGGTATCTGACAATTCGGAAAGATAGACAAGAAGGGAAAGGAGGTGGGGTAGCTCTGTTAATAAAGGATGATATCAGGGCAGTTGTGAGAGACGATATTGGCTCTAATGAACAAAATGTTGAATCATTGTGGGTGGAGATTAGAGATAGTAAGGAGAAAAAGTCACTGGTGGGCGTAGTTTATAGGCCCCCAAATAATAACTTCACGGTAGTGCGGACAATAATCAAGGGAATAATGGAGGCATGTGAAAAAGGAACGGCAGTAATCATGGGGGATTTTAACCTACATATCGATTGGTCAAATCAAATCGCACGGGGTAGCCTTGAGGAGGAATTCATAGAATACATACGGGATTGTTTCTTAGAACAGTATGTTACAGAACCTACAAGGGAGCAAGCTATCTTAGGTCTGGTCCTGTGTAATGAGACAGGAATAATAAACGATCTCCTAGTAAAAGATCCTCTCGGAATAAGTGATCACAGTATGATTGAATTTGTAATACAGATTGAGGGTGAGGAAGTAGTGTCTCAAACGAGCGTACTATGCTTAAACAAAGGGGACTACAGTGGGATGAGGGCAGAGTTGGCTAAAGTAGACTGGAAATACGGACTAAATGGTGGCACAATTGAGGAATAGTGGAGGACTTTTAAGGAGCTCTTTCATAGTGCTCAACAAAAATATATTTCAGTGAAAAAGAAGGGCGGTAAGAGAAGGGATAACCAGCCGTGGATAACCAAGGAAATAAAGGAGAGTATCAAATTAAAAACCAATGCGTATAAGGTGGCCTAGGTTAGTGGGAAACTAGAAGATTGGGAAAATTTTAAACGACAGCAAAGAATGACTAAGAAAGCAATAAAGAAAGGAAAGCTAGATTACAAAAGTAAACTTGCGCAAAACATAAAAACAGATAGTAAAAGCTTTTACCGATATATAAAACGGAAAAGAGTGACTAAAGTAAATGTTGGTCCCTTAGAAGATGAGAAGGGGGATTTAATAATGGGAAATGTGGAAATGGCTGAGACCTTAAACAATTATTTTGCTTCGGTCTTCACAGTGGAAGACACAAAAACCATGCCAAAAATTGCTGGTCACGGGAATGTGGGAAGGGAGGACCTTGAGATAATCACTATCACGAGGGGGGTTGTGCTGGACAGGCTAATGGGACTCAAGGTAGACAAGTCCCCTGGTCCTGATGAAATGCATCCCAGGGTATTAAAAGAGATGGCGGAAGTTATAGCAGATGCATTCGTTATAATCTACCAAAATTCTCTGGACTCTGGGGAGGTACCAGCAGATTGGAAAGCAGCTAATGTAACGCCTCTGTTTAAAAAAGGGGCAGACAAAAGGCGGGTAACTATAGGCTGGTCAGTTTAACATCTGTAGTGGGGAAAATGTTTGAAACTATCATTAAGGAAGAAATAGCGGGACATCTAGATAGGAATAGTGCAATCAAGCAGACGCAACATGGATTCATGAAGGGGAAATCATGTTTAACTAATTTACTGGAATTCTTTGAGGATATAACGAGCATGGTGGATAGAGGTGTACCGATAGATGTGGTGTATTTAGATTTCCAAAAGGCAGTCGATAAGGTGCCACACAAAAGGTTACTGCAGAAGATAAAGGTACGCGGAGTCAGCGGAAATGTATTAGCATCGATCGAGAATTGGCTAGCGAACAGAAAGCAGAGAGTCGGGATAAATGGGTCCTTTTCGGGTTGGAAATCGGTGGTTAGTGGTGTGCCACAGGGATCGGTGCTGGGACCACAACTTTTTACAATATACATAGATGACCTGGAAGAGGGGACAGAGTGCAGTGTAACAAAATTTGCAGATGACACAAAGATTAGTGGGAAAGCGGGTTGTGTAGAGGACACAGAGAGGCTGCAGAGATTTAGATAGGTTCAGCGAATGGGCTAAGGTTTGGCAGATGGAATACAATGTCGGAAAATGTGAGGTCATCCACCTTGGAAATAAAACAGTAAAAGGGAATATTATTTGAATGGGGAGAAATTACAACATGCTGCGGTACAGAGGGACCTGGGGGTCCTTGTGGATGAATCCCAAAATGTTAGTTTGCAGGTGCAGCAGGTAATCAGGAAGGTGAATGGAATGTTGGCCTTCATTGCAAGAGGGATGGAGTACAAAAGCAGGGAGGTCCTCCTGCAACTGTACAGGGTATTGGTGAGGCCGCACCTGGAGTACTGTGTGCAGTTTTGGTCACCTTACTTAAGGAAGGATATACTAGCTTTGGAGGGGGTACAAAGACGATTCACTAGGCTGATTCCGGAGATGAGGGGGGTTACCTTATGATGATAGATTGAGTAGACTGGGTCTTTACTCGTTGGAGTTCTGCAGGATGAGGGGTGATCTTATAGAAACATTTAAAATAATGAAAGGGATAGACAAGATAGAGGCAGAGAGGTTGTTTCCACTGGTCGGGGAGACTAGAATGAGGGGGCACAGCCTCAAAAAACGGGGGGAGCAAATTTAAAACCGAGTTGAGAAGGAATTTCTTCTCCCAGAGGGTTGTGAATCTGTGGAATTCTCTGCCCAAGGAAGCAGTTGAGGCACGCTCATTGAATGTATTCAAATCACAGATCATAGATTTTTAACCAATAAGGGAATTAAGGGTTATGGGGAGCGGGCGGGTAAGTGGAGCTGAGTCCACGGCCAGATCAGCCATGATCTTGTTGAATGGCGGAGCAGGCTCGAGGGGCTAGATGGCCTACTCCTGTTCCTCATTCTTATGTTCTTATGTTCTTATGTACCTGCTCCTTCATTATGTGTATCAGGCCATGGTCTTCATTGGTGAAGCCACCTGAAAAGTTCCACCTCATTTCAGCAGCCATGCCTTGCCCATCCAAGCTTCACTCAGCTTCTTGTTCCCTACTTAGCCTCACCCCTCCTCGTACTACCGTTTCACTCTTGATATGTATTTGCCAAACTTCAGCCTCACCCTTAATGTCAGCTGATTGACATCAAATCCAACCGTTCACACAGCCACCCTGCGCAAATTCAACTGGACATCTGCAATTTCCATACAGCAGCAACTATTCAACTATGCAAGGTACATGTGGCGCACGATGAGTTGCACACTCACTGACACCTTCTTCTGTTTGTTGCTGCAGTCAAAACTGGCTCTCAACAGGCGTGAGCAGATAAGCACCGGAGGAGGGGAGCCTGACATCCAGGTGCTCACGGATGTGAAGGAGCGAGTGTCCTCCCTCATGGGCAGACCAGTTAGTGCACTGGCGGTCGGTGAAGCTGAGCCCTCTGGGGACAGCGATGGTATGTTAATGCCCTTTGTGTTTTCTGTGAGACCCTTTACCCTTGATTACACTTGCCTTAATCCCTTTACATATAAATGTCCAACGTCATCTCCTTTTTCCCTTCCTGCCCACACCCCTGCTGCTAACCACAGTTCTGTTGCTTTGTGCTTGCAGATGAACAAGAAGCGCAGCAGCCTGCCCATGAGCCCTTCATATCCAACGATGGGTGAGACGAGGAGGAAGGGGACGACAGTACAGCGCCAGTCTGGGACGCTCCATCAACTGCACCGATTGGGGACACCACCTGGAGTTTGAAGAGCCTGAGGTTCCTGGCCCCAGTGGTCTGCAGCAACGCCAAGCATGAGGGGAAGCTTGGGGGCCAGCTCCCCGAGAGTGAGTCGGCCCATGAGTCCTGTTGAGAGTGACTCAGATGTGGACCTGGAAATGGAGGGTATGTCGGGAGAGTCCATGGTAATGCACCGCGAGCTTATGGATGCATTGCAAAGGGTCCCGCAGAGCATGGATGCACTTGCTCTGAGATGGGCGGAGGCCACCTCATACAGTGCCCATGCCTCTCAGCAGCCCATCGAGCCCATTCTTTACCCGCTTCCCGAAGGACATGGGCTCATCAAGCAACCGTGGAGTCCCAGAGGTGATGGCACGTGCCATGGTTGATGTGGCAGCAGCTATCGCATCACAAGGCATCATAGAAACATAGAAAATAGGTGCAGGAGTAGGCCATTCGGCCCTTCTAGCCTGCACCGCCATTCAATGAGTTCATGGCTGAACATGCAACTTCAGTACCCCCTTCCTGCTTTCTTTCCATAGCCCTTGATCCCCCTAGTAGTAAGGACGACATCGAACTCCTTTTTGAATATATTTAGTGAATTGGCTTCAACAACTTTCTGTGGTAGAGAATTCCACAGGTTCACCACTCTCTGGGTGAAGAAGTTTCTCCTCATCTCGGTCCTAAATGGCTTACCCCTTATCCTTAGACTGTGACCCCTGGTTCTGGAATTCCCCAACATTGGGAACATTCTTCCTGCATCTAACATGTCTAAACCCGTCAGAATTTTAAACGTTTCTATGAGATCCCCTCTCATTCTTCTGAACTCCAGTGAATACAAGCCCAGTTGATCCAGTCTTTCTTGATATGTCAGTCCCGCCATCCCGGGAATCAGTCTGGTGAACCTTCGCTGCACTCCCTCAATAGCAAGAATGTCCTTCCTCAAGTTAGGAGACCAAAACTGTGCACAATACTCCAGGTGTGGCCTCACCAAGGCCCTGTACAACTGTAGCAACACCTCCCTGCCCCTGTACTCAAATCCCCTCGCTATGAAGGCCAACATGCCATTTGCTTTCTTAACCGCCTGCTGTACATGCATGCCAACCTTCAATGACTGATGTACCATGACACCCAGGTCTCGTTGCACCTCCCCTTTTCCTAATCTGTCACCATTTAGATAATAGTCTGTCTCTCTGTTTTTACCACCAAAGTGGATAACCTCACATTTATCCACATTGTACTTCATCTGCCATGCATTTGCCCATTCACCTAACCTATCCAAGTCACTCTGCAGCCTCTCAGCATCCTCCTCGCAGCTCACACTGCCACCCAACTTAGTGTCATCTGCAAATTTGGAGATATTACATTTAATCCCCTCGTCTAAATCATTAATGTACAATTTAAACAGCTGGGGCCCCAGCACAGAACATTGCGGTACCCCACTAGTCACTGCCTGCCATTCTGAAAAGTACCCATTTACTCCTACTCTTTGCTTCCTGTCTGACAACCAGTTCTCAATCCATGTCAGCAAACTACCCCCAATCCCATGTGCTTTAACTTTGCACATTAATCTCTTGTGTGGGACCTTGTCGAAAGCCTTCTGAAAGTCCAAATATACCACATCAACTGGTTCTCCCTTGTCTACTCGACTGGAAACATCCTCAAAAAATTTCAGAAGATTTGTCAAGCATGATTTCCCTTTCACAATGTGATGCAGTCACTAGTTGTAGCATCAACTCTCAGACTGCAGCGTTTCAGACTCGGTCTGCTCTGAGTCAGATTCAGATTGATGCCATGCAAACACTGACTGCTGCCATCCTCTCTGTGTTCTCCACAGTCCAACGGAGAACTGACGGTGCAGAAGCAGGCCATCAGTTGCTCCGCATGCTGAGGCTCTGCCCCGGGGGAGTGGCAGTGGGCCGCTGGGAATTGGAGGTGCTGTCCTCGCTCAAGGTGACAGCATTCAGGCTCCCACCACTGCCACTCCACCTTCGCCAGAGGCACAGAAGGTGGCTGCCACCGTGACACCTTCAGTTTGACAGACAGTGCAGCCCTGGTTCTGATATCAGCCTGCAGGTCTGCCTTCAGGAATTGGCATAGCTCTGTCACTAACTCCTTTCTGAACCGCAGCCTTCTCACACAATGTTCCTCAGACATGTCGAGGTATGAGAGTTGCTCACGGTAAACCTGTGAGGGCGAGGCCTCCTGTCCCATGTCAACGGGATCTCATCATTCGTGGGCCGATGGTCCCAAGATCTCTTCTCTCAAGACGGTGCCTAACCATAGCCTGGAGAAGGCGACGCTGGTGCGCTAGTCATGCACCACGTGAATGCAGACCTCATCTCATAACTTAAGTTTAAGTTGGAAAGAAATCTGCCACGGCAATGGAATAGATTCACACAATGCGCTCTGTTGAAACGTAACACTCACTGCGACCTCTAAATAACTTGGTTGCTCATACTTTTAAATACCCTCCAGATATCGCCCAAAGAAGTTCGGACCGCCTGGTTTCTCTGGCGGGGTCAGCGGCGGACGCTAAGTGAGGCGAACATACCTAATTTCATGACCGGGGCGCTAGCAGGTGGTTGCACGCGGACTGACATCATGATCTGGCTGAATTTAGACGGCAAGGCGATATTGTTTTGCATCGCTGGTAAACCGCAACCAAATTTCCCAGGGGACGCAAAAATCTGCGCGGTTGGGCGGTAAGCCAAGAGAGACGCATTAATGCCCCTCCGGGGCGCTAACGGGAGGCGATATACAACCAAATTTCTGACCCACAGTCTGTCTCTGTCCCTTTGTAACTTTCTGCTCCCAACGCCATACTTTACTGTGCCTCTTAATGTAGTGTCAGCTGCAAACTTGGAGATACAACTCTCTTTTTTCATCCTATCTATCGTGAAAAGCTGAGGCCCCAGCACAGATCCCTGGGGAACAAGACTGGTCACATCCCAGAGAACATTCCCTTCTTCCTCACCATCTGGATCCTACCTCTGAACCAACTCTTGGTAAAAGCTTACCTCCAATAGCTCACAATTACTCAGCAATGTTGGAATCAATTATTAAAGATGTAATAGCAGCGTATTTGGAAAGCAGTGACAGGATCGGTCCAAGTCAGCATGGATTTACGAAAGGGAAATCATGCTTGACAAATCTTCTGGAATTTTTTGAAGATGTAACTAGTAGAGTGGACAAGGGAGAACCAATGGATGTGATGTATTTGGACTTTCAAAAGGCCTTTGACAAGGTCCCACATAAGAGATTGGTGTGCAAAATCAAAGCATGGTATTGGGGGTAATGTAATGACGTGGATAGAGAACTGGTTGGCAGACAGGAAGCAGAGAGTTGGGATAAATGGGTCCTTTTCAGAATGGTAGGCAGTGACTAGTGGAGTGCCGCAGGGCTCAGTGCTGGGACCCCAGCTCTTTACAATATACATAAATGATTTGGATGAAGGAATTGAGTATAATATCTCCAAGTTTGCAGATGACACTAAACTGGGTGGCGGTGTGAGCTATGAGGAGGATGCTAAGAGGCTGCAGGGTTATTTGGACAGGTTAGGTGAGTGGGCAAATACATGGCAGATGCAGTATAATGTGGACAAATGTGAGGTTATCCACTTTGGTGGCAAAACACGAAGGCAGAATATTATCTGAATGGCGGCAGATTAGGAAAAGGGGAGGTGCAACGAGACCTGGGTGTCATGGTTCATCAGTCATTGAAAGTTGGCATGCAGGTACAGCAGGCGGTGAAGGCGGCAAATGGCATGTTGGCTTTCATAGCAAGGGGATTGAGTATAGGAGCAGGGAGGTCTTACTGCAATTGTACAGGGCCTTGGTGAGGCCTCACCTGGAATATTGTGTTCAGTTTTGGTCTCCTAATCTGAGGAAGGATGTTCTTGCTATTAAGGGAGTGCAGCGAAGGTTCACCAGACTGATTCCAGGGATGGCTGGACTGACATATGAGGAGAGACTGGATCAACTGGGCCTTTACACATTGGAGTTTAGAAGAATGAGAGGGGATCTCATAGAAACGTATAAGATTCTGACGGGACGGGACAGGTTGGATGCTGGAAGAATGTTCCCGATGTTGGAGAATTCCAGAACCAGTGGACACAGTCTTAGGATAAGGGGTAAGCCATTTAGGACTGAGATGAGAAACTTCTTCACTCAGAGAGTTGTTAACCTGTGGAATTCCCTGCCGCAGAGAGTTGTTGATGCCAGTCATTGGATATATTCAAGAGGGAGTTAAATATGGCCCTTACGGCTAAAGGGATCAAGGGGTATGGAGAGAAAGCGGAAAGGGGTACTGAGGTGAATCATCAGCCATGATCTTATTGAATGATGGTGCAGGCTCGAAGGGCCGAATGGTCTACTCCTGCACCTATTTTCTATGTTTCTATGTGTCACCAGCAATTATCCCCTCCATTATTACGCAACAACTTAAAGTGAAGATAAACCATGTTACACAGAAATAAGACCCAGGTGAATTACAGTTTCTAGTTTATCCATGACTTTCATGTGAATATAACATGATAAGGCCAAACTGCCTTCTGATACATGTCATAATTGTCACATCCTTTCAGGATAGGAGGCCACAGAGTGGAGGGAGGGAAGGAGAGCGGATTGGAGGCCGGAGGCCGATCGGGGTCAGAGATTGAGGTCAGAAGGCCGGAGGGGGATTGGGGACCAGGTAGGAGAAGTCGTTGGGGGATTGGGAGCCAGAAGGTGATGTTGGAAGGCCGGGAAGGCGATCGGGGTCCGGAGGGGGAGGTCGGAAGGCCAGATGGGGGATCAGAGGCTGAAGGGAGGTGGTTGGGGCCAGAGGTGGGATTGTGAGCTGGGGGCTGAGAATAGAAGGATGGAGGGGGGGAATCGGAGATTGGAGGCCGCGTGGGGGTGGTGGTCGGAGATCCCAGGGGGGTGGTAAGCGGGAGGGGGGAGCAGGGTTGGTTCAGAAGCCTTGAGGAGGAAGCCAGGCAGAGATCAGAAGAGTTGGGTGTGTCTGCGGGTTGGCAAGGCAGGAATGCTGGATCCAGCAGTGCTCATCTCCCTTTAGCCGGCTGGTTTCCTGAGGCATGGGAAACCCGCCCGGCCATAGTTACATTTAAAATGGTGGATCACCATGAGACACGGAGCCTCATTATAATATTTCAATGGATGACCCACCTCCTGCGAGTGGGTTAGCTGCCTACCCCACCTCTCCCGCCTCTGTTAAAATGGAAATGGGTGGGTTGGGATCGGGATTTTGATTTTTAACTCTTTAATCTGCCACTCGGCATCAAACCGCCTGCTTATTGGGGCAAAAGTTTCTCCCAATTTTGATGGCGCAGCACATGTAAACACAATTTACTCAGAGGCAAATTGCACGGATACTTTTGTGTCCATTTGAAAGTTCATGGCTTTGAAATAGAATTTTATTCTCCTCAAACTCGTAATGCTCTGTCTGATGAATAAAAAGACAACTGTTTCTCTGAGGGTTAAAATTTACAATGTCCCTTCCATAGACATACTGGGGCTGAAATTCCAGAGGTTCCAGCAGTCACACTCTTTGGACTGGATTTTCAGTCTTCTGCTGCCCCTGTTAGCGCCCTGGAGGAACGGCAATGGTAGCGGTGAATGACCCCCGCCGGGGCATTCGGTGCCAGTTTCGAGTGGGCATGGAGCATTACCGCTCAGAAGTGGTGAGCCGGTAATGTGACACCGGCTCGATATTTGGATCATGCGTGACCCTTAGCATTCTGTTGAGCGCCCTGCTGGGAATGCCTGTGGAAGTTGCCGTTCCAAGCTGTAGTGGCCGCAGTGAGGTAACTAACGTCGACCTGAGGTAAGTGTTAAGTTCAGAATAACTCCACGAGACTATGTTGTAAGCTCACACCATTGTGACCTTGGTCTCTTTAATGTAACTCCAGAGTGAGGCAGCAGCATGGTGGACTGCCTTTTATACCTGCTTGCCCCAGGGTGCGTAGGTGACCCTAAGGTCTCTCACAGGTGTGCCCCCTAGTGGCAAGTCTTACACATTGGTGAGGTTTGCATACATAACAGTAAGTGTGATTGATATTTTTTCTTTTGCGATTTATGTTGTGGTGGAGTGAGATATTTATTGGGAATGTGTTTCGTGTTTTTGTTTTCAGATTCTTGTTTTTTCCCGACGAGCCCTTTCTTCAGTCGCTCTGAGGCCAACTGTTTAACTCGGAAATGTCTCTTGCTTAGTCAACCTAGCACCCTAAAAGTGTGCAATGCCTCCCTTTGCGCTCCGTTCCAAACTCCGAGCCCAGCTGATGAATTTTGCGGTGGCAGACACAATCCATTTGCCGGCGCAAAATTTATCGTTCTGCCTGGATTAATGTCGCAGCAGAGGCGTGACCGAATTTCCACCCCTTTAACTCTGGTGGGAGACCCTGCAAACATCTCTGTGCAACTCCAACAATATTAATATTTGGAGTGATATTGAAAATCACATTAAAGGTACTAAATGAGCATAATTTCACTTGGATCACCTTCATAGGTATCAACAGTAAAATACCATTTAGTAATGTAAACACACTGGATTAATGGATCATTAGTACATTTACCTCCAAAAGTGATCAGTAACCTTAATTATAATCAGTTACTTCCAGCTTCAAGAAGTATTCACCCACTGCACTGAGCTTTCTTTTGCAGGACTAATAATACCAGAAGCGCATTTCTGATCGGTGTAACCAGTATTCTAAACGTGGCCTTAACACAGGGTTGAAATAAAATCTTTCACTTATCGTCAAATGTTTTCAAGATGCTTTCTCGTGTGGTTAGCAAAAGCCACAAATGCCAGTGGATGGTCAGCAATCATGATCAAATCTTTGATTTCCTTTCAAATCTTTCCAAAAGACATCCACCAACTGTGTACGTGTGTTCCATGTTTACGTACAGATGTGCAGTACCTTGCATTTAGATCAACATTACATTCCATCTGCCTTTTCTCAGCCACTTACCTAATTTGTCCAAATCATTTTACCAACACCTTCAGTCTCCCAGCCACCACACTTTGTGTTATCGGAAATGTAATATTGCTGGAAGCACCTCCTTGATATAGTTTGAGGAATATAATCAGGAAGGATTAGAACAGATCTCTGCGGTATACTGCAAGTCAATAAGTTCTGCCACTCCCCTCAGAAAGATACATATCATCGCCTTCTGCTTTCAATTACCAAGCTGATTTTCAATCCAATTCCTTAATATACCATTAATTCTATGTAATCTTAATCAAGCTTTGCATGTGGAGCTTTACAAAATGTCTTCTGAAAATTTAATGAAATGACAACTGCTGGACAGCCTTGTAGCACTATTTACTTACCTCCGCAAACAATTCCAGTCGGTTAGTCAGCCGTGACCTATTGCTTCCAAATTCATGCTAACTTCTTCTAAAGGTCTCTGTGCTCTTCAGATGAACATTGGTAGCATCCTATAAAGTTTAATGCTTGACTAACTGATCTATTGTTTAATGATTCTCATCTCATTCCCTTTTGAAATATTAGGATTGGATCACAGTCTCAGGTATAATAGCTGCATTTAAGGAGCACCTAAAATATTAACCAGAACTACACCTGTGACTCAGTCATTTCGCAAAAATTTGCAATGTTAAGGTACTCTGCAAGTATGTATGGAGAAATTATCCTAGCTGGGGCTGCCAAATAACTTCGAGGTGAATATATGCACAAACAGTGCACGGTCATTTCTGATCCATTGGTATAATAATAGAACAGTAATGGATACTATATTATCTACATTACCACTTGAGCCAGCCATTGATAAGATGTATGAAATACCAATCTGAAATTAGTTATTTTGATTAGCCTAGGTTAGGCTTCATTAGCACTAGATCCTCCAAAATGGTGTTGAAAAGTAAGCTTTCAGGATGGCACCTTTCAGAGAAAGAGAAGCTAACCGTTTCATTGAAGAATTTATAAAAGTCAGTAAAAGTCTTCCACCACAATCCCAACATTATCAATAGCATATATGCTGGACTCAAGTACATAGAAAGGGGAATGTTACACCCCACGTATTGTAAGAAGAGTATTACTTTACAAGAGATGTGAGGAGAATTTCTGTGGAGTTCTCATGATCTCCCACTGTCGAGCCCCTGACAAACAGTTGTTTTTCTATTGTTTCTCCAGGGGTTTCACCAAAGTTATGCTGAAGGTGTGCGGTCCTTAGTATCCATAGAATGGTAAAAATCAGTGAGTGTATCTACAAAAGAGAGAGGGAGAAAGGTTGTAGCTGTTAAGACTGCATGGCTATACCATCTAGATACAGGCAGCTATAAATGTGTTATTTAGATAAACAAGTTTCCCTGAGCTCAAGGGAGGTGACATTTTGCTGGCTAGTCCAGATACAGCTACCAGTGTGGACTGTAAATTTACCCAGGAGCAAATTACATCGGAAGAACACTAGCAGAGGTTCATCAGTCGGGTGTCTCAGAAGGCTAACACATCATCACTCCAGAGGAGGCAAGATGACCACTTCATCCACTCCAGCTCATAAGGTTGAGGTTCTGTACTGAACTGCCAGTATCCTAACTCGCACCAAATCCCGTTCACCCATTGCCCCTGTGCTCCCTGATCTACATTGACTCCCGGTTCAGCAACGCCTCAATTTCAAAATTCTCATCCTTGTTTTCAAATCCCTCCTTCGCCTCTCCCCTCCCTATGTTCTGGAGCCATTGAAAATCACAACAACATCTTGCAGTTATATAGCGCCTTTATTGTAGTGCATCATCTCTAGGGACTTCACAGGAGCATTACCATACAACATTTGATTCCGAGCCACATAAGGAGGTATTAGGACAGGTGACCTGATCAAAGAGGTAGCTTTTAAGGAGCATCTTAAAGGAGGAGAGAGAGGAGGAGAGGCGAGGAGGTTTAGGGAGGGAATTCTAGAGCTTAGGAACTAGGCAACTGAAGGTAAGGCCACCAATGGTGGAGCGATTAAGATCAGGGATACGCAAGAGGCCAGAATTAGTGGAGCATAGAGATCACAGAGGGTTGTAGGGTTGGAGGAGGTTACAGAGATAGGGAGGGGAGAGACGAAGGAGGGATTTGAAAACAAGGATGAGAATTTTAAAATTGAGGCGTTGCTGAACCGGGAGTCAATGTAGATCAGGGAGCACAGGGGCGATGGGTGAACGGGACTTGCTGCGAGTTAGGATATTGACAGTTCAGTTTTGGATGAGCTCAAATTTATGTAGGGTGCAAGATGGGAGGTATCATGTATGTAACCACAATGTAACACCACTGTATTACTGTATATACTCAACCTAGATGCACACCTTGACTACAAGGGGTGAACTTGTGGGAGACACTCCATACCCGATCTCAGGTATAAAAAGTGAGGTCCCACGCAGGGTCATCGTCTTTGGAGTCCTGTGTATAAAGTGTTAAGGTCACAGAGTGACCTTATCCCCAGAATGTGCCTCGTGTGGTTTCATACTGTAAAGTAAGGACTTTACATTGGCGACGAGAAACGGGAATTCACGACCCATGAGAATGGCCACTGGTAGCACAGAGGAACGGTACTGTGTTGGGGAAGATTGCGACGATTTTGTCGAGAGGCTTCAGCAAAGCTTCGTTATGAAAGAATGGCTGGCGGATGCAGCGGCCGACAAGCGAAGGGCTCACCTTTTGACCAGCTGCAGACCAAAGACTTACGTGCTCATGAAGGACTTACTAGCACCCGAAAAGCCGGTGGACAAAACCTTTGAAGAACTTAGCAAATTGATCGGGGGAGCACCTCAATCCGGCGAGTAGCATACATAGGGCCCGACACAGATTCTACACCCACGATGCCGTGAAGGACAGAGCATACCGGACTTCGTAGCGGACCTCCGGCATTTTCCAGCCTCTAAGTTCACAGACGCCTGCAGGGGGGAGATGCTAAGGGACTTCTTCATAGAGGGCATCGGTCATGCGGGAATTTTCCGCAAATTAATTGAGACCAAGGATTTGACCTTGGAAGCGGCGGCATTGATGGCTCAAACTTTCATGGCGGGGGAGGAAGAGACGAAAATAATATACGCGCGCAATTCTGCCTCTAACGCGGCGATGGATCAGGGAGTCAACATCATCAATGTGACTCAGAGCCCCGCAGGCAGGCAGGGGAAGCCTCGCCAGGCAGCTATAGACCCCAGAGTAGGACTTCAACAGAGACAATGGCAGGCTGAACGGACATTCACGCCATCACAAGGGACAATGCGGCCCGGGATGGGGCCATTGACACCCATAAAAAGGGTGTTAAGAGCAGTCAAAGGGACAGTCAGTGCGGAATGCCTGGCCATAGTCCCTTTGTTCCCAATAATGGAAACTTTAACTCATGCTGGAGGTGTGGGGGAAAACACTCAGCTAGATCTTGCAGATTTCAACAGATTGTCTGCAGGAACTGCAATCTCAGTGGCCACTTAGCTCGATTGTGCAGGAAGTCTGTAACCAGACTAATATATGAAGCAGATGGACCAGAAGAGGGTTCTTTGAGGCAGGATGACTTTTGGGGCGAATCGATGGACGCCGAGGTTCAGCAGGTCCATGTGGCGAATACTCACAGTTCATACACCAGAATGCCACCAATGATGAGGGTTTTATTAAATGGTATCCCTGTACGCATGGAGCTGGACACTGGGACCAGCCAGTCACTCATGGGCATTCAGCAATTTGAGAAGCTATGGGCACTTAAAGCCAGTAGACCCAAATTAGCACGTATTGAGACACAATTACGGACTTACACTAAAGAAATCATTCTGGTGCTAGGTAGTGCAATGTTGGCTGTCACACACAATCGGTTAGTGAATCGGCTGCCACTCTGGATTGTTCCGGGCAATGGTCCCGCACTGTTGGGGAGGAGCTGGTTAGCCGAGATGAACTGGAAATGGGGGGGATGTTCACACAATGTCATCTGTGGAGCGAAGTTTGTGCTCACAAGTCCTACAACAATTCGATTCACTATTCCAATCTGGCATCAGGACTTTCAAAGGCACTAAAGTAAGGATATACATCACCCCGGACGCCAGGCAATGCACCACAAAGCCAGAGCGGTGCCGTATGTGATGCGGTAAAAGATCGAGAGCGAATTGGACCGGCTGTTGAGAGAGGGCATCATCTCGCCTGTTGAATTCAGCGACTGGGCGAGCCCCATCGTTCCTGTCCTAAAAGCGGATGGCTCTGTCAGGATCTGTGGTGACTGCAAGGCCACCATCAATCGGGTGTCCCTACAAGATCAATACCCGCTCCCGAGAGCGGACGACCTCTTCGCCACGCTGGCAGGCAGCAAGCTGTTCAAGTTGGACCTCACTTCAGCCTATATGACCCAGGAACTGGCTGACGAATCTAAACTACTGACCACCATCACCACGCACAAGGGACTGCTCGTCTATAATTGGTGCTCGTCTGGCATTCGATCAGCGGCCGCGATTTTTCAACGAAACATGGAAAGCCTGCTTAAATCCATTCCTGGAACGATCGTATTCCGGGACGACATCCTCATCACGGGTAGAGTCACCGAGGAACACCTCCACAACCTGGAGAAGGTGCTACGCTGACTGGACCGGGTAGGCCTGCGACTCAAGAAGTCTAAATGTGTGTTTTTAGCTCCTGAGGTTGAGTTTCTGGGCAGGAGGGTTGCTGCAGATGGGATTCGGCCCACCGAATCCAAAACAGAGGCGATTCAACGAGCACCCAGGCCCTGCAACACATCGGAGTTGCATTCATTCCTGGGACTGTTGAACTATTTCGGGAACTTTCTGCCGAACTTGAGCACATTGTTGGAGCTGCTACACGTGCTCCTGCGTAAGGGTTGCAATTGGTTTTGGGGTGACTGTCAGGAACGGGCTTTTGATCGGGCGCGTAACCTACTTTATTCAAACAAGTTGTTGACCCTGTACAACCCCTGAAAAAAATTGGTTCTGACATGTGATGCATCGTCCTATGGGGTTGGGTGCATGTTGCAGCAGGGCAATGCTGAGGGTCAACTAAAACCTGTGGCTTATGCCTCCAGGTCGATCTCTCAAGCAGGACGGGGATATGGGATGGTCGAGTAGGAAGTGCTTGCATGTGTCTATGGTGTAAAAAAAATGCATCAGTACCTATTTGGTAGGAAGTTTGAATTAGAAACGGACCACAAGCATTAGCATCCCTGTTGTCAGACAGCAAGGCTATCAATGGCAACGCATCAGCTCACATACAGTGATGGGCTCTCACGCTGGCTGCGTATGACTACTCCATCCGCCACCGGCCCGACACTGAAAATTGCGCTGATGCGCTCAGCAGGCTTCCACTGGCCATCACTGAGGGAGCATCGGAGCAAAGCACCGAGATGGTCATGGCTGTCGATGCCTTTGACAGTGCAGGCTCCCCCATCACAGCCCGCCAGATCAAAATCTGGACTAACAGATCCCCTCCTATCCCTGATTAAGAAATGTGTCCTGACTGGGGATTTGGCGCCCGCACACGGAGCATGCCCTGAGGAGGTCAGACCATTCCACAGACGGATGAATGAGCTCTCCATCCAAGCCGACTGCCTACTATGGGGCAGCCGGGTAGATGTGTCCCAGAAGGGCAGGGAGGCATTCATCAGGGAACTCCACAGCGAGCACCCAGGCATTGTGCTGATGAAGGCCATTGCCCGGTCACACGTTTGGTGGCCTGAAATTGATTCAGACCTGGAACACTGTGTTCGCAGGTGCACGACGTGTGCCCAGCTGGGTCATGCCCCCAGGGAGGCCCCACTCAGCCTGTGGCCCTGGCCCACCAGGCCATGGTCACGCATTCATGTTGAATACGCGGGCCCGTTCATGGGTAAGATGTTCCTTATTGTGGTAGATGCGTACTCGAAATGGATCGAGTGCATCATTCTAAATTCATGCACGTCATCCACCACCGTGGAAAGCCTACGTGCGATCTTTGCAACCCATGGCTTGTCGGACATCCTGGTTAGTGATAATGGCCCATGTTTCAAAAGCTATGAATTCCAAGAGTTTATGTCGGGCGATGGCATCAACCACGTCAGGACTGCGCCGTTCAAGCCGGCCTCCAATGGCCAGGCGGAACGTGCGGTCCAAATCATTAAGCAAGGTATGCTCAGGATTCAAGGACCCTCCCTACAATGCTGCTTATCGCGTCTCCTGCTGGCCTATAGATCCCGACCGCACTCGCTCACGGAGGTCCTGCCGCCGAATGAAACAGACACTCAAAACTTGGTTGTCCCTCATTCACCCAGTCCTGACCGACATAGTTGAGGGCAAGCGCAAATCACAAAACGAATACCATGACCATAATTCGAGGAGGAAATGTATAGAAATAAATGATCCTGTATTCATCCTCAATCACGCCATGGGCCCAAATGGCTTGAGGGCACTGCAATTGACAAAGAGGGGAATAGGGTCATTGTGGTAAAACTTAACAATGGTCAGATATGCCGTAAGCATCTGGACCAAGTAAAAAAAAAGGTTCAGCATTGACATGAGGAATCTGAAGAAGACCATGAGATGGAGCTCACAACATTGCCAGTGAATGAGCAACAAGAGCAATCAGAAGAATGCACAGTCCCTGCGGTCAGCCCGGACAGGCTGGAATCACCACAGGTGACAGACACTCACGTCAGTGTCCAACAACCAGAGCCCCAACTGCGGCGCTCCACGAGGGAGCATAGACCACCTGAAAACCTAAACCTATGATCCCAATAAGACTTTGGCGGAGGGGGGGAGGTGATGTCATGTATGTAACCACAATGTAACACCACTGTATTACTGTATACACTCAACCTAGATGCACACCTTGGCCACAAGGGGTGAACTTGTGGGAGACACTCCTTACCTAATCTCACAGGTATAAAAAGGGAGGTCCCACACAGGGTCATCATCTTTGGAGTCGTGTGAATAAAGAGTTAAGGTCACAGAGTGACCTTGTCCCCAGAATGTGCCTCGTGTGGTTTCATACTGTCGAGTAAGGACTTTACAGGAGGCCGGCCAGGAGAGTATTGGAATAGTCAAGTCTAGAGATAACAAAGGCATGGATGAGGGTTTCAGCAGCAAATGAGCTGAGGCAGTGGCGGATTCAGGTGATGTTACGAAGTAGGAAGTAGGCAGTCTTGGTAATGGAGTGGCTATGTAGTCAGAAGCGCATCTCGGGTCAAATACAACACCAAGGTTGCGAACAGTTTGGTTCAGCCTCAGACATTTATCAGGGAGAGGGATAGAGTCGGTGCCTGGGTAGCAAATTTTGTGGTGGGGACTGAAGACAATGGCTTCGGTCTTCCCAATATTTAGTTGGAAGAATCGAGGGTATACATAATCAGGAAAGGATTCTTGATAAAAGATGGCCAAGGGGTGACCTATTAGAAGTATTTAAAATTATGAAAGGTTTTGAGAGAGTGGAAACAGAGAGAATGCATTCACTTGTGGGGAAGAGCATAACTAGAGGCCATCAACATAAGATCATCACCAAGAAATCCAAGAGGGAATTCAGAAGAAACTTCTTTACCCAAAGAGTGGTGAGAATGTGGATCTCGCTACCACAGGGAGTGGTTGAAGCAAATAGTATAGAACATTTAAGGGGAGGCTGGACAAACATATGAGGGAGAAGGGAATAGAGAGTGTTATGCTGATAGATTTAAATGAGGAAAGACAGGAGGAGGCTCAAGTGGAGCATAAACTCCGGCATAGATTGGTTGGGCGATGATCTGTTTCTGTACCATATATCTTACGTAATCCTACGAAGGATCTGGTGAGGGTATTGTCAGCATAAATATGGAACCTGACGTTATGTATTCGGATGATGTTGCCGTCATAGATTTATAGACTTTAATCTATTCAACAGGCTGGATCTCTAATGCTATTCATTTATCAGATATTGAAGGAGTCTAACCCTAAAGTAATTTCAATAATTGAAATCAATCTCAGTGATCTCAACTGCAAATGTATAATAAGCAAGCAGTTAAAGCTGAATTACTGTGACATAACAGAACTGTCTTTGTAACCACTGTTATTTAGTTTGTCAATTAATCAAATCTAATTAATATTTGTAATCTGAGTAATTGCATTTAACTAACTATGATTCTAAGGTTACTAAACAATGAATGTTGATGACGGAATGGATTAGGCGGTGGTCCATCCAGCGGTCGTCAGCTCCTGTCGCGGTGAGGGTGATTCGCACGTCTTTGCGGTCCCTCGCTCGGACGAAGATGTAGTCGAGCAGGTGCCAATGCTTGAGCAAGGGTATTGCCACGATGCCTTGTACTTGTCCCTCTGGGGTTGAGGGTAATGTATTAGCATGGATAGAGGATTGGCTAACTAACAGAAAACAGAGAGTCAGGATACATGGATCATTTTCCGGTTAGCAAACAATAACTAGTGTGGTGCCGCAGGAATCGGTGCTGGGGCCTCAACTATTTACAATCTATATTAATGACTTGGATGAAGGGACCGAGTGTAATGTAGCCAAGTTTGCTGATGTTACAAAGATGGGTGGGAAAGCAAATTGTGAGGAGGACACAAAAAATCTACAAAAGGCTAAGTGAGTGGGCAAAAATTTT
Source organism: Pristiophorus japonicus (assembly GCF_044704955.1). Lineage (NCBI taxonomy): Eukaryota > Metazoa > Chordata > Chondrichthyes > Pristiophoridae > Pristiophorus > Pristiophorus japonicus. The sequence continues at coordinate 46,050,816 of NC_091979.1, forward strand.
GCAGATGGAATATAATATGGAAAAATGTGAAGTTTTATCCACTTTGGCAGAAAAGATAGAATAGCAAATTATAATTTAAATGGAGAAAAATTGCAAAGTGCTGCAGTACAGAGAGACCTGTGGGTCCTTGTGCATAAAACACAAAAAGTTAGTATGCAGGTACAGCAAGTAATCAGGAAGGCAAATGGAATGTTGCCCTTTATTGCAAGGGGGATAGAGTATAAAAGCAGAGAAGTCCTGCTATAACTGTACAGGGTACTGGTGAGGCCACACCTGGAGTACTGTGTACAGTTTTGGTCTCTGCATTTAAGGAAGGATATACTTGCGTTGGAGGTTGTACAGAGAAGGTTCACTAGGTTGATTCTGGAGATGAGAGGGTATGAAGATAGGTTGAGTACATTGGGCCTATACTCATTGGAGTTCAGAAGAATGAGAGGTGATCTTATCGAAGCATATAAGATAATGAGGGGGCTCGACATGGTGGATGCAGAGAGGATATTTCCACTCATAGGGGAATCTAGAACTAGGGGGCATAGTTTCAGAATAAGGGGTCGCCCATTCAAAACTGAGATGAGGAGGAGGAGGTTGTAATTCTGTGGAATTCTCTGCCCCAGAGAGCTGTGGAGGCTGGGTCATTGAATATATTTAAGATGGAGATAGGGAGATTTTTGAGCAATAATGGAATAAAGGGTTATTGGCTTGGGATGTGGAGTTGATTCCATGATCAGATCAAGCCATGCTCTTATTGAATGGCAGAGCAGGCTCGAGGGGCCGAATGGCCTACTCCTGCTCCTATTTCTTATGTTTTTATGTTTAACCAGCTGAGCCATTGGGTGGCCTTATGAATGCAGGCTAGATGAACGATTGCACTTGCACTAATGCTCATTCAGCTCACTCACATTGTTAGGCTGTAATCCTCATGGGCTGGGTGGTCATGCACTTACTTGTCCTGACAGCTATTAATATTCTTAAGTGTCACCTGCCAGGAATCCTGTGATAATGTTGAAGGACAGAAATCTTATTAACATAGTTTTAAAATAGCCCCTTATTCTGAGACTGAGATGAGGAGGACTTTCAAAGGGTTGTAAATTTATGGAGTTCTCGGCACCAGAAAGCTGCAGAGGCTGGGTTATTGAATATATTTAAAGTGGAGATAGACAGATTTTTGATCGATAAGGGAATAAAGGGTTATGGGGAGCAGGCAGGGAAGTGGAGCTGAGTACATGATCAGCCATGATATTAAATGGCGGAGCAGGCTTGTGGGGCCAAATGGCCTACTGCTGTTCTTTTTTCTGATGTTCTTATGTTCTCTGGCAGAACAAAGTGTTGGTGATGACAAGGTCATGTTCTAAGCATTTTGTCAGGAGCAGGGTACCACTAGAGTTGATTTCCCCTACCCCCTCTCTGCCGATCACGCCTCCCCAGAGGTCTGTGTCCTTACCAACTCTGGTATTGAAGTTGCCAAGGAGGATCAGTTTGTCGTCCGTAGGGACTCGGGACAGGGATTGTTTGAGGCTGGAGTAGAATTCCTCTTTGGTCTCATCTGTTGCGTTGAGCGTTGGGTCATATGTGCTGATAACTGTGCGCATTGTTTCCGGGATAGGGTGAGTCGGAAAGTCATGAGACATTCGCTTATCCCGCAGGGGAGTCTCTGAGACGGCCGACCAGCTCATTCTTGATGGCAAAGCCAACTCCGTGAAGGCAGCGTTCTTCTTCTGGTTTGCCTTTCCAGAAGAAGGTGTAACCACCACCTTATTCTTTGAGCTGGTCTACAGGACAGTAGTGATACACGCCCTCCTATATGGCTCAGTGACGTGGACCATATACAATAGACACCTCAAAGCACTGGAGAAGTACCACCAGCACTGCCTCCGCAAGATCCTGCAAATCCACTGGGAAGATAGACGCACCAACATCAGTGTTCTTGATCAGGCCAACATCCCCAGCATCGAAGCACTGACCACACTCGACCAGCTCCATTGGGCAGGCCACATCATCCGCATGCCCAACATGAGACTCCCAAAGCAAGCGGAACTCGGAACTCCTCCACGGCAAGCGAGCCCCAGGTGGGCAGAGGAAACATTTCAAGGACACCCTCAAAGCCTCCTTGATGAAGTGCAACATCCCCACTGGCACCTGGAAAACCCTGGCCTAAGACCGCCCTAAGTGGAGGAAGAGCATCCGCGAGGACGCTGGGCACCTCGCGTCTCGTTGCTGAAAGCATGTAGAAAACAAGGAGCATGCGTCAAACCAGACTCCCCACCCACCCTTTCCTTCAACCACTGTCTGTCCCACCTGTGACAGAAACTGTAATTCCTGTATTGGATTGTTCAGTCACTTGACAACTCACTTTTAGAGTGGAAGCAAGTCTTGCTCGATTTCGTGGGACTGCCGATGATGATGAATAAACGATTGTTAGTATTATATATGTGGACTGGTACTTACTCTGTACATCCACCAGAGGGCTCATTCCCTGGAGTCCCAAGGGATCCCATAATCTCTTGGGAGCACAGGTATTTAAGGCGGCTTCACAGGTTGGAGAGGCACTCTGGAGACCTGCAATAAAAGAATAAGGTCACACTTTACTTTGAGCTCAGTGTTCAGCCTGAATCTTTCTCCATATACTACAACTGGCGACGAGATACAGATAGCGAACCTAAAGATGCAGAGAACAGTGGGTATCCTGGAGAAATTTTCGGAGGGAAATGATTGGGAAACTTTTGTGGAGCGACGTGACCAATACTTAGTGGCCAATGAGCTAGATGGGGAAGAGAGCGCTGCCAAATGAAGGGCGATCCTCCTCACTGTCTGTGGGGCATCAACTTATGGCCTCATGAAGAATCTGCTCACTTCAGCGAAACCCACGGAGAAATCATACGATGATTTGTGCACACTGGTCCGAGAGCATTTGAACCCGAAGGAAAGCGTTCTGATGGTGAGGTACCGGTTCTACACTTACAAAAGGTCTGAAGGCCAGGAAGTGGTGAGTTGTATCGCCGAGCTAAGACGCTTTGCAGGACATTGCGAATTTGAAGGACATTTGGAGCTCATGCTCAGAGACTTTTTCATGCTTGGCATTGGTCACGAAACCATACTTTGCAAACTTTTGACTGTAGAGACCAACCTTGAGTAAGGCCATAGCGATAGCCCAGGCGTTCATAGCCACCAGTGACAATACGAAGCAAATCTCTCAGCACACAAGTGCTGCTACAAATACTGTGAACAAAGTGATGTTGTTTTTGAATCGTAACGTACAGGGCAGGTCACACATACCTGCAACTGCAAGTCCACAGATGTCTCAAAGAGTCCACCATCAAGGGTGATGAATGCAAAGCCATTAACACCTTGTTGGCGCTGCGGGGGTGATCATTTCCATTCATGCTGATTCAAAGGTTACGTTTGCAAGGGCTGTGGAACCATGGGACACCTCCAACGAGTGTGCAGGTGAGCTGCTAAGCCTGTTAAACCTGCAAACCACCACGTTGCAGGGGAGGATCACGACGAAACAGAGCCTCAGATAGAGGAGGCAGAGATACATGGGGTACACACATTCACCATGAATTGCCCCCCTGATAATGCTGAATGTTGAACTAAATGGACTCACTGTGTCAATGGAGCTGGACACGGGTGCAAGCCAGTCCATCATGGGCAAAAAGACTTTCAAAAGGTTGTGGTGCAACAAGGCCTCAAGGCCAGTCTTAACTCTAATTCGCATGAAACTAAGAAGTTACACAAAAGAACTGATTCATGTAATCGGCAGTGCTACCGTAAAGGTCTCCTACGATGGAGCGGTGCACAGACTACCACTCTGGGTGGTACCGGGTGATGGTCCCACGCTGCTCAGCAGGAGCTGGCTGGGAAAGATATGCTGGAACTGGGACGACATCTGAGCGCTATCACCCGCTGACGACACTGCGTGTGCCCAGGTCTTAAACAAATTTCCTTCGCTGTTTGAAACAGGCATCGGGAAATTCCAAGGAGCAAAAGTGCAGATCCACCTAATTCTGGAGGCGCGATCCATCCTCAAGGCGAGAGCAGTACCGCACATGATGAGAGAAAGGGTAGAGATTGAGCTAGACCAGCTACAAAGAGAGGGCATCATCTCACCGATCGAGTTAGTGAGTGGGCCAGTACTATTGTCTCAGTCCTCAAGTGAGACTGCACCGTCAGAATCTGTGGCGATTACAAAGTAACTATCAATTGTTTCTCCCTGCAGGAGCAATACCCACTACCTCTTTGCAACGCAGGCGGGAGGAAAAACATTCACGAAGCTGGATCTGACCTCAGCCGACATGACGCAGGAACTGGAGGAATCATCGGAGGCCCTCACCTGCATCAACATGCACAAAGGGCTTTTTGTTTATAACAGATGCCCGTTTGGAATCCGATCAATGGCGGCGATATTCCAGAGAAACATGGCAAGTTTACTGAAGTCGGTCCCGCACACCATGGTCTTCCAGGACAACATCTTGGTCACAGGTCGGAACACAGTCGAGCATCTGCAGAACCTGGAGGAGGTTCTTAGTCAACTCAGCTGCGTGGGGCTCAGGTCGAGTTCCTGGGAAGGAGTATTGTGGCGGACGGCATCAGGCTCACCAACGCGAAGATGGAGGCAATCGAGAACGCACCGAGGCCACAGAACGTGACGGAGCTGTGGTCGTTTCTGGGATTCTTGAACTACTTTGGTTTCTTACTGGGTCTCAGCACCCTGCTAGAACCACTACATGTCTTACTTCGAAATGGGGGCGATTGGGTTTGGGACAAAAGCCAAGAAAATGCCTTTGTAAAAGCGAGAAAATTGTTATGCTCAAACAAATTGCGTGGTATGATCCATGTAAGCGTTTGATACTAGCATGTGATGCATCGTCATATGGCGTCGGGTGTGTATTGCAACAAGCTAATGATTTCGGGAAACTGCAACCAAAAGTCTATCTAAGGCCGAGAGAGCCTACAGCATGATTGAAAAAGAAGCGTTAGCTTGTGTCTATGGGGTAAAGAAAATGCATCAATACCTGTTTGGGCTAAAATTCGAATTGGAAACTGACCATAAGCCATTTATATCCCTATTTTCCGAGAGTAAAGGGATAAATACCAATGCATCGGCCCGCATCCAGAGATAGGCGCTCACATTGTCCACATACAACTACGCCATTTGCCACAGGCCAGGCACAGAAAACTGCGCTGATGCTCTCAGTAGGCTGCCATTGCCCACCAATGGGGTGGAAATGGTACAGCCCGCAGATCTAGCCATGGTTATGGAAGCATTTGAGAGTGAGCAATCACCCATCACTGCTCGGCAGATCAAAACCTGGACAAGCCAGGACCTCTTATTATCTCTAGTCAAAAGCTGTGTGCTTCACGGGAGCTGGTCCAGCGTCCCAGTGGAAATGCAGGAAGAGATAAAGCCGTTCCAGCGGCACAAAGATGAAATGTCTACACAGGCAGACTGCCTTCTGTGGGGCAATCGAGTAGTGGTTCTCAAGAAGGGCAGAGACACCTTCATCAATGACCTCCATCTAGGCATTGTAATGATGAAAGAGATAGCTAGATCCCATGTGTGGTGGCCCGGTATCGACGCGGACTTCGAGTCCTCCGCTCACAGATGTAATACATGCTCGCAGTTAAGCAATGTACCCAGCGAGGCGCCGCTAAGTTTATGGTCTTGGCCCTCAAAACCATGGTCTAAGGTACACGTCGACTATGCAGGCCCGTTCTTGGGAAAAATGTTGTAGACTCGTACTCCAAGTGGATTGAATGTGAGATAATGTCGGCAAGCATGTCCGCTGCCACGACTGAAAGCCTGCGGGCCATGTTTGCCACTCATGGCTTACCCGATGTCCTGGTGAGCGACAACGGGCCATGTTTTACCAGTGCTGAGTTTAAAAAATTTATGACCCGCAACGGGATCAAACATGTCACATCTGCTCCATTTAAACCAGCGTCCAATGGTCAGGCAGAGAGAGCAGTGCAAACCATCAAGCAAGGCTTGAAGAGGGTAACTGACGGCTCACTGCAGACTCGCCTATCCCGAGTCCTGCTTTGCTACCGCACGAGACCCCACTCACTCACCGGGATCCCACCTGCTGAACTGCTGATGAAAAGAGCACTTAAGACAAGGCTCTCATTAGTTCACCCTGATCTACATGAACAGGTAGAGAGCAGGCGGCTTCAACAAAGTGCACACCATGATAGCGCAAATGTGTCACGCGAGATTGAAGTCAATGATCCTGTATTTGTATTAAATTATGGACAAGGTCCCAAGTGGCTTCCCGGCATTGTCGTGGCCAAAGAGGGGATCAGGGTTTTTCAGGTCAAACTTTCAAATGGACTCATTCACTGGAAACACTTGGACCAAATCAAACTCAGATTCACCCACCTTGGACCCTACCTTTTTGTTCCCCCAACACACACACCAGTGGCAACCAACACCACGGTTGACCACGAAGCAGAACCCATCATCCACAGCAGCCCTGCAGGACCCAACACACCAGGCAGCCCAGCAAGGCCAGCTGCACAGCAGCCCAGCGAGGGAGCAACAAATGATTCAACAACACCAGCTTTCACACCGGGACGATCAACCAGGGCAAGAAGGGCCCCAGATCGACTCATATTGTAAAAAGTTACACTATTGACTTTGGACGGGAATGTTGTTATATATGTGGACTTTTATTTACTCTGTACAGCCACCAGAGGGCTCATTCCCCGGCATCCCAAGGGATCCCATAATCCCTTGGGAGCACAGGTATTTAAGAAGGCTTCAAAGGTTGGAGAGGCACTCTAGAGACCTGCAATAAAATAATATGGTCACACTTTACTTTGAGCTCACAGTGTTCAGCCTGACTCTTTCTCCATACACTACAGTTAGTTCTTAACTTTATTGGCTGACTTTTTTGATAATTGACAAGAAAGGGTTAATTCGATCACTTTCATTCACTCATTAGCTCGTGTGATGGGTGCTTGGTCGTGGATGCAGGGGAAGGGTGGGAGGTGGTGGGGGTCGTGGAGAAGGTCAGAATTTGAAACTTAAATTGGGTGGAGCAGATACGCAGTGGATCATGTTACAATCTCCAGCCCCAACGCTACCAGAATTTCATGCCCATGGGTTGAAATTTCTCAGATTTGGTTTATAGCTCCAATCCTCAAAGGTTCTAGATTTTTTTTCAAAATATAGTCAGTTATTACATTCTTTCACACCATGTTCGTTCATCTGTTTGATGTGAATGAGCATTTTGATCTCATCTCATGTTTGCAAATTGTCATTTTCCCATGAACTTTCTACCTTGCAGTTATGTCGGACTGATCCAACCCTGTACAGGAATTAGTAGTTAAGCTTGTCCCCCCCCACACAGACACGAACATCAGGCAGGAAACTGTCTTTCCACATGCTCTATTGATTTGTTGCTGTTGATAGTGAACAATGATTTGTGCTGATAGAAATCTATCCGATAGGTTACTAAGAAACCTGCAGTGGTTTTTTCATTCCTGGGAACCAGTGATCAGTTAAACGAGCTGTGAAATGGGAATCTGCCTCGGACCCATCAGAAGGAAGGAAATCCAGGCATCGGCCCTAAAATAACAGATAAATCCCTACAAAGAAAAGTGACAAACTTCTATAAAAACAGAAAGCTTTGTGTGAGTTTTATCTGATTAGTTAGCCATGCAGATCGTACTGTCCGAATTGTACCGACTCAATGGAGCCTGTGCAAATATTGCTACGTGACTCACCTTTCATTGTGGTCTAGCTGAACTGTGGTTGCAATTTTCTGTATCTGGGTGGGTCGGGTGTGGGCAGTCAACGTGATGGGTGGCGACACTGTTCCTCATTTCATTCCGCTCCGGAGACCGACTTTCCCTTCATGACGCCGATTCAGGCAGCCGTGTGTGTTACTCGGCCCTATTAAATCGTGCATCTCTGATGACGTCATCGATTACACACTTTCAGCCGGGATATTTAAAGGAGCTAAGGCCACATTGCATTTGAAGGTTCATCTCGGATTTGCGCAGGCACGGCATTGGAGGATTTGAGTGTTGCTAAGCTTTGCAAACATGAATACACAGAGTCAGAGGGCCACATCCAGGTTCTCAGATGATTCCCTCCATATGCTTGTGGAGAGAGTGAGAACACGCAGGAAGGTCCTCTTCCCTTCTGATGGGCGGAAGAGACCTCCTCAGCAGAGCAAAGGAGCCTGGCTCGAGATAGCAGAGGAGGTGAACAGCAGGGATGTGGTCAGGAGGACCTGGGTGCAGTGACGAAAACGTTTCAATGATCTCATTAGATCAGGAAAGATGTGTACAAAGCCACACTCCACTTCATCCTGCTGTGCCTCTCATTACATCCCCATCACTCTGCCTTCCCTACCCTACTCCCACACATCATTACTCACACCAACATACCTTGCACGTCCGCCCATCCCTCTTTGTCTATCTCCGCTTTAAATATATTCAATGACCCAGCCGCCACAACTCTCTGCGGCAGAGAATTCCGCAGATTTACAACGCTCTGAGAGAAGAAATTCCTCCTCATTTCAGTTTTAAATGGGCGGTCCCTAATTCTGAGACATAGCCCCCTAGTTTTTAGGGCATGAATTCAATGTCAAATCAGGTACAGAAAGAGATATAAAGGAAAGAAAGATGGGATTAAGAGCGAGAGAAAAAAAAGAGACAGAAAGGAAAAAGTAAAAATAAAAAAAATTTTTCTTGAATTTTAAATTTTAAAAATCTACCAGAAAAAGTTCAAAACCTGAAAGAATGAGACTCCACACTTGTTCTTATTTCCTTATGTTCTTACATTTGTAATAGTTAATTTTCAGTGCTAGAGAGGTTAATTGGAAGTGATTAACACTTATCACATTGTTAACAGGATACTTAGGCTTGCATTGATAATTCTTAACCTGAGGTCAGTTTAATGGGCAATTAATGGACAAACATAGCCTGAAAACAAATGTGAGGCCAAGGGTGAGATGCCTTTTTCCCAAAGCTAATGGCAGAGTCGCACAACTCAGACAGCAACTTAACTGCGCATCTGTTCTTCATCTGAAGTATCTGTACCATTTACCCAAAATAACAGCAAGCGCCATTAGCCTTGCTGATATTTTGACAACAAATTCTGGCTCAATATACCATGTCGTCCACTGATAGATAGCCTTTAGTGAAATCAGGCCTGTCATAAATTGATACTTTAGCCCCAAGTAACCAGAAGTTGGGTTCACTGATACAGGTGAGTGAGTGAAACCCCGAACTACCCTTGTCCCAAGCCAGGAATCCTATCATACCTGCACTTTAGTAGCGCATGCCCCCCAGAACCATTCAGCTCCAATGTTGAAGAGGAGGTCTGGCGTGACACTGAAAAATGCAACTCCTGGATCTTCTGCTCCCAATGAAGCAGATTTGACTCTTTGGCGTTATGCGAATAAGTTCAAGCAGAAACTCGAGCAAAAATACCACTTCTTAAAACGAGCGCAATTTTGAGTCTAATTTGCACCTGGATGGCGGATTGCAGCCAAAGCATAAACTCTTGGGGCTGGATTTTCAGCTTTGTGTGTTTTCGCCCGTCTCCGGGCGCAATTCGCGGCGAAATCAAACATTTAGCGCCGGGTTAGCATTAGCGCCAGAGCGCACAAATTTCGCCAAATGAAAATTGACAAGGAGCATTAGCGCTAACTCCGGCATTGCATGCGTGATTTTTTTTTCTTCTTGCACTTCCGGTCTGTTGTGCAAACGCTAATGCAGGGCACGGCCGTGCATGTGCAGTACACCCGGGGCTTAATCAGCCATTTTAAATTTGGATTATCATGATGGAGGACGAGGAAGCAAGACAGGCGATGCAGCCACGAGGCTAACGAAGCTCCAGTGGGGGCTGCGGAGAGAAGATGGCAGGAGTTACATCGTAGGGGTGTATCAAGACATTTTCAAGTGCATTTGGAAGGAAATCGCTGAGGAGATCACTGCCTCAGACACAGTGGTCAGGAGTGGCACACAGTGTCGAAAGAAGATCAATGGTCTTTTGAGAGTCGTTAGAGTGAGTACATAGAGGAGCAGGCCATTCGGACCTTCGAGCCTGCACCACCATTCAATGGCTGATAATGCAACTTCAGTACCCCACTCTTGCTTTCTCTCCATATCCCCTAATCCCTTTAGCTGTAAGGGCCACATCTAACTCCCTTTTGAATATATCCAATGAACTGGACTCAACAACTTTCTGTGGTAGAGAATTCCATAGGTTCACAATTCTCTGGTTGAAAAAGTTTCTCCTCATCTCGGTCCTATATGGCTTACCCCTTATCCTTAGACTGTCACCCCTGTTTCTGGACTTCCCCAACATCGGGAACATTCTTCCTGCATCTAACCTGTCCAATCACGTCAGAATTTTATATACTTCTATGAGATCCTCTCTCATTGTTCTAAATTCCAGTGAATATAAGCCTAGTCGATCCAGTCTTTCTTCATATGTCAGTCCTGCCATCCCAGGAATCAGTCTGGTGAACCTTTGCTGCACTCCCTCAATAGCAAGAATGTCCTTCCTCAGATTAGGAGACCAAAACTGCACACAATACTCAAGGTATGGTCTCACCAAGGCCCTGTACAACTGCAGTAAGACCTCCCTGCTCCTATAGGCAAATCCTCTCGCTATGAAGGCCAACATGCCATTTGCTTTTTTTATTGCCTGCTGTACCTGCATGCCAACTTTCAATGACCGATGTACCATGACACCCAGGTCTCGTTGCACCTCCCCTTTTACTAATCTGTCACAATTCAGATAATAATCTGCCTTCCTGTTTTTGCCACCAAAGTGGATAATCTCACATTTATCCACATTATACTGCATCTGCCATGCATTTGCCCACTCACCTAACCTGTGCTAGTCACCCTGCAGCCTCTTAGCATCCTCCTCACAGCTCACTCTGACACCCAGCTTAATGTCATCTGCAAACTTGGAGATATTACATTCAATTCCTTCATCTAAATCATTAATATATATTGGAAATAGCTGGGGTCCCAGCACTGAACCGTGCGGCATTCCACTGGTCACTGCCTGCCATTCTGAAAAGGACCCATTTATTCCCACTCTTTGCTTCCTGTCTGCCAACCAGTTCTCTATCCACGTCAATACATTACCCCCAATTTCATATACCTTAATTTTACACACTAATCTCTTGTGTGGGACCTTGTCAAAAGCCTTTTGAAAGTCCAAATACACCACATCCACTGGTTCTCCCTTGTCCACTCTACTGGTTACATCCTCAAAAAATTCTAGAAGATTTGTCAAGCATGATTTCCCTTTCATAAATCCATGTCACTGATCCTGAACCGATCCTGTCACTACTTTCCAAATGCGCTGCTATTACATCTTTAGTAATTGATTCCAGCATTTTCCCCACTACTGATGTCAGGCTAATCGGTCTATAATTTCCTGTTTTCTCTCTCCCTCCTTTTTAAAAAGTGGGGTTACATTAGCTACCCTCCAAACCAAAGGAACTGATCCAGAGTCCATGGAATGTTGGAAAATGATCACCATTGCATCTACTATTTCTATTGCCACTTCCTTAAGTACTCTGGGATACAGACTATAAGGCCCTGGGGATTTATTGGCCTTCAATCCCATCAATTTCCCTAACACCATTTCCTGACTAATAAGGATTTCCTTCAGTTCCTCCTTCTCGCTAGACCCTCGGTCCCCTAGTATTTTGGGGAGGTTATTCGTGTCTTCTTTAGTGAAGACAGAACCAAAGTATTTGTTCAATTGGTCTGCCATTTCCTCGTTCCCTATTATGAATTCAGCTGATTCTGACTGCAAGGGACCTACATTAGTCTTCACTAATCTTTTTCTCTTCACATATCTATAGAAGCTTTTGCAGTCAGTTTTTATGTTCCCTGACAGCTTACTCTCATAATCTATTTTCCCCCTCCTAATTAAACCCTTAGTCCTCCTCTGCTGAATTCTAAATTTCTCCCAGTCCTCAGTACAATTTTAATTCATGCACTCCTTCATTACTTCAATTATAAATCTGACACACTATTGTTCTCATGCTGTTGGTGTCTCTCAGCACTCAGTGGGTTGCCTCCTAAAATGCATGATACATAGGTAGGCTTAGTTTGCCATGAGTGATCTTTACACATTATTAAGATTGCTTTCTGAGATCTCATAAGGTGTCTCCACACTTCGATGTCCTCCTGATGAACCATGTGCAGCTTCCAAGGCCATTAAACAGAGGACTGTATTACATTCAGACAGTATGGTATGAGTGCTTTGCAGGCTATCTGTGCCACAAGAGCAGATGGACCTTCTTGTAACCATTTCCATTTTCATCTTTGCAAGCAAATAAGTCCCATAATCGGCGCGAGCAGGTGCAGACAGATGGTGGTCTACCTCAGACCCTGCCACTCACCGACATTGAGAAGAGAGTGGCAGGCCTCATTGGCATCACAGGTCGGGCAGCTGCCACTGAGGGCGCTGATGCATGCTCGGAAACTGAGGGTTAAGGGGAAGGGGGTCAAAAGCTGGTGGTAAAAAATAGTTGGGCAGGAGTTATTGCATTATGTTGTTGATGCTGGATGCATCCTATTATGTTGTTGAAAATGTTGCTGTTGTTGTTGAATCATCATCGGGATTGCTGTTGTTGAACCATACCTCAGGAGCCTACTACTATCAGCAAGGGCAGACATCGATGACGAGGTCCAACACCGCCTCCAGTATGCCAACGCGGTCTTCGGTTGCCTGAGGAAGAGAGTGTTTGAAGACCAGGACCTCAAATCGGGCACCAAGCTTATGATCGACAGGGCTGTAGTGATACTCACCCTCCTATATGGCTCAGAGACGTGGACCATATACAGTAGACACCTCAAAATGCTGGAGAAATTTCACCAGTGCTGCCTCCGCAGGATCCTGCAAATCCACTGGGAGGATAGACGCACCACTGTCAGTGTTCTCGATCAGGCCAACATCCCCAGCATCGAACACTGACCACACTCCGTTGGGCAGGCCACATCGTCCACATGCCCGACACGAGACTCCCAAAGCAAGCACTCTATTCGGAACTCCTATACGGCAAGTGAGCCCTGGTGGGCAGAGGAAACGTTTCAAGGACACCCTCAAAGTCTACTTGATAAAGTGCAACATTCCCACTGGCACCTGGGGATCCCTGGCCCAAGATGGCCCTAAGTGGAGGAAGAGCATCCAGGAGGGTGCTGAGCACCTCGAGTCTCTTCACCGAGAGCATGCAGAAAACAAGCGCAGGCAGCAGAAGGAGCGTACGGCATACCAGACTTCCCACCCACCCTTTCCTTCAACTACTATCTGTCACACCTGTGACAGAGACTGTAAGTCCCACATTCAGCTGTATAGTCACCTAGGAACTCACTTTTAGAGTGGAAGCAAGTCTTCCTCGATTTCGAGGGACTGCCTATGATGACGATGATGATGTTGTTAAATGATCTGACTGCTGGATGCAGCTAATTTATGTTAGTTTATTAAAGTTTCACGATTAAGTTTATAAAGTTGACAAAGTTTGCAATGTTTAATAAATTATTTTGTTCACCTTAATCATTCCTGTGTAGTGTCTCATTTGCAGAACAAGAGGGGAAATATTCAACATGGTGGGATAGAGTGGTCAGGCAACGGCCAATCATGTCGTTTAGTCTTCAAGCAAAGCGTTCAATTATGAGCTGCTGACGTAAGGCTTTTACAGCGGCAAAATTTCCACGATGCCTCCCCTGAGATTGTGTTCGGGGTGGTGATGGTGGTGGCATGGGTTCCTTGCCAGGCTCCTCTTCTTCATCTTCTTCCTCCTCCTCCCCCTCCCTCTCTCCTGAGGTGGTCCTGCAATCCCCATCGGCAATTCCTGTCCCCTCATGATGGCTAAGTTGTGTAGCATGCAGCACACCAGAATGAACTCAGAGACCTGCTGAGGGGAGTATTGCAGGCAGCCTCCAGAGTGGGCCAGGCATTGGAAGCACTGCTTGAGCTCTCCAATTGTCTGTTCGACGATGGTGCGTGTGGCTACATGGCTTTCATTATAGCGATGCTCGGCTTCTGTCTGAGGGTTCCGGACGGGGGTCATGAGCCAGGTGGCGAGGCCGTAACCTTTGTCCCCAAACATCCAGCTCTGGCCTTGTGGTTGATGCTGGAACATGCGTGAGGCACTGCTCTCACGCAAGATGACAGCATCATGGATGGTACCTTGATATCAGGCATTGACTATGATGCACTGAGTATGGTCACAGACGAGCTGTACGTTCATGGTGTGGAATCTCTTTTGGTTTTGGTAAACCTCTGGATTCTCTAAAGGTGCTCGCAGGACAACATGTGTACAGTCAAGGGCACCCTGAATGTTGGAAAATCCTGCAAATCTTCCAAAATCTACAGCCCTCTCATTTTGTGTCTCCTTGGTCATTAGGAAGTTTATGAAGCCCATCCTGTATGCGTGCAATGCAGTAGTCACTTGGCGAATGCAGCGATGTGTAGTGTACTGCGAGATGCAACATATGTCCCCCGCTGATGCCTGAAAGGAGCCGGAGGCATAGAAGGCAAGTGCCGCAGTCACCTTCACCTCAACGGGCAGCGCAGTCCTGTTGGCGCTGTTAGGCTGTAGATCTGCCTGTCTGAGCTTGGCATATCTCTGTGACCATCTCTTTTCGGAAGTGTAGCCTTCTAATGCACTGTGCCTAAGAAAGCTGGAGGTATGAGCAATGTTCCCTGTAAACTCGAGGGAGGTAAGGCCTCCTCCCCATACGTCTGCAACCTCTTTGATTATGTTGAAAATGATCATCAATAAATCTTCTTCCAGTTCACCACCGTATGCAGATAGCAGCCAGGATTAATGGCTCCCGACATAGCATGGCCCCCATCTTATAAAATGACCTTAAATGTCATTTAAAACAAAGTAGAAACTCACATAAACTTCACAATCAAAAGTATGCAGTAACGTAGTGTTCTCTCAATGCTTTTAATCACTCACAACTGTGAATTTCTCCTCCGTTTTCCAGATGACTCCGTTAGCACCTGGTGCGCTCTGGGTCCGATAGGTTTCTTGGCGGGTTCCCGGGCGGACGCTAAATCGGGCGATATGCTCGAAAGTTCCGCCCAGGGCGCTCGCATGACGATTTACGACATTCAAATGGTCTAAAACGCCGGTGCAAAACCATTGCCGAAAGTCCCGTCCATGCGCAAATTCTTGTGCGTTCCGTTTCACGCCCCAAAGAATCATTTTTGCGCCACACCGAGGCGCTAAGTGGGGCACAAATGAGCCGAAAATCCAGTTCTTGGCCTGTATTCTTATATTGTTGCAGCGTGTGTGGTTTGCTCCTCATGTCCCTTATACATAGCTTTTTCCTTTGTCATCAATTAACACGCAAGTTAGATTTGGCTGCTCTGCTACACTGTATCTTAAACTGCTGAATCCTGTGGGAGAAATGTAAGTCAACCTATACTTTACCTCTATTTATGTGGTCTACCTGAGTATTGAATGAAGACTATTAGAAACCTAACTAACATATCCTTTAACATGCTTCAGCTTAGTAAAAATGACTTATACAAGAACCGGGATTATTTGAGTGATCGATACCTTATCAGTGGACAAGAATTGGCACCACTTCTGCTTTTAGTAATAACAAAACTGGACTCTCCCACCAACTAGTCAGTGATGCCTACGGGATCTGTAAAATTAGAAAAGGAAACTTTGGGAGTTTTTGTTTGGTTTTCTTGTCAGGTTTCTGCTTTTTCATTTTAATGTCTGGAATATTCGGGGGTTTTGAAAAGCAAAACTGATAATGCTCTCATGAAAGCTTTATTAGACTATCACCGAACACAATACCACTGGCATTAGGAAAGAAATGTAATCCTGTAAAAGGTAGCATTGCACATGCCAAATGTACACTATAACTGTGACATTACAGAGAATGTTAAACTTACCAACATAAGAAGTAACAGTGTTAGATAACGGCAATATTTTTCTTTTTGCCTCCCCTTGTCAATATTTATCACTTTCTGGTCAGTTATCAGATAATGTATCAATTATAGTAAGCACTATACTCCACCAGCTATACAGAAGAGCACCCCCTACTGCACCAACATGATATTTCTGCAGAAGCCAGAATTTCTTCTTTGAATACATAGAAATACGTAGAAGTTACAATCCAACCAGTCCATGTTGGCTTTCAGCCTCAATGCAGACAAATAGTTCTAATCACATTTACCTACTCTGTTCCCATATCCCTCAAACCTCATTTCCTTCCTCCATCTGTTCAATCTAATCTTTAATGCGAACATAGTTTCTACCTCACCACTAACCCTAGAAGTGAATTTCACATCCTCAAAACTCTCTGTGTAAAGTAATTTATCCTGTGCCTCTGTCCTAAATCTCTTACATTGAATCGTGTGTCTCTACCCCTCATTCTTCATCCCTACTGGAAACAGTCTAATTCTACCTAGCTTGTCATATCCTGCCATAATTTTAAACTATCATATCGCCCTGTAACCTGCGTTGCTCCAATGATAAATGACCCAATCTTTTTAGTCTTTCTTCATATTTGTATTGCCCAGATTAGTGTCACTTTACATTGAACTAAGGGAAGATTTGGAAATGGCTGCTTGGTGTCAAAACTCATTTCGGTTGGGTTCAATGGCTGTCAGAGTGAGGAAACATTCAACCAATTGGTTTGGGCTGGATTGAAACTCAGAGGTGGAGGAAGTGATGCAAGTTGCTGCAATTATGAGTCCCACAGGCACTGTCATTCTTCAAAACTCACCGTGAATGTTATCACATTGCATTTGAGGAAGTAATATTTGGTTAACCTATGTTTGTGTCATTGTTCTAATTACCTTCTCACAATAGATTTCAAAATCCTATCCATATTTCACTTCAAAACATGGATTGCATGAAATTAATATGATAATTTTATCAGCCTGATGATAATTTTCTGAAGGTTTGATTTTTAGTGGTGAAACTATACTTATGTGCATTTATGTCATTGTACATTGTACAGTAAATGTCAAATGCTTGGCTAAGATTTAAGATTATCTAGATTTTAGGACTGAACATATTTGAGTCGAATTGTTGGCGACAAAATGAATCATGTCACTTAACCAGCACAATGCTCAGACTGATTGACATTACTGTATAATGTTTGTCTTTACTCCTTTTCTCTGAACATTTTAATTACGTACAGATTTTGCAGAAAGTTATTTAACGCGGTACTATTCTGATTCTGATATTATGCAGTATTTGTCAGTTAAGCTTGTCTTATATGTACAGTTACCGAATTGGGGATAATCAGCTGTAAAACTACTGAACAATATGTATGTGATCAGCAACAATTCAGCAAGTTTTATGAAGCAGAAAACAGGCTCATACAAGTTCACAGGAAACAGCTGATCTCTTTGCTTGCTGTTACCCTCTATTCCAATCAGGGTTTTTTCCACATTGTGCATTATTGCTGCCATTTAAGGTTACAGTATTTATGGCTTAGAAATTGGACTGTGCCCAAATCAGGGCATGATCCCGGTGCAGCACTCATTGCAAATTGGTCCGCCGGATGATTAGCAGCGAGCTGCGAGCACCACTGGCACGGGGAGGGGTGACCAGCATGATCATTAACATCTGAGCCTCACCAGAGTTCGTGGGGGGGGGGGCGCGGGAGAGATAATCAGAAGGGGGAGAATATCGGTAGGGGGGTATAATCAAGAGGTGGGTATAACTGGGGGGGGGGGTATAATCGGGAGGGGGGTATAATCGGGGGGAGGGGTATAATCGGTGGGGGGGGTATAATCGTGGGGGGAGGCTATAATCGGGAGAGGGTATAATTGGAGGGAGTATAATCGGAGGGGGCGTATAATCGTGGGGGGGTAAAATCGGGGGGGGATATAATCAGGAGGGGGGTATAATCGGGGGGGAGGAGTATAATCGGAGGGGGGATATGATCGTGGTGGAGGGGTATAATCGGGGGTGGATATAATCGGGGGGGAGGGGTATAATTGGAGGGGGGGTATAATTGTGGGGGGGGGGTATAATCGAGGGGGAGAGGTATAATCGGAGGGGGGGTATAATCGTGGGGGGGTATAATCGGGGGGGGATATAATCAGGAGGGGGGTATAATCTGGGGGGGGAGGGGTATAATCAGAGGGGGTGTATGATTGTGCGGGGGGGGGGGGGGATATAATCAGGAGGGGGGTATAATCAGAAGTGGGTGCGAGCAGTGGCCGGATGGGTCCACCATAAGGTAAGTTTAAAAACTTTGAACACACCTTTCAGCTGGCAGCCTCCAGCGGTCCGTTAATGGGCAGTTTGTTTGGTTACTGAACACCGAAATAAACTATTGCAGTATGCACAGCACCCGCAATATTGGACCCTGAGACGCCCGTTTTACACCTGTAGAACCGGTGTAGCCCAATTAAATTTCTAGGCCAGCGTCTCCACGGCTGAGATCAGTGGAGACCAAAGATTGAATGTAGTGCCTTCAGCATCTGCATGGCTCAGTAGCACACCCTCAGATGCATTTCCCTCATTTAGATAACCTACTGAAAAATTCTAAAGCTCTACTACAACTTCAAGCTAATGATCAGCCATGATCTTATTGAAATGTGGTGCAGGCTCGAAGGGCCGAATGGCCTACTCCTGCACCTATTTTCTATGTTTCTATGTTTCAGTAGCAGTTACACGTGTTCACCCTCAATCCCGTGCAATAGAATTTCTACAGAGCCACAGGAACAAAATTACATGATCTGAACACTAATGGCAGATGGACAATCCAATGGCCTCAGACAAGGCCACCGTGTCTTGCCCTCCTTTCCTTTGCCTTTTTGGTGTAAAGAACAACTACGATGTGAAAGAGCAAGAGACATCGAAAGAAAGACAAAAGATATTGAGGCAAGGTTTGTTTTTGCAGTAAATTCTAGTTCAAACCTGGTTAAACCCACCACACAAGATAAAAATAGCATTAGATGTCAACAGATAATTGATATTTTGCAAACAAGCTGCAAGAATACAACACACACCAACAAACACTGCCAACAAATTCTCCATGGGATCGTCACAACCCAGACGGAAAACTTGCTTTTACTTCGTTGACCACAGCCCATTGACTTCAGTCGAGATCTCCGCTTGTGAGAAAAAAGTTTGACTGTCCCAGTTCCCTCAAACCAGCAAAGATCTGGCTACAGATTGTTAAAACATTTAATTTTTTTGTATAGTTTGAGTGAGGAGGGGAAGAATTTTTTTAAAAACCCTCTTGATACTAAAATTGAAATCCATGCTTTAAAACACGCCTGGAAAGAACCATGTAATCACGTGTGTAGAATTTTATTTTTGTATTCTCAGCAGTCACCTTATATCCTGAGTTATTGTTTCTGATCTCATCCTTGGAGGAATCATTGTCTTGTTTGGTTGACAGTTCTACAGCAAGTGACCGTGCTGATCATTTCCTTTTGCTGATACGTTCAGCAGCTGGAGGAAACGGGTATTCCATCACGTACTTCCTTCAGGAGGTAGAAGCAAAGTTAAAGGAAGCTTTACGCGATCAGCAGCCGAGAATGCCTTGGACAAGGTGGGCTAATGTGCATTGAGCATTCAATACCGAAGTATACGGTTATGTGGGAGATCGATAGATCTCTGCTCACAGGGCAGAATTATAACGAAGCCTCAACTCATTCTTTGAATTTGTTACTTTAGGTACAAATTTGAAACATTTGTCCACCCCCCCGCCCTGCCCCACCCCACCGCTTTATTTTTTTCTCTTCTATCCTGTCAGCTAAGAGTCATGGGTCCACAGGCATTAGGATTCCTCCAGTACATTCTTCTTATACAGAAAATGCTGGAAATCTCAGCAGGCCAGGCAGAATCTCAGTGGGTGGATGGCCCTTCAGCACAAGTTGGCAAGCTATTCAATCGCCCAAAGGATCAGCGCTGTAGCCCCTCCCTATCTCTGTAACTTCCTCCAGCCCGGCAACTTTCCGAGAACTCTGAGCTCCTCTAATTCTAGCCTCTTGTGCATCCGCAACTTCCTTTATCCCACCATTGGGCTGGGCCCTAAACTCTAGAATCGCCTCCCTAAACCTGTCCGCCTCTCTCCTCCCTTAAGATGCTGCTTAAACCTACCTCTTTGGCCAAACCTTTGGTCACCTACCCTGATATCGGTCTCTTGTTCTAATTCCTCCTTCTTTGGTTGGGTTTCAATGTTGCTGTCCGATTACACTCCTGTGAAGCAGCTTGGGACACTATTAAATTGCAAGTTGTTGTTGATTTTGTCGTCACCTAATCTTACCTCATCAGAATATCAAAACGCAACTGTGTCACTTCCTGTTCATGATGCTTATTTTCTCCAGTAGCATTTCTTGAGAGAATCCAGGCAGCAATGTTTGTATGACATTATAATGGCACTGTGTAATTATGTAACGTTGTTTAAAGTATCCGCTTTACATGAGACATGTGACATTGTAGTACTGGACTACATTTCATGGATTATCGCTCTCTTAGCTATTTGTAAGTTCGAACTAGTAGTGCCATTAGTTACAGGTCTGCTGCTCCATTCATATGTACCTGTGTTCTGACTCTTAGTTGTTTTCCTTTCCTTCATGCATCTGTATGTCTTTGTGTGCACTGGTATGTCCCTCATTTCACCTTTCCATTTATCCTTCCTGCCTTCCTTTATCCTCTGCTGCTGTCTATTGTGTCAGCCATAACTCAGTTGGTAGCACCCTCACCTCTGAGTCAGAAGGTTCTGGGTTCAATTCCCATGCCAGAGACTTGAGCACATTAATCTAGGCTGACATTCCAGTGCAGAACTGAGGGAGTGCTGCACTACTGGAGGTGGTGTCTTTTGGATGAGATGTTAAACCAAGGCCCCTGTCTAGTCACTCAGGTGGATGTAAAAGATCCCATGGCACTATTTCAAAGAAGAGTAGGGGAGAGTTATCCCCGGTGTAATATTTACCCATCAATCAAAATCACTAAAACAGATTGGTCATTATCACATTGCTGTTTGTGATAATGACCAGACAATCTGTGCACAAATTGGCTGCCGTGTTTCCTGCAGTGACTACACTTCAAAAAGTACTTAATTGGCTGCAAAGTGCTTTGGGACAGCTGGTGGTCGTGAAAGACGCTATATAAATGCAAGTCTTTGTTTTTTACTGTTGCTTCATTTACCAACAACCAATCACTATTCAGAAACCCCTGCTGAGTGTGTGCATTGGGATGAGGACAGCTGTGATGCTTCCAGGGTCAAATAGCCTGTCGACACTCACCGTCAAGGGGTCTCACATAATAAAAGCTACCTGAGCAAAGTAGCAGAAAGTGACTGTGCCTGTAAAATTCCACTCCAGCTATAAACAAAACACATTTTGGAGAGGAGCGAGTGGGAGCAATGGTCAGAAAATAATTGGTCTGAAGGAAAAAAAAATAGCATTTCCAGAGCTGCAGTGAGGCATTTAAATTGCAGTGGTCTAAAATTGCATTTATTTCAGACTTAGCTGAAAGCAGTTTTTAAAAAAAATGTCATTTTAAGATACAACGCCTTTTTTCCCCCAGTGGGAACCATCGGCAGCTTGCTGATATTGGTTCTGCTGGGGGGGAATAGAAAATGTAAGAGACAGTTGGGAACAAAGAGCTCTCACAGATTGGTGACGTAATTTCCTATTAGTGTCCCACTCTTGGCAGGTGCCTGAAGGCTGCTTCCTAACCATACTGTCTGTGCATTTTTATTTTTCTGCTCCTAATTCAGATTGCCTAAAGTTGGATGATCCTTACTCAAAATCAGGTCAGGAAAATGGATTTTTTTTTTCTCAAGGTCACGGGAAGTACTTTTTTCTAATTAAAGTACCCCACAAATGTCTTCCAGCCATTAACACAGTGTGACACAAGGGCATATTAGTGCTTTAGATTGTTAGCTACCAATATGTCACTGCACATGTACACAGTGGTATTGCTTGTTACAAAGCAGGCAGGAAGCAGAGAAAAGCCTCAGCTGTGTGCAGGGAGTGATTGTTCTTAAAGGGACAGGCCACTCGATGCTCCGCTGATGCCTCAAGCCATCCAAATAAGCCTCATTTTGGATCTATTTTATTGTTAGTTTCCCTTTTAATTTATAGACCGCCTGTAATCCGCATCTGAATCATCTTGAGTAAAATGGTAGCACTTAGGTTGAGAGCTCATTCATCTTAGAGAGTTTTTTTTTACTACATTTTTTAACTATAAAGATTACTGTCAGTGCTGCTTTATTGATCCATGTATCAGTGTTTTTCTGCTGCAGATTCGCCCATTGGTGCCTCTGCAATTTTGATTTTATACAATTGACACAAAATGCAAAAAGTACATCAATGAAACCAGAACATTCCAGCTCGAATTTGTCTTTCCCTTGACCCGATCTTGTCATATTCATTGTCTGAAATTTACTCTCTGGAAATTAAGTGTTCCACATTACATCCTGCTGAGGCATTCTGGGAGTCCAGAACAGCTTGGCTCAATGAATATAATGATTTGGCTGAACTCTGTCTGATCTTGTTCTTTCAAAATCTGCAGACAACTTAGCCATCAACAATGATCAGCGAATATAATTTTTTTAATTTATTCATTCACGGGATGTAGGTTTCGCTAGCAACGCCAGCATTTATTGCCCATCCCTAAATGCCCTTGAGAAGGTGGTGGTGAGCCGTCTTCTTGAACCGCTGCAGTCTGTGTGGTAAAGGTACTCCCACAGTGCTGTTAGGGAAGGAGTTCCAGGATTTTGACCCATAGATGATGAACGGCAATAAATTTTCAAGTCAGGATGGTGTGTGACTTGGAGGGGAACTTGGAGGTGGTGGTGTTCACATGTGCCTTGTCTTTCCAGGTGGTAGAGGTTGCGGGTTTGGGAATATACAATAATTACCATTTTTTCTATAATTTACCCTCTTACTGGTCTCCAAGTTTGAGCAGAATGCCTCGTGAATGCCAGTAACCTCCTCTTAAGGTACTACTGTGCCATTATCATTTGTTATATGTGTGAACTCAACATCTGACCAATACATGGCAGAGGATAAGTGGTTGGGTTTATTCAGGATTTAGCTTCAGCTGGCCTGAAATTCAAGCATGCTTAAACATTCAACATCAAGGTCCTTCTACCACTACAGTACATCTTACCATCAGACGGCCCGGGAATATGGATGCATCATTCTCCCTCTCAATTGCACTAACCAAAGATTGGAGGCACACCTCTTCCACTCACTGGTATACATTTGGTATTCTGCCACTGGGATGCCAGATGCTATGGGGTCAATGGATTGTTATGAAGCTATTGTTCCTCCCCCCTTAATCGGAACCCAATGTGATACAGGATTTACACTTCTATAACTTAGCCATTAGAGATCAAATATGCAGTTTTATACTGGAAGGGTTGTATTCCCCAAGTTTCTCACTCCCACGCCCCCACCCCCACTGTTGTGAAGACACTGACTTCTCCAGTATAGTGAGTATAGACAGTTAGGGGATGAATTTACACAATGATTGCAGAAACCCCAGCATTGAACAATTTTTCTGGGGTATCCACTGTTCTTCTGCCAACCCCTTAGATTCAGCAAGCAGTTCAAAACCAAAAAGCAATGCTCACATTGCATTATCTGTACAACTGCACATTACAGGTCACTGCACAGCAATCGGGAGCTGAAACCGTGGTTGAATTTCTCCCTGCCTGATCTAGATGTACTGGGCAGTATTGTTGCATCCCCTAGGGCGGGTGACATTATAAATGAGGAATTAGATTCTGAAATGGGATAAATTTGAGTATTTATGACAAGATCCGAAATGGCCCAATTTGAGTGTTCTGCAATTTACAATTCAGAAGACTTTCAACCTTATATTTTATGAATGAAAACACATAACAATAGTCCCTGCACCTCAAAGTAATTCATTGTGTGCAGTGCTATAAGATATTTTGATGTGATCAGGTGCTAAATAAATACAAATATTTGACTTTATTATTTCTATACCGGCTCAATTTAGCACTATAAATAATTACTTTAAATTATTCTAAAAGAGAGGTGTAATGTTGCAATATTAGAAACAATTCTGTAATTGGGCAAACAGACTATGGGGCATGGGAGAGAGAGGGGAATGGAATTATACTATTGTTTGTTTCATAAGGCATCCCATTTATAAACTAAATACAGACTGCACATGTAGGGTGTGTATTTTACCAATCATTATAGGCAACGCAAACTCTCTCATTTCTGAAAGCAGGTTTCAAAATACCACACCGTTTTATGGTTATATTCTTTTACTTCATTCAATGAGCCAACGTATAGCAATTTTACATAGATACCCATTATTATATCTTCAATGTCAACCTGCTTTACGGATTTTACGTGGCATGCAAACTCAATCTTCTCCCCAAATGGTGACGTGCCAAGGGAGATAGAGAGTTTGATCATTTTATAAATGAGATCTGTATGCAGCGCACAATTCTGCTCCTACCTTCTCCATTCATGCTTTACATTTCTGGCTGGGTCAAAGCAGTCTGAGCTAACCCAAGCTCTGAGCTAATATCACACTGGGTTGGAGGGATATCCTGCCAATTTCTGTCACGACAGATCTGTCCACCAGCTGAGGTGTTTCATCAACATGACAGATTTGTCACGAAACTGTGAGTAATCCTCTTTTGATTTGTTTTAAGATAATAGACCATAAGTGGTGAAGGTTATTTGAGGCGAAAATCATCAAATGATTGCTGCCGCTCTCGAGTAATGCAGTATTATGGTTATTGAAAAAAATATTAATGAAGTATCATTAAGAGTGCCATTATTTTTCATCGGCTTTAAATTTCTTTGGTGCCAGTCTTTGTGAGCAGAATTCTGAGTGCCCATTGATATCTAAAAAAGGATAGGTTAACCTTGCAGATGTAGATTGTTCATAATAACAACCCGAACCTTAGCCAGCTTCACTTTCAAAAACCTACTGTGCATTTTTAGCATTTTCTGATGTTCATATTTCAGATTTCTAGCTGTTCCAGTATTGCTACAACACTGGCATTTACTCGGCAATGCCCGCTTGATAGGCAGCCCATCCATCACCTTAAACATCCCTTCCCTCCACCACCGGCACACCATGGCTGCAGTGTGTACCTTTTTATAAAATGCACTGGCACAACTCGCCATGGCTTCTTCGACAGCGCCTCCCAAACCTGACCTCTACCACCTAGAAGAACAAGGGCAGCAGGCGCATGGAAACACCACTACCTCCAAGTTCCCCTCCAAGTCACACACCATCCTGACTTGGAAATATAGCACCGTTCTTTCATCGTCGCTGGGACAAAATCCTGGAACTCACTACCTAACAGCACTATGAGTACCTTCACCACAGGGACTGCAGCAGTTCAAGAAGCCAGCTTATCACCACCTTCTCAAGGATGACTAGGGATGGGTAGTAAATGCTGACTTTACCATATCCCAAGAATTAATTTTAAAAAATTTAAAAACATGCAGTTTTTAATTTTGTAAATTATATCAGCCAGCTTTTACTCAATAACTAATGAATAATTTTAATGCATTTGTATTCCAGTAATGTAAGTGTGTTGGAGCTCTGACTAATTCTACATCTGACTCCTTGTTAATTGATGTTTACAGGCACCCTGATGGCCTCATGGGGAAAGGGAATTCCAGATCGAAGCCCTTCCGAACCAATGTAAAGTCAATGCTGGACAGAGCATTAAACCGTACAGTCCAGAAGGTGCTGACTGTTAGGAGACATCGGTAAGAAAGGGTTACTAACTTCAGCACACAGACACGTCCTCTGTACCAAAACTAGAGAGAGAAAGACTCCTTTCAGTAGATGGAAGGACTTGGAGCCTCATTTAAGATAAGAACCTGAAACTTTGTCCTGGAACTGGAGAGATAAGGAAGTTGGGAATGTGAGAAACAGCATTATGAGATGAAGTCATTTTGCCCAGGTCAATCAATGGTATAACTTTATCCATTGGCCATATTTTATACCTTTTTGAGCTACAAATCACTAATCTAAATGTAATGTATATAGTGATTTGTAGCTCAACATGTTATATAATATTTATATTTACATTTATGCTAAATGTTATAATATGTCATAAAATGTGTCAGCTGTGGCCAGTTGGTAGCACTCTTGCCTCTGAGTCAGGAGGTTGTGGGTTCAAGTCCCATTCCAGAGACTTGAGCTCAAACCTCTAGGTTTACACTCCAGCGCAATACTGAGGGAGTGCTGCACTGTCGGAGTTGCCGTCTTTCAGATGAGACGTTAAATCGAGCCACCGTCTGCTCTCTCAGGTGGATGTAAAAAACCCCATGGCACTATTTCGAAAAAGAGCAGAGGAGTTATCCCCGGTGTCCTGGCCAATATTTATCCCTCAATCAACATCACTAAAACAGATGATCTGTTTTTATCACATTGCTGTTTGTAGGAGCTTGCTGTGCAGAAATCGTCTGCCGCGTTTCCTACATTACAACAGTGACTACACTTCAAAAGTACTTCATTGGCTGTAAAGCGTTTGGGACTTCCGGTGGTTGTGGAAGTGCTAAATAAGTGCAAGTCTTTCTTTCTTTATAAAGTGGTGAATTGACTCAGAAAGTTTGAACTTAAAGAGCAATATAGTCAGATCAGCCATGACCTTATTGAATGGCGGAGCAGGCTCGAGGGGCCAAATGGCCTACTCCCACTCCTATTTCTTATAGTCAATAAACTTTGTTTCTCAGAATTACATCCTCTTGATATTGTAAGTATTTCACCCTATTTGGAGGATGAAACTTTGAATAAATAAAATTTTGCTTGTGTGTATATTGTCTTACCATCATTGAATGAACTCACACTGGGTTTGGACATGCTGAGGTAGCTGATTTCAGCTGCGGCAACAACTGTGGTGCTCCAATTGTCCTCAGTGCTCCTGGGCTGGAAAGGGGAAAGGTCAGGCCGAGTTTTTGCTCCTGATCGCCAGCCAGTGGACTCCCGGGCTGTGGAGAATGGGTGAGGACATGGTTAAGCTCGAGAGCTATGATGTCCTCCTTTTTCTATTGACCTTCCACAATCACTGTCTAGCCTCTCCTGTGAAGGACGTCCACCTGACCTCTGTACTAGAGGGAGGCCTGCACTGGTGAAACTATGCCTCAGTGCCCTCAGGAGGTGTGGAAATAAATAAACAGGAACCGATGTTTACTCTTAGGTTTTCCTTAGATGGTGAGTTTCTGCACAATCACATTGTGTGTGAAAAGAACAAGGCACTTGGTAGAGGAGGTAGTGATAGGTGTCTTCCATTATCAATCAATGATATGCTTTCTAGCAAGGTTGACTGGAGACAGGAGTGACAATGTGTTTGGGACTAACCACGGCAGGCTCTTGACTGGGGAAGAAGAGAAACGAAATGTCAGGACAACTAGCTCCAGTAATGTCATTATTTGAATTTGTTTCACACTTCTTTGTAAACCAAGATATTTGAAAATGGAATGACATTATTGAAGTTTAAAACATTTGCCAGGAATGCCGTCAGAGCTGCTCCCACGCCACCATCATTACAATGGCAGAGTGGAAGCAGCTCCGAGGAAATTCCCAGTTATTATTTGCAACTGCATTCAATAGTTCAATCTCTGTGACAAACTCCTTCTTCCATCCGAGTCAAATCAATTGCCGAATTGACCCCTCTTCCCTAGCTCTGTACCTCTAAACTTCTGTACTTGCTTCTAAACTGTTAAACCTCTAAACACTTCCAGTTCCGATGAAAGGTCATTGACCTGAAACGTTTCTCCTCCCACAGATGCTGCCTGATGTGCTGAGTGTTGCCACCATTTTCTTTTTTTATTTCAGATTTGCAGAATCCGCACTATTTTGCTTTGGTCATATACTGATTGTTGAGGGAATGTTTAAGGAAATGTCTCCAAATTACATACTCAAATTTATGACATTTACTAAAGCCAGGGAACATCATAAATGCTTACAGTATATCATTAATCTCTCACCTAATTTGTGGATTCCAGATGCACATTATATGGCTAAATTCCCACAGTACAATTTACATCTGTACAAACACAGATATTCACAATTCTCCCCAATTGCGACCTTTATCCATTCACAAGCTGCAAGTGCCTTTGTGCACAAAGAATGGGCAATCTGCCCTGTCTGTTTTAGACATTTGTTCATGAAAGTACATGTGAAAAAGAGTTTGATGATTCTGCAATATCTCTGTCACTTCGCTCTGAGAAAACTAATGCACAGGTGAGACTTGAGACTGGCCAGCCCATGACCATAAAGTGGTTAAATCGGCATTTGGATTGTCAGTCAACAAAAACAATAGCGTAGAATGGTTCAAAACAGGACAGAATCCAGAATGACAGTGGATTTAGGGAGCTGGAGTTGTGGAAATTCACCAATAAAAATGAAAAACAAGGCACAATAAAACATCTAAGAACACAGAAAAGGTCATCATCATCATCATCATCATAGACAGTCCCTGGAAATCGAGGAAGACTTGCTTCCACTCTAAAAGTGAGTTCTTAGGTAACTGAACAGTCTAATATGGGAACTACAGTCTCTGTCGCAGGTGGGACAGACAGTCGTTGAAGGAAAGGGTGGGTGGGATTGGTTTGCCACACACTCCTTCCGCTTCCTGCACTTGTTTCTGCATGCTCTCGGCGACGAGACTCGAGGAGCTCAGAGCCTTCCCGGATGCACTTCCTCCATTTTGGGTGGCCTTTGGCCAGGGACTCCCAGGTGTCAGTGGGGATATTGCATTTTATCAAGGAGGCTTTGAGAGTGTCCTTGAAACATTTCCACTGCCCAGCTTGGGCTCGCTTGCCGTGTAGGAGTTCCGAGTAAAGCGCTTGCTTTGGGAGTCTTGTGTCAGGCATGCGAACAGTGTGGCCTGCCCAGCGGAGCTGGTCGAGTGTGGTCAGTGCTTCAATGCTGGAGATGTTGGCCTGGTCGAGGACGCTAACTTTGGTGCGCCTGTCCTCCTAGAGGATTTTCAGGATCTTGCGGAGACATCGTTGGTCCAGCGATTTCAGGTGTCTACTGTATATGGTCTACGTCTCTGAGCCATACAGGAGGGCGGGTATCACTACAGCTCAGAGACGTGATAGTGATAGAAAAGGTGATTTCCTGTTGAACACCTTTCATGCCAGATTGCAAAATGATTGCGTCCACACAATTCACTTTCATATAGATAAGTACTTTAATCCTGATCTTCTGCCTCCGAACAGAAAAATCAACACAGGACTGAATTAATATTAGTGTATGGGAAGAAAGTAATAAAAAAGAAACAAGCTGTTGAAGTCCAGAATTGACATAAGATTACACTTAAGCAATAAATGTCATGGGATACAATACAAGTTGATGTACAGATACAACCTATGCAACTCACTTCCCTAATTCATAGTTGTTATTTTGGAATAGCTCTCTAAGTCACATCAATCACTTCTCTATGTTTACAGGATTTAAAACATGCACTGGATTTGACATCATTCACACTGTGCATCAAACAAAATAGCTTATATAAGGTGGAACTATTTCTGCAGTACTTTATATATGGATTAAGAAACTGTATGAAGGTTAGGGGGTAATTTTAATTCTCCCTGTTGGGCGGGAATGGAACAGGTGAGCAATTAAAAGGGAATGCTTCCATTTCCCACTTTGTTCCCGATGATTTTAACATTACCACTCTTGGCAGCGGCGGGAGCCTCCCGTACTGGGGTGGGAGCATCTTGCTTAAATGCTAATCAGGGTCCTGTGACGTCAATAAAACCCTGATAGCATTTTAACTGGGGCCTGATGTGGGGGAGCCGCCACGACTTACATAAGAACACAACAGAAGAACAGAAGAATTAGAAGCAGGAGTAGGCCATTTGGCTCCTCCAGCCTGCTCCACCATTCAATAAGATCATGGCTGATCTTCGAGCTCAACTCCACTTTCCTGCACTATCCCCATATCCCTTGATTCCCTTGACTGAGGCAGGTCGGCAGCTGGTGAGAAGGACAAAGAGGCCCTTGTGAGACTGGTGTGTTCCTCGGGGCCCCATATGGAAAGTCACAGCTTCCCCTGCCCTGGACTGCACCCCTTCCATCTGCGAGACCCTCCCAAAACCCCCTACCTGTTACTTATTTGCAAGCCGGTGGATGGTCAAGGGCGCATCGATCTTCCCCAGCCGACAGCTGCTCTGCGTCCTCTTCCTGCAGCTCCAAGCACAAGTGAACCGTTGACCATTTAAATGAAGTCCGTGGTTTTGATATCCCCGGGCCTGAAACTTAGGACAGTGAGTGTGTTTCGCTCTCACCCTGCCCACAGTCAGCCCAAAAACCTATTCAGGGTAACAATCGCCTCCATAATTATTTTTGAGCGAGATCAGGTTTGGTTGCTCACAATTTAACTGCACCATAAACAACACTAAGCACTTCTTTTAAATGGGAAATGCTGAAAATCTCAGTGGGTCAGGCAGCATCTGTGTGGAGAAAAAGAGTTAACATTACAGTTTCTCTCTCCACAGATGCTGCCTGACCCGTTGAGATTTCCAGCATTTTCTGTTTTTATTTCAGATTCCAACATCCGCAGTATTTTGCTTTTGCACTTCTTTTAAATGACTGTGTT
The DNA here is from genome assembly GCF_044704955.1 of Pristiophorus japonicus. NCBI lineage: Eukaryota > Metazoa > Chordata > Chondrichthyes > Pristiophoridae > Pristiophorus > Pristiophorus japonicus. The sequence continues at coordinate 46,081,374 of NC_091979.1, forward strand.
GAAGATGATGTGGTTTGCTTGCTGTGACTGAAAAGGTTTCGCCTGCCACGTGATGAAAAGTATTTGGGGCTGAAAGATGAGGACTAATTCCTTCCACATGTAATGATTATGGCTACTCCCATGATGGAAAATATGCTTTTTTTCTTGGATTGTGTCACTTCCAGCATCTGTGGTGAAGTAGCTGGCCAAATGTAGAAATCCGGTCAATGAAACTGAGTAGGTCCCAAGATGGAACTCCAGATATTTCCTTCCACAGGAATCATGGCACTGGCTGCACGGAGTAAATGTTTATCTGGGACAGTTCAGGAAATCTACTATTGACCTATACAGGATGCCTCAACAGAAAAGCTTTTTATGATTGTATGACTTTCATCTTCCGAGGTCAGCAATGAAATGCGTACATCTTGAGATCAGCTCTACCAGAGGGCGTATTCTTCCTGCTCCGAGGTGAAGCAACAAGTGTCAGATTTTATTTTTCATGTATGGCCAGTTGAGGTTAAAATAGCTTGGCGTTACAGCATTGACAATGTATGAGGGAAGAATGAATTTGAGTTCTGCGAGGTGACATCACAACTGTGCTCGGGCCATATTTCCTTAAATATTTTCTCAGCAATTAATACAGGTGATTTCCTCTGAGCAGTATTTCGAGCAAATTGTAAGCATACATTTTTTTTAAACATAGTTAAAATCGTAACTATGTTTAAAAAAAAATGTATGCTTACGATTTCACTAGAAATACTGACCGTGGGAGTTTTCATAAATCTATTCACAGTGTTGCCGCAAGAAGTGACTTTGAGGCCATGGAATGCACGGCCAAGTTAGTGATTGAAAGGAAGACCATGTCAATGTTCAAGAATAGGTTAGATAGGTAGTTGAAGGAATGGGGGATGAAGAATGGTCACTGGGATTTGGAGCACCGCTCGTGTGAAAGATGCATGCTAACACCAACATAGACTGGTTGGAACTGTTTCTGTGTTGTAGCGTTTACATGATTCTTTCTATTGTGTATGTAGGCACTCTGTTAATGACTCCACGAGGCAGGGGTATAGCACTTGAACTGTACAGACTGTAGTCCTCTATTGCAGCTCCTAGAGTGAGGACACCAAGAGGTGAGCTCCATTTTATACTGGGTTACCTGCAGTGTACAGGTGACCCTTAGGTCTCCAGCAGCAGCACCCTCTGGTGTATAGGTAAGGTATATACAGGGTGAAGGTACATTCAGGTCTAGTGTTACAGTCCATCATTACATCATTGGTGTACATACATAACACTTTCCTCTGCCTGTCTCTCATTGGCAGATTGCCATCATATGACCCGAATCCTCCCAGGTGATCTTCCTAGCCCCAAATACCACTACACTTCTTTTACTTATAGGAATCGCTTCAAGGACACCCTCAAAGCCTCCTTGAAAAAGTGCAACATCCCCACCGACACCTGGGAATCCCTGGCCCAAGACCGCTCAAAGTGGAGGAAAAGCATCCGGGAAGGCGCCGAAAACCTTGAGTCTCTTCACTGGGAGCAAGCTAAAGCCAAGCGTAGACAGCGGAAGGAGCACACGACAACCCAAGCTCCCCACACACCCGTTTCTTCAGCCACCACCTGCTCCACTTGTGACAGAGACTGTAGGTCCCGCATTGGACTCATCAGTCACCTGAGAACTCATTTTTAGTGTGGAAGCAAGTCATCCTCGACTCCGATGGACTGCCTAAGAAGAAGACTTATATCTAACTGGCTGATTCTAACCTTGTGACCCTGGTCCTCTAAACACTGCTCAAGCTATCAGAAAAGTGCAATTATAGGTACTTTTAATCATTTACTAACCTCCCTTTTTTAAAATTATTTTTGCTTATTGTAATTGTGATCTCAGAAACCCAAAATAATTCGTTAAGATCTCCACCTGACCACTCACAATCCCCTCCCTCCATGATTCTAGGCTATTATCTCTCCCAGGTCTTTTTTTACTTACAAATGCTGCTTTGCATTTTAATATATTATTGCTATGCCCGTGTGTTTTGGTCTCCTTTGAGGATATAGTGAGAAAAAGAGAATTAATTTAATGCTTAAATGCCAAATATAATTAAGATACCTCCACATCACTACCATGTGATACTTTCTGTACACTTGAACCACTGGAACAGGCCATACTGGTGAGAGGCAGTAATCACAGCATGAGAAGTTTGCAAAGGCACTTTACACTATAAATCTATCTATATACATGTATATGTCATCATCATAGACAGTTCCTTGGAATTGAGGAAGACTTGCTTCCACTCTTAAAATGACTCCTTAGGTGGCTGAACAGTCCAATATGAAAACCACAGTCTCTGTCACAGGTAGGGCAGTTAGTCGTTGAGGGAAAGGGTGGTTTGCCGCATGCTCTTTCCGCTGCCTGCGCTTGATTTCTGCATGCTCTCGGTGATGAGACTCGAGGTGCTCAGCGCCCTCCCGGATGCACTTCTTCTACTTAGGGCGGTCTTTGGCCAGGGACTCCCAGATGTCGGTGGGGTTGTGGCACTTTATCAGGGAGGCTTTGAGGGTGTCCTTGTAACGTTTCCTCTGCCCACCTTTGGCTCGTTTGCCGTGAAGGTGTTCTGAGTAGAGTGCTTGCTTTGGGAGTCTCATGTCTGGCATGCGGACAATGTGGCCTGCCCAGCAGAGCTGATTAAGTGTGCTCAGTGCTTCAATGCTGGGGATGTTGGCCTGGTCGAGGACGCTAACGTTGGTGCGTCTGTCCTCCCAGGGGATTTGTAGGATCTTGTGGAGACATCGTTTGTGGTATTTCTCCAGCGACTTGAGGTGTCTACTGTACATGGTCCATGTCTCTGAGCCATACAGGAAGGCGGGTATTACTACAGCCCTGTCGACCATGAGCTTGATGGCAGATTTGAGGACCTGGTCTTCAAACACTCTTTTCCTCAGGCGGCCGAAGGCTACTGGCGCACTGGAGGCGGTGTTGAATCTCATCATCAATGTCTGCTCTTGTTAATAAGAGGCTCCCGAGGTATGGGAAATGATCCACGTTGTCCAGGGACGCGCCGTGGATCTTGATGACTGGGGGGCACAATGAGGACAAGATGGTGGAGGACCTTTGTCTTACCGATGTTTAGCGTAAGGCCCATGCTTTCATATGCCTCAGTAGATATGTCGACTATGCCCTGGAGTTCAGCCTCTGCAGTTCTAAAAAGGGATATATATATATATATGTGTGTGTGTGTGTATAAAGTCTTTACGTGTCTCTTTTTCTGTATGTATTCAGCTGCATGAATATAATTTTTGTCCCATCAGAACTTCTGGGCAATATCTGGAGAAGAATTCAATACGCACGATGAAAACTTATGTTCACTATTACTAAACTCCATTAAAATAACCTACCACTCGTACCATATGTAACACTTCACAGATTCACTAGTAATATATTAAAATGGTATGTCTAGAATGTAGACGTCACATTCCAGACATCACATTTGTTACAGATGCAAAATAATCTTAAAATAATAAGTGCATCTGAGCTGCAGGCTGAAATTGCCAAGTAAATTCCGAACTGCAAAGTTCCCTGATTAAATAATAATTGAACCGCGAATAACGTTGTCATGTATTTCACCATCTTGCAATGACAATAGTTATGTAACTGTAACTCATGCACACTGTACCTGTACCCTTGAAATGCACATCCTGACCACAGGGGGTGAGCTTGCGGGAGACACTCCTCACCTGGGTTTCCAGGTATAAAAGGGGAGGTCCCACCCAGTGTCAGCACTCCTTGGTCCTGGGAATAAAGTGAAGGTCACAGAGTGACCGTGTCTGATATATCCATGCCCCATGTAAGTTTGCAACAAGGTGCAGACACTACATTTGGCGACGAAAAACGGGAATCACTGAACCACGAGGATGACTACCGGTGGCACAGAGGAACGCTACTGTGTGGGTGAGGACTGGGACGACTTTGTGGAAAGACTCCAGCAGAGCTTTGTCACAAAGGACTGGCTGGAAGAGGCAGCGGCTGACAAGCGGAGGGCGCATCTACTGACCAGCTGTGGTCCAGAGACGTATGCGCTGATGAAAGACCTGCTCACACCCCAAAAGCCAGCGGACAAGTCCTTTGAAGAGCTCAGCCAGCTGATCAGTGAGCATCTCAAGCCAGCAAGTAGCGTACACATGGCCCGACACTGGTTCTACTCTCACCGGCGTCGGGAGGGTCAAAACATCTTGGACTTCGTGGCGGAACTGCGGCGTTTGGCCAGTCTCTGTAAGTTCTCCGATGCCTGCTGGGTGGAGATGTTAAGGGACTTTTTCATCGAGGGCATTAATCATGCCGGCATTTTCAGGAAGCTCATAAAATCTAAGGACTTGACTTTAGAAGGGGCGGTGTTGATAGCTCAGACCTTTATGGCAGGGGAAGAGGAAACCAAGCTAATTTGCACACGCAGCCCTGGTTTTAACGATGAACCAGGGAGTTAATGTTGTAAAAGTGATACAGAACCCCGCAGGCAGGCAAGGGCAATTCGACACCACCCAGGCAGGCAAGGGCAATTCGACACCGCCCAAGCAGCAACAAGCTCCAGGATGGGCCCTAACAGTGACAATGGAAAGGGGATCAGCAATTCATGCCATCACGAGGAACAATGCATCACGTGATCGGACCATTAACACCCTCCATCAGAGTGCTTAGAAACAGCCAAACGGGCCATCAGAGAGGAATGCCTGGGAATAGTCCTTTTGTTAACAACAATCTCAGCTCATGCTGGAGATGTGGGGGTAGACACACTGCCAAAAGCTGCAGGTTCCAGCTTTATATCTGTAGGATTTGTAATTTCAGTGGACATTTGGCCAGGATGTGCAAAAAGGCAGTAGCGAGGCTAGTCTGCGAGACAGAGCAACCAGACGAGGGGTCTGCAATGCAGGATGAGGCCTGGGGAACAACCATGGATGCTGAAGTTCAGAGAGTTCATGTGGCTGAGGTCCACAGCTCATACACTAAAACGCCACCCATGATGATGAAAGTCTTACTGAATGGCATCCCGGTGCACATGGAGCTGGATACGGGAGCTAGCCAGTCACTCATTAGCGGCCAACAATTTGAGAGACTATGGTCACACAGAGCTAGCAGGCCGAAACTGGAATGCATTGAGATGCAGCTACGTACGTACACCAAAGAGATCATCCCAGTGCTGGGCAGTGCAAACTTGGCGGTAATGCATAATGGATTACAGAATCGGCTGCCACTCTGGATTGTTCCGGGAAATGGCCCCGCGCTTTTGGGGAGGAGTTGGCTAGCTGAGATGAATTGGAAATGGGGGGATGTGCACGCTATTTCATCCGTGGAGCAAAGTTCATGCTCCCAAGTCTTGCAAAAATTCGAGTCACTCTTTCACCGGGTGTCGGAACGTTCAAGGGCACTAAAGTAGTGATACGCATCACTCCGGACGCCAGACCAGTACACCACAAAGCCAGAGCGGTGCCGTCCGTGATGCGTGAAAAAATTGAAAGCGAAGTGGACAGGCTGCTCAGAGAGGGCATAATTTCGACAGTTGAATTCAGCGACTGGGCAAGTCCCATCGTTCCCGTCCTCAAAGCAGATGGCTCAGTTAGGATTTGTGGCGACTACAAAGCCACCATCATCCGAGAATCGCTGCAAGACCAATACCCGCTCCCGAGAGCGGAGGACCTTTTTGCCATGCTGGCAGGTGGTCAGCTGTTCACGAAGTTGGACCTCACTTCGGCCTACATGACTCAGGAACTGGCTGAAGAATCCAAGCTTCTGACCACCATCACGACGCACAAAGGATTATTTGTCTACAACAGGTGCCCATTTGGCATTCGTTCGGCAGCGGCTATCTTTCAATGGAACATGGAGAGCTTGCTCAAGTCCATCCCTGGAAAGGTTGTATTCCAAGACGACATCCTTATAACGGGTCGAGACACCGAGGAACACCTCTGCAACCTGGAGGAGGTGCTACGGCGATTGGTTCAGGTAGGTTTGCGGCTGAAAAAGGCCAAGTGCGTGTTTTTGGCCCCAGAGGTCGAGTTCCTGGGCAGGAGGGTTGCCGCAGATGGGATCCGGCCCACTGAAACAAAAACGGAGGCGATTCACCAGGCACCCAGGACCGGCAACACGTCAGAGTTGCAATCATTCCTGCGACTTTTGAACTATTTTGGGAACTTTCTGCCGAACTGAAGCACATTGTTGGAGCTGTTACACATGCTCCTCCATAAAGAGTGTGAATGGTTTTGGGGGGATTGTCAAGAACGGGCTTTCAATAAGGTGAGGAACCTGCTGTGTTCCAACAAACTGTTGACTTTGTATGACCCCTGTAAAAAAACTGGTTTTAACATGCGATGCGTCATCCTACGGGGTTGGGTGTGTGTTGCAGCAGGGTAACGATGACGGCCAACTCCAACCGGTGGCTTACGCCTCCAGGTCACTCTCCCAGGCAGAGTGTGGATACGGCATGGTCGAGAAGGAGGCACTTGCGTGTGTGTACGGTGTGAAAAAGGTGCACCAGTACCTTTTCGGTAGACAGTTCGAGCTCGAGACGGACCACAAGCCGTTAATATCCCTGTTGTCCGACAGCAAGGCTGTCAATGCCAATGCGTCAGCTCGCAAACAGCGATGGGCCCTCAAGCTGGCTGCATATGACTACACCATACGGTACCGGCCAGGCACCGAAAATTGCGCTGACGCACTCAGCAGGCTCCCACTGGCCACCACCAAGGGGGCGTCGGAGCAGAATGCCGAGATGGTCATGGCCGTTGAGGCTTTTGACACGGCAGGCTCCCGCATCACAGCCCGACAGATCAAACTTTGGACCAACTGGGACACCCTCCTAGCCATGATTAAGAAATGTGTCCTGACTGGGAATTGGGTGCCCGCACACAGGGCGTGCCCTGAGGAAGTCAAGCCATTTCAGAGATGGATGGATGAACTCTCCATCCAAGCCGACCGACTGTTATGGGGCAGCCGGGTAGTCATGCCCCAGAAAGGAAGAGAAGCGTTCATCAGGGAACTCCACAGCGAGCACCCTGGCATCGTGTTAATGAAGGCCATTGCCCGGTCACATGTATGGTGGCCGGGGATTGACTCAGACCTGGAACACTGGGTTCGCAGGTGCACGACATGTGCCCAGCTGGGCAATGCCCCCAGGGATGCTCCACTCAGCCCATGGCCCTGGCCCACCAGGCCATGGCCACGCATTCACGTAGACTTTGCGGGCCCGTTCATGGGGAAAATATTCCTGATCATTGTCGATGCAAACTCGAAGTGGATCAAGTGCATCATATTGAACTTGTGCACGACATCCATTACTGTGGAGAGTCTGCACATAGTTTTTGTGACCCACAGCTTGCTGGATATCCTGGTCAGCGACAATGGCCCGTGTTTTACCAGCCATGAATTCTTGGAGTTTATGTCGGGCAATGGGATCAAGCACATCCGGACAGCGCCGTTCAAGCCAGCTTCCAATGGCCAGGCGGAACGCGCGGTCCAAGTCATAAAGCAGGGCATGCTACGCATCCAAGGACCCTCTCTGCAGTATCGCCTATTGCGCCTCCTGCTGGCCTACAGGTCCCGGCCACACTCGCTCACGGGAGTCCCGCCAGCGGAACTCCTCATGAAACGCATGCTCAAGACGCGGCTGTTCCTCATTCACCCAGCCCTGGCAGACATTGTTGAGGGCAAGCGCCAGTCCCAAACCGAGCTCCATGATCGAGGCTCAAGGGGGAGGTGTATAGAAATAGATGACCCGGTATTTGTTCTTAACCATGCTTTGGGACCCAAACGGCTTGAGGGCATCGTAATTGGCAAAGAAGGAAACAGGGTCATGGTGGTCAGACTAAACAATGGGCAGATGTGCCGCAAACACTTGAACCAAATAAAGACAAAGTTCAGCATAGACACGGAGGAACCGGAAGAAGAGCATGATGAGATAGCACCCACACCACTGCCAGCGTACGAGCAACAAAGACAGCTCTCAGCATGCACAGTCTCGGCGGCCAGCCCGGACAGGCCGGAATCAGCTCAAGAGACAGAGACGCGTGCTGAGGCTCAGCCACCAGAGCCACAACTGCGGCGATCCACGAGAGAACATCGACCACCCGATAGACTTAACATCTGAAACTAAAAGACTTAAGGAGGGAGATGATGTCATGTATTTCACCATCTTGCAATGACAATAGTTATGTAACTGTAACTCATGCACACTGTACCTGTACCCCTGAAATGCACACCCTGACCACAGGGGGTGAGCTTGCGGGAGACACTCTCACCTGGGTTTCCAGGTATAAAAGGGGAGGTCCCACCCAGAGTCAGCACTCCTTGGTCCTGGGAATAAAGTGAAGGTCACAGAGTGACCTTGTCTGATATATGCATGCCTCGTGTGAGTTTATAACAAGGTGCAGAGACACTACAAACGTACTCCTCTGTTTACTTAACAACAAATAGACTTGGTATTCTTAAGGCGACACAGCTCTGGTTTCCCTCCTACATTACGAGGTAAAAAAAATGGAAATATGCTAACCACTACATTGCTAGAAATCGGAAATTCCTCTCTCTTCATTTCTCCCACAACAATCATCTTCCAAATTAATCAACCTCATAAAATCTCCAAGAAAAACAGATTGGCGTAGAATTAAAAAAAGAAAGACTTGCATTTATATAGCGCCTTTCATGACCACCGAACATCCCAAAGCGCTTTACAGTCAATGAAGTACTTTATTTTTGAAGTGTAGTCATTGTTGTAATGTAGGAAACACAGCAGCCAATTTGCACTCGGCAAGCTCCTACAAACAACAATGTGATAATGATCAGATAATCCATTTTTGTTATACCAATTGAGGGATAAATATTGGCCAGGATACCGGGGATAACTCCCCTGCTCTTCTTCAAAAGAGTACCATAGGATCTTTTACGTCCACCTGAGAGGGCAGATGGGGCCTCAGTTTAATGTCACATCTGAAAGACGGCACCTCCGACAGTCCAGCACTCCTTCAACACTGCACTCGAGTGTCAGCCTAGATTTTTGTGCTCAAGTCTCATGGAGTGGGACTTACACCCACAACCTTCTGACTCAGAGGCGACATTCAAACTATATTCTACTAGATAGTGTAGGGGAAACTTAAATCTGGTACCAACCTGGATTTCTATATATTTTGAAATATTTAATTAAAGTTAAATATGCAGGAGGTTTGAAATCACACTGTGCAATATTAGCAACAAAATCGCTAACACGTATTTTTGGCAGCAGCATTGAAGCCAATTACTAATCCTGCCTATCAAATACCTACTGATACCACAAGATTCTATCTGGTGAAGTAACCTATCTTGAGGGAGCTTATCAAAGGTTTTTGAAAGTCCAGGTTGACAATGTCTACGGATTTCCCTCATCCACTCCCCTAATGACTTCCTCAAAAAATTCAATCAAGTCTGCAAGACACGACCTACAGAAGCCATGTTGTGTATTTCGAACACCCCCTTCTCTTTCACTGTGATCATGAAGGACATTTCTCAGGACCCCTTCATGCATCTCAATGATAGATGTCAGGCCGAAGAGCCTGTAGTTCTCTGGCTCTGATTTGATAATAGGAACTACATGAGCTAGCCTCCAGTCTGAGGGAACTGTCCCGGACTCTATTGAAGAAACAGGTAAGAGATTCACAGAGCACTTGTCCCATCTCTTCAATCACCCTTGGATGGATATTATCTATTAATTCTAACCAAGATGACATTACTATCTATTTTAATATTAATAATGCTGTTCAATACAGATCACCCCTCATCTGGTACATAAGCATCAACTACAGCAGGATAGACTGACTTTCAGCCAGGTATGTGAAATTAGTGAGACACAACAAGAATTATGTAAAAATTAAACACAAAAAGTCAATAACAGATATTTCAAATCCAAACGTTTAGCTCACCCTTGGACCAAGAGTGATCATATACTCCACAGCTGTGAGCTGAACACTGTTCCACAATAGAAGCAGTGGGTGGTGTATAACTTGCCAAATGCTCATACATTTCAACTGAACTTTCTTCACTTTATTTTCCAAGAACACCTGCCCAAAATCAAATGAAACTCATTAAGCATCTGGACGACAGATGGTCACTCGTAATGTCATTCATCACCACATAGGTATGTCCTGTCCCACCCAGCATGATAGACCCATCCCTGGAAGTCCACTGACTCCTGATCAAAAGAGTGCTCAACATCTCACCCTGTCCTTCAATGGCATCACCATTACAAAATCCTCATCCATCAACATCTTGAGGGTCACCACTAAGCTGAACTGGCCCAGTCACATCAACACCAGGGCTACAAGAGCAGGGCAGTGGCTGGGTACTGCACTGTAATGTATGTACATAAGGTCTGCCCACCAACAGAGGGCACTACCATCAGAGATCCTAGGGTCATAGGTACACTCGTGCTGGGCCTGGTATATAACCTGAACTTCACCTTTGTATCTTCACTTCTGGAAGCCATTAAAGACTGACCAGGTTACACCTAGTCACTGGCTCACAGTACGGAGTTCATTGCATCATTTCACACACCACATGCACCAAGTGGCTTATTTGTGAATAATTGAAGGCTGAATTTCCTTCCCAACAACAATAATAACAACTTGCATTTATATAATGTCTTTGACATAGTAAAATGACTCAAGGTGCTTAACAGGCAGTTTATGTTGCTGGTAATCACCATTTTTTTTGTATTTTACCTCATGATAGTAATCACCTGACTTCTCATTTATAAATTCACAGGATGTAAGCGTTGCTGGCAAGGCAAGCATTCATTGCCATCCCGAATTGCCCTTGAGAAGGTGGTGGTGAGCCGCCATCTTGAACCGCTGCAGTCCATGTGGTGAAGGTACTCCCACAGTGCTGTTAGAGAAAGAGTTCCAGGATTTTGACTCAGCGACGATGAAGGAACGGCGATATATTTCCAAGTCAGGATGATGTGTAACTTGGAGGGGAACTTGCAGGTGATGGTGTTCCCATGCACCAGCTGTCCTTATCCTTCTAGGTGGTAGAGGTCACGGATTTGGGAGGTGCTGTCGAAGAACTCTTGACGACTTGCTGCAGTGCATCTTGTAGATGGTACACACTGCAGCCACTGTGTGCTGGTGGTAGAAGGAATAAATGTTTAAGGTGGTGGATGGGGTGCCGATCAAGCAGGCTGCTTTGTCCTGGATGGTGTCGAGCTTCTTCCTGTTGTCGGAGCTGCACTCATACAGACCAGTGCAGAGTATTCCATCACACTCCTGACTTGTGCCTTGTAGATGGTGGAAAGGCTTCGGGGAGTCAGGAGCTGAGACACTCGCCACAGAATACCCAGCCTCTGACCTAATCTTATAGCCACAGTATTTATGTGGCTGGTCTAGTTAAGTTTCTGGTCAATGGTGACCCCCAGGATGTTAATGATGGGGGATTAAATAATGGTAATGCCTCTATCAGTTCATCTCTAACTCTTTGGTTACACTTGTGTGCTTACCAACCCTTATTCCCCCATTCACATTAATGGACAGAAAAATCACAGACTGATGAGTGCAAAAGCTGAAAACTCAAGCCCTTATCTCTTAGCCAGTTTCTTGACATAGTTAAATCCATTCATCCCAAGTATCATGATGGTGAATTGTCTTTAGATTCCCTCCATTGCTGGTAATAACCTTCCGAAGGTGTGGTGCCCATCATCAGTGCGCTTATCATTCAGATCCATTCCTTTATTGGTCCCTTCTTTTTATATTGCTGCACTTAATCCATATGGGACTAGAACCTTCAATTTTGTTGCATGTTTAACACCCACTTAATGTCCATTTTACCGCTGAAATGATGTATAAAGCCCAGAAATCACCCATTTTGGCACAAAATGGAAACTGACGGGCTTTTTTAGGAGACTTATCGCCGAGTGTTATTTTCCCAATGTGCTTAACACCGGGAAAAAATATTACCGCTCTCCCACTTTTTTTGGGCGGAATCAGCAGAATGGGCCAAATCAACACGCATAATATCGGCCAGCGTTATTTTCCGCACGGAATTAACGTCAAGATTCAATATGTCGTAAAGAGCATATTTACCCAAACTAGCGGCCATGGAGATCGTCCATTGTCAATTTCACCATCTCACACACATATCGCCCAGAATATCACTCGCTCAAAAAACCGCCCACAAAAAGTGAAACTAACCGGAACGAATGCCAGTGGTGTGGCTGGCATTTGTTAAATCCCACTCTTACGTGAGGAGCTGATATCTGAACGATTTGCCTGAAAGAGCGCTGATGTGAGTGACAATGTGTGTGTGCAGCTCAGACATCAATGGTGCCCATCACCTTAGTGCCAGTTAAAGTTTACGTTGATTGATGTTAAGTTGCATTTAACCCTTTCATGGTAAGGAATCACCAGTGTGTAATGGTCCAGCTATCTGAAATATTGCGCAACAAGGTTATGTTCAATAATAAAAGTTTAACACCAACATTGGTCTGAAATCATTAGTATCTCAGCCAATAACACCTAACACCCACCCACACCCCACTTTTTTCATGGTGGCCAGCTGTCAGGATATGCTCCCCATAAATCACATGTTCAATATGTCCGACAACACAGAATACAAAGGCAAAGCAGGAACGTAGATCCAGTCCCCATACATTGCAACAAATTGCATACACTCAGATGGAGATACAACACAGCCAACACCTGCACACAAGCACCTCACTTTCCTTCCCTCCCTCCTTCTTCTCCCAACCTCTATCACTTCCCCTCCTCGCTCCACGGAACCTGGCCGAGGAGCTCCTCAGGTGGCGCCTCATTGGGGAGTATGAAGGCAGATGCAGTGATTGCATGGGTACGAGAGCAGGGGGTGCCAAGGGAGCATCATTGTCTGATGCAGAAGCAGGATCTTGGTCTTTGCTCTCATCTGTCATTCGCAGTGGTGGTGCGGCACCTAGGGGTGGAGTGTCGCGCTCGGGGACCGCTGGTAGGCTTGTAGCAGCAGTGTTCCTGGCTATCACATCCAGGGACTCCGTCATGCGCGGAATGTACTCGGTCATGGTGGCCAGCTGTCGGGATATGCTCCCCAGTGCTTCGATGAGCTGGTCACCAAAGTCTACAGTGCTCCTGGACAATTGCACCATCTCTCTGCTGTCATGTCGCGCTCATGGAACAGACCTTCCATGTCCATGAAGCCTCCGCGAGGTCGGCGATGTCCTGGGGACAAATAGGGTGCTCTGTGGATAGGTGCTTGGGGCCGGTACCTCCAAAGTGGAGGTGGGAATGACCGGAGGACCGCTAAATGGCCTTGGGGTGGAATTGCTTGCATAAGAACATAAGAACATAAGAATTAGGAACAGGAGTCGGCCATCCAGCCCCTCGAGCCTGCTCCGCCATACAACAAGATCATGGCTGATCTGGCCATGGACTCAGCTCCACTTACCCGCCCGCTCCCCGTAACCCTTAATTCCCTTAGTGGTTAAAAATCTATCTATCTGTGATTTGAATACATTCAATGAGCTAGCCTCAACTGCTTCCTTGGGCAGAGAATTCCACAGATTCACAACTCTCTGGGAGAAGAAATTCCTTCTCAACTCGGTTTTAAATTGGCTCCCCGTTTTTTGAGGCCGTGCCTAGTTCTAGTCTCCCCGACCAGTGGAAACAACCTCTCTGCCTCTATCTTGTCCATCCCTTTCATTATTTTAAATGTTTTTATAAGATCACCCTTCATCCTTCTGAACTCCAACGAGTAAAGACCCAGTCTACTCAATCTATCATCATAAGGTAACCCCCTCATCTCCGGAATCAGCCTAGTGAATTGTCTCTGTACCCACTCCAAAGCTAATATATCCTTCCTTAAGTAAGGTGAACAAAACTGCACACAGTACTCCAGGTGCGGCCTCACCAATACCCTGTACAGTTGCAACAGGACCTCCCTGCTTTTGAACTCCATCCCTCTCGCAATGAAGGCCAACATTCCATTCGCCTTCCTGATTACCTGCTGCACCTGCAAACTATCCTTCTGTCATTCATGCACAAGGACCAATTGTGGAGCAGTAGAGGCGTGTCCTGCTCAGTTGGAGCTGTGAGCAGTGAGTGGAGCTGCTAGCAACTTGAGCTCCTGCCTGGAGAGCCCTGAGACCAGCCCAGGAACAGAAGGAAGAAAGGGGCTTCACCTTCAACTTTAATCCAGAGGGAGAGGAGGAGAACAGAAATCATTACAACATCTTTATTACCATTCTGCAAGGAGTTGGAGAGAGGGGGAAAAGACCAACAACATCCAGTGTGGAAGGAGGGAGACTCTACATTCTACAGGTGGGTGTGGGTGCATTTCCCCAAACAGACTTTGTTGTATCGGTGGGGGGAGGAAAGAAGACCACTGAGGGCCGGAAATACCCCAGGTGAAGACGTCTTCTCCCCCCACCTGAAGACCAACCCAAAGACTGTGTTTTTTGTGTGTTTTGCCATCTGGGGAGTGCACCCACCCACAGCTGCGAGGGGAGACCTGCCCTCGCAGCCCCCCCCCCTTCCCACCCCCCTCTCTCTTTCTCCGTTACCCTCTGTTTCTCCCCTCTCTCTCTGAGGCCCCTTTTCTTCCTAATTTTAAAAAACAAAACCCAATTAAGACAACTGAGCAGAGGGAGCAAGGCCTCTCCCCAATTGTCAACGAGGGGAGAGGTGCCTCGTTAAGGGCTCCTCTGCTCAGTTAATATACGAGGCCATTAAAAGACCATTAAGGCCTGTGACTTTGGGGTGGGTGTGGCCCTTAAAGGGACCCCGTGATGGCGACCCCATCCACGCCGGTGGCAGGGCCAGCGAAGACATATGCGCAGGTGGCAACCGCTTCCACGGCACCTCCTGCGCCACCCGCTGCCCTGCCACCATTCAGACTCATTACAAAAAAAACACGGGGTCAAGAGCTACACTCACCCCACAATGAGCATTGAGGAGTGCGTGCGGGCGATGGCTGGGGTAGTCGGCCCCTCGGCCATTGTCGCAGCCTCCAAGATGTCTGGGAAGGCTGTTTTCTTCCTGGGGTCGGAGCGGGCGGTGTCCCTGGCCCTCGAAAAGGGGCTCAAGGTGGGCGGGACGTTCCTGCCGGTGGATCCTCTCGAGGCCACCGCGCAGAGGGTCATCGTGTCGAACGTCCCGCCCTTTGTTCCCGCTGAGCTCCTCCTCCCTCACCTACAACAACTGGGGGAGGTAAGGTCAGGGATCAACCCCATACCGCTCGGCCTCAGGGAGAACAGCCTGCGCCACGTGTTCTCCTTCCGCCGCCAGCTCTTTGTCCGGCTGGCGCGGGAGGACACGACGGAGGGAGATTTTAATGTGGTGCACGAGGGGACTGCCTACCGCGTCTTCTGGACGTCGGACGGCGTGCGGTGCCATGCCTGCAAGGAGGTGGGGCACGTTCGCAAGAACTGCCCCGCCTCCAAGGCCGGCAAACCACCGAAGGCGGCCAAGGCTGGCACCGCCGCCACCCCTCCCCCTAGTTGCGTCCGCGTGCCGGGAGCCGTAGGTGCGCGGGCATCGTTGGAGGCCTTTGTTTTCAGGGCCTCCGGCGGGGGGGAGGGAGAGCGTCCGAGCGGAAAGAAGGCGCGGAACAAGAAGAAACATCTAGAGGCGGGTCCCCTCAGTGCGCCAGAAAGATTGACCACCGCGCTCGGCCCAACCCAGCCACCGGCGAGCGCGGGGTGCCCTGAGCCCGTGCCCGAGCCCTTGACCAATACCGCAGAGGGGCCCGGGCGCGGGCAAGAAAAGAAAAAGGGGGGGGCGGAGCGGGAGGCCTCGGCAGACATGGAGGTCTCCCTGTCTCAGCGCACCTCCAGCAACAAAAGGAGGCGCCGCTCCGTTGAGGCGGAGGGGGAACAACATCCCTCCGCGGAGGAGGCGGTGCCCGCCGCGTGTCCCGCGTCCCCCACCAGCGCCCCCAAGCAGCGCCGTAGGCGGGAAGAGTCTGTCCCCAGGGAGGGTGAGACAGTTGAGGCTGTCCAGCCTCAGTCTCCCGGGGATGGCGTGGAAGATCTGCCTGTCGTGGGGGGCGTGGGGACCGCGGAGGAATGCGTAGCCGCCGGGCCGGGCGTCCCGGGGACTGAGGCGGGCGAGGCCGAAAAGGCCGAACCTGAGCCCGCCCGGCCAATACCCAACTTCCCCCGGGAGTCGCTCGACCCGGCAGAAACACAAACTGATTTTAATGAAACTGTAGATGCTGGGCCGGGGGGTGGCAGCGGGGAGGGGGAGGAACACCCACCCTCGCCTCTTACTTTGGAGCTGGAGCACTTGGGGAGCCTGGGGATCTCCTATGGCCGGGTCTCTCCTTGTTCTCCGGTTCCTGGGGCGGAGGGGGAACCCCTTCCGCTGTCATTTCCCGACACAGCACCATTTTTAAAAGAGCCCAGTGGGGACTCCTCTGCCGACGATCCTGGGGGTGGGATCGGGGCAGTGCCAGGGCCGGTTGGAGCGGCCGGTTCATTTGCCGTACCTTGTGCGGTCGATGGGCCGGCTGCTGGCGGCCACCTCCCGGAGGAGGACGGGGACTCGGTGGGGGACGCGGGTGAAGACCTAGAGACCACCGCCAGTGAGGCGGTGGATCTGCTCGCGGCCGCCGCTGAGGCCCTCCTCATTCCTGCAAAGGAACTCCGGGACTTTTTGGCCCAGAGCCGGGGTCGCCGCGACCAAGCCCGACTGGCCCTGGAAAAATGGTCCGATCCAGAGCTGATCAAGGGGTCTGTCCGCGCCGCCGTTAAAACCTTGGCCGCGGGCGGGCCCTTGACAAAGGAGCAGCACCTTGAGCTGCGTGAGCTCGAGGGACTCCTCGCTGGGCTGCGGAGGGAGCGGAGTTCAACAAAAGACTCCGCTCCCTCCCCCACAATAGGTTAAGGTAGAGGTTGCACTATGCTTTTGCCATGAAGATATCCATAGCCAGCCTCAACATCAACGGCGGCAGAGGGGCACGCCGTAGATTTGACAATTTTTCGCTCCTGCGGGAGGGGAAATATGCGGTGTGCTTCCTGCAAGAAACCCACACCGTTCCGGGAGACGAAGCCACGTGGCTCCTGGAATGGCAAGGAGAGGTCCGCATGAGCCACCTCACCGCCATTTCTAGTGGGGTGGCCATCTTGCTGGGCCCGCATTTTCAGCCGGAGATCTTGGGGGTCGAGGAGCCCGTGCCAGGCCGCTTGCTGCACGTAACGGTTCGCCTGGGGGACGTGCCGCTCCATCTCGTGAACGTGTACGCCCCTCATCCCGGCCCGCAGCAAACGCGCTTCTTTGAAGAGGTGTCCGCTCTTCTTGGCTCCGTCGACGTCGGCGACTGCATTGTCCTCGGGGGGGATTTTAACTGCACCCTCGAGGCGAGGGACCGCTCCGGTGCCCCGCAGTGCATGACGGCGATGGAGAAGTTGAGGGACCTGGTCGGGTCCTTCGACTTGGTGGACGTCTGGCGAAATCTCCACCCCGACTCCAGCGCCTTTACTTGGGTGAGGCCTGGAGTTGGATGGTCTAGAGTCGACCGCCTTTACGTGTCTCGGGCGTACGTTTCCTGCGTCCCGGCGGCCTCCATGCGGCCGGTGCCGTGTTCGGACCACCACCTGGTGTGGGCGGAGCTCGCTTCGCTCCGCGCGAGGACGGGGTCCGCGTACTGGCACTTTAACAACCGGCTGCTGGAGGACGTGCGGTTCCAGGACTCGTTCCGTCGATTCTGGTCCGACTGGAGAAGGAAGCAGGGGGGCTTCCCCTCCTTGAGGCTATGGTGGGACGTGGGCAAGGCTCACGTCCGCGTCTTCTGTCAAGAGTACGCGAGGGGGTCGACCAAGAGGCGGGCGGCCAGAGTCGGGCGCCTAGAAAAAGAGGTGCTCGACCTGGAAGCCCGTCTCGGTCAAGTCGTCCAGGACCCGGCCCTGCGGACGGTGTACGAAGCGAAGAAGGCCGCGCTGAAGGACCTGCAGCTCGTCGGGTCCCGAGGCGCGTTCGTGAGGTCGCGGATCCGGTTCCTGCGGGATCTGGACCGCGGCTCCCCCTTCTTCTACTCGCTGGAAAAAAGGCAGAGTGTCCGTAAGCAGCTCTTGACGCTGCTGGCCGACGACGGCTCTCTCGTCTCGGATCCGGGGGGCGTCAACAACCGGGTCCGTGAATATTACGGGGCTCTGTTCTCTCCGGATCCGTCCAGCGAGGAAGCGCGTAGAGTTTTGTGGGAGGACCTGCCGAAGGTCGGCCCGGAGGGCGCCGAAAATCTGGAAGCTCCGCTAAGCCTGGCGGAGCTGACCGGTGCCCTCGCCCGGCTCTCGAGGGGAAAATCCCCGGGGCTGGACGGGCTGACCGTGGAGTTCCACAGGGCGTTCTGGGACGTCCTGGGGAGCGACTACGCGCGGGTCCTGGGGGAAAGTCTGGCGACCGGGGAGATGCCCCTCTCTTGGCGCAGGGCAGTCATCGTCCTGCTGCCTAAGAAGGGCGATCTCCGCCTCCTTAAGAACTGGCGCCCGGTCTCCCTCCTCAGCACGGACTACAAAATCTTCGCCAGGGCGATGTCTGCTCGCCTTGGTGCCGTGCTGGACCACATGATCCACCCCGACCAGTCATACACGGTCCCGGGCCGGACAATCCACGATAACATCCATCTGGTCCGGGACCTCATCCATTGTTCCCAGGAGGCTGGTCTGTCGGTCGCCTTCCTATCCCTCGACCAAGAGAAGGCGTTCGACAGGGTGGATCACGACTATCTGCTCGGAACTCTGCGCGCTTTCGGGTTCGGGACGCATTTCGTCGCCCGGATCCGACTTTTGTACGCCGCCGCGGAGTGTCTGATTAAGGTTAACGGGTCCTTGACGGCGCCCCTTCGCTTTAGGAGAGGGGTGCGCCAGGGATGCCCCATGTCCGGCCAGTTATACGCCGTTTGCGTGGAGCCTTTCCTGCGCCTCTTGCGGACGAGGTTGACGGGACTGGCTCTGCAAGGGCCGGGCGTGGAGGTCGTCCTCTCGGCTTACGCCGATGACGTGCTCCTCGCGATAGAGGATCCCGCTGACCTGCGGAGGATGCGTGAGTGCCAGGAGATTTACTCGGCCGCGTCCTCCGCCAGGATCAACTGGGAGAAATGTTCCGGACTCCTGGTGGGTCAGTGGCGGGTGGACTCCCTGCCGGAGGAGCTCAGGCCTTTTGCCTGGAGCACGACCCATCTCCTCTATCTGGGAGTCTACCTTAGCCCCGACGAGGGAGCCTGGCCGGCGAACTGGCAGGAGCTGGAGGCCAAGGTCGCCGCTCGCCTAGGGCGCTGGACAGGACTGCTCCGAGTGCTGTCCTACAGGGGTCGAGCGCTAGTCATAAACCAGCTGGTGGCCGCAATGCTGTGGTACCGGCTGGTCACTTTGACCCCTCCCCCTGCGTTTGTCGCCAAGATACAGAAGAAGCTGGTGGACTTCTTCTGGAACAACAGGAAGCACTGGGTCTCTGCCGCGGTCTTGAGTCTCCCGCTTGAGGAGGGCGGTCAGTCGTTGGTGTGCGTCAGCGCCCAGCTCGCGACTTTCCGTCTTCAGACCCTGCAGAGATACCTTTACGTCGAGCCCCCTCCTAGGTGGTGCGCTCTGGCGAGGTATTTCTTCCGCCAGCAGCTCGACCTCAATTATGACACGCAGCTCCTGTTTGTGAACTTGGGGGGTGCCAGGACCGCCCTCCGGGAGCTGCCTGTCTTTTACAGGGAACTCATCAGGGTCTGGAACAAAGTCTCCACCAAGCGCAGCTCTCCGCCGGCTGGAGTGGCGGCCGTCCTGCAGGAGCCGCTGCTCGGGAATCCGTACCTCCACGGCCGAGGCTTTATGTGGCGGTCGGAAGAGAGGGCTGTGGCTGGTGAGGTGACCAGGGTCAGGGACCTGCTCGATGGCGGAGGAGCGGGCTGGATGGCGCCAGACACGCTGGCGCGGCGCCTAAATTCTGCCAACGTCCGCCACGCGGCCGATGCCATCGAGTCGCTAAAAACAGCTCTGGGCCCTGACTCCGTTAGGTGCATCGAGGAGGCTCAAGCACGTGGGGAGATCCCGTCCGAACTGACCCCCGTCCGGACGGAATTCCTCATCGGCGCCAAACCCCGGAACCTCCCTCGGGGACCGGCGCCTCACAACTTGAGCCGCCTCGGGGAAATCCCCTCCGTGCCTTTCAGTTCCGCGCGGAGGGGTTTCCTGTACGGGCTGCTCCTGCACACCCTCAACTTTGCCATCCTCGCCGGCCGTCCGGACACGCCATGGCGTACCATCTTGCCGTCCGGAGGAGGCGGGGGTCCCCGATGGAGGGCACTCTACGCAGGGGTCCTCCCACTATTCATCGGGGACTTGGCCTGGAGGGTGGTGCACGGAGCAGTGCCGTGCAACAAATTTTTAAGCCGGTTCACGGACTCCCAGGCCGCCTGCAATTTCTGCGGTCTGGAGGAGTCCGTGTTCCATGTTTTTATGGAGTGCACAAGGTTGCAGCCCCTGTTCCACTATTTGAAGGGGCTGCTCCTGAAATTCTGGCTGCACTTCAGTCCCACCCTCCTGATCTTTGGGCACCCTGTGCGGAGGGGAGCGGGTAGGTCCGAAGGCCTCCTCGTAGGACTGCTCCTGGGCACGGCCAAGGGTGCCATCAGCCGGTCCAGGCAGCGGGCGGTCGAGGGGGTCGTTCAACCTGACTGCCTGCCTCTCTTCCGCTCTTACATCCGGTCCAGGGTGTCCTTGGAGATGGAGCACGCGGTGTCCACCGGTACGCTCGCGGCCTTCCGCGAGAGGTGGGCACCGGAGGGACTGGAGTGCATCATCACGCCCGGCAACCAAATTTTAATTTGATTTTACGTTTTAAAGTTTAATTTGTTTTAATTGCCGGTGCTTTTAGTGTCCCCCTTCCCTTTTATAGGGGGCACTGGGGAAAATTGTGATTTTAGTGCCCAAAAAAAAAAACCAAAAAAAAAAAAGAAAAACACAAAAAAAAAAACCAAAAAAAAAGGGGGGAAAAAAAGGGCCTTGAAAATGTCTGGAGTGTCACCCAGGTCGGGTGGCACCGTTTATTGTTTTTATGTTTTCACAGGTGAACTCAAAAGAGTTTCATGCACAAGGACCAATTGTGGAGCAGTAGAGGCGTGTCCTGCTCAGTTGGAGCTGTGAGCAGTGAGTGGAGCTGCTAGCAACTTGAGCTCCTGCCTGGAGAGCCCTGAGACCAGCCCAGGAACAGAAGGAAGAAAGGGGCTTCACCTTCAACTTTAATCCAGAGGGAGAGGAGGAGAACAGAAATCATTACAACATCTTTATTACCATTCTGCAAGGAGTTGGAGAGAGGGGGAAAAGACCAACAACATCCAGTGTGGAAGGAGGGAGACTCTACATTCTACAGGTGGGTGTGGGTGCATTTCCCCAAACAGACTTTGTTGTATCGGTGGGGGGAGGAAAGAAGACCACTGAGGGCCGGAAATACCCCAGGTGAAGACGTCTTCTCCCCCCACCTGAAGACCAACCCAAAGACTGTGTTTTTTGTGTGTTTTGCCATCTGGGGAGTGCACCCACCCACAGCTGCGAGGGGAGACCTGCCCTCGCAGCCCCCCCCCCTTCCCACCCCCCTCTCTCTTTCTCCGTTACCCTCTGTTTCTCCCCTCTCTCTCTGAGGCCCCTTTTCTTCCTAATTTTAAAAAACAAAACCCAATTAAGACAACTGAGCAGAGGGAGCAAGGCCTCTCCCCAATTGTCAACGAGGGGAGAGGTGCCTCGTTAAGGGCTCCTCTGCTCAGTTAATATACGAGGCCATTAAAGACCATTAAGGCCTGTGACTTTGGGGTGGGTGTGGCCCATAAAGGGACCCCGTGATGGCGACCCCATCCACGCCGGTGGCAGGGCCAGCGAGGACGTATGCGCAGGTGGCAACCGCTTCCACGGCCCCTCCTGCGCCACCCGCTGCCCTGCCACCTTTCAGACTCATTACTAAAAAACACGGGGTCAAGAGCTACACTCACCCCACAATGACCATCGAGGAGTGCGTGCGGGCGATGGCTGGGGTAGTCGGCCCCTCGGCCATTGTCGCAGCCTCCAAGATGTCTGGGAAGGCCGTGTTCTTCCTGGGGTCGGAGCGGGCGGTGTCCCTGGCCCTTGAAAAGGGGCTCACGGTGGGCGGGACGTTCCTGCCGGTGGACCCTCTCGAGGCCACCGCGCAGAGGGTCATCATTTCAAACGTCCCGCCCTTTGTTCCCGCTGAGCTCCTCCTCCCTCACCTACACCAACTGGGGGAGGTAAGGTCGGGGATCAACCCCATACCGCTCGGCCTCAGGGAGAACAGCCTGCGCCACGTGTTCTCCTTCCGCCGCCAGCTCTTTGTCCGGCTGGCGCGGGAGGACACGACGGAGGGGAATTTTAATGTGGTGCACGAGGGGACTGCCTACCGCGTCTTCTGGACGTCGGACGGCGTGCGGTGCCATGCCTGCAGGGAGGTGGGGCACGTTCGTAAGAACTGCCCCGCCTCCAAGGCCGCCAAACCACCGAAGGCGGCCAAGGCTGGCGCCGCCGCCACCCCTCCCCCTAGTTGCGTCCGCGTGCCGGGAGCCATGGGTGCGCGGGCATCGTCGGAGGCCTTTGTTTTCAGGGCCTCCGGCGGGGGGGAGGGAGAGCGTCCGACCGGAAAGAAGGCGCGGAAGAAGGCAAAACATCTAGAGGCGGGTCCCCTCGGTGCGCCAGATAATTTGACCACCGCGCTCAGCCCAACCCAGTCACCGGCGAGCGCGTGGTGCCCCGAGCCCGTGCCCGAGCCCTTGAATAACACCACAGAGGGGCCCGGGCGCGGGAAAGGAAAGGAAAAGGGGGGGGCGGAGCGGGAGGCCTCGGCAGACATGGGGGTCTCCCTGCCTCCGCGCACCCCCAGGAACAAAAGGAGGCGCGGCTCCGATGAGGCGGAGGGGGAACAACATCCCTCCGCGGAGGAGTCGGTGCCCGCCGCGTGTCCCGCGTCCCCCACCAGCGCTCCCAAATTGCGCTGCAGGCGCGAAGAGTCTGTCCCCGGGGAGGGTGAGGCAGTCGAGGCTGCCCAGCCGCTGCCTCCTGGGGATGGAGTGGAAGATCTGCCTGTCGTGGGGGGCGTGGGGACCGCGGAGGAATGCGTAGCCGCCGGGCCGGGCGTCCCGGGGACTGAGGCGGGCGAGGCCGAAAAGGCCGAACCTGAGCCCGCCCAGCCAATACCCAACTTCCCCCGGGAGACGCTCGACCCGGCAGAAACACAATTTACTGTTTTTAATGAAACTGTAGATGCTGGGCCGGGGGGTGGCAGCGGGGAGGGGGAGGAACACCCACCCTCGCCTCTTACTTTGGAGCTGGAGCACTTGGGGAGCCTGGGGATCTCCTATGGCCGGGTCTCTCCTTGTTCTCCGGTTCCTGGGGCGGAGGGGGAACCCCTTCCGCTGTCATTTCCCGACCCAGCACCATTTTTAAAAGAGCCCAGTGGGGACTCCTCTGCCGACGATCCTGGGGATGGGATCGGGGCAGTGCCAGGGCCGGTTGGAGCGGCCGGTTCATTTGCCGTACCTTGTGCGGTCGATGGGCCGGCTGCTGGCGGCCACCTCCCGGAGGAGGACGGGGACTCGGTGGGGGACGCGGGTGAAGACCTAGAGACCACCGCCAGTGAGGCGGTGGATCTGCTCGCGGCCGCCGCTGAGGCCCTCCTCATTCCTGCAAAGGAACTCCGGGACTTTTTGGCCCAGAGCCGGGGTCGCCGCGACCAAGCCCGACTGGCCCTGGAAAAATGGTCCGAGCCAGAGCTGATCAAGGGGTATGTCCGCGCCGCCGTTAAAACCTTGGCCGCGGGCGGGCCCTTGACAAAGGAGCAGCACCTTGAGCTGCGCGAGCTCGAGGAACTCCTCGCTGGGCTGCGGAGGGAGCGGAGTTCAACAAAAGACTCCGCTCCCTCCCCCACAATAGGCTAAGGTAGAGGTTGCACTATGCTTT
The DNA here is from genome assembly GCF_044704955.1 of Pristiophorus japonicus. NCBI lineage: Eukaryota > Metazoa > Chordata > Chondrichthyes > Pristiophoridae > Pristiophorus > Pristiophorus japonicus. The sequence continues at coordinate 46,105,283 of NC_091979.1, forward strand.
TGCCATGAAGATAACCATAGCCAGCCTCAACATCAACGGCGGCAGAGGGGCACGCCGTAGATTTGACAATTTTTCGCTCCTGCGGGAGGGGAAATATGCGGTGTGCTTCCTGCAAGAAACCCACACCGTTCCGGGAGACGAAGCCACGTGGCTCCTGGAATGGCAAGGAGAGGTCCGCATGAGCCACCTCACCGCCATTTCTAGTGGGGTGGCCATCTTGCTGGGCCCGCATTTTCAGCCGGAGATCTTGGGGGTCGAGGAGCCCGTGCCAGGCCGCTTGCTGCACGTAACGGTTCGCCTGGGGGACGTGCCGCTCCATCTCGTGAACGTGTACGCCCCTCATCCCGGCCCGCAGCAGACGCGCTTCTTTGAAGAGGTGTCCGCTCTTCTTGGCTCCGTCAACGTCGGCGACTGCATTGTCCTCGGGGGGGATTTTAACTGCACCCTCGAGGCGAGGGACCGCTCCGGTGCCCCGCAGTGCATGACGGCGATGGAGAAGTTGAGGGACCTGGTCGGGTCCTTCGACTTGGTGGACGTCTGGCGAAATCTCCACCCCGACTCCAGCGCCTTTACTTGGGTGAGGCCTGGAGTTGGATGGTCTAGAGTCGACCGCCTTTACGTGTCTCGGGCGTACGTTTCCTGCGTCCCGGCGGCCTCCATGCGGCCGGTGCCGTGTTCGGACCACCACCTGGTGTGGGTGGAGCTCGCTTCGCTCCGCGCGAGGACGGGGTCCGCGTACTGGCACTTTAACAACCGGCTGCTGGAGGACGTGCGGTTCCAGGACTCGTTCCGTCGATTCTGGTCCGACTGGAGAAGGAAGCAGGGGGGCTTCCCCTCCTTGAGGCTATGGTGGGACGTGGGCAAGGCTCACGTCCGCGTCTTCTGTCAAGAGTACGCGAGGGGGTCGACCAAGAGGCGGGCGGCCAGAGTCGGGCGCCTAGAAAAAGAGGTGCTCGACCTGGAAGCCCGTCTCGGTCAAGTCGTCCAGGGCCCGGCCCTGCGGACGGTGTACGAAGCGAAGAAGGCCGTGCTGAAGGACCTGCAGCTCGTCGGGTCCCGAGGCGCGTTCGTGAGGTCGCGGATCCGGTTCCTGCGGGATCTGGACCGCGGCTCCCCCTTCTTCTACTCGCTGGAAAAAAGGCAGAGTGTCCGTAAGCAGCTCTTGACGCTGCTGGCCGACGACGGCTCTCTCGTTTCGGATCCGGAGGGCGTCAACAACAGGGTCCGTGAATATTACGGGGCTCTGTTCTCTCCGGATCCGTCCAGCGAGGAAGCGCGTAGAGTTTTGTGGGAGGACCTGCCGAAGGTCGGCCCGGAGGGCGGCGAAAATCTGGAAGCTCCGCTAAGCCTGGCGGAGCTGACCGGTGCCCTCGCCCGGCTCTCGAGGGGAAAATCCCCGGGGCTGGACGGGCTGACCGTGGAGTTCCACAGGGCGTTCTGGGACGTCCTGGGGAGCGACTACGCGCGGGTCCTGGGGGAAAGTCTGGCGACCGGGGAGATGCCCCTCTCTTGGCGCAGGGCAGTCATCGTCCTGCTGCCTAAGAAGGGCGATCTCCGCCTCCTTAAGAACTGGCGCCCGGTCTCCCTCCTCAGCACGGACTACAAAATCTTCGCCAGGGCGATGTCTGCTCGCCTTGGTGCCGTGCTGGACCACATGATCCACCCCGACCAGTCATACACGGTCCCGGGCCGGACAATCCACGATAACATCCATCTGGTCCGGGACCTCATCCATTGTTCCCAGGAGGCTGGTCTGTCGGTCGCCTTCCTATCCCTCGACCAAGAGAAGGCGTTCGACAGGGTGGATCACGACTATCTGCTCGGAACTCTGCGCGCTTTCGGGTTCGGGACGCATTTCGTCGCCCGGATCCGACTTTTGTACGCCGCCGCGGAGTGTCTGATTAAGGTTAACGGGTCCTTGACGGCGCCCCTTCGCTTTAGGAGAGGGGTGCGCCAGGGATGCCCCATGTCCGGCCAGTTATACGCCGTTTGCGTGGAGCCTTTCCTGCGCCTCTTGCGGACGAGGTTGACGGGACTGGCTCTGCAAGGGCCGGGCGTGGAGGTCGTCCTCTCGGCTTACGCCGATGACGTGCTCCTCGCGATAGAGGATCCCGCTGACCTGCGGAGGATGCGTGAGTGCCAGGAGATTTACTCGGCCGCGTCCTCCGCCAGGATCAACTGGGAGAAATGTTCCGGACTCCTGGTGGGTCAGTGGCGGGTGGACTCCCTGCCGGAGGAGCTCAGGCCTTTTGCCTGGAGCACGACCCATCTCCTCTATCTGGGAGTCTATCTTAGCCCCGACGAGGGAGCCTGGCCGGCGAACTGGCAGGAGCTGGAGGCCAAGGTCGCCGCTCGCCTAGGGCGCTGGACAGGACTGCTCCGAGTGCTGTCCTACAGGGGTCGAGCGCTAGTCATAAACCAGCTGGTGGCCGCAATGCTGTGGTACCGGCTGGTCACTTTGACCCCTCCCCCTGCGTTTGTCGCCAAGATACAGAAGAAGCTGGTGGACTTCTTCTGGAACAACAGGAAGCATTGGGTCTCTGCCGCGGTCTTGAGTCTCCCGCTTGAGGAGGGCGGTCAGTCGTTGGTGTGCGTCAGCGCCCAGCTCGCGACTTTCCGTCTTCAGACCCTGCAGAGATACCTTTACGTCGAGCCCCCTCCTAGGTGGTGCGCTCTGGCGAGGTATTTCTTCCGCCAGCAGCTCGACCTCAATTATGACACGCAGCTCCTGTTTGTGAACTTGGGGGGTGCCAGGACCGCCCTCCGGGAGCTGCCTGTCTTTTACAGGGAACTCATCAGGGTCTGGAACAAAGTCTCCACCAAGCGCAGCTCTCCGCCGGCTGGAGTGGCGGCCGTCCTGCAGGAGCCGCTGCTCGGGAATCCGTACCTCCACGGCCGAGGCTTCATGTGGCGGTCGGAAGAGAGGGCTGTGGCTGGTGAGGTGACCAGGGTCAGGGACCTGCTCGATGGCGGAGGAGCGGGCTGGATGGCGCCAGACACGCTAGCGCGGCGCCTAAACTCTGCCAACGTCCGCCACGCGGCCGATGCCATCGAGTCGCTAAAAACAGCTCTGGGCCCTGACTCCGTTAGGTGCATCGAGGAGGCTCAAGCACGTGGGGAGATCCCGTCCGAACTGACCCCCGTCCGGACGGAATTCCTCATCGGCGCCAAACCCCGGAACCTCCCTCGGGGGCCGGCGCCTCACAACTTGAGCCGCCTCGGGGAAATCCCCTCCGTGCCTTTCAGTTCCGCGCGGAGGGGTTTCCTGTACGGGCTGCTCCTGCACACCCTCAACTTTGCCATCCTCGCCGGCCGTCCGGACACGCCATGGCGTACCATCTTGCCGTCCGGAGGAGGCGGGGGTCCCCGATGGAGGGCACTCTACGCAGGGGTCCTCCCACTATTCATCGGGGACTTGGCCTGGAGGGTGGTGCACGGAGCAGTGCCGTGCAACAAATTTTTAAGCCGGTTCACGGACTCCCAGGCCGCCTGCAATTTCTGCGGTCTGGAGGAGTCCGTGTTCCATGTTTTTATTGAGTGCACAAGGTTGCAGCCCCTGTTCCATTATTTGAAGGGGCTGCTCCTGAAATTCTGGCTGCACTTCAGTCCCACTCTCCTGATCTTTGGGCACCCTGTGCGGAGGGGAGCGGGTAGGTCCGAAGGCCTCCTCGTAGGACTGCTCCTGGGCACGGCCAAGGGTGCCATCAGCCGGTCCAGGCAGCGGGCGGTCGAGGGGGTCGTTCAACCTGACTGCCTGCCTCTCTTCCGCTCTTACATCCGGTCCAGGGTGTCCTTGGAGATGGAGCACGCGGTGTCCACCGGTACGCTCGCGGCCTTCCGCGAGAGGTGGGCACCGGAGGGACTGGAGTGCATCATCACGCCCGGCAACCAAATTTTAATTTGATTTTACGTTTTAAAGTTAATTTGTTTTAATTGCCGGTGCTTTTAGTGTCCCCTTCCCTTTTATAGGGGGCACTGGGGAAAAATTGTGATTTTAGTGCCAAAAAAAAAAACAAAAAAAAAAAAGAAAAAACACAAAAAAAAACAAAAAAGGGGGGAAAAAAAAGGGCCTTGTAAATGTCTGGAGTGTCACCCAGGTCGGGTGGCACCGTTTAATGTCTTTATGTTTTGCAGGTAAACTCAAAAGAGTTTCATGCACAAGGACAACCTGACTGCCTGCCTCTCTTCCGCTCTTACATCCGGTCCAGGGTGTCCTTGGAGATGGAGCACGCGGTGTCCACCGGTACGCTCGCGGCCTTCCGCGAGAGGTGGGCACCGGAGGGACTGGAGTGCATCATCACGCCCGGCAACCAAATTTTAATTTGATTTTACGTTTTAAAGTTTAATTTGTTTTCATTGCCGGTGCTTTTAGTGTCCCCCTCCCCTTTTATAGGGGGCACTGGAAAAATTTGATTTTAGCGCCCCAAAAAAAAACCAAAAAAAAAGAAAAAAAAAAGGAAAAAAAAAAGGGGCCTTGAAAATGTCTGCTGTGTCACCCAGGCGGGTGGCATGGTTTTAATGTTTATGTTTATTTTCAGGTAAACTCAAAAGAGTTTCATGCACAAGGACCAATTGTGGAGCAGTGGAGGCGTGTCCTGCTCAGTTGGAGCTGTGAGCAGTGAGAGAAGCTGCTATCAACTTGAGCTCCTGCCTGGAGAGCCCTGAGACCAGCCCAGGAAGAGAAGGAAGGAAGGGGCTTCACCACCAACTTTTATCCAGAGGGAGAGGAGGAGAACAGAAAACTTTGTCATCAACTTTTTTACCACTTCTGCAAGGAGTTGGAGAGAGGGGGAAAAACCACAACAACATCCAGTGTGGAAGGAGGGAGACTCTACAATTCTACAGGTGGGTGTGGGTGCATTTCCCAAAAAGACTTTGTTGTATCGGTGGGGTGAGGAAAGAAGACCACTGAGGGCCGGAACATCGCGGGGGGTGTGTGTGTGTGTGGTAGTGTGTGTGGGGGCCTTGCTTACAACTGGGCCCCCCCCACAATTGGAACCCCCCCACCCCCCCAATTGCCTAGCCTGGGATAGCTGGAGCTACCAGGCTGAAGATTGTTTTTCTTAATCACCCAATTAAAGATCGTTAGTAGTGTGTGCCTGGTGGCTCAAGCTACCCCAGGTGAAGACATCTTCTCCCCCCACCTGAAGACCACCCCAAAGACTTTGTGTTTTGCCATCTGGGGAGTGCACCCACCCACAGCTGCGAGAGGAGACCTGCCCTCGCGGTTCCCCCCCCTTCCCAACCCCCCTCTCTCTTTCTCTGTTACACTCTGTTTCTCCTCTCTCTCTCTGAGAGCCCTTCCTTCCAAATTTAATTTAAAAAAAAACCAATTGAGACAACTGAGCAGAGGGAGCAAGGCCCCTCCCCAATTACCAACTAGGGGAGTGGTGCCTCGTTAAGGGCTCCTCTGCTCAGTTTATATACGAGGCCTAATTAAGACCATTAAGGCCTGTGACTTTGGGGTGGGTGTAGCCCTTAAAGGGACCCTGTGATGGCGACCCCATCCACGCCGGTGGCAGGGCCAGCAAGGACGTATGCGCAGGCGGTGTCCACATCCACGGCACCTCCTGCGCCACCCGCTGCCCTGCCACCATTTAGATTAATTACTAAAAAACACGGGGTCAAGAGCTACACTCACCCCACAATGACCATCGAGGAGTGCGTGCGGGCGATGGCTGGGGTAGTCGGCCCCTCGGCCATTGTCGCAGCCTCCAAGATGTCTGGGAAGGCCGTGTTCTTCCTGGGGTCGGAGCGGGCGGTGTCCCTGGCCCTTGAAAAGGGGCTCACGGTGGGCGGGACGTTCCTGCCGGTGGACCCTCTCGAGGCCACCGCGCAGAGGGTCATCATTTCAAACGTCCCGCCCTTTGTTCCCGCTGAGCTCCTCCTCCCTCACCTACACCAACTGGGGGAGGTAAGGTCGGGGATCAACCCCATACCGCTCGGCCTCAGGGAGAACAGCCTGCGCCACGTGTTCTCCTTCCGCCGCCAGCTCTTTGTCCGGCTGGCGCGGGAGGAGACGACGGAGGGGAACTTTAATGTGGTGCACGAGGGGACTGCCTACCGCGTCTTTTGGACGTCGGACGGCGTGCGGTGCCATGCCTGCAGGGAGGTGGGGCACGTTCGCAAGAACTGCCCCACCTCCAAGGCCGCCAAACCACCGAAGGCAGCCAAGGCTGGCGCCGCCGCCACCCCTCCCCCTAGTTGCGTCCGCGTGCCGGGAGCCATGGGTGCGCGGGCATCGTCGGAGGCCTTTGTTTTCAGGGCCTCCGGCGGGGGGGAGGGAGAGCGTCCGAGCGGAAAGAAGGCGCAGAAGAAGGAGAAACATCTAGAGGCGGGTCCCCTCGGTGCGCCGGAAAGTTTGACCACCGCGCTCAGCCCAACCCAGTCACCGGCGAGCGCGGGGTGCCCCGAGCCCGTGCCCGGGCCCTTGAATAACAGCACAGAGGGGCCCAGGCGCGGGCAAGAAAAGAAAAAGGGGGGGGCGGAGCGGGAGGCCTCGGCAGACATGGGGGTCTCCCTGCCTCCGCGCGCCCCCAGGAACAAAAGGAGGCACGGCTCCGATGAGACGGAGGGGGAACAACATCCCTCCGTGGAGGAGTTGGTGCCCGCCGCGTGTCCCGCGTCCCCAACCAGCGCCCCCAAGCAGCGCCGTAGGCGGGAGGAGTCTGTCCCCGGGGAGGGTGAAACAGTTGAGGCTGCCCAGCCTCTGCCTCCCGGGGATGGAGTGGAAGATCTGCCTGTCGTGGGGGGCGTGGGGACCGCGGAGGAATGCGTAGCCGCCGGGCCGGGCGTCCCGGGGACTGAGGCGGGCGAGACCGAAAAGGCCGAACCTGAGCCCGCCCAGCCAATACCCAACTTCCCCCGGGAGTCGCTCGACCCGGCAGAAACACAAACTATTAAATATGACACTGTAAATGCTGGGCCGGGGGGTGGCAGCAGGGAGGGGGAGGAACACCCACCCTCGCCTCTTGCTGTGGAGCTGGAGCACTTGGAGAGCCTGGGGATTTCCTATGGCCGGGTCTCTCCTTGTTCTCCGGTTCCTGGGACGGGGGGGGAACCCCTTCCGCTGTCATTTCCCGACCCAGCACCATTTTTAAAAGAGCCCAGTGGGGACTCCTCTGCCGACGATCCTGGGGGTGGGATCGGGGCAGTGCCAGGGCCGGTTGGAGCGGCCGGTTCATTTGCCGTACCTTGTGCGGTCGATGGGCTGGCTGCTGGCGGCCACCTCCCGGAGGAGGACGGGGACTCGGTGGGGGACGCGGGTGAAGACCTAGAGACCACCGCCAGCGAGGCGGTGGATCTGCTCGCGGCCGCCGCTGAGGCCCTCCTCATTCCTGCAAAGGAACTCCGGGACTTTTTGGCCCAGAGCCGGGGTTGCCGCGACCAAGCCCGACTGGCCCTGGAAAAATGGTCCGAGCCGGAGCTGATCAAGGGGTCCGTCCGCGCCGCCGTTAAAACCTTGGCCGCGGGCGGGCCCTTGACAAAGGAGCAGCACCTTGAGCTGCGCGAGCTCGAGGGACTCCTCGCTGGGCTGCGGAGGGAGCGGAGTTCAACAAAAGACTCCGCTCCCTCCCCCACAATAGGTTAAGGTAGAGGTTGCACTATGCTTTTGCCATGAAGATAACCATAGCCAGCCTCAACATCAACGGCGGCAGAGGGGCACGCCGTAGATTTGACAATTTTTCGCTCCTGCGGGAGGGGAAATATGCGGTGTGCTTCCTGCAAGAAACCCACACCGTTCCGGGAGACGAAGCCACGTGGCTCCTGGAATGGCAAGGAGAGGTCCGCATGAGCCACCTCACCGCCATTTCTAGTGGGGTGGCCATCTTGCTGGGCCCGCATTTTCAGCCGGAGATCTTGGGGGTCGAGGAGCCCGTGCCAGGCCGCTTGCTGCACGTAACGGTTCGCCTGGGGGACGTGCCGCTCCATCTCGTGAACGTGTACGCCCCTCATCCCGGCCCGCAGCAAACGCGCTTCTTTGAAGAGGTGTCCGCTCTTCTTGGCTCCGTCGACGTCGGCGACTGCATTGTTCTCGGGGGGGATTTTAACTGCACCCTCGAGGCGAGGGACCGCTCCGGTGCCCCGCAGTGCATGACGGCGATGGAGAAGTTGAGGGACCTGGTCGGGTCCTTCGACTTGGTGGACGTCTGGCGAAATCTCCACCCCGACTCCAGCGCCTTTACTTGGGTGAGGCCTGGAGTTGGATGGTCTAGAGTCGACCGCCTTTACGTGTCTCGGGCGTACGTTTCCTGCGTCCCGGCGGCCTCCATGCGGCCGGTGCCGTGTTCGGACCACCACCTGGTGTGGGCGGAGCTCGCTTCGCTCCGCGCGAGGACGGGGTCCGCGTACTGGCACTTTAACAACCGGCTGCTGGAGGACGTGCGGTTCCAGGACTCGTTCCGTCGATTCTGGTCCGACTGGAGAAGGAAGCAGGGGGGCTTCCCCTCCTTGAGGCTATGGTGGGACGTGGGCAAGGCTCACGTCCGCGTCTTCTGTCAAGAGTACGCGAGGGGGTCGACCAAGAGGCGAGCGGCCAGAGTCGGGCGCCTAGAAAAAGAGGTGCTCGACCTGGAAGCCCGTCTCGGTCAAGTCGTCCAGGACCCGGCCCTGCGGACGGTGTACGAAGCGAAGAAGGCCGCGCTGAAGGACCTGCAGCTCGTCGGATCCCGAGGCGCGTTCGTGAGGTCACGGATCCGGTTCCTGCGGGATCTGGACCGCGGCTCCCCCTTCTTCTACTCGCTGGAAAAAAGGCAGAGTGTCCGTAAGCAGCTCTTGACGCTGCTGGCCGACGACGGCTCTCTCGTCTCGGATCCGGAGGGCGTCAACAACAGGGTCCGTGAATATTACGGGGCTCTGTTCTCTCCGGATCCGTCCAGCGAGGAAGCGCGTAGAGTTTTGTGGGAGGACCTGCCGAAGGTCGGCCCGGAGGACGCCGAAAATCTGGAAGCTCCGCTAAGCCTGGCGGAGCTGACCGGTGCCCTCGCCCGGCTCTCGAGGGGAAAATCCCCGGGGCTGGACGGGCTGACCGTGGAGTTCCACAGGGCGTTCTGGGACGTCCTGGGGAGCGACTACGCGCGGGTCCTGGGGGAAAGTCTGGCGACCGGGGAGATGCCCCTCTCTTGGCGCAGGGCAGTCATCGTCCTGCTGCCTAAGAAGGGCGATCTCCGCCTCCTTAAGAACTGGCGCCCGGTCTCCCTCCTCAGCACGGACTACAAAATCTTCGCCAGGGCGATGTCTGCTCGCCTTGGTGCCGTGCTGGACCACATGATCCACCCCGACCAGTCCTACACGGTCCCGGGCCGGACAATCCACGATAACATCCATCTGGTCCGGGACCTCATCCATTGTTCCCAAGAGGCTGGTCTGTCGGTCGCCTTCCTATCCCTCGACCAAGAGAAGGCGTTCGACAGGGTGGATCACGACTATCTGCTCGGAACTCTGCGCGCTTTCGGGTTCGGGACGCATTTCGTCGCCCGGATCCGACTTTTGTACGCCGCCGCGGAGTGTCTGATTAAGGTTAACGGGTCCTTGACGGCGCCCCTTCGCTTTAGGAGAGGGGTGCGCCAGGGATGCCCCATGTCCGGCCAGTTATACGCCGTTTGCGTGGAGCCTTTCCTGCGCCTCTTGCGGACGAGGTTGACGGGACTGGCTCTGCAAGGGCCGGGCGTGGAGGTCGTCCTCTCGGCTTACGCCAATGACGTGCTCCTCGCGGTAGAGGATCCCGCTGACCTGCGGAGGATGCGTGAGTGCCAGGAGATTTACTCGGCCGCGTCCTCCGCCAGGATCAACTGGGAGAAATGTTCCGGACTCCTGGTGGGTCAGTGGCGGGTGGACTCCCTGCCGGAGGAGCTCAGTCCTTTTGCCTGGAGCACGACCCATCTCCTCTATCTGGGAGTCTACCTTAGCCCCGACGAGGGAGCCTGGCCGGCGAACTGGCAGGAGCTGGAGGCCAAGGTCGCCGCTCGCCTAGGGCGCTGGACAGGACTGCTCCGAGTGCTGTCCTACAGGGGTCGAGCGCTAGTCATAAACCAGCTGGTGGCCGCAATGCTGTGGTACCGGCTGGTCACTTTGACCCCTCCCCCTGCGTTTGTCGCCAAGATACAGAAGAAGCTGGTGGACTTCTTCTGGAACACCAGGAAGCACTGGGTCTCTGCCGCGGTCTTGAGTCTCCCGCTTGAGGAGGGCGGTCAGTCGTTGGTGTGCGTCAGCGCCCAGCTCGCGACTTTCCGTCTTCAGACCCTGCAGAGATACCTTTACGTCGAGCCCCCTCCTAGGTGGTGCGCTCTGGCGAGGTATTTCTTCCGCCAGCAGCTCGACCTCAATTATGACACGCAGCTCCTGTTTGTGAACTTGGGGGGTGCCAGGACCGCCCTCCGGGAGCTGCCTGTCTTTTACAGGGAACTCATCAGGGTCTGGAACAAAGTCTCCACCAAGCGCAGCTCTCCGCCGGCTGGAGTGGCGGCCGTCCTGCAGGAACCGCTGCTCGGGAATCCGTACCTCCACGGCCGAGGCTTTATGTGGCGGTCGGAAGAGAGGGCTGTGGCTGGTGAGGTGACCAGGGTCAGGGACCTGCTCGATGGCGGAGGAGCGGGCTGGATGGCGCCAGACACGCTGGCGCGGCGCCTAAATTCTGCCAACGTCCGCCACGCGGCCGAGGCCATCGAGTCGCTAAAAACAGCTCTGGGCCCTGACTCCGTTAGGTGCATCGAGGAGGCTCAAGCACGTGGGGAGATCCCGTCCGAACTGACCCCCGTCCGGACGGAATTCCTCATCGGCGCCAAAACCTGGAACCTCCCTCGGGGACCGGCGCCTCACAACTTGAGCCGCCTCGGGGAAATCCCCTCCGTGCCTTTCAGTTCCGCGCGGAGGGGTTTCCTGTACGGGCTGCTCCTGCACACCCTCAACTTTGCCATCCTCGCCGGCCGTCCGGACACGCCATGGCGTACCATCTTGCCGTCCGGAGGAGGCGGGGGTCCCCGATGGAGGGCACTCTACGCAGGGGTCCTCCCACTATTCATCGGGGACTTGGCCTGGAGGGTGGTGCACGGAGCAGTGCCGTGCAACAAATTTTTAAGCCGGTTCACGGACTCCCAGGCCGCCTGCAATTTCTGCGGTCTGGAGGAGTCCGTGTTCCATGTTTTTATGGAGTGCACAAGGTTGCAGCCCCTGTTCCACTATTTGAAGGGGCTGCTCCTGAAATTCTGGCTGCACTTCAGTCCCACACTCCTGATCTTTGGGCACCCTGTGCGGAGGGGAGCGGGTAGGTCCGAAGGCCTCCTCGTAGGACTGCTCCTGGGCACGGCCAAGGGTGCCATCAGCCGGTCCAGGCAGCGGGCGGTCGAGGGGGTCGTTCAACCTGACTGCCTGCCTCTCTTCCGCTCTTACATCCGGTCCAGGGTGTCCTTGGAGATGGAGCACGCGGTGTCCACCGGTACGCTCGCGGCCTTCCGCGAGAGGTGGGCACCGGAGGGACTGGAGTGCATCATCACGCCCGGCAACCAAATTTTAATTTGATTTTACGTTTTAAAGTTTAATTTGTTTTAATTGCCGGTGCTTTTAGTGTCCCCCTCTCCTTTTATAGGGGGCACTGGAAAAAAGGAAAAATTTGATTTTAGTGCCCAAAAAAAAAAAAAAAAAACACAAAAAAAACCCAAAAAAAACAAAAAAGGGCCTTGTAAATGTCTTGTGTGTGTCATCCAGGTCGGGTGGCACGGATACATGTTTTATGTTTTGCAGGTTAACTCAAAAGAGTTTCATGCACAAGGACAACCTGACTGCCTGCCTCTCTTCCGCTCTTACATCCGGTCCAGGGTGTCCTTGGAGATGGAGCACGCGGTGTCCACCGGTACGCTCGCGGCCTTCCGCGAGAGGTGGGCACCGGAGTGACTGGAGTGCATCATCACGCCCGGCAACCAAATTTTAATTTGATTTTACGTTTTAAAGTTTAATTTGTTTTCATTGCCGGTGCTTTTAGTGTCCCCCTCCCCTTTTATAGGGGGCACTGGAAAATTTTGATTTTAGCGCCCCAAAAAAAAACCAAAAAAAAAGAAAAAAAAAAGGAAAAAAAAAAGGGGCCTTGAAAATGTCTGCTGTGTCACCCAGGCGGGTGGCATGGTTTTAATGTTTATGTTTATTTTCAGGTAAACTCAAAAGAGTTTCATGCACAAGGACCAATTGTGGAGCAGTGGAGGCGTGTCCTGCACAGTAGGAGCTGAGCTGCAGAGAGAGGAGCAGCTATCAACTTGAGCTCCTGCCTGGAGAGCCCTGAGACCAGCCCAGGAAGAGGAGGAAGGAAGGGGCTTCACCACCAACTTTCACCCAGAGGGAGAGGAGGAAGAGAGAAAACTTTTACCAACTTTCAACATTTCTACAAAGAGTTGGAGAGTGGGGGAAAGACCAAATCAACATCCAGTGTGGAAGGAGGGAGACTCTACCGTTCTACAGGTGGGTGTGGGTGCATTCCCAAAAAGACTTTGTTATATCGGTGGGGGGAGGAAAGAAGACCACTGAGGGCCGGAACATCGCGGGGGGTGTGTGTGTGTGTGGAAGTGTGCGTGGGGGCCTTGCTTACAACTAGGCCACCCCCCCACAATTGGAACCCCCACCACCCCCCACATTTGCCTAGCCTGGGATAGCTGGAGCTACCAGGCTGAAGTTTTTTCTTAATCACCCTATTTAAACATCATTAGGAGTGTGTGCCTGGTGGCTCGAGCTGCCCCAGGTGAAGTCATCTTCTCCCCTCACCTGAAGACCACCCCAAAGACTTTGTGTTTTGCCATCTGGGGATTGCACCCACCCACAGCTGCGAGGGGAGACCTGCCCTCGCAGTTCCCCCCCCCGCCTCCCCACCCCCCTCTCTCTTTCTCTGTTACTCTGTTTCTCCCCTCTCTCTCTGAGACCCCTTCCTCCTAAATTTAAAAAAAAAAAGATAAAACAATTAAGACAACTGAGCAGAGGGAGCAAGGCCCCTCCCCAATTGCCAACTAGGGGAGAGGTGCCTCGATAAGAGCTCCTCTGCTCAGTCAAATCAAACGAGGCCAATCAAGACCATTAAGGCCTGTGACTTTGGGGTGGGTGTAGCCCTTAAAGGGACCCCGTGATGGCGACCCCATCCACGCCGGTGGCAGGGCCAGCGAAGACGTATGCGCAGGTGGCAACCGCTTCCACGGCACCTCCTGCGCCACCCGCTGCCCTGCCACCTTTCAGATTAATTACCAGAAAACACGGGGTCAAGAGCTACACTCACCCCACAATGAGCATTGAGGAGTGCGTGCGGGCGATGGCTGGGGTAGTCGGCCCCTCGGCCATTGTCGCAGCCTCCAAGATGTCTGGGAAGGCCGTGTTCTTCCTGGGGTCGGAGCAGGCGGTGTCCCTGGCCCTTGAAAAGGGGCTCACGGTGGGCGGGACGTTCCTGCCGGTGGACCCTCTCGAGGCCACCGCGCAGAGGGTCATCATTTCAAACGTCCCGCCCTTTGTTCCCGCTGAGCTCCTCCTCCCTCACCTACACCAACTGGGGGAGGTAAGGTCGGGGATCAACCACATACCGCTCGGCCTCAGGGAGAACAGCCTGCGCCACGTGTTCTCCTTCCGCCGCCAGCTCTTTGTCCGGCTGGCGCGGGAGGAGACGACGGAGGGGAACTTTAATGTGGTGCACGAGGGGACTGCCTACCGCGTCTTTTGGACGTCGGACGGCGTGCGGTGCCATGCCTGCAGGGAGGTGGGGCACGTTCGCAAGAACTGCCCCGCCTCCAAGGCCGCCAAACCACCGAAGGCGGCCAAGGCTGGCGCCGCCGCCACCCCTCCCCCTAGTTGCGTCCGCGTGCCGGGAGCCGTAGGTGCGCGGGCATCGTCGGAGGCCTTTGTTTTCGGGGCCTCCAGCTGGGGGGAGGGAGAGCGTCCGAACGGAAAGAAGGCGCGGAACAAGGAGAAACATCTAGAGGCGGGTCCCCTCAGTGCGCCAGAAAGATTGACCACCGCGCTCGGCCCAACCCAGCCACCGGCGAGCGCGGGGTGCCCTGAGCCCGTGCCCGAGCCCTTGAACAACACCGCAGAGGGGCCCGGGGGCGGGCAAGAAAAGAAAAAGGGGGGGGGCGGAGCGGGAGGCCTCGGCAGACATGGAGGTCTCCCTGCCTCAGCGCACCTCCAGCAACAAAAGGAGGCGCCGCTCCGTTGAGGCGGAGGGGGAACAACATCCCTCCGCGGAGGAGTCGGTGCCCGCCGCGTGTCCCGCGTCCCCCACCAGCGCCCACACGCAGCGCCGTAGGCGGGAGAAGTCTGTCCCCGGGGAGGGTGAGACAGTCGAGGCTGCCCAGCCTCTGCCTCCCGGGGATGGCGTGGAAGATCGGCCTGTCGTGGGGGGCGTGGGGACCGCGGAGGAATGCATTGCCGCCGGGCCGGGCCTCCCAGGGACTGAGGCGGGCGGGGCCGAAAAGGCCGAACCTGAGCCCGCCCGCCAATACCCAACTTCCCCCGGGAGTCGCTCGACCCTGCAGAAACCGAAACAAATGTTTATAATGACACTGTAGATGCTGGGCCGGGGGGTGGCAGCGGGGAGGGGGAGGAACACCCACCCTCGCCTCTTGCTGTGGAGCTGGAGCACTTGGAGAGCCTGGGGATTTCCTATGGCCAGGTCTCTCCTTGTTCCCCGGTTCCTGGGGCGGAGGGGGAACCCCTTCCGCTGTCATTTCCCGACCCAGCACCATTTTTAAAAGAGCCCAGTGGGGACTCCTCTGCCGACGATCCTGGGGGTGGGATCGGGGCAGAGCCAGGGCCGGTTGGAGCGGCCGGTTCATTTGCCGTACCTTGTGCGGTCGATGGGCCGGCTGCTGGCGGCCACCTCCCGGAGGAGGACGGGCACTCGGTGGGGGACGCGGGTGAAGACCTAGAGACCACCGCCAGCGAGGCGGTGGATCTGCTCGCGGCCGCCGCCGAGACCATCCTCATTCCTGCAAAGGAACTCCGGGACTTTTTGGCCCAGAGCCGGGGTCACTGCAACCAAGCCCGACTGGCCCTGGAAAAATGGTCCGAGCCAGAGCTGATCAAGGGGTCCGTCCGCGCCGCCGTTAAAACCTTGGCCGCGGGCGGGCCCTTGACAAAGGCGCAACACCTTGAGCTGCGCGAGCTCGAGGGACTCCTCGCTGGGCTGCGGAGGGAGCGGAGTTCAACAAAAGACTCCGCTCCCTCCCCCACAATAGGTTAAGGTAGAGGTTGCACTATGCTTTTGCCATGAAGATAACCATAGCCAGCCTCAACATCAACGGCGGCAGAGGGGCATGCCGTAGATTTGACAATTTTTCGCTCCTGCGGGAGGGGAAATATGCGGTGTGCTTCCTGCAAGAAACCCACACCGTTCCGGGAGACGAAGCCACGTGGCTCCTGGAATGGCAAGGAGCGGTCCGCATGAGCCACCTCACCGTCATTTCTAGTGGGGTGGCCATCTTGCTGGGCCCGCATTTTCAGCCGGAGATCTTGGGGGTCGAGGAGCCCATGCCAGGCCGCTTGCTGCACGTAACGGTTCGCCTGGGGGACGTGCCGCTCCATCTCGTGAACGTGTACGCCCCTCAGCCCGGCCCGCAGCAAACGCGCTTCTTTGAAGAGGTGTCCGCTCTTCTTGGCTCCATCGACGTCGCGACTGCATTGTCCTCGGGGGGGATTTTAACTGCACCCTCGAGGCGAGGGACCGCTCCGGTGCCCCGCAGTGCATGACGGCGATGGAGAAGTTGAGGGACCTGGTCGGGCCCTTCGACTTGGTGGACGTCTGGCGAAATCTCCACCCCGACTCCAGCGCCTTTACTTGGGTGAGGCCTGGAGTTGGATGGTCCAGAGTCGACCGCCTTTACGTGTCTCGGGCGTACGTTTCCTGCGTCCCGGCGGCCTCCATGCGGCCGGTGCCGTGTTCGGACCACCACCTGGTGTGGGCGGAGCTCGCTTCGCTCCGGGCGAGGACGGGGTCCGCGTACTGGCACTTTAACAACCGGCTGCTGGAGGACGTGCGGTTCCAGGACTCGTTCCGTCGATTCTGGTCCGACTGGAGAAGGAAGCAGGGGGGCTTCCCCTCCTTGAGGCTATGGTGGGACGTGGGCAAGGCTCACGTTCGCGTCTTCTGTCAAGAGTATGCGAGGGGGTCGACCAAGAGGCGGGCGGCCAGAGTCGGGCGCCTAGAAAAAGAGGTGCTCGACCTGGAAGCCCGTCTCGGTCAAGTCGTCCAGGACCCGGCCCTGCGGACGGTGTACGAAGCGAAGAAGGCCGCGCTGAAGGACCTGCAGCTCGTCGAGTCCCGAGGCGCGTTCGTGAGGTCGCGGATCCGGTTCCTGCGGGATCTGGACCGCGGCTCCCCCTTCTTCTACTCGCTGGAAAAAAGGCAGAGTGTCCGTAAGCAGCTCTTGACGCTGCTGGCCGACGACGGCTCTCTCGTCTCGGATCCGGAGGGCGTCAACAACAGGGCCCGTGAATATTACGGGGCTCTGTTCTCTCCGGATCCGTCCAGCGAGGAAGTGCGTAGAGTTTTGTGGGAGGACCTGCCGAAGGTCAGCCCGGAGGGCGCCGAAAATCTGGAAGCTCCGCTAAGCCTGGCGGAGCTGACCGGTGCCCTCGACCGGCTCTCGAGGGGAAAATCCCCGGGGCTGGACGGGCTGACCATGGAGTTCCACAGGGCGTTCTGGGACGTCCTGGGGGGCGACTACGCGCGGGTCCTGGGGGAAAGTCTGGCGACCGGGGAGATGCCCCTCTCTTGGCGCAGGGCAGTCATCGTCCTGCTGCCTAAGAAGGGCGATCTCCGCCTCCTTAAGAACTGGCGCCCGGTCTCCCTCCTCAGCACGGACTACAAAATCTTCGCCAGGGCGATGTCTGCTCGCCTTGGTGCCGTGCTGGACCACATGATCCACCCCGACCAGTCCTACACGGTCCCGGGCCGGACAATCCACGATAACATCCATCTGGTCCTGGACCTCATCCATTGTTCCCAGGAGGCTGGTCTGTCGGTCGCCTTCCTATCCCTCGACCAAGAGAAGGCGTTCGACAGGGTGGATCACGACTATCTGCTCGGAACTCTGCGCGCTTTCGGGTTCGGGACGCATTTCGTCGCCCGGATCCGACTTTTGTACGCCGCCGCGGAGTGTCTGATTAAGGTTAATGGCTCCTTGACGGCGCCCCTTCGCTTTAGGAGAGGGGTGCACCAGGGATGCCCCATGTCCGGCCAGTTATACGCCGTTTGCGTGGAGCCTTTCCTGCGCCTCTTGCGGACGAGGTTGACGGGACTGGCTCTGCAAGGGCTGGGCGTGGAGGTCGTCCTCTCGGCTTTCGCCGATGACGTGCTCCTCGCGGTAGAGGATCCCGCTGACCTGCGGAGGATGCGTGAGTGCCAGGAGATTTACTCGGCCGCGTCCTCCGCCAGGATCAACTGGGAGAAATGTTCCGGACTCCTGGTGGGTCAGTGGCGGGTGGACTCCCTGCCGGAGGAGCTCAGGCCTTTTGCCTGGAGCACGACCCATCTCCTCTATCTGGGAGTCTACCTTAGCCCCGACGAGGGAGCCTGGCCGGCGAACTGGCAGGAGCTGGAGGCCAAGGTCGCCGCTCGCCTAGGGCGCTGGACAGGACTGCTCCGAGTGCTGTCCTACAGGGGTCGAGCGCTAGTCATAAACCAGCTGGTGGCCGCAATGTTGTGGTACCGGCTGGTCACTTTGACCCCTCCCCCTGCGTTTGTCGCCAAGATACAGAAGAAGCTGGTGGACTTCTTCTGGAACAACAGGAAGCACTGGGTCTCTGCTGCGGTCTTGAGTCTCCCGCTTGAGGAGGGCGGTCAGTCGTTGGTGTGCGTCAGCGCCCAGCTCGCGACTTTCCGTCTTCAGACCCTGCAGAGATACCTTTACGTCGAGCCCCCTCCTAGGTGGTGTGCTCTGGCGAGGTATTTCTTCCGCCAGCAGCGCGACCTCAATTATGACACGCAGCTCCTGTTTGTGAACTTGGGGGGTACCAGGACCGCCCTCCGGGAGCTGCCTGTCTTTTACAGGGAACTCATCAGGGTCTGGAACAAAGTCTCCACCAAGCGCAGCTCTCCGCCGGCTGGAGTGGCGGCCGTCCTGCAGGAACCGCTGCTCGGGAATCCGTACCTCCACGGCCGAGGTTTTATGTGGCGGTCGGAAGAGAGGGCTGTGGCTGGTGAGGTGACCAGGGTCAGGGACCTGCTCGATGGCGGAGGAGCGGGCTGGATGGCGCCAGACACGCTGGCGCGGCGCCTAAATTCTGCCAACGTCCGCCACGCGGCCGATGCCATCGAGTCGCTAAAAACAGCTCTGGGCCCTGACTCCGTTAGGTGCATCGAGGAGGCTCAAGCACGTGGGGAGATCCCATCCGAACTGACCCCCATCCGGACGGAATTCCTCATCGGCGCCAAACCCCGGAACCTCCCTCGGGGGCCGGCGCCTCACAACTTGAGCCGCCTCGGGGAAATCCCCTCCGTGCCTTTCAGTTCCGCGCGGAGGGGTTTCCTGTACGGGCTGCTCCTGCACACCCTCAACTTTGCCATCCTCGCCAGCCGTCCGGACACGCCATGGCGTACCATCTTGCCGTCCGGAGGAGGCGGGGGTCCCCGATGGAGGGCACTCTATGCAGGGGTCCTCCCACTATTCATCGGGGACTTGGCCTGGCGGGTGGTGCACGGAGCAGTGCCGTGCAACAAATTTTTAAGCCGGCTCACGGACTCCCAGGCCGCCTGCAATTTCTGCGGTCTGGAAGAGTCCGTATTCCATGTTTTTATGGAATGCACAAGGTTGCAGCCCCTGTTTTATTATTTGAAGGGGTTGCTCCTGAAATTCTGGCTGCACTTCAGTCCCACTCTCCTGATCTTTGGGCACCCTGTGCGGAGGGGAGCGGGTAGGTCCGAAGGCCTCCTCGTAGGACTGCTCCTGGGCACGGCCAAGGGTGCCATCAGCCGGTCCAGGCAGCGGGCGGTCGAGGGGGTCGTTGAACCTGACTGCCTGCCTCTCTTCCGCTCTTACATCCGGTCCAGGGTGTCCTTGGAGATGGAGCACGCGGTGTCCACCGGTACGCTCGCGGCCTTCCGCGAGAGGTGGGCACCGGAGGGACTGGAGTGCATCATCACGCCCGGCAACCAAATTTTAATTTGATTTTACGTTTTAAAGTTTAATTTGTTTTAATTGCCGGTGTTTTTAGTGTCCCCTTCCCTTTTATAGGGGGCACCGGAAAAATTGTGATTTTAGTGCCCAAAAAACAAACAAAAAAAAAAGAATAACACAAAAAAAAAAACAAAAAATGGATAAAAAGGGCCTTGTAAATGTCTGGTGTGTCACCCAGGTCGGGTGGCACAGTTTAATGTTTATGTTTTGCAGGTAGACTCTAAAAGAGTTTCATGCACAAGGATCCAAAAGAGTTTCATGCACAAGGACCGCCAGGTCCCTCTGCACTGCAGCATGTTGTAATTTCTCCCCATTCAAATAATATTCCCTTTTACTGTTTTTTTTTCCAAGGTGGATGACCTCACATTTTCCGACATTGTATTCCATCTGCCAAACCTTAGCCCATTTGCTTAACCTATCTAAATCTCTTTGCAGCCTCTCTGTGTCCTCTACACAACCCGCTTTCCCACTAATCTTTGTCGCATCTGCAAATTTTATTACACTACACTCTGTCCCCTCTTCCAGGTCATCTATGTATATTGTAAACAGTTGTGGTCCCAGCACCGATCCCTGTGGCACACCACTAACCACCGATTTCCAACCTGAAAAGGAGCCATTTATCCCGACTCTCTGCTTTCTGTTTGCCAGCCAATTCTCTGTCCATGCTAATACATTTCCTCTGACTCAGCGTACCTTTATCTTCCGCAGTAACCTTTTGTGTGGCACCTTATCGAATGCCTTTTGGAAATCTAAATACACCACATCCATCGGTACACTTCTATCCACCATGCTCGTTATATCCTCAAAGAATTCCAGTTCATTAGTTAAACATGATTTCCCCTTCATGAATCCATGTTGCGTCTGCTTGATTGCACTATTCCTATCTAGATGTCCCGCTATTTCTTCCTTAATGATAGCTTCAAGCATTTTCCCCACTACAGATATTAAACTAACCGGCCTGTAGTTACCTGCTTTTTGTCTGCCCCCTTTTTTAAACAGAGGTGTTACATTAGCTGCTTTCCAATCCGCTGGTACCTCCCCAGAGTCCAAAGAATTTTGGTAGATTATAACGAATGCATCTGCTATAACTTCCGCCATCTCTTTTAAAACCCTGGGATGCATTTCATCAGGACCAGGGGACTTGTCTACCTTGAGTCCCATTAGCCTGTCCAGCACTACCCCCCTAGTGATAGTGATTATCTCAAGGTCCTCCCTTCCCACATTCCAGTGACCAGCAATCTTTGACATGGTTTTTGTGTCTTCCAATGTGAAGACCGAAGCAAAATAATTATTTTCAGGTCTCAGCCATTCCCACATTTCCCATTATTAAATCCCCCTTCTCATCTTCGAAGGGATCAACATTTACTTTCGTCACTCTTTTCCGTTTTATATATCGGTAAAAGCTTTTACTATCTGTTTTTATGTTTTGCGCAAGTTTACTTTCGTAATCTATCTTTCCTTTCTTTATTGCTTTCTTAGTCATTCTTTGCTGTCGTTTAAAATGTTCCCAATCTTCTAGTTTCCCACTAACCGTGGCCACCTTATACGCATTGGTTTTTAATTTGATACTCTCCTTTATTTCCTTGGTTATCCACGGCTGGTTATCCCTTCTCTTACCGCCCTTCTTTTTCACTGGAATATATTTTTGTTGAGCACTGTGAAAGAGCTCCTTAAAAGTCCTCCACTGTTCTTCAATTGTACCACCATTTAGTCTATGTTTCCAGTCTACTTTAGCCAACTCTGCCCTCATCCCACTGTCGTCCCCTTTGTTTAAGCATAGAACGCTCGTTTGAGACACTACTTCCTCACCCTCGATCTGTATTACAAATTCAACCATACTGTGATCACTCATTCCGAGAGGATCTTTTACTAGAAGATCGTTTATTATTCCTGTCTCATTACACAGGAGCATATCTAAGATAGCTTGCTCCCTTGTAGGTTCTGTAACATACTGTTGTAAGAAACAATCCCGTATGCATTCTATGAATTCCTCCTCAAGGCTACCCCATGTGATTTGATTTGACCAATCGATATGTAGGTTAAAGTCCCCCATGATTACTGCCGTTCCTTTTTCACATGCCTTCATTAGTCTCTTGATTATTGCCCGCCCCACCGTGAAGTTATTATTTGGGGGCCTATAAACTACCCGCACCAGTGACTTTTTCCCCTTACTATCTCTAATCTCCACCCACAATGATTCAACATTTTGTTCATTAGAGCCAATATCGTCTCTCACAACTGCCCTGATATCATCCTTTATTAACAGAGCTACCCCACCTCCTTTCCCTTCTTGTCTATCTTTCCGAATTGTCAGATACCCCAGTATGTTTAATTCCTAGTCTTGGCCACCCTGCAACCACGTTTCTGTAATGGCCACCAAATCATACCCATTTGTAATGATTTGTGCCGTCAACTGATTTACTTTATTTCGAACGCTGCGTGCGTTTACGTAGAGTGTTTTAATACTAGTTTTTAAACCATGATTTTTAGTTTTGACCCCTCCTGCAGCCCCTTTATATTCATACATATTGTCCCTTCCTATCACCTTGTGGTTTACACTTACCCCAGTGCTACTCTGCTCTGTTGCCTCCTGCCTTTTGAATTCTTTCTTGCGGTGCTGTTCATCTGAGCTCTCATCCATTCTAACTAGCTCAGAGCCCTCGCCTGGGTTCCGAATACTCCTTGCATTGAGGCACCGAGCTTTCATGCTTGCCTTTTTATTACACTTTGACCCTTTAGAATTTTGCTGTACAGTGGCCCTTTTTGTTTTTTGCCTTGGGTTTCTCTGCCCTCCACTTTTACTCATCTCCTTTCTGTCTTTTGCTTTTGTCTCCATTTTGTTTGCCTCTGTCTCCCTGCATTGGTTCCCATCCCCCTGCCATATTAATTTAACTCCTCCCCAACAGCACTAGCAAACACTTCCCCTTGGACATTGGTTCCGGTCCTGCCCAGGTGCAGGCCATCCGGTTTGTACTGGTCCCACCTCCCCCAGAACCGGTTCCAATGCCCCAGGAATTTGAATCCCTCCCTGCTGCACCACTGCTCAAGCCACGTATTCATCTGAGCTATCCTGTGATTCCGACTCTGACTAGCTCGTGGCACTGGTAGCAATCCCGAGATTACTATTTTTGAGGCCCTACGTTTTAATTTAGCTCCTAGCTCCTTAAATTCGTCTTGTAGGATCTCATCCCTTTTTTACCTATATCGTTGGTACCAATGTGCACCACAACAACTGGCTGTTCACCCTCCCTTTTCAGAATGTCCTACACCCGCTCCGAGACATCCTTGACCCTTGTACCAGGGAGGCAACATACCATCCTGGAGTCTCGGTTGCGGCCGCAGAAACGCCTATCTATTCCCCTTACAATTGAATCCCCTATCACTATCGCTCTCCCACTCTTTTTCCTGCCCTCCTGTGCAACAGAGCGAGCCACGGTGCCATGAACTTGGCTGCTGCTGCCCTCCCCTGATGAGTCATCCCCCTCAACAGTACTCAAAGCAGTGTATCTGTTTTGCAGGGGGATGACCGCAGGGGACCCTTGCACTACCTTCCTTGCACTGCTCTTCCTGCTGGTCTTCCATTCCCTATCTGGCTGTGGACCCTTCACCTGCGGTAAGACCAACTCGCTACACGTGCTACTCACGTCATTCTCAGCATCGTGGATGCTCCAGAGTAAATCCACCCTCAGCTCTAATTCCGCAACACGGACCGTCAGGAGCTGGAGGTTGATATACTTCCCACACACGTAGTCGTCAGGGACACCGGAAGTGTCCCTGAGTTCCCACATGGTACAGGAGGAGCATATCATGTGACCGAGCTCTCCTGCCATGACTTAACCCTTAGATACACTTAAATTGGAGTGTGGCGATGCAGGTTCTTGAAAGTCCACGCTCTCATCCGTGGAGAACAGACCCAGCGGATTGACGGATGAGAATCGGAGCTCCTCAGCACCAGATGTAGTAGGGTCATCCGCCGACTCCTGCCCCGCGCCTCCACCTTCTGGCTTCTGTGGTCTTGCCTGGGGCCGCGCTGCTGGCTGAGCTGCAAAATACAAATAACGTTATTAGAGGAGAAGGGGATGCTAGAAACATAGAAACATAGAAACATAGAAAATAGGTGCAGGAGTTGGCCATTCGGCCCTTTGAGCCTGCACCACCATTCAATATGATCATGGCTGATCATGCAACTTCAGTACCCCATTCCTGCTTTCGCTCCATACCCCTTGATCCCTTTAGCCATAAGGGTCACACCTAACTCCCTATTCTGCCTTCCTGTTTTTGCCACCAAAGTGGATAACCTCACATTTATCCACATTATACTGCATCTGCCATGCATTTGTCCAACTCCCCCTGCAGCCTCTTAGCATCCTCCTCGCAGCTCGCACTGCCACCCAGCTTAGTGTCATCTGCAAACTTGGAGATATTACATTCAATTCCTTTGTCTAAATCATTAATGTATATTGTAAATAGCTCGGGTCCCAGCACTGAACCTTGCGGTACCCCACTAGTCACTGCCTGCCATTTTGAAAAGGACCCGTTTATTCCCACTCGTTGCTTTCTGTCTACCAACCAGTTCTCTATCCATATCAATACATTACTCCCTATACAATGTGACTTAATCTTGCACACTTATCTCTTGTGTGGGACCTTGTCAAAAGCCTTTTGAAAGTCGAAATACACCACATTCACTGGTTCTCCCTTATCCACTCTACTGGTTACATCCTCAAAAAACTCTAAAAGATTGGTCAAACATGATTTCCCTTTCATAAATCCATGCTGACTTGGACTGATCCTGTCACTGCTTTCCAAATGCGCTGCTATTACATCTTTAATAATTGATTCCAACATTTTCCCCACTACCGATGTCAGGCTAACCAGTCTATAATTCCCTGTTTTCTCTCTCCTTCCTTTTTTAAAAAGTGGGGTTACATTAGCTACCCTCCGATCCATGTGAACTGATCCAGAGTCTATAGAATGTTGCAAAATGACCACCAATGCATCCACTATTTCTAGGGCCACTTCCTTAAGTACTCTAGGAAGCAGGCCCTGGGGATTTATCGGCCTTCAATCCCATCAATTTCCTTAACACAATTTCCTGACTAATAAGGATTTCCTTCAGTTCTTCCTTCTCGCTAGACCCTCGGTCCCCTTTTATTTTTGGGAGGTTATTCGTGTCTTCCTTAGTGAACCAAAATCTTTGTTCAATTGGTCTTGCATTTCCTGTTCCCCATTATGAATTCCCCTTATTCTGACTGTAAGGGACCTACATTAGTCTTCACTAATCTTTTTCTCTTCACATATCTGTAGAAACTTTTGCCAGGGTGACAAGATGAGCCCAGCGCTACACACAGCATATGCACGACAAAAGCACCACCGCTCTCAAAATCATTGCAGACATCACATTTCATGACCATCAACACACTGTGCATTGCAATGATTTTCATTAGGCCAGCATTTTTTCTATGACATTTTTAGAAATCATCTATCATATATGATTGTTCAGATATGAGTTGGTGTGGCATCTATAGACTTTACATGACACAATGGTGTAAGCTTTGCTAACGTGGCATCACTTCAGGGTCTGTAGATGCATCCGTGGATGTCCGGGGGTGCTTCCCCACGAGTGCGAGCACTCGCTCCTCCATCTCCGTGATGTCGCTGGGGACAGGTGGCCCCCCCAGCTGTTCGCCTCTGCACGGACCTCATCTTTAAAAAGTGACAGGATGACATGGCATGAGATCATTGTGGATATCATTGCTTGGTACTGTCACAGAGACTGATACAACACATAACCGACAGATGTAATCATGATTATTATGATTATTACCATTCTTTACCTAAAGACGTACACAGTTACCACAGGCTCTGAATAAAACATTCCCGGTAAAAGTGGAAGACCTCACATCTGCTGATAGTCACTCATGACTGTTATAAATCAAATTATATCAATACATATATACATGTAAATCAATGTAATACTTACTCTTACGGATCCCACAATGTCGTTCCATCATTTGCGGCATTGGTTGCCCTCACGCACCTCGTTGGTCACTGACGAGACCACCTCTGCTATCTCGGTCCATATCTTCTGGTAGGCCTTTAGGGTGGGCTTCCCACACCCTCCCTGTGTCAAATCACCCCAGCGCAACTCGACCTCCTGCAGGAGGGAGGCATTTGCCTCGTCCACAAACCGCCTCACTCTTTTGCGGCCTCCAATGTGCTCCTCTCCCCCCTCACTGCTCTCCCCAGCGGCAGTCTCCACAGCGTGCTGAGATACCCTCCTCCTCTCTCTCCATTATAGGGGAAATTCAGTCAAATATGTAGCTGGTAACACCTACTTTTTGTTTGCCTACTTGCTGTGAAGCTCTAAAGTCTCCCTCCTTCCTCCCAAAGCAGCCACACCACACCCAGCCACGCCTTCAGTCCCTCTGAGCTCCCTCTCTCTCTGTCTCCTCTTTTGTGCATGTCATGGTGACCCTTGACCTCCAGAATCACGGGAATCAAGCGTGCCGTGCTGTTGCTAAGGACGGCCACACTTTACGGCAGTAGGTCAAAAAAAATTAACGCTTCCGCCCATTTGATATCGCTCGTGGTAACTCCCATTTTCAAAAATATAAACTAGATGTTCTGAGAATAGACGCGAAGCCAGCGATCTGAAAACCCTTTTTTAACGCCCACGCTAGAAATATCGCCTATTTTTGGGCAATAAGCACAAAAGTGGAGGTTCTAGCCCATGGTCTTTTGTATCTCTTCCCTATTGAGTAGATGCAAATCACAGCATTGACTCTTTGGAATTCTTTTATTCTAGTTAAAGTACCAATTTCTGATGAGTGAAACGTGAATTTGCGTACGTTATGGATAAAGCCCATTCACAGAAGCAGGAATCCGGAAACAAAAACAAAGAAAATGAACCAATGGGCCCAAATCAAAAAACGTTGAGACAACTGCTGTGATAACCTATTCAGCATTTCTACAATAACCTTCCTGCATGGCAGAGGGTGTGTGCATTGTGATTGAGAAGGGGAAAGTGTATTGCTTATCATTTGGTCAATACTTGCAGCAGAGATGTTGAACCACAGCTGGAATAGATATTAGTCAATTCTTTTAACAGCAGATAGAACACTGAACAGCATTGAAACCAGCCAACCCTGCTACAACATGCATAACTGATGCATTTATTTGCCGCTAGCACTTTTTGGAGAAAACCCATCCCTCTGGTGAATAGAAGGATCTTCAGGGATCAATTGATCATTTTGAAAACTTCCATTGATTTCATACAAGTTTTAGCACATCAATTCCTGCTGTATCAAGCACACTAATACTTGGAATGTAGGAGCAGCCAAGGTTAAATTGCAATTTCCTTTGCCCTTTCATCGGCTTTTCTTAAAAGATCAAACTCATTGTTTGTAAAAATTGCTCAAAGTACATCGCAGTTCTTCAGTAATCCACTACATGGATATTAATAGAAAGGGTCAATTAATTTCATTTTTCCATTGACTTCAGAGCTTATCTAATAAAATATACATTGTCAGTTTGATAGTGTAAACAAGGTTGGAATAGCAAGATACTCTAAGGTCCCCCCATTCATCCACACCCCCAAGCGGCCCACTATCCAATGTGTATACCCCCTCCTTATCAGCCCTCCCCAAGGGCACCACCCCACACCACAGATCTCTGGGGGTGGCGAGCCAGGTGGATGGAGTAGTTGGGAAGGAATGCGGAATGCTTGCCTTTGTTGGCCGAGGCATGGAGTGCGGGAGCGGAGAGGTTATGCTTGAATTGTGTGGTACACTGGTTGGGCCACAACTGGAGTGCTGCATTCAGCTCTGGTTGCCTATTATAGGGGTACGTGATTGCACTGGAGAGGGTGCAAAGGAGATTTGTGAGGATGCTGCCTGGAATGGAGAATCTTGGCTGTGAGGATAGATTGGATGGGCTGGGTTTGTTCTCCTAGGAGTGGAGGAGGCTGAGGGGAGACCTCTTTGAGGTGTATGGAAGTTTGAGGGGCCTGGATGTAGTGGATGGCAGGGGCCTATTTCCCTTGGTGGAGGGGTTGGTTACAGGGCGACATGGGTTTGGGGTGGGTGGTGGAAGGTTTAGAGGGGATTTGAGGGGAAGCTTCTTCATGCAGGAGGTTGTGGGGGTCTGGAGCGCACTGCCTGGAAGGGTGGTAGAGGCAGAAACCCTCACCACATTTAGAGGGTGCTTGGATGGGCACTTGAAGTGCCGTAACCTGCAAGGTTGCGGACCTGGAGCTGGTAAGTGGAATTATTCTGGATATCCTCTTGTTATTAAGTGTTTTGTGGCAGAGGAGCGGCGAGAGATCATGGCTGAGGAGCGGTGAGAGATCAGCGGCAAAAGATCATGGCGGAGGAATGGTGAGAGATCATGGCGGAGGTGCGGCGAATGTTTGTGGCGGAGGAGTGGCGAGTGATTGTAGCTGAGGTGCAGCAAATGAGAGTGCGGGGCTCAGAAGAGCCAAGGGCCCAGGGGCAGCACGGACCAGCCGACACTGTGATATATGTGCGCACTAGGTCTGTGCAGCAGAGCAGGTCTCCAGTCGTCCTGGTTAACCCTTGTCACTGGATAAAGGCTTAGCTCTGTCAAGCCTGTGTGGTGGCTGATGTGCAACGGTCACCACGCGTTAAAAACATCCACGCACAGGCATCTTCCACCCCTGGAGTTCAGGACTGGAATATCGGGTCTTCCATTGAAACATCTATGAACTCAGCCCTTTTGGTGTGGAAGCAAGTCATCTTCATTCGAGAGTCCGCCTATGATGACGATGAGCAAGATGCAGTCGTCCTGAATATTGAAGCAAATAGCTGCTCTGAAATTTAGATCAAATTTCTCTTTATGTTTTCAATACATGATGTTCAATTTCTAATGCATTTGTCACATTTTTCTAACAATGTTTTATATTAAAGCATCAATCCCTCTTCCTGGCAACTATCTGAGGCTGAACCAGCCTGTTTGCAACCTTGGTGTCATATTTGACCCTGAGATGACTGTCTGACCACATATCCATGCCATCACTAAGACTGCCTATTTCCACCTCTGTAACATTGCCCTATCCGCCTCTGCCTCAGCTCATCTGCTGCTGAAACCCTCATCCATGCTTTTGTTACCTCTAGACGCGACTATTCCAACATAGTCCTGGCCATCCTCCTAGCTTCCACCCTCCATAAACTTAAGCTCATCCAACTTGGACCCATTCACCCATCACCTCAGTGCTCACTGACCTACATTGGCTTCCAGTTAAGCAATGCCTCAATTTTAACATTCTTATCCATCCATGGCCTCACCCCTCCCTATCTCTGTAATCTCCTCAAGCCCCCCAACTCTCTGAGATATCAACGCTCCTCCAATTCTAGCCTCTTGAGCATCCCTGATTATAATCGCTCCACCACTGGCGGCCGTGCCTTCAGCTGCCTAGGCCCTAAGTGCTGAAATTCCCTCCCTACACCTTTTCACCTCACTACCTCTCTTTCCTCCTTTAAGACACTTCTTAAAACCTACCTCTTTGACCAAGCTTTTGGTCATCTGCCCCAATATTTCCTTATGTGGTTCGGCGCCAAATTTTGTTTTATTATAACTCCTTTGAAGCCTCTTGGGACATTTTATGATTTTAAAGATGCTGCATAAATACAAGTTGTTGTTAAATGAGATATTTTCCATAGTCAAATTAAAGACCTTTATCATCCTGTAAAGAGGAGTGGGAGATGAGGGCAGAACTCCTTCAGTTGCTATTAGTATTGAGATTATAAGCATCCTCTTTCTGAATGTATTTACTAGGTTACTACACAATGTGGCCAAAATATTTCTTGTCCTCATATGGTATCTGCAAATTGCCACAAAAGCCAAACGGAGTCAAGGGCTATAGGGAGCAGGTGAGGAAGTGGAGTTGAGGCCAGGATCAGATCAGCCATGATTTTATTGAATGGCGGAGCAGGCTCGAGAGGCCAAATGGCCTACTCCGGCTCCTATTTCTTATGTTCTTATGTTCTTATGATTCCTCTGGTACTGTTCATCTTATGCTGGGTTTTATTTTCTGATCACTTCATCAAAAGTGGCAAGCCAAAGATTTGTTCTGTATAGTGCCTTTCAGATCAAATGGTCACTTGGCTTGGGGTTCAATAAAGAATTCATGGGTCGGTATTTCAGCTAATCCTAGCCAATCAGCATCTGGCTGTGATTACCTAAATGTGAGAGCTTCAAAAAAACTTTATGTACATTTTAAAGATGTATTCTATGGCTGTTGGCATATTGCATGACCTTGAATTGATCCTTTTTTACTTTCCATTCCAAGATGCTTTTTGCAAGGCCATCAAGTCACGCAAGAGATGTGTGTCAAATAGAATTAAATCTGAAGTGATCAAAATCCAGTCATCTTCGGTTTACTTATAAATGCTTAAGCTTGGCCAAAGTATGGACCATTTTGTTGCTCAAGAAAACTTGCAGTTTTACAAAAAATAGGAATGGATACAGAGCAGGACAAAATATGCTGCTGGATGTCACAAAGATAACGATGATGGGAGAGGGGGGAGCTATTTGAGATACCGGACTCAAAATTCCATAGAAACCTATGATTCCCCTTCACAGCATCTAACTAAAAAATTTTTATTTGGTTCCGGAGAGGAACAATTATGTCTCTTGAGGCCAAATGGCTCCGAATGGTGCTGAAGACTGCACAGATACTTTTTAATCTTCATGCCAGAAGGGCTTAGAGACACCTCGGATGGAGCAGCTGTAGGTCCCTCTACATTAAAAAAAATTGGATCAGTGTGGGTGTCACTGACTCACCCATTGAAGCGCCAACAGTCCACCCCCGACCATGCAAAAAATCCCATCCCTACAATTTGGGATGGGTTCTGTGGCCAATCATTTAGAGGGAAGAAGGTTCTGCTCTGTCACTCTTCTAGTGGCAAAGAACAAATGAACAAAGTTGCATTTATGTGGAGAGACCTCAGAGCATCCATAAGGGTCTAAGCCAATGAAGCACTTTGAAGTATAGTCACTGTTATAATGTAGGGAAACACATGTAGGGCTCCTGATGCTTTTAAGAGTCCAGTAGCACAGAAACCACCATGTTCTATGGGTCATTTGATCATTTGGATTTGTACTTATTCCTATAATGGTCAATTCCATTTCTGACCAGATATTCAGTTAATTACAGAGCAATTTTTGGAATGAATTGATTGATGCAACATTACCTGATATTGCTGCAATTCTGTTACATATATCCTTTATTCTACATCGAAAGAGTTCTTCCAATCTCAAATCTTGCTTACAGATTTTTCATTTCAAAGTGACTATATACACAAACATTTTTGTGTCCTTCTACGCATGTACGCAATCTGCCCTGTTCCTTTTTGCGCATGTGCACCCGATCCCCTTCTGCGCATGTGCGCTGTCACCAAGGTCCAGCCGTGCACACATGATACGTGGTACCCCACAGTTTCGCCTCCGTGTGCGGAGAGTTGGGCTACTTGCCCAACGTCTGCCCAGCGAATGCCCGTGAAATTCTTACTCCTGGTAAAAGCAGGTGTAAGGCTTGCTTTTACCAGCATAAGACTTTTAAAGGACCGAAAAATAAATTTTTTTCAATAATTTATGCATTTCAAAATCTGTGAAATAAGGTACGTTTATTTTTAGACCTTTAAAGTATGTACATTTATTTTTCAAAAAATTATATTTTTGTTTTAAATATTTAAATAAGTGCCATTTTGAATAATTTTCAATATATGATTTAAAAATATATATATTTTAAGTGTACATGTATTTTTGGGGGTATCCCCATTCATAATTATGGGCGATACAGAATCGCCATAAGTACGAATGGAGATTCCCCCTTCTTTCATTGGTTGGACCGGCTCACGTGATCCCAGGGGCACTTGCAAATTGCGTGTGCCCCGGGATATGAGGGCCTCTATGCAGGTCTACGTGTAGAGGCCCAGGATCGCAAGTGTCCGAACCTGCAGGGCCATGAGGTAAGTGTGTAGATTTTTTGCAGGTCAGAGACATCCGCTCGCAGGAAGCCTCCGATCGGAAATGTAGGCCCAGTATGAAGAGAAGGGGACCCAGAACAGTTTGCTGTGCTGTTCCGCTACAGATGAAACTCTTTTTCATTTATTCCAAGTACCTTTTTTAAACTATTCTTTAAAGATCTCAAATTTGGAAATTCATCAAATGCTTTCTGGAAATCGAAGTAAATTATTGCAAATGAATAGCTCTTATCCACTCATTTAATTACTTCCTCAAAGAATTCTATTGGTTTTGCAAAGCTTGAGCAATTGCAGTTCGGTCTCCTCATTTCCTGAAGGACTGTAACACATATCCCATGGGGCCCAGACCTTGTAGACATTTAGGGGGCAAAATTGCCCTGTGCTCCGATTGGGTGTGGTAAGCAACTGGAGCCAGGATTTTCTACGTCCGACGCAGAAGTCCTGCCCCCGCCATTGAATTGGCATACCGTCTCCCAAAGGAAGTGGAGCGCCATCTAGCGTGCTCCATTTCCTTTAGGGGTAGGTCCTGGGGCACGACTAGGGCAAGTACTGCAGCGCTATCGAATGCTCCGTGTAGCGCTGGCACGCTTCAATGCCCCTCCCCTTCAATTAAAGGGGAGGGCCACTGCGCACTCTGCAAGGCCTCTGATGGCCTCTACTAGGCCACCAGGGCAGCGTGGGACAGGGCCTGCAGCCCGGCACCCAAAATGGAGTGCCAGGCTACATGATGGTGGCAAAACACTTAAGATGGTTGTGCGGGGCGCTGGTGCCCTCCCCTTTAACTTCCACCCCGCGGCCAGCTTCATGACCTGCAAAGCTAGCATTGACAGCTGCTTGCACCAGCCTCGCGGGCCGTGGGGCAATTTCCCCCACAGGGCAGATAGGGGTCACCACACCAGGCGATGATGTCATTGCCGGTTGCGCGGTGGCCCGGGGCGTTATCCATGGGGCGCAGCGCTGCCAAAGCAGTGCCTCCGCAAATGCCCGGCCAATTTCCAGTAGCCAGTAGTCCTCCCCCCAATCTGGGCGGAAAGTCTGTTCCACCCCTTTAGCGCCCCCCAGAGGCACGAATGAGCCGCTAAAAAAGGCGCAATTTCGCCCCCTTAGGTTAGTAATATTTTAACTATTGTCAATTTTTATGCAAACTTTCTGCCGTGTAGAAAAGATACCACCTATATCAGTACACCATATATACTCAATTCTTCACTTATTTTTTCAGATTCTCTCAGATACTTACATTGTTGTAGTTTTCAGCATTGCTAAAGCTTTGACCTGAATCCATCATACCTCACTGAATTTGAAAAGTGAGTTTCTCGACCTATTCTCCTCCCCCTGATAATTGACTTGGTTGGTGTTTTAATTGATTGGCATAAGAACATAAACATACGAAATGGATCCTCGAGCCTGCTCCACCATTTAATAAGATCATGGCTGATCTGATCATGGGCTCAGCTCCACTTCCCTGCCTGCTCCCCATAACCCTTACCACCTTATCGCTGAAAAATCTGTCTAGTTCCGTCTTAAATATATTCAATGACTCAGCCTCCACAGCTCTCTGGGGCAGAGAATTCCACAGATTTACAACCTTCAGAGAGAAGAAATTCCTTCTCATCGCAGCTTTAAATGGGTGGCGCCTTATTCTAAGACTATGCCCGTAGTTTTAGTTTCCCCTATGAGTGCAAATATCCTCTCTGCATCCACCTTGTCGAGCCCCCCCTCATTATCTTATGTTTCAATACGATCACTTCTCGTTCTTCTAAACTTCAATTGTATAATGGCGAGTCTCAACGATGAGAGCATGCAGAAATCAAGCGCAGGCAGCGGGAAGAGCATGCGGCAAACCAGTCCCCCTCACCCCTTCCCTCAATGACTATCTGTCCCACCTGTGACAGAGTCTGCGGCTCTCGTATTGGACTGTTCAGCCACCAAAGAACTCACTTCAGGAGTGGAAGCAAGTCTTCCTCGATTCCGAGCGACTGCATATGATGATAGGCCCAACCTACTCAACCTATCCTCAAAAGTCATCTCCGGAATCAACCTAGTGAACCTTCTCTTAACAGCCTCCAATCCAAGTATATCCTTCCTTAAATACGGAGATCAAAACTGCATGCAGTACTCCAGGTGTGGCCTCACCAATGCCCTGTACAGTTCTGGCAGGACTTCTCTGCTTTTATCCCCCTTGCAATAAAGGTCAACATTCCATTTGCCTTCCTGATTACTTGCTGTACCTGCATACTAACTTCATGCATAATGACCCCCAGGTTTCTCTGTACTGCAGCACTTTGCAATTTTTCTCCATTTAAATTATAATTTGCTTTTCTATTATTTCTAGCAAAGTGGATAACCTCACATTTTTCCACATGATACTCCATCTGCTAAATTTTTGCCCACTCACTTAGCCTGTCTATATTCCTTTGCATAAACTGTGTTCAGTCCTGTTAATTAATTCCTAGCCTGTGTTTTTCATGTGGGGGTAATATTACCTGCAGCTTGACTATAGTTCCTGCAGTTATTTGAACTGTTCATTCAGACAATCATTCGGCTTCACTTCAGTCGAAACGAGAACTTAAAAACCTCATGGAAATTAATAAGGATAACCAGAATAAAATGCAATAGAAACATAGGCCCCAAGTTTCATCCCGCGGCTAAAACGGCGCACCTCCGAGCTGGGCGCCTGTTTTTCGCGCAAAAAACTGCGCCTAAAAAAAGTCCGATATTCTGGAGCTCCTTGGAGCTCGATGTCTGCTTGGCGCGGCGCGCTCTTCGCAGCAGGGGGCGGAGCCTAACACTCGCGCCGATTTTCTAAGTAGCAGGGGGCGGGTACAATTTAAATTAGCCTTCGTGGTGCTGGCAACCCTGCGCGTGCGCGTTGGAGTGTGCGCGCATGCGCAGTCTCAAACAAACATTGGCACTCGGCCATTTTTAAAAGGACTGCAGAAAAAGTGAAGATTTGTTTCTTGGACCCACTGACGCCGCCCCATAAGCGTGGGCAAACGGCCTAAAGAATCTTAAAGTGTCCTGTGTTCATTCTTCGGCTCCCGGCCAGCCACTGACGCCGCTGCAATCCCATGGCCGAATGGCCTCAAGTCCGTCCGGGTGCATCTTCGCGGGGAATGAAGGCCTGCCTCAAGCAATGCAGCTCAGCTCGAAGGCTGCTTCCCGCCTACTGCTGCCGTCGAGACACTGACACCACACCCCTGCCTGTCTCCAACATGAAAGGCCTGCCTGAAGCACAGCAGCTCAAATGCTGCTGCTGTTTCACACAGGTAGGAAGATGGTTTATTTACTTTTTCATTTTTATTCAGGTTTGATTTATTTGTATAATATTTGTATAAGTATAACTAAGGATTGATTGTAGAATTTAATGACTTCCCTTCCCCCCCCTCCCCCCCTCCCCCCCCCACCTTGTTCCCGACACCTAATTTGTAACCTACGCCTGATTTTCTAAAGTGTAGACAAGTTTTTTTCGAGCGTACAAAAATCTTCACTTACTCCATTCTAAGTTAGTTTGGAGTAAGTTTTCACTGACGAAACTTTGAAAACAGGCATAAGTGGCCAGACACGCTCCCTTTTGAAAAGAAAATTCTGTTCCAAAGCGAAACTATTCTAACTGACTAGAACTGGAGCAAACTAAATGGCGAGAATTCCGATTTCTAAGATATTCCGTTCTACACCAGTTGCTCCTAAAAATCAGGAGCAAATCATGGCGCAACTTGGGGCCATAGAAAATAGGTGCAGGATTAGGCCATTTGGCCCTTCGAGCCTGCACCACCATTCGATAAGATCATGGCTGATTATTCCCTCAGTACCCCTTTCCTGCTTTCTCTCCATACCCCTTGATCCCTTTAGCCGTAAGAGTCACATCTAACTCCCTCTTGAATATATCCAATGAACTTTCATCAACAACTCTCTGTGGTAGAGAATTCCACAGGTTAACAACTCTCTGAGTGAAGAAGTTTCTCCTCATCTCAATCCTAAATGGCCTTCCCCTTATCCTTAGACTGTCCCCTGGTTCTGGACTTCCCCAACATCGGGAACAATCTACCCGCATCTAACCTGTCCCGTCCTGTCAGAATTTTATATGTTTCCATGAGATCCCCTCTCATTCTTCTAAACTCCAATGTATAAAGGCCCAGTTGATCCAGTCTCTACTCATATGTCAGTCCAGCCATCCCGGGAATCAGTCTGGTGAACCTTCGCTGCACTCCCTCAATAGCAAGAACGTCCTTCCTCCGATTAGGAGACCAAAACTGAGGCGTATAACCTTAAATAGCAAAACAGCAATATTTCAATATATTCAATAAAGAAATGTGGGCTTTTCCAAACAATACCAGCATGAAGAACTTCATATCAGAGACTCTGCACTTTCCCATAAGGGATTAGGAAAGGCCTAGATGTATCTCCCCAGGACATCCTCGGGTATGTTCTCCTGACCAGTCATACAGTGCTATTTGCAGTCACAAGGGAGACATTTCGAGTCTAGAGATGGTGCATGGCACAATCAATTTGGAGAAGGGAAAGCGTTGAAAAAAAATTAAAAACACAGTTCGGATACAATGTTATAAATGAGGTACAAATGAATAAAAAATGAAAGATTTTATCATTAGGACAAGATTGAAATTGTGGTTTTAAGGAATCCAAGATCCTATCTATTTTATTTCTGTTACATAGCAATCAATATTAGAGAGCAGATAGGAGTCAAATTTAAGATAAAAAAGAATGGGAATGATACATGGAACTGTGTTAATTTTAAGAGCAAGGCACATCAAGTAGGTTACATTGTTTTTCCACAATGAGTGAGATAGCAAATCTGTTATTGTACTAACTGGAAAGGGATTAAATGAGGCTTTCGTGATACAAAGCAATTTGTGACATTAACTGATATTATTTTGTCAGACTTTCACTGTAGTGTTAAAATGACAATAAATCAAATAATGTAACCATGATGCTAGGTGTATTTCAACAGTAAATAACCCTGCACAAGCTGTGCAAACACTGATAAAGGGTGATTGTTGGATAACCGCAGTTGACAGCATCAGAGGGAATGGCTGGCCTCCAACAATTACTACACGCTGATAGATAGAACCCAGTTAAAGCTGGGCTGGAGCTCGTTTAAGAGGCAGGACCAGATGAGCCGAGAGTGAGTTTATTAAAACGCCTATCAACTACTGGCACTACTGGAAAACAGCCGATCCTCTTCAGGAGATTGCTGAAATGTCAACTGCTGAGATGACATTGGGATTTTAATCTGTCAGTCAGAGTTAATCATTCGTATTATCACTCCTGTGGTAGGGAGCTATCTGGACTTATTTGCAACTTTGGACTGGAAGATGAAATTATGTGGCAGATGAAATTTAACGCAGAAAAGTATGAAGTGATACATTTTGGTAGGAAGAATGAGGAGAGGCAATAGAAACTAAAAGCTATAATTCTAGACGAGAGAGACCTGGAGGTATATGTGCACAAATTGATGAAGGTGGCAGGGCAGATTGTGAAAGCGGTTAGAAAGGCATACGGGATCCTGAGCTTCATAAATAGAGGAATAGGACTGGATTTTCAGCTCGTTTGTGCCTCAGTTAGCGCCCCGTAGGGGCAGTAAAGGGTGTTTCTAGGCATTACGCCAGGTGCCCAGCTTTTCCACCTGGCCAGCAAATTCGGCTCACGGTTTGCGGCAGTGCGAAAACTTGCCCCGCCCTCTAGTTTCACTGAGATCATGATGTTAATCATCGTGCGGCGCTCCGCTACCGCCCCGGGTGAAAAATGCAGCCCCAACGCCCCAGGAAGTGTCTGAAAAACCAGGCATTCCCAGGGTGCAGCAGGTAGTATTGTCGGAGGGACGAGGATCCTATATCGCAGGTCACATTGACTGCAACGATTGCGCACAACACGCTGCATGAAGCTCCGATTTGAAAGCGGCAGTGTTATCTGCTATCACAGTGTTCTTATAATTTCAGCGAGAGAATTTAATGGGGGCATTACTAGTTTGCCAGCATATCATGTTCCATGCTATTGCTAGGCGGCGCCAGGATACAACAAGGGCTCTTGGCCATGTCAGCTCACGGATGAGGAGAGGCCAAAGACATCTGGGGAGGAGGACTTGCCCCCCCCCACAGGTTTACAGGCACCAACGCTCAGACCTCCAGCTCTC
The DNA here is from genome assembly GCF_044704955.1 of Pristiophorus japonicus. Lineage (NCBI taxonomy): Eukaryota > Metazoa > Chordata > Chondrichthyes > Pristiophoridae > Pristiophorus > Pristiophorus japonicus. The sequence continues at coordinate 46,142,572 of NC_091979.1, forward strand.
TGAGGAGCAGTGTGTGAGAAGGCTGTGCTTCCGAAAGGAAGTGTTGACAGAGATATGCCATCTCCTACAGCCAGACCGATGCCTTGACCGCTCTGGAGACAGCCTTCAATACTCCACTCAACAGGTATCCGAATTCATTGTGGTGTGCTGCAAATTGCACAGTTTGGCCATCATGAGGGGCCAGGCATTGCCAGTGGGGATTGCAGCCCACCTCAGTAGGAGAAAGATGACGAAGAGGAGCCTGGCAAGGACCCCATTAGATAGCCACCCCATCCCCGGGGAAGGCAGTGTGGAGATGCTGCCAGACAAAGAGTTGCGCGTCGCCAACTCGTAATGGATCGGTTCTCCTAAATGGAGGAAACTGAGTGATGGAACTAATATTTGACACGCTATGGGCTGGAAATTCAGCATCCTTCGCCCGTGTTTTTCAGCAGTATTTTGTAGTTTTGGTTGGAAAACGGTGCGGCAGGAAATTCCCTGAAGTCTTCCGCCGGCGGTTTTGAAATACCGCTGGGGAGCGGTCCGCCGGCGTGCATTACTGGAAAAAACGTTTTTCGCCCGAGTTTGGCCACAGCGCTGATCTGTAGACAGGGACAAAAAAAACGCCAAGGAAAATCCTGTCAGTGCAGCTCTTGGAAACGGCGATAGGTATGAAAACCTGCAAAAAAGGTAAGTTAAAATTTATTTTAAAATTCCTTTGCAGCGATTCACTAGAAATGTTTTGCGATTTTTTCTTTTTTCCTTTTTGGAAAATATTTTTTGTGTTTTTCCCCCCTCCCTAGGCCAAATTTGCAGCGATATCGGCCTCGGAGAAAAGTTGCCAGAAATTTGCGGTTTACACACATTTTTTCCCGAATCTTCCGCCTCGAAATCATAGCGGAGTCACAGCAGCTTTTTCCGCCAAAAAAAACGCTATGACCAAAAACTGAATTTCTAACTTATTGTGCTCCCATAAAGGCACAGCTCCGGTGAATGTTGGAATGGTACACAAGATACCAATGGCAAAGGATCAAACAGACATTTTACTGCAACAAAGTAATAAAAACTCCCCCCACCAAAAGAAAACCGTGATGTATGTAGCACACAAATCACTGACTCCACACGGTCTGGTGTTGATCTAACTGCAGTGACCTTGGTCCTTTATTGAACAGCTCCAGAGTGACTCTCAGGTGTGGTGGTCAGCCTTTTATACTGCCTCTTGCAGGTACTTTTAGGTCTCCCACCACAGCGCCCTCTGTGGTGTACCATTGTGCTTATTATACATATAAGGTACCAATGACGATACACACATCAATACATAACAAAAACCATACAATATAACATTATGTTGCAGGGCAATGAACAACAATGAAGTGCATTAAATCAAAGAAACTATTTACAAGCGTAATCAACAAAAACCACGGCATCTGCACTACCTTGTCCTGCACATTATTCTGACTTACTTAACGTGTGATTTTCAGCTGAGGCGCAAAAAACATCCTTGTGTAATGCCTGATTTTGCACCCCCGATCATGGAACCTCAATTTATGCTGAATTTTGCAGATGAGGGCATAAACTTTTTCTACATGGTATCAGAGCCGCCCCGCTGCCATTACTGCTCCGAAATCTCTAAAGCCGAAAATCCAGCACATTGTTTTTGTACTCAAAGAAGTTTTGATGAACTTTTATAAAACAATGGGTTGGCCTCAACTGGAATTAATTCTGGGCTCCGCACTTTACAAAGGATGTGAAGGCCTTAGAGAGGGTGCAGAAAAGATTTACCAGAATGATTCCAGGGATGAGGGACTTCAGTTACGTGGATACACTGGAGAAGCAGGGGTTGTTCTCCTTAGAACAGAGAAGGTTGAGAGGAGATTTGATAGAGGTGTTCAAAATCATGAGGGGTCCAGACAGAGTAGATAGAGAGAAACTGTTCCCATTTGTGGAAGGGTCGAAAACCAGAGGTCACAGATTTAAGATGATTGGCAGAAGAACCAAAGGCGACATGAGGAAAAAAATTTTTACGCATTGAGTGGTTAGGATCTGGAATGCACTGCATGAAAGGGTGGTGGAGGCAGATTCAATTGTGGCTTTCAAAAGGGAATTGGATAAGTACCTGAATGGAAAACAAAATTCAGGGTTATGGGGAAAGTTGTAGGGGAGTGGGACTAGCTGGTGCTCTTGCAGAGAACTTGCACGGGCTCGATGGGCGGAATGGCCTCTTTCTGTGCTATAACCATTCTATGATTTTATGATTTTATGATTTTACAGTTGTTTTTCAATCTCCATTTATACTGTACAAGTGTAGCATTAGTTCAGTGAAGGAAAAATCCAATGTTGACACCATGCAACGTTCTTTACTCGAGACGGAACCTTCACCTACACAAAGGAATCAACAGCATTCTGATTTGTGCAGTGAGAATGTGACTTTCATGTGGACACCATGACAGCCCCATTCCTTCCCTAATATGAGGAAGCGGGCACTATGAGGTTACAAATCTTCCCCACGATGGGCCAAATGGCCTCCTTCTGTATCGTAATTTTTCTATGATTCTATGAACTCTCCATTAGACTAGCAAGAATCACATTTCCATGCCCTCCATCTCCCTCTGCACCCCCCTGCCCCCGCTGCCATCCTCCAGCCCACTAGAATGTTGGCTGTAAAATAAAATGTGCTTGATGATTTTATTTGTCACTGTGGCTCTGGCCAGATTCCACAACAGTCATTACTCCCTATTTTGCATTATGCTGGAGAAACACAGTTGGGAGAGAGAGCAAAGCAAGGTGAATGAAGTTGGAGGTTGGAGTCACTGAGGATGACTAATCGCCTCGTGCTTAGGCTCAGGTGGGAGATCGTGGTACAGAAGTCACCATGGGACTTGGGAGACTAACAGGTGACTAGGACTTTAAATGAAAGGTTGAAGAGATTTAGTTACTTGAATGAGGAACAGGTGCTAGAGGAGTAGAAGAGTTGTAGGTCGAATTTGGCAATAAGAGCTGTGCTACTAGAATAGAAACATAGAAACATAGAAAATCGGTGCAGGATTAGGCCATTCGGCCCTTCGAGCCTGCACCGCCATTCAATGAGTTCATGGCTGAACATGCAACTTCAGTACCCCATTCCTGCTTTCTCGCCATACCCCTTGATCCCCCTAGTAGTAAGGACTACATCTAACTCCTTTTTGAATATATTTAATGAATTGGCCTCAACAACTTTCTGTGGTAGAGAATTCCACAGGTTCACCACTCTCTGGGTGAAGAAATTTCTCCTCATCTCGGTCCTAAATGGCTTACCCCTTATCCTTAGACTGTGACTCCTGGTTCTGGACTTCCCCAACATTGGGAACATTCTTCCTGCATCTAACCTGTCTAAACCCGTCAGAATTTTAAACGTTGCTTTGAGATCCCCTCTTATTCTTCTGAACTCCAGTGAATACAAGCCCAGTTGATCCAGTCTTTCTTGATATGTCAGTCTTTCTTGATGGTTTGCGTGGGGCAAAGTTTGAAATGGAGCCAGACAAGCAGGCTTTAAGCAGTAATGAATCACCGTCTATAAGCCATGATATCAGTTGATTCATTTAACAATGAGGGTGTGAACATTCTGGAGGGCAATACTTTTTTGGGCCAGCAGTTGCTGACCTGGTGCTGGGCTTGTGAGGGAGGGAGGAAGACAGTGGGAGGTGAAGGTGGCACGGCATATGATGTTCGAAAACACCCGGGAGTGAGGTGAGTAGGATGGTTACTGGGTGCAGGGGATGAAGCAATTAGGGCTGCTAGCCTCAGAGAAGTGAGGGGAAAAGCTAAGGACTGACGAAGAGGAGTTGGAAAAAGGCCTGAACAGTCTGAAAGGAGGCCAGGGAAGCTGCAGGCACACAACGAGATAAGGTACAGTGTGAGTCAACTCCCACAAATACAAGGTGTTCAGACTGCTTCGTGGAGCCACTGAACCCGAGAAGCATCTATGGCCGAACCAAATTAGTAAGGCCAGTTCATCTCCTGCGTGCTGCCTCACAGTTTGCCATGCCCCTGTGAGCAAACTCCTTCCTGGGCCTCAGTCCAAATGATCCACGTAAAGGAAAAAAATAAACAAAAGAAAACCTTTTTAGAAACTGAGATGAGGGGAATGCCCTCAAAAGATTTCCTTCCAAGCTGACACGTCCTCCGAGATGCCTTAGTAAGAGTGACTGGTTAAAAAGAAGGGCAGTGGGAGAGTAAACAACAATAACTTGTATTTATATAGCCCCTTTAACACAGTAAAACATCCCAAGGCGTCTCACAGGAGTGTTATAAGCCACAAACATAAATTTGACACAAAGCCAGATAAGAAATAATGGCAGATGAGCAAGAGCTTGGTCAAAGAGGTCAGTTTTTAGGAGGGTCTTGAAGGAGGAAAGTGAGGTAGAGGTTTAGGGAAAAGAAAATCCACTGTTGGGAAAGTGATATTGCCACAGCTGCATTTAACATGTAAAAATGACAGGATGGTGAAACATGCTTCAAGAGTTTACATTCCTCTCTCACCCCCATTATTGCTCGAAGAGACATGAACTAGATTGTGGTTCTTTTGAGCCGCAAGAGGCATTTAACTTTAAACATCGCTTCCTGATCACATGACCACAACAGCTGTGAATTCCCACAGGAAGTGAAGCAGTTTTCTAAGGCATCTGCGTGGGTTGGCTCCAAACGGGCACTGCTGGTGATCTGGCCTTCCTTCCCTATGCATGGAGAATGCCATTCGGTTGCAATGGGCTCAATTTTCCCCAGTGATTTGCACCGTTTTTTTGGAGTCGGCTGCTTTTTTTGCCGTATTGAGTCAAATTTTTGGCGTTTTTATTTTTTTCAAACTTCCCCCTGTGATCTGTGTCAGTGTAACGTGTAACTGACTGAGTTATGATTTTTCTCGGCCAGTTTTTTTTTACGTTCCCTCATGTCTGCGCCGGTTTTTTCAATTCTTCGCAGTTTGGCCAACATTTTTTTCGATTACGTTGGTGAGTCTGGCCACTCACGGAAAACATAGAAAATAGGTGCAGGAGCAGGCCATTCAGCCTTTCTAGCCTGCACCGCCATTCAATGAGTTCATGGCTGAACATGAAACTTCAGTACCCCCTTCCTGCTTTCTCGCCATACCCCTTGACCCCCGAGTAGTAAGGACTTCATCTAACTCCCTTTTGAATATATTTAGTGAATTGGCCTCAACTACTTTCTGTGGTAGAGAATTCCACAGGTTCACCACTCTCTGGGTGAAGAAGTTTCTCCTCATCTCGGTCCTAAATGGCTTACCCCTTATCCTCAGACTATGACCCCTGGTTCTGGACTTCCCCAACATTGGGAACATTCTTCCTGCATCTAACCTGTCTAAACCCGTCAGAATTTTAAATGTTTCTATGAGGTCCCCTCTCATTCTTCTGAACTCCAGTGAATACAAGCCCAGTTGATCCAGTCTTTCTTGATAGGTCAGTCCCGCCATCCCGGGAATCAGTCTGGTGAATCTTCGCTGCACTCCCTCAATAGCAAGAATGTCCTTCCTCAAGTTAGGAGACCAAAACTGTACACAATACTCCAGGTGTGGCCTCACCAAGGCCCTGTACAACTGTAGCAACACCTCCCTGCCCCTGTATTCAAATCCCCTCGCTATGAAGGCCAACATGCCATTTGCTTTCTTAACTGCCTGCTGTACCTGCATGCCAACCTTCAACGGCTGATGTACCATGACACCCAGGTCTCGTTGCACCTTCCCTTTTCCTAATCTGTCACCATTCAGATAATAGTCTGTCTCTCTGTTTTTACCACCAAAGTGGATAACCTCACATTTATCCACATTATACTTCATCTGCCATGCATTTGCCCACTCACCTAACCTATCCAAGTCACTCTGCAGCCTAATAGCATCCTCCTCGCAGCTCACACTGCCACCCAACTTAGAGTCATCCGCAAATTTGGAGATACTGCATTTAATCCCCTCGTCTAAATCATTAATGTACAATGTAAACAGCTGGGGCCCCAGCACAGAACCTTGCGGCACCCCACTAGTCACTGCCTGCCATTCTGAAAAGTACCTGTTTACTCCTACTCTTTGCTTCCTGTCTGACAACCAGTTCTCAATCCACGTCAGCACACTACCCCCAATCCCATGTGCTTTAACTTTGCACATTAATCTCTTGTGTGGGACCTTGTCGAAAGCCTTCTGAAAGTCCAAATATACCACATCAACTGGTTCTCCTTTGTCCACTTTACTGGAAACATCCTCAAAAAATTCCAGAAGATTTGTCAAGCATGAATTCCCTTTCACAAATCCATGCTGACTTGGACCTATTATGTCACCATTTTCCAGATGCACTGCTATGACATCCTTAATAATTGATTCCATCATTTTACCCACTACTGAGGTCAGGCTGACCGGTCTATAATTCCCTATTTTCTCTCTCCCTCCTTTTTTAAAAAGTGGGGTTACATTGGCTACCCTCCACTCCATAGGAACTGATCCAGAGTCAATGGAATGTTGGAAAATGACTGTCAATGCATCCGCTATTTCCAAGGCCACCTCCTTAAGTACTCTGGGATGCAGTCCATCAGGCCCTGGGGATTTATCGGCCTTCAATCCCATCAATTTCCCCAACACAATTTCCCGACTAATAAAGATTTCCCTCAGTTCCCCCTCCTTACTAGACCCTCTGACCCCTTTTATATCCGGAAGGTTGTTTGTATCCTCCTTAGTTAATACCGAACCAAAGTACTTGTTCAATTGGTCTGCCATTTCTTTGTTCCCCGTTATGACTTCCCCTGATTCTGACTGCAGGGGACCTACGTTTGTCTTTACTAACCTTTTTCTCTTTACATACCTATAGAAACTTTTGCAATCCGCCTTAATGTTCCCTGCAAGCTTATTCTCGTACTCCATTTTCCCTGGCCTAATCAAACCCTTTGTCCTCCTCTGCTGAGTTCTAAATTTCTCCCAGTCCCCAGGTTCGCTGCTATTTCTGGCCAATTTGTATGCCACTCCCTTAGCTTTAATACTATCCCTGATTTCCCTAGATAGCCACGGTTGAGCCACCTTCCTTTTTTTATTTTTACGCCAGACAGGAATGTACAATTGTTGTAATTCATCCATGCGGTCTCTAAATGTCTGCCATTTCCCATCCACAGTCAACCCCCTAAGTATCATTCGCCAATCCTAGCCAATTCACGCCTCATACCTTCAAAGTTACCCTTCTTTAAGTTCTGGACCATGGTCTCTGAATTTACTGTTTCATTCTCCATCCTAATGCAGAATTCCACCATATTATGGTCACTCTTCCCCAAGGGGCCTCGCACAATGAGATTGCTAATTAATCCTCTCTCATTACACAACACCCAGTCTAAGATGGCCTCCCCCCTAGTTGGTTCCTCAACATATTGGTCTAGAAAACCATCCCTTATGCACCCCAGGAAATCCTCCTCCACCGTATTGCTTCCAGTTTGGCTAGCCCAATCTATGTGCATATTAAAGTCACCCATTATAACTGCTACACCTTTATTGCATGCACCCCTAATTTCCTGTTTGATGCCCTCCCCAACATCCCTGTTACTGTTTGGAGGTCTGTACACAACTCCTACTAACGTTTTTTGCCCTTTGGTGTTCTGCAGCTCTACCCATATAGATTCCACATCATCCAAGCTAATGTCTTTCCTAACTATTGCATTAATCTCCTCTTTAACCAACAATGCTACCCCACCTCCTTTTCCTTTTATTCTATCCTTCCTGAATGTTGAATACCCCTGAATGTTGAGTTCCCAGCCCTGATCATCCTGGAGCCACGTCTCCGTAATCCCAATCACATCATATTTATTAACATCTATTTGCACAATTAATTCACCTTCTGGTGAGTTAAGAAAACCAGTGCACATTCACAAATCTGCGCTAAAAAACACCATTGTTTATAAATCGAAGATTTTGGAGGGAGTCAAGAACACTATCAAAATCAATAATAAAGTTCATTGGGTTTTTTTTACCTGTCAACATAGAAGTGTAAATTTGTTGGATTTCACAAGTTTCCTAATTTTTTTATTCACTCACACACCACCAGCGAACGTCTTGAAGAAGGCCTGGAGGGTTGTAGATTTGGCCTCGTGTCCGGACACAGTGGCTTGGGTTTTAGCTACAAAACAAGCCATGGGGGGGTAGTGGAGAGAGGAAAGGAGGGAGAGATAGCCGATCTTATGGCTTGTAGCCCGGGGAGGGGGAGGGAGAGAGAGGTCACAAGACTCAAGGGGGGCGGGGGGGGATGGGGGGAGAGAAGAGACCCTGAGGGCTCAGCGACAACTATTCAACATGGGACATGTTTAATGTTTGGAGATGTTCCGTAATGTTGTGTTGTGTTAATGGATCATAGTTCAGTTTTTTATGTAAAATACATTTTATTCAAAAGTGTACAATAACTTAACTTTAATAACATTATTCTTGTATCAAACTTCACTTTAAGATCACGCTTTAAGATCACTTAAAAACTTTAAGATCACTTATAAACTTGTAAATTTACATAACTTACAAAAAACTTTTAATTTGAGAACAGTTACAACAATAACAATAATAATAATAACAACAACAACAGCAGCAAAGAAAGGCTGCACCATCTCTCATCGCCCTTAGTCTAACACCGCCCGCTGCGATTAGTCTTGGACTGTCCACACTCCTGCCCGCAGGCGGTGGCGCAGTGTTTCTGGGCTTGGTACCAAGCTTATTCCTTCTAACATCTCGGGTCCTGCGCACCTCTTGAGGGTGGGGGGCATCAGCGTCAGGCGGCAAGTTGGAGGGCCCGGCTTTGGGCTCTTCAGAGGCTGTTGTGGGGATTGGAGTGAGAGTGGCAGTTGATTCTGTCAATGGGCGTAGGGTCTAGGCGTGTTCCCTTATTGCAGCAGCTAACTCCAACATGTCGTCCCTCATGCACCCTGACAATGTCTCAGTGGCCTGCAACATTCCCTCACTAATGGCCAGTGACATGGTTTGCACGACCTCTGAGATTCCCTCCCTCATGGCCACTATTCCTTCACTTGATGGTCCAGGATATCGTTCTCATTTTTCGTGAGAGTGTTGTTACTTCTCCCGACAGTCCCGCTACCTCAACACTCACCCCACTGATGGTGTCCAGGAGTGACCGGGTAAGGCCTATGCTCTCCGCACTCATTGACATCATCTAAATCACATCTGTTAGATCCTGCATCTCAGGAGAGTGCTGCCGAGCTCTCCTTCCCCTCCTCACCCTGGGTGTGGCTCGCTGCATCCCACTGGAACCCGCAGCCTCGGACTGTGTGAAACCATGAAAAGGAAGGAAACCAATGTTGTGTAATGATTAGCTTCCAAATGCTTTGCTGGCTTTTTTGGGGGAAAAAAAGGAATGAAACCTCAGCATATGTCATTGCCTTCTGTAAATATGGTGCTAACCAGAGTTATAAATACTGCCCTCTGGCCCTTTATTAGATGCCCTCCCAACCTTTTTGCCTGCTCCCTTACTTTTATTACTGTCTTTGCTGCAGCTATTCTCTCACCATTCTTGAAGATACATTACATGTATTGCATGCACACTGACCACAGTAAAGTATAGCTGGTAAATTCGTGTAACACATTATCGCAATAAAGATGCATCAATGTGAGGAACTAGTGCCATGCTTGCTAAAGTAAACATAGTTTGATACATGTAAGCGATACTCCAGTATGCTTGGTTGTTTTTTACATGGCAGTACTGCAGGTGACATCACCCACATAGCACCACTATGGCAACAGCAAAGACAGTTTTAAGCTTTTCAGACATCATGATAGCATCCAACACCCTCAAAGGACAACAGTGCCCCCCCCCCTCCCCAATTAAAGAGCACTTTAAAAGCCTAATAAACAAGAGGATTTTTTGAGATGCAAACAATATTTGGGTAAGTTCACGATTTGCAATTTTAAATATAGTTTGGATATTGATAACTGATTCTCAGTCTTAGTTCATGGTTTGCCCTGAACTTTTTTTTTGCTCAGTGAAAAACCACAACCAATCAGTCACTCTAATGTGAAACAGCACACACTTTTTCTCTGACTCCTGCCATTTGCAGTTAGTGTGGCTGCACTTCCTCTCTTGTCCCTTGCACTCATTTTAGCAATTCCAGAACATTAATAATAATGGTTCTGGCATCGACAGGCAACGCGGAGCCAGCCTAATGGGAAATCTGCCTCAAAAGCTGCATCCTTACAATCTGTGATAAGTGTCCCTAATGATCACTAAGTGTTGTATCTGACTGCATGCATAAAGCAAAGCCATTCATTGTATAACTGCATCAGGGATTATCGCAGTCACAGAAGGCAATGCACGCTTCAGTAACAGAAGTACGCAAGGACTTGCCCCTCATAGTTTACCTGGCACTAAGCCATTCTCTGTTCGCTTAGGTTATAGTCAAAAAGGCTTAATCAGAATAAAGACTTTGATAAGTGCGCTGAAAATCTGAACAATACATCTCCTGACCCTCTAGGAGTTTACAAGAGTATTGTGTATTAAGTGCTGGGGAATGTCCTGTAACAACCACCCTTATGGCTTCACTCAGTGAGATTACCAATTTGTGCTGAATTGTGGGCCATTTGACTGCGCCAATGGCTAATATTAACTGAGTTGACACTACACAAACTATCACGTAGGACCATTACAGCCAAAATCAATTGGAACTGAAATCAGAATCCCATACCAGAGCTGTTAACCCAGCATGGCACTCTGTTGTTGGAGTATCCTATACTTAGAATCATAGAAATTTACAGCACGGAAGGAGAACATTTTGGCCCATCATGTCCGGGCCGACCAACAAAGAGCTATCCAGCCTAATCCCACTTTCTAGCTCTTGGTCCGTAGCCTTGTAGATGAAAGCGCTTCAAGTGCATGCCCAAGTATTTTTTCAATGTACTGAGGGTTTCTGCCTCTACCACCCGTTCAGGCAGTGAGTTCCAGACCACCACCATCCTCTGGGTGAAAAAAATATCTCCTCAAATTCACCTCTAAACCTCCCACCAATTACTTTAAATCTATGCCCACTGCTGGTTGTTGACCCCTCTGCTAAGGGAAATAGGTCCTTCCTATCCACTCTATCTAGGCCCCTCCATTTTATACACCTTAATAAGGTCTTCACTCTGCCTCCTCTGTTCCAACGAAAACAATCCTAGCCTATCCAATCTTTCCTTATAGCTAAAATTCTCTAGTTCAGGCAACATCCTCATAAATCTCCTCTGTACCCCGCGTTAGCGCAATCACATATTTCTTGTAATGTGGTGACCAGAACTGCATGCAGTACTCTAGCTGTGGCCTAACTAGTATTTTATACAGTTCAAGCATAACCTCTCTGCTCTTGTATTCTATGCCTCGGCTAATAAAGGAAAGCATTCCGTATGCCTTCTTAACCATCTTATCTACCTGGCCTTCTACCTTCAAGGATCTGTGGACATGCACTCCAAGGTTCCTTTGTTTCTCTACACTTCTCAGTGTCCTACCATTTATTGTGTATTCCCTTGCCTTGTTAGACCTCCCCAAATGCATTACCTCACACATCTCCGGATTGAATTCCATTTGCCACTAATCTTCATTGATTCTTTTTCTTCTTCTCCTTAGGCGGTCCCTCAAATCGAGGATGACTTGCTTCCAGGCCAAAAAGGGATGAGTTCAATGAGTTCACAGGTGTTTCAGTGAAGGACCTAATATTCCAGATCCAGAACTGCATATTGAAGGGTGGAAGATGCCTGTGCGTGGATTTTTTTAACGTGTGGTGGCCGTTGCACACCAGCCACCACACAAACTTGACAGAGCTAGGTCTTGGCCCAGTGGCAAGGATTAACAACGTGGAAACATCAGTTCATTGATATCTTCCTGCAGTCGACTTGAACCCCTTTTTCCAGTACTACGATTGGGCCTAAATTGTATCACCACTGCCAATATTGGCATTGCTGAACAACATTAGCATGGGTAGAGGATTGGCTAACTAACAGAAAACAGAGAGTCATGATGAATGGGTAATTTTCCGGTTGGCAAACAGTGACTAGTGGGGTGCTGCAGGGATCGGTGCTGGGTCCTCAACTATTTACAATGTATATTAATGACTTGGATGAAGGGACCAAGTGCAATGTAGCCAAGTTTTCTGATGATACAAAGATGGATGGGAAAGCAAATTGTGAGGAGGACAATCTGCAAAGGGATATTGTAGAGTGGGACTGGGATGAGGGTTGCGAGGCAGCATTTAATCAGCTCAAGAAGGACTTGCAGACCGCGCCAGCCTTAGGAGCGATAGATGAGGGAAAGGAGTTTTTCCTGGAGGTGGCAGCCAGCAGGGACAGCCTGAGCTCAGTGCTGCTTCAAGAGCAGCACGGCCAGCTGAGACCAGCGGTTTACTCCTCCAGGATCCTCACAGATGTGAAGAAGGGGTACTCCAACTGTGAGAGGCACCTCCTAGCCACACATTGGGCAGTGAAAAGATCCTTTATCTTCACGGGAGGGTCTACTCTAACACTCCTAACCCACCACACACCTACTCAGATGCTCCTAGATGGGAGGATTAAGGACAGGACGGTGAGCAGTGCCCGCATTGCTCGCTGGACCCTGTTCCTCTCCCAGATGGACCTCAGAGTAGAAGGTATTGACTTGGGAATCAAGCTCCCCAGCACTATGAGCGCCCAGCATGCTGAACTGTCCGCCGTAATGTAAGTGGTGACCCAACCCGAGGAATTCCCTACCCCGTACACGATTTGCTCGGACAGTGTGTTCACCTGCAATTCATGTACGGAGTACCTGGATATCTGGTCCCGTCGCGGATACACGTCCGCTGACGGGAGACCCCTGGCAATCAAGCCCCTGCTGGAGAAAATCATGACAGCGGTGGGGGAAGAGGGAAAGGTCTACATACATAAGGTGAAGGCCCATTTAAAAACCGAACCTCGTGCAGAGGGAAACCAACAGGCTGACAAACTGGCCAAAGAAGGTGCCCGCACGGGAAAGTTCTGGGACCCCTATGACTCCAGTCGCATAGCAGCAGTCAAGAATAAGAACAGGGCAGCAGAGAGTACAGGGATAGCTTTGGCCCCGGACTTAAAAACAGTTCAGGCACGGGACCCGGTCCTGAAAGCTGTCCTGAATGCGCTAACTAGAGGAAAGAGAGTAGAAGGTCCGTACGACACAGCAACCATTACCGTTAAGGAAGGCATGCTGTTTAAAGAGGGACAATGGGTCGTGCCACAGCAGCACCAGAGGGAATTCCTAAAACTGGCCCATGATGGTCCAGGAGCAGGAAACCCCGGGCCTGAGACCATCTGGCAACGGGTGGAACAGGCAGGATGGTGGCCGGGACTCAGGGAGGACATCCGCGAGTTCTGTGCGAACTGCCTGGTGTGTGCTGTGAACAACCCTGACCCCCAGAAAAAGGTGTCCCTAGGACACGTCAGGAGGGTAGAGGGACCATGGCAGTCAATCCAAATTGACTACATCGGGCCCCTACCCACCGCCCAGGGAGGCTACAAATACTGCCTAGTCCTGGTGGACGTGTTCTCAAAATGGGTTGAAGCCTTCCCCTGCCGAACAGCCACCGCACTAGGGACAGCTAAGATTCTAGTGAGGGAAGTGTTCTCCCAGTGGGGACTCCCACAGTATGTGGAATCAGACCAGGGGAGCCATTTCACCGGGCAGGTAATGCAGGCAACCCTTAAGATGCTCGGCATTGAGGAGAAATGGTACGTTGCCCACAATCCACAGTCATCTGGTATTGTGGAGCGTTTAAACTGCACTATTAAAGAAAGGCTGCGGAAGGAGACGGGAGACTCACCCCAAAAGTGGGTGGAGGTCTTACCGTTGGTCCTAATGGGGATCCAAGCCAACCAATCAAAGAGCACGGGGTATTCCCCATACGAGCTCATGACTGGCCGGATCATGCGGACTCCCACCCATGTCCTAGCCCCGGTGCTCACAGAAGGTCAGCTCAGAGAGGTGAACCGGGACCATTTTGTCAGGAATCTGTTTGAACACCTCAAGAGATTCATTGGCAAGCTGCTGATAAAGATAACATGGGGAACCAGCATCGGAGCAACCGATTGCTGCTAGAACCCCGCAAGCACCAGGAGTGGGAGATAGGGGATCAGGTGATGGTTAGGAGTTTTACCCGGGTAGGAACCTTTGAAGCCCTATATATGGGACCATACCACATTGTGGACAAGGCAAGCCCCATGGTCTATGCCATAAAGATGCCCCGCCGCACAAAGTGGTTCCATATCAACCAGTGTAAGCTGTTTAAACCAGGGGAGCTCGAAAAACGAAAGAAGCAGCCAGTAGCCGCTGGCTGTGAAAGTCCCAAAGGGGGCGGGGCAGCTAGCCAAACAGGGCAGGTGGGAGCGGTGAACTGCGTTACTGGAGGGACGATCCCACCAATTGCTTGGGACTCGGATGCACCCCCAGTAACAGTAGCCCCAAGAAGGACTACCCGCACACCACAGCCAAAAGCCCCGTGGTCACCAGCGCCCCAGTTCCAGTGGTTCGATCCAGGTAAGGCTGCCACCAGAAAGGGGACACCCAAAGTCAGGAAGCGTTCTAAAGATAAGGGCCCCCAGCCTGCAGCCTCAGGCTGCGCAAAACCTACAGAGCAGGACTCTGCGACCACATCAAAAGGGGCAGAGTACTGCATCATCGAAGGGAACAGTTCCCCGATCGCCTGGGACACAGGGCAAACCCCAGTAACATTAGGGAGAGCCCTCCGGATGTTGCGGCTCAGGCCGCCTTACCTTCAGCCTTACAAGCTGCCCAGAAGCCGTCCCGAGCGGAGGCTAAACAGGAATTAGCCTGGCCACCCGGAGACGGGTGGCAGATGTGCATACAGCAAGTTCTTAATGACATTTAAGTGTGGGGAAGGGAAGTTTAGATAGTTTAGTTTTAATTATAAGTGACTATGTGAGGACTCGTTCACCCGTGTCAACCCGGAGAATTGTCTCAGGGCATGGCTGTCTTTTATGTATCCCTACAGGAACTGGGAAGGAATTTAAAATAGAAAGGGTGCTGCTCCTGCTCGCTCTAATGGGGGTGAGTACCGGTGACCGGTGCTGTATCTGTGGTGTTCCAAATGCAAAGGGAAAAACCGAAGGCACCAATCCCGATATTACAGGGTGGTGGACAAACCTTAGGAACCCTATTAGCAATTTAGGTTTGTAATTTTGTGTGATGTATTTGAAATATGTATTATTCTTGTGAAGTGAAGTGTAACTTGCCTATATGCCTGTAAAGGGAAGAGGATGTAACTGAATGCTGTATCATGTAAAGGGGACTGTATGCTATGGATGTTTAGTTTAGGTAATTTGCGGGAAGGTTGGCTCTTGGGAGTCAGGAATTTTTGCTCACCTGTAAAGTGACACTATGGTTGGATAATGTCATGGGGGGACTGAAGGGTTCTCAAAAATTACCATGAGTTCCTCTGCCTGAAAATTAAAGAAAAGCTCCTCTTGGACTGGTAAAAATGAGCTTTGGATTTTTCAAGTGGAGATCTAAGTTTTAAAAGGAAACAAGCAAAAGGGGGCCAACCTCATGGAACCCCCCCGACCCCACCAGTGTAATTTAGGTCCATTTTGAAAAGAGAATTCAAAATGGACCTAAATTACAGAAGCCTGAGATCCCCTAAACATCTATGGGAAGGAGCATATCAATTTTAAGATTCTACAACATTTTGGCTGTGAAAAAGAGTCACCGAATACAGGAGGTGGGGCTAACCTCTGTGAAGAAAATTCATGTATTAAGGATCCCCGACTGTCTGGGGGAACTATGCAGCACTAATTCACCCCATAAGGGATAATCAAATGACCAGCTATTATCTAAACTACAGAACTCATCCAAAATATGCAAGAAGCCAATTACCCAATCAACCACTGTGGAAATCATGGGCCCAACTAGATGGTCAGGAAACTGGACAATCCTAAAACAATGCAAAACCAGTGATAGCACATTATCACACCCTAATCGAGTTACTGCTGACTAGCCCACCAAAAACATTGACAAAGGAGACATTTGAAAATCAATGGACAGAACAGTTTAAACAAAGCCCAAGAACTGATTTGGGGCGAAGATAAGGAAGCCTGTTTTAGTATAATTGACAGCCCGTTCTGGCAGTTAGGGGTACTTCTAGAGACACTATTAAGGTAGCAGTCTCATGACATAAGTTTGACACCAGCCTCGAAAAGTGGGACCCCGAAACATCGGCGAAAGGAATCTCTAAAACCCAGAAGGACAGCACCACGACAGCAAACAGGCATTCAAAATGACTATCGGAAAGTTTCGGACCATCGCGACCAATCAAACAGTCAGCCGGAACCAACCCGACAAAACCGAAGATAAACCAAAGATTTTTCCACTCTACAAGCTGGTCCTATGCTACCAAGGGGTAAAACATTACCTAACGGAACTTTTAAAACTACCCTGACCAAGGAAAAGTGAATACTCACCCCACAGGTCCAATGCACACCTTACCGCATCAGCGGACTCAGCCCAACTGAAGAAGTAACGCAGGTTGAAGTCCGCAACGAGGTCCGGGGTACAGACTACAGAACCCGGACAACTAAGGCGAACCCTGGAGTTGGAACTGTCAAAAGGGAAGTGGCGAGCAAGGTCCCTGAAACCCCAGAGTTCTAACCTAGCTAGATAGCGGGTCTGGGAGGTTGGGTTTTTTCTTACTGTTCCTACCTGTTGATGTTCAAGTGTGTTTTCCCCTTCCAGGTTTAGTGCATAAGTATTTTGTGAGGTGGGAGGACTGTGTTCTTTTAATCTGTTATATGTGTTATGTGTTCTTCCCAAATATAGAGCATTTGAGTTGCCATTTCTCCCTATTTGTACCTGATTACTGTGATTATTAAAAACGTGCCTTTTTACTCTGTTGGAACAAAATAAAACCAGTTTTGCATCCAACCCAACTGACTCTGTCTCAGTTTCTCACAACCCCCAAATCAGACCATAGTCTAGAATCCAGGGTGTGGGGTGCCTCGAAAACGCCAAGGAGTCAGAGAAACCTGACCAAAACACCACCCCCTACATAATGGCGACCACAAAGGGACTCTGGGGCAAGGGATGTGATAAGAGAGAGACTGGTTTCAGGAAAAGAAGCAAAATGGAAGAGGGAATTTCCTCGTATGTGTTTAAGAGGGTAAATGTGGCTAAGGAGTGGGTACTCGATCTATTGTATGCTGAGCGTCCATAAGACATTGCAGCTCAATGGACCGAGAGCAAGGACCATGAAAGGTCGATAGAGAAGGCCATTTGGCTAATTTGCCTTCAGCGACAGATCCGGCTTCTAGATGAGGAGAATGAGAAATTAAAGGGAGTATTGAGGCAGACAGAAGAGAGGTCCAGTGCAACGGCCACAGTCGGGGAAAGGCTGTGGACAGAGATGGGACAGTTAAAGGAAAGTAGAGAGCTCACTAAAGAAAGGCACAAAACCCAACTGGACCTTTTACAGTGTCAGATTATTGAAGCCAAGAATAGCGAACTGGCGTTGCAGGAAGAGAATTCCTGCCTCGCCAAGCAAGTTAAAGAGTACGGGGAGAGGGTGAGAGACATTCAGGTAGCCTGTAAGGTAGCCAGTACCAGGGAATTTGAGGCAGGAGACCACGGCCCCTGCCAGCAGCAGATCCAAAGCTTGAACCTTGCTCTTTCCCGGGCTAAAGGCATGGTGTGCCTGATAAACCGGGTTAAGCCCAGGAACACCTGGTAGAGCAAGGAGAAACCCCTCAGTCACTGCCTGCAGCTCCCAGGAATGGCCCAGAGCAGCAGGGGCAGGCAAGGATTGCGAACTACCAACACCGACGGCCCCGAGTTTTAACTCGGCTTGGCAGCAGGGGGAAGCGGGCGAGCCAATACAAGGAGGGCCGGAACCAGGGCCAATGCACCCGGTCCGGCAGCAAAAGTTTGGCCCACCTGGCGCCAAGGGGCAGCAGGACCCCTAGAAAGCAACTTCGTAGTCCCCCACGACACCCAAAAACTGAGGGCTATGATAGGCCACCTAAGTAAGCTCACCCAACAGGGGGATTAAAGGTGTGCCTTTTACTTCCTTTTAAACACAATAAAGCCATACCTGCTTCTTACCTTGAAACCGATTGTCTGTCCAAGTCTGTCACAGTCCCTTCATAATTCCAGAGTCCAGAACCAAGGGTGTGGGAGCGATTCGAAACCGCTCATATAAGGTCAGAAGGGAAAGCTGATCCCCCCTCGAAGACCACCACTTACAATATAGACAGGCTAAATGAATGGGCAAAAATTTGTCAGATGGATTATAATGTGAGAAAATGTGCGGTTATCCACTTCGGCAGAAAAAATAGAAAAGCAAATTATAATTTAAATGGAGAAAAATTGCAAAGTGATACAGTACAGAGGGACCTGGGGGTCCTTGTGCATGAAACACAAAAAGTTAATATGCAGGTACAGCAAGTAATCAGGAAGACAAATGGAATGTTAGCCTTTATTGCGAGGGGGATAGAGTATAAAAACAGAGAAGTCCTGCGACACTGTGAGGCCACACCTCGTGTACTGCATACAGTTTTGGTCTCCATATTTAAGGAAGGATATACTTGCATTGGAGGCTGTTCAGAGAAGGTTCACTAGTTTGATTCCGGAGATGACGGGGTTGACTTATGAGGATAGGTTGAGTAGCTTGGGCCTATACACATTGGAGTTCAGAAGGATAAGAGGTGATCTTATTAAAACATAAGATAATGAGAGGGCTCGACAAGGTGGATGCAGAGAGGATATTTCCACTCATAGGGGAAACTAAAAGTAGGAGACATAGTCTTAGAATAAGGGGCCGCTCATTTAAAACTGAGATGTGGAGAAATTTCTTCTCTCAGAGGATTGTAAATCTATGGAATTCTCATCCCAGAGAGCTGTGGAGGCTGGGTCATTGAATATATTTAAGGCGGAGATAGACTGATTTTTGAGCGCAAAGGGAGTAAAGGGTTATGAGGAGCGGGCATGGAAGTGGAGCTGAGCCCATGATCAGATCAGCCATGATCTTATTAAATGGCGGAGCAGGCTCGAGGGGCCAACTCCTGCTCCTATTTCTTATGTTCTTATGTTCTTATTTGCACCCCAGTTTAAAAATAGTATTTAATTTGTTAGTGTAGCACAGCATGCATCTCAATTATACCATAATTGAATATTGTTTTAAGTCAAAGCTGGAATGAGATTATCTCCTGAAACGATTGGAATAGAGTACCGTATTTGTGCAGTATGTGAAGATGCATTTTAAAGTCCATCTGATTTATGGGAACCTTCCAAAACTTATCTATGTTCTCAGTTTTAGGAGAAAGCTTCACTGTGCTGCCTTAACATAGATTCGGCATCAGAGGAGCCCCTCTGTTACTGACTAAATGCAACCTTCAGTAGGGCAACCCTTTCAGTCGAACTCAGATGTGCTTTATTGATGGTCACTGTTATAAATTTCAAGTGTGCTCTCGATATTCACTTGGTTTCAGCAACAATGGTCTGTCCCATAAGCCTCTCAGGGTATCCTGTCAGACCGCCTTTGAAATTGACCGCAGGTTCGGCATTTCCGCCTGCACTTGCACATGCGCTAAATCCCAAACTTGTGTATCTGTCAAGTTTCACTGCACATTTCGTCTACCCATTGAAATCAACCAGCTGGTGAAAAGTTGGGCTCGTTGCATACCTACTGCGCATTAATTACCCAGAAAATTTTCAATTCCCCCCTCACCTTACTACCAGTTGTAAATCCCCCCACCCTCCAGTCCCGCCCTGACCCCCCCACCCCCCACATACATAACAATGAAAAGTGAACTGAAGAGTCTTCCTAAACAGTCTGAGCAATAGGAACTGCAGGTGCATATTCTTCCTGATATCACTGAGACAGTGGGTCCCTTAGGTACACCACTTTCTAGACTGTTAGGATAATGGATACATTAGAACTATAACTAATAAACCATAACAAACATTCCCTTGGAATAGATCATAAGCCCATAAAACTTGTTTTGCTTTATTGTCAGTGATGTTTCTATATGCACCAAACAAAACCTATTCTTCTTCAAGGGAAAGTATCATAACAATCTCAGTCTATTCAACATTTCAATCTTTCTGAATAGGTCGATGGTTTAATTCAGATTGCTTGCTGTTCAAGATTTGGTTCGGAAGCTATCTATACATATGTTAACATAGCTCTTAATTTAGGGTCAATTTTCATAAATGCATCAAACGCACTCCTATAATCCATTTGATTTATCACTTTCATGTTGGAGTGAATGTGGCATGTATTCATCTCTACAACAACTTGACAATGTTATTCTTGATACTGGAATCATGTTGATCTAAAATCACCTGTCAGTTGGCCACTGTTTCATGCCGGAATGATGTATGGTGCCTGGCCATTTACTGGTAGGAACATTTCATAACCCTACACATTAGCAGATCATATAATTCATCTTCTACAAGGGCAACGATGTTCATTGCATAATCATATTGTACGGATGCAGATAAAAGACCAGATAACTATTTCACAAAAGCAAATTACTGCGGATGTTAGAAATCTGAAATAAAAACAGAAAAGGCTGGAAATACTCAGCAGGTCAGGCAGTATCTGTGGAGAGAGAAACAGAGTTAACGTTTCAGGCCGATGACCTTTCATCAGAACTGGAAAAGGTTAGAGAGTAACAGGATTTTAAGCAAGTACAGAGATAGGAAACGTGGGAGGGGAAGAAAGAACAAAAGGGAAGGTCTGTGATAGGGTGGAAGGCAGGAGGGAATAAACGATAAAAGGGATGATGGTGCAAGGCAAAAGGGGGTAGTAATGGGACAAGTAACATTTTTATATTCATGCTCTCTCATCTCTGAGTTCACTAGCCTCCTATCCTCCCTTAATCTCTCCCTCCATGTAAACTCCCCAACCCACATCCCCTCGAACTTGCCATCTCTTGTGGCCTCACAACTCCCATCGTTTCAATTGTCGATAAGGCCATCTCTGACCACTTCTTCGTATCACTTTCCACCCATATCGCTCTTCCACATCCCACCCCCCAAATCTACCTCCTCTATTACCGCCCCTGGAAAAAACTCTCTTCCGACTTTCTTACAACTGCATTTATGAACTCCCAACTTTCTCTAAGGATCCCTCTTGCTCTAGCCCTGACCTCACATCTTTCTCCAGTTTCTCTCCGATCTACCCTCATGACCTTTCTGAGCTTATCCTGTCCATGAGACCCACTTCCTGCTCCCTTTGACCCTATTCCCACCAAACTGCTGACCACCCAACTTCCTTTTCTGACTCCCATATTAGCTGACATCGTTAACGGTTCGCTCTCCTCAAGTACTGTCCCTCCCTCCTTCAAATCTGCTGTCATCACCCCTCTCCTCAAAAAAAATCCCTCGACCCCTCCTTTCTTATATACTACAACCCCATCTCCAACCTCCCTTTCCTCTCCAGAGTCCTTCAACGTATTGTTACCTCCCAAATCCATGCCCATCTTTACCGCAGTTCCATGTTTGAATCCCTCCAATCCGGTATCCACGCCTGCCACACTTCTGAAACAGCTCTCATCAAAGTCATAAATGACATCCTTTGTGACTGTGACAAAGGCAAACTATTCCTCCTTGTCTGCAGCCTTTGACCACTCTAACCTTCTCCAACGCCTCTCCACCATCGTCCAGCTGGGTGGGACTGCACTCGCCTGGTTCCACTCTTATGTATCTAATCGTAGCCAGAGAATCACCTGCAATGGCTTCTCTTCCCACTCCCACATCATTATCTTTGGTGTCCCCCAGGGATCTATCCTTGGCCACCTTCGATTTCTCATCTACATGTTGCCCCTTGGTGACATCATCCGGAAACACAGTGTCAGTTTCCACATGTACGCTGACTACACCCAGCTCTATCTCACCACCACTTCTCTCGATCCCTCCACGGTCTCTAAATTGTCAGACTGCTTGTCTGACATCCAGTTCTGAAATTTCCTCCAACTGAATATTGGGAAGACCGAAAGCCATTGTTTTCGGTCCATGCCCCAAACTCCGTTCCCTAGCCACTTACTACATCCCTCTCACCAACTTCTGTCTGAGGTTGAACTGGACTGTTCGTAAGCTTTGTGTTATATTTGACGCTGAAATGAGTTTTCAACCACATATCTGCAGCATATCTAAGACCACCTATTCCACCTCCATAACATCATCTGTCTCCGCCTTTGCCTCAGCTCATCCGCTGCTGGAGCCCTCATCCCTTGTCTAGACTTGATTATAACAACGAACTCCTGGTTGGCATCCCACATTCTACCACACGTAAACTAGAGGTGATTCAAAACTCGGCTGACCATGTCCTAACTCGTACCAAGTCCCTCTCACCCATCACCCCTGTGCTCGCTGACCTATATTGGCTCCCGGTTAAGCAGCGCCTCAATTTAAAATTCTCATCCTTGTTTTCAAATCCCTCCATGGCCTCATCCCTCCCTATCTCTGTAATTTCCTCCAGCCCCACAACCCCCGAGACATCTGTGCTCTTATTCTGCTCTCATGAGCATCCCTGATTATGATCGCTCAAACATTGATGGCCGTGTCTTCCGTTGCCTAGGCCCCAAGCTCTGGAATTCCCTCCCTAAACCTCTCCGCATCGCTGCTTCTCTCTCCTCCTTCAAGACGCTCCTTAAAACCTACCTCTTTGAGCAAGCTTTTGGTCACTTGAGCTAATTTCTCCTTATGCGGCTCGGTATCAACATTTTTAATCTCATAATACTCCTGTGAAGCGCCTTGGGACGTTTCACTACATAAAAGGTGCTATATAAATACAAGTTGTTGTTGTTATATTAATACTTTTTTATATTAATACATACACAGGCATCAATTTGACCAAAGTTGATCAGAGGAATGTGACATTGGTGCAGTAAGTGGTGTTGTAGACTGTGGTACAATGATGAGATAATTTAAAGGGATCTTTACATTGCATATGCATCATCTGATTTATCCATCTCAGGCCATCTCCCATTGAGGTAAGCAGATCACCATTCTTTATACTCCAACTTGTTGTTTCTCCGTATAAGGGAGCAATCCTTTCTTCATCTCATCCTGCAGGCCCAGCAGATACATCAGGAAATATTCCAGGAAAAAAAGCAATAAAAATGCAATCCGGTGGTGCAGTTGGAAGGAAGAGCTTATATATTTAGCACATTTAAAAGCTTCAAATTGGTTGAGATATCAGGACAGTGTTGCTTTAAAATAATAAGAGGTATAATCTCTAAATTAAACTGTGGAAATAACATTTATAAGTAAGGTTTATAACCCAATGTTAACGGATTTCCCGTAGTTACAGTCACAACAAAGGGTTGTTGGTCCTGCAACAATAAACTCCACGTGATTCAGGCCCGAGTTGTTTTAAGCAACAAGCTTTAATATACATTGACTCATAACAGTATGGTTCATATCCAACTGTTCTACAGATTATATTAATTGCTCGCTATTCAGTTCCGACTCCCAATGTTACCATTAAGGAGAATGGACTCCCAATTGTCACAAGAGCACTCTAAGTTTTGGAGGGAACAGGTTTAATTCTTTTCCTATTCAGCTACCTTGAGCTGCATAACAGTATGCTTGGGTGCACATCTGCTGATGTCAGGCTCTAATGCTTCCGGCCTCCAGCTCTGACCTACAAGCTTTGTTTATACTGTAATGCATAAACCAATCTTTATCTTTGACTGTGGTATTTGGTGCCTTAGCAATTAGTCTCTTATCTAAGTATGTGCCATGAACTGGCTGAAA
The DNA here is from genome assembly GCF_044704955.1 of Pristiophorus japonicus. NCBI lineage: Eukaryota > Metazoa > Chordata > Chondrichthyes > Pristiophoridae > Pristiophorus > Pristiophorus japonicus. Next base: position 46,166,298 of record NC_091979.1, read on the forward strand.
ACACAGCATCAGTTTCCACATGGATGCTGACGACACCCAGCTCTGCCTCACAACCACTTCTCTCGACCCTTCCACGGGGAAATTGATGGGATTAAAGGCCGATAAATCCCAGGGCCTGATGGACTGCATCCCAGAGTACTTAAGGAGGTGCCTTGGAAATAGCGGATGCATTGACAATCATTTTCCAACATTCCATAGACTCTGGATCAGTTCCTATGGAGTGGAGGGTAGCCAATGTAACCCCACTTTTTAAAAAAGGAGGGAGAGAGAAAACAGGGAATTATAGCCTGACATCGATGGTGGATAAAGTGATAGAATCAATTATTAAGGATGTCATAACAGCGCATTTGGAAAGAGGTGACATGATAGGTCCAAGTCAGCATGGATTTGTGAAAGGGAAATCATGCTTGACAAATCTTCTGGAATTTTTTGAGGATGTTTCCAGTAGAGTGGACAAGGGAGAACCAGTTGATGTGGTGTATTTGGACTTTCAGAAGGCTTTTGACAAGGTCCCACACAAGAGATTAATGTGCAAAGTTAAAGCACATGGGATTGGGGGTAGTGTGCTGACGTGGATTGAGAACTGGTTGTCAGACAGGAAGCAAAGAGTAGGAGTAAATGGGGACTTTTCAGAATGGCAGGCAGTGACTAGTGGGGTACCGCAAGCTTCTGTGCTGGGGCCCCAGTTGTTTACATTGTACATTAATGATTTATATGAGGGGATTAAATGTAGTATCTCCAAATTTGCGGATGACACTAAGTTGGGTGGCAGTGTGAGCTGCGAGGAGGATGCTATGAGGCTGCAGAGTGACTTGGATAGGTTAGGTGAGTGGGTAAATGCATGGCAGATGAAGTATAATGTGGATAAATGTGAGGTTATCCACTTTGGTAGTAAAAACAGAGAGACAGACTATTATTTGAATGGTGACAGATTAGGAAAAGGGGAGGTGCAACGAGACCTGGGTGTCATGGTACATCAGTCATTGAAGGCTGGCATGCAGGTACAGCAGGTGGTTAAGAAAGCAAATGGCATGTTGGCCTTCATAGCAAGGGGATTTGAGTACAGGGGCAGGGAGGTGTTACTACAGTTGTACAGGGCCTTGGTGAGGCCACACCTGGAGTACTGTGTACAGTTTTGGTCTCCTAACTTGAGGAAGGACATTCTTGCTATTGAGGGAGTGCAGCGAAGGTTCACCAGACTGATTCCCGGGATGGCGGGACTGACATATCAAGAAAGACTGGATCAACTGAGCTTGTATTCACTGGAGTTCAGAAGAATGAGAGGGGATCTCATAGAAACGTTTAAAATTCTGATGGGTTTAGACAGGTTAGATGCAGGAAGAATGTTCCCAATGTTGGGGAAGTTCAGAACCAGGGGTCACAGTCTAAGGATAAGGGGTAAGCCATTTAGGACCGAGATGAGGAGAAACTTCTTCAACCAGAGAGTGGTGAACCTGTGGAATTCTCTACCACAGAAAGTTGTTGAGGCCAATTCACTAAATATATTCAAAAAGGAGTTAGATGTAGTCCTTACTACTAAGGGGATCAAGGGCTTTGGCGAGAAAGCAGGAATGGGGTACTGAAGTTGCATGTTCAGCCATGAACTCATTGAATGGCGGTGCAGGCTCGAAGGGCCGAATGGCCTACTCCTGCACCTATTTTCTATGTTTCTATGTCTCTAACTTGTCAGACTGCTTGTCCGACATCAAGTACTGGATGAGCAGAAATTTTCTCCAATTAAATATTGGGAAGACCGAAGCCATTGTCTTTGGTCCGTGCCACAAACTCCGTTCCCTAGCCATTGACTCCGTTCCTCTCCCGAGCATCTGTATGAGGCTGAACCAGACTGTTTGCTGATGATACAAAGATGGGAGGAAAAGCAATGTGTGAGGAGGATACAAAAAATCTGCAAAATGACATAGACATGCTAAGTGAGTGGGCAAAAATTTAGCAGATGGAGTATAATGTTGGAAAGTGTGAGGTCATGCACTTTGGCAGAAAAAAAATCAAAGGGCAAGTTATTATTTAAATGGAGAAAGATTGCAAAGTGCTGCAGTATAGTGGGACCTGGGGGTACTTGTGCATGAAACACAAAAGGATAGTATACAGGTACAGCAAGTGATCAGGAAGGCCAATGGAATCTTGGCCTTTATTGCAAAGGGTATGGAGTATAAAAGCAGGGAAGTCTTGCTACAGCTATAAAGGGTATTGGTGAGGCCCACCTGGAATACTGCATGCAGTTTTGGTTTCCATATTTACAAAAGTATATACTTGCTTTGGAGGCAGTTCTGAGAAGGTTCACTAGGTTGATTCCGGAGATGAGGGGGTTGACTTATGAGGAAAGGTTGAGTAGGTTGGGCCTCTATTCATTGGAATCCAGAAGAATGAGAGGTGATCTTATCGAAATGTATAAGATTATGAGGGGGCTTGACAAGGTGGATGCAGAGAGTAAGTTTCCACTGATAGGGGAGACTATAACTTGAGAGCTTGATCTTAGAATAAGGGGCCGCCCATTTAAAACAGAGATGAGGAGAAATGTTTTCTCTCAGAGGGTTGTGAATCTGTGGAATTCGCTGCCTCAGAGAGCTGTAGAAACTGGGACATTGAATAAATTTAAGACAGAAATAGACAGTTTCTTAACCGATAAGGGGGTAAGGGGTTATGGGGAGCAGGCGGTGAAGTGGAGTCGAGTCCATGATCAGATCAGCCATGATCTTATTGAATGGTGGAGCAGGCTCGAGGGACCATATGACCGACTCCTGTTCTTATTTCTTATGTTCTTATGTTTGCAACTTTGGTGTCATATTTGACCCTGTAATGAGCTTCCGACCACATATCCATGGCATAGAAACATAGAAGAATAGAAAATAGGAGCAATAGTAGGCCATTTGGCCCTTCGAGTCTGCACCACCATTCAATATGATCAGTCAATATCGATCCTCTATCTCAACACCATATTCCCGCTTTTTCCTCATACCCCTTGATGTATTTTATGTCTAGTAATCTATCTATCTCCCTCTTAAATATATTCAGTGACTTGGCCTTCACTGCATTCTGTGGTAGAGAATTCCACAGGTTCACCACCCTCTGAGTGAAGAAATTTCTCCTCATCTTGGTCCTAAATTTTCTACCCCGTATCCTGAGACTGTGCCCCTTGTTCTAGACTTCCCAGCCATGGGAAACATCCTCCCCGCATCCAGTCTATCCAACCCAATTAGAATTTTATACGTTTCAATGAGATCCCCTCTCATTCTTCTAAACTTTAGTGAATACAGGCCTAGTCGGCCCAATCTTTCCTCATACGACAGTCCTGCCATCCCAGGAATTAGTCTGGTGAACCTTTGCTGCACTCCCTCTATGGCAAGTACATCCTTTCTTAGGTAAGGAGACCAAAACTGCACACAATACTCCAGATGCAGTCTCACCAAGGCCCTTTATAACTGTAGTAAGCCATCCTTGCTCCTGTACTCAAATCCTCTTGCAATGAAGGCCAACAGACCATTTGCCTTCCTAACTGCTTGCTGCATCTGCATGTTTTCTTTCAGTGACTGATGAACCATGATACCCAGGTCTCGTTGCACCTCCCCTTTTGCTAATCTGCCGTCATTCAGATAATATTCTGCCTTCGTGTTTTTGCCCCCAAAATGGATAACCTCACATTTATTCACATTATACTGCATCTGCAATGCATTTGCCCACTCACCCAACCTGTCCAAGTCACCCTGCAGCCTCTTAGCATCCTCCTCACAGCTCACACCGCCACCCAGTTTAGTGTCAACCGCAAACTTGGAGATATTACACTCAATTCCTTCATCTAAATCGTTAATGTATATTGTAAAAAGCTGGGGTCCCAGCACTGAGCCCTGCACCACTCCACTAGTCACTGCCTGCCATTCTGAAAAGGACCCATTTATCCCAACTCTCTGCTTCCTGTCCGCCAACCAGTTCTCTATCCACGCCAGTACCTTACCCCCAATACCATGCGCTTTGATTTTGCACATCAATCTCTTGTGCGGGACCTTGTCAAAAGCCTTTTGAAAGTCCAAATACACCACATCCACTGGTTCTCCCTTGCCCACTCTTCTAGTTACATCCTCAAAAAATTCCAGAAGATTCACCAAGCATGATTTCCCTTTCATAAATCCATGCTGACTTGGTCCGATCCTGTCACTGCTTTCCAAATGCGCTGCTATTTCATTCTTCATGATTGATTCCAACATTTTCCCCACTACTGATGTCAGGCTAACCGGTCTATAATTACGCATTTTCTCTCTCCCTCCTTTTTTAAAAAGTGGTGTTACATTAGCTACCCTCCAGTCCATAGGAACTGATCCAGAGTCGATAGACTGTTGGAAAATGATCACCAATGCATCCATTATTTCTAGGGCCACTTCCTTAAGTACTCTGGGATGCAGACTATCAGGCCCCGGGGATTTATCGGCCTTCAATCCCATCAATTTCCCTAACACAATTTCCCACCGAATAAGGATATCCTTCAGTTCCCCCTTCTCACGAGATCCACTGTCCCCTAGTACATTCGGAAGGTTATTTATATCTTCCTTCGTGAAGACAGAACCGAAGTATTGGTTCAATTGGTCTGCCATTTCTTTGTTCCCCATTGTAAATTCACCTGAATCCGACTGCAAGGGACCTACGTTTGTCTTTACTAATCTTTTTCTCTTCACAAATCTATAGAAGCTTTTGCAGTCAGTTTTTATGTTCCCTGCAAGCTTCCTCTCGTACTCTATTTTCCCCCTCTTAATTAAACCCTTAGTCCTCCTCTATTGAATTCTAAATTTCTCCCAGTCCTCAGGTTTGTTGCTTTTTCTAGCAAATTTATATGCCTCTTCCTTGTCTTTAACACTATCCTTAATTTCCCTTGTTAGCCATGGTTGAGCCACCTTCCCAGTTTTATTTTTACTCCAGACAGGGATGTACAATTGTTGAAGTTCATCCATGTGACCTTTAAATGTTTGCCATTGCTTATCCACCGTCAACCCATCAAGTATCCTTTGCCAGCCTATTCTAGCCAATTCACGTCTCATACCATCGAAGTTACCTTTCCTTAAGTTCAGGACCCTAGTTTCCGAATTAACTGTGTCACTCTCCATCTTAATAAGGAATTCTCCCATATTATGTTCACTTTTCCCCAAGGGGTCTAGCAAAACAAGATTGCCAATGAGTTCCTTCTCATACTATCACTAGTGGGGTAGTGCTGGACTGGCTAATGGGACTCAAGGTAGACAAGTCCCCTGGTCCTGATGAAATGCATCCCAGGGTATTAAAAGAGATGGCGGAAGTTGTAGCAGATGCATTCGTTATAATCTACCAAAATTCTCTCGACTCTGGGGAGGTACCAGCGGATTGGAAAGCAGCTAATGTAACGCTTCTGTTTAAAAAATAGGGCAGACAAAAGGCAGGTAAATATAGGCTGGTTAGTTTAACATCTGTAGTGGGGAAAATGCTTGAAACTATCATTAAGGAAGAAATAGCGGGACATCTAGATAGGAATAGTGCAATCAAGCAGATGCAGCATGGATTCATGAAGGGGAAATCATGTTTAACTAATTTACTGGAATTCTTTGAGGATATAACGAGCATGGTGGATAGAGGTGTACCGATGGATGTGGTGTATTTAGATTTCCAAAAGGCATTCGATAAGGTGCCACACAAAAGGTTACTGCAGAAGATAAAGGTATGCGGAGTCAGAGGAAATATATTAGCATGGATAGAGAATTGGCTGGCGAACAGAAAGCAGAGAGTCGGGATAAATGGGTCCTTTTCGGGGTGGAAATCGGTGGTTAGTGGTGTGCCACAGGGATCGGTGCTGGGACCACAACTGTTTACAATATACATAGATGAGCTGGAAGAGGGGACAGAGTGTAGTGTAACAAAATTTGCAGATGACACAAAGATTAGTGGGAAAGCGGGTTGTGTAGAGGACACAGAGAGGCTGCAAAGAGATTTGGATAGGTTAAGCGAATGGGCTAAGGTTTGGCAGATGGAATACGATGTCAGAAAGTATGAGATCATCCACCTTGGGAAAAAAAACAGTAAAAGGGAATATTATTTGAATGGGGAGAAATTACAACATGCTGCGGTGCAGAGGGACCTGGGGTTCCTTGTGCATGAATCCGAAAAAGTTAGTTTGCAGGTGCAGCAGGTAATCAGGAAGGCGAATGGAATGTTGGCCTTCATTGCGAGAGGGATGGAGTACAAAAGCAGGGAGGTCCTGCTGCAACTGTATAGGGTATTGGTGAGGCCGCACCTGGAGTACTGCGTGGAGTTTTGGTCACCTTACTTAAGGAAGGACATACTGGCTTTGGAGGGGGTACAGAGACGATTCACTAGGCTGATTCCGGAGATGAGGGGGTTACCTTATGATGATAGATTGAGTAGACTGGGTCTTTACTCGTTGGAGTTCAGAAGGATGAGGGGTGATCTTATAGAAACATTTAAAATAATGAAAGGGATAGACAAGATAGAGGCGGAGAGGTTGTTTCCACCGGTTGGGGAGACTAGAACTAGGGGGCACAGCCTCAAAATACGGGGGAGCCAATTTAAAACCGAGTTGAGAAGGAATTTCTTCTCCCAGAGGGTTGTGAATCTGTGGAATTCTCTGCCCAAGGAAGCAGTTGAGGCTAGCTCATTGGATGTATTCAAATCACTGACAGATAGATTTTTAACCAATAAGGGAATTAAGGGTTACGGGGAGCGGGCGGGTAAGTGGAGCTGAGTCCACGGCCAGATCATCCATGATCTTATTGAATGGCGAAGCAGGCTCGAGGGGCTAGATGGCCTGCTCCTGTTCCTAATTCTTATGTTCTTATTACACATCACCCAGTCTAGGATGGCCAGCTTCCTGATTGGTTCCTCAACATATTGGTCGAGAAAACCATCCCTAATTCACTCCAGAAAATCCTCCTCCACTGCATTGCTACCAGTTAGGTTAGCCCAATCAATATGTAGATTAAAGTCGCCCATGATTACTGCTGTACCTTTATTGCATACATCCCTTATTTCTTGTTTGATGCTGTCCCCAACCTCTACTGATGTTAGGCTAACCGGTGTGTCGTTCGCTGTTTTCTCCAGCACTATTTTCTTACTAATAATCATTTCCTTTAATTCCTATTACTCACCAGACGCTTGGTTCCCTAGCATTTCTGGGACATTATTTGTGTCCTCTTCCATGAAGACAGAACTGAAGTATTTATTTAATTGTTCTGCCATTTCCTTGTTCCCCATTATAAATTCTCCCGTCTGTAGAGGACCTACATTTGTTTTCACGAATCTTTTTCTTTTTACGTACTTGTAGAAACTTTTGCAGTCGTTTTTTATGTTCCTTGCAAGTTTACTCTATTTTTCCCCTCTTAATCAATTTCTTGGACCTTTTTTGCTGAATTCTAAACTGTTCCCAATCCTCAGGCTTGCTACTTTTTCTGGCAACTTTGTATAACTCCTCTCTGAATCTAACACTATCCTTAATTTATTTTGTTAGCCATGGTTGGGCCACTATTCATTTTGTGTTTTTACACCAGAAAGGAATGTATAACTGTTGCAATTCATGCATTCGTTCCTTAAATATTAGCCGTTGCCTATCCACCATCATGCCTTTTAATGAATCTTCCCAATCTATCATAGCCAATTCATTCCTCATACCTTCATAGTTTCCTTTGTTTAGATTTAGGACCCTAGTTTTGGATTGGACTACTTCACTTTACATCTTAATAAAGAATTCAATCATGCATAACTAGAACCGTCTATTTCCGTAACATTGCCCATCACTGCCCCTGCCTCAGCTCATCTGCTGCTGAAACCCTCATTCATGCCTTTGACTTGACTACTCCAACACACTCCTGGCTGACCTCCCACATTCCAAAACTCGGCAGCACGTGTCCTAACTTGCACCAAGTTACGATCACCCATCACCCCTGTGCTTGCTGACCCACATTGGCTCCCAGTTAAACAACGCCTCAGTTTCAAAATTCTCATCCTTGTTTTCAAATCCCTCCATGGCCACGCTCCTCCCTATCTCTGTAATCTTCTTCAGCCTCACAACCCCCGAGATATCTGCGCTCCTCAAATTCTGTCCTCTTGAGCATTCCTGATTATAATTGCTTAACCATCTGTGGCCGAGCCTTCAGCTGCCTAGGCCCTAAGCTCTGGAACTCGCTCCCTAAAACTCTCCGCCTCTCCACCTCTCTTTGCTCCTTTAAAATACTCCTTAAAACCTGCCTCTTTGACCAAGTTTGCTGTCATTTCTTCTTATGTGGCTCAGTGTCAAATTTTTGTCTTATAATACTCGTGTGAAGCGTATTGGGACATTTTACTATGTTAAAGGTGCTATATAAATACAAGTTGTTATTGGTGTGTTTATCATTCTCTGGAGCCGAAATTCAGGCCCGCTGGAAACCTGCATACCTACCACCTTCTTTGCGCCATTACCACCGCTATGTTTGCAGCGGCCACTCGATCCATATTCACTAATTTTTTTTTTAAATGGCTTCCTGCGGTAATGAGTGGCGGGAATCGGGAGTTTGCAGCAGTGTGGATGGGTTGATTGGAGCGGGATAACCACGGAGATATTCAGCATTGTGGTCACGTGCAGATAAAGGCCAGCATTTGCAGCTAGGTCCTGAGGGGGGAAGGAGTTGGGTTGAAGGATGGCTGGTGCTGCTGGACCAAGAAGGACAAGCTGATTTTACGAGGCAGAGCTGGAGACCCTGAGTCAGGCTGTCAAGGGCAGGAGGTGAGTCTTTTATCCAGACGTGGGGAGACCCACTCGTGATGTCTTCATTAATGCATGGAGGGAGATTGGTGTGGACGTCTCTGGGACCTCCATTCATAACTGGACTTCGACGCACTGCAGAAAATGTTTGAATTACATCATCAGCCTGATGAAAGTGAGTACCTGTTCCACCAACTGCTGATCTTGCATCTGCGAGCCTCTCCTTCATCCCTCTCTGATTTCCCATTCTCACCGTTTAGTCACTGAAGAAGCATTTCATTGTTGATGCCTCTATATATATATGTATATACGTGTGTGTTCTCGCAATGGAGGCTCCGTTTCATTTCATACTTACAGCTGCATGTCAGGGACACACACTTGTGCTCTCATTTCTGATGCGCCATCACAGTGGTACTCACCAACCATTCTTTGTTTTGCAGGCCAAACTGGCTCACAATAGAACGCAGCAAAGGATGACTGGTGGTGGCGAGGCAGATCTACAGGTGCTCACACCCTTGGAGGAGAGGGTCAAGGCGCTCGTGGATGGACATGGTGCTTTCCCTGTGGCCTGCGGTATCACTGATGCCGATATGGATAAGTGAAGCCCTCCTTTCATGCTCCCTCTCCCTGAATGCGCCAGCGCCTACTGTGCCTTTCCTTCTGAAAGTCTGTAAGTTGCAGGCTCCATGCGTCATTCCTCTACCTCCGTCTCACGGCAGCCCTTCTCCCATTTATGCTTGCAGATGAGAGACCGAGTGGCAGCACAGGAGAGAGAGAGGCAACACCTGGCACACCAGTGCCAGGCCCCGATGAGACCCTTGGTGACGTCAGCACAGAGATGTCTAATGAGAGCATTGAGGACATTGAGGGCTCCAGCTTTGCTGATACCGTGGAGCGCATGCCATCTTTTGGAAACCTCAGTGATGAGGAAGAGGAAATGGAGGACACTGCCGGCAGCACCACGTCACTGCTTCCACTCACATGCGCCAGCTCAGATACTGGCAGTGCTGGGTCCGATCTTGTTCAGATAGTTCAGGGGTCTGCATTGGATACTGCACTGGGGCCTAGCGGGTTGCAGAACAGTGAAGGGGCTAGGCAACCTCGGGTGCCATCTCTCCAGGGGGCAAGTCCGCACCAGAGTTCTGATGAGGAGGACACAGACGAGCCCATCGTTGTTGCAGCTTACGAGAGAAGGGTGGAGGCCATGCATTCCCAGATATTGGGGGCACTGACAAGCGTGCCAGAGAGCCTGTCAGAAGTGGTCAGGATCGTGGAGGAGTCAGCCTACCGCATAGTCGACAGCTCTACACACACATTGCCAGTGTGCAGATGATGCTGGACTCTCAGATTGTGATGCTGCAACCTGCCGGTGATGTGGCAGCTGCCATTTCAGCACAGGCGTGAAGGAACGAGCGCATCGGTGTTGGATTGGAGAGGATGGAGCGGCCCTGGAAACTCAGAATGCTCTTGGGCACTCTGGGCAACAGGCCACGGAGCGTCAAACTGCTGCCATGTCTTTAAGGGTTACACATTTCGTGATCAAGGCACAGCAAGAGGCCATGGACTAAACTGGTTTAAAAGAAAATCTTTGGGACTGTTGGGAGGGAGAAAGAGTGCCAGCCTGGGGCAGATGGTGACTCATAACTGATTAATGCAATTTCTGCGGTCAGGAGCGAGATCCGCTTAACATCGAGACAAAGGGTTTTGATATAATCAAGCAGAGAAGCCATGGATTAATTGGCCGGAGGGGAAAAAACAGTTCCCTCTGGAGACTACAATCTGTGAAAACCCAGGACAACGAAGGATCCCACAAGGCATGCATTTTTTGGATAACGGGGCACAAAAGATAAGGAGTTATCTTTTGCCCTGTCGATTCAGTACACAGAACAAGGTGCTAATTATCGCCATCCAAACAGATCCAGATCCATCATCATAACCATCGAGACTCATCCAGATGCATTAACTGAAAGCAGCCCAGTAGGAGATTTGTATAATCAAATGGATATATATGTCAGAGCAGAGAACAACAGCTCAGAACAACAGGTCGAAGAAACGCAACAGGTCAACAGGAACAACGAACTCGAAGCAAGCAGCTGGGACCCAACACCTTCCCTCGCCCCATGAGCCTACAATCGACAACATCAGCAACTGGCTGGATGTGTGATTATACGTCTTCAGTCAATTCTCTAAGAAGTCTTGTTCTGTAATTTTTAGTTGGTTTTTGTGCAATAAACCAACAGTCGGGTTTAAGCCTAAACTTTGCGTGGAATCCTTCCTGTAACTCCCGAGGTCTATGAATCAAAGTAGAGTGGAACACGAACAGCCTACAGTCTGCTGATTTTGAGACTCTGGCTGCTCTCATGCAGTCTCAGCTCGATGCCACCCGACACCTCAGTGTTGCATTCGCGGTGGGTCCACCACTGGCCATGGGAGACCTTCCGGTGTGGCGCCACAGCACCGACCTGAGCTCCCTCAGGTTGGTGGTGGTGGTAACGTGCCAGCCCCCAGGGAGTGACTCAGGCTCCTCGGACCAGGATCCTGATGATGTGCTCTCTCAGGATCACACCATTCCTGACCCCAGACCTGTCACTCCACCAGTGCATCCAACCATGGTCTCGCCTGAGCCAAGACGGACTGAACCATCCCAGGAGGGTGCTGACCAGTCTGCAGCCGGCCCTTCCAGGCCCAAAGCTGGTCGAGGGCATCCTAGAAGGACATCTGCAGCTTCCACACAAGAAACACAGCAGCCTTTCCAGACACATGATGCAGCCACAGGGGAGACACTGAGACGGAGTAATAGAATAGGCACGTGTAAGAGGGGTTATAAGGAGATGTACAATGGTGAGAAATGATGTTTTTGTGACTGTATTTTGGACTGTTTTTTGCTGTGTTGGCCTTTTGCAATGATTTGGATGATGACATAAATATTTATTTTTTGCACCTATATCTGGGCAGGTGTATCATTTGTGAGTGGGCAATTATGTGTGAAGGCACTCATTGGGATGGCCATGGAAAATAGGGGCTGAAGAGTTATCTAGGGATGTGATTAGCAATTGAGCAGCAATCAGGCATCCCTGCCCCTCCCTTGCAGGGTTGCGATGGCGACGACGCCTCCTGGCTGGATGGCGACGGGGATCCTGATCCTCCTCCTCCTCCTCCTCCTCCTGCGCCTCCTTCTCCTCCTCCTCTTCCTGTGCCTCCTCCTCCTCCTCCTCCTGCGTCTCCTCCTCCTGCGCCTCCTCCGCCTCAGGTGGTACTGCTGTCTCAACCTCCAGTGGCTGGCCCCTCATGAGAGCAGCAGACCATCACGAATATGGAGACCCATTCAGGACAGTACTGCAAAGCACCACCAGAGCGGTCCAGGCAACGGAACCTCTGTTTGAGGATCCTGACGCAGTGCTCGATGATGCATCTGGTGCCAGAATGAGTGTCGTTGTAGGCATGCTCGGCCGTAGTCCTGGGGTTCTGAATCGGAGTCAGCAGCCAGGTGGACAGGGGATATCCCTTGTCCCCAAGCAGCCATCCACAATCCTGGTTTGGGCCCAAGAAGATGATGGGCACACTGCTCTGGTGCACGACAATGGAATCGTGGGTGCTGCCTGGATACCTGCATCAACTGCCACGATCCTGCGCTGGTGGTCGCACACCAGCTGGACATTCAGGGAGTGGAAGCCCTTTCTGTTGATAAAGTGTTCGGGATGGTGTTGTGGCGGCCTCAGGCCAACGTGTGTGCAGTCCATGGCATCCTGCACCCTGGGGAACCCTGCAATCTGGATGAATCCGGCCTGACACTCCACCTGTTTCTCTCTGGTCATTGGGAAGGAGATATATTCGACTCTTCTCCTATACAGAGCATCGGTTACCTGCCGGATGGAGAGATGGGCAGAGAATTGGGAGATGTTCGATATGTCTGCAGTTGCAGACGAGAAAGACCTCGTGGAATAAAAGTTGAGATATATGATGACCTTGGTCTCAACGGTGAGAGCTGTCCTGAGCATTTTGTGAGGCTCCAGATCTGGCCACAGGACATTGCACAGCTCCCTCAGTACATCCTTTCTAAATCGCAGCCTTTGCAAACATTGCTCATCACTGAGCTCCAGGAAGGAAAACTGACGTCGGTAGACCCTTTGACGGTCGGGCCTCCTTCCCCCAGGTCTATCCTGGGCCCTTCCAATGTCACTTGGCTGATTGCCTTCTCCCTGTTCCTGCTGATGTTCCAGAGCCTCTGGAGGCTGCTCCTGGCAAGGTTCCTGGTCCAGTATTTGGTGCGGAGGGGGGGGGGTGGGGGGCGTCAGCATACCTGACCCTCCTCCTCTCGCCATCTCCCTCCTAGTCACCCCCTCTACATGGAGGTCTGCGGCCATCTGAAGGCCCTTCTCCCTGTTAGGCAGCCATGGTTGCTGCCTCCCTTGCCCGCTGCCTCTGTACCTCTTGCTGATAGCGCCACCTTCTCCTGCGTGCCGCCCTGCCTCTCACAAGGTGCACAAGGCGTTGCCCTGCCAACACTGAGCCCAATCTGTCTGAAGGCTCAACCCTCACAAGCAGGCCTGTGTGTAGCAGAGAATGAGGCCCATGGGCTACGACTAATCAGTGAGAGTGAAAAAGTTTTCTAAACTCACAAAAAGTTCTGTAAAGTCCACTGCAGGTTTAGCAAATCTCCACAGAGAAATCCGAAAAAGTTCGGACCACAAATATCCAATCGCACAAAATCTCCATTCTCCTCCTCTGGCGATTTCGAGCGGCCCGTCAAAGTGCACCGACCAAAAAAACTGGCGGGGGCACTGTCAGGAAAAAAGCAGGCAGCAGTGCGCATTCTAATGACATCATCACTGCCACAGGACCCATACCACAGAGGAAGTCGGCGGTTTGGGGCGGAAGTGGACACCGCCCCAAAACTTCCGCACTGAATTTGGGGTCTCGGGGGCCCATCGACTGGAACATGGCGGCCACTCGATTCTGCCGCATGGCCGCCGCAAGCCCATGGTAACGGGACCCTGAATTTCGGTCCCATGGGCTAGAACCTTCATTTTTGAGCTGATCACCCAAAAATGGGCGTTATTTCCAGTGTGGGCAGTAATAAAGGGTTTTCAGATCGCTGGCTTCTCGCCCATTCTCAAAACACCTAGTTTACATTTTTGAAAATGGGCGTTATCGTGAGCGATATTAAATGGGCGGTAGCGTTACATTTTTTTGACCTTCTGCCATAAAGTGTGGTCATCCTTAGCAACGGCATGGCAACGCACGAATCACACGATTCAGGAGGTCAAGGATCATTATGAAATGCGCAGAAGAGGAGACAGAGAGAGAGGGAGCTCATAGGGACTGAAAGCGTGTGTGGCTGTGGTATGTGTTTGTCTGGCTGTTGTGGGAGGCACGACGGAGATTCACCAGTAGCAAAAAGCCTACTAAGCACCAAGAACATAGATGGCACCGAGTTTTTGTCCAACAAATAAGATATAAGATGGAAGGGATGGAGGAGGCCCTGGAGCTGGTAGCCAGGAACAGTGGTAGCAGAGGGCTTCCAGTGGTCTCCGAGCACTGTACTCCACCCCTAGTTTCCCCACCACCACTGCGAATGACAGATGAGAGCAATGACCAAGATCCTGCTGCTGCTTCAGAGAATGTTGCCCCCTCGGCAGCCCCCGCTCCCGTACCAGTGCAACCACCGCATCTGCCTTCATCCCCCCAATGAGGCACCACCTGAGGAGCTCCTTGGCCAGGCGCCGTGGAGCGAGGAGGGGAAGGGATAGAGGTATGGAGAAGAAAGAGAGGACGGGAAGGAAAGTGAGGTGCATATGCGCAGGTGATGGCTGTGTTATATCTTCATCTGGGTGTATGCAATTTGTTGCAATGTATGGGGACTGGGGACCATGTTCCTGCTTTGCCTTTTTATTCTGTGCTGTTGGACATGTTGACCATGTGATTTATGTCAATGGTAGAAAAAGTGGGATGTGGGCAGGGGTTGGGTGTTATTGCCTGTGTCATTTATGATTTCAGACCAATGTTGGTATTAAACTTTTGTTATTGAACATAACCTTGTTGTGCAATGTCTCAGATGCTGGACCATTACACACTGGTGAGTCCTTACCGTGAAAGGGTTAAATACAACTTTACATCAATCAACGTAAACTTTAACTGGCACCAAGATGATGGGCACCATTGATGTCTGAGCTGCACACACACAGCAGTGTGTCAGCGTTGTCACTCATATCAGTGCTCTTTCAGGCAAATCTTTCGGATATCAGCTCCTCACGTAAGAGTGGGATTTAACAAATGCCAGCCACACCGCTGGCATCCATCCCGGTTAGTTCCACTTTTTGTGGGCGGTTTTTTGAGCGAGCAATATTCTGGACAATATGTGTGCGAGGTGGTGAAATTGATGGTGGCCGATCTCCATGGTCGCTAGTTTGGGTAAATATGCTTTTTATGACAAAAAAACAGTCGCCGGGCGTTATTATTGAATCTCGGCGTTAAGTCCGTGAGGAAAGTAACGCAGGTCGATAATATGGGCGTTGAAATCTCCCATTCTGCTGATTTCCCCAATAAAAGTGGGAGGGTGGTAATATTTTTTCCCGGCGTTAAGCACATGGGGAAAATAACGCTCGGTGATAAGTCTCCTAAAAAAGCTCGTCAATTTCCATTTTGTGGCAAAATGGGCAATATCTGGGTTATATACATCATTTCAGCGGTTAAAGGGCCATTAAGTGGGCGTTAAGCAGACAAAAAAAGTGGAGGTTCTAGCCCCATGTCTTGCATTTTCATATTGTCTTTATTTATACACAGAAACAAGATTCAATTTCCCCTTTCCTCCACATTCACACTCTGGCTACAAAGCTAAAGCAAAGCATGCTGGGATATTTTGACCTTTTAAGCAAATTTAAAATATTCCAACATCCAACTAAAGCGTACTCTTTTATTTCCACCTGTCAACTATTCTCCTATCATCCAAAACACAACTGCCACAAGGATGGTTCTGACTATATGTGCTGACCAGGAAGCAATTAGTTCCTAATTCTATTCATAGTTAATACAGGCAAATTGAGGGTTGATGCTAGACATTTTTTGAAAAAATTGAATGAATTATGTCCATAATTTGAAATATGCAAATACATAATGACCTGCTACACCTACAATTAGTAAATAACTTTGAGTTGGCTGCCTTGATTCTTAAGGTTACAAAGCATGATATTTTGAATAGATTATTTTATGTGGCACAACGCAAGCACCATTTTGACCATATTGGGACTAGCTGTGGGGTGAATGAAGGGATTGTGTCTACTTGTCTGCTTTGGCAATATTAGGCAGCTGGTGTTTGTAAAGGGGATGTTCCTATTCAATGAAAAGGAAGGCAGACTAAGCAAGAAAAAGATGCATTTCTCCTGCTGTCTCCTCGATTTCTTCTCTCAGAGCAAAATCCAATTGCAGTTTTTTTAAAAATATATCAGTGGTTGTGAATATTACATGTCCCTGATTGTATCTGCTAAGGAGTGTTAATTCCCCTGAAAGCTAACTTTAGCAATATACATCGACCATGCTTGGATATGCTGTAGAAACCATATTGCGATACTAATCAATATACTAAATCAATCAGTCATCAGGACAAGAGTTAGTCTGCATAACAATATTGTAAACATGTTCATGAAGACTTTTCCCATTCATTATTATTGGAGTATTGCAGCATTTATGCAAAATCATAAATGAATGACATGCTTGTGATCTAACCGCCAATACCAAACATCAAGGGCTAGACTTTCCACTATGATGCTATCGCCCATAAATGGACAATATTTCCGGCCTGAGTGCTTTAAAAAAAAAAAATTATTTTTCAGGATCGCTGGAATATCGCCCATTTTAAAAACCGCTAGTTTTGTCTTTTTAATTTGGACGATAGCCTTAACGATGTGAAATGGGCCTTAACGATGTATTCAGTCATGCAAGGCTGGCGTCCATAGCAATGGCCGTTCTGCGCAAGCGCGTTTTTTTTCAGGCAAAGAATTTTTCCCACGATTCCGGAGGTCAGGGTTCATCTGCGCATGCTCAGAAGGCAAAGGGAGGGAGAGAGAGAAGGAAGCTTTTCAACAAGGGTGGATTTTGAAGGAGTGCTGAACATAACATGATGGACGTGTCCCAGGAGAATTCAGGAGAGAGTCTGTAGGAGGTTGCAGGGAGAAGGAGGATGAAACCTTTTTTTAGATGAGGCTAATGAGGCCTTAGTCAACAAGATGGAGACTCAGTGGAGCCAATAACCCGGAGTGGGCCTGGGAAACCTCCACCCCGAATTTATCAAAAAATATGGGTGGATATCGCTGCTCTCGTTTCATCAGTTGCCCATGATAGGCGTGAGGCAGACCAGTGCCGCAAGCGCTGGAACAGTCTTGCCAATTTGGCAAGAGTAATTTTTAAATGATTAAATTTAAATTTCTAATGATGCTCTGACTCATTAATTAGAATGTAAATCTGCTGGATTTTAATTAAGCTGGGTAACATAGGGTAGCTTCCCTGTTAAAATTTGGACTGGGGTCGGAACCTGCGTCCTATAACTCTAATTTTGCTGAGATACTTTAAATTTAATCGACAATATTAATTATTATTTAAAGGCTTTGATCAAAAATTGTGGCCAAAGGAATGACTGCACAGACCACAAACACTCGGCATTTCTACGACTATAGTTTAGAAGGAGAATTATTAAATTATATCGCTGCTTGTGTGCTGTGAGCAACTCTTTAACTTGGACACTGTCTCCTTTTTGCTTAGGTTGGTGGATGGGGCACAACTGAGCGCTGAGGGGCCGCTCAGCTTTACCCAAACTGTGTGAGTCTCTCTGGCTGCTGTCAGTCACACAGTGACCCCGCCTGGACTGGGGGAGAGCTGCCTGGCTCACTGTCTGCCCTGGGACACTTTGGGACATTAGTTCCAGCCACATGGAGGTCTCCGAGCACAGCCCATAGACATGGTGTCCCCTCCCATTACGGTCTTAGAAAGTTGTTGAGGCCAATTTACTAAATATATTCAAAAAGGAGTTAGATGTAGTCCTTACTACTAGCGGGATCAAGGGGTATGGCGAGAAAGCAGGAATGGGGTACTGAAATTGTATGTTCAGCCATGAACTCATTGAATGGCGGTGCAGGCCCGAAGGGCCGAATGGCCTACTCCTGCATCTATTTTCTATGTTTCTATGGTCCTGTCATTGCCAAGCTCACCAGCTCAACAGCGGTCCTGATTTCCTCCCCACCGGGGACCTCCATCGATTCCAATAAACCGCCTCCCTCCCCTCAGGTGCCAAATGGCACAGCCCGTGGATGGGGCCTTTCCTGGAGATTGTATGCGAGATGTTTGGTGTCAAACATTAGTTCCGAAACACAATCTTATTAAATATTTTCTCTGAACATAGATGTTATAACCATACATCCATTGGATACAAACCGTATTAGCATATAACGTTAACATTAACGACGAATAGCATGTGGGGTGATTAATTGTGGATGACAATATCTGTTGTGTTTCCGTAATAGGTGCTAATCAATTAGCTTATGCCATGCTCTTGCCATGTTTGCAGAGGAAGATATCTAAGAATCATGCCGAGCAGAGGCGGAGCGGAGGAGGGCCTGCTGAGCTGCATCCGTTAACCAATCCAGAGGAACGTGCCGCAAAATTATTGGGCACCCACAATCGTTCTGCCACCCGTGGTGGTGCAGATACCGTTGTTGAGCTACGTGAGTAATGTGTAAAGCAGTGGTAAACCAGTGGTAATTTAAAGTAATTTAATGGCATTTGATTATAATATATGAATGAGGTAATGTTATGCATGCAGCTTCTGTACTATTCTGTACTCTCATGTTAATCATATGTAACGTCTCGCGTTCACATTTATTGCATTAGTGCTACTTCTCGTACATATGCCCGTGCAGTGCAAGTATTCTCATGTCTCGCCTTCTCTTCTACTAACCTCAATTATGTTTTCCAGCTCCACCGGCCTCCCCAGGCGCAACGGGAGGCCCATGTAGCAACACCGGTACCACGTCAGGTCGTGCTCCCTCAGGGACGAACAGCAAACCGAGGAGGAGGAGGAGGATTATGAGCCCGAACTGTCGTCTGTGGTACCTGCGGCCATGTCATCCTCAACATTTGAAGTAGCGGGGCCAAGCGGCTTGCAGCAAGTCGTCCAGTGCCCAGGCCGACCCCGCGGAGGTTGAATTGGCAAGGTAGGCACGTGCTGCGGCGGGCAGATGTCAATGAGGACATAATGTCACAGTTAAGGACGAGTGTCGACATAGGTCGAGAGCTCCTCCAGACCCTTGGTGGGTTAACCGGCAAAATTGGCACACTGTCTGCCAGAATAACGTAGGACATGGGGCAGGTAATTGAGTTAATGGGGCGAACGGCCGTCTCTGTCGATGCCTTGCGACACGCGATAGTTTCGGGATATGGCACTGCACCCCAAGGTGCCGTACCACCAATCAGCAGGACAGATGTGATACAAGAGGAAATACTTTCTTCTGACTCGGAAGACGTTTCTTTACAAATGTTTTCTCTTCAATCCACTGAAATCATTCTGCCGACGTCACCCGCCCCCTCCCCCACAGCAGTAGCCCTTGAGGTGCTTTGCTACAAGACATCTTGGTCCCGTTACTCAGGGATTACGTGGGAAATTGGATGTTACAATAAGGGGAGGCCAAGTTAGTGTAGTGAAGCATGGCCACAGGTAGGGAAGGGGGGGGGGGTGTATATTATTGCTTTGTTCTTATTAAAATAAAATTGTTGATTGTTGACTTTTGGGGATGGTGGGAGGGTGTTCTTGTTATATTGTTGTGTTAAAAATTTTGTTCCCTGTTGGGGGTTAGGCGGGGTGTTATATATGTTTGTTCAAAAAAAATTTAAAAGCAACTGTTAAATTATTTAAAAAATGTATTTAAATTTACAATTGTTGTGAAGTGTCTTCTAATAACGTAAGGAGGACACAAACAACCTTCCGGATATAAAAGGGGTCAGAAGGTCTAGTAAGAAGGAATAACTGAGGGAAATCCTTATTAGTCGGGAAATTGTGTTGGGGAAATGGATGGGATTGAAGGCCAATAAATCCCCAGGGCCTGATGGACTGCATCCCAGAGTACTTAAAAAGGTGGTCTTGGAAATAGCAGATGCATTGACAGTGATTTTCCAACATTCCATAGACTCTGGATCAGTTCCTATGGACTGGAGGGTAGCCAATGTAACCCCACTTTTTAAAAAAGGAGAGAGAAAACAGGGAATTATAGCCCGGTCAGCCTGACATTGATAGTGGGTAAAAGGATGGAATCAATTATTAAGGATGTCATAGCAGCGCATTTGAAAAGAGGTGACATGATAGGTCCAAGTCAGCATGGATTTGTGAAAGGGAAATCATGCTTGACAAATCTTCTGGAATTTTTTGAGGATGTTTCCAGTAGAGTGGACAAGGGGGAACCAGTTGAGGTGGTGTATTTGGACTTTCAGAAGGCTTTCGACAAGGTCCCACACAAGAGATTAATGTGCAACGTTAAAGCACATGGGATTGGGGCTAGTGTGCTGACGTGGATTGAGAACTGGTTGGCAGACAGGAAGCAAAGAGTAGGAGTAAATGGGTACTTTTCAGAAGGGCAAGCAGTGACTAGTGGGGTACTGCAAGGTTCTGTGCTGGGGCCCCAGCTGTTTACATTGTACATTAATGATTTAGACGAGGGGATTAAATGTAGTATCTCCAAATTTGCAGATGACACTAAGTTGGGTGGCAGTGTGAGCTGCGAGGAGGATGCGATGAGGCTGCAGAATGACTTGGATAGGTTAGGTGAGTGGGCAAATGCATGGCAGATGAAGTATAATGTGGATAAATGTGAGGTTATCCACTTTGGTGGTAAAAACAGAGAGACAGACTATTATTTGAGTGGTGACAGATTAGGAAAAGGGGAGGTGCAACGAGACCTGGGTGTCATGGTACATCAGTCATTGAAGGTTGGCATGCAGGTACAGCAGGCGGTTAAGAAAGCAAATGGCATGTTGGCCTTCATAGCGAGGGGATTTGAGTACAGGGGCAGGGAGGTGTTACTACAGTTGTACAGGGCCTTGGTGAGGCCACACCTGGAGTACTGTGTACAGTTTTGTTCTCCTAACTTGAGGAAGGACATTCTTGCTATTGAGGGAGTGCAGTGAAGGTTCACCAGACTGATTCCCGGGATGGCGGGACTGACATATCAAGAAAGACTGGATCAACTGGGCTTGTATTCACTGGAGTTCAGAAGAATGAGAGGGGATCTCATAGAAATGTTTAAAATTCTGATGGGTTTAGACAGGTTAGATGCAGGAAGAATGTTCCCAATGTTGGGGAAGTCCAGAACCAGGGGTCACAGTCTAAGGATAAGGGGTAAGCCATTTAGGACCGAGATGAGGAGAAACTTCTTCACCCAGAGAGTGGTGAACCTGTGGAATTCTCTACCACAGAAAGTCGTTGAGGCCAATTCACTAAATATATTCAAAAAGGAGTTAGATGTAGTCCTTACTACTCGGGTGATCAAGAGGTATGGCAAGAAAGCAGGAATGGGGTACTGAAGTTGCATGTTCAGCCATGAACTCATTGAATGGCGGTGGAGGCTCGAAGGGCCGAATGGCCTACTCCTGCACATATTTTCTATGTTTCTATGTAAAACATCAATATAAGGGTTGCAAACAATGGCCAGGCCAGGCCAGGCAAGGATGAAACGTAACACAACTGTAACTATCACCAATGTAACTTCATGCAAAGCGTTCATTTATGAGCTTCTGGCGCAAGAGTTTTGCAGCTACGTAACTACCACGTGGCTTTTCCAGTGGTGTTGGGGGGGGCGTGCGGGCATGGTTTCATCGCCAGGCTGATTGTCCTCATCCTTCTCCTCTGCCTCCCTTCTCTCCTGAGGTGGACCGGCAGCTCCATCTGGCAATTGTTGTCCTCTCCTCATAGCTAGGTAATGCAACATGCAGCACACCACAATAAACTCAGCGACCTGCTCAGGGTAGTATTGTATGTTGCCTCCTGAGTGGTCTAGGCATCTGAAGCATGGCTTCAGAACTCCATTTATCTTTTCGACGCTATTGCGTGTGGCTATATGGCTTTCATTGTAGCGCTTCTCGGCTTCTGTCTGGGGGTTATATAGGGGGGTCATGAGCCAGTTGGCAAGGCCATATCCTTTATACCCCAGCATCCAACTATGGCTGACTCTTAAACAGGTCAGAGACAATGCTCTCACGCAAGATGTGCGCATCATGGATTCTCCCTGGAAAATTTGCATTTACAGCAATTATTATTTGCTTGTGGTCGACAACGAGCTGCACATTTAGGGAATGGAATCCTTTTTGGTTCCGAAACATCTTTACATCCTGTAAAGTTGCTCGTAGGGCGATGTGCATACAGGCTATTGCTCCCTGCAGCTTGGGTAAGTTTTCTATTCTCGAGCACCCCAAAGGCCTCTCAATCTGTGCCTTCCTGATCATAGGGACGTTTATAAAGTCTATCCTATGTGCATAACAGGCTTCAGTCACCTGTCAAATGCAGCAGTGTGTGGCGTGCTGAGAGATACCACAAATGTCGCTAGCTGAGGCCTGAAAGAAGCCCGATGCGTAGAAGGAAAATGCTGCAGTAACCTTAATCTCAACTGGCAGTGCGGTCCTGATGGTGCTGTTAGGCTGCAGATCTCCCTTAATTAGCTGGCATATCTCACTGATGACCCCCTTTCGGAATCGCAGCCTTCTAACGTCAGTGTTATCGGTTATGATTGCTTATCTCTGTAACTGCGTTGGCTGCAACATTTCCTCCTCCTCCTCCTCCTCAGCAGTCTGCCACCTCTTTGATTGGGCACATAATGCTCTTCAATGAACCTTCTCCCATCTCTATTCTGCAACGTGTGAGTAGTCATCAATACTGGTTGAGAAATTACAGGCCCCATCACTATAAATGCCCTAATCTGCCTTCTTAAATTGTCCTCAACAAATACAATATAAACTGGAAATTAATCACAATGTGATGAGGTGATTCAAAAACGCCCTTAAAGTTACTCACAAATTGCTTCCCCTCCCAACCACTTCAAGCAGATCTTTATTAAAGATCCTCCGAGTTACAAAATGGCGTCCATAGTGCCGAGTTAAGGTCAGGTGAATGCAGCTTTTCTTGAGCGTCTTTTTGGGCCAGCGATCATTTGGGCAAATTATGGGCGAAATGCCGAAAGTAGCACTCGGCGATAATCTGGGCGATAATCGGGCACTCGTTTTCATTATAAACAGTATTCGGGGCCTTGCATGAGGATGACGTCATATTTTTGTTTTAAAAATAGGCCGGGCGATGCAGTTCATTCCTGTATGCCGAAAGTTGCGCTGGCGATAAATGGGCTATAATCGGGCGCTAGTTTCCATTTTTCATCAAATATGGGCGATAGCCTGAATCTCAGCGCTTATATGGGCGATGATGTGCCAAAAGAATCTTCAGAGACCAGACAATATCTTGATCCAAGATATACCACTTGATTTTACTGCCTATTATTTGCTGCCCTTGAATACATACTTTTAATTTCTTTTTATGTTATCTTGAGAGGTAGAACATTTCACTGATGTTTCAAAAACATAAAAACACATATTTTAGATGTTTCAAGATTTGCCTTTAGCTTTGACTTGACATTTGATTTAGATTCAGTCTGAATTCCAACCCAGCTGAGCAGAAAAGCAATGAAAGGTACTATGAATAAATTATAGATGGTATCTTTGCATTTTATTTACAAGAGTGTTGGCTTTGCTCAGTTGGTGTTAGGTTCAAGCGTTACTCCAAGACTTAATCTAGGTTGACATTTCAAAGCTATATTGTTGGAGCTGCCGTCATTCAGAGAAGATGTTAACTTCACCAGCCTTTTCAGGGCACTAGGTACCAGGTTTTCACTACCATGTGGCTCAGTGGGTAGCACTCTCGACTCTGGGTCAGAAGGTTGTGGGTTCAAATCCCAGTCCAGAGACTTGAGCACAAAAATATATGTTGACACTCCAGTACAGTGCTGAGGGAAAGCTGCACTGTCATTCCTCTCCTCCCCGCTGCCCTCGGCGCTCTGCCAAACAAAAAGAAAATACCTCTTTGTTACTTTCAATGAGTCTTGGAGATTTTGGGGGGGTGGGGGAGGATGCTGTTATTCAGATGAGATGTTAAACTGAGGCCCTGTCTGCTCTCTCAGGTGGACGTAAAAGGTCCCATGGCACTATTTAGAAGAAAAGCTGGGGAGTTATCCCTGGCGTCCTGGCCAATATTTATCCCTCAATTCAACATAACAAAAGACAGATTATGTGGTCAATATCACATTGTTGTTTGTGGGAGTTTGCTGTGTGTAAAATTGGCTAACGTGTTTCCTACATTACAATGTTGACTACACTTCAAACGTACTTCATTAGCTGTAAAGTATTTTGGGACATCCAGTGGTCGTTAAGGGTGCAATATAAATACAAATCTTTCTTTTTACCCTTTATGTGAAAAGTTGTTTCTTGATTTCACCCCTAAATCTAAATTGTCACACCAGAGGAAATAGTTTCTCTGTATCAACCCTTTATAAGTTTAAACAATTTAATTCAATCAACCTGTAACCTTCTAAACTCAAGAAAACTTCAACAATTGTACATCCGTATCTGGAGTAAAAATAAACAGGGAAGGTGGCTCAACCGTGGCTAACAAGGGAAATTAAAGATAGTGTTAAATCCAAGGAAGAGGCACATAAATTGGCCAGAAAAAGCAGCAAACCTGAGGACTGGGAGAAATTTAGAATTCAGCAAAGAAGGACAGCGGGTTAAGTTAGGAGGGGAAAAATAGAGTATGAGAGGAATCTTGCTGGGAACATAAAAACTGACTGCAAAAGCTTTTATAGATATGTGAAGAGAAAAAGATTAATGAAGACAAACGTAGGTCCCTTGCAATTGGATTCAGATGAATTTATAAGGATGACATTCCATCAGCCTTCTTGATTACTATTTGTACCTATGCACCACATTTTAATGATGTGTGTACATGGACACCTCAATCCGTTTGCTCCACCACAGCTCCTGGTCTCTCACCATTAAAACATATTTTGATGTGTCTTTCTCCGATCCAAAGTGGATGACTTCACATTTCCCCACATTGAACTCCATCTGCCATAGCTTTGCCCACTCACTTAGTCTGTCTATGTAAACTCTTACTGCCCCCACCAAGGAAGAAATTATATAATGTTCTTCTTTATTGAGATACATTCTTTACTTCAAAAAAAATGCTACTGTGACACTTCAAGGTTTTTGACTATTTGTCCTAGGGTCCACTTATGGCAGAGAGTGAAGATGATGATCTCTTAAAAATATAGTGCAAACCTAAAATTGGTAACTAGTGCCCTCATAAACTAGATCAACCACTAACCTTGAAAATGTTTTTCAGATCATGAAATAAGAGGTTTCACTTAACTTCTTAACTTGTGTTTGAGGTAGGCCACCTGGATCAACACGCTAAGAACTCACAAATCTAACAGAACAAAATAACAGTTTCACAACTTCACAAGTCTGCTTCTTTATCTATGTGTTGTTCGGTTATAAATGGCTGTGACATAGTGACCAATAAATTATATAGAAACATAGAAAATAGGTGCAGGAGTAGGCCATTCAGCCCTTTGAGCCTGCACCACCATTCAATATGATCATGGCTGATCATGCAACTTCAATACCGCATTCCTGCTTTCTCTCCATACCCCTTGATCCCTTTAGCCATAAGGGCCACATCTAACTCCCTTTTGAATATATTTAACATGTGCTGTCTGAGGTTGTTTTAAAAACTGTCTGGAAAGCAGCCTCTTGGTTCACAACTCAGGACTTGTTTCAGTCAGTGTTCACCTCGAGGCCAAATCTCAGATATTTGCCCGTTATTTATATACAGATAGAACATCTCTTATCCAGGACTCTCTTATCCGGCACCACCCCTCGTCCGGCACCATTCCCGGCCGCCGGGTGACACATGCGCAAATAAATTATTTTCATACTCAACAATGTTCTCTGCTCTCCTGAAATGGAGTCTCCTTCCTTGGTCCGATTCTGAAAGCACTGATTGCTCAACCTGTACTACTAATAATTCTATTTTGAATTAAATTATAAATCAAAGCTTGATAAAAGTTATTTAAAAAAATATTTATATTTTTAAACCCCCCGGCTAGTTTTTCGCTTTGCCGAGCTTGGCTGCTATCCTTCTCCTCGCTGCCAGGATCTCCTGCAACCACAGAGCCGCCATAGCTCCGCTTACGCTGGGCGGGCTTGCTCTTAACGTGATCGCGGATCAGCACACGGAATGCACTGAGTCCCATCGGCCTGCCTCCCGCGCCCTGGCCGGGCTCGGGCCGGCGGGCCATGTCCTCGGGCTGGCCGCTCCTCCCCTCCGCTCCCCACTGCCGTCAGCGCTCCCTCCGGGGCCAGGCCAGCGGGCTACATCCTGGGCTGGCTGCTCCTCCCCTCTCCTCCCCACTGCCCTCAGCGCTCATAGAAACATAGAAAATAGGTGCAGGAGTAGGCCATTCGGCCCTTCTAGCCTGCACCGCCATTCAATGAGTTCATGGCTGAACATTCAACTTCAGTACCCCATTCCTGCTTTCTCGCCATACCCCTTGATCCCCCTAGTAGTAAGGACCTCATCTAACTCCTTTTTGAATATATTTAGTGAATTGGCCTCAACAACTTTCTGTGGTAGAGAATTCCACAGGTTCACCACTCTCTGGGTGAAGAAGTTCCTCTGCATCTCGGTCCTAAATGGCTTACCCCTTATCCTTCGACTGTGACCTCTGGTTCTGGACTTCCCCAAAATTGGGAACATTCTTCCTGCATCTAACCTGTCTAAACCCATCAGAATTTTAAACGTTTCTATGAGATCCCCTCTCATTCTTCTGAACTCCAGTGAATACAAGCCCAGTTGATCCAGTCTTTCTTGATAGGTCAGTCCCGCCATCCCGGGAATCAGTCTGGTGAACCTTCGCTGCACTCCCTCAATAGCAAGAATGTCCTTCCTCAGGTTAGGAGACCAAAACTGTACACAATACTCCAGGTGTGGCCTCACCAATGCCCTGTACAACTGTAGCAACACCTCCCTGCCCCTGTACTCAAATCCCCTTGCTATGAAGGCCAACATGCCATTTGCTTTCTTAACCGCCTGCTGCACCTGCATGCCAACCTTCAATGACTGATGTACCATGACACCCAGGTCTCATTGCACCTCCCCTTTTCCTAATCTGTCACAATTCAGATAATAATCTGTCTCTCTGTTTTTACCACCAAAGTGGATAACCTCACATTTATCCACATTATACTTCATCTGCCATGCATTTGCCCACTCACCTAACCAAGTCGCTCTGCAGCCTCACAGCATCCTCCTCACAGCTCACACTGCCACCCAACTTAGTGTCATCCGCAAATTTGGAGATACTACATTTAATCCCCTCATCGAAATCATTAATGTACAGTGTAAACAGCTGGGGCTCCAGCACAGAACCTTGCGGTACTCCACTAGTCACTGCCTGCCATTCTGAAAAGTACCCATTTACCCCTACTCTTTGCTTCCTGTCTGACAACCAGTTCTCAATCCATGTCAGCACACTACCCCCAATCCCATGTGCTCTAACTTTGCACATCAATCTCTTGTGTGGGACTTTGTCGAACGCCTTCTGAAAGTCCAAATATACCACATCAACTGGTTCTCCCTTGTCCACTCTACTGGAAACATCCTCAAAAAATTCCAGAAGATTTGTCAAGCATGATTTCCCTTTCACAAATCCATGCTGACTTGGACCTATCATGTCACCTCTTTCCAAATGCACTGCTATGACATCCTTAATAATTGATTCCATCATTTTACCCACTACCAATGTCAGGCTGACCGGTCTATAATTCCCTGTTTTCTCTCTCCCTCCTTTTTTAAAAAGTGGGGTTACATTGGCTACCCTCCACTCTATAGGAACTGATCCAGAGTCAATGGAATGTTGAAAAATGACTGTCAATGCATCCACTATTTCCAAGGCCACCTCCTTAAGTACTCTGGGATGCAGTCCATCAGGCCCTGGGGATTTATCGGCCTTCAATCCCATCAATTTCCCCAACACAATTTCCCGGCTAATAAGGATTTCCCTCAGTTCCTCCTCCTTACTAGACCCCCGACCCCTTTTATAACCGGAAGGTTGTTTGTGTCCTCCTTCGTGAATACCGAACCAAAGTACTTGTTCAATTGGTCCGCCATTTCTTTGTTCCCCGTTATGACTTCCCCTGATTCTGACTGCAGGGGACCTACGTTTGTCTTTACTAACCTTTTTCTCTTTACATATCTATAGAAAGTTTTGCAATCCGTCTTAATGTTCCCTGCAAGCTCTGCCAAACAAAAACAAAATACCTCTTTGTTACTTTCAATGAGTCTTGGAGATCGTGGGCGGGTGGGGCTGATGGCAGGACTGACATATGAGGAGAGATCCGGGATATTTGTATTGGGGCTGGCTTGCTGGGATTTGGGGCTGGCAGTTGTAAAATATGATAAAACACGTGTCCTCCCCTCATCCGGCAAAATCCCTTATCCGGCACAGGCCAGGTCCCGAGGGTGCCAGATAATGGAGGTTCAATCTTTATAACCACAACTACTTGTATACTTTAACATCTGAGGATTCCATTATGAACATTACCAGGCTAAAACCTTTATATCAAGAACAGTTATCCTTTTTGCAATATTTATACAATTGAATTTAAGAGCTTGAAAGTAAGGCATTGGTAATGGTCTGTTACATTACGAACTTGTTGTAAATATGTTGGCCTGGAACTTGCCGTCCTGATGACGGCAAACTGGCAGCGTTCGCCATTAATTCGCCTTTGAAACTGACCGCAACTTCAGGATTTAGCGCATGTGCAGCCTAGCGCGGCAGCCCTGAAATTGCGGCCTGTCATTCACTGCTCTGCCACAGGCTGTATTGTGGATACCCCACTCACCGAGCCGGCAATCACTGATCTGATGATAACTTCCCCTTTTCCGAACTAATATCGCTGTTAGAAACACCATAAAAATTTAGTCCCATTCATACGAGGTGCAACTGAGTTTTTAACTAATAACATCTCCTTGTCCAAGTTAGCAAGTTATCTGAGTAATCACTACTGATAAACAACCATACTGGCCCTGAAAAATTAATTTTATATTGGTGGAATATCAAATTTCTCTATTAAGTTAATAACGATTATATTTTAAAATGAATAAAAAGACACTTTGAAAGTGTGTTCATGATATTCCAGCTTCTACCTTAACCCAGTGTATGTAAAACAATCTTTATTTAAACAGTGATTGATTTTATTAGTGCTTTCTATTTCCTGGTTCTTGGTCTGTGAGAATGTTGCATTGTGATTGACTGCTCAGACAGCTTGTTGACCTCACAGCAGCTCACACGATGGAATTCCGACTGTACTACACTGATTTCAGCTGCATGTCGCAAAAGCCGAACTTCTCATAGAAACATAGAAAATAGGTGCAGGAGTAGGCCATTCGCCCCTTCGAGCCTGCACCACCATTCAATAAGATCACGGCTGATCATTCACCTCAGTACCCCTTTCCTGCTTTCTCTCCATACCCCCTGATCCCTTTAGCCGTAAGGGTCACATCTAACTCCCTCTTGAATATATCCAATGAATTGACATCAACAACTCTCTGCGGCAGGGAATTCCACAAGTTAACAACTCTCTAAGTGAAGAAGTTTCTCCTCATCTCAGTCCTAAATGGCTTACCCCTTATCCTTCGACTGTGTCCCCTGGTTCTGTACTTCTCCAACATCGAGAACATTCTTCCTGCATCTAACCTGTCCAGTCCCGTCAGAATTTTATATGTTTCTATGAGATCCCCTCTCATCCTTCTAAACTCCAGTGAATACAGGCCCAGTCGATCCAATCTCTCCTCATATGTCAGTCCTGCCATCCCGGGAATCAGTCTGGTGAACTTTCGCTGCACTCCCTCAATAGCAAGAATGTCCTTTCTCAGATTAGGAGACCAAAACTGTACACAATATTCCAGATGAGGCCTCACCAAGGCCCTGTACAAAGATCATGAGATCTTTGTGGGAAGCTGCTTCGGGGCCAACGGCGAACGTCTTTACTTTACCACTGACCGCAAATTATGGGCCAATGATTCTATGTGTAAATTATTATTAAACCTGTTGTTTGTCTCTTGTCTGGTAAGCCTCTAGCTATAGTTAGTGCAGCTTGCAATTCTAGTTTATTAAAAGCAAGATATTTGTTTAACCTGTCATATACGATAGGATTCCACTGCTCTGTTCAAATTTTATAGATTATTTTTATTCATTCCTGGGATGTGGGCGTTGCTGGCAAGGCCAGCATTTATTGCCCATCCCCATTCCAGCAGTTGTAGATTATCAGTAATGAATGCAAGATTCTGACATCTCCTTGTCCAAGTTAGCAAAATGCCTGTTGGGGTCAGAGATTAGACAAGTGAAATAATTCTGAAAGTTCATAGCTGTGATCCCAGTGAGTAGCTGATATCTCTATAAACACTGCTGCATACATGTTGACCGCCTTACAAATGACATGGGGAGAAAAACAAAATATAGACAACTACAAAAATTAACAGGTATTTGAACAAAATTGAAATACTGTTCCTTTTTACAAAGATCTGCTCAAATCATGCAGTTCAGATTCAAAGCAAATGTGTGAAGCCAGTATCCACTTGTACAGATCTTAGAGTGCATGTCCATAGATCCCTGGGGTAGCAGGACAGGTCGATAATGTGGTTCAGAAGGCATACAGGATACTTTCCTTTATTAGCCGAGGCATAGAATATAAGAGCAGAGAGGTTATGCTAGAACTGTATGAAACACTAGTTGGGCCACAGATAGAGTACTGCATACATTACAGGAAAGATGTGATTGCACTAGATGGGGTACAGAGGAGATTTACGAGGATGTTGCCTGGACTAGAGAATTTTAGCTATGAGGAAAGATTTGATGGGCTGAGGTTGTTTTCTTTGGAACAGAGTAGGCAGAGAGGAGACTTATCCAAGATGTTTAAAATGATGATAGAGTGGATAGGAAGGACCTGTTTCCCTTAGCAGAGGGGTCATAGATTTAAAGTGGAAACAGAAAATGCTGGAAATACTCACCAGCCAGCAGGTCAGGTAGCATCTGTGGAGAGAGAAACAGAGTTAACGTTTTAGATTGATGACCTTTCATCAGAACTGGAAAAAGTTAGGGATGTAACCGATTTTAAGCAGGTGCAGAGACAGGGAAAGGGGGATGAAAGGAAAGAACAAAAGGGACATGCTGTGAAAGGATGGAAGGCAGGAGTGATTGAATGACAAAAGGGATGATAGTACAAAGCAAAAGGCGATGGTAATGGGGCAGGTAAAGAAACAAAAGGTGAGTCTAGAAGAGGTGTAAATGGGATTGGCAGAAACATCAACAGCTGCCATGTGAAAAAATAGGAGTAGAAGTTATGGTCTGAAATTGTTGAACTCGATTGTTGAGTCCAGAGGCTGTAAAGTGCCCAATCGAAAGCTGAGGTGCTGTTCCTCGAGCTTACGTTGAGCTTTGTTGGAACAGTATAAGAGGCCGAGGATGGAGAGATCAGAGTGGGAGTGGAGCGGAGAATTAAAGTGACAGGCAAACAGAAGCTCAGGGTCATGCTTACGGACTGAATGGAGGTGTTCCGCAAAGCAATCACCCAATCTGCGTTTGATCTTCCTAATGTAGAGGAGTCTGCATCATGAGCAGTGAATACAGTTTGGTAAATTGTAAGAAGTACAAGTTAGGTAAATTGTAAGAAGTACAAGTTAATCGCTGTTCCACCTGGAAGGAGTGTTTGAGGCCCTAGACAGTGGGAAGGAAGGAGGTAAAAGGACAGGTGCTGTATCTTCTGTCCTTGCACAGGAAGGTGCCATGGAAGGGGAGAGAGTATTGGGGGTGGACCAAGGTGTCTCGGAGGAATGGTCCTTTTGGAATGCTGAAAAGGGAAGGGAGGGGAAGATGAGTTTGGTGATGGGATCACGTTGGAGGTGGGGGAAGTGGTGAAGGATGATCGTTGAATGTGGAGGCTGGTGGGGTGAAAGGTGAGGTAAAGGAGAACCAAATCGTGGCTCTGGGAGTGAGAGGAAGGGATGAGAGCAGAAATGCGGGAAATGGAATGTATACGGTCCCCTCTATTGTGGTTGACATGGCTCCCGACTGTAACCATTCCAGAGCCTTATGCTAATGATCCGGAGACGCGAGTTCAAATCCCACCATGGCAGCTGGGGAAATTTTTAATTCAGTTAATTAAATAAATCTGGAATTTAAAAAAAAACTAGTATCAGTAATGGTGACTATGAAACTGCCGGATTATCGTAAAAACCCAACTGGTTCACTAATGTCCTGTAGGGAAGGAAATCTGCCGTCCTTACCTGGTCTGGCCTATAAGTGACTCCAGACCCACAGCAATGTGGTTGACTCTTAACTGCTCTCTGAAATGGCCTGGCAAGCCACTCAGATGTACCAAACTTCTATTACAAAGTGTACCTTCACCACACGGATTACAGCGGTTTAAATAGGTGGCTTTGCACCACCTTCCCAAGGACAATTAGGAATGGGCAATAAATGCCGGCCTTGCCAGTGATGTCCATATCCCAGGAATTAATAAATGAAAACAAAACTTTGGCCAAGGCCAGATGCGCGACTAAACACGGAAATAGACCAGTTGCCATGGGAGATGCGTGACCCGCCTTTAGCTTCATGAAAGCAACATCTCGCTGTCTGGCTCCCCATTCAAATATATTGAGTGGTGCGAAGAGCCTGTACTTGCACGGTAGATATGAACTAACCTCGCCATAGAAAATTAATCGTCTTTTCAAGTGTAAGTATCCTTTTAATGATGTAATAAGTGTTAATTACTGCCAGTCAACCTCTGGCACTGAAAATTAATTATTACAAATGTGGTATCTCATTCATTCAGGTTTTAATGCTGGAGATTTTTTTTTAAACATTTCAATTAAAAACTGTTTTTTCTTTTTTCTTTCTCTTTTTCTCTATGCTCTCTGAATTCAATCTTTCTTTCCTCTCTTTATTTCTCTTTCTGTACTTGATTTGACATTGAATTCACCCACTCTGAATTACATTGTTAATGTCAAAACCCTTCAATCTGATTGGTTACCGAGGTACACAGTTGCTTGTCCTGTTCACTCAGATACCAGATGCCCAGTAGAGGGCCATTTCCATTTTGCATTTCCAGCAACTTGCAGGGCAATATATCATGGAGATTAAACAGGCAAGAGCAAGTCTAACTAACAGCTAACTAACTAACAGTTCGTTGCCCTGCCACAGCAACTTTTGGACTATTATGATTTGACCCTGACTTCCTCCGACATGTACTCTATTACTTTAGCTATATAGTTCAGAATTCTGTTTACTTTTTGCTCACTACTCTGCAATGATTGGATACTCTGAGCATCACGTTTACTAAAATAGATTTTGTAACTTCACCCATAGCTATTTCAGAACTATATCTTCTCTTCATAGCCGGTCTCTCAAATCAAGGATGACTTGCTTCCATGTCAAAAGGGATGAGTTCAATGAGTTCACAGTTGTTTCAATGAAGGACCTAATATTCCAGGTCCCAAACTGCATATTGAAGGGTGAAAGATGCCTGTGCGTGGATTTTTTTAATGTGTGGTGGCTGCTTCCAATGGCAAGGGTTGACCGAGGTGACTGGAGACCGGCTCTGCTGCACGGACCTAATGCGCACACATATCGCAGTGTGGGCTGCCCCGGGCCCACGCCTCTTCTGCGCCCCAAGCTCACGCCTCTCCTGTGCCTGATCACATCGCTCTGCAATCTCTCGTTGCTCCTTTGCCCCGATCTACATACAGCGTGCTTATGTCACCCATTTTTACTTCAGCTTCTTCTGAGGCAGCCCTCAGAGTTGAGGATGACTTGTACTTCATATATGCAGCACTTTATACTATTAAATTTTATTTGCCCAGGTTCTATAAAGGTACATATTTTGTCTAACTCCTTTTTTAGTAGCCCCCTCAGATTTAACTGCCCCACCTAGTTTTATTACACTTACAAATTTGTAATAGAAATAATGGAAATGGGGCAATGCGGATACTGCTATCGAGGAGGAGTGTGATATTCTGGATGAAATAAATATAGTGAGAGAGTAAGTATTAAGGGGTTTAGCAGCTTTGAAAGTATATAAGTGCCCAGGCCCGGATGAAATGCATTCCAGGCTGTTAAGCAAAGTAAAAGAGGAAATAGCAAAGGCCTTGACCATCATTTTCCAATCCTCTTTGGATCTGGGCATGGTGCCGGAGGATTGGAGGACTGCTAATGTTTAAGAAGGGAGAAAGGAATAGGCCGAGTAATTACAGGTCTGTCAGGCTAACCTCAGTGGTGGAAAAATTATTGGAAAAAATCCTGAAAGACAGGATAAATCAGCATTTAGAAAGGCAAGGATTAATTAGAGACAGTCAGCATGGATTTGTTAAGGGAAGATCGTGTCTGAGTAACCTGATTGAATTTTTTGAGGAGGTAATCAAGAAGGTCGATGAGGGTAATGCGTACAATGTAGTATATATGGACTTTAGCAAAGCTTTTGATAAGGTCCCACATGGTAGACTGGTCATGAAGGTTAAAGCCCATGGGATACAGGGCAAAGTGTCAGGTTGGATCCAAAATTGGCTTGGAGGTAGGAAGCAAAGGGTAATGATTGATGGATGTTTTTGTGACTGGAAGGATGTTTCCAGTGGGGTTCCGCAAGGCTCAGTACTAGGACCCTTGCTTTTGTGGTATATATCAATGATTTAGATTTGAATATGGGGAATATGATTAAGAAGCTTGCAGATGACACTAAAATTGGCTGTGTGGTTGATAATGAAGAAGAAAGTCATGGGCTGCAGGAGGATATCAATCTACTGGTGAGGTGGGCAGAGCAATGGCAAATGGAATTTAATTCATAGAAGTGTGAGGTGATGCACTTTGGGAGGGCTAATAAGGAAAGGGTATGCACATTAAGCGGTAGGCCATTTAATAGTGTAGATGAACAAAGGGATCTTGGAGTGCTTGTCCATAGATCCCTGAAAGTAGGTCAGGTGGATAAGGTAGTTAAGAAGGCATATGGAATGCTTGCCTTTATTGGCTGAGGCATAGAATATAAGAACAGGAAGGTTATGCTTAAATTGTATAATACTTTGGTTAGGCCACAACTGGAGTATTGCATGCAGTTCTGGTCGCCATATTATAGGAAGGACGTGATTGCACTAGAGAGGGTGCAGAGGAGATTTACTAGGATGCTGCATGGAATGGAAAATCTTAGTTATGAGGACAGATTGGATAGGCTCGATTTGTTCTCATTGGAACAGAGGAGTTTGAGAGGAGACATCATTGAGGTGTACAAAAGTTTGAGGGGCCTGGACCCTGGATAGTCAAGGATCTATTTCCATTGGTGGAGGGGTCTATTACAAGGGGGCATAATTTTAAGGTGGGTGGTGGAAGGTTTAGAGGGGATTTGAGGGGGGACTTCTTTATGCAGAGGGTTGTGGGGATCTGGAATTCGCTGCCTGGAAGAGTGGTGGATGCAGAAACTCTCACCACTTTTAAGAGATGGTTGGATGGGCACTTAAAGTGCAGTAACCTGCAGGGTTACGGACCTAGAGCTGGTAATTGGGATTGGACTGGATGACCTTTTGTTGGACGGAGCAGGTATAATGGTAAGTACTGCAGGGAATAGAATGCGGCCAGGGTGATCTCCTGGACTAGTTTTGATCGCCTGGATGGGTTGGAGAGGAATTTTCCCATATTTTTTCTCCCTAAATTGGCCTAGGTTTTTAATTGTTTTTTGCCTCTCCCTGGAGATCACAAGGCGCTGGTTGGGCTGGAGTGTATAAGGGGTGTCGCAGTTGTGGTGAGGCAGACTGGTTGGGCTGGTTGCTCTTTGCCTTTCCATCATTGTTCATAGGTTTATATGTAACTTTTAGGGCTGCTGACCAAGGGCCGTGTGGCTCTTTGTCAGCCGGCGTGGACACGATGGGCCGGAATGGCCTCCTTCTGCGCTGTAAATTTCTATATTTCTATGTTTCTAATACCAACAGAGTCCCTGAGGTGCCCCACTCAGCACTACCTACTATTCTGACATTACTCCCTCTAACAAGTACCCACGGCTTCCTACCATCCAGCCAAGCAGCTCCATTCTATGACACCGACCAGTTACTCTTTTTTATATTTTTTAACATATTGTTTTGATTTTTGGAGAGATCTATTTCTCAAGTGGCGATTTTTCCAAGAAAAGCAATGACCCAGCATCAAACCATGTTTAATTAAGATGGTCTGTGGTTAAGCTGAAGTCTACTCTTAAAATGAAAAACTGAGATATGAAGAGTTGTTGACACAATGTTCTGCAACATTTATTGTATGAGAACATTTCACAGCTTGTACTTAGATGTTTTATTACACTCTTTGGTTATGTTCAAGTATGACACTAATACCCGAGAGTTTGAATTTAATGTAATCTTGAGTTAATTCACTGAAAGTTATAGTGATTATTTTGGCTCACTTACTTGAAAGCAATGTCTTTTAATTCTAGTAGCTAAGGGGTCGAAATGCATGCCCGCCAGAAAGCTGCCACACATTCCATTTTTTAAAAGTTTTTACCGTCGGGCGTGATGAGGCGGGCTCTTAATCGATTTTCGTCTGTTTGTCCTTTTTTTCGGAGCGGACCGCAAGCCGTTTATAATGGGGGGTGGAAGTGCAGCGGTAAGCGCTGGAAGTGGAGGCAGGACGGATTCTCCGCTGCTGTCACTCAGCGGCGGAGCGGTGGTGACGTGACTGCACGTCTGCATCACCACGTATCTCCCCTTATTTAAAGGGGAATATGTAGGATCGGCCCACTGAGCCACCAGGGAGGGTTTCAGTTGGATCAGCTGCCTGGCACCCAAGAGGGGGTGCCAGGCGGCCTGGCCGAACCCGGGGGTACAATGGTCCAGCCGACATTGAAGTCGGCCGGCAAAGAAATTAAATAACAGTCGCGGCAGTGGGCCCTTGCCTTTAATGGCCGCCGTGCAGCCAGGGCTCGCAGTGAGAAGAGAAGGTGCACCGACAGAGAAAGCTAGCCGGGGTCTGCTCGGCGGGGATCCGATTTTTCGGGCTGAATATGGACGAAGGTAAGCGGTCCCGGCGTTGCCTGCACTGACGACGCACTTACGGCCGCTCAGCAGTGGCGGGGCGCAAGTGGGGACCACCAGAAAAAAGAACCCTGCCTAATTTAGCCTGAGGCGACCATTCGACCAGAAATTGTCGGCCATTGGATTCTGCTGTATGGCCGCCGCAAAACGGCGGTAACGGGCCTTATCAGGACTCTGAATTCCGGCCCCAAAGATGAGTAAGGAATGACTCTGTGAATGACTGTGAGAAACAAACTGCTATAATTAAATATAACTTTCAAATGCATTGTTCACAACTTGTTGTTTAAGGCCGATATCTATGTGGCTCTTGCACATTCTCTCTCACTATGCTATCAAATGGAAAATGGAGACGCCTGAACAACAGGAGTAGGGTTGCCAACTCTGGCTGGAAGTAATCCTGGAAGTTTCATCACACGGTCTCTTCCCTCCAACTGCCCTACTGCCTCGCTGCCCCCATTGCTCACCCAATATATCCATTCTCACGGTATCACACCTTCCCACACCAATTGGAAAGCAATCAGACTCTTCGTTACCCGATTGGATGGTCAGTCAAAAAGCCCTTTCTTTCCCAACTCCAACATTTTTATAACTAATAAACAAAAATGTTGAAGGACAATTATTTTTTTTTAATGCTCCTATGATTTTTCTCCTGGTTGCTCCCACCAGTGTCCTGGACATTAATCTTGAATTCCTGGAGACTCCAGGACAATCCTGGAAGGTTGGCAAGGCAACCCTACTCCTGAGGTCCCTTGTGGGCCAGGAGCATGCTCAATGGCTATAGGGCCTTGTGGTGAGTGTAACTGCTTTGAAAGTCAAAGGACAGCTTGGATGAAACAGCAGATGTCTACACATTTATATGGTGTCTTTAACATAAAACCATGTCCCAAGCTGCTTCACAACTTGGTGGAAAGAATAAGGAGAGGATATATAAACTAAATGGTACAATCCTAAAGGGGGTGCATGAACAGAGCGACCTGCAGGTTTGTGTGCACAAATCATTAAAATTGGCAGGGCAAGTTGAGAAAGCAGTTAAAAAGGCTTACAGGAACCTAGGCTTCATAATAGAGGTGTAGAGTACAAAAGTGTGGAAATTATGATGAACCTCTATAAAACATTGGTTCGACCCCAACTGGAGTACTGTGTCCAATTCTGGGCAGCACACTTTAGGAAGGAATTGAAGGCCTTCAAGAAGGTGCAAAAAATATTTACAAGAATGGTTCCAGGAATTGGGTACAACAACTACATTGATAGACTGGAGAAGTTGAAGATGTTCTTGGAGCAGAGAAGATTGAGAGATGTGATAGAGGTGTTCAAAATCATGAGTCTGGACAGAGTAGATAGAGAGAAACTGCTCCCATTGGCAGAAAGGTCGAGAACCAGAGGACACAGATTTAAGGCGATTGGCAAAAGAAGCAAAGGTGACGTAAGAAAAAACATTTTTAAGCAGCGAGTGGTTGGGATCTGGAACTCACTGCCTGAAAGGGTGGTGGAGACAGACTCAATTTTATCTTTCAAAAAGGAGTTGGATAAGTATCTGAAGGAAAATAAATTGCAGGGCTACGGAGAAAGGGCGGGGGAGTGGGACTAGCTGAGTGTCAGCATGGGCTCAAATGGCCGAATGACCTTCTTCCATGCTGTAACTATTCTATGATTCAATGATTCTACATCTAGATGTAAGGAAAACAGACACTAAGCTAAAAGGGAGAGATTTGGAGGGGTACAAAATCATGGCCTGATATTAATGTTGTTTATGGCCTTCACCTCTCAGCCTGGGAGACCAACAAAAGGGCCATTAAAGCTGTGAAACCTCATCCCAGCAGTCTGAAAATTGTTCTCAGGAGTTTTCTTTTTCTAATTCTCAGTTGTTGTTCTCTGCAGGCAACCTAGAAGCAGAGCTTGTCCCGCTTCTGTCCAACCATATCCAGTCCGTCACAAGAGGTCGTCATCAGATGTTGCAGATATATTCAAAAAGGATGAAGTCCTTACTACTAGAGGGATCAAGGGGTATGGCGAGAAAGCAGGAATGGGGCACTGAAGTTGCATGTTCAGCCATGAACTCATTGAATGGCGGTGCAGGCTAGAAGGGCCGAATGGCCTACTCCTGCACCTATTTTCTATGTTTCTATGTTTCTATACCTGCGACTCTCCTGCATTATCCTCCTTCACTGTTGCGGACCGCTGTAGTCCTGCTCCCAGTCCTCCTCGCGTTGGGCCTGACGTTGACCTTGCCTCGCGTGTTCAGAAGGAGTAAGCAGCTGGCATGGCCTTCCCCATGAGCATATCCCTGCTCTGAATTACAATGGAAGAGGATGAGGAGCAGCAGAGGCAAGATGCCGGAGCAGAAGGTACTGACAGAGAAATCCTCGGAGTTACTCCCGCTCCATCCACGATATTTTGCCGGAAGTGCGTAGAAGAAACCCTCGCTTACACGCAGAGAATTGCCCATATTTGGCATGCTCACTCAGACCACAGGATGGGTAGTGTGGAAAATGAAAACATTTAACAACCCAAGATGCTTTTTTGAGGTTTGGGTTGAGGTACAGTAAAGCGAGCTTTTCTCTGCTATACCCAACTTGGGCATATTTGATGTTGACAGCAAGTACCAGACATGTTCCATTCTTCACCAATATCTTCCAATTTAATGAGCATAATATTCCCCACCCCAAAAATGATGCATTAATAAATATAAAGTGGGGAGGAGAGATTTTATTAAATTTGCTGAAGTAAACCTGTCACCTACCCACAATGTCTTTGATAGAAAGCTGTCAGAGAATGTGAAGAGCATACATCCCTGTTTTCCAGGGACAGTCCACAGAAGAGCTACTCTGTCCTTGGGTAAACAATGACCCGGTTCACAAAACTCATCCCCGTCAAGACTAGAAACATATTCATTGAAATATATGAATATCACATTGTTATAGACATAATCACAGTTTCAGGTCTGTAAGGATTGACCAAAATTCCCTGCTTTGGGGAATCCATCTTGGTCTCGGACTGTGCCAGTTTAAAACCCCTGTTAAGGATCTGAAGCCTGGAGCCTTGAAAACAGCATGTGTGTGTACACCTTGTGTGGAAACCTGGACTAACTTTTGGGACCTTGAGACTTGGCCCTGGAGAACCTTTGTGCTGGACTGTCTGGAGACTCTTGTGAAAGATTTGGAGGGCTTTATGGACTTATAGGTATTATTCTGTGGATTTTGCTGGAAAAGACTACAAAAAGCCTGAACAGGAGGGAAGAAGTAAAAGAACACATACTGCTGAGATGATGGACAGCTG
Source organism: Pristiophorus japonicus (assembly GCF_044704955.1). Classification (NCBI taxonomy): domain Eukaryota; kingdom Metazoa; phylum Chordata; class Chondrichthyes; family Pristiophoridae; genus Pristiophorus; species Pristiophorus japonicus. The sequence goes on from NC_091979.1 coordinate 46,206,497, forward strand.
GGTTTTTCTGTGTGAGTAATGGGGGTCAGAGAACCTGCAAAGTCAGCAAAACCATTATTTACCTGTCATTCATCTCACCTCTCCTGAGTCACCACCCGACAACGATTAATTCCAACAAAGAACTCGGGCCTGGGCCCGAAATTGACCAGTGGCAGGATGGCCGAGTACAATGGACTGGCAGTTAACACCTCATCAAACTAAATCGGGCCATCATCTACTGTTAATGGCCCAGGTCGGCTGTTGGAGTTTGATCACATCTCAAAGGGTGCATCTTTTGAAACCAAGCAAACTCGAACAAAGGCCTTTTTGAAAACCAACCAGGTCAGAGCCCTAAATCTAGGCTCCGCCTTCTCCAGCAAGAGAGTGTTCGCTTCAGTGTTCGTGTGCATGCCCAAGTGTTCGCAGTTTCTCCAGCGTTTTGCTGGCCAGCAAAGGACTAACAAGCAACCTCGCTCCAACCAAAAGGGGCCAAGTCAAACCCGCAACCGGGACCGCGACACTCAGCTCGGTCAGCTGCAACCAGGCCCCGAACTCCACCAAGGTCCAGCTTGGGATTAAAACCCAAGAGTGCCCATCGAAACCAACAGAAGAACTTGCCACCATATTATCAGGTCAGAGCCCTATATCTAGGCTCCGTCTTCTCCAGCAAGCGAGTGTTCGCATCAGTGTTTGTGTGCGTGCCCAAGTATTCACAGTGTCTCCAGCATCAACGATCGAGCAGACCACCCGCCCTCTAAGAGTGGTCAAATCAACCGGGGTCCCCAACGGCAATAAAACAACTCTCGCGTCGCTGGGAAACAAAGCCTACCATCCCTGAAGACAACATCTAAAGCTGCATTGGCAAATATAATTCTGACCTTAAAGATGTAGACCTGGACAGTAAGGTTTGGGTGTTGGGAGGTGTTTTTTTTTTGGTTTAGACAGATACACTGTAATTTTGTGTGTTCTTCTTCCTCCCTTCTAGCTCTGCCTGACCGTGATTGTTACGTTGCATTAAAGTTTGGTAGTTTTCATTTGTCTGAAATAAAGTTTTGGTGCCTCCAATTTTCTAATAAACACCTTAGACTCATTCCAAACACATACTTGTCCGCCTTTTGCTTTATTACTTCTGTGATAAGTCCAGTGTCCAGAACCAGGGGTTAGCAGCACTTCAAAACTGCTCAGAGAAGTTCCCACAGGCCAGGCATAAGCTGTGGGGGCTCAAAGGTCGTAGTAAAACCCCCTACAGAATGGTGACCATGGTAGGACACTGGCTATCAAAAAGTAATAAGACAAGGTTGTGTCAGGAATGTCTAAAATGGAGGAGAGAATCTCCGAATGTGTTTTTAGAAAGGTGAACATCACCAAACAGTGGATTTCCGATCTCATGTGCACAGACCGCCCAGTAGATGCAGCAGCCCAGTGGACTGAGAGTAAAGCGCACGATCGCAGAGTAGAGAAAGCGATTTGGCTAGTCTGACTGTCCCGACAGTTCCGTAATTTGGACGAGAGGGTCAGGGAGTTAGAGGCAGAACTAAGGGAAGCCGAGGAGCACTCAGAGGCCAGGGCTGCAGCGGGGAAAGGCTGTATGAGGAAGTGGAAGAGGCTAGGCAGCAAGTTAGACAAGTGAAAGAGACATACGGTAATAGGCAGGATTACCTTCAGTGTCAAGTCACTGAAACCAAGGGAAATGAATTTGTGTTGAGGGAGCAAAATGCTCACCTCATTAAACAGGTTAAGGAGCTGGAGGAGAGTCTTAGGGATGTCCAGGCGGCATATAGGGTCGTGAGCAGTCGTGGGTTTGAAGGAGGAGATCACGGTCCCTGCCAGAAACATGTCCGTAGTCTGAAGCTCGCTCTATTCCAGGCCAGAGGCATCATGTGCATGATACGGCCAGAGGGGTCTCTAAGAGACCAGGTGAAGCAGTGGAGTGAGGGAGAAACGGATCGTGTGGTTGAAATAGGCAAGCGACCACCACCAGTGGCACCGGGAATAGGCTCGGCACGGATCCAGGAGAACGTGGGGCGCAAGACCAAGGGATGGCCGACCATCTCCTGTAGCACCGGCAGCACGCCCGGCTTGGCTACAGGAGGAGCGAGGCGCACAACCGTGGGGCCAGGACCGGGACTGATGTGTCCAGTACAGCAAGGGTACGGAACGACCACCGAGTGTCATGCATGGGCAAAGAATGTTGACCAAGGGTCCACTGTGGCGCCGATAGTAAGCCCGGTTTGGCAGCAGGAGTACCGGGGAGCAGGACCAGAACAGGCAGGGCTGGGACCAGGACCTATATGTCCAGTACGGCAGCAGAAGTATGGTACTCCCCAGGGTAACCAAGATCTAGGAGCCGCTGAGAGCGACTTCGTGTCCCCACACAGTACCCAGGCACTCAGGACTATGGTAGGGCATCTAGCTAAACTCAGCCCCAGCGGGGACCCATCAATTCACTTTATGGAGGTAGAGCAGCTAGCAGGAATTAATGGCTGCGATGATGCCGAGACAGCAAAAATGCTGTTGTTCTCCCTGAACAGCAGGCTGCACCAGTCGCTTTCCGCAGCAAGTCGGAATGGACAGGGCATGCTGGCGGCTGTCCAGGAAGAAGTCCTAGAGGCCATGGACCTCAATGATGGAAGCCCGTTTGCTAGGATAGAGAGGACCCGATAGTTAGCAGGCGAGACCCCGCAGGCGTTCGCGAACAGGCTATGGCCAGTGTATAACGGGGCCTGTGGGGGAGTCTTAAATAGCGACCATTTAAACGAGGAACAAACTGGCCGCTGGCTAAGAATCCTTATGGCAAATTCCCTGCCCAGGATTAGGGTCAAAGCAGAGTCCTGGTTTGACTCAAGGGACTCTAACGCTAATGAAGCAACTGTAGTTAGGCAGATGACCCTAGCTTTCCGTAATGGGAAAGGTGAGGAGGATAAACCCTCCAAGGGTGGAGTACATGAAGTGAGATCCGACCCACCAGTAAAAAAGGAATGACACCAAGAGGGAGGCAGTCCTTCTGATAAAAAGAACCTGCTTCCAGTGCGGTAAAACGGGGCATTGGAGGAAGGAATGCTGGAGCCAGTCGAAAAGGCACGGGGCAAGAGATCCTCCAGTCCCCACTCCAAAGGAGGAGACAGAAACCCAGGCAGGGCCCCAGTTAATAAATAGATTAATTATAGCGCTGCAAACAGTATTAAGGGAGCCAGCGGGATCAGGAAGGGCAGCCATGGTTTCAGGCAGGGAGGTTCCGACCGCCCCCGCCGAAACCTGAAGTGTGAATAGCTCCCAGCTAGCCAGTGTACCTGTGCCCACTAGAATACGACCCTTGGAGATGACCTTACATCCGGATGGAGGTCGAGAGTGAGCCCGGGTTGTATCTGCTTGACACCGGTGCGTCCAGCACCATCGTCTGTGCAGAGGATCCAGCCATCTCACCTCTGTCCAACGGGATCCCGGACTGTTTAATGGGATTCACAGGCAATGAGCAAGTCGGTTCATTCTCCATCCCGCTACACATTCATCTAGGAGCACTCCATGCCCAGTGGAAGTGTGTCCTGATGCGGTGGTAGCAGGAAGGACACAGGATACTGGGGGCAGATTTCATTGTGGCCCACCAGACTTGCGAAACCATTGCCTGTGGGGGACAGTGTACTCGGGGGCTGAAAAAGAATGTATGGTCATAGATGGAGTTCAAGGTAAAGGGGCTCTGTGTACTGTGAAGCCAAAAGAGGGTTACAACTTGGAATTGTTGGTTAGTAATACCCCGGCTGAGTACCAGGCGTATGTGCGAGCAAACCTCGCCGCGTTCGCCACCCACAAGCACGACTGTGGGAGAGTCAAGGGAGAAGGGAGTTGAGGTGAGGATAGAGGGCGACCCCATGTCCAGACCCCAAAAGCAGTATAACTTCCCAAAGGAAGCCGAGGCCAATATGGAGACAGCTTTAAGTTCACTTGGCGAACAGGGTGTTCTTCGAACTGTAGCCACCACTCCCCGCTTTGGCCGGTTAGAAAACCGGACAATTTGTTGAGGGCAACGGTGGACTATAGGGTCCGAAATAAGAACATCCCTGCCTGTGCTCAAATGGTCGCTGCTGTGGCTGCTTTGATAGGGTGCATTCCAGCATCCGCAATCACATTCACGGTGCTGGATATCTCCAACAGGTTTTGGTCCATTCCTGTAAGAAGGGAGGACCAATATAAATTTCCATTTACTTTTAAGGGCCAACAGTATACCTGGGATTGTCCACCATAGAATTTCCATAACAGTCCTAGTATATTTCACCAGTGTATGGCTGTGATATATTCACAGAGCACAGCACACACAGCTTCCTAACATGGCAGGCAGCTCTCTCGGAAGTCTCCGGAATTGCCTGGTTCTGTTTAATGATTAACTCTGCAATTGCAGTACACAATACGTCCACATCCACAGTGTGGAGCTACAAACATTACAAGCTTACAGACAGTACACTTCTCCCTCCTTAATGAAGAAGCCATCATAACAAACATCATATATAACTTTCATGTTTATACATAACACAGGATATAGACTTATTTTTTTTTCCATATTTACAAATTTAACTTCACCACTTGTTTTCTGTTTCGAAGAGGATACCTTCGCTTGCGAACAGAACCTTCCAAACATGGTGTCGAATCTAAATTCATTCGAGGCTCATCCTGAGGAACATTTTCCTCCACAGAATTTCCTTGATTTTCATTTGAACTCACTCTAACTTCAGGCTCTATGTTTTCCTGACTCGGACTCAGACTTTCATTCTGATTCTCTCCTGGATTTGTTTCCAGTACATTGGATTTAGGATTTGCTACTGGTATATCAAAACTATCTGATGAGTCAGAAATAATTGAATCATTCCCACCTTCAGCTCCTTCCATGTCTGTAGGTAAAATATGATCAATATTAACAAACCTAACCTGTCCATTATCAAACATCTTTACCAAATATGTGCGAGGACCACATATCTTCACCACTCTTCCTGGTAACCACTTTAACCATTTATGGTGATGGTTCATCACTCTCACCTTCTGGTTTAATTTAACACTTCTCTCTTTTACTCTACCTTTATCATGATTCTCTTTCTGTCTTAATTGTTTCTCTTCTACGGACTGTGCCAAATTTGGCTTTAACAACGAGAATCTGGTTCATGGCTGTCGTTTGAGAAACAACTCTGCTGGTGTTCTACCTGTAGTTGTATGAGGGGTATCTCGATATGCAATCAAAAAATTTGCCAATTTGTGATCCAATGACAACTGTCGTTTCCTTGGATTTGGATCTAACATTTGTTTTATGAGGGCACGTTTTACAATTTGTACAGTGCGCTCTGCTGCACCATTCGAAGCAGGATGGTATGGTGGAACCTTGGGTATGTTTCAAACCATATTTGCTCGTGAATTGTGCAAATTCGTCTGAACAAAATTGTGGTCCATTATCTAAAACAATTTCTTCAGGGAGGCCAAATGAAGAAAATAATTTTTGTAAAATGTCCAATGTTTTACTTGTTATTTTCCACATTGGAAACACCTCAACCCACTTCAAATGGCTATCAATCACAATGAACAATTGTTGTCCTTCTAACTCAGCAAAATCAATATGTAGCCTTTGCCACACCCTGGGAGGTCATTTCCATGGCTGTAATGGTACAGGTGGTGGTTGCTTGCTTACCGATTGACATGTCGTACACTGATTCACGATGTACTCTATATCTTTATCAGGACCTGGCCACCATAAATAACTGCGTGCAAAACTCTTGGTCAAACACATTCCCAGGTGCTGGTCATGGAGGTCTCCTAATAATTTGGACCTGAATTTATTTGGAATAACCACTCTTGCACCCCACATGATACAATCTTTATTGACTGATAATTCATTCCTACGAATGAAGAATGGATGTGTATCTTTGTCTTTTACCTGGTTTGGCCATCCATTTGCAATATACTCAAACACCTTTGACATCACTGGGTCACGTTTGGTTGCTCTACCAATCTCTTCAGCTGTGACTGGCAGTTCATCAATGTATGAAAAATAAAACACTTCTCCCCTATCGGGTGTAACTTGTGATGGGGAAGGCAATCTAGACATTGCATCAGCATTACTGTGATCAGCTGATCGTCTGTATTCAATATCATTATGTATATGCTGACAAAATCAAAGCCCATCTCTGCATTTAGGCTGCAGCTAATGTTGTAACTGGGGATTTTGGATGGAGTATTGCTGATAGGGGCTCATGGTCTGTAACGATGGTAAACTTACGACCATTTGTGAAACTTCTTGACCCCAAAAATTAATGCCAAAGCTTTCCTTTCAATTTGCGCATAATTATTCTCACTGGCACTGAGAGTGCATGAAGCAAAAGCAATTGGTCTCTCCTCCCCACTACGTAATACATGAGAGATTACTGCCCCAACTCCATATGGAGAGGCACCACATGCTAGCGTAATCTCCTTAGATATGTCATAATGAACTAACATGGTGCTCTCTACCAATTTGCTTTTACACTCCTTGAATGCTGCATCGCATTCTTTTGACCACTTCCAATGGACCTGTTTTTTCAAAAGTTCATTCAGTGGATGTAATACTGTAGCCAAGTTTGGGAGGAACTTCCCATAACAGTTCAAAAGTCCCAAGAATGAACGAAGTTCAGTGACATTCCTGGGAGTGGGTGCATTTCTAATTGCATCCAATTTTTCCATGGTTGGATGTAAACCATCTTTGTCTACTCTGTACCCTAAGTGCTCCACTGAGTTTTTAAATAACTCACACTTATGAGCAGACACTCATACTCTGTGCTTCTCTAGCCATTTGAGGACTTCATTCAATATGTTATGAATTTGCCTATTTGGTGATGAAATTATTATGTCATCCAAATAACATACTACCCCTTCAATACCTTGCAAAATCTGGTTCATCACCCCTTGGAATATGGCAGGGGCGGAAGACACTCCAAACAGTAGCCTATTAAATTGATATAGGCCTAGATGAGTATTTATAGTCAAACATGACTTGGACTCCTCATCTAGTTCAAGCTGTAAATAGGCATTCGTAAGATCCAGTTTTGAGAAGATCTGACCACCTGTCAGTGTTGTGAACAAATCTTCTATATTCGACAATGTATTTGGGACATTACCCTCGAGAACCTGGTTTACGGTTACTTTATAATCACCACACAATCTTACCTTACCATCGGACTTAGGTACAACAACAATGGGTGTAGCCCAATTACATCGATCTATCTTACAAATAATGTTCTCAGTCTCTAGTCTTTTGAGCTCTTGCTCAACTTTCTCCTTGTAGTAAACGTGGCTTGTAGTAAACTGATCTAGCGTCCTTCTGTACCCTGACACTTGCCTTGAAGTCTTGGATCGGACTGCCCGTTTCACAGAACACCTTCGGATACTGCTTGATAACCTCATCCTTTGATGAAAATCTCGCTTCCACACAGAAAATCTTACTCCAAACCAACTTCAGTGATCGCAACCAATTTCTTCCTAGTAAGGCAGACTTGTCTCCTTTCACTACTATCAGAGGCAAGTTCTGAAATTGATCTTTATATTTCACCAGTACGGCGATACGACCTACCACAGGAATTTTCTCTCCCGAGTAGCCTCGCAGCTCTATCTTGGATTTCTCCAGTTGAAAATCACACAATTTGTCGAGGTACAGTGACTCCGGTACTACACTCACCCATGTCAATTTCCATTGGTATCTTGAATCCCGCAACATCTATGTGGATTTTGATGCTTTCCGAATTGCTGTCCGTTAACCTCGTGCTCCTGATGGCGTATAACTCTAACGTCTCCTCATCCTGTTGTTGTTCTTCCATGCTATGTAGTCTCTTGGGATTTCTACTCATAGCTTTGAACGCTGGACTCATAGATTTAAAAGCTGGTTTACCCTTCAGTCGGCATGCCTTCGCAAGATGCCCAGTCTTTCTGCAGAAGAAACACTCTGCCTTCACGTATGGACAACTTTGAGCAATGCGTTGTCCCAGGCACTTATAGCACGACATTGACGCTTTGTTAGAATTTCCAGTTTCTGAGACTTTGGGCCCCCATCGTCTTTTACTTTGAACCTGCAGGTGATTTACCTCGGTTGACTGACGACCGCAATCATTATTTAATTCTCGGGAATATGGTTCGGCCATGCTCATCGACCTCGCTGTCTGACAAGCAATCTCAAAAGTCAAGTCATCCGTCGTCAATAACTTAGAAAACAGAAAAAAACATAGAAAATAGGTGCAGGATTAGGCCATTCGGCCCTTCGAGCCTGCACCGCCATTCAATGAGTTCATGGCTGAACATACAACTTCAGTACTCCATTCCTGCTTTCTCGCCATACCCCTTGATCCCCCTAGTAGTAAGGACTACATCTAACTCCTTTTTGAATATATTTAGTGAATTGGCTTCAACAACTTTCTGTGGTAGAGAATTCCACAGGTTCACCACTCTCTGGGTGAAGAAGTTTCTCCTCATCTCGGTCCCAAATGGCTTACCCCTTATCCTTAGACTGTGACCCCTGGTTCTGGACTTCCCCAACATTGGGAACATTCTTCCTGCATCTAACCTGTCTAAACCCGTCAGAATTTTAAACCCTTCTATGAGATCCCCTCTCATTCTTCTGAACTCCAGTGAATACAAGCCCTGTTGATCCAGTCTTTCTTGATATGTCAGTCCCGCCATCCCGGGAATCAGTCTGGTGAATCTTCGCTGCACTCCCTCAATAGCAAGAATGTCCTTCCTCAAGTTAGGAGACCAAAACTGTACACAATACTCCAGGTGTGGCCTCACCAAGGCCCTGTACAACTGTAGCAACACCTCCCTGCCCCTGTACTCAAATCCCCTCGCTATGAAGGCCAACATGCCATTTGCTTTCTTAACCGCCTGCTGTACCTGCATGCCAACCTTCAATGACTGATGTACCATGACACCCAGGTCTCGTTGCACCTCCCCTTTTCCTAATCTGTCACCATTCAGATAATAGTCTGTCTCTCTGTTTTTACGCATCATTTCTCACCCCACAAAACGATCCCGTAATGCTCGATTTTGAAAGTTTCCAAAATTACAGTGCATCGATAGCTTCTTTAATGCTACAATGTAATCACTGATACTTTGATCAGCCTTTTGATTACGAATCCCAAAACGATAGCTTTGAGCAATTTCTAACGGTTTGGGGCTATAGTGCTGCTCCAGCTTTGTTAAAATCTCTTTACGCGTTGTGTCCTTTGGCTCGTCAGGCACACGCAGATTTACAAGGGTGTCATATAATGCCGGACCCGCCTCCCATAAGAAGATCACTTTCTTACATTCCAACACAGCCCGGTTCTGGACTGCATTGTCTGGAACTTCAATTATGTTATTTGCAGTGAAATACATTTCTAGCTGACCCACATATGCTTTAAAACGTTCCCGGTCGTGTCTATATTCTCCCAAATGTCCCAATACACCTGCGGGTGCTGCCATTTTAATCTCTAGCTGTTCACACCATGTGCTGTATTTTACCTCGGATTTTGTAGCTTTTTTCCAAAGACAGAAACTCTCTCTGTCGGCTGGCTGAATCCTTCATCAACAAAATTTAAGCTTTAAATCATCCGAAAAATCCCATCTCAGTTGCCAAATGTGATATATTCACAGAACACAGCACACACAGCTTCCTAACATGGCAGGCAGCTCTCTCGGAAGTCTCCAGAATTGCCTGGTTCTGTTTATTATTAACTCTGCAATTGCAGTACACAATACGTCCACATCCACAGTGTGGAGCTACAAACATTACAAGCTTACAGACATTACAATGGCCAATTGTTTAAAGGGTTTTAGCAGACCTCAGCAGCTGGTCCAGTATGTGGACAACCTGCTCCCGTTCACTGATCAGAGTGAGGACCACAGTCCACTGCTGGCAGAGCTGTTGGCGCTGCTAATGGAGGAAGGGTTCAAAGTAAACCCTAAGAAAGCACAGAGAGGCCTGCAGGAAGTCAAGTTCTTGGGACTGACTGTGCGAGCAGGGGAGAGGGCAATAGACGAGGCTAGGAGGAAGGTGGTGCAGAGCTTCCAGCACCCACCAATGTTACAGGGGTGAGATCCTTCCTTGGGTGACCGGTTACTGCAGGGATTTTATCGAGGACTATGCAGCTACCGCAGCCCCCCTACTCCGACTCTTGCAGAAGGGAGTCGATTGGGATGAGGGCTGTGAAGCTGCATTTGTCCAGTTAAAAAAGGGATCTGCAGACCGTGCCAGCCCTTGGGGCTATAGATGGGGATGAGGAGTTCTTCCTGGAGGTTGCAGCCAGCGGGGACAGTATAAGTGCAGTGCCGCTCCAGGAGCGGCACAGCCAGCTGAGGCCAGTGGTCTACTCCTCCAGGGTCCTCACTGACGTGGAGAGAGGATACTCAAATTGTGAACGGCATTTGCTTGCCACACACTGGGCCATAAAAAGGTCCTAGGTGTTCACAGGAGTATCCCCAATCACTCTTCTGACCCATCATACCCCCACCCAAATGCATCTGAATGGGAGAATCAAGGATGGGACAGCGACCCTCCTCCTGTCTCAGATTGATTTGCGGGTTAAAAGCCTCTCTGAGCCCAGGTTGGCAGCCAATATGATCTATGCAGAGGAGGTCCACAGGTGCTCTGTTGAAGGGGTTTGGGATGTCGACGTTGGTTTTTGGGCAGGGATACATCCCACAGGCTGCGAAATATATGTGGACGGCTTCAGCACGGTGTCTGTGGGGGTCAGACTCACAGACTGCGGGATTTATGATTCTAGGACAGGTATTGCCCTGGCTCTTAAACTCCCCAACTCTATGAGCGCCTAGCACGCCGAGCGTGCGTTGTGACCCACCCCGAGGAATTCCCAACCGCCTACACAATTTGTTCAGATAGTATGTTTACCTGCAATTCGTGTACGTAGTATCTGGCCATCTAGTCTCGTCGCGGATACACATCCGCTGATGGCAGGCCCCTGGTAACAAAACCACTGTTACAACAGATCATGGCCGCCTTAGGAGAAAGTAGTGAGGTATACATACTGAAGGTGAAGGCTCACTCTAAAATGGAGCCTCGAGCCAAGGGAAACTCACAGGCAGACCTGTTAGCTAAAGAAGGTGCTAGTATGGGTAGGTTTTGGGACCCGTACAGAGCAAACCCCATAGCAGCCGTCAGAGACAGGTCAGGGACACAAGGGAGCGCAGGGGTAGTTTTAGCCACAGATCTAAAAATGGTCCAGGCGCAGGATCCCGTCCTGAAAGCTGTCCTGTCCAGGCTAGCGAAAGGGGAGAAAGTCAAGGGTCCGTACGGCGCGGCAGACATTGCTGTACGGGAGGGCCTACGGTTTAAAAAGGACATCTGGGTAGTGCCACTGGATCACCGAAGGGAGTTCCTCCAACTGGCCCATGCGGGACCAGGATCGGGGCACCCCGGGCCTGAGACCACCTGGCAGAGGGTGGAACAGGCAGGGTGGTGGCCTGGGCTCAGGGAAGATGTCCGTGACTACTGTTCGGAGTGTCTGGTTTGCGCTGACCCCCAGAGAAGGAAAGTGTCCTTGGGACACATCAGGCGGGAAGAAGGACCATGGCAGTCGGTGCAAATCGACTCCATCGGGCCTCTACCCACCGCCCAGGGAGGTTTTAAATATTGCCTTGTCCTGGTTGATGTGTTTTCTAAGTGGGTAGAAGCCTTCCTGTGCCGTATGGCAACCGCTGTAGGGACAGCCAGCATTCTGGTGAGAGAGGTATTCTCTCGATGGGGACTCCCGCAGTACGTGGAGTCCGACCGAGGAAGCCATTTTACCAGCCAGGTAATGCAAGCGACCCTGAAGGTGCTTGGTGTGGAAGGTAAATGGCATGTCTCCCACAACCCCCAATCCTCAGGTCCAGTGGAGTGGCTAAATCGCACCATAAAGGAGAGACCGCGGAAAGAGACAGGTAATTCACCCCACAAGTGGGTGGAGGTCTTGCCTCTAGTTCTCATGGGAATCCGGGCCAGTCATTCAAAGAGTACAGGGTGCTCCCCACATGAGGACTAGCCGGGCCATGAGGACCCCCTCCCATGTGCCAGCCCCGGTCCTGACAGAAGCCCTGCTCAGGGAAGTCGGCCAGGACCGCTTTGTCAAGAATCTGTTTGAACACCTCAAGTCTCAGGAATGGGAGGTAGGGGACTTGGTCATGGTAAGGAACTACGCTGGGTAGGGGTATTTGAGCCACTGTACATGTGGCCCTACAGTATAGTAGATAAAGCTAGCCCCATGGTATATGCAGTCAAATTACCCCGCCGCACTAAATGGTTTCACATAAACCAACGTAAGCGGTTTAACCCTGAACGTACAGGCCAACACAAAACCCGGCCTGCTACAGGGAGCAGCACCACAGCTGGGGGCCAGCAGCCCACAGCCACAGTCTGTGAGAAGACCTCAGCAGCAATGGATCTCCCAATGGTGGAGGGGATCGCTATGACAAACTACATAGCCCCCAAGATTGCCGCAACGGTGGGCTGGAAACCAGGGACAGCCCCGGTAACCACAGCCAGCCCAAAAGTAAAGAAACTCCGGACCTCGAGGCTCAGGGTAAGATGACCCAAGGTCTCGGCATTTAAAAGGAGGAATGATAGATACAGGCTGAGGAAAAGGTTCAAGTTAAAAGGGACAGGGACTCAGAAAAGCACAGGTAGAAAGGGACAGTGTAGGGCGAGGGGCAGTGTACTGTATAACGGAAGAAATCCCACCTATGTTCTGGGATTCAAAGCCACCCGTAGCAGCCCCAGCTGGTACTGTGAGGAGAAGCCTCCATACCCCACGGCCCAGAACGCCATGCTCTCTGGTTCAGGCTCACCAGGACGTAACCTGGCTACCCAGGTAGGGTGATGCTGTAAATAATTACCCAGACCCCTTTTCCTCTTTAGTTTAAGCTAAGTTTCAGGATAAGTGGTGGGCCTGTTGTGTTTTGCTCTTGTTGCACTGGCCGAGCCTGAGGGTAATGCTCAAGGCAAGGCAATCCTTTCTATGTTCACTACAGGGAGCCTAATAAAATGAAAGGAATCCTGTTGCTATGGATGGCCCTGATGGAGACGTGTTCGGGACACCGAGGGGATACGGAGGAATCACTCGTCTTTGGGTGCTCCGGAGGGAAACTCCCGCGAGTGACCACAGGGAGCAGCTCGCCAGCCAAGGATGGGACCACAGTGTACCAGCGGGAGGGGAGATGGCCTGGATGGTTGGGGTCCCACTCGACGCGTTACTCCAGCCACGGTACATTTACCTATGGCGAAGCATCTGTCCCAGGCCCTTTGATACAGGTGACCACTGTCCGGATTTGTGTCACTGAAGGGAAGAAAGTGTGTTTGACTTGCGAGGAAAACATCCCTCTGGACTGATGGTGGTGGCTTTGGAAGCGAAGCCAGGACGTTAAGGACAAATTTGCGGATTGGGAGAGACTCAGTAATGATACCTATCGCACTATCACTGGAACTGAGGGGGGTGTAAGTGTATGCTGGGACAAGTGGTGGAAATATGAGGAGGGGATTTACCTTTGTATGTGGGGGTCTGTGCATGTATGTCCCGCGGGCGTGTCGGTTGCATTCAATAGGCGATGGCAGGATTCCTGGGAGGAATGGGATGGTATCAGAATTTGGATTCATGTGTCCTGCCAATACCCCCTGCCCCATATGCCACTGAGCTCCTGGTACAGACTAGGAAACCCATACCTACAGCTCCTCCAGTAAAGCCAGACTTAAACAAATGTCCTGCAGCTGCCCCAGGTCCAAGGAATGGGTTGGTGCTCGTGCCCACAGAGAAAACTTTATACCAGGGTGGACATGATGCTGTTACCTCTGTGATATTAAATCTGACAGAAGTCCACTTACCTGCTTGGTGTCCTCGAAAAACTGAACAACTGTACCAGACTCTGCTGAGTGACATGTTCCAGAGATTTTACGAGCTAGACTTTGGAGACATAAACATAGCAGACCTGTACAGCTACAGAGCACCAAGCATGGTATGAGCAGGAAGGAAAAGAAGGGATTTGGTAAACGAGTTGTTCACAACCTACAACACAGGTTCCTCAGTGATAAACAGCATGGATGATGTGCAACTGGCCCTGCAAATAAATGGGTTAAGAACATAAGAACATAAGAACATAAGAATTAGGAACAGGAGTAGGCCATCTAGCCCCTCGAGCCTGCTCCGCCATTCAACAAGATCATGGCTGATCTAGCCGTGGAGTCAGTTCCACTTACCCGCCCGTTCCCCGTAACCCTTAATTCCCTTACAGAAACAGTTGCGCAAAATCCTTGGGGAGGAAAGTACAGTGTTAGGCCCAAGCCTCCACGAAGACCAGGCCATGACTCTATATTTGAAGGAGATAATTTTAGAATTGGAAAAACACTCAAACGATAAATGTCTTGATCAGAGAGGACAGAAACATCTCTGATCAAGCAGCTCAAAATGAAGTGTGTGTGCTGTATGAGGCTTGGTTACTGAGTGAAGGCAGAAGCAACCTGGAAGACTTGAGGCAAGGTCAAGCCCCCTCCTGGATCAGTAACCAACACCCAGCAGCATTACACCCTTACAGTAACTCCTTGAGTCCATGCCAGCTTCGTGTAGCCTCTGAAGCCTATCCTGTACCTGTAGACTGGCAAATCAAATCATACAATCATGGGAATCATCGTAAGAATGCCAGTTATGGGTAGCTCACCGAAGCCAGCACCCATATACAGGGTTGAGAATGTTGGAGTCATTCACGGAGGGATGCATGTGAGGTTCGCAGCGGTCCCGCCCTATGTCATAAAATGGGAGCATGCTTTGACAGGTACAGACCTCTCTGGGTGCCGAAGCAGGGCTGCACAGGTAATACTGTGTCCCCAACATTTGAACACCTTTGCCAGGCTACAATGTGGTTTTAACACTGCTGGTGCTGAGCCCATAAACTGCACCATAGAGGTAATGGCACAAAGCCATGTTCCTCCACAGGCTGCTTGCATTAGGGAGTGGGACATATTGCGTCATCACGAGTGCACAGAGCTACTGGTACCACCAGCATGTGCAGTGTCCGGTGAGCTAGAGCAGCTTTTGTTTTAAACCATTTGTAGAGGTACAAGTGGCCCAGGAACGGATCACTCCCATCCCTGAACCTTCTACCATTCACATCACTGTGAAAAATAACATGTCACATTTGCAAGATTATGTTGCATACTTTGGTTACAAAATACCCCCACTCCCAGAACAGTTGACAGAATTACTGAAGATAACACAGTTATCAAAAAAGCATTTTTACACCCTGGAGCCAAAAGACACTTCAGGTGGGGACAGAGATCTCTCAGATAGAAGCCCCCTCTTGGTGGGACTTGGGCTTGAGTGTTGAAATCTCCCCTTGGATCAGGATTGAGTCCCATGTGTTGGTTATATGCCAGTTAATAATTGTCCTGTACCTCCTGTACACAGGGCGCAGAATGAGGCATAGGAGGCGTCGCAGACAACATTCCAGGGCATACCAGGAACCCTGGACCTTTGTAACCCTGCTATGTTTTCTGCATTTCTGTAAGGGGAAGGATGGGAATGTTTGGATGGAATGAAATGTGCAATACTTTGTAAAATAACCAGGTCACCTCTCCTGCAATTCTACAGGAGACTTTATCCAAGTATATAGTTGTGGTATAAAGTGTTTTAAGTTAAGAGCCTGCATGCAACCTGTAAAATTTAAAATGCTTGTATGAATGTATCTGTTTGATGTTTTAAAGTATGTTTCCTGGCAATGGAGGTCAGAGCCCATGGAAGCCCAGGAAAGGATGTGTTACATAGAAACATAGGAAATAGGTGCAGGAGTAGGCCATTTGGCCCTTCGAGCCTGCACCGCCATTCAATAAGATCATGGCGGATCATTCCCTCAGTACACCTTTCCTGCTTTCTTTCCATACCCCTTGATCCCTTTAGCCGTAAGGGCCATATCTAACTCCCTCTTGAATATATCTAACGAACTAGCATCAACAACTCTCTGAAGCAGGGAATTCCACAGGTTAACAACTCTCTGAGTGAAGAAGTTTCTCCTCATCACATTCCTAAATGGTCTGCCTCTTATCCTAAGGCTATGTCCCCTGGTTCTGGACTTCCCCAACATCGGGAACATTCTGCCCGCATCTAACCTGTCCAGTACCGTCAGAATCTTATATGTTTCTATGAGATCCCCTCTCATCCTTCTAAACTCCAGTGAATAAAGGCCCAGTTGATCCAGTCTCTCCTCTTATGACAGTCCAGCCATCCCTGGAATCAGTCTGGTGAACCTTCGCTGCACTCCCTCAATAGCAAGAACGTCCTTCCTCAGATTAGGAGACCAAAACTGAACACAATATTCCAGGTGAGGCCTCACAAAAGGTCCTGTACAACTGCAGTAATACCTCCCTGCACCTATACTCAAATCCCCTGGCTATTAAGGCCAACATACCATTTGCCTTCTCCACCGCCTGCTGTACCTGCATGCCAACTTTCAATGACTGATGAACCAAGACACCCAGGTCTCGTTGCACCTCCCCTTTTCCTAATCTGCCGCCATTCAGATAATATTCTGCCTTCATGTTTTTGCCCGCAAAATGGATAACCTCACATTTATCCATATTATACTGCATCTGCCATGCATTTGCCCACTCACCTAACCTGTCCAAACCATCCTGCAGCTTCCTGGCGTCTTCCTCTCAGCTCACACCACCAACCAGTTTAGTGTCATCTGCAAACTTGCCGATATTACACACAATTCCTTTATCTAAATCGTTAATGTATATTGTAAAGAGCTGGGGTCCCGGCACTGAGCCCTGCATCACTCCACTAGTCACTGCCTGCCATTCTGAAAAGGACCCGTTTATCCTGACTCTCTGCTTCCTGTCTGCCAACCAGTTCTCTATCCACATCAGTACATTACCCTCAATACCATGCACTTTGATTTTGCACACCAATCTCTTGTGCGGGACCTTGTCAAAAGCTTTTTGAAAGTCTAAATACACCACATCCACTGGTTCTCCCTTGTCCACTCTGCTAATTACATCCTCAAAAAATTCCAGAAGATTCGTCAAGCATGATTTCCCTTTCATAAATCCATGCTGACTTGGACCGATCCTGTCACTGCTTTCCAAATGCGCTGCTATTTCATCCTTAATGATTGATTCCAACATTTTCCCCACTACTGATGTCAGGCTAACCGGTCTATAATTACCCTTTTTCTCTCTCCTTCCCTTTTTAGAAAGTGATGTTACATTAGCTACCCTCCAGTCCACAGAAACTGATCCAGAGTCAATCGATTGTTGGAAAATGATCACCAATACATCCACTATTTCTAGGGCCACTTCCTTAAGTACTCTGGGATGCAGACTATCAGGCCTTATGGATTTATCGGCCTTCAATCCCATCAATTTCACTAACACAATTTCCCGCCTAATAAGGATACCCTTCAGTTCCTCCTTCTCACTAGACCCTCGGTCCCCTAGTACATTTGGAAGGTTATTTGTGTCTTCGTTCGTGAAGACAGAACCGAAGTAGTTGTTCAATTGGTCTGCCATTTCTTTGTTCCCCATTATAAATTCACCTGAATCCGATTGCAAGGGACCTACGTTTGTCTTCACTAATCTTTTTCTCTTCACATATTTATAGAAGCTTTTGCAGTCAGTTTTTATGTTCCCTGCATGCTTCCTCTCGTACTCTATTTTCCCTCTCTTAATTAAAACCTTAGTCCTCCTTGGTTGAATTCTAAATTTCCTGCCAGTCCTCAGGTTTGTTGCTTTTCCAGCCAATTTATATGCCTCTTCCTTGATTTTAACACTATCCTTAATTTCCCTTGTTAGCCACGGTTGAGCCACCTTCCCAGTTTTATTTTTACTCCAGAAAGGGATGTACAATTGCTGAAGTTCATCTATGTGATCTTTAAATGTTTGCCATTGCTTATCCACCGTCAACCCTTTAAGTGTCCTTTGCCAGTCTGTTCTAGTCAATTCATGCCTCATACCGTCGAAGTTACATTTCCTTAAGTTCAGGACCCTAGTTTCCGAATTAACTGTGTCACTCTCCATCTTAATAAAGAATTCTACCATATTATGGTCACTCTTCCCCAAGGGGCCTCGCACAACAAGATTGCTAATTTGTCCCTTCTCATTATACATCACCCTGTCTAGGAAAGCCAGTTCTCTAGTTGGTTCCTCGACATATTGGTCTAGAAAACCATTCCTAATACACTCCAGCAAATCCTCCTCCACCGCATTGCTACCAGTTTGGTTAGCACAATCAATATGTAGATTAAAGTCACCCATGATAACTGCTGTGCCTTTATTGCACACATCCCTTATTTCTTGTTTGATGCTGTCCCCAACCTCACTACTACTGTTTGGTGGTTTGTACAAAACTCCCACTAGCGTTTTCTGCCCTTTGGTATTCCGCAGCTCCACCCATACCGATTCTACATCGTCCAGGCTAATGTCCCTCCTTACTATTGCATTAATTTCCTCTTTAACCAGCAATGCCACCCGGCCTCCTTTTCCTCTCTGCCTATCCTTCCTAAATGTTGAATACGCCTGGATATTGAGTTCCCAGCCTTGGTCACCCTGGAGCCATGTCTCCGTGATGCCAATTACGTCATACCCGTTAACTGCTGTCTGCGCAGTTAATTCGTCCACCTTATTCCGAATACTCCTTGCATTGTGGCACAGAGCCTTCAGGCTTGCCTTTTTAAAATTTTGCTGTAATGTGGCCCTTTTTGTTTTTTCCCTTGGGTTTCTCTGCCCTCCACTTTTACTATTCTCCTTTCTATCTTTTGCTTCTGCCTCCATTTTATTACCCTCTGTCTCCCTGCATACGTTCCCATCCCCCAGCCATGTTAGTTTAACTCCTCCCCAACAGCACTAGCAAACACTCCCCCTAGGACATTGGTTCCGGTCCTGCCCAGGTGCAGACCATCCGGTTTGTACTGGTCCCACCTCCCCCAGAACCGTTTCCAATGTCCCAGGAATTTGAATCCCTCCCTTTTGCACCACTCCTCAAGCCACGTATTCATCTGAGCTATCCTGCGATTCCTACTCTGACTAGCATGTGGCACTGGTAGCTATCCTGAGATTACTACTTTTGAGGTCCTACTTTTTAATTTAGCTCCTAGCTTCCTAAATTCGTCTCGTAGGACCTTATCCCGTTTTTTACCTATATCGTTGGTACCTATATGCACCACGACAACTGGCTGTTCACCCTCCCTTTTCAGAATGTCCAGCACCCGATCCGAGACATCCTTGAACCTTGCACCAGGGAAGCAACATACCATCCTGGAGTCTCGGTTGCAGCCGCAGAAACGCCTATCTATTCCCCTTACAATTGAATCCCCTATCACTATAGCTCTCCCACTTTTTTTTCTGCCCTCCTGTGCAGCAGAGCCACCCACAGTGTTGCAGTAAGGCCCAAATTATCAACAGTCAGGCACTATGTATTTTTCCTTGTTGAAGGATTTTTTGAAAACCAAACCAGGTCAGAGCCCTATATCTAGGCTCCACCTTCTCCAGCAAGAGAGTGTTCGCGTCAGTGTTCGTGTGCGTGCCCAGGTGTTCGCAGTGTCTCCAGCATTTTCCTGGCGAGCAAAGGACTAACAAGCAAGCTCGCTCCAACCAAAGGGGGCCAAGTCAAAACGGCAACCGGGAGCGCGACACTCAGCTCGGTCAGCTGCAACCAGGCCCCGAACTCCACCATGGTCCAGCTTGGGATTAAAACCCAAGTGAGCCCATCGAAACCAACAGAGGAACTTGCCACCATATTATCAGGTCAGAGCTCTATATCTAGGCTCCACCTTCTCCAGCAATCGAGTGTTTGTGTGCGTGCCCAAGTATTCGCAGTGTCTCCAGCATCGACGATCGAGCAGACCACCCACCCTCTATGAGTGGTCAAATCAACCGGGGTCCTCAGCGGCAATAAAACTCTCCCGTCATTGGGAAACAAAGCCTACCATCCCTGAAGACAACATCTAAAGCTGCATTGGCAAGTATAATTCTGACCTTAAAGGTGTAGACCTAGATAGTGAGGTTTGGGTGTTGGGAGGTGGTTTGTTTTTGGTTTAGACAGATACACTGTAATTTTGTGTGTTCTTCTTCCTCCCTTCTAGCTCTGCCTGACCGTGATTGTTACATTGCATTAAAGTTTGGTAGTTTTCACTTGTCTGAAATAAAGTTTTGGTGCCTTCAATTTTCTAATAAACACCTTAGACTCATTCCAAACACACACTTGTCCGCCTTTTGCTTTATTACTTCTGTGATAAGTCCAGTGTCCAGAACCAGGGGTTAGCAGCACTTCGAAACTGCTCAGAGAAGTTCCCACAGGCCAGGCATAAGCTGTGGGGGCTCAAAGGTTGTAGTAAAACCCCCTACAGGTCAATGGACTGAACAGTGTTATTATATTATCTATAAAACGTGTCTGATTGGACTTCAATAGTGTAACGTCATATCAGCGGTAATTATATGCACAATTGTTTTGCATGTGTAGTGTATATGTGCAACCATTAAGATATAGGTTACTAAAAAAAATGTTGCCTCGCTGCACTGTACAACCTACATTTTCCAACCTGGCTACTTCGCTGTGCTCCCACCCTGTGGGTCCCAGGATTTGGTTTAGAGGAAAAGAACAAAGGGAATTTGCCTCTAGATGATGATTAGGGTTAAGGTACTGTAACTAGGGCAGCTGGCACATAAATAATGCATTTAAAATCTAAATTAAAGCGAATGACATTGAAGATTAACTTTAATTTTGATAAAGCTTTCTAAGGGACTGACTTGAAGTAATATTGGCCAGGATCATTCTGCTTGCATTAATTATGCCACTGCTTCTAGCTATTTTCAGAATAGCATACATTTGATACAATTACCGCAAAAATATCTTGCCGACGGATACGGCCTCGATATTGATGGGGAGGCGGAGAGGGTGCGGGGGAGGCCGAAGGCTTCCTTGACGGGTACGGGGAGGTACTCCTGCTCCTCCTGGCCCACAAAAGAGGGCTGAAAGAGCCGCTTACCTTGAGGACCCAGCAGCTCTTGCCTCGGTTCAGCTGGAGGAAATCCCAAAGCTCGGGCCTCCCCCTTGCTTCTTGTTAAATTTAAGTCGTAGTGCTGGTGATGTCACTAGACCCCGACTTTGGTGTGTGAATTAGGCCCCCACCTGCCTTTTGCGGGAGTCTCGTCCGTTTCCTGAATTACTACACCTTTAAATTTAAAGGGGCGGGAATGAGGTCTCGTTAACATCGGTCGGCTTGCCAAATCCTGATTTTTAAACCCTCTCCCTACCATCGGTGGGAGGGGGTGGGTTGGAATCGAGGCCAATAATTCTGAACCATTGTGTTTCAGCGAGTTGAATTGTCCCACAGTGTTACCTTTAATGTTCTGCTTATTTACCTCACATTTAAAAATAAACCCAAAGAAATATCCTTAACTTTAATACAACACTGTAATCTGCTCAAAACAGTGGCACATTTGTACATTTGATTTTGTAAGCATGAACTGGGGATTTGTACTGTGTTAGCTATAAACGCGATTTATGCTTTCAATATATTCTAATGTTACATGTTTCAAATGGAAAAAGTAATCCCTGCAATGAGGGTTTAGAGTTTAATAGTTATGTCGTGCAAATTCAAAAATGACTTCTCGCATAATGTCCAAACTAAAAACTGAATTTGAAAGCCGTTTAGCCCACACTGCTGCCAGCTAACAGCGAAACTATACTAGTAGTACAATTTCTCAACACTCATAGAAAAATAGAGAAGCACGTGAAATAATATTTCATTAAAAGCCTTCCCAAAACACATTCTGTATAGATTTTTGATTGATTATTGTTTATATACTGTCAGCCCCAAAGTGGCTCATCTCAGAATGCATCCATCATCATCATAGGCAGTCACTCGAAATCGAGGAAGACTTGCTTCCACTCTAAAAGTGAGTTCTCAGGTGACTGTACAGTTCAATATGGGAATTACAGTCTCTTTCACAGGTGGGACAGACAGTGGTTGAAGGAAAGGGTGGGTGGGGAGTCTGGTTTGTCGCACGCTCCTTCTGGTGTCTGCGCTTGGTTTCTGCATGCTCTCGGCGACGAGATTCGAGGTGCTCAGCGCCCTCCCGGATGCTTTTTCTCCACTAAGGGTGATCTTTGGCCGGGAATCGCTCTAAGTGGACCCCTGGCGCCGGTGGAGATGTTGCACTTTATCAAGAGACTTTGAGGCTGTCCTTGGAATGTTTCCTCTGCCCAACTACATCTCAGAATGACAAAACAGCTGAATTGCACAGTGGCCAAAGATGATTGTACAATTAATAGTCTTCTGTGCATTAATATACTTTTATTACATTTTTTAAAGAAAACAATGAGTTATACACTGAAAGAGTCTATTTACGTCATGCTGATTATTTTTTTAACTTTACCCAGCATGTTTCGCTTTGACTAATGCTGAGTGGAATTTAAAACTGAGATTTTTGGCTCGGAATTACAGTAATCACCCACACCTTGGAAATCAATTACTTGACAAGGTATCGCTCTGTTTAACCTGCTTCGCAACAGTCATGGAGTCATTTTCAAGTAATTTAGAAAGAAGTTTCCCTATTCCAACAGAAAATGTTTTTCAACTCAATGAGGTTGATTTTGTGCATAAAACTGAGTTTGAGTTTCATATAATTGCTTTGCTTCAGGGAGAAATGGTTACTATAAGGAGGGTGATTACCACTAAATGGATAAAAGAGTTAACCAACATGGAACAGAGTATTCGCTTTCACTGAACAAACATTGATGATTATAAGCAAGTATTTTTTTTTGCTGATATGGTGGTATTAGGTTTCTAATCCTCCAACACTCCAATCCAGTTTCCACCCCACTGCAGTACCGAAAAGGCTCTCATCAAAGTCACAAAAGACATCCTACGTGACTGGGACAAAGGTAAACTATCCCTCCTCTTCCTTCTCGACCTGTCCACAGCCTTTGACACGATTGCCCACTCTATCCTTCTCCAACATTGGGTGGGTTGGCACTCGCCTGGTTCCATTCTTATCTATCTGATCGTAGCCAGAGAATCACCTGAAAGGCTTCTCTTCCTGCGTCCACAACATTACCTCTGGTGTCCCCAAGGATCGATACTTGGCCTCTTCCTCTTCCTATTTCTCCTCTACAGGCTGCCCCTCGGGCGACATCACCGAAAACCCAGCTCTACTTCACCACCACTTCTCTCGACCCCTCCACTGTCTCTAAATTATCACACTGCTTGACTGACATCCAGTACTGACTAAGCAGATATTTCCTCCAACTAAATATTGGGAGGGTCCCCAACCGCCGACCGAGTCCATCCCTCTCCCTAGTATCTGTCTGAGTCTGAACCAGACTGTTCGCAACCTTGGTGTCATATTTGACCCTGAAATGTGCTTCCGGCCACATATTCGCAGCATAACTATAATCGCCTATTTCCACCTTCGTAACATTGCCTGTCTCCGCCCCTATATCAGCTCATCTGCTGCTGAAACTCTCATGCGTGCCTTTGTTACCTCTAGACTTTAATATTCCAACGCACTCCTGGCTGGTCTCCCACATTCTACCCTACGTAAACTTGAGGTCATCCAAAACATGACAGCCCGTGTCTTAACTCGCACCAAGTCCTGCTCACCCATCACCCCTGTGCTCGCTGACCTACATTGGCTCCTGGTTAAGCAATGCCTCGATTTCAAAATCCTCATCCTTGTTTACAAATCCCTCAGGCCTCACCACTCCCTATCTCCATAATCTCGTTAAGCCTCACAACCCCTCGAGATATCTGCTCTCCTCAAATTCTGCCCTCTTGAGCATCCCTGATTATAAATGTTCAACCATTGGCGGCTGCGCCTTTAGCTGCCTAGGCCTCAAGCTCTGCAAGTCCCTGCCTAAACTTCTCCGCCTCTCTACCGTTCTTTCCTCCTTTAAGCCACTCCTTAAAACCTACCTCTTTGATCAAGCTTTTGGTCATCTGCCGTAATTTCTTCTTATCCTGGCTCTGTCAAATTTATTTGTTTTGTCTTATAACAGCCTGTGATGCGCCTAATGACGTTTTACTATGTTAAAGGCGCTATATAAATACAAATTGTTGTTGTTATTTAAGAAGCTCCTTAAAACCGACCACTTTAATCAAGCTTTTGGCATCTGTCCTAATATAAGAATATAAGAACTTAAGAATTAGGAGCAGGAGTAGGCCATTCGGCTCCTCCAGCCCACTGCGTCATTCAGTGAGATTATGGCTGATCTTCTACCTCAACTCTAGTTTCCTGCACTCTCCCCCTATCCCTTGATTCCCTTAATATCCACAAATCTACTGATCTCTGTCTTGAATATACTCAAAGACTGTCTCCACAGCCCTCTGGGGTAGAGAATTCCAAAGATTCACCACCCTCTGAGTGAAGAAGTTTTTTCTCATCTCAGTCCTAAATGGCCGACTCCTTATTCTGAGACTGTGACTCCTGGTTTTAGACTCCTCAGCCAGAGGAAACATCCTCCCTGCATCTACCCTGTCAAACCTTGCAAGAATTTTTAATGTTTCAATGAGATCACCTCTCATTTTTCGATAGAATATAGGCCTAGTCTACTCAATCTCTCCTCATAGGACAATCCCCCCATCCCAGGAATCAATCTGGTGAACCTTTGTTGCACTCCCTCTATGGCAAGTATATCCTTCCTTAGGTAAGGAGACTAAAACGGTACACAATACTCCAAGTGTGGTCTCACCAGAGCCCTATATAATTGCAGTAAGATGTCTTTACCCTTCTACTCAAATCCTCTTGTAATAAAGGCAAACATACCATTTGCTTTCTTAATTGCTTGCTGTACCTGCATGTTAACTTTCAGTGAGTCGTGTACAAGGACATCCAGGTCCATCTGGATAACAACATTTCCCAATCTCTCACCATTTAAAGAATAATCTACTTTTCTATTTTTCCTACCAAAGTGGATAACTTCACATTTTTCCACATTAGATTCCATTTGCCATGTTCTTGCCCACTCACTTAGCCTGTCTATATCCTCTTGAAGTCTCTTTGCATCCTCCTCACAACTTACATTCCCACCTAGCAAACTTGGATATATGATATTTGGTCCCCTCATCCAAATCATTGATATAGATTATGAATAGCTTCAGCCCAAGCACCGATCCTTGCGGCACTAGTTACAACCTGCCAACCTGAAAATGACCCGTTTATTCCTACTCTCTGTTTTCTGTCCATTAACCAATCCTCAATCCATGCTAGCATATGACCCCCAATGCCATGAGTCCTAATTTTGTTTAATAACCTCTTGTGTGGCACCTTATCGAATGCTTCTGAAAATCCAAATACACCACATCTACTGGTCCCCCCTTATCTATTCTGCTAGTTCCAACATCAAAAATCTCTAACAGATTTGTCAAACATGATTTCCCTTTCATAATTACGTGTTGACTCTGTCCAATCCTATTATTCTTTTCTAAGTGACCTGTTACCACATCCTTAATAATAGATTCTAGTATTTTTCCTGCTACTGATGTCAGGCTAACTGGTCTGTTGTTACCCATTTTCTCTCTCCCTCCTTTCTTAAATAGAAAGTTTACATTAGCTACCTTCCTATCTGCAGGAACCATTCTAGAATCTATGGAATTTCAAAGATGACAACCAATGCATCGCTATCTCTATAGCCACCTCTATCAAAACCCTAGCATGTTGGACCATCATGTCCAGGGGATTTATCAGCTTTCAATCCCATTAATTTCTCACTACTATTTTTTTACTAATCCTAAATTCTTTCAGTTCCTCATTGTCGCTAGACCCCTGATACTCCACTATTTCCAGGAGGTTTTCCATTTCTTCTTCCATGAAGACAGACACAAAGTATTTGTTTAATTCCTCTGCCATTTCCTTATTCCCCATTATAATTTCTCCTGTCTCAACTTGTAGAAGAACAAAAGAAATAGGAGCAGGAGTAGACCATTTGATCCCTTGAGCCTGCTCCGCCATTTAATAAGGTCATGGCTGATCTGATCTTGGGCTCAGCTGCACTTCCCTGCCCGCTCCCGAGACTCTTCGCTCCCATATCGTTCAAAAATCTGTCTATCTCCACCTTAAATATAGTCAATATATCGCTAATCTTTTCCTTTTTACAGACCTATAGAAGCTTTTACCATCTGTTTTCATGTCTCTCGTTAATTTACTCTCATGTTCTATTTTCCCTTTCTTTATCAATTTCTTAGTCCGCCTTTACTAAATTCTAAAATCATACCACTCCTCAGGCTTACTGCTCTTTTTGGCAACATGATAAGCTTGTTGCTTTGATCTAGTACTATATTTAACTTCTCTTGTTAGCCACGGTTTGATCATTTTTCTTGTTGGGTTTTTGTGCCTTAAGAGAATGTATGGTTGTTGTAAATTATATATTCATTCTTTAAATGCTAGCCAATGCTTGTCTTCCATCATACCTTTAGTGTAGTTTCCTAATCTACCTTTGCAACTCTCCCCTCATAACTACGTAGTTTCCTTTGTTTAGATTTAAGACCCTCGTTTTGGATTTAACTAAATCACTTTCAAACTTAATATAAAATTCTATCATATTATTTGGCTCGATGTCAAATTTTGTTTTATAAAACTCCCGTGAAGCGCCTTGGGATGTTTTACTATTTTAAAGGCACTATATAAACACAAATTGTTGTTGTTATTATTTGTTAAAATGAAGATTTATAGAAAAAATAGATTTCTAAGCCTAGCAATGGCCATTGCTGATAATTGCAGATAAATGCTTTCAGTTTTCAAATCGTATTCTGTTCTCCACCATTTTGGGATAGGTATTAACAGCAGCGTTTAAAAATCAGCAAAACACAGGAAGATAAGAACATAAGGACATAAGAAATAGGAACAGGAGTAGGCCATACTGCCCCTCGAGCCTGCTCCACCATTCAATAAGATCATGGCTGATCTGATCATAGACTTAGCTCCACTTCCCTGCCCTCACACTTTCCAACATTAGACACCATCTGCCAAATTTTTGTCCACTCACTTAGCCTTTCTGTGTCCTTTTGCAGATTTTTTGTGTCTTCCTCACATATTGCTTTTCCTCCCATCTTTGTATCATCAGCAAACGTGGCTACGTTACAATCAGTCCCTTCTTCCAAGAATTTATATAGATTGTAAATAGTTGAGGTCCCAGCACTGATCCCTGCGGCACCCCACTAGTTACTGGTTGCCAATCAGAGAATGAACCATTTATCCCGACTCTCTGTTCTCTATTAGTTAGCCAATCCTCTGTCCATGCTAATATATTACTCCCAACCCCGTGAACTTTTATCTTGTGCAGTAACCTTTTATGTGCACCTTGTCAAATGCCTTATGGAAGTCCAAATACACCACATCCACTGGTTCCCCTTTATCGTTACATCCTCAAAGAACTCCAGCAAATTTGTTAAACATGACTTCCCCTTCATAAATCCATGCTGACTCTGCCTGACCAAATTTTGCTTTTCCAAATGTCCTGCTACTGCTTCTTTAATAATGGACTCCAACATTTTCCAAATCACAGATGTTAGGCTAACTGGTCTATATTTCCTGCTTTTTGTCTGCCTCCTTTTTTAAATAGGGGTGTTACATTTGCAGTTTTCCAATCTGCTGGGACCTCCCCAGAATCCAGGGAATTTTGGTAAATTACAACCAATGCATCCACAATCCCTACTGTTACTTCTCTTAAGACCCTAGGATGCAAGCGATCAGGTCCAGGGGATTTATCCTTTACCTTTACCTTTAGTCCCATTATCTTAGTGATTGTGATTGTGTTAGCTTCCTCGCCCCCCCGCTCCATAGCCCCTTGACTATTCACTGTTGGAATATTGTTAGTGCCCTCTATCATAAGGACTGATATAAAATATTTGTTCAGAGTATCTGTCATCTCTATGTTCCCCATTTCTAATTCCCCGGTCTCGTCCTCTAAGGGATCAACATTTACTTTAGCCACTCTTTTCCTTTTTATATACCTATAGAAACTCTTGCTGTCTGTTTTTATATGGAAGGCATTCTTCTGCCAACACATTTCTAGGCTTAAAAGTGTTCCTCTTAGCTTTCAGATGTTAATCTTTGCTAACCATATTGAACTGTATATCATGGGGTTTTGGAATATGATGCCCTCTCTAAAATCAATGAATGAAAGCACCCCTGAAACTCTAATCCCTGGACTCACCTCACGTCACATCTCAACTTCCTCCTCCGCAAGCAATATCATGGCAAATCAACTAATCATATTGAAAATCATTATAATTTTCTTCTCCCTCTTTTAGTTCTAGATTTTTCCTTACTATGCAGTATAAATGCACACGAGGCCCATACTTGAGAGAAGGTCACTCTGTGACCAGTTACCTTTATTATCAAGACCTCAAGTGATAAAGGTGGGTGGAGCTTCCCCTTTTATACCTGAAAGTCCAGGTTAGGAGTGTCTCCCACAAGTTCGCCCCTTGTGGTCAATGTTCTCAAGGTGTACAACTTAGCTCAGTTTATACATGGGTTACAATGATAGTTGAATACATGATATCACTTCCCCGCCAAAGTCTTATTGGGATCACAGGTTAAGTCTCTCTGGTGGTTTACGCTCCCTTGTAGAGCGCCTGAGTTGGGGCTCCGGTTGGGCCTGAGTGTCTGCTGTTTGCTGTGCCTCAGGCCTGCCCACAGTGACTGGGCTCTCCTCCACTTGGTTCTGGTGTTCGGTCACCTGTGATGGAGTAAACTCTATGTCGTGTTCTTCCTCTGCTTCTTCTATGGGGTTGCTGAAACTCCTTTTAGTTTGATCCATGTGTTTACGGCAGATTTGTCCATTGGTAAGTTTAACTACAAAAACCCTATTCCCCTCTTTGGCAATCACAGTGCCTGCAAGCCATTTGGGCCCTGCAACGTAGTTAAGGACAAAAACAGGGTCATTGACATCAATACATCGCGCCCTCGCATTCCTGTCATGGTAGTCACATTGTGACTGATGCCTGCTCTCAACGATTTATTTCATTGTTGGGTGTATAAGGGATAACCTGGTTTTGAGCATCCTTTTCATTCGCAGCTCTGCGGGTGGAACCCCTGTGAGCGAGTGTGGTCGGGATCTATTGGCCAACAGGAGGCGTGATAAGCGGCTTTGTAGGGAACCCCCTTGGATTCTGAGCATTCCCTGTTTGATTATCTGCACTGTTCGTTCCGTCTGGCCGTTTGAGGGTGCCGTTCTGACATGGTTGATTCCATTGCCTGCCATGAAATCCTGGAATTCAGTGCTTGTGAAGGTCGGGCCATTGTCGCTGATCAAGACATCCGGTAGACCATGGGCAGCGAACATTGCCTGTAGACTTTCTACTGTGGCAGAGGATGTACTTGAATTTAAAATGGCACACTCAATCCATTTGGAGTCGGCGTCTACTACAACCAAAAACATTTTTCCCATGAAAGGACCTGTGTAGTCCACATGGATGCGTGACCATGGCTTGGCGGGCCAGGACCAGGGGCTAAGGAGGGCTTCACTGGGTGCGTTGCCCAGCTGAGCACATGTGTTGCACCTGCGAACACAAAGTTCCAGGTCTACATCTATTCCAGGCCACCAAACGTGTGACCTGGCAATTGCCTTCATCATGACAATCCCCGGGTGCTCATTGTGAAGTTCTCTGATTAACACTTCTCTGCCCATCTGGGGCGTGACTGCTCGGTTTCCCCATAGTAGGCAATTGGCCCGAATCGAGAGTTTATCCTTGCGCCTATGAAACGGTTTAAATTCCTCAGGGCATGCCCCGTACGTGACTACCCAGTCCCCATTCAGGACCTTAGGGGGTTTTTGCTCTGCCCAATTACGGTGGTCGTTGGCGGCTGTTGGTGTATTGGGCCTCTCTGTCCCTTCCAGGGGACAGTCCAGCAGCTTATGGCTCGCTGACCACTAAACTCGAGGTTGCGAAGTGCCCTAGAACCCCTATCTGGTTCTAAGCTCAGAATTTTGGTAGACTATGAGTTTCCACAAGGGAAAACAAAACACTCAGAGACAAGTGGTCCTTGGAACAAAAAAACGGGTCAGGCCAATTTATTAACCACGGTAAGTTTCCAACAAGGTCAAACTTCATCAAAACACATATCAGACACACACTTATAAACTATGAAAATCTATGGGAAGAAACGGACACAACGAAAACCTTACACAATTTTATCTTTACAAGACAGTTCCAACACCACCCCCACCCCGCTTTGTACCTGACTGACCTAGGCTGACAGTTGGGAAAAGAAACCCCAGGATAATACTTACGATCCGTGTTGTCAGTTATCTTTTTAGCCTTAGGATGGTTGGTTTACGGGGCAGCTGGAGTGAATGTTTCCTCTCCCAATTACTTCGGTCTCCGGTTCTTCAGCCGGTTGGCCTCGGAGCGTTGTTCGGTGTGCGGCTCAACTTCTTGAGATGATGTTGGGCCTTTCAGTAGTTGGGTTGTATATTCCGCACACAATTCGAGTCCAGGGCCCGTACAATGGTATGTTGCTTCCTCTCTGTTGTTGTCTGTGGTTCTGTAGATGCTACTCCTCCAGCTGCTTTTTCTACTATATTCAAACTGGGCCGGGTAGTCCTCATTGGTTGAGGATTTCCCTGCTTCAGGTCCGACTCGACCCCTGATTGGCCTGCCAGAATGCACTTTTCCCCCATTGGCCAGTGCCTCTGTCTCGCTTTTGAGCCAGACTCCACAATGTAATCAGAAGATGTCACAAGTAGGTGTGAGGACAGGGGTATTATTTCAGTGCACACTGGTGCCTCAACGTCTGCTGGTCCAATGTCTCAGTCCTGGGAATCATTACTGCAGTGATCTCTGTGCTATTGTCCATTGTCCATATTAATTAAGTAGATAATGGTCCACATTCATAATTTGATTATGGGTGAGTCATATTTTCAAACTGGGCCGGGTAGTTCCCATTGGTTGAGGATTTCCCTACTTCAGGCCCGACTAGACCCCCGATTGGCCTGCCAGAATGCACTTTTCCCCCATTGGCTAGTGCCGCTGTCTCACTTGTGAGCCAGACTCCACAATGTCTGTATCCGCCCACACGTTTCCCAGCCTGCCTGGTCTGAGGATTTGACTTGGCCAAAAATGTTCATTTAAAATGTCCAATAAAATGCGGCCGTCGATTTTCGAACCTTACACTCCCCCATCTTGACACACCCGGATATAGACGGAATGTGTCAAAAAGGTTTGCAAGAAAATCCTAGAGCTCCCCAAGTGTCAGCCATCCCCATAATTACTCTAAACTATAGACCCGCATAAACCAACGTGCACAAACAATATTTCTATCCATGATTTGTGCACTACCCATGCTCCTTTACAGGTAAACTACAAACAAGGTACCATTTTTGCTTTTAGTTACATAGAGTTAAGTACATAATTATGGCACATCATGTCGCGTGTTCCTTGCGTTCCTTGAAAGATTATTCTGCCATCACAGCATATCGAACAGATGTATTTACACTGTGCAAATGTATATCTGTGATAAGCAAGTCCATATTGTGTTCTGTCATGGATAGTTTGAACAGCTTACGTAGTTGACAGTGCCAGTCAGTTTCCAGGTACGAGCTTTCATGGTGCTACACAGATGCCCCAGTGTTAAATCCGGTGAAAACGTCATTCAGGACCCCCCGGCGTTGTCTGCCCCCCTCGGTTGTATCTTCTTGTCCATACAGGTTCACCACATTGACGTCCCCAAAGTCCAGCTCGTAGAAGCTCCTGAACATTTCCTTCAGTAGAGCTTGGTACAACAACTCGGCTTCTCTGGAGCAGAACGTGGGTAGGTGAACTTCTGTCAGGTTTAGAATTACTGAAGCAACAGCATAATGTACTCCCTGGTATACTAACTTATCTGTCGGTACTAACACTAATCCATTCCCAGGTCTCCAAGTGGTGGGCGGACAGCCATAACTGTCAATGGACTTGGCGGAAGCGAGGGAGCACACAGTCTTCCCTACTGCTATCCAATTCCATCCCCTTCCCCGAGTCCTTCCACCATCTGGCAAAGGCAATGGACAAACCCGCTGGGCACACCTGGGCCAACCCCCATAGCCATGTATAGATCCCCTGATCATAGACCCACCATTTCTCCCAACACACCATGACCCGCCCCGGTGACCCCGTGACCATCTGGTAGGTGTCATTGCTCAGACGTTCCCAGTCTGAGCTGCTGTCCTCGATGTCCACGCTCAGTTTCCTGAGCCACCACCAGCGTCCCAAAGGCATGTCACCAACACACGTTAAACACACTCTCCTTCCCTCTGTCACCCTAACCCGGGACGTGGCCATCTCGATTTTGGGGCAAGGGATAGAGGACTCCCCATAGGTAAAACTCTCGTGGCTCGAATAGCGGGTGGAATTCAAACCCAACCACCCCGGCCATCTCCCCTTGTGGAAGTAGGTGGCCTGGCCTTCTGCCTCAGTGATCCCTTCTCCCGTGGTCACGATTGGCGCCCTGCCCCCGGAGCACCCGTATGTCAAAGACATCTCGATGTCGAGTTTCTGTCCGGTGCAGGTCCCCAGGTAGGTAAATAACATCGCGATGATCCGGAGCATCTTCTGGAACACAAGATTGAACACAGTCTTGCCTGAGACTTCTTCAGGCTCGGCTGGAGTAACATCACAAAATAAAAACACCATCACCTCACTTTAAAATCTCCCTAAACTATATATAGAACACCGGGCTATATACAATGCCACTCGTCTCCTGGTGGCCAGGTCAGTCTCTGATACTGACTTGGCTTGGTTGGCCATCTTTCTGACCTTGCCCCAGGAGCCGGACTGCTCCCTTTTGTCGGGCTTGCAGGAGGACTTCTTTTAAATGTCCTGCTTCCATTTCTGTGAGCCCTTCCGTGTCTGGGATCTTTCCCGGGTCTTTTGGTGGTGTCCCTTTTACCGCACAGAGTCTGCCACTCTTGTGCTTCTTTTCTCGTCTGACTCTGGGACGGGCGGGACCAGGACTGCCTCACTCTGGAACTACAC
This sequence comes from Pristiophorus japonicus, assembly GCF_044704955.1. Taxonomy (NCBI): domain Eukaryota; kingdom Metazoa; phylum Chordata; class Chondrichthyes; family Pristiophoridae; genus Pristiophorus; species Pristiophorus japonicus. The sequence continues at coordinate 46,239,446 of NC_091979.1, forward strand.
CTAACCAGGGGCGCGGAGTCCCATGTTACGGGCTGCACCCCTTGGTCCTCCCACTGGTCTATCCCTTCCTCTACCTGCCCTGTGGTTATACTGCACAGGACTCCTTTCTCCTGTGCTAAGTCCCTTTCCTGCCTATCAGGCTGTGCCACTTCACTCTGCTGTGTGATGGTCTTACTGTGGCAGTGGACTATTCCGGGTTGTGGGGCTTTGGGGCCGGGGTTGACCTCTGTTACAGCCTCCACATCCACCGGAATTGTCCTCTGCCTCCCGTGGGCTTTCTTTACCTGTGGGAGCCTTCCTTTTTCCTGCCCTAGTAGGGTCGAACCGCTTGTATTGGTTTATGTGGTACCACTTTGCCCGACGGGGTAATTGGACCGCATAAACTATAGGGCTTGCCTTGTCCACTATACTGTAGGGCCCCATGTACAGTGGCTCGAATACCCCCACCCCGGCGAAGCTGCGTACCATGACCTGGTCGCCTATTTCCCAGTCGTGGTGGCCACGGGGTTCCAGCAGCAGCTTGTTACTAAAGTGCTGACTTCCCATGTTGGTGGCTGCCTGCCAGTGAATCTGCTGCAGCTGGTCCAGCAGATTCCGAGCAAAGTGGTCTCGGTTAGCTTCCTGAAGCTGTCCTTCGGTGAGACCCGGCACCAATGTGTGTACTGGGGTCCTCATGGGTCTCCCAGTCATCAGCTCGTGGGGTGAATACCCTGTGCTTTTCGACTGACTGGCCCGGAACCCCATAAGGACCAGTGGCAAGACCTCTACCTAGCTGTTGGGTGAATTTCCTGTCTCCTTGCGGAGCCTTTCCTTGATGGTGCGGTTGAGTCGCTCTACAGGGCCTGAGGACTGGGGGTTGTAGGCCACATGCCACCGTGCTTTAATCCCCAGTACCTGGCCGGTGAAGTGGCTTCCCTGGTCGGACTCCACAAACTGCGGCAGACCCCACCTTGAGAACACTTCCCTGACCAGGTACTTGGCCGTCCCCAATGCAGTAGCTGTTCGGCAAGGGAAGGCTTCTACCCATTTGGAGAATACATCCACCAGCACTAGACAGTACTTGTACCCCCCCCTGGGCAGTTGGGAGGGGTCCTATGTAGTCGATTTGGATCGACTGCCATGGTCCCTCTATCCGCCTGATGTGTCCCATGGATGCCTTTCTTTTCTGGGGGTCTGGGTTGTTGGCTGCACACACCAGACAGGCTGCGCAGAAATCACGGACGTCGTTCCGGAGATCTGGCCACCATGCCAGGTGGACTCTGGCCTGGGGTGTCCCGCACCTGGACCCTCATGGGCCAGTTGTAGGAACTCCCGCTGGTGTTGTGCTGGAACCACCCACTTATCCCCTTTAAACAGCATCCCTTCCTTGACAGCTATATCTGCGGCACTGTATGGGCTCTCTGCCTTTCCTCCACTTAGGGTGGTTGCTATGGCAACCTTGAGGACGGGGTCCTGCGCCTGAACCGTTCTCAGGTCCGGGACCACTGCTACCCCTGCGCTCCCTTGTTTCCCTGGCTTGCCTCTAGCTGCTATCACCCTGCCTTTCTCATATGGGTCCCAGAAGCGACCTGTCTTGGCTCCTTCTCTGGCCAGGAGGTCCGCCCGCTGGTTACCCTCTGCCCTGGGCTCTGTCTTAGAATGTGCCTTAACCTTGTGGATGTAGACGTCCCTATTGTTTCCTAGGGCTGCCACTATCCTTACTAGCAGGGGTTTGGTTACCAGGGGCTTCCCATCTGCGGATGTGTACCCGCTGCGTGACCAAATAGCCAGATACTCAGTACATTAATTGCAAGTAAACATACTGTCCGAACAAATCGTGTACGGGGTGGGGAATTCCTCGGGAAGTGTCACCACATACATCACCGCTGACAGTTCAGCCTGCTGGGGGCTCAGGGTGCTGGGGAGTTTAAGTGCCAAGGCTATGCCTGCCTCGGGGTCCCAAACTCCGCAACCCGTGAGTCTTGTACCCGTGGACACTGAACTGGATCCATTGACGTAGATCTCGCGGCCTGTGGGATGTACCCCTGCCCGAAATCCAAAGTCGGTGTCCCAAACCCCTTCTACTGAGCATCTATGTGGCTCCCCTGTATATATGAGGTTAGCTGCGAGCCTGGGCTCACAGAGGCCCCTGACCCTGATGGCCATTTGGGAGAGGAGGAGGGTCCAGCGAGTGATCCTGGCACTGCTGACTGTTCCACCTTTATTCTCCCATCTAACAACATCTGGGTCGGGGTGTGATGGGTGAGGAGTGTGATAGGAGATACTCCTGTGAAAACCTGTGCTCTTTTCACAGCCCAGTGAGTGGCTAACAGATGCCTTTCACAGTTGGAGTACCCCTTCCCCACCTCTGCAAGGACTCTAGAGGAGTACACCACCGGTCTCAGCTGTCCATGCCTTTCCTGTAAAAGCACTGCGCTCAGACTGTCCCCGCTGGCTGCTACTTCTAAATAGAAATCCTTTCCCCCATCAATAGCCCTCAGTGCAGGTGCCTTCTGCAGGTTCTGATTCAACTGAAGAAATGCAGCTTGGCATCCTTGGTCCCACTCCCACTCGACCCCTTTGTGTAGGAGCCTGAGGAGAGGAGCTGCGGTTGCTGCATAGTCTTCTATGAAATCTCTGCAGTAGCCTGTGATCTCTAAAAAAGATCTGACTCCGGATACGGTGGTCGGTACCAGGAGTTCCTGCACGGCTTGCCTTTGGGCCTCATCTATACCTCGTTCCCCTGCTCTGAGTGTTAGACCCAGGAATTTTACTTCCTTTAACCCTATCTGGGCCTCCTTGAGCACAGCTAACTGTTCTGCCAGCAGGGGACCATGCTCTTTACTGTTGTCAGTGAAAAGGAGCAGGTCGTCCACATACTGCACCAACTGTTGCGGCTGGATGAAGCTCTTCAAACAGTTCGCCGTGCACTGGTGGAAGATGCTGGGACTGTTGTGGAATCCCTGCGGGAGACAGCTCCAAGTATATTGCTGTTCCTTAAAGGTGAAGGCAAACTTGTACTGGTCTTCTCTCCTCACAGGGATAAACCAGAAGCCATTTGAAATGTCTAGGACTGTGAAGGTGGTTGCAGACGCAGGGATTTCCCTGATCAGGTCTGCCACTGCTGCCACTGTAGGAGCACAAGCCGGGATGTTTCTGTTGAGCACCCGGTAATCCACGTGGCCCTCCACGAGTTGTCCGGTTTTCTGACCGGCCACAGGGGAGAGTTCACGTGCGTGGCTCAACACACCCTGCTCCACCAGTGAGCTCAGTGCCACTTCCAAGTTGGCTTCTGCCTCTCTCGGGAAGTTATACTGCCTCGGAGGTCGGGACATGGGATCCCCATCTATCCTGACCTCTGCTCCGGTGACTCTCCCACAGTCATGTTTGTGGGTGGCAAATGCTGCGAGACTGGCTCGCACATAGGCCCTGTACTCTGCCGGGGTGTTCCTGACCAGAAGCTCTAAGTCATAACCCCCTTTTGGCTTCACAGTACACAGAGCCCCTTTGTCTTGTATCATTTCTATAAGCATGACCTCGTTGTTTGTACCTGGGTCCCCTGTTCCCCATAAACAGTGATTTTGCAGATCCACCAGGATCTGGTGGGCTATAATGAAGTCTGCCCCCAATATATCTTTGTTAGCCTGCTCCCACCTTATCCTGGGCTGCACCCTCTGATCCTCCGTAAGGCCTCTGCCGCCGGATCCCCTTCCACTCCCCAATACCCTGACTCATTGGTTGCCTCCCTGGGCCCCAACAGACAGACTGCCCCCTTTACCTGGGACAGAGCCTGGAGGAGGGATTGGATCCGCTTACGGCAGGGCGCATGATCTGCCTTTCCATGGTGTATTTCGGTGTTAACTTTATAGGCTGTGCGCAAATTCCTTAATTGGACCTGAAGCACTTGGACCTGCTGGGCATAAGCTGCACTCTGCTCCCTGCACTTCTGTTCCATAGCCCGTGACTCCGTAACCTGACTCTGCAGGTACTCCTGATGGTTGCGGAACGTTTCCACTAACCGTACCCTTCTATTCCTTTCCTCTATTAACTCTTCGGTGACCTTAGTACCCGCGGCTCCCCTGGCCGCTGAGGTTATAACGGCATCCTTTAATTCCTCCTGTAATTTTCCGACCTGGAGGTCTAACTCCCGAACCTGCCCAGTTAAACATATCAGCCAAATTGCCTTTTCTACCTTTTTGTTATGTGTAGGCCCTTCTGTCCACTGGGCTGCCGTGTCCGCTGGACGTGACGCCCTGCTCAGGTTCTGAACCCATATTTTGGCAAAATTGAGCTTGGAGAAAACATAGTCCGTGATTCTCTCCTCCATTTTAGATTTTCCCAGTACCACCCTCTAAGGTTGTAAGCTCATCCTCCCACTGAGCTCCTACCTGGCTCGCCATGAGTGTAGTGGGTTTTTGCTCTGCCCAATTACGGGGGCCTTTGGTGGCTGTTGGTGTATTGGGCCTCTCTGTCCCTTCTAGGGGACGGTCCAGCAGCTTATGGCTTGCTGACCACTAAACTGGCGGCTTCGAAGCGCCCTAGCACCCCTATCTGGTCCTAAACTCAGAACTTTGGTGGATTATGAGCTTCCACAAGGGAAAACAAAACACTCAGAGACAAGTGGTACTTGGAACAAAAAACACAGATAAGTCCAATTTATTAACCATGGTAAGTTTCCAACAAGGTCAAACTTCATCAAAACACATATCAGACACACACTTATAAACTATGAAAATCTATGGGAAGAAACGGACACAATGAAAACCTTACACAATTTTATCTTTACAAGACAGTTCCAACACCACCCCCACCCCGCTTTGTACCTGACTGACCTAGGCTGACAGTTGGGAAAAGAAACCACAGGATAATACTTAGGATGGTTGGTTTACGGGGTAGCTGGAGTGAATGTTGCCTCTCCCAATTACTTCGGTCTCCGGTTCTTCAGCTGGTTGGCCTCGGAGCATTGTTCAGTGTGCGGCTCAGCTTTTTGAGATGATGTTGGGCCTTTCAGTAGCTGGGTTGTATATTCTGCACACAAGTTGAGTCCAGGGCCCGTACGATGGTATGTTGCTTCCTCTCTGTTGTTTGTCTGTGGTTCTCTAGGTCCTACTCCTCCAGCTGCTTTTTCTACTATATTCAAACTGGGCCGGGTAGTCCCCATTGGTTGAGGATTTCCCCGCTTCAGGTCCGACTCGACCCCTGATTGGCCTGCCAAAATGCACTTTTCCCCCATTGGCCAGTGCCTCTGTCTCACTTTTGAGCCAGACTCCACAATGTAATCAGAAGATGTCACAAGTAGGTGTGAGGACAGGGGTATTATTTCAGTGCACATTGGTGCCTCAACATCTGCTGGTCCATTGTCTCAGTCCTGGGAATCATTACTGCAGTGATCTCTGGGCTATTGTCCATTGTCCATATTAATTAGATAGATAATGGTCCACATTCATAATTTGATTATGGGTGAGTCATATTTTCAAACTGGGCCGGGTAGTCCTCATTGGTTGAGGATTTCCCCACTTCAGGCCCGACTAGACCCCCGATTGGCCTACCAGAATGCACTTTTCCCCCATTGGCTAGTGCCGCTGTCTCACTTGTGAGCCAGACTCCACAATGTCTGTATCTGCCCACATGTTTCCCAGCCTGCCTGGTCTGAGGATTTGACTTGGCCAAAAATGTTCATTTAAAATGTCCAATAAAATGCGGCCGTGGATTTTCGAACCTTACAGGACACATTTCTTAACGAAAGACAGTAGCGGGTCTTTATTTTACCAGACTTTATTCTGGCGGTCTGTCACAGGTGAGCCTTCGTTTTCGAAAGCTTCAACAACCATGACCATCTCAGCAGCATGCTCAGTTGCCCCCTCAGTGGTGGCTAGTGGGAGCCTGCTGAGTGCATCGGCGCAGTTTTCGGTGCCCGGTCTGTGCCGAATTGTATAGTCATAGGTGGCTAACTTAAGTGCCCACCTTTGTATGCGGGCCGATGCATTCGCATTTATGGCCTTGTTGTCGGCCAAAAGGGACGTTAGGGGTTTGTGATCTGTCTCCAGCTCAAATTTCCTGCCAAACAGGAACTGGTGCATTTTCTTTACTGCATATACACATGCAAGCGCCTCCTTTTCTACCATCCCATATCCCCTTTCTGCCTGGGACAGACTTCTGGAGGCATAAGCTACCGGCTGTAACTGACCATTGGCAATCACATGCTGCAACACACACTCGACCCCATGGGGCGACGCATCACACGTTAACACAAGTTTCTTACATGGTTCATATAACGTTAACAGTTTGATGGAGCATAACAAATTGCATGCTCTATTAAAAGTCCCCCCAGACCCAATCACGACCTTTGCGTAGGAGCACGTGTAGTGGCTCTAACAGCGTGCTCAATTTGGGAAGGAAGTTACCAAAATAGTTCAGGAGTCCCAGGAACGAACGCAGCTCCGTCGTGTTACGGGGTCTGGGTGCTCTCTGGATCGCTTCTGTTTTGGACGCAGGAGGTCTGATCCCGTCTGCTGCTACCCTCCTCCCCAGGAATTCTACCTCTGGCAGTAAGAAGACGCACTTCACCTTTTTCAGTCACAGCCCTACCCGGTCCAGTCTGCTTAGCACCTCTTCCAGGTTGTGGAGGTGTTCTTCAGTATTACGACCCGTGATGAGGATGTCGTCTTGAAAAACCACCATCCTTGGAATCGACTTGAGGAGGCTTTCTATATTTCGCTGAAAGATCACGGCGGCCAAACGAATCCTGAACGGACATCTGTTGTACTCAAACAACCCCTTGTGTGTTGTGATGATGGTCAGCTTCTTCGACTCACTCGCCAGGTCCTGGGTCATGTAAGCTGAGGTCAGGTCCAATTTTGAAAAAGGTTTGCCACCGGACAGCGTTGCAAAGAGCTCCTCCACTCTCGGTAGCGGGTACTGGTCTTGGAGTGACACCTGATTGATGGTGGCCTTGTAATCGCCACATATCCTGACCGACCCATCCGCCTTGAGCACCGGCATGATCGGGCTTGCCCAGTCACTGAATTCGACTGGCAAGATGATGCCTTCCCTCAGCACGCGGTCCAATTCGCATTCTATCTTTTCCCGCATCACATACGGCATCGCTCTGGCCTTGTGGTGTACTGGCCTGGCGTCCGGGTTTATGTGGATCACTACCTTGGCCCCCATGAAAGTGCCGATGCCGGGTTGAAATAATGAGTCAAATTTGTCCAGGACCTGTGAGCATGATACTCGCTCCACAGAAGAAATTGCATTGACAACGCCTCATTTCCAGTTCATGACAGCAAGCCAACTCCTCCCCAGTAGTGCGGGACCGTCCCCCGGGACAATCCAGAGTGGCAATCTGTTCTCCGAATCTTTGGGGGTCACAACAACCATGCCGCTGCCTAGCACCGGAATGATCTCCTTTGTATATGTCCGGACCTGTGCGTCAATCGGCAATAATTTTGGCCTCCTGGCCTTGGGCACCCACAACCTTTCGAACTGTTTGATACTCATCAGGGACTGGCTGCCCCCTGTGTCTAGCTCCATTGATACTGGGATGCCATTGAGGAGCACTTTCATCATTATCGGTGGTGTCCTGGAATATGAAATGTATATGGACTCCACATGAACTCGCTGAACTTCAGCTTCCAGAGATTTCCCCCAGTATTCATTTGGCCTCGTGGGGCTTACATCGGGCCCATCCTCCTCGTACATCAACCTGGCTGCAGGCTTCCTGCACATACGTGCAAGTATATTGCTGATACCTACGAGCTCTGGCTGGGTGTTTGCCTCCACACCTCCAGCATGAGCTGAAGGCCCCATTGTTGGAAACAAAAGGTCCATTACCAGTCGATCATCTCTGACTGTCTCTGTGACTGTCCTTAAGTGCACCATTAACTGGTGTTGATGGCCCCATTACTGGCCGCATTGTCCATTGCGATGGCATGAATCGCCGTTTAGCTAGCCATTGTCTCTGTCGAATTCCCTCTTTGGGTTCAACTACATGCTGGGGCATGTCCGATTGCCCTTGTCTGCCTAGCGAACTGTGTACCGCGTTAACAATGTTCACTCCCTGGTCGTTTGCTGCATTTGAGCCAAGATTTTTGTCATACATCATTCTGGTCTCTTCCTCTCCTGAGATAAATGTCTGGGCTATCAAAGCCGTCGCTTCCAAGGTCAAGTCTTTGGTCTGAATCAGTTTCCTGAAAACCCCAGCGTGCCCGATGCCCTCAATAAAAAAGTCTCGCAGCATCTCCGCTCTGCATGCATCTGGGAACTTACATAGGCTTGCCAGTCGTCGGAGATCTGCCACGAATTCTGGAATGCTTTGCCCTTCTCGCCGCCGGTGCGTGTAAAACCGGTGTCTCGCCATGTGCATGCTGCTCGCTGGTTTAAGGTGTTCCCCAATCAACTTACTGAGCTCTTCGAATGTCTTGTCCACTGGTTTCTCTGGCGCTAGAAGGTCCTTCATCAGAGAGTACGTTCTGGATCCACAAACCGTCAGGAGATGAGCCCTGCGTTTGTCGGCTGAATCCTGTCCCAACCATTCCTTAGTGACAAAACTTTGCTGTAGTCTCTCAATAAAGTCATCCCAATCATCACCAACACAGTACCTCTCTTCTGTGCTGCTAGTGGCCATGTTCGCGTGGTTTAAATCCCAGTTTCTCGTCGCCAATGATATGTCCTTACTATACAGTATAAATGTACACGAGGCCCATACTTGAGAGAAAGTCACTCTGTGACCAGTTACCTTTATTACCAAGACCTCAAGTGAAGAAGGTGGGTGGAGCCTCCCCTTTTATACCTGAAAGTCCAGGTTAGGAGTGTCTCCCACAAGTTCGCTCCTTGTGGTCAATGTTCTCAAGCTGTACAACTTAGGTCAGCTTATACATGGATTACAATGATAGTTGAATACATGACAGTTCTCTGCCCCCTCACCCCAATCTTCAGATCCTGAGGATGGGTAAGGCCTTCATAGCGAGGGGATTTGAGTACAAGGGCAGGGAGGTGTTGCTACAATTGTACAGGGCCTTGGTGAGGCCACACCTGGAATATTGTGTACAGTTTTGGTCTCCTAACCTGAGGAAGGACATTCTTGCTATTGAGGGAGTGCAGCGAAGGTTCACCAGACTGATTCCCGGGATGGCGGGACTGACCTATCAAGAAAGACTGGATCAACTGGGCTTGTATTCACTGGAGTTCAGAAGAATGAGAGGGGACCTCATAGAAACGTTTAAAATTCTGACGGGGTTAGACAGGTTAGATGCAGGAAGAATGTTCCCAATGTTGGGGAAGTCCAGAACCAGGGGACACAGTCTGAGGATAAGGGGGAAGCCATTTAGGACCGAGATGAGGAGGAATTTCTTCACCCAGAGAGTGGTGAACCTGTGGAATTCTCTACCACAGAAAGTTGTTGAGGCCAATTCACTAAATATATTCAAAAAGGAGTTAGATGAAGTCCTTACTACTAGGGGAATCAAGGGGTATGGTGAGAAAGCAGGAATGGGGTACTGAAGTTGCATGTTCAGCCATGAACTCATTGAATGGCGGTGCAGGCTAGAAGGGCCGAATGGCCTACTCCTGCACCTATTTTCTATGTTTCTATGTTTCTATTAGGTTTTTGCCATTGCTGCTCTGTGAGTGGCGATGATGCAGAAAAGATCACACATTGGTTGACAATGTACTATGTTTCCGAGCGAGCAGGAGCACATAACTGGTCAACAGCACTATTAAAAAAAAAGTTGGGGCACTTCAACAATTAATATCATTATTACTGTGTTACAACTTCATTATTCCAAGAGTAAAAAAGTATTTATTTTTAGCCTTAGGTTTGTGACGATGGTGTGGATGAAATGTTGCCACTTATTCACAAATGCACTGCCCAATTGTCTGCTGGATGTGTTTGACCAATGATCAAGATCAATATGGGACATGTCTACCTTGTATGTATACCAAAAGAATGAGAGAACTCTCAACTGTTCCTCAAATAGTATCATGGGATCCTTTACATTTACCTGAGCCGGCAGATGGAGGTCTGGATTAATGAGGTTAGGCTCATTCAATTTAGGCTCACCTGGATATTTTATTAACTATATCGGGCTGGATTTTGATCAAAAACCGCCACCACCGGATTACCACCCAAAAAACCGCTATGATTATTCAATTAAGATCGACGGAAAATTAATCAAAAAATGGGAAAAAAAAATCCACCCGGCGGGAAAAATCGGTATTCCACGTGGATTCTCGACGCGATCCTGGTCAAATTTATTCATATTTATTCAAATTTAATCCGAGGCTACGAGTTGGGACTAGGGAGAAGGGACTAACATAAAAAATATTTTTCAAAAAAATAAAAAAATCACAAAACATTCACAGGTCCCTTTTCCAGTGAATCGCTGCAAAAGAATGAAAACAACCTTTCACTTACCTTTTTTTGCAGGGTTTCATGCCTACCGCCGATTGAAGGGCTGCTCCGGCTGGTTTCTCCTTGGCGTTTTTTTCCCTTCAAAGACGGATCACCACTACCACTAAACTCGGGCGGAAGCGGTTTTTTCAGCGTCGCATGCCGGCGGTCCGTTCCCCAGCGGCATTTCGAAACCGCCGGTGGAACACTTTGATGAAATTACCACCAGGTGGTTTTCCAACAGAATAGAGGAATACCTCCCAAAAACACGGCGGAAAGGCTGATCACAATCCAGCCCAAAATAACATATGTTTTTTTGGGTGTTTAGTTCCTAATATCACTGGTAAATTAAAACTTCAGGATCCATTTCATTGTGTTTCATCAAAAAAGGCAATCTATCAACACACAAGCAGATACAAAGCCAGTACAACGAAAGAGATTGAAGAAATGCACTGTGATTCGGGTCAACAAGCATTATTGCTTTTGTCGGTTACCTTTACAATCAATCACTTGAGTGACATTGGTACAGGCAATTCAATCACAATGAATCCGAGGTTTCAGTTATTTTATTCTCCTTGCGTTTTGCACATTTAGACAAAGTGGTGATGTGGTTAATAAATTGGAGCAGTTATTACCCACTCTAAAATGGAGCCAGCTCCTGGTCATGGTGTGAATGTGACAGGATATCACACATCTGAATAAAGTTTAACTGGATTTAAAAATACCCTTCTTTTCCCTAGCCTGCTTCGAAGCAACAGAGCCCCTCTTTGCAGTAAAAATTAAAAATTAGCTTAATATGTGAAATGATTTACTAAAAATATTTTGGCCAATAATCTGTCAACATTTTACGCTGATATTTCAAAATAAATTGGAAGAGACATTTCTAATTTTTCAAGGTCATTCACTCTGGCAGAGGAGAAATTATTGGGGAATTATCGCATAAGCACAAAGTAGTTCGGGTAACATTCAATGGCATACATTGTGGAAAATGTCAGTGAATCAGAATCGGGATTAAGGAAAGTATTTCTGTCCCCAATGAATCACACAAAGTTCCAATGCAGCAACTGAAAGGAATAAGCTGGTTCTTAGATAGGCAGTTCTGTCAATTCAATTTATTAATGTTTCTTCACTTGTCATAATTCTATTGTGATCTCTTTACTCAAATAATTGAGTTTTATTAACTTAACCTAGCGGCTGGAGTATAAATCAAATCACTCACCCTGCCAAACAAAGAGTGTTTGTGCAGCTATATTGAATATTCATGCCCATAGGGCTTAATTGGTACGATGCCTTGAAACATTCACAGCAATACATCTGTTTCTCGGATCCTGCTGGGCTGCAACATCTTCAATGGGCAAACCAGATCCATAGGGCCAGTTATGTCTGCCAACTGAAATTTCCATTGGTACCAGATGCCAATCTGCAAGCCTGCCAGTTAAATATAATCCTTAGACCAAAGCCTTTTCAGCTTAGTGTTTTGAAATCATTTAGCAGACCTGGGATGATATTTCTGGCATCTGTCCCATTCCTCGTGAATCAAAACACGTATTGGTGATGGGGAACCGACAATTTCATCGTGTCAAGAGATGAATCAAGCTTTAACTCCCTTTGACTGTGATGAAAGAGCAAAGCAGTTACCTCTAAGAAGCACTTCAGATATAAACGTTGTGAGCCGCGATTACTGGTGCAGCCAAGCTGGCATCAGCAACACCTCATTTTATCCCGTGGGTGCTCAAGTTATAGACCTTCCCATTTAAAAAAAAATGTTTAAACAGCGCTATACTTTTGTTCAGAATCTTGTGATCTACTGCTTTTTGTCTAAACGGTCACATTTAAATGGACTCACTTCTTTTGGGACATGGTATATGAGTAACTTGAGACGTGACATGCAGTAAGTGTAGCACACTTGGGAGGAAAAATTTTGGTCAAAGACAAGGGGCTGGAAATTTGGTATCACCCGCTTTGAAGCGGGGATGGTGCCAGGGTGGGACCTTTGGTGCCAGGGTGGTACCTTTAGCGCCGGGCATTGCCGACCGCCTCAAAGTGTAATATTCAATTGTATCACTCCAAGAGGAGAGTGGAGAGCTAAGAGAAGTGTTCCACATAACTCTTAGGGCACTAACAGAGCGGAAGCGCAGGAGGCCGACTCAACTTTTTTTTGGCGCTAGCATGCCGGCATCCTAATTGAGCTGAAAACAGAATCCTTGTGAGAATTTCAATAAACTTCATCCACAGTTCTCCATTACTGCAACAAATAAATATTAGTAGACAAACTGAAATTTCATCACTAACCTTGCACTCCGGACGATATCGCTCCAGGATCGACACTGCTTTTCCCTGCCGGTCTCAGTGTCAGGCGCTACGGCAGGCGAAAAAGTAAATGTTCTAAACGCGCAACTACGGAGGCGTCGCACACTTGGTCGCGGCAGGAGCTGATAGCGCGGTGTTCAGGTGATAGGTGTCTAGCAGCCCCTTGTAAAAACATAGAAATTTACAGCGCAGAAGGAGGCCATTTCAGCCCATCGTGTCTGAACTGGCTGAAAAAGAGCCGCACGGCCCTCGGTCAGCAGCCCTGAATTTTACATATAAACCTATGAACAATGAACAATGGAGGTAAAGAGCACCCAGTCCAACCAGTCTGCCCCACAGAACTGCAACACTCCTAACACTGAAACATTCTACACTCCACCCCAACTGGAGTGATGTGATTTCCTGGGAGAGGCAAAAACCAGATAAAAATCCAGGCCAATTGGGGAGAAAGATTCTGGTAAAATTCCTCTCCGACCCATCCAGGTCATTGAAACTAGTCCAGGAGATCACCCTGGCCACATTCGATTCCCTGCAGTGCTTACCATTGTATCTTCACCGGCCAACAAGAGGTTATCCAGTCTAATCCCAATTACTAGCTCTAGGTCCGTAACCCTGCAGGTTACGGCACATTAAGCACCTTTTAAATGTGATGAAGGTTTCTGCATCCACCATCCTTCCAGGCAGTGAGTTCCAGACCCCCACAACCCTCTGCTTGAAGAAGCCCCCCCTCAAATCCCTTCTGAACTTTCCACCAACCACCTTAAAACTATGCCCCCTCGTAATTGACCCCTCCACCAATGGAAATAGGCCCTTGCTATCCACTATATCCAGGCCCCTCAAACTTTTATACACCTCAATAAGGTCTCCTCTCAACCTCCTCTGTTCCAATGAGAACAAACTCAGTCTATCCAATCTGTCCTCATAACTAAGATTCTCTATTCCAGGCAGCATCCTAATAAATCTCCTCTGCACCCTCTCTAGTGCAATCACGTCTTCCTATAATACAGCAACCAGAACTGCATGCAGTACTCCAGTTGTGGCCTAACCAGAATATTATAAAATTTAAGCATAACCTTCCTGCTCTTGTATTCTATGCCTCGGCCAAGTCGACCTGACCTGCTACTTTCAGGGATCTGTGGACAAGCACTCCAAGGTCCCTTTGTTCATCTACACTATTCAGTGGTCTACCACTTAATGTGTATACCCTTTCCCATTAGTCCTCCCAAAGTGCATTCCCTCACACTTCTCCGAATTAAATTCCATTTGCCACTGTTCTGCCCACCTAACCAGTAGATTGATATCCTCCTGTAACCCATGACTTTCCGCTTCATTATCAATCACACAACCAATTTTAGTGTCAGCTGCAAACTTCTTAACCATACTCCTTATATACAAATCTAAATCATTGATATATACCACAAAAAGCAAGGGACCCAGTACTGAGCTCTGCGGAACTCCACTGGAAATATCCTTCCAGTCACAAAACATCCATCAACCGTTACCCTTTGCTTCCTACCTTTAAGCCAATTTTGGATCCAGTTAGCCATTTTGCCCTGGATTCCATGGGCTTTAACCTTCATGACCAGTCTACCAGGTGGGGCCTTATCAAAAGCTTTGCTAAAGTCCATATATACTACATCGTATGCACTACCCTCATTGAACCTCTTGGTTACCTCCTCAAAAAATTCAATCAGGTTAGTCAAACACAATCTTCCCTTAACAAATCGTGCTGACTGCCCCTAATTAATCCTTACCTTTCCAAATGTAGATTTATCCTGTCTTTCAGGATTTTTCCAATAATTTTCCCATCACTGAGGTTAGGCTGACAGGCCTGTAATTACTCGGCCAATCCCTTTCTCCCTTCTTAAACAAGGGTACCACATTAGCAGTCCTCCAGTCCTCCAACACTATGCCTAAATCCAAAGAGGACTGGAAAATGATGGTCAAGGCCTCTGCTATTTCCTCTTTTACTTCGCTCAACATTCTGGGATGCATTTCACCCAGAACTGGGGACTTATCTACTTTCATAGCTGCTAAACCCCTTAATACCTCCTCTCTCACTATGTTTATTTCACACTCCTCTGTCATGTATCTTACATTATTATATATACCTGTATCCCAACATGCTATACATGACTGTAATAAGATATGACCTGTAACCACCAGCATACCTTACCACCGGGGGTGCACTTGCAAGAGACAGGTATATAAGAGCAGGTCTCAGGCAAGTGCAGCAATCCAGAGCTGTGAAATAAAAGATGCAGGTCCAGAGTGACCTTGACTTCACTACATGCCTCATGTGAATCTGTACTGAGGGGACAGGACTTTACAGTGGCGACGGGTTACGGGATTCCAGAATCCACAGAATGGCGAACAACGGATCAGATGAAAAGTACAATGCGGGAGACAATTGGGAGGACTTTATAGAAAGGCTCCAGCAAAGCTTTGTAACCAAAGACTGGTTAGGTGACGACACGGCAGACAAGAGAAGAGCCCATCTCTTGACCAGCTGTTGCTCGAAAACATACACTTTAATGAAGGATCTGTTGGCATCTGAGAAACCAGCAAGCAAGTCGTTTGAAGAATTGAGCACATTGGTAAGAGACCACCTGAAGCCAGCGAGCAGCCTACACATGGCCAGACACAGGTTCTACAACTACAGACGCTGTGTGGGCCAGAGCATACCCGACTTCGGAGGTTGGCTAGTTTATGTGAGTTCTCCGATGAACTGAAGAGAGAAATGCTGAGAGACTTTTTTATTGAAGGAATAGGCCACGCAGGCATATTCCGAAAGCTCATAGAGACCAAGAACCTGACCTTAGAGGCAGCAGTACTGGTTGCACAGAGATTCTTGGTAGGGGAAGAAGAAACGAGGTTGATTTACAATGCAGGTACGACAACTAACGAAATAATGGAACAAGGAGTTCACAGCATTAGAAAAGCTGCTACCCCCACACACAGACAAAACCGGCAGAACAGGCTTTTGACAGCAAGCAGTGGCAACAGAAGCCATCAAGGGCCACAGGAACGGCCGTTCACACCTCATCAACCCACAATGCGAGCAATCAACTACAAGCTGAGAGAAGCTTAAGAGAGATCAGCCAGACGCAGCTCATTCCTTGCAAGCAGTCTGTGCTGGCGGTGTGGGGGTGGGCACTCGTCAAGGGAATGTCGATTTCAGCAGGCTGTTTGCAGGAACTGTGAATATACAGGGCAATTGGCCCGCATGTGCAAAAAAACGGCAGCTCGGCTGGTATACAAATTGGATGGGTCGGAAAGCAGATCAGAAGACGGTGGGGACAGTACACGGGACACCAATGTACAGTGGGTCAACACGATCAACGGCCGCTGCTCCTACGACAGGGCGCCTCCTATAATGATGAGGGTCCTACTCAACGGGATATCTGTCAACCGGGAGCTGGATACAGGAGCGAGTCAATCTCTCATGGGCGCTCAACAATTTGAACAACTATGGCCGCATAAAAGAGACAGACCAAAACTCACAAGGGTCGACACCAAACTAAGGACCTATACCAAACAAATCGTACCAGTCCTCGGCAGCGCCATGCTCTCTGTCACACACAAAGGGACAGTGAACCGACTTCCCCTGTGGATTGTCCCCGGAGACCCCCCAGCACTGCTGGGGAGGAGCTGGCTGGCAAAACTAAACTGGAAATGGGATGATGTCCATGCCATGTCATTAGAGGAACGGACCTCCTGCTCAACAGTTAAAAAGCAATTTGAACATCTCTTTCAGCCAGGTGTGGGCACTTTCAAAGGGGCCAAAATCAAAATCTACATCACACAGGATGCTAAACCGGTCCATCACAAGGCCAGAGCTGCGGGAAGGCATTATCTCACCCGTGGAATTTAGCAACTGGGCAAGTCCCATCATCCCCGTCATGAAGCCTGATGGATCCGTACAAAACTGGGGATTACAAGTCTACCATAAACAGAGTCTCCCTACAGGACCAGTACCCGCTGCCAGAGCGGAGGACTTATTTGCCGCATTGGCTGGAGGTAAACTTTTCTCAAAATTAGACCTCACATCTGCGTATATGACGCAAGAATTGACCGAGGAATCCAAGCTACTCACCACCATCAGCACACATCGAGGCCTTTTCATGTACAATCGATACCCATTCGGTATCAGGTCGGCAGCTGCCATATTCCAGCACAACATGGAGAGTCTGCTTAAGTCCATCCCGGGGACGGTTGTATTTCAAGACAACATACTTATCACGGGCAAGGACACCAACTCCCATCTCCGTAATTTGGAGGAAGTACTAAAGCGGTTGGATCGGGTAGGCCTACGAGTCAAGAAATCCAAGTGCCTGTTTCTCTCACCCGAGGTTGAATTTTTGGGCAGAAGGATTGCCGCTGATGGAATCCGCCCAACAGAGTCCAAAACAGAAGCAATTCGCCTGGCACCCAGGCCCCGGAATGTCTCAGAACTGCGCGCCTTTCTCGGGCTACTCAATTATTTTGGGAACTTTATGCAGAACTTAAGCACGCTGCTGGAGCTTCTCCACGTGCTACTCAGGATGGGGTGCGATTGGTTTTGGTGGGACGACCAGGAACACGCCTTCAATAAGGCACGCAAACTTCTGTGTTCCAACAGTGTTTTGACTTTCTTTCACCCAGGTAAAAAGCTAATTCTCACATGCGATGTGTCAGCGTATGGTGTCGGATGCGTTTTGCAACATGTCAATAGTGCGCGCAAATTAGCTTATGCCTCCAGGTCACTTTCGCGGGTGGAGCGCAGGTACGGAATGGTAGAGAAGGAGGCGCTCGCGTGCGTGTACGGTGTCAAAAAGATGCACCAATACCTTTTCGGGGCCAAGTTCGCGTTAGAAACCGACCACAAGCCCCTCACGTCCCTCCTATCTGAGATCAAGGCAATAAACGCCAACGCTTCGGCGCGAATTCAACGGTGGGCACTCATGCTGGCGTCCTACGACTATACCATAAGGCACAGACCAGGCACAGACAACTGTGCCGACGCGTTCAGCAGGCTACCCCTGGCGACCACGGAAGGGTCTGACGAACAGGACTGTGAGATAGTCATCATGGCAATCAATGCCTTTGAGTCCACAGGTTCGCCCATGACGGCTCGCCAATTCAGAGCCTGGACGGCCAGCGACCTCACGTTATCCTTAGTAAAAAGATGTGTCCAAACCGGTGACTGGGCAGAGGCTCGCGATGCCTGCCCCGAGGAATTAAAACCCTTTCACAGGTGCATGCATGAGCTATCACGACAAGCAGACTGCCTGATGTGGGGCAGCCGAGTAGTCATGCCTCTGTGAGGCAGAGAGGCATTTGTCCAGGAGCTCCACCGCGAGCACCCGGGGATCGTTCTCATGAAGGCCATAGCCAGATCCCACATCTGGTGGCCTGGAATTGACGCGGACTTGGAGCTCTGCGTCTGAAGGTGCACCATTTGTGCTCAACTCAGCAATGCCCCCAGGGAGGCTCCACTGAGCCTCTGGCCCTGGCCTACCAAACCGTGGTCGCGGGTGCACGTAGACTATGCGGGCCCATTCATGGGCAAAATGTTCCTCGTAGTTGTCGATGCATTTTCAAAGTGGATTGAATGCACCATTTTAAACTCGAGCACAACCTCCACCACTGTGGAGAGCCTCTCAACCATGTTTGCAACGCACGGAATCCCTGACATATTAGTCAGTGACAATGGTCCGCGCTTCAACAGCACAGAATTCCAAGACTTTATAATTGACCACGGCATAAATCAGGTCAAGACGGCACCGTTCAAGCCAGCCTCCAACAGCCAGGCGCAGAGAGCAGTGCAAATCATTAAACAAGGCATGCTTAAAATCCAAGATCCCATGCTGCAGGGTCACCTGTCGCGACTGCTGTTGGCATACAGATCTCGTCCGCACTCACTGACTGGGATCCCACCCGCACAACTGTTGATAAAAAGGACTTTAAAAACAAGGCTCTCATTAATCCTCCCAGACATGCACGAAATCATTGAGGCAAAGCGCCGTAAGCTGACTGAGTACCATGACAGAAATTCGAGGGGGAGATGAAATGAGATAGGGGACAAAGTGTTTGTACTAAACTATGGCAGGGGTCCCAAATGGCTTGCAGGGGCAGTAATGGGCAAGGAAGGAAGCAGGCTACTCGTAGTACAAATGGACAATGGCAAAACCTGCCGGAGGCATGTAGACCAAGTCAAAAGCAGATTTACCAACAGCACTGCGGAACCAGAGGCAGACTACAATGTGGAACTCGCACCACACCTGGTGGACAGACAGAGGGAACAACCTGAGGAAAGGGCAATCCCAACAGACAGCCCAGGCAAGTCAACAACAATCACACCAATTGAAACAGACAGCCCAGGCGAGATACCAGCAACCACACCCAAAGAAAAACAGACACCAAGGCAAACAACTGAACCACAACTCAGACGCTCCACGTGAGAGTGTAGACCACCTGAGAGACTGAACTTATAAAGACAATAAGACCTTGGGGGAGGGTGATGTCATGTATCTTACATTATTATATATAACTGTATCCCAACATGCTATACATGACTGTAAGATATGACCTGTAACCACCAGCATACCTTACCACCAGGGGTGCACTTGCAAGAGACAGGTATATAAGCACAGGTCTCGGGCAAGTGCAGCATTCCAGAGCTGTGAAATAAAAGGTGCAGGTCTAGAGTGACCTTGACTTCACTACATGCCTCGTGTGAATCTGTACTGAGGAGACAGGACTTTACATCCTCCTCAATAGCAGTATCTGCAATGCCCCTTTCCTTTGTGAAAACAGATGCAAAATATTCATTAAGAACCATACCAACATCTTCTACCTCCACACAAAGATTACCATCATGGTCTTGAATAGGCCCTAACCTTTCTTTTGTTACCCTCTTGCTCATAATATATTTATAGAACTTCTTTGGGGTTTCCTTAATTTTACTAGCCAAGAATTCTTCATGCTCTCTCTTATCCTTTTTAATTTTATCTCTTAAGTTTCTATATTCCTCCAAAGATTCTATAGTATTTAGCTGTCAGTATATGACATAAGCTTCCCTTTTTTTCTTTATCCTCCCCTGTAAGTTCCTAGACATCCAGGGGGCTCTTGAATTGTTATTCCCATCCTTTTTCTTTAAGGGCACATGCTTGGCCTGAGCATGCCGGATTACCTCCTTGAATGCCTTCCACTGTTCCGACATTGATTTACCCATAAGTAGTTGTTTTCAGTCCACTGTGGCCAAATCACTTCTCAACTTAGCAATGTTAGCTTTTCCCCAATTTGGGACTTTTATTCCAGCCCTATCCTTGTCCTTATCCATAACTAACTTGAATCTGACTGAATTGTGGTCACTCCCACTCCCAATATTACCCCTTCAACCTGCCCAGCTTCATTCCCCCAAAATAAATCCAAAACCGCCTCCTCTCGTGTTGGGCTTGTTACATACTGACTAAAAAAGTTCTCTTGAATGCATTTTAAGAATTCCGCACCCTCTATACCCTTCACACTATATTTGTTCCAATCAATATTAGGATAGTCAAAATCACTCGCCCCTCTCTGGTGCTAATGGTGTCGCTAAACAACCGAATTTCTAGCCCGATAAGGATTGTCTGAAAGAAGCAGAGAGAGGTAGATAGGCGGAGAAATTTACGGAGGGAATTGCAGAGCTTAGGGGTAGACAGCTGAAAGCACGGCCTTCTGAACTGACTGAACACAGAGTTCTCGTAGGGTTGTAGGGCTGAAGGAAGTTACAGAGATAGTGAGGGGCGAGGCCATGTTAGGATTTGAACACAAGGATGAGTATTTTTAAATTGAGGTATTGTTGGACATGAGTCAAAGAGTTATATATGAGACAAATGGAGCCTCAGTTTAATTTCTCATCCAAAGGTCAGCACCTCTGACATTGCAGCACTTCCTCAGTACTGCATTGAAGTGTCACCCTAGATTATGTGCTCAAGTCCTGGAATGGGGCTCCAATCTTCAGGCTCAGAGATGAGAGTTCTACGACTGAGCTAAGACAGATTCCCTGAAGCTTTGTCAACTACATTTTAATGGCTCTACATAAAATCAAAAGCTAAGTCCTGTGTTATAAAAGTGTTTCTGTATATGTTTGCGTTTGATGTGTAGTTGTGATCTATCTATCTATCCTAGAATCATAGGAATAAGGGTAGGACATTTAGCCCCTCAAGCCTGTTCCGCTACTTAATCTGATTGTGGTTGATCTGTACCTCAAATCCCTTAATCATTTTAAGTACCTTGATTAGATCACCCTTCAATCATCTAAACCGAAGGGAATACAAGGCAAGTTTATGCCTAATTTAAACCCTTCATTTATCATTTTTGAGTAACATTGTCATACCCCAGTAGATTGAAGTCATTGGGTAATGGTAATATTTTGTATTCTTGCCCAACTCCAGAGATGGAGGTTTAACCTCTTAAAAATATTGCAAGAATGCCTACTATTCTTTGTTCTATTGGTGGTGTAACCTCTCAGGCTGTTGGAACAAAAACAGCCAAAAGACGACGTGCTAGATTTTTGGTTAGTGGCTTCTTAGGGCACTAATGGAGGCGGGCCGCTAAATGTTGCACCGGGAAATGGTTTGCGTCTGCAGCCACAAAATTCACCAGCTAGGCTCTGAGTGTGGAGCAGAGCATGGGGGCATTCCACACCTCACTTTGGGCGCTAGGCCGGGTGAGCAACTGAAAATCCGTTGCTAAAGAGCCGACTTCGGAAACACCCTAAGGGAGGCCTCCACGCAAAAAAGAAAATCAGGTCACAGAACACAGGAAACATTCCCATGCATATTGCCGACCCCAAATAAAGATAAATTGCAAAAATAAAACAAAAAAAACCCAGTCACACTTACCTCATGCAGTCATTCCTTCCCTCACCGCCGCCAGAACAGCTCGGACTCCCGCTTTCCCTGGTGGTCTCTCTATGGGGTACTGTGGGGGTCGCTCCAACCAAATATCACACTGCTGTCAAAACAGGGGCGTTGCACCCCAGCGCAATGCTTCCGGGCGGTAACAAAGGCACAATCTAAACCAAAATCCAGCCCATAGTGAGCAAGGCCATGACAGATTCATGAGTATATTATAAAATTAGTGTAGAAAACATTATCATAGGAACATAGGAGCAGGAGTAGACCATTTAGCCTGACATGTATTTCACCATCTTGCAATGACAATAGTTATGTAACTGTAACTCATGCACACTGTACCTGTACCCCTGAAATGCACACCTTGACCACAGGGGGTGAGCTTGCGGGAGACACTCCTCACCTGGGCTTCCAGGTATAAAAGGGGATGTCCCACCCAGGGTCAGGACTCCTTGGTCCTGGGAATAAATTGAAGGTCAGAAAGTGATCATGTCTGATATATACATGCCTCGTGTGAGTTTGTAACAAGGTGCAGAGACACTACATCTGGCGACGAGGGGAGCCAATTTAAAACCGAGTTGAGAAGGAATTTCTTCTCCCAGAGGGTTGTGAATCTGTGGAATTCTCTGCCCATGGAAGCAGTTGAGGCTAGCTCATTGAATGTATTCAAGTCACAGATAGATAGATTTTTAACCAATAAGGGAATTAAGGGTTACGGGGAGAGAGCGGGTAAGTGGAGCTGAGTCCATGGCCAGATCAGCCATGATCTTGTTGAATGGCGGAGCAGGCTCGAGGGGCTAGATGGCCTACTCCTGTTCCTAATTCTTATGTTCTTATGTTCTTATGATGAGAAACGGGAATCACCGAATCATGAGGATGGCCACCGGTGGCACAGAGGAACGCTACTGTGTGGGTGAGGACTGGGACAACTTTGTGGAAAGACTCCTGCAGAGCTTTGTCACAAAGGACTGGCTGGGAGCGACAGCGGCTGACAAGCGGAGGGCGCATCTACTGACCAGCTGTGGTCCACAGATGTATGCACTGATGAAAGACCTGCTCGGACCCCAAAAGCCAGCGGACAAGTCCTTCGAAGAGCTCAGCCAGCTGATCAGTGAGCATCTCAAGCCGGCAAGTAGCGTACACATGGCCCGGCACCGTTTCTACTCTCACTGGCGTCGGGAGGGTCAAAACGTCTCGGACTTTGTGGCGGAATTGTAGCGTTTGGCAGTCTCTGTAAGTTCTCCGATGCCTACTGGGTGAAGATGTTAAGGGACTTTTTCATCGAGGGCATTAATCATGCCGACATTTTCAGGAAGCTCATAAAGACTAAGGATTTCACTTTAGAAGGGGCAGCGTTGATAGCTCAGACCTTTATGGCAGGGGAAGAGGAGACCAAGCTAATTTACACAGGCAGCCCTGGTTTTAATGTTGCAATGAACCAGGAAGTTAATGTTGTAAAAGTGATACAGAACCCCGCAGGCAGGCAAGGGCAATTCGACACCACCCAGACAGGCAGGCAAGGGCAATTCGACACCGCCCAGGCAGCAACAAGCTCCAGGATGGGCCCGCTACAGGGACAATGGAAAGGGGATCGGCAATTCATGCTATCACAAGGACAATGCATCCCGTGATGGGACCATTCAGAGTGCTTAGAAACAGCCAAACGGGCCATCTGAGAGGAATGCCTGGGAATTGTCCTTTTGTTAACAGCAACCTCAACTCATGCTGGAAATGTGGGGGTAGACATACTGCCAAAAGCTGCAGGTTCCAGCTTTATACCTGAAGGATTTGTAATGTCAGTGGACACTTGGCCAGGATGTGCAAAACGGCAGTAGCGAGGCTAGTCTGCGAGACAGAGCAACTAGACGAGGGGTCTGCAATGCAGGATGAGGCTTGGGGAACAACCATGGATGCTGAAGTTCAGAGAGTTCATGTGACTGATGTCCACAGCTCATACACTAAAATGCCACCCATGATGATGAAAGTCTTACTGAATGGCAACCCGGTGCACATGGAGTTGGATACGGGAGCTAGCCAGTCACTCATGAGCGCCCAACAATTTGAGAGACTATGGCCACACAGAGCTAGCAGGCCCAAACTGGAATGCATTGAGACGCAGCTACGTACGTACACCAAAGAGATAATCCCAGTGCTGGGCAGTGCAAACTTGGTGGTAACGCATAATGGATTACAGAACCGGCTGCCACTCTGGATTGTTACGGGAAATGGCCCCGTGCTTTTGGGGAGGAGTTGGCTAGCTGAGATGAGTTGGAAATGTGCACGCCATTTCATCCGTGGAGCGAAGTTCATGCTCGCAGGTATTGCAAAAATTCAATTCACTCTTTCAACCTGGTGTCGAAACATTCAAGGGCACTAAAGTAGAGATACACATCACTCCGCACGCCAGACCAATGCACCACAAATCCAGAGCGGTGCCGTACGTGATGCGTGAGAAAATTGAAAGCGAACTGGACAGGCTGCTCAGAGAGGGCATAATTTCGGCCGTTGAATTCAGCGACTGGGCAAGTCCCATTGTTCCCATCCTCAAAGCAGATGGCTCGGTTAGGATTTGTGGCAACTACAAAGCCACCATCAACCGAGTGTCGCTGCAAGACCAATACCCGCTTCCGAGAGCGGAGGACCTCTTTGCCATGCTGGCAGGTCGGAAGTTGTTCACGAAGCTGGACCTCACTTCGGCCTACATGACTCAGGAACTGGCTGAAGATTCCAAGCTTCTGACCACCATCACGACGCACAAAAGATTATTTGTCTACAACAGGTACCCGTTTGGCATTCGTTCGGCAGCGGCTATCTTTCAGCGAAACATGGAAAGATTGCTCAAGTCCATACCTGGAACGGTCGTATTCCAAGACGACATCCTTATAACGGGTCGAGACACCGAGGAACACCTCCGCAACCTGGAGGAGGTGCTACGCCGATTGGATCGGGTAGGCTTGCGGCTGAAAAAGGCCAAGTGCATGTTTTTGGCCCTAGAGGTCGAGTTCCTGGGCAGGAGGGTTGCCGCAGATGGGATCCGGCCCACTGAAACAAAAACTGAGGCGATTCGCCGGGCGCCCAGGCCCGGCAACATGTCGGAGTTGCGATCATTCCTGGGACCTTTGAACTATTTTGGGAACTTTCTGCCGAACTTAAGCACATTGTTGGAGCCGTTACACATGCTCCTCCGTAAAGGGTGTGGATGGTTTTGGGGGGATTGTCAAGACCGGGCTTTCAATAAGGCGAGGAACCTGCTGTGTTCCAACAAACTGTTGACTTTGTATGACCCCTGTAAAAAACTGGTTTTAACATGCGATGCGTCATCCTACGGGTTTGGGTGTGTGTTGCAGCAGGGTAACTGTCATGTATCTCACACTACTGTGTATAACTGTATCTTACCATGCTATACATGACTGTAACTAGATATGACCTGTAACCACAAGCATACTTTACCACCAGGGGTGCACTTGCTGGAGACACTGCATACCTGTTCCACACAGGTATATAAAGGCAGGTGTCAGGCAAGTGCGGCAATCGAGAGCTGTGAAATAAAGGTGCAGGTCCAGAGTGACCTTAACTTCAGCATGTGCCTTGTGTAAGTCTGTACTGCAGGGTCAGGACTTTCCAATGGCGACGAGTTACAGGATCACAGAATCCACAGAATGGTTACCAACGACTCAGATGAGAAATACAATGCTGGAGACAATTGGGAGGACTTTAGAGAAAGGCTACAGCAAAGCTTTGAAACCAAAGACTGATTGGGCGATGATAAGGCAGACAAGAGAAGAGCCCATCTCTTGACCAGCTGTGGCTCAAAAACATACGCTTTAATGAAGGATCTGCTGGCACCCGAGAAACCAGCAAGCAAGTCGTTTGAGGAGTTGAGCACACTGGTGAGAGACCACCTGAAGCCAGCGAGCAGCCTACAAATGGCCAGACACAGGTTCTACAACTACAGACGTTGTGTGGGCCAGAGCATACCCGACTTTGTGGCGGAACTTCGGAGGCTGGCTAGTTTATGTGAGTTCTCCGATGAACTAAGGAGCGAAGTACTGAGAGACTTTTTTATTGAAGGAATAGGCCACGCAGGCATATTCCGAAACTTAAAGAGACCAAGAACTTGACCCTAGAGGCAGCAGCACTGGTCGCACAGACATTCGTGGTAGGAGAAGAAGAAATGAGGTTGATCGATACTGCGGGTACGACAATTAACGAAATATCGGAACAAGGGGTTCACAGCGTGAAACAAGCCACTACCCCACACACAAACAAAGGCAGGAGAGCAGGCCTTCAACAGCAGGCAGTGGCACCAGAAGCCTTCAAGGGCCACATGAACGCCTGTTCACACCTCATCAACCCACAATGCGAGCAATCAACTACAGACTGAGATAAGCTCAAGGGAGATCAGCCAGACGCAGCTCATCCTTCCGAAATAATGGAAGCGGTCTGTGCTGGAGATGTGGGGGAAGGCACTCAACAAGGGGGTGTCGATTTCAGCATGCTGTTTGCAGGAACTGCAACTATACAGGGCATCTGGCTTGCATGTGCAGAAAAACAGCAGCTTGGCTGGTATACGATTCGGAAGGGTCAGAAAGCGAACCAGAAAGTAGTTGAGGCCAATTCACTAAATATATTCAAAAGGGAGTTAGATGAAGTCCTTACTACTCGGGGGATCAAGGGTTATGGCGAGAAAGCAGGAAGGGGGTACTGAAGTTTCATGTTCAGCCATGAACTCATTGAATGGCAGTGCAGGCTAGAAGGGCTGAATGGCCTGCTCCTGCACCTTTTTTCTATGTTTCTAGAAGACGGTGGGGACAGTGCCCGGGATGCCGAGGTACAGCGGGTCAACACGATCAATGTCCACTGTTCTTACAACAAGACGCCTCCAATAATGATGAGGGTCCTACTCAACGGGATACCCGTCAACATGGAACTGGACACGGGAGCTAGTCAATCTCTCATGAACGTCCAACAATTTGAACAGCTGTGGCCGCACAAAAGCAACAGACCAAAACTCACAAGGATTGACACCAAACTAAGGACCTATACCAAAGAAATTGTCCCAGTCCTTGGCAGCGCCATGCTCTCAGTCACACACAAAGGGACGGTGAACCGACGTCCCATGTGGATTGTCCCCGGAGATCTCCCAGCACTGTTGGGGAGAAGCTGGCTGGCAAAACTAAATTGGAAATGGGATGATGTTCATGCCATGTCGTCAGAGGAACGGACCTCCTGCTCAACAGTTCTAAGTCGTTTTGAACATCTCTTTCAGCCAGGTGTGGGCACTTTCAAAGGGGCTAAAGTTAAAATCTACATCACACAGATGCCAGACCGGTCCATCACAAGGCTAGAGCTGTGCCCTATGTGATGAGGGAAAAGATTGAACACGAACTGCGGGAAGGCATTATCTCACCCGTGGAATTTAGCGACTGGGCAAGTCCCTTCATCCCCGTCATGAAGCCTGATGGATCCGTACAAAACTGTGGGGATTACAAGTCTACCATAAACAGAGTCTCCCTACAGGACCAATACCCACTGCCCAGAGCGGAGGGCCTATTTGCCACATTGGCTGGAGGAAAACTTTTCTCGAAACTAGATCTCACATCTGCGTATATGACGCAAGAACTGACCGAAGAGTCTAAGCTACTCACCACCATCAACACACATCGAGGCCTTTTTATGTACAATCGATGCCCATTCGGCATCAGGTCGGCAGCTGCTATATTCCAGCGCAACATGGAGAGTCTGCTCAAGTTCATCCCGGGGACGGTTGTGTTTCAAGATGACATACTTATCACGGGCAGGGACACCGACTCCCATCTCCGTAATTTGGAGGAAGTACTAAGTCGATTTGATCGGGTAGGCCGAAGAGTTAAGAAATTCAAGTGTCTGTTTCTCGCGCCCGAGGTTGAATTTTTGGGCAGAAGGATTGCCGCTGATGGAATCCGCCCAACAGAATCCAAAACCGAAGCAATTCGTCTGGCACCCAGGCCCCGGAATGTCTCGGAACTGCTGCCTTTCTTGGGCTACTCAATTACTTTGGGAACTTTATGCAGAACTTGAGCATGCTGCTGGAGCCTCTCCACGTGCTACTCAGGAAGGGGTGCGATTGGTTTTGGGGGGACGACCAGGAACGCGCCTTCAATAAGGCACGCAACCTTCTATGTTTCAACAGTGTTTTAGCCTTTTTTGACCCAGGTAAAAAGTTAGTTCTTACATGTAATGCGTCAGCGTACGGGGTCGAGTGCGTTTTACAGCATGTCAATGATGCGGGTAAATTACAACCCATTGCTTATGCCTCCAGGTCACTTTCGCAGGCGGAGCGCGGGTACGGTATTGTTGAGAAGGAGGCACTCGTGTGCGTGTACAGTGTCAAAAAGATGCACCAATACCTTTTCGGGGCCAAGTTCGCGTTAGAAACCAACCACAAACCCCTCACGTCCCTGCTATCCGAGTGCAAGGCAATAAACGGCAACGCCTCGGCGCGCATTCAGCAGTGGGCACTCATGCTGGCAACTTACGACTACACAATAAGGCACAGAACAGGCACAGACAACTGTGCCGATGCGCTTAGCAGGCTATCCCTGGCGACCACGGAAGGGTCCGACGAACAGGACTGTGAGATGGTCATGGCAATCAATGCCTTTGAATCCACAGGTTCACCCAGGAAGACTCGCCAAATCAGAGCCTGGATAACTAGCGACCCCACGTTATCCTTAGTCAAAAGGTGTGTTTTAACTGGTGCCTAGGCAGAGGCTCGCGATGCCTACCCCGAGGAGATCAAAACTTTCCATAGGCGCATGCATGAACTATCACAACAGGCAGACTGCCTGATGTGGGGCAGCCGAGTAGTTATGCCCGTGCGAGGCAGAGAGGCATTTGTCTGGGAGCTCCACCGCGAGCACCCGGCGATCGTCCTTATGAAGGCCATAGCCAGGTACCACGTCTGGTGGCCTGGCATTGACACGGACTTGGAGCTTTGCGTCCGGCGGTGCACCATTTGTGCCCAACTCAGGAATGTCCCCAGGGAGGCCTCCCTAAGCCCCTGGCCCTGGCCCTGGCCCACCAAACCGTGGTCGTGGGTGCATGTAGACTATGCGGGCCCATTCATGGGCAAAATGTTCCTCGTAGTCGTCGATGCATTTTCAAAGTGGATCGAGTGCACTATTTTCAACTCGAGCACCACCTCCACCACTGTGGAGAGCCTTAGAACCATGTTTGCAACACACGGAATATTAGTCAGTGATAATGGTCCGTGCTTCACCAGCGCAGACTTTCAAGATTTTACAGTTGACCATGGCATAAACCACGTTAAGACGGCACTGTTCAAGCCGACCTCCAATGGCCAGGCGGAGAGAGCAGTGCAAATCGTTAAACAAGGCATGCTAAAAATCCAAGGTCCCACGCTGCAGAGCCGCCTGTCGCGACTGCGGCTGACATACAGATCTCGTCTGCATTCGTTGACTGGGGTTCCCCCCGCGCAACTATTGATGAAACGGACTTTAAAGACAAGGCTCTTGTTAATCCTCCCAGACATGCATGAAATTGTTGAGGCAAAGCGCCAGAAGCTAACTGAGTACCATGACCGAAATTCGAGGGGGAGGTGGAATGAGATAGGGGACAAAGTGTTTCTGCTAAACGATGGCAGGGGTCCCAAATGGCTTGCAGGGACAGTAACAGGCAAGGAAGGAAACAGGCTACTGGTTGTACAAATGGACAATGGCCAAACCTGTCGGAGGCATGTAGGCCAAGTAAAAAGTAGATTCACCAACAACATTGCAGAACCAGAGGCAGACTACAATGTGGAACTCACACTACACCTGATGGACAGACAGAGGGAACATAAGAACATAAGAACATAAGAATTAGGAACAGGAGTACGCCATCTAGCCCCTCGAGCCTGCTCCGCCATTCAATAAGATCAAGGCTGATCTGGCCGTGGACTCAGCTCCACTTACCCGCCTTCTCCCCGTAACCCTTAATTCCCTTATTGGTTAAAAATCTATCGATCTTTGACTTGAAAACATTCAATGAGCTAGCCTCAACTGCTTCCTTGGGCAGAGAATTCCACAGATTCACAACCCTCTGGGAGAAGAAATTCCTTCTCAACTCGGTTTTAAATTGGCTCCTCCGTATTTTGAGGCTGTGCCCCCTAGTTCTAGTCTCCCCTACCAGTGGAAACAACCTCTCTGCCTCTATCTTGTTTATCCCTTTCATGATTTTAAATGTTTCTATAAGATCACCCCTCATCATTCTGAACTCCAACGAGTAAAGACTCAGTCTACTCAATCTATCATCATAAGGTAACCCCCTCATTTCTGGAATCAGCCTAGTGAATCGTCTCTGTACCCCTTCCAAAGCTAGTATATCCTTCCTTAAGTAAGGTGACCAAAACTGCACGCAGTACTCCAGGTGCGGCCTAACCAATACCTTATACAGTTGCAGCAGGACCTCCCTGCTTTTGTACTCCATCCCTCTCGCAATGAAGGCCAACATTCCATTCGCCTTCCTGATTACCTGCTGCACCTGCAAACTAACCTTTTGGGATTCATGCACAAGGACCCCCAGGTCCCTCTGCACTGCAGCATGTTGGAATTTCTCCCCATTCAAATAATATTCCCTTTTACTGTTTTTTTTCCCAAGGTGGATGACCTCACACTTTCCGACATTGTATTCCATCTGCCAAACCTTAGCCCATTCGCTTAACCTATCCGAATCTCCTTGCAGCCTCTCTGTGTCCTCTACACAACCCGCTTTCACACTAATCTTAGTGTCATCTGCAAATTTTGTTGCACTACACTCTGTCTCCTCTTCCAGGTCATCTATGTATATTGTAAACAGTTGTGGTCCCAGCACTGATCCCTGTGGCACACCACTAACCACCGATTTCCAACCGGAAAAGGACCCATTTATCCCGACTCTCTGCTTTCTGTTCACCAGCCAATTCTCTATGCATGCTAATACATTTCCTCTGACTCCGCGTACCTTTATCTTCTGCAGTAACCTTTTGTGTGGCACCTTATCGAATGCCTTTTGGAAATCCAAATACACCACATCCATCGGTACACCTCTATCCACCATGCTCGTTATATCCTCAAACAATTCCAGTAAGTTAGTTAAACATGATTTCCCCTTCATGAATCCATGCTGCGTCTGCTTGATTGCACTATTCCTATCTAGATGTCCCGCTATTTCTTCCTTAATGATAGTTTCAAGCATTTTCCCCACTACAGATGTTAAACTAACCGGTCTATAGTTACCTGCCTTTTGCCTGCCCACTTTTTTAAACAGAGGCGTTGCATTAGCTGCTTTCCAATCCGCTGGTATCTCCCCAGAGTCCAGAGAATTTTGGTAGATTATAACGAATGCATCTGCTATAACTTCCGCCATCTCTTTTAATACCCTGGGATGTATTTCATCAGGACCAGGGGACTTGTCTACCTTGAGTCCCATTAGCCTGTCCAGCACTACCCCCCTAGTGATAGTGATTGTCTCAAGGTCCTCCCTTCCCACATTCCTGTGACCTGCAAATTTTGGCATGGTTTTTGTGTCTTCCACTGTGAAGACGGAAGCAAAATAATTGTTTAAGGTCTCAGCCTGAGGAAAGGGCAGTCTCAACAGACAGCCCAGGCAAGATACCAGCAATCATATTGAACGAAACAGACAGCCCAGGCTAGATACCAGCAATCACATCGAAAGAAAAACAGGCACCAAGGCAAACAACTGAACCACAACTAAGACGCTCCACGCGAGAGCGTAGACCACCTGAGAGACTGAATCTATAAAGACAATAAGACCTTGGAGGAGGGAGATGTCATGTATCTCACACTACTGTATATAACTGTATCTTACCATGCTATACATGACTGTAACTATATATGGTCTGTAACCACAAGCATACCTTACCACCAGGGTTGCACTTGCAGGAGACACTGCATACCTGTTCCACACAGATATATAAACAGGTCTCAGGCAAGTGTGGCACTCGGAGAGCTGTGAAATAAAGGTGCAGGTTCAGAGTGACCTTAACTTCAGCATGTGCCTCGTGTAAGTCTGTACTGCAGGGTCAGGACTTTACAGTAACGATGATGGACGACTCCAACCGGTGGCTTACGTCTCCAGGTCGCTCTCCCAGGCAGAGCATGGATACGGCATGGTCGAGAAGGAGGCACGCGCATGTGTGTACAGTGTGAAAAAGGTACACCAGTACCTTTTCGGTAGATTTGAGCTGGAGACGTACCACAAGACGTTAACATCCCAGTTGTCCAACAGCAAGGCTGTCAACACTAATGCGTCAGCTCGCATACAGCGATGGGCCCTCACGCTGGCTGTGTATGACTACACCATACGGCACCGGCCAGGTACTGAAAATTGCGCTGACGCACTCAGCAGGCTCCCACTGGCCACCACTGAGGGGGCATCGGAGCAGAGCGCCAAGATGGTCATGGCCGTTGAGGCTTTTGACACTGCGGGCTCCTCCATCACAACCTGACAGATCAAACTCTGGACCAACAGGGACCCCCCTCCTATCCATGATAAAGAAATGTGTCCTGACGGGGAATTGGGCGCCCGCACACAGGGCGTGCCCCGAGGAAGTCAGGCCGTTTCAGAGACGGATGGAGGAGCTCTCCATCCAAGCCGACTGCCTGTTATGGGGCAGCCGGGTAGTCATGCTCCAGAAAGGAAGGGAAGTGTTCATCAGGGAACTCCACAGCGAGCACCCTGGCATCGTGTTAATGAAGGCCATTGCCCGGTCACATGTACGGTGGCCGGGGATTGACTCAGACCTGGAACACTGGGTTTGCAAGTGCGAGACGTGTGTCCAGCTGGGCAATGCCCCCAGGGAGGCCTCACTCAGCCCGTGGCCCTGGCCCACCAGGCCATGCTCACGCATTCACGTAGACTATGCGGGCCCGTTCATGGGGAAAATGTTCCTGATCGTTGTCGATGCAAACTCGAAGTGGATCGAGTGCATCATATTGACCTCGTGCGCGACATCCATCACTGTGGAGAGTCTGCGTACGGTTTTCGTGACCCATGGCTTGCTGGACATCCTGGTCAGCGACAATGGCCCGTGTTTTACCAGCCATAAATTGCAGGAGTTTAGGTCGGCCAATGGGATAAAGCATGTCTGGACAGCGCCGTTCAAGCCGGCTTCCAATGGCCAGGCGGAACGGGCGGTCCAAGTCATAAAGCAGGGCATGCTACGCATCCAAGGACCCTACCTTCAGTACCGCCTATCGCGCCTCCTGCTGTCCTACAGGTCCCGGCCGCACTCGCTCACGGGAGTCCCGCCAGCGGAACTCCTCATGAAACGCACGCTCAAGACGCGGCTGTCCCTCATTCACCCAGACCTGGCAGAGATTGTTGAGGGCAAGTGCCAGACCCAAATCGAGCTCCATGATCGAGGCTCAAGGGGGAGGTGTATAGAAATAGATGACCCGGTATTTGTGCTTAACCATGCTTTGGGACCCAAATGGCTTGAGGGCACTGTAATCGGCAAAGAAGGAAACAGGGTCATGGTGGTCAGACTAAATAATGGGCAGATATGCCGCAAACACTTGGACCAAGTAAAGACAAGGTTCAGCATAGACACGGAGAAACCGGAAGAAGAGCATGATGAGATAGCACCCATACCACTGCCAGCGTATGAGCAATGAAGGCAGCCCACAGCATGCACAGTCCCGGCGGCCAGCCCGGACAGGCAAGAATCACCTCAAGTGACAGAGACGCATGCTGAGGCTCAGCCACCAGAGCCACAACTGCGGCGATCCACGAGAGAGCGCCGACCACCCGATAGACTTAACCTCTGAAACTAAAAGTCTTAAGGAGGGAGATGATGTCATGTATTTCACCATCTTGCAATGACAATAGTTATGTAACTGTAACTCATGCACACTGTACCTGTACCCCTGAAATGCACACCCTGACCACAGAGGGTGAGCTTGCGGGAGACACTCTCACCTGGGCTTTCAGGTATAAAAGGGGAGGTCCCACCCAGGGTCAGCACTCCTTGGTCCTGGGAATAAAGTGAAGGTCACAGAGTGACCGTGTCTGATATATACATGCCGCATGTGAGTTTGTAACAAGGTGCAGAGACACGACATAGCCCCTCGAGCCTTTTCCACCATTCAAGGAGATCATGGCTGATCTGTGATCTAACTCTATCTACCTGCCTTTGCTCCATTTGATTAACAAAAATCTATCACTCTCAGGTTGAAAATTAAGGCTGCGATTTCAGCAACCATGATGCGTCCGTTCTGGGAAGCGTAGGTGGCAGGTTGCGATCCCACTCATGCCTCTATCCGGCTCTGTGAAAAGAATTTTATGTTGATTTAGCTTGTTAAGCCCACCCAGTGAGCTTCCCGGCCAATGAAAAGGAAGCGAGTCTGATGATGTCATTTAATGACGCGTCATCAGCCGGTTTCCTTAAAGGGGCCAAGCCCAAATTGATTTTGACAGTTGTACTGTCAGTGTTCTACATTATTGAGGTGCTGTAAACACTGACACTCACTGCTCAAAGGTACACAGCTGCACCCAGGCTCTCCCATGACTCCCTCCATATGCTTATGGAGGGAGTCACAGCACACAGGGAGGTACTTTTCCCTTCCAATGGGTGGAAGAGACCGTCCCAGGAGATCAACACAACCTGGTTGCACATGGCACAGGAGGACACAAGCAGGGATGTCATCAGGAGGACTTGGCTGCAGTGGCACAAACCTTTCAATGATCTCAGTAGATCATGAAACATTACTGCAAAGCCACACTCAACCTCATCCTGCTGTGCCACTCTTCATAAGAACATAAGAAATAGGAGCTGGACTAGGCCCCTCGAGCCTGCTCCGCCATTCAATAAGATCATGGCTGATCTGATCATGGACTCAGCTCCACTTCCCCACCCGCTCTCCATAGCCCCTTATCCCCTTACCATTTAAGAAACTGTCTATCTCTGTCTTAAACTTAGTCAATGTCCAAGCTTCCACAACTCTCTGAGGCAGCGAATTCCACAGATTAATAACCCTCTGAGAGAAGAAATTTCTCCTCATCTCTGTTTTAAATGGTTGGCCCCTTATTCTAAGATCATTCCCTCTAGTTCTAGTCTCCTCCATCAGTGGAAACATCCTCTCTGCATCCACCTTGTCAAGCCCCCTCATAATCTTATATGTTTCGATAAGTTGATAAGTTCACCTCTCATTCTTCTGAATTCCAATGAGTAAAGGCCCAACCTACTCAACCTTTCTTCATAAGTCAACCCCCTCATCCCCGGAATCAACCTAGTAAACCTTCTCTGAACTGCCTCCAAAGCAAGTATATCCTTTCGTAAATATGGAAACCAAAACTGCACGCAGTATTCCAGGTGTGACCTCACCAATACCTTGCATAGTTGTGTCAAGACTTCCCTGCTTTTATACTCCATCCCCTTTGCAATAAAGGCCAAGATACCATTGGCCTTCCTGATCACTTGCTGTACCTGTATACTATCCTTTTGTGTTTCAT
Organism: Pristiophorus japonicus; assembly: GCF_044704955.1. Classification (NCBI taxonomy): domain Eukaryota; kingdom Metazoa; phylum Chordata; class Chondrichthyes; family Pristiophoridae; genus Pristiophorus; species Pristiophorus japonicus. The sequence goes on from NC_091979.1 coordinate 46,274,501, forward strand.
GCAAAAATACCCCCAGGTCCTGCTGTACTGTGGCACTTTGCAATCTTTCTCCATTTAAATAATAACTTGCTCTTTGATTTTTTTCTGCCAAAGTGCATGACATCACACTTTCCAACATTATACTCCATCTGCCAAATTTTTGCCCACTCACTTAGCCTGTCTATGTCCTTTTGCAGATTTTTTGTGCCCTCCTCACACATTGCTTTTCCTCTCATCTTTGTATCATCAGCAAACTTGGCCACATTACACTCAGTCCCTTCTTCCAAGTCATTTATATAAATTGTAAATAGTTGCGGTCCCAGCACTGATCCCTGCAGCACCCTACTAGTTACTGGTTGCCAACCAGAGAATGAACCATTTATCCCGACTCTCTGTTTTTTGTTAGTTAGCTAATCCTCTATCCATACCAATGTTCATATAAAGTTTCTATTAATATGTTGTCCAACATTAAAATCTTTATTTTCAACACTTTGCCTTCTTGAACAGATTTGTGTGCATCTTTGGAAGTGGCTTAGTGAGACATAATGGTACCCACAAAGGTGATGCGTGTGAAAGGAAAGCTTGGGCATTGTTGGAATGCTTTATAGTGCTGATGTGGGGTGGTGCCCACCTGGTACATCATGTGGCAGCCAGGGTGTACCGCATCAAGTGAAGCAAATCTGGTCATGGTGAAGCCATCCCTGGCCTCCCGGACAGCAATGTGGTCAGTTTCTGATGCCCTGTGTCCTGTGCAAGATCAGATGATTGCGGAGAAGGTTGGTGTTGTTTTTGGTGATGTTGGTGTGCCTGGTGATGCAGGTGTGCCTGGTGATGTTGGTTTAGAGGCTGATCATGGTGGGATTCTGAGGACCAAGGTGAGATTTTTTCAAGGGCACCGATGCTAATGGAATAGATGGCAGGTGAAGTAGAGTTGATAGAAACGATCTGGCAATGTTGAGATAAATTGTTCCAAGGAGGCAACAGTGGATAGAGAATTTTCTCCAAACTCTGCCAAACTGCATAAAGCTCAAAAGTGTCTTTCAAATCCTGAAGACTCCAGCTTATAAGATTGGAAAGTGAACAGCTGTGAAATGGTAGCTTTTCTACCACTTTGCCAGCTGTCACCTATTTAGAAGAATGGAGTGAAGGCTTGTGGGAGAAGAAAAATCCATCTTTAAACAAGCTATTTGAAAGTAACCTTGGGGGATGGGTATTACACACTACAAGCAATTTGGAATTCAAACAGGAAGTCTAACAGAACTGAGTAAAGTTTGAATCAAACAGGAAGAGGCATCAAACAGGAAGAGGCATATCGAAGGACAGCCGAGTTGGCCAATCAGCGAAAGGGTTAGGTTATCTCTGACCAAACAGAACTGGATATCTGGCTGCTCCAGTTTTTCTCTGCTATAAAACACAGGAGACAAAGGAAATCTTTCTCTTGAGCTTGGAAAAGGCCACCGGAAGGAAGGTGTTAGAAGACGGCCGTCGAACATGTGGAAGGGAACGCGTAGAAGGGAACACATGGAAGCTATATTCAGATAGACTAATCACCCATTGAATAGTATAACTGTAAACAGTTGGATATATACATTACGAGAGGCATTCTGCATTACCAGTTAATGTAGGAGCATTTTAATTGCATGTAACTGGGGGAATAGGATAACTGTAAACAATTGGATTTATACATTGTGAGAGTCATTGTGCATGACCAGTTAACGTAGGAGCATATATATTGAAAAGTTTAAGGTTGTTTGTAATTGTACATAACTGGGGGAATTGGGGCATAGATGTTGCAAAATCTAAATCTAAATCGGTAAGCTCGAGTATTTGTAGTTTCGTTTTTTGATTTTAAAATCTGTATGCGGTAGTGTTGAACTCAGAACTTATAGTAATAAAGTCCAATGTATTGGAAAATCTCAGTGTTCTTATAAGTCTTGATGTTCGAAACCCATAGGAAAATGTCCTACAGGAAAGTAATTGAAAACCCGACTTACGTACCTGATGTGATCACTGAGCACTGTGAAACTCATCAAAAAGCTGAAAAAATAGTAAGTACATGGTAAAATGCTGTTTAAGTACCTTTTAATAAGCTCTTAACAATGTAAGTTGGCTCCACTGCCGCTTGGCGTCGAGTCAGTAAAGCGCAGACAGACCTGACATTTGTGAAACTGACGTGGAGGCGGGTTGACAGTGGGCTGTCATAAGAACATGAGAACATAAGAATTAGGAACAGGAGTAGGCCATCTAGCCCCTCGAGTCTGCTCCACCATTCAACAAGATCATGGCTGATCTGGCCATGGACTCAGCTCCACTTACCCGCCCGCTCCCCATAACCCTTAATTCCCTTATTGGTTAAAAATCTATCTATCTATGATTTGAATACATTCAATGAGCTAGCCTCAACTGCTTCCCTGGGCAGAGAATTCCACAGATTCACAACCCTCTGGGAGAAGAAATTCCTTCTCAACTCGGTTTTAAATTGGCTCCCCCGTATTTTGAGGCTGTGCCCCCTAGTTCTAGTCTCCCCGACCAGTGGAAACAACCTCCCTGCCTCTATCTTGTCTATCCCTTTCATTATTTTAAATGTTTGTAAGATCACCCCTCATCCTTTGGAGCTCTAACAAGTAAAGACCCAGTCTACTCAATCTATCATCATAAGGTAAGCCCTTCATCTCCGGAATCAGCCTAGTGAATCATCTCTGTACCCCCTCCAAAGCTAGTATATCCTTCCTTAAGTAAGGTGATCAAAACTGCACGCAGTACTCCAGGTGCGGCCTCACCAATACCCTGTACAGCTGCAGCAGGACCTCCCTGCTTTTGTACTTCATCCCTCTCGCAATGAAGGCCAACATTCCATTCGCCTTCCTGATTACCTGCTGCACCTGAAAACTAACTTTTTGGTATTCATACACAAGGGAGGGCGGTCAGTCGTTGGTGTGCGTCAGCGCCCAGCTCGCGACTTTCCATCTTCAGACCCTGCAGAGATACCTTTACGTCGAGCCCCCTCCTAGGTGGTGTGCTCTGGCGAGGTATTTCTTCCGCCAGCAGCGCGACCTCAATTATGACACGCAGCTCCTGTTTGTGAACTTGGGGGGTGCCAGGACCGCCCTCCGGGAGCTGCCTGTCTTTTACAGGGAACTCATCAGGGTCTGGAACAAAGTCTCCACCAAGCGCAGCTCTCCGCCGGCTGGAGTGGCGGCCGTCCTGCAGGAGCCGCTGCTCGGGAATCCGTACCTCCACGGCCAAGGTTTCATGTGGCGGTCGGAAGAGAGGGCTGTGGCTGGTGAGGTGACCAGGGTCAGGGACCTGCTCGATGGCGGAGGAGTGGGCTGGATGGCGCCAGACACGCTGGCGCGGCGCCTAAACTCTGCCAACGTCCGCCACGCGGCCGATGCCATCGAGTCGCTAAAAACAGCTCTGGGCCCTGACTCCGTTAGGTGCATCGAGGAGGCTCAAGCACGTGGGGAGATCCCGTCCGAACTGACCCCCGTCCGGACGGAATTCCTCATCGGCGCCAAACCCCGGAACCTCCCTCGGGGGCCGGCGCCTCACAACTTGAGCCGCCTCGGGGAAATCCCCTCCGTGCCTTTCAGTTCCGCGCGGAGGGGTTTCCTGTACGGGCTGCTCCTGCACACCCTCAACTTTGCCATCCTCGCCGGCCGTCCGGACACGCCATGGCGTACCATCTTGCCGTCCGGAGGAGGCGGGGGTCCCCGATGGAGGGCACTCTACGCAGGGGTCCTCCCACTATTCATCGGGGACTTGGCCTGGAGGGTGGTGCACGGAGCAGTGCCGTGCAACAAATTTTTAAGCCGGTTCACGGACTCCCAGGCCGCCTGCAATTTCTGCGGTCTGGAGGAGTCCGTGTTCCATGTTTTTATTGAGTGCACGAGGTTGCAGCCCCTGTTCCATTATTTGAAGGGGCTGCTCCTGAAATTCTGGCTGCACTTCAGTCCCACTCTCCTGATCTTTGGGCACCCTGTGCGGAGGGGAGCGGGTAGGTCCGAAGGCCTCCTCGTAGGACTGCTCCTGGACACGGCCAAGGGTGCCATCAGCCGGTCCAGGCAGCGGGCGGTCGAGGGGGTCGTTCAACCTGACTGCCTGCCTCTCTTCCGCTCTTACATCCGGTCCAGGGTGTCCTTGGAGATGGAGCACGCGGTGTCGCACCGGAGGGACTGGAGTGCATCATCACGCCCGGCAACCAAATTTTAATTTGATTTTACGTTTTTTAGTTTAATTTGTTTTAATTGCCGGTGCTTTTAGTGTCCCCCTTCCCTTTTATAGGGGGCACTGGGGAAAATTGTGATTTTAGTGCCCAAAAAAAAAACAAAAAAAGAAAAACACAAAAAAAAACAAAAAAAAGGGGGGAAAAAAAAAAAAGGGCCTTGTAAATGTCTGGAGTGTCACCCAGGTCGGGTGGCACCGTTTAATGTTTTATGTTTTGCAGGTGAACTCCAAAAAGAGTTTCATGCACAAGGGCCCCCAGGTCCCTCTGCACTGCAGCATGTTGTAATTTCTCCCCATTCAAATAATATTCCCTTTTACTATATTTTTTTCCAAGGTGGATGACCTCACATTTTCCGACATTGTATTCCATCTGTCAAACCTTAGCCCATTCGCTTAACCTATCTAAATCTCTTTGCAGCCTCTCTGTGTCCTCTACACAACCCGCTTTCCCACTAATCTTTGTGTCATCAGCAAATTTTGTTACACTACACTCTGTCCCCTCTTCCAGGTCATCTATGTATATTGTAAACAGTTGTGGTCCCAGCACCGATCCCTGTGGCACACCACTAACCACCGATTGGCAACCTGAAAAGGACCCATTTATCCCAACTCTCTGCTTTCTGTTAGTTAGCCAATTCTCTATCCATGCTAATACATTTCCTCTGACTCCGCGTATCTTTATCTTCTGCAGTAACCTTTTGTGTGGCACCTTATCGAATGCCTTTTGGAAATCCAAATACACCACATCCATCGGCACACCTCTATTCACCATGCTCGTTATATCCTCAAAGAATTCCAATAAATTAATTAAACATGATTTCCCCTTCATGAATCCATGTTGCGTCTGCTTGATTGCACTATTCCTATCTAGATGTCCCGCTATTTCTTCCTTAATGATAGTTTCAAGCATTTTCCCCACTACAGATGTTAAACTAACCGGACTATAGTTACCTGCCTTTTGTCTGCCCCCTTTTTTAAACAAAGGAGTCACAATAGCTGCTTTCCAATCCGATGGTACCTCCCCAGAGTCCAGAGAATTTTGGTAGATTATAACAAATGCATCTGCTATAACTTCCGCCATCTCTTTTAATACCCTGGGATGCATTTCATCAGGACCAGGGGACTTGTCTACCTTGAGTCCCATTAGCCTGTCCAGCACTACCCCACTAGTGATAGTGATTGTCTCAAGGTCCTCCCTTTCCACATTCCTGTGACCAGCAATTTTTGGCATGGTTTTTGTGTCTTCTACTGTGAAGACCGAAGCAAAATAATTGTTTAAGGTCTCAGCCATTTGCACATTTCCCATTATTAAATCCCTCTTCTCATCTTCTAAGGGACCAGCATTTACTTTAGTCACTCTTTTCCGTTTTATATATCGGTAAAAGCTTTTACTATCTGTTTTTATGTTTTGCGCAAGTTTACTTTCGTAATCTATCTTTCCTTTCTTTATTGCTTTCTTAGTCATTCTTTGCTGTCGTTTAAAATTTTCCCAAATCTTATTTGGACAGTGGACCTGCCTCTGAACCCACCATTCTGAGCGCCGGCAGAATTCCGGCCTAACAATTGACCTAGCATCAACTGCCATTTGTGGAAGAAAGGTCCAAACTTTCTAACACCAAGATAACAAATGTCAACATAACAACAGCGATTAGGAACATAGGAACAGGAGTAGGCCATTTAGCCCTCAAGCCTGTTCCACCATTCAATGAGATCATGGCTGATCTGTGACCATACCCCATATATCCGCCTTTGGCCCATAACCCTTAATACCTTTGGGTATCAAAAATCTATCAATCTCCAATTTAAAATTAACAATTCACATTGCAAAAGTATTACATTGGTTGTGAAGCACTTTGGACATCTTTGAGTTTTTGAGATGATGAGATAAATCCAATATATATCTATATCTATTGATCATAATTGATTAATTCAAATATTTATTGTGTATTTGATCCATGACTATCTATTTTCTTGTAATTGTACTTTTATAATCCTTTGTAATTTGGCTTTTATAATTCTAGTATACATTCTATCGAAGATCATTTCTGGAGATGTTATATGAAAGAAAGTACATGCATGGCATTCAATAAGGGTACATTTTTGAATGAATTAGTCCTGACTTTGCTTAGGGTGGGGAGTGTGGAGAACATATTTATACTTTCTGCCAAACACAATTTTTACTTCCTGCTCTGTTTTAAACCTTTGATTTCCTGATATCATGAAATCGACTAATTTCTTGGAAAAACAAGTTTGTTAAGTTATGACTTATTCACATTGTGAATCAGTTTGACAGTAAGTTAGGGAAATGTTTATACCACGTGTGCAATGGGAAATGTAAACTCTGCCTTGCCCTGTGCACTGTTGATCTAAATTCAAAGCTTTGTGTTTACACTGCAGTCCAAGTTTGGGTGCGAAGGCCCCAGCTGCTGGAAGCTTCACATCCGTTGCCATCCATAGTGAGCTAGCTTTGGGTAAATCCCTGTGTACATGCAATTTTAACACTGCAACAAAGTAGCACCCTAAAAGTTCTATTGTCATTACTCTATCTGCATATGATATAAAAGTAATTGGATTTGAATAAAGATATATTTCTTAAATTAAGTTCAACTTAAATGCATTATTCCTTTTAGTCTGCAATACCTGCACAATTTCACACACAGATATTTTGACAGCCTCCTTATAGCCAAAAGTGCCAGGCTTCCAAATGAAACTGAACTAAGGATTTATAATTGTGCATTGGAGTATAAAAATATCAGTCTGAAGTGATATTCTTTATTCTGTCCCATGTGACATCAAGATCTTAAAAGAAGTGGTTGCAGAGATAGTGGATGCATTGGTTGTAATCTACCAAAATGTCCTGGATTCTGGGGCAGTCCCAGCGGATTGGAAAACTGCAAATGTAACACCCCTATTTGAAAAAGAGGCAGACAAAAAGCAGGGAACGACAGACGAGTTAGCCTATCTGTCGTTGGGGAAATGCTGGAGTCCATTATTAAGGAAGCAGTAGCGGGACATTTGGAAAAGCATAATTCAATCAAGCGGAGTCAGCATGGTTTTATGAAAGGGAAATCATGTTTGACAAATTTGCTGGAGTTCTTTGAGGATGTAATGAGCAGGGAGGATAAGGTGGAACCAATGGATGTGTTGTATTTGGATTTCCAGAAGGCATTCGATAAGGTGTCACATAAAAGATTACTGCACAAGTTAAAAATTCACGGGGTTGGGGGTAATATATTAGCATGGATTGAGGATTGGCTAACTAACAAAAAACAGAGAGTCGGGATAATTGGGTCATTTTCCAGATGGCAAACAGTAACTAGTGGGGTGTTGCAGGGATCAGTGCTGGGGCCTCAACTATTTACAATCTATATTAATGACTTGGATGAAGGGATCGAGTGTAATGTAGCCAAGTTTGCTGATGATACAAAGATGGGTGGGAAAGCAAATTGTGAGGAGGACACAAAAAATCTGCAAAGGGAAAGAGGCTAAGTAAGTTGGCAAAAATTTGGAGTATAATGTGGGAAAATGTGAGGTTATCCACTTTGGCAGAAAAAATAGAAAAGCTTGCACCACCATTCAATAAGATCATTCTCTCAGTACCCTTTCCTGCTTTCTCTCCATACCCCTTGATCCCTTTAGCCGTAAGGGCCATATCTAGCTCCCTCTTGAATATATCTAATGAACTGGCATCAACAACTCTCTGTGGTAGAGAATTCCACAGGTTAACAACTCTCTGAGTGAAGATGTTTCTCCTCATCTCGGTCCTAAATGGCTTACCCCTTATCCTTAGACTGTGACCCCTGGTTCTGGACTTCTCCAACATCGGGAACATTCTTCCTGTATCTAATCTGTCCAGTCCCATCAGAATTTTATATGTTTCTATGAGATCCCCTCTCATTCTTCTAAACTCTAGTGAATACAGGCCCAGTCGATCCAGTCTCTCCTCATATGTCTGTCCTGCCAACCCGGGAATCAGTCTGGTGAACCTTCGCTGCACTCCCTCAATAGCAAGAATGTCCTTCCTCAGATTAGGAAACCAAAACTGAACACAATATTCCAGGTGACGCCTCACCAAGGCCCTGTACAACTGCATTAAGACCTCCCTGCTCCTATACTCAAATCCCCTAACTATGAATGCCAACATGCCATTTGCCTTCTTCACCGCCTGATGTACCTGTATGCCAACTTTCAATAAAGGGAATAAAAGGTTATGGGGAGCAGGCAGGGAAGTGGAGCTGAGTCCACGATCAGATCAGCCATGATCTTATTGAATGACGGAGCAGGCTCGAGGAGCCAGGTGGCCTAATCCTGCTTCTATTTCTTATGTTCTTATGTTCTTAAGATGTATACAACAATGACTTATATTTATATAGTGCCTTTAACGTAGTAAAATGTCCCAAGGCACTTCACAGGAGTATTTTAAGACAAAAAAAGTTAACAACAAGAAATTATAACATTTCTGTTTCGATCCGAAGCAGTATTACATGCATGTTGCAGGCTAGCACATTCCATGCTTGTACAAACAGAACACCGAATAATGACCTTTTCAATGTGATTTACATTGCACTCATGACCTGCAGAGTTCAATTGTATCATTCCTGCTGTGTCCAACAGTTTGTTCAGTATTCTCTATTTTTCTTTGTGGTAAAATGCAGCACACAGAAAGTTTGAAGTATCACAGAGCTTCAAACTTCAACTCATCGTTGTCTGTCATGAAAATTGTACCAAAAATAAGTGGTGGGAGCAAAATGCTTGACAAAAGATTTCAAATGGGAAAGAGACTGAATATTGGTTCATTCAGAGGCATCTAGATATATGTGCGGGCTTCTGATGAAAATAAATCAGCTATTGTGTTTACTTAAGGATCTCTTATATATTTGTAAAAGAAAGAGTAAAACCTTCAAATTGGATTTTCACATGGACACTACAAGGGAGCATTCCAGTGGTTAATGTAACAGCTGTTGTTTAGATACTGGCTTGCAGTTGGTTTTGTAAACTGTGCAGTTAAAAATATTGATAATTGGACCCTTTACTGAATTCCTGATATATTTTCAATTATACATTTTGTCATATAATAGGGTTAGTTTCCAACTTCACTACCAGGGTGAAATCAATGGGATGAAAATTGGGTGGGCTCCATAATAGGAGAGTGATCCACTCTGCAAGGCCACTGCCCAGGCACTAAGTTCAAAATTACCCCCAATGCCTTGAAAAGTGATTCTATCAATCCTCTTGTCCCTCTCTCTTCCAGTTCTGTAAATACCGCCTCTGTCTTGCAAGAAAGAAAACGAACATTGAACTTCGCTGATAGGATGATTACCTGGTACTGTCCCCCTAAACGTTACATACAGCAAGGGCTGGATTTTCATTTCAAGGCTTTTTAGGGCGATAATGGTAGTGGGGTGGTAAAGTTTGCGCTGGGAAATGGTTTGCGTTTGCAGCCACAAACTTCAGTAGCCGGGCCCTGAGTGTGGAGCGGAGTGCTAAGGGAGGCATTCGACACCTCTCTTAGGGTGCTAGGCCGGTTAAGCAACTGAAAATCCATTGCTAAAGAGCCGGACTTGGAGCACCCTGGAAAAAAAATCACCAAAAAAACACAAAAAACATTCCCAATACCTTGCTCACCCCACATAATGATAGATCGCAAAAAAAACCCCAAAAAACCAATCACACTTACCTCATGTAATCATTCCTTCCCTCACTGCTGCCAGAACAGCTCGGACTCCCGCTTTCCCAGGCGGTCCCACAAGGGGGCGCTACGGGTCCCACTCGAAACACATTTCACCACGTTGTCACAACCGGGGGCGTTGCACACTGGCTCGACGTTCCCGGGCGGTACTGCTCAGCACCCCCGCAAAACCGCCACCAATTTTCCCAGTGACGCTGCAAGCTGGCCGCCCGGCCATACTCATTACCACCCCTCCGGGTCGTCAATAGAGGCACAAGCTGAATGAAAATCCAGCCCCAAATGCCTTTAATTATGGGAATTCCTCAATGACGTCTAAATGAAAGCAACCAAGCATCTGTGGTGATGTCTATCCTATGGTCTTTATACTGTAGAAGTGCTTATCCTAATGAATTTACTTTTATTATTAGGATTATCATTGGCAGAAGACATTCACAGAAAATCTCAAGCTGGAAAAGACCAATGGTTCACCTATAGCATCCTCCTAGTCCCCTAACATTTATAACCAAGGATTAGGTTTTCCTAGATACATGTCCAATTTGACCTTGAAGACATTTAAGTGCTGTTTTATGTTCCAACTGAATCCACCTATTTGCAGCTCAAATCTCTTGCTCAAATCAAATATCCTCTACATGCCTGAGCCTTATTCATTTGAACACCTCCTTCATATCAATGTTCAGTCTTATTTGTAATGAGCAGATTCCCACTTCTGTGAGTGAGTTCTCGCGTGTTTTATTCTCTCATTCCCCTAATCATTCCTGTGGCTCTTTATTTCACCTTTTCCAACTGTTGACTGGGATGATGGAGCGAAATCACTTCAGGGAAAATTTATATGACAATTGTGTTCATAAAATCACAAGTGTGATTAGACCACAAGAAGGATAAGGACATTTGGTCGAATTCTTTTGCCTCCACTATCTCACTCAGAAGTGCATTCCATGTGTTGATCTCTCTTTCTGTTAAGAACGTCCTCCTTCTTGTGTATTAGCAAATCAAATGTTAATATCTAAGTTAGATATCCAGGCCAAAGCTTCTAGTGTAACCTCCATCTCAATTCATCATGCTCTCTCTCCTCTGAGTTCACTAGCCTCCTATCCTCCCTTAATCTCTTCCCCCATATAAATTCCCCAACCAATATTCACGGCCAGCCCCTCGACCTTGCCATCAGTCTTGGCCTCGCTACTCCCATCGTGTCAATCGCAGATAAAGCCATCTCTGACCACTTCGTCCCACATCCCCCTTCCACCCCCCACCCCAACCCTACCTCTTTCTGTGTTCGCCCCTAGACCACACTCTCTCTTAACTCTCTTACAACTGCACTTATCACCTCTCAATTGTCCAACCTTTGGGCCTCCATTCACCATGACATTTCTGCAGCTACTGATCTGCTCAATCACACCCTCAGCGCCACCTTTGATGTCCTAGACCCTGTTAAAGCAATTACTCTCTCTCTCACCCTGGCCATTCCCCTGGTACAGCCCTGATCTTCGCTCCCTTAAGTCCAAGGGACGCAGACTTGAACGGATATGGTGGTCAACTGGTTTAGCCATTCACGGTCAGATCTGTTTGGATCACATAAAGCACTAACGCGTCTTGCTCTCATCTGCCAAAATTGCTCACTATTCCAGAGTCATTCTGGAATGTAAAGATAACCCCAGCTTCTATTCTCCACTGCTAATTGTCTTTTTAAACGCCTCTCCCCAGGCTCCACCCTCACCTCCGACAATAAGTGTGAGGAGCTCATGGACTTCTTTGTCTCTAAAATTCAGACCATCTATTTGGTCGCCTCTACCTCTTCCCATCCTCCCCCTAGCCCACTGGCCAAACGTCCACTAAAGAAGCCCCCTGCCCTAGCCTTGACCTCACATCTTTCTCCAGTTTCTCTCCGATCTCCCCTCATCACCTTTCTGAGCTTATCATGTCCATGAGACCCACTTCCTGGTGCTCCCTTGATCCTAGTCCGACAAACTGCTGAACACTCAACTTCCTTTTCTGGCTCCCATGTTAGCTGACATTGTAAACGGTTCTCTCTCCTTGGGTAACTGACCTCCTCTACCTCAAGTCTGCTGTCATCATTCCTCTCCTCAAAAAAAAAACCCTTGAACCCACCATCCTTGCAAACTACCGCCCCATCTCTAACTTCCCTTTCTTCTTCAAAGTCCTTGAACGTATTGTCGCCTCCAAATCCATGCCCATTTTTGCCACAATTCATGTTTGAATCCCTCCAATCCAGTTTCCATGCCTGCCACAGTAACGAAACGGCTCTCATCAAAGTCACACATGACATCCTTTGTAACTGTGACAAAGGCAAACTATCCCTCCTTATTCTTCTTGACTTGTCTGGAGTCTTTGACACAGTTGACCACTCTATCCTTCTCCAACGCCTGTCCACCACCGTCCAGTTGGGTGGGACTGAACTCGCCAGGTTCCATTCTTAACTGTCTCATCATAGCCAGAGGATCACCCCTGCCCCAGCACCTTTGCCTCTGGTGTCCCCCAAGGATCTATCCTTGGCCACCTCCTATTTCTCATCCACATGTTGCCCCTTGTTGACATCATCCGAAAACAAAGCGTCAGTTTCCACATATATGCTGACGACACCCACAGTTCTACCTCACTACCACTTCTCTTGACCCCTCCAGGATCTCTAAATTGTCAGACTGCTTGTCTGACATCCAGAGCAGAAATTTTCTCCAATTGAATATTAGGAAGACCAAAGCCACTGTTGTTGGTTCCCGCCAAAAACTCCGTTCCCTAGCCATTAACTCCATCCCTCTCCCCAACTTCTGTCTGAGATTGAACCAGACTGTTTGCAACCTTGGTGTCATATTTGACCCTGAAATGAGCTTTTGACCACATATCCACAGCATAACTAAGACCGCCTATTTCCACTTCCGTAACATCGCCCATCTCCGCCCTTGCCTCAGCTCATCTGTTGCTGAAGCCCTCATCCATGCCTTTGTTACCTCTTGACTTGACTATTCCAATGCACTCCTGGCTGACCTCCCACATTCTACCCTAAGTAACCTAGAGGTGATCCAAAACTCAGCTGCCCATGTCCTAACTTGCACCAAGTCCTGTTCATCCATCACTCCTATGCTCGCTGACCTACATTGGCTCCCGGTTAAGCAACGTCTCGATTTCAAAATTCTCATCCTTATTTTCAAATCCCTCCAGAGCCTTGCCTCTCCCTATCTTTATAATCTCCTCCAGCCCCACAACCCACTGGGATGTCTGTGCTCCTCTAATTCTGCCATCTTGAGCATCCCTGATTATAATCGTTCAACCATTGGTGGCCGTGCCTTCTGTTGCCTAGGCCCCAAGCTCTGTAATTCCCTGCCGAAATCTCTGCCTCTCTACATCTCTTTCCTTCCTCAAGACACTCCTTAAAACCTAGCTCTTTGACCAAGCTTTTGGTAACCTGCACTAATTTCTACTTATGCAGCTCGGTGTCAAATTTTTTTATCTCATAATACTCCTGTGAAGCGCCTTGGGACGTTTCACTGCGTTAAAGGCACTATATAAATACAAGTTGTTGTTGTTCTTGTCGTAACAGTATGTTGTAGGCTGCCTGCAAATTTCCTCTGAGGGCAGTGCTCAATTATGTGCTCCAAGGTCTGATTAGGAGCTCCACAGTCGCATGATGGAGATGCTTTAATCCGCCTTGGGATGTTTTACTATGTTAAAGGCGATATATAAATACAAGTTGTTGTTGTTGTTGTTGTTGTTCCATCCACAGAGAAGATGGCAGCATCAACCATGACCAGCTCTGAGCCGGTTGATGGTTGTCTACTGTTTGCGAGGAAGGTTTGATCCTTCAGGTTGTACTGTGGGGTCCTCTCTAAGGAATCCATTCCGTATGTCGCAGTTTTTCCAAGCATTTTGCCATCGGTCATCAAGGCTAAGGTGAGATCGCTGAAGGACTCCTGACATCAATGCTTAATTTTCTATTCATCCATTTGAGCTTATGTTCTGGTTTAATATTTTCTGGATTATTTAGTATTCTGTAGAGACGTGAGGTCCTCTCTTCATCACCTCTTTGCAAGGGCTGATGAGTCCATGTTCCTCCAGGGAATCCGAATAACTCTGCCGCTTGTCAGCTGGGGCTCAGTTGGTAGCACCCTTGCCTTTGAGTCAGAAGGTTGTGGGTTCAAGTCCCACTCCAGAGACTTGAGCACAAAAATCTAGGCTGATACCCCAGCGCTGTACTGAGGGAGTGCTGCACTGTTGGAGGTGCTGTCTTTCAGATGAGATGTTAAACCGAGGCCCCATCTGCTCTCTCAGGTGGACGTAAAAGATCCCATGACACTATTTCGAAGAAGAGCAGGGGAGTTCTCCCTGGTGTGTGTCCTGGCCAATATTTATCCCTCAATTAACATCACTAAAACAGATTATCTGGTCATTATCACATTGCTGTTTGTGGAGCTTGCTGTGCACAAAAAGGCTGCAGTGTTTCCTACATTAGAACAGTAGCTAAGTACTTCATTGGCTATAAAGCGCTTTGGGACGTCTGCTAGTCGTGAGAGGCTCAGTAGAAATGGAAGTCTTTCTTTTTTCTTTCTGAGGGGTTAGCCTCTGATTTCTCCCTGCAATATTTTTGTGGCTTGAATGTTACCCATTGAGTCTTGATGACTGTTACAGATTTGGATTTGCTGAGGATACCTTTTTAGGATCAGTGGTATCTACTTATCCCAGAAGTGGTTTGAGTGTCTTACTTTTATGGCGTTCACTCACACATCCATGTATCTACTTGCACAGTCGCGTAACCCAGGGGTGTAACAAGAGTGCCCCGTTGTAACCTGAAACCAGCCTTTGTGTCTTTCACACATGTATTTCTTCAATATTTCCAAAGGTGGGAAGTATTGCATTGTCAAAGTCCCAGTCGAAATCGACCATGATCTTTTCGGTCCTGCCTGGTAATCTGGTATCTGAGATTGTCAGAGCAGTCTCTTTGATTTGAGAACAAAAAGGTGTCAGGACAATGAATAGGGCGACTGGCCAAAATTTGAACCCAAGGTCCTGAAATAGTGACAATGTACCGGGGCCTGTGTCTTCGCACCAACAGTTAGCACTGATAATATACAAAGGAACTGGATAAAAATACAACTGCATCATTCATGAAATGTCAGCACTGGAGAGTGAAAATCCCCAATGTTAGGAATTCTTTTCAATATTTGGTGTCTGATTCCGGAAATAAGAACATCATGTGCAATGATGGCAAAATTCCATGAAACAATTATTTTAAAAAAAAACAAAGCCAGGAAAATGCATCCGTTCCTGACAGGATAGGAGTCATTTAAGACATAATTGGGGCTTTCTGTTTTAATCGTTATTAAAAGTTTTTGAAGTTATGATATGGGGGAAATAGCCATTTTCCTGAAGCCAAGCTATGTACTCGGTGTCAGTAGCAGAGGTTGCAAACAAAGATCTTCACATTCTAAAGTTACCATTGCTTATTGTGGCCTACTGCCATGTGAAATGTGATATTTATGACCAAGAACAAATGTTTGCAATTAATGCTTTACTAGTAATTATAATTCTAAAACTTTGGTCAGAATTGGTTCAGTAATAAATTCTGGCGTTTCTTTTTAACAAACATTTGACATTCGCCTAGAAAAAGATCACAAGCTTCAAATTGTTGGCAATCGGTCAAACAAACCTGTTTGGGTTAGCCTTTTAAGTTATTTATTCTTTAATAACATATGATGGTGTTGTCTCTCAGAGAAATTGTTCCTTCAGCATCTTGCACAAAATGCCTGCGTAGCTTTGGCACATTGAAATTGAAAATATAGATCGTTTGACTTGATTCGTATCACAAGGTGACAAGGATACAAAACAGATTATCAGAAGTAAAATAAAAAGAAAGATGAAAGGCTACTTTATGATCCTTTCAACTTTTCATTGCTAAAGACACATACTTGAATTGAGCACTGTTTTCTTACACTCATTTTATGTAACAGATTCATTGGTTTCTTCCTTGGAAGGACATTTGCTATCAACGGGGACCTTGTGAAATATTGTTCTGAATGATAGAGGAATTGGCAAGAACAAATTTGTTATTGGTCGTAAAATTCAAAAATGTATTAGAGTTCAGTTATTAAACAAAATGATTCTGCTGTGGCAGTTTCAGGTTAAAATGATTTCTATATTATCCTATAAAGTCAAAGGGGATCATTTTGATTTTGGGCAATGGTGTAAAAGGTTTCACATTTCCCAATTTTCATTTCCATTGAAGTAATTTAGCCTGAATCATAGATCTGGGTTTCTCAGATCTTGGTCCTTGGGCAGCTCAGTCGAGGACATGAGTTTCTGCCCCTCACCCCCGGCCCCCACCCCCCCCTGCTCCCTGAGGGAGTGACGGCTCATCATTCCCTCCCAGCTCCTCCTGCTCACTGGTGCTCTGTGATTGACATAACGATATCCCCTCTGCATCAGTAATACCCGAGTGGGTGTACCTGGGCTGATGCTTGAGTAAGTAAGGTGCTATGACTGAGTGGGTGGATCAGGTGGAGGAAGGGTCCATCTGGGGATGCCAGGCTGCTTGATGCTTCTTTTCCCAAAGTGTTCAGCACCTATGAAGGACACAAAAGATATTCATCTTAGGAAGATGCTTTCTGACTTGTGCAACAGAGTGAGAAAGAGAAACTTAAAAAACGACTTGCATTTATATAGTGCCTTTCATGACCACTGGACGTCTCAAAGCGCTTTACAGCCAATGAAGTACTTTTCGAGTGTAGTCACTGTTGTAATTTTGAGATCTCTGTATCTGCGATAGAGGTACAACTTCAAGAAGTCATGTAAAATGTCAGAATGGCCAAGGCAAGGCCAGCTTTAAGAAATTGTTGACCTTAATTGCCTTTAATCAGGCACCACTCCCAGCCTGTAAGAATGAAAGGCACGCCAATAGTTCAGTTGAGAGGAGATTGGAGATGAAGGAACTGAGAGTGAGAAGGTGTAGGCTGGAAAATAATCTCTGTTACTGTCTTGTTCATCGCTGCAGTTAGAAGACATAACTGCCACAGCTGAATAGAATCATAGTATGGTTACAGCACAGAAGGAGGCCATTTGACCCATTGAGCCTGTGCCGGCTCTCTGCAAGACCACGTCAGCTAATCCCACTCTACCACCCTTTCCCCGTAGCCCTGCAATTTTTTTCCTTCAGGTACTTATCAAATTCTCTTTTGAAAGCCACAATTGAATCTGCCTCCATCTCCCTCTCAGGCAGTGAATTCCAGATCCTAACCATTCGCTGCATAAAAAGTTTTTTCCTCATGTTGCCTTTGGTTCTTCTACCAATCACCTTAAATCTGTGTCCTATGGTTCTTGGCCCTTCTGCCAATAGGAAGAGTTTCTGTCTATCTACTCTGTCTAGAACCTTCTTGACTTTGATCACCTCTATCAAGTTTTTCTGCTCTAAGGAAATCAACCCCAGCTTCTCCAGTCTATCCACGGAACTGAAGTCCCTCATCCCTGGAACCATTCTTGTAAATCTTTTCTGCACCCTCTCTAAGACTTTCACATGCTTCCTAAAGTCCAGGAACCCATATGCTTTCTCAACCCACCCTGCCACCTTCAGTGAGGTCTCTCTGTTCATGCATCCTCTTTAGAATTGTAACCTTTCATTTATATTGCGTCTCCTCATTCTTCCTACCAAAATGTATCACTTCACACTTTTCTGCGTTAAATTTCATCTGCCACGTTTTCCTCTATTCCACCAGCCTAAGTCTTCTTGAAGTCTATCACGATCCTCCTCACTATTCACTATACTTCCAAGTTTTGTTTCATCTTCTAATGTTAAAATATTTTGAGGCTGTGCCCTCTAGTTGTAGTGTCCCTGACCAGTGGAAACAACTCTCTGCCTCTATCTTGTCTATCCCTTTCATTATTTTAAATGTTTCTATAAGATCACCCCTCATCCTTCTGAACTCCAACGAGTAAAGACCCAGTCCACTCAATCTATCATCATAAGGTAACCCCCTCATCTCCGGAATCAGCCGAGTAAATCGTCTCTGTACCCCCTCCAAGGCTAGTATATCTTTCCTTAAGTAAGGTGACCAAAACTGCACGCAGTACTCCAGGTGCGGCCTCACCAATACCCTTTACAGTTGCAGCAGGACCTCCCTGCTTTTGTACTCCATCCCTCTCGCAATGAAGGCCAACATTCCATTCGCCTTCCTGATTACCTGCTGCATCTGCAAACTAACTTTTTGGGATTCATGCACAAGGACCCCCAGGTCCCTCTGCACCGCAGCATGTTGTAATTTCTCCCCATTCAAATAATATTCCCTTTTACTGTTTTTTTTTCCAAGGTGGATGACCTCACATTATCCGACATTGCATTCCATCTGCCAAACCTTAGCCCATTCGCTTAACCTATCTAAATCTCTTTGCAGCCTCTCTGTGTCCTCTACACAACCCGCTTTCCCACTAATCTTTGTGTCATCTGCAAATTTTGTTACACTAACTCCGTCCCCTCTTCCAGGTCATCTATGTATATTGGAAACAGTTGTGGTCCCAGCACCGATCTCTGTAGCACACCACTAACCACCAATTTCCAACCCGAAAAGGACCCATTTATCCCGACTCTCTGCTTTCTGTTAGCCAGCCAATTCTCGATCCATGCTAATACATTTTGTCTGACTCTGCCTACCTTTATCTTCTGCAGTAACCTTTTGTGTGGCACCTTATCGAATGCCTTTTGGAAATCTAAATGCACCACATCCATCGGTACACCTCTATCCACCTTGCTCGTTATATCCTTAAAGAATTTCAGTAAATTAGTTAAACATGATTTCCCCTTCATGAATCCATGTTGCGTCTGCTTGATTGCATTATTCCCTTCTAGATGTCCCGCTATTTCTTCCTTAATGATAGCTTCAATCATTTTCCCCACTACAGCTGTTAAACTAACCGGCCTTTTGTCTGCCCCATTTTTTAAACAGAGGCGTTACATTAGCTGCTTTCCAATCCGATGGTACCTCCCCAGAGTCCAGAGAATTTTGGTAGATTATAACGAATGCATCTGCTATAACTTCCGCCATCTCTTTTAATACCCTGGGATGCATTTCATCAGGACCAGGAGACTTTTCTACCTTGAGTCCCATTAGCCTGTCCAGCACTACTTCCCTAATGATAGTGATTGTCTCAGGTCCTCCCTTCCCACATTCCCGTGACCAGCAATTTTTGGCATGGTTTTTGTGTCTTCCACTGTGAAGACCGAAGCAAAATAATTGTTTAAGGTCTCAGCCATTTCCACATTTCCCATTATTAAATTCCCCTTCTCATCTTCTAAGGGACCAACATTTACTTTAGTCACTCTCTTCCGTTTTATATATTGGTAAATGCTTTTACTATCTGTTTTTATGTTTTGCGCAAGTTTACTTTCGTAATCTATCTTTCCTTTCTTTATTGCTTTCTTAGTCATTCTTTGCTGTCGTTTAAAATTTTCCCAATCTTCTAGTTTCCCACTAACCTAGGCCTCCTTATACGCATTGGTTTTTAATTTGATAGTCTCCTTTATTTCCTTGGTTATCCACGACTGGTTATCCCTTCTCTTACCGCCCTTCTTTTTCACTGGAATATATTTTTGTTGAGCACTATGAAATAGCTTCTTAAAAGTCCTCCACTGTTCCTCAATTGTGCCATCGTTCAGTCTATGTTTCCAGTCTACTTTAGCCAATTCTGCCCTCATCCCACTGTCGTCCCCTTTGTTTAAGCATAGTACGCTCGTTTGAGACTCTACTTCCTCACCCTCAATCTGTATTACAAATTCAACCATACTGTGATCACTCATTCCGAGAGGATCTTTTACTAGGAGATCGTTTATTATTCCTGTCTCATTGCACAGGACCAGATCTAAGATAGCTTGCTCCCTTGTAGGTTCTGTAACATACTGTTCTAAGAAACAATCCCGTATGCATTCTATGAATTCCTCCTCCAGGCTACCCCGTGCGATTTGATTTGACCAATCGATATGTAGGTTAAAATCCCCCATGATTACTGCATTTCCTTTTTCACATGCCTCTATTATTCCCTTGATTATTGTCCGCCCCACCGTGAAGTTATTATTTGGGGGCCTTTTAACTACGCCCACCAGTGACTTTTCCCCCTTACTATCTCTAATCTCCACCCACAATGATTCAACATTTTGTTCATTAGAGCCAATATCATCTCTCACAACTGCTCTGATATCATCCTTTATTAACAGAGCTACCCCACCTCCTTTCCCTTCTTGTCTATCCTTCCGAATTGTCAGATACCCCTATATGTTTAATTCCCAGTCTTGGCCACCCTGCAACCACGTTTCTGTAATGACCACCAAATCATACCCATTTGTAATGATTTGTGCCGTCAACTCATTTACTTTATTTCGAATGCTACCTGCATTTAGGTAGAGTGTTTTAATACTCGTTTTTATCCACGATTATTAGTTTTGACCCCTCCTGCAGCCCCTTTATATTCATACATATTGTCCCTTCCTATCACCTTGTGGTTTACATTTACCCCAGTGCTACTCTGCTCTGTTGCTTCCTGCCTTTTGCATTCTTTCTTGGAGTCCTGTTCATCTGCGCTCTCACCCACTCTAACTAGCTCAGAGCCCTCTCCTGGGTTCCGAATACTCCACGCATTTAGGCACCGAGCTTTCAGGCTTGCCTTTTTATTACACTTTGATCCTTTTGAATTTTGCTATACATTGGCCCTTTTTGTTTTTTGCCTTGGGTTTCTCTGCCCTCCACTTTTACTCATCTCTTTCTGTCTTTTGCTTCTATCTCCATTTTGTTTCCCTCTGTCTCCCTGCATTGGTTCCCATCCCCCTGCCATATTAGTTTAACTCCTCCCCAACAGCACTAGCAAACACTCCCCCTAGGACATTGGTTCCGGTCCTGCCCAGGTGCAGACCGTCCGGTTTGTACTGGTCCCACCTCCCCCAGAACCGGTTCCAATGCCCCAGGAATTTGAATCCCTCCCTGCTGCACCACTGCTCAAGCCACATATTCATCTGCGCTATCCTGCGATTCCTACTCTGAGTAGCATGTGGCACTGGTAGCAATCCCGAGATTACTACTTTTGAGGTCCTACTTTTTAATTTAGCTCCTAGCTCCTTAAATTCGTCTTGTAGGACCTCATCCCTTTTTTTACCTATGTCGTTGGTACCAATGTGCACCACGACAACTGGCTGTTCTCCCTCCCTTTTCAGAATGTCCTGCACCCACTCGAGACATCCTTGACCCTTGCACCAGGGAGGCAACATACCATCCTGGAGTCTCGGTTGCGGCCACAGAAACGCCTATCTATTCCCCTTAAATTGAATCCCCTATCACTATCGCTCTCCCACTCTTTTTCCTGTTCTTCTGTGCAACAGAGCCAGCTACGGTGCCATGAACTTGGCTGCTGCTGCCCTCCCCTGATGAGTCATCCCCCTCAACAGTACTCAAAGCAGTGTATCTGTTTTGCAGGGGGATGACCACAGGGGACCCTTGCACTACCTTCCTTGCACTGTTCTTCCTGCTGGTCTTCCATTCCCTATCTGGCTGTGGACCCTTCACCTGCGGTAAGACCAACTCGCTACACGTGCTACTCACGTCATTCTCAGCATCGTGGATGCCCCAGAGTGATTCCACCCTCAGCTTCAAATCCGCAACGTGATCCATCAGGAGCTGGAGGCGGATACACTTCCCGCACACGTAGTCGTCAGGGACTTTCACATTGGTGTGGATAAATGTGAGGTTATCCACTTTAGGGTCAAAAACAGGAAGGCAGAATATTATCTGAATTGTGGCAGATTATGAAAAGGGGAGGTGCAACGAGACCTGGATGTCATGGTACATCAGTCATTGAAACTTGGTATGCAGGTACAGCAGGCGGTGAAGAAGGCAAATGGTATGTTGGCCTTCATAGCTAGGGGTTCTGAGTATAGGAGCAGCGAGGTCTTACTGCAGTTGTACAGGGCCTTGGTGAGGTGTCACCTGGAATATTGTGTTCAGTTTTGGTCTCCTAATCTGAGGAAGGACGTTCTTGCTATTGAGGGAGTGAAGCGAAGATTCACCAGTCTGATTCCCGGGATGGCTGGACTGACATATGAGGAGAGATTGGATCGACTGGGACTTTATTCACTGGAGTTTAGAAGGATGAGAGGGGATCTCATAGAAACATATAAAATTCTGACAGGACCGGACAGGTTAGATACAGGAAGAATGTTCCCGATGTTGGGGAAGTCCAGAACCAGGGGACATAGTCTAAGGATAAGGGGTAAGCCATTTAGGACTGAGATGAGGAGAAACTAATTCACTCAGAGAGTTGTTAACCTGTGGAATTCCCTACCGCAGAGAGTTGTTGATGCCAGTTCATTGGATATATTCAAGAGGGAGTTAGATAAAGGTATCAAGGGATATGGAGAGAAAGCAGGAAAGGGGTACTGAGTTGAATGATCAGCCATGATCTTATTGAATGATGGTGCAGGCTCGAAGGGCCGAATGGCCTACTCCTGCACCTATTTTCTATGTTTCTATGTTTCTATTTTCAGCCTGCTTCTCACTTGTATTCTCAACCTGACATCAGTCATATGCCCCCTTGTTCTGCTTCGTCTTACTTGCTATCTTTTTCGTCTTCCAGGGAGCTCTGACTGTGGTTGCCCTACCTTTCCTCCTCGTGGGAATGTACCTTGACTGTACCCAAATCAAAGCCTCTTTAAAGGCAGCCCATTGTTTGATTACAGTTTACCCAGGCTAGATCCATTCTCAACACACTAAAATGGCCTTCCTCCAATTAAGTATTTTTACTCTCGATTGCTCCCTGTCTTTTTCCATAGCTTGTCTAAACCTTATTATACTATGATCACTGTTACCTAAATGTTCCCCTACTGGCACTTGCTCCACTTGACCCACCTCATTCCGCAGAACCGGATCCAGCAATGCCTCTGTCCTCGTTGGGCCGGAAAAGTACTGATCAATAAAATTCTCCTGAACACACTTCAGAAATTCTTCCCTCTCTCTGCCCTTTACACTATTACTATACCAATCTATATTAGGATAGTTGAAGTCTCTCATTATCAGTACTCTATATTTCTTGCACCTCGCTGTAATTTCCCTGCAAATTTGCTCCTCTATATCCTTCCCACTGGTTGACAGGCCAATAGAATACACCTAGTAGTGTAACGGCACCTCTATTGTTTCTTAAACCTCACTTGTTTTAAGCACTAGCCTATGTTTCTAATTGACCACTGGGTCCAGCTTCAGCTTGCTACACTTGTGAATCAGAAGATGTGACAGAGCAATAACAGGAAGCCTTTCAAGGCATCAAAATGTCTCGAGACAGCAAAAACGCACAGCTGTGTGTGCTTCATCCCATTCACAAGCTGAATCTGACCACTCTCCTCTCGCTTCACCTTCCACAGCTTCCCAATGTGTGTCCAGCAGTTTCAGAGCTTTCTCCTGATGCCTATTCAGCGATATGATGTTTGCACTTCCTCCACCCATAGCAGTCCTTTGCCTATGGTTTTTCTAACATTTCTCCTTTGCAAAGAAAATAGAGATTTAGACATGATAGAAACTGATTCACATTGGGCCTGAATTTGCGGTCGGAGGCTTCCCGCGGGCGGATGCCTCCAAACCGCAAGAAAAGTACAAACCTGCCTGATGGTCCTGGAGGTTTGGACAGTTGCGTTCCTGGGCCTCTATGCATATGCATGCGTAAAGTCTCACATATCCCAGCGGCGCATGCAGTTCGCAAGCATCCCTGAGATCACGTGGACCGGCCCAACCAATCTGAAAGGGGGGACCCCATTGTGCTGATGGGGACTCCACTTACGTATGGAATCCTCATAAGCATGAATAGGAATCCCTTAAAAGCACAATTACACACCAGTTAAATAAAAATAAATCATTACACGTTCAAAACTAAATAAAATGCAATTAAATTAAACATTTAAAACAAGCATTTATTCTTTTGAAAAATAAATGTAAATGTTTTAATGAGGCTAAAAATAAACTAAACTAAACTAGTTTTAAAGTTTGTTTATGTTTAAATCATTTTTTTAAATTATTTCAACATTTATTTAAACTCCTACGCTGGTAAGAAGGTTTTATGCCTGTGTTTATCAGGTGTAAGAGTTTCATGGGCATTCGCTGGGCAGTAATTGGGCAAATAGCCCAACTGTGCACCAGCAAATGTCCATTTCCCTGGGATGCGGTGGATCTGTCATGCTGAAATTTGACAGATCGCAAGTTTTGGGTTTTCGTGCATGCCCAGCGCACGTGGATACCTGGAACTTGCGGGGCACTTACGGCGGACCGGAAAATCCAGGCCAATGTGTTATCACCTAGGTGTCTACAGCGGAGTGGTAGGAGAGATGGTGGAGGTCTTTAGACACTCTGAGGATATATAAGAATTTCTTGGCAAAAAGAGACCCCTGCCCCTCTAATTCACCTTCTACCATCCTGGTAGTCGCATGATACAACAATAATGGAGTTGTTAGGCTGAATTTTTGTTTTTTTGCATTTTGCACCATTTCCAGGCGCAATTTGCAGGGAAGCGAAAAATTTAGCGCCGCGATAAGGCTAGTGCCAGAGCGAGCAACTTTAGCTGAATGAAAGTTCACGAGGAACATTAGCATCAACTCCGGCGTTACACCACAGAATCTGTGCGCTGGAGCCGAACGTTTTGGCATTGGCGCGTTCTGGCATTGGCGCAATCTGCCGCTTTGCGCATGCGCTTTTTTTCTCCGCGCTTCCACCTTCTGGTTTCCTGTCGCAAACACTAATGCAGGGCGCAACCACTTCCTGTGCCCACATGCGCAGTGCAACCAGGACTGAATCAGCCATTTCAAATTTTGAAGTCGATGATGGAGGAGGATGAGGGAAGACAGCGTGCCAGGCGCTTCAACTATGAGGCCAATGAAGCTTTAGTGGGGACTTTGGGACGGAGATGGCAGGAGTTGCATCTTCGGGGTGGTTCTAGACCACTGCGTGCCATATTCAAGAGAATTTGGAGAAACATAGCCGAGGAGGTCTCTGCCTCAGACACTGTGGTGAGGACTGGCACACAGTGCCATAAGAAATTTAACGATCTTAGCAGGGTCGTCAGAGTGAGTAGCATTTTCATTCATACACTCCTTTGTTACTTCAAGGATAAATCTGACACACTATTTGTTCTCATACCGTTGGTGCCTCTCAGCACTCTGTGGGTTGCCTCCTAAAATGCATGACACATAGGTAGGCTTAGATCGGCACCCTATTTGCCATGAATGATCTTTACACATTATTAAGATTGCTTTCTGAGATCTCATAAGATGGCTCCCCACTTCGATGTCCTCCTGATGAACCACGTGCAACTTCCAAGACCATTAAACAGAGGCATCTATTACATTCAGACAGCATGGCATAACTTTGATGGTTATCTGTGCCACAAAAGCAGATGGACCCTCTTGCAACCATTCCCATTTTCATCTTTGCAGGCCAAGAAGTCTCATCATTACCGTTGGTGAGTGGCAGGGTCCGCCTCAGACCCTGCCACTCACCAAAATTGAGGAAAGAGTGGCTGGCTTCATCGGCATGACAGGTCGGGCAGCTGCCACTGGGGGTTGCTGAACCCCACTGGGATATGAGGATAAGTCCTGCACACTCCCTGGGCTGGGTTGGGGCAATGTCCCGCAGTGTCTCTGGACTAGATATAATGGAATAGTGGTGGTCCTTCAAATGAGCCTGTGCTATGCGACCTTCCTCATGTCACTCTGCCCCCTCCCCTGCTGCTAACCACTCGTCAGTTGCTTTCTACTTCCAGATGACCAGACACATACACCTCATCCCTCAAGGGATCCCTCCATGTCAGACTATCATCTGGAGAAGGGAGAGGAGGATACCGATGAGCCGACTCCGGCGCAGCTTCCTATGACCCCTGCTGCACCATCGACACTCCGCTCCTCTGAGGAGGAAGTGACGTTCTCGGGGTTCGAGGAATCCGAGGCTCCGGGGACCAGTGGCGAGCAGCAACGCAGTGCTGGGATTTACTCCTGCAGTCCCTCTCTCCGGAGGGTGAGTCAGCAAAATTGTTCTGCTGACAGACAAGCAGACGTGGAACTGGACATGGTGGGAATGTCCAGGGAGAGCATCCAAATCAGCCGTCAGCTCCTTGATGTCTTGGGAAGGATTCCCGCAACCATTGACAGTCTGAAAGCGATGATTACGGAGGTAGGGTCGCAGATTGCCAGTGCGAACTGTGATACCAGTGAGGCCATCAATGCCCCCACGAGGATGGTGGCCCCCAGCAGTGACAGTGGAGTCCAGGAGAGTGAGGCGCGAGCCCTTGCAGAATATGGCACATCACAGGCACAAGCTCTGCTTCAGCTTGGGCAGGTGATGCAATCCATTCCTGCCGCCATACTCTCTGCATTCCTCACTGTCACATGGGGAAAGGACAGTTCCGAAGCAGGCCAGCAAGGTGTTACTTTATATTGTGCTCCGGTTGCTAGGGACAAGCCCCGTCGGTGACCGAGTGGCTCCAGGGATATGGGAGGTGGTGTCATTCCTCCGTCTTCCCCCACTCAGTCGCCAACCAAGCATCAGCGACGGTTGTCACCCAAACCACCTGTGACTGGTGATGCCAATGAAGAGGCTAGCCAGTCAGAAGCCGGGTCTTCCACGCTACGAGATTGTCCAGTGTGTCCCCAGACGCCGTCTCCATTGTATCCCCCTCAACACAGCAGCACTCTGGCCTTGTGGTTGATGCTGGAACATACATGAGATACTGCTCTCATGCAAGATAAAAGCATTATGGATGCTCCCTGGATATTGGCCATTTACTGCCATGATGCACTGAGTATGGTCGCAGACAATCTGTAAGTTCATGGAGTGAAATCGTTTTCGGTTTTGGAAAAACTCTGCATTCTGTAAAGGTGCTCGCAAGGTGATGTGTGTATAGTCAACGGCAGCCTAAACCTTGGGGAAGCTAGAAAATCGTCCAAAACCTACAGCCCTCTCATTTTGGGTCTCCCTGGTCATTGGGAAGTTTATGAAGCCCATCCTGCGTACGTACAGTGCAGTGGTCACCTGGCGAATGCAGCGTGCTCCGAGATGGAGCATATCTCCCCCGCTGATGTCTGGAAGGAGCCGGAGGCATAGAAGGCAAGTGCCACAGTCACCTTCACCTTGACAGGCAGTGCAGTCCTGTTGCCGTTGGTAGGCTGTAGGTCTGCATGTAGGAGCTGGCATATCTCTGTCGGCACTTCTTTTCGGAAACGCACTGTGCCTCAGAGAGCTGGAGGTATGAGCGATGTTCTCTGTAAACTCGTAGGGAGTATGGCCTACTCCCCATATGTCTGTGACCACTTCAATTACGTTGCAAACAATCAACAATAAGCTATCTTCCAGTTTGAAGCCATATGGCAATAGTAGCCAGGATGGCAACCAAGCATGGCCCCCATCTTTAAAATGTCCTTTATAAAACAAACTAGAAACTCACATGAAACTTCACAGTCAAACGTATGCAGTAACACAGCCTTCTTCTCCCAATCCTTTTAATCACTCACAACTGTGACTTTCTCCTTCGCTTTCAACATAGCGCCGTTAGTGCCTGGTGTGCCCTGGATCAATCTGGTTTTTCTGGGTGGGTCCTTGGGCGGACGCTAAATCGGGCAAAATGCTCAAAAGTTCCGCCCAGGGTGCTAGCGCAGCGATGCATGATGATTCACATCATCTCAACGGTCAAGACAGCGGTGGGGTGGTAAGTTTTATCGCCGCCACAAAACCATTGCCGAAAGTTCCACCTGGGCACAAAATCTTGTACATCTCATATCACGACCAAAAAATCATTTTTGCGTCCTGTCGAGGCACTAAATGGGGCGCAAGTTAACCAAAAATCCAGCCTGTTGACTAATCTTGGCAATCAATGAAAAAAAGAAATGAAGAAAGACTTCATGACCTTTCATGACCACCAGATGTCTCAAAGCACTTTACAGACAATGAAGTACTTTTGGAGTGTAGTCACTGTTGTAATGTGAGAAACGTGGCAGCCAACTTGCACACAGCAAACTCCCACAAACAGCAATGTGATAATGACCAGATAATCTGTTTTGTTATGTTGATTGAGGGATACATATTGGCCAGGACACCGGGGATAACTTCCCTGCTCTTCGTCGAAATAGTGCCATGGGATCTTTTAAATCCATTTGAGAGAGCAGCCAGGGCCTCGGTTTAACGCCTCATCCGAAAGACGGCACCTCCGACAGTGCAGCACTCCCTCAGCACTGCACTGGAGTGTCAGCCTAGATTTATGTGCTCAAGTTCCTGAAATGGAAAGTCTACCAATTGGTCTAAAATAGGCCCAGTCATGAGGCGAGGAAAATCACCCTGTGGTGGACAGCTTTGCAACCAATATCATAGGCAGTCCCTTGAAATCAAGGAAGACTTGCTTCCACTCTAAAAGTGAGCTCTCAGGTGACTGAACAGTCCAATATGGGAATTATAGTCTCTGTCGCAGGTGGGACAGACAGCCGTTGAAGGAAAGGGTGGGTGGGGAGTCTGGTTTGCCGCACACTCCTTCCACTGCCTGCGCTTGTTTTCTGCATACTCTTGGCGATGAAACTCAAGGTGCTCAGCGCC
Source organism: Pristiophorus japonicus (assembly GCF_044704955.1). NCBI lineage: Eukaryota > Metazoa > Chordata > Chondrichthyes > Pristiophoridae > Pristiophorus > Pristiophorus japonicus. The sequence goes on from NC_091979.1 coordinate 46,302,986, forward strand.
CTCCCGGATGCTCTTCCTCCACTTAGGGCGGTCTTTAGCCAGGGACTCCCAGGTGTCGGTGGGGATGTTGCACTTTGTCAAGGAGATTTTGAGGATGTTCTTGAAATGTTTCCTCTGCCCACCTGGGGCTCACTTGCCTTGTAGGAGAACGCTTGCTTTGGGAGTCTTGTGTCAGGCATGCGAACAATGTGGCCTGCCCAACGGAGTTGGTCAAGTGTGGTCAGTGCTTTGATGCTGGGGATGTTGGCCTGATCGAGAACACTGACGTTGGTGTGTCTGACCTTCCAGGAGATTTGCAGGATCTTGCGGAGGCATCGCTGGTGGTATTTCTCCAGCGATTTGAGGTATCTACTGTATATGGTCCACGTCTCTGAGCTATACAGGAGGGCGGGTATTACTACAGCTCTGCAGATCATAACCTTGGTGCCAGATTTGAGGGCCTGATCTTTGAACACTCTGTTCCTCAGGTGGTCAAAGGCTGCACTGGTGCGCTGGAGGCGGTGTTGAACCACATCATCAATGTCTATCCTTGTTGTTAATAGGCTCCCGATGTATGGAAAGTGGTCCACCTTGTCCAGGGCCGCGCTGTGGATCTTGCTGACTTGGGGGCATTGCTGTGTGGCGGGGTCAGGTTGGTGGATGGCCTTTGTCTTACAGATGTTCAGTGTAAGGCCCATGCTTTCGTATGCCTCAGTGAAGATGTTGACGATGACTCGGAGTTCAGGCTCTGTATGTGCGCAGATGCAAGCGCGTCTGCATACTGTAGCTCAACGAGGATGGGACGGTCTTGGATCTGGCCTGGAGGCGATGAAACAGGTTCCCACTGGTTCTATAGTTTAGCTCCACTCCAGCGGGGAGCTTGTTGAGTGTGAGGTGGAGCATTGTAGCGAGGAAGATCGAGAAGAGGCTTTGCAACCATAGTCCAAAGTCACCTGTTCCCCCAAAGCATGCTACACTTTCTGTGGAAAGGAAAATTGGGTGGGGTGTGTAACATACGTCGATCCACTACCACCCGCTTTGCATCCCTCCTGAAGTTGAATTTTAACCCTTATGTGGTCTTGATTATGAAGAGGTGAGTCATGTTTCCAGCACTATCTCAACATCTGCTTGGGAACTTGTGCTTTCACTCACCTTGGCCAGCCTGGTGGGCGAATAAAAACATTTCTGGCACTGAATAGCTATCTGTAGGGTTTGTAGAATTGGCATAGCTTGCCAGTGCCACTTTCTTCCAGACTGTGTGTAATTACCTTTTCTAGAACATAGCTCCCTGGGTGCAAGAAATTTTGGCCTAAAAATTCGTCTCGGGGCGGGTGACACAAAACAGGCGGTATTGGATCCACCACCCATTATACACAGTGCCTAATATTCAGTTGCATTGACTGCAATGGAACTGAATATCAGACACTGCGTATAATGGGCGGCCGATCTGATACCGCCCATTTTGCGCCAACGCCCGCGACGAATTTCTCGGCCCTTGTCTTCTGGCTCGCATCTTCAGTGTGACTTCTGAGAATCCTGGGGCCTTTGTTATTTGATGCTTGTGCAGTTCATACTCTCTGTCTCTTTCCCCCTCTTCTGATTGACCTGTTTGAGCTTCAACAATCGTTTGATCAGTGCAGCCTATCCCGATTTCTGTCTCTCTCAGAAGTGGAAACCGAGTCCCGACTGGGATTGTTGTGAAGTCCTACCTTGCATACTCGGTGAGGCCCTCCTCCAAGGGAAAATACGATCAGGTGCAAGTACGATCACGTGGACAGGTGGAAGTTGTGATCCCCCCCCAATTATTTCCTCAATTCAAGACACATCACAAAAAAATTGTGCAAATGAATGTCGCACTGGTCCTTCTTATGTGTCCTTTTACAACCAGTAGACATGGTTGGGTATACAGGTTATTTAAAGCTGCATTACAGTGATCTCAACATGGCTTCCTATATAATAATATAAGAACATAAGAAATAGGAGCAGGAGTAGGAAGAAGCTGTCCAGACCTGTACTGTTATAATTGCGGCGAGTCTGGACACATCGCTCGGAGCTGCAAGGCAGACAGCTATGGGATGTTTCACAAAGGCCCCACCCACTTGAGTGTGAGGCAGAAGGAAGCCCCTTGAGCAATGAGGAGATGGGAGAAGGAGCAGCAGTCGTGAGTGGAGTGGCCAGAGGAGAGGAGCAGGAGGAGGACACAGCCAACAAACGGAATGAGAAAAGAGTGCAAGAAGAGGCACAAAATTGCAGAGTAGAAAACAGGATGGAGATGGTGGAAAACACACCAAGTACGGTGGAAAAGGACAAAGAGAGCGGAGTACAGTATGGGTCAAGGACAGAGTCAAGCCATAATATGGTTCGGCTCACCCTAAAGAATCAGAATCGGCTGTCCGTGGAGGGAGCGGAGGCGGGAGTGGGGTGCGGGAGTATTGCAAAGGAAGACGGGGAGTTGGACATCTTGGGGAGCAAGACAAGGAGAGGGTGCACGAGGCAGGAGCATTAAAGGGGCAGCAGTGCAGGAGCGGGGAGACTCAGAAGCCAATATGGAGCCATTTGAATTTGGGCCATCATCCCTTTTGTCTCTCTAATCTCTCCTGTCTTCCACCCTATCACACACCTTACCTTTTGTTCTTTTTTCCCCTCCTCCTTTGAGTACTTGTTAAGAATCTGTTCTTTCCGAACACTCTCCAGTTCTGATGAAAGGTCATCGACCCGAAACGTTAACTCTGCTTCCTCTCCACAGATGCTGCCTGACCTGCTGAGATTTATAGCATTTTTGTTTTTATTCCACTCAGGAGCAAGATAGATGAAGACGCGCCATTGTCCCAGAGGGAAAAAACAGGGAGTAAGGGTCGCGGTGGAGATGAGGCCGAAGGGAGCGGCACTGTTGGAGAAACCATGTTAGCAGGAAGACTCTCTAAGGGAGATTCTGTATCTGACGGGGAACAGGGACAGGAGATTACAGAAGAGCTCGAGAGTGAGGAGTCAGTGGGGGATGGAGACATTGAATTGGTGGGTGGGGGGCATCATGTGTAAAGGGAAAGGTTAGTGAGGGGCAGAAGGAGGGAGAAGGGGCAGTTCCTCGGCCTAAACCTAATGTGAGGAAGAGGCTGAAAAGGCAGGGAAGGCTCAAACAGGAGGTGAAAAAGAGCCGGAGGCTGCAGGAGAAAGCAATGGCTGCCTGAAAAGTTGGGAAGAAGCATGAAAGGGGGGAAGAGCCGGAGATTAAATGATGAGGGGATGATCAGGCACACTTCCGAGGAGCCATAATTACATTGGTCTCGGTTAATGTGAACGGACTGAGTGGGGAGAAGAAATTGAAGCAATTGTTGCAGTGTTTTAAAGGCACTGACCTGTTGTGTCTGCAAGAAATCTTTTGGGATGACGATATCCTGGAAAGCATTCGGAAGGTTTGGTTATGATCAATTTTTAAAGTACAATAGATTAATATATGTTATGGAAGACAAATTAAACTTCAAGTTTTGATGTTAATATGTGTTGGAGGAATGGCTGTGCAGAGTGGCACAAAGGATTTGTATGTTAAAATGGAATTATCACAATGTTGTAAATGTTTTTTATGTTGAATAAATTATATATTTTTTTAAAGTGGATAGTACTCTTACCTCTGAGTCCGAAGGTTGTGTGTTCAATTCTCACTCCAGGGACTTGAGCACATAAATCTAGGCTGGCACTCCAGTGCAGTGCTGAGTGAGTGCTGCACTGTCGGAGGTGCCATCTTGCAGTCATTAAACTGAGGCTCCATCTGCTCTCTCAGGTGGATATAAAATATCCAATGGCACTATTTTGAAGAAGAGTAGAGGAGTTACCCCAGTGTCCTGGCCAGTATTTATTTCTCAATTAACATCACTTAATAAAGCAGATTATCTGGTCACTATCACATTGCTGTTTTTGGGAGCTTGCTGTGCACAAATTGGCTGTTCTGTTTCCTACATTACAACAGTGACTATACTTCAAAAAGTACTTCATTGGCTGTAAAGCGCTTTGGGATGTCCAGTGGCCGTGAAAGACGCTATATAAATGCAAGGCTTTTTTTTCTTTTATTAACTACCTCAGTGATTTTTTTCTAAACTTGTGCGAATCATCATCATAGGCAGTCCCTCGGAATCGAGGAAGACTTGCTTCCACTCCCTAAGTGAGTTCTTTGATGGCTGAACAGTCCGATACGAGAGCCACAGACCCTGTTACAGGTGGGACAGACATTCGTCGAGGGAAGGGGTCGCTGGGGCTGGTTTGCCGCACGCTCCTTCCGCTGCCTGCGCTTGGCCTCTTCACGCTCTTTGCGTTGAGACTCGAAGAGCTCAACGCCTGCCCGGATGCACTTTCTCCACCTCGGGCGGTCTTCGGCCAGGGTCTCCCAGGTGTCAGTGGTGATGTCGCACTTTACCAGGGAGGCATTCAGGGTGTCCTTACAATATTTTCGCTGTCTTCCTTTGGCTCGTTTACCATGAAGGAGCTCCACATAAAGCATTCGCTTAGGGAGTCTCGTATCTGGCATGCGAACTATGTGGTCTGCCCAGCGAAGCTGATCGAGTGTGGTCAGTGCTTCAATACTGGAGATGTTAGCCTGGATGAGGACACTGACGTTGGTCCGCCTGTCCTCCCAGGGGATTTGCAGGATCTTGCGGAGACATCGTTGGTGATATATCTCCAGCAACTTGAGGTGCCTTCGATACAGCGTCCATGTCTCAGATCCATACAGGAGGGAGGGTATTACTACAGCCTTATAGACCATGAGCTTGGTGGTAGATTTGAGGGCCTGGTCTTCAAACACTCTCTTCCTCAGACGGCCAAAGACTGCACTGGCACACTGGAGGTGATGTTGAATCTCCACATCAATGTCTGCCTTTGTTGATAAGAGGCTCCCGAGATATGGGAAATGGTCCACGTTGTCGAGGGCTGCGCCGTGAGTCTTGATGATTGGTCCTGTGCTGTGCGGCGGTGACAGGCTGGTGGAGGACCTTTGTCTTATAGATGTTAAGCATAAAGCCTATGCTTTCATATGCCTCAGTGGATACATTGGCTATATCCTGGAGATCAGTCTCTGAATGTGCACAGACGCCGGCGTTGTCCGCATACTGCAGCTCAACGACAGAGGTTGGGGTGATCTTGGACCTGGCCTGGAGGCGGCATAGGTTAAACAGCTTCCCACTGATTCTGTAGTTTAGTTCCACTCCAGCGGGGAGCTTGTTGATTGTGAGGTGGAGCATGGCGGCGAGGAAGATTGAGAAGAGGGTTGGAGCGATGACGCAGCCCTGTTTAACCCCGGTTCGGACGTGGATTGGGTCTGTAATGGATCCGTTGTTAAGGATCACGGCCTGCATGTCATTGTGAAGCAGGCGAAGGATGTTAACAAACTTTTGGGGGCATCCGAAAATAAGGAGGACGCTCCATATACCCTCACGGTTGACAGTGTCAAAGGCATTTGTAAGATCGAAAAAGGCCATGTATAAGGGCTGGCACTGCTCCCTGCATTTTTCCTGCAACTGTCGCGCTGCAAAGATCATGTGCCCCGTAGGGGACGAAATCCGCATTGTGATTCCCGGAGGAGCTCCTCGGCCACAGGGAGAAGTCGATTGAGGAGAAGTCTAGCGACAACTTTCCCAGTGGCAAATAGCAGGGAGATTCCCCTATAATTGCCGCAGTCGGACTTGTCCCCTTTTTAAAAAATGGTCACAATCACTGCATCTCTGAGATCTCCCAGCATGCTCTCCTCCCTCCAGATGAGAGAGATGAGAGAGATGAGGTTTTGCTTTTAAACCATTTAACGGTAACTCTTCTACTTTCTGTGGAAAAGTGTTCAAAAATCCCAAAATATAATACCCTGGGGCTCTTATTAAATCATTGTCTCACCATGTATCCAATGTGGCATTTATTCATAGAACAATATAACACACTCAGTTGAATAATTCCAGAAAATTGGTTATTTTAGCTTGCTGCTTCTAACTTGATAACATGCTCAAGTCCCTCAATGTGTCATTCTTTTTTCCCTTTGATCAAATTGAGTTTAGACAGTAATAATGTAACATAATCAGCAAAATATTCTGACTGTTTTATTGGCTGTAATGGGAATGGGAGCTGTATTTTGTGACGACCAGAGTAAATTAGAATTTTGAATCCCCAGGCCACAGAAATTACACAGCTTGTTGATTCTCAGCATTTGCACGAAGGCAAGAATCTCAATTCACTTTAGCAGCGAGAAAAGAAAATGGAAAAGTGACAATGAATTACTTCCTGCAAAATAAAAAACATGCCTGTTGTTGACTGCCTGCAAAACACCTCCAGAGGGGAAACAAGGTGGTTGTTATTTTTAATCTTATTTCTTTTATGAGATTTTTTTTCTGTTTAGTTTATCAATCAAGTAAATGAGCTCAGTCATGAGGACTTGATTTTTATTTTGCTTTATGTACCCAATGAAAGCATCAAGCAGTCACGTATCAGGATCAGACTGAGTGAGGAGCCCGGGTTTCACAGCTCGATCCCATCTCTATTGATTTCCAATTATGCTCTTTTGTATGGATGGGAACAATAGATTTAATCTTTCATTTTATACACATCTATACATTCGTTCCACAATCCATACTGACATTGCATTGATCATGGCAGCAGGAATGATGTGCGCGAGGGTGAAACATGCTGCAGATGAAAGTGTTTGGGGAGCAAGGTGAGACCACATTGAGTACACATAACTGTATAGAACTTGACATTGAAGTCATTCCATATTGCATCCTGGTGAATTATCAAAAAGGGGGTAAGCGCTCTGTGGGTTTTCTAGAACAGTCAGCCATGTGTGCAGCAAAATACTAGCTTTGTGCACTAATAAATCACAGATCTCCCGTGCTGATACTGCCATGGTGCTGTCATTAGTTAACAGTGTGAACCACAATTAGGAACATAGCAGTATAGGAACATTAAGGACAGGAGTAGGCCAATCAGCCCCTCTGGCCCGCTCTGCTATTCAATTAGATCATGGCTGATCTGTACCTCAACTCCATTTAGCTGACTTTTCTCCAAATACTGTTGCTGAACAAAAATCTATCAATCAGTCTTGAAAGCTTCAATTCCCACATTACAACAGTGACTGCACTCCAAAGGTACTTCATTGGCTGTAAAGCACTTTGAGACATCCGGTGGTCATGAAAGGCGCTATGTAAATGCAAGTCTTTTCTTTCTTTTTTAAAATTGGTCGTGCAGCCTTTTGGGAGAGAGAATCGCAGATTTTCACTGCAGAAAGTGCAGAGCTGATTTCACTCCTGAATGCCTTCCATTGATATCAATTGAATAAAAATCGGACAGGTGATATATGCCTTCAGATAACCGTCTAGACAGTGAAGATGAATATTTTTAACCCATTGTCTTTAATCATGTTCTCGAGCCTTGCTCTCCACTTAACCACATTTTTTTGTACTTTCAGTCTAATTAAGCTACCTGATCATTTCCCAATATTTGCAAATTCAATCATTGCAAGTTTATCCCTTGCAATAATCTATATGTTAATCATTTTCTAGTGGGGGATTCACAGTTACTTGAGATTTTCTGAGCCCAATTAACATACTTATTGAAACCTAATTATCTCCCTTACAAATATGGAAGAAAAAGCTTGAATCTAAAAGTCAGCATAAGACGCCTCCATTGAATAAACAATCACTACTGGTCCTACTGATTTATAAAAAGATATTTTTTAAATGTAGAAATTAGTTCTTATGTGACTGAAGAGACCAATGCGGGATCTACAGTCTCTGTCACAGGTGGGGCAGGTGGTGATTTGGAGGGACGGGTGGGTGGGTGGGGGGAGGTTTGATTTGTCGTACGCTCCTTCCACTGTTTGTACTTGGTTTCCGCGTGCTCCCGGCGAAGAGACTCGAAGTGTTCGGTGCCTTCTTGGATGCTCCTCCTCCACTTTGAGCGGTCTTGGGCCAGGGATTCCCAAGAGTCGGCGGGAATGTTGCATTTTTTCAAGGAGGCTTTGAGGGTGTCCTTGAAGCGTTTTCTCTTCCCTCCTGGGGCTTGCCTGCGTGACGGAGCTCGGAGTAGAGTGCTTGTTTCGGGAGTCTAGTATTGGGCATGCGGACAATGTCTCCCGCCCACTGGAGCTGGTTGAGCGTGGTCAATGCCTCGATGCTGGGGATGTTGGCCTGAGAGAGAATGCTGACATTGATGTGACTATCCTGCCAATGAATTTGTAGGATTTTGTGGAGGCAGCATTGGTGGTACTTCTCCAGTGCTTTGAGATGCCTACTGTACATAGTCCATGTCTCTGAAGCATATAGGAGGACGGGTATCACTACGGCTCTGTAGTCCGTGAGCTTGGTGCCAGGTTTGAGATCCTGGTCTTTGAACACTCTTTTCCTCAGGCAGCCAAAGGCTGCACTAGCACACTGAATGTGGTGTTGGATTGTGTCATCGATGTCTGTCCTTGCTGATAGTAGGCTCCCAAGGTATGGGAAGTGGACTACATTGTCCAAGGTCTCATCGTGGATCTTGATAACTGGGGAGCAGTACTGTCTGGCGGGGACTGGTTGGTAGAGAACCTTTGTCTTACTGATGTTTAATGTGAGGCCCAGACTCTCATACACTTCAGTGAAGGTCAACGATGGTTTGGAGTTCGGATTCTGAGTGTGCACAAACGCAAGCTTCATCTGCTTACTGTAATTCAATGACAGAGGTTGGAGCAACCTTGGATCTGGACTGGAGGCATCGGAGGTTGAACAATTTCCCGCTTGTCCTGTAGGTTAACTTGAGTCCAGTGGGAAGCTTCTTATGGGTGAAATGAAGCATTGCAGCAAGGAAGATTGAGAAGAATGTTGGTGCGATGACACAGCCTTGCTTGACCCCGGTCTGCATTTGTATTGGGTCTGTGGTGGATCCGTTGGTAAGAATCACAGATTGCATGTCATCGTGAAGCAGGTGGAGGATGGTGGCGATTTTTTGAGGACAGCCGAAATTGAGAAGGAAACTCCATAATCCCTCACGGTTGACAGAGTTGAAGGCTTTTGTGAGGTCAAAGAAAGCCATGTACCAAGGTTGATGTTGCTCCCTATATTTTTCTTGGATTTGTCGCGCGGTGAAGACCATGTCCGTTGTTCCCCTGAGTGGTTGGAATCCGCATTGCAACTCTGGAAGGAGTTATTCAGCCACTGGGAGGAGATGATTGAGGAGGATTCTTGCGATGAATTTCCCTGCAGCAGACAGCAGGGAAACTCCTCTGTAATTAACGCGATTGGATTTGTCCCCTTTCTTGAAGATGGTCATGATCACGGCATCTCTGTGATCCCCTGGCCTGCTCTCTTTCTTTCAGATAAGAGAGATGAGTTCATGGATTCATGCCAAGGCTTCTTCTCCACCATGGTTTAGTATTTTGGTGGGGATTCCATCTGCTCCTGAAGCCTTGTTGTTATTCAGTGGTCGGATGGCCATCTTAACCTCATGCCGGAGTGGGATTGTGCCGAGGTGGTGACGGGTAGCATGCTGTGGGATGGAGTCAAGGACACTAACTTCAAAGACAGAGTCTTGGTTAAGGAGATCTTCGAAGTGCCCTTTCCAATGGGCACTGACTGCCTCTCTGTCCTTGATGAGCACCTCTCCGTTCTTGGCTCTCAGTGGAAGAGGGTCTTGAGTACTTGGGCCGAAGATGGTCTTGACTGCACTAAAAAATCCACGCACATCATGATTGTTGGCTAGTTGCTGGATCTCCTGCACTTTCTCCACCTACCATCTGTTCTTTAGGTCACAAGGTTTTTGTTGGACCTCGGCCTTCAGTTCTCTGTAGATCTGCTTTCTTTCACTCGAGTTGTGGTGTTGTTTCCAATTCAAAAATACCTTACGTTTGCAGTTTATTAGCTCCTGGATCTCTTGGTCATTCTCATCGTACCAGTCTTGATGTTTTCTGGTAGAATAACCAACAGTCTCTTCACAGGTGCTAATTATGGTGGACTCGAAGGCAGACCAGGCACTATGGACACTCTGCGGCTCCAGTTCATTGAAGGTCATCTGGTTGGCTGTGAGACAGTGGCTGAATAGGGCTTTCTTTGCAGGATCTTGGAGTGCTTCAGTGTTGATTTTTCTGCGGCAGCACTTGTTGCTGCTGCCGTTTTGAGGCTATGTTGATGGAGATAACAGAACGGATTAGGCGGTGGTCAGTCCAGCAGTCATCAGCTTCTGTCATGCCACGAGTGATGCGGATGTCCTTGCAGCCCCTCGCTCGAATAATGACATTGTCTAGTTGTGCCAGTGCCTGGAGCGAGGGTGTTGCCAGGAGGCCTTGTATTTGTCTTTCTGATGAAACAAGGTGTTGGTTATGACAAGACCATGTTCTAAGCATTTTGTCAGGATGAGGATACCATTGGTGTTAGTTATCCCTTCCCTGCCAATTACACCTCACCAGAAGTCCTTTCCAACTCTGGTACTAAAGTGGCCGAGGAGAATCAGCTTGTCACCCGTTGGGACTCGGGACAGGGATTGTTCATGGCTGGAGTTGAATTCCTCTTTGGCCTCTTCTGTAGCTTCCAGGGTTGGGGCATATGCACTGATGACCGTAACATATTGGTTCCGGGTTAGGATGAGCCGAAGGGTCACAATGTTGTGTATACAGCTTCTTTTCAAATTGCCCACATCTCAAAGGTTCAGAATTCACATGGAAGATGTGACAGTTTCTAAACCCACTGCCTGCATCTACATGCTGATTGTGGCAATTATGGTTTGTGTCTACAGTGTATTTTGACATATCCTAAACAAGCCAGAGGGTAAGGAGTTTAAGGAGGCATTGGATACATAGAATACTCACTGAGACAGCAACCGAGGAGAGCACTTAAACTGAGTGGGGAAATGGTAATGAAGATTTCTCTGTGTGCAAAATTGTAAATGTGTTTTTCATAAACATACTTTACGCTTTCATTAAAAGTAGCATGCAGAGGACTTGGCTTATTCTCTTTAGGTCTGCAATAAATTTAATATTCCCTCTGCGAATTTCATCTGAGGGCAGTGCTCAATGACATGCTCCAGGGTCTGATTAGGAACTCCACCGTCGCATGACGGGGATGCTTTAATCTTCCATCTCTGGAGAAGGTGGCAGCATCTACCATAACCAGTTCTGAGGCGGTTGATGGTTGTCCACTGTTTGCGGGGAAGGTTTGATCCTTCAGGTTGTACTGTGGGGTCTTCTATAAGGAATCCATTCCGTATGTCGCAGTTCTTCCAAGCATTTTGCCATCAGTCATTAAAGCTATAGAGATCACTGAAGGGCTTCGGCAACAGTCCAAAATGGCCTTCTAGATTTGATGATGGTAGGTTGGTGGTAGGTTGTGCAAGTCAGTTTGGATCGGCATGTCTTTGCTGGTGTAAGTATGGTGGTGACGATAAAAGCATATCGGTGATAATTCTCATACTAGAATTCAGCTGGATAATAACGGATTTGACATGCATACTTGATAGCCATGCCGGAAAGTAGTACTCTGCTGTAGAGTACACCAGGGCGAGTGCTGCTGTATGGAGGGTTTGAGCATCTGCTCCCCATGTGGATCCGGTGAGCTCTGGATCAAGTTGACCCTACTCTTTAGTTTCTTCCCAAGGTTCTGCAGATGTTGTCGATACGACAGGGTGCAATCGAGTGTGAACCTTAAATAGGAGAGAATTTTGGCACGGTTTACCTCTGAGCTGCAAAAGGAGACTTTCAAAGCTTGATTTGCTTGTTGAGATGACTGTCTTTGTGTGTTTGGCCGAAGCCTCCATCCTCTATAAATCACTGGTCAGGGTCTCTTCGGTGATGGACACATTCATGTTTTGCCTGGCCAAGGCAATATCATCAGCGTATATGAACTTGTGGAATCTGTTTTAGGCAGGTCACTGGCGTTGAATAAAATGGGTGCCAGGACAGAAGTCAATGAACTGCAGGGTAAAATGGTGGACAGCTTGAAAAGCAGTCCATGCTTCTCGACAGTGTCATATGCGGCTGACAAGCCCACAAGTGCTACAGCGGTCTTGAACTGGCGCTGGAAGCCTGCTTCAATGTGCGTTGTTGAAGCTACCACTTGGTTGTAGCAATTATGCTTCAGAAGCTCGATTGCTCCTTAGGGATGGTTGGCTCGATTATGGGGGCTAATATGTGGAGTAGTAGCCTCCCCAGCACTTTATAACAAGTGCAAAGTAAGGCGATCGGGCGGTAGCTGGAGGCCACACAAGCAGTCTTCCCTGCTTCAGGAGGGCAATTCTTTTAGCCTCCCTCCAAATAGATGGAATTTTACCGGTTGCCAATATCTCAGAGAAGAAGGAGGACAACCATCTCTTCGCTGAGCTTTTAAGAATTCTGGGTAAACACCACCTGGACCAGCAGCTTTTGAGATTTGGCTGTTGACAGGGCTGCATTTAGTTCATCCAAGGTGAATGGATCAGACATAGTTGACGATCTTGTTGCCACCGTCAAGTTTGTCGAAAGCTGTCGCTTCACCTGGCGTCAAAATTCTTTGTCCACCGGAGCCTTTGATGTTTGTATCAAGTGGGATGCAATGGCATCCACTCTGATGGTCGTCCTGTGTTTATAACCGGGGTTTGCCCCACCAAGTTGTCGGGCCAGGGTCCATGCTTTCCTGCTGGAGTGAGTGAAGTTAGTTTTCTCCACAAGGCTCCTCCACCTTTCACGTCTTGCGGAATTCAAGAATGCCAGCATTGCAGTGGCTATGGCTGTGTTCATGATCAGTGAATACTCCTGGTAGAGAGCTTCACTTTTTTGCATGCAACAAGGAATATATGTCTTTCTAAACCCCCGAGATATACGGAATTTTGCAGCAGCTTTAATAATTCCTATAAATTAGTTGAAGGCTTTGGTGGTTGGCGGAATCCACCTGATGTTGGATGATGTGGAATCTGTATGGGTAGAGCTGCGGAACACCAAAGGGCAGAAAACACTAGTGGGAGTTGTGTACAGACCACCAAACAGTAGCAGTGAAGATCGGGATGGCATCAAACAGGAAATTAGGGATGCGTGCAATAAAGGTACAGCAGTTATCATAGGTGACTTTAATCTACATATAGATTGGGCTAACCAAACTGGTAGCAATACGATGGAGGAGGATTTCCGAGAGTGTATAAGGGATGGTTTTCTAGACCAATATTTTGAGGAACCAACTAGAGAGCAGGCCATCCTATACTGGGTCTTGTGTAATGAAAGAGGATTAATTAGCAATCTTGTTGTGCAAGGCCCCTTGGGGAAGAATATGGTAGAATTCTTCATTAAGATGGAGAGTAACACAATTAATTCAGAGACTAGGGTCCTGAACTTAAAGAAAGGTAACTTTGATGGTATGAGGCGTGAATTGGCTAGGATAGACTGGCGAATGATACTTAAAGGTTTGACGGTGGATAGACAATGGCAGACATTTAAAGATCACATGGATGAACTTCAACAATTGTACATCCCTGTCTGGCATAAAAATAAAATGGGAAAGGTTGACATGCATGGTGAAAGGGATGTTGACGTAGCCTTCTCCTCCAGTTAGTTGTTTATTTGTCCACCACCATTTTGAATGTATCAGGACTGCAGTGCTTTGTTTTGATCTATTGGTTGTGGAATCGCTTAGCTCTGTCTACAGCTTGCTGCTTCCACTGTTCACCATGCATGTCATCCGGTGTTGTAGCTTCACCAGGTTGGCACCTCATTTTTAGGTACACCTGGTGCTGCTCTTGGCCTGCTTTTCTGCAATCCTCATTGAACCAGGGGTGATCCCCTGGCTTGATGGTAATGGTAGAGTGGGGAATATGGGGGCTATGAGGTTACAGATTGTCATGGAATACAATTCTGCTGCTGCTGATGTCCCACATTGCCTCATAGATGTCTAGTTTTGAGCTTCTAGATGTGTTCTGAATCTATCCCATTTAGCACGGTGGTAATGCCACACAACATGATGGAGAGTGTCGTCAGTGTTAAGATTGAACTTCGTCTCCACAATGATTGTGCGGTGGTCACTCCTACCAATACTGTCATAGACAGATGCATTTGTGACAGGTAGATTGGTGCCGATGAGATCAATTCGGTTTTTCCCTTGTATTAAAAACAGAAAATGCTGGAAATCTCAGCAGGTCAGGCAGCATCTGTGGGGAGAAAGCAGAGTTAGCGTTTCGGGTCGATGACCCTTCGTCAGAATTGGAGAGTGTTCGAAAAGAACAGATTCTTAACAAGCACATTGGTATTCTCACCACAGGTCCAGGCTGACAGCTATGTCTTTGTCTACTAGAGTACAGTAATTATATATTGTCAGTGCTGTCCCTAACTGATGAGGCAGAATACTGCTGATTCACATTCCAATTGGAGGCATACCGCATAAACGTTTCAAATATTTATTAGCATCAATGTGCAGATGCATTCAAAGTTTATAGAAACTTTCACATCCTCCTTTTTGAGCTTTGTGAATCCACACCCTGTGGGATGTAGTAAATATGACAAGCTGATGTGGACACAACAATTAGCTAAAAATAGATTTCTTACCACAGAACGATGGCACGGAAATGTTCCACCTGTTTGCTGCCAAAGGCACGTGCAATAAAAGGCCGGTGGACTGTTGGGCTTTATCTCGAGAGGGTTGAAAAACAAAAGGGAGGAAGTTATACTTCAATTGTACAGAGCCTTGTTCAGACCACATCTGGAGTACTGCATTCAGTCCTGGGCACCGCACCTCAAGAAAAATATATTGGTCTTGGAAGGGGTACAGTGCAAATTTACCAAAGTGATACCGGGCTTAAGGGGTTAAATTACGAGGTCAAGCTGCATAATTTTGGGTTAGGTTCCCCTGGGTTTAGAAGATTGTGGGCTGACTGTGGGCAGGCCTTTAAAATGATAAAAGGATTTAATAGAGTCGATGCAGAGAAGTTATTTCCTTTGGTGGGGGAATCCAGAACAAGGGGGCACAATCTTAAAGTTAGAGCTCGGCCATTCAAGAGTGAAATCAGAGAGCGTTCTACTCACAAAGGGTAGTGAACATATAGAACCCTCTCCCCAAAAAGGCTGCGGATGCTGGGTTAATTATAGATTTCTGTTAGGCAAGGGTATTGAGGGATATGAATCAAAGGCGGATAAATGGAGTTAAGATACAGATCAGCCACGATCTAATTGAATGAATTTACTGGCTTGAAGGGCTGAATAGCAATTCCTGTTCCTATAAATCTACAGCCTAAAGAATCTTGGATGTGAGCACATTCAGCCCAAATCTCCTCGATCTTTTACAATCGGCTATCGATACCTCAGCCCAAACGTATCTTCTCCCAAAATAATGCCCCCTCCCACCCCAGTTTCTTATAATTACGCTCCCTCAGAGACTCTCTTCAAATTAAGAGCAGATTTTCAGGCACAGCCGGAAACGACGTCATTTTTCTGGGGTTTCATTGCAATTGTTGGAGCATTTTGCTAAATTTATTCTGACTGAGACCCGCACTGAATTTTCTGTTTCTTTGAATGCTTTTTTTATGGCCTCAGTAGAAGTCACATTAAAAATGAAAATGCTCACCCGATTGCAGGTTCTTAAACATGCTGTGCCTGATGTGCATGAATGATGGTTACATGAGTTTTAACTTTAATTTTCAAGTTTAAAGAAAGAAATATATAGTACGAGGTAACACTTTTCTTTGACCCTAATTGATAATACTAATTGCCGGCCATTTTTCATTCGGAAGTATTCTCATGAGATTGGTAGGAACTTTGAACATAACTTGGCAGAATGGGCGTGGGAATGGGAGCATTTTGGGGTTTAACTTCTGGGTTGTGCCCACGGAGGAAATTTCAGGCCAATGTCTGGTTTTGATCCATGTCTTTATTGAAAAACTGTATTGCAACACTCAGTTAAAGGAGCCAATGCTAGAACAGAGGTGATGTCACAAAGGGAATCTACCATGAAATCATTCTGATTATTATCTGACATGCATGAGAAGTGGGACTGACTATTTTTCCCTTGTTTCCAGTGATTCCCTCAAAGAGGGTGCGGAAAAGATTTACGAGAATGATTCCAGGGATTGAGGGACTTCAGTTGCATGGATAGACTAGAGAAGCTGAGATTGTTCTCATTAGAGCAGAGAAAGTTGAGAGGAGGTTTGATAGAGGTGTTCACAATCATGAGGGATCTGGACAAAGTAGATAGCGAGAAACTGTTCTCATAGTCAGAGGGATCGAGAACCATAGGACACTGATTTAAGGTGATTGGCAGAAGAACCAAAGGTGACAGGAAATCACTTATTCTTAAAAAGCCCGTATTTGGCACATGGAATAGATTTAGCTTTTTTTTTAAAGAATACTCTGTAAAACTCTGACTGCAATCTTCTCTTTAAGCTAAGCAAACTTTATAGAATTTAGTTTTATCGTAAACACAGGCCAGAAATAGATCAGAATTGCAGCAAGCAAGTGGCCATTTTATTTTTGCTCATTGCATGTTATGTCTGTAATGCACTTATGAATGACTCCACGAGGCAACGTGTTGTATTCAAACTTTAGTGACCTTGGTCCTTTATTCGTAACTCCAGAGTGAGGCACAAGCATGGTGGGTAGTCTTTTATACTGGGCCCTGCATACCTATGCCAGTGACCCTCAGGTCTCCCACTGCAGTGCTCTCGATTGGACAGCCTCTGCCACTGGGGCAGGAAACTCCGATCTCCACCAGTTGCACCCTCTAATGGTGCCAGCATAGGATATACACAGTGTAAACCTTATTAATAGTACATCAGGTAACAAGTCTCCATCTTATGCAACTATACAGTGACTACACAGACAGTATATCTATAGTCTGCATATATAACATCACTCTCCCCCAAGTCCTTTGTGCTGATTACCTTTGCACTATGTGCTCTGGCTTAGCTCTCCCCAGACTTAAGTGCCAATAGCCCTTGCACCTTGGCTGTGCTTTGGCTTGGCTGTCTCCTTGTTAACCTCCAAGTCCTTTTGTCACAATGTTGGGTAATGGTTACAGTTTGGATAGTTCGATGATGCAGTGGAGGTTCCAATGGGTTCTGGATGCGATCCATGTGTATGTCCATGGCTACATACATCCATTCCCACACCCCCACACAGCGAGATCATGCAGCTGGCCTGTTACATTAATATACAGGATTAGACACAGTGCAAGTACAAAGAAAGGAAGTTACAATTTGTATTGCGACACCTTGGTTCAGTGACTTACATTCGTTACGTTTTGCGGTCGTGTGCCAGGATTGGGCAGATTGCATTCATGGTTCAGTCATGGTAAGTACTGAGGTAGCAGTACAGGTATGCGAGGACGCAGGTTCCAGAGCAACCGCCGGGGTCCTAGTCGTCTGATAGCGGCACTGCGCCTCCTGCTAGCGGGGTGGGCTTGGTTCGCTCACCTAGCCAGGACTCGGGGCCTTTGCCATTGCCTAGTGTTGGGAAGAGCACAGATGTGTGTGGCCTCTCTGTCCTTCTTTGAGGACTGCAGAATCTTTTGCCTGCTCTCTAAAGGTGTTGGGAACATGGCTGTTCCAGATCCTGTTTGGGGAACTCGTTGGTTCTGACCTATCGCTCCTGGACATAGCCGAGGTAGCGACTGGGTCTGGGGGCTGTGCTGTCTCCACCCGGATGGTGGGCAACGGCGGCCGACTGCGCGTATTGGCGCCATTTTCGATTCCAGGTCCGTGGCGAATAGTGCCATCGGGTGCCTGCAATGTGGGATAGACCTGGGGCAGGGTATCGGGATCAGTGCCTTCACCCTCCTGAGGTCGCTGGCCCATAACTTGTGGGGACACCTGGAGCAGGGCATCCGGATCAGCGCCTTTACCCTCCCGAATTCGCTCGCTTGCTACTTTTGGGGACACTCTATTCCTGACATCTCGCAACAACATTTTGTTCACAATCTTAATCGGTTTGTTACATTGATTGCCATGCATACAATGTCTCTAAGTTCAGTTGATTGCTGGTCTGCTTGAAGAGAACCCTGCTGGCTCTACCCCAATCAAATCCTTTGTTAGACACCACATGTTGGTCCCTCAGCATTGCACCTCGTGATATGGCCACGGCCATTTTTTTTTCAACCACACTGCACCTCGCTGCAGCAGGGACGCCATCTTGCCTCTGTCCTCAAGGTCTTGATCCTTCTCTCCCACGAATCTGCCACAAAAGCTGGAAGAGTGCCTGTGAATTTGATTTTCTTCCCCAGGAGTCCTGCCACCGGAGCCGGGAAGGTATTTTTAGGTCGTTCTAGTTGGATATTTGCCACGCAGTCGTGATGGACGGTCTGTGCCTCAAGTGTTGCGCTGGTCTGTTCTCTGGTGCCTGGCCCAAGCGAAGGGGAGGTTTTGCTCTGCCTCTGAGCACGGGGGAACATCGATTGCTGGAGTGAGGAGGTCATCCCATTTCCACTGGATCTTCCCCATCCACCTTCTTCCGAGTAGCGTTGGACCATCACCTGCAACAATCCACAGAGGTAACTTGTGCACCATGCCATTATGTATTACACTTACATCAGCACTACCAAGGACTGGGATCAGTTCCTTGGTGTAGGTGCGCAACTTTCCCTGTACTGGAACCAGCTTGGGTCATTTTTCATTCCATAGCCTCTCAAAGGCATCCTGGCTCATCACTGGCTGGCTTGTCCATTTCGTGAAGACTGGAACGCCGTTTATCTTGACTTCCATCTTCACTGGAGGACAATCGGTGGTGCAGGTATACACTCCATATGCTTCTTCTTGGGGCTGAGCTGCCTCTCTGGCCAAATCATCATACTCCCCGCTGGATTCAGAGTCATCTACCAACTCCTCTGCTGGGCGGCGAGTCATATTTCTTTTACACATACACTGGAGGTGGCCCTTCGTGTTACAGGCTTTGCATACGTGCTCAGCAAACCGACACTGGTGAGCCCTATGGTTTCCTCCGCAACGCCAGCATGGTGCTACTCGATTAGCATCCCTCGGTGGACTCTGAATTCTGGAACCCTGAGGTCTGTGCTCTCTGCCCTGGGCAGAGCCACATTCTACAGTCTTGCCTGTGAAAGCCACCATTCTGTGTACAGTACTTGGCAGGTTTGAGTCCACAGGATGAATAATTTGTTTGGTGCTGCAGGTCGAGGTCATGAATGCCTGACTGATGCTGATGGCCTTCTGCAGGTTGACTTTGGTGTCGGCAGATAATAGCTTGTGAAGGAGGCCCTCATGGCCAATTCCCATAACGAAGATGTCTTGCAATGCTTCGTTGAGGTGCATGCCGAAATCACATGATGCCGCAAGTCTCCTGAGGTCAGCAACATATTTGGCCCTCAGATCTGCGGTGAGTGTAGAATCTGTGCCCGGCCATGAGGATGCTCTGTTTTGGTTTTAGTTGGCCGCAAATTAGTTCAGTCAGCTCATCGTATGTCTTATCCTTGGCCTTCGTGGGTGCCAACATGTCCCTGACGAGGCGGTAGACCTCGGGCCCACAACTGGTCAACGGTATAGCCTTGTGCTTCTCCGCCAATGTGTCCGTCTCCCCTGCCAGGTCGTTTGCCACGAAATATTGCTCAAGACTTTCTGTGAAGGCATCCCAATCATCACCCTCTGCGAAGTCGTTTAGTGTGCCAAAGGTAGCCATAATCGCATGAAAGTCCATATTCTCGTCTCCAGTTGTTATGTCTGTAATGCACTTATGAATGACTCCACGAGGCAATGTGTTGTACTCAAACTCTAGTGACCTTGGTCCTTTATTCGTAACTACAGAGTGAGCACAAGGATGGTGGCAGCCTTTTATACTGGGCCCTGCACATCTTTGCCAGTGACCCTCAGGTCTCCCACCACAGTGCCCTCTGGTGGACAGCCTCTGCCACAGGGGCAGGAAACCCTGGTCTCCACCAGTTGCACCTTCTAGTGGTACTAGCATAGTATATACACAATGTAAACCTCATTGATAGTTCATCGGGTAACAAGTCTCCATCTTATGCAACTATACAGTGACTACACAGAGAGTATATCTATAGTCTGCATATATAACACCATGTCCCACAATCATTCTACAATTATCATCAGTGTCCTGAGTAACTGCATACACCATTTTAATCTTGCCTTTATATTAAGGCTTTTAACATTTTTTGAGGATTTCATTATGTGTCTGAAGATTAACAGTGTGTGATTATTGAGATGAACTACAAGTTGAACTACAGCTCAGCCATGATCAGATTGAATGGCAGAGCAGGCTCGAGGGGGTAAATAGCCTATTGCTGCTCCTATTTCTATGTTAAAAGAGCAGATTACAAGGTGTACTTAGTGGAAAATTAAAACAAACGTGTAGCAGCCCTGAGTAGAATTTGCAATGATCAGATTTGCACCTAAATTGGATAATCTGAAAATTCACCCAAAGGACAAAATTCAAATGAAGAGACAAAAGAATTCATGAAAAGGGAATTATCTTGTAATTTGTGCTCAAAATCTCCCAGGATATTTGCACATTTTCAATTTTTATCAGGCAATGAACTCTGTCAACAAAAAAAGGAATGGCTTTCTTGATGAGATAAGAGGGTATCTCATTGCCACCGATACTAGATTCTCATTGGCTTGTAGTGACAAAGTGATTTATAATCGCGAGGCCAATCTGTTGTGAGTCTAGAAATGGCAATTCCTTTGCATAGGATGACATTGGCTTGATTTATGTGAAGTTGATCTTTGATAGATTTTTAAATAGATAATCAGATAGGATCTAGCTGTTCTTAGATCAACACCGAAGGAATTCTCAGTAAGCAACAGCAGGTATTTGTGAATATTTGTGAATTAGGGAGAATACGTTAGGTAGCTGTAGGGTATGTGTGCATTATATTGGCTGGAAAGTATTTATGTTTTACCGCATGGCTGTTATGGTGGGGTGGGGGAATCAATAATGCATAACATTTACAAAGGATTGTTGAAGGAAAAATAATTTAGCAAATGACCTTTTTGATTTATTACTGTATGACTCTACAGCATTATTGACCATCTCACCTCATCTTAAAAATGTCAATGGAAATGCCATCAACTTTCTTTTCAAAATGATAGTGGCATTTATTCATTGATTTGTTTGATATTAATGCAATCTAGATTGGATGCAATCAATAAGATCGGATTCCCTATTTAACCGTATTAATGGTACAGAGCATTATAGAGAGTCAGCGTCCTTTATTTATGGAACCATCAATTGCAATTATTTTAGAGCTTAGATCCACCCTTCCATTTGTTGGCTTTTCTTAGGTCTAGATCAAATTAAAATTGGCCTTTTCCACTTGATGTGCTGCTTTTCAGGTCTTGTGAACCTGACACCTGTCGGTTTGATAAAAAAAATCAGACTATTATTTCCTTCTGAAATGTTCCCTAAAATCAAAAGAACATCAGGGAGAATTTCAACTCCGGGGTGGGATGCCAGGAGAATGAGTGAGAGCCTGCCTTGGAGCTGCAGTGGGAGGCCTGGTCCAGTTGAATGGTCAAGCCTCACTAACACCATACCGGTCAGCTGCCCACCCAAAGCTGCCCGTCCATAGGCAGTTCACTGGCTTTTGGCCGACAAAGATTGGGCGGAGAGAGGGCGCCAGTCTGACCCACATGCGTGGCACCATGAAAGCCTTGAGGCTGCAGGGTCCAATCCTCTGGATGTGTTAGCTTGTTTAAGAAGGGGATTCTGCCTTCATTCTATGTCGCTCCCTTGCCCTGAGGAGGGAAAACACAGAAAGATTTGGGTGAGCTGGTTTGTGTGAGGTGCAGGTGAAGATCTTTTCAGGCATTGGAATCTTTTCTTCAGCAGAGACTGAAGATGTCAAATTCATTAACTGGCCACCCTGAAAATGCTGTCTCCCATGGCAACAGACTTTTTATGATTCACTTGCCTTTGAGTTCTGCCTTGAGCAAACAAACAGATCTCACCTTGAAAGCATCCAACCTTGTAGCACTCTATAGAAACACAAAGGCAACTGCTTTCCAGCCCAAGCCTTTCTTTAAAAGACTATTGCATAGATATACAACTCTTGATATTACGTACCGTTGAATTATGAGTTCTGATTTGAAACCCTGCGAATGCTTACCTTGCTGTGCTTGGTCCTGTTGTTGCATTTCTTCCTGCACTGGTCTCCCCATCTTGGGATGACCAACGTGGTACTCAGCAATTCAGCCACTTCCCTCCAGGTGACCATGTTGAACTTTTGGGGAATCCTCACCCTTGCGGATCCCAACATCCGGCCAACAACCCCAGCATCGAAGCACTGACCACACTCGACCAGCTCTGTTGGATGGGCCACATCGTCCGCATGCCTGACACAAGACTCGCAAGTCTACTCAGAACTCCTACACGACAGGCGATTCTCAGGTGGGCAGAGGAAACGTTACAAGGACACCCTCAAAGCCTCCTTGATAAAGTGCAACATCCCCACTGACACCTTGGAGTCCCTGGCCAGAGACCGCCCTAAGTGGAGGAAGAGCATCGGAGAGGGCGCTGAGCACCTCGAGTCTCATCGCCGAGAGCATGCAGAAAACAAGCGCAGGCAGCGGAAGGAATGTGCAGCAAACCAGTCCCACCCACCCTTTCCTTCAACCATTGTCTGTCCCACCTGTGACAGAGACTGTAATTCCCGCATTGGACTGTTCAGTCACCTAAGAACTCACTTTTAGAGTGGAAGCAAGTTTCGAGGAACTGCTTATGGTGATGATGAGACCCCAACAGCTCATCCACCTCATCCTAGATGGCACGCAAGTCCTTGTCCCCAAAATGTTTTCTTGCAATCTTCGTGTAACAGTTCAGTAGAATAAAATGGATGTGCAGACACTGATGAGGAAACAATAGTTGGAGCGGAAACACTGACGAGGCGCGAGGCTTTGCTGCAGGTGCGGAAGTCTCACCTCTCGCAAGAACTCGGGGTTACCGCCCCTGAAAGGAAGCGGAGCGTTAAATGAAGGGCCCCACTTCCTTTCTGGGGTGGTAGCGGGTTGCAGCGCTACGCACTGGGCCATAGGAGGGACTCTTCCCTTCGTTAAAGGGAAGGGCCCAAGCTGCATACTTGGCAGCCAAAAAAGGGTCCTAGCTGGACCACCGGGGATCGGGGGTGCTGTGCCAACAGCCCAACACTCAAGCAGAGCGGCACGGGTCCCGTATTCAAAGCGCCAATGCGGCGCAGAAGAAAATCGGAGGAATTTTTTTAACCGCAGCACACCTGCCCTTTATGTTTCACCCCATGAGCTGTCGCTGTCATCGCCGGGCGCAGCTCCAGGGGGCGATACCCAATTTAGTATTCGGGGCGCTAACGGGGTGCTGCGCACGATGATGATGTCACCATCGCCGGCGCAGTGGAGCAGGACGCCAAGGGTTACCGCTGTCGCTAAACTGCCACGAATTTAGCAGGTGTCGTTAGCGGTGCCTCACCCGGTCGAAAAGTAATTTGCGTCCCGTTAGCGCTGCCCGGCTTCTTTTTAAACTGTTAGGTTTTTCAAGATGATTTACCGTGATTTCAGTTCATTTACTTCCCGGTGCCACCCCTCGGTCAGTTGTGGAGTTTGTTCTCAGCCTTTTATAGTGCCATGTGGTTGGGCTGTGGGTTAAACCACTGGCTGCAAGTGTGGTTCCTCAGTATGCCATAGCCAGAAGAATTTTCCAGCAAAGTATGGTGCAAATACAGTGCAAGAATGAATGTCCAATGAGCACATACACCGTCAAACACGCCATTCCAGCAAATTCAGGCCCCCATGTGTCATTGGTTGCAACTGTTTACACTTAGGGGTCCCTTTCGTCTCGAATCTAACACTGCAGGAAATATTTTACTATGGGACAGCTTTGATCAACTGGGATTTTTAATATTCCTTTATGCCAGTTCAGTTTTCAAAGAGACATATAAGCAGGCTGCTATATCACTGTGCTGCTGTACAAGGTGAGGGCTTTTTGGAGGTCAATCAGATTCATTCCTCCTGCAAAGCTTTTCATCACACTCATGTTCAAAAGTTACTGAAGAAAACTTTTTAAACAGATGGTGTAATGTTAAGTACAATGTTTATGTTTATCTGTTGACTCATTCTTGGTTCTGTATAATTTTCCCTAAATACAATAAAGTAGTGTTTAGGCTGAGCCATATGGTCTGACTGTGGTGCTCTCCACTGGTTTGCAGAGATCCGAAGAACATGGTGAGAAGGTTGTATTCTTTCCTGTGTATAATCCCAATAATAGAGTTTTTTCTTCACCCTGCAGCAACAGGGTGAACCCTGCAACACACATGATGGGCCGAATGGCCTCCTTCTGTGTGATAAATTTCTACGATTCTATGAACACTATCCGAGATATTTTGTGAATGCTATCAATTTTCAGTCTGAGTATGTCTATGGAGACTTACTTTTGCAGAGATACATATAGTGTATTAGAAAGTAGCCCAAATTGTAATAACCTTCATGTGAATGCAGTGCTCTGCATTGTTTTGGATTAGAAAGAAGAAAGACTTGCATATATATAGCTCCTTTCACGACCGCATCCAGTACTTTTTTTGAAGTGGATTGTATTCATTCAAGTAGGAAGGGTTTTTTTTTCTTTTTCTAGCCTGTCAAACAGGACTATAATAATCCTCACTGGGCTGTTCCAAGCTTTGGAGAACATTGAAGTTGGTAATGCTGATAAGCAATGCAAAATGCTCCACTTCCTCCAGCATTTCCATGCATCTTCAACACTTGTTTACCCCAGCTTAGTTGAAGGCAAGGCGAGGAAATAAATGTTTGCAACTAAAGAAAGTTAGTCATCCTTGATGAGTGGAGGTAGTAGGCAGCGGAACAATCAGGTTCTGTCTGGTTATTGACTTTTTCTTCTTGCTAAAAATAACACCCACTTGCAAATTCTGACTACATCTCCTGCAGTAAATTCATCATTTGTTAGTCTTTTTGATGATATCAACCACTCTGAGCGATTAATGTTATCTGCATAGAATTACATGGAATTTGGAGTTCAGAAGAATGAGAGGTGATCTTATTGAAACACATAAGAAAATGTGGGGGCTCGACAAGGTGGATGCAGAGAGGATATTTCCACTTATAAGGGAAACTAAAACTAGGGGACATAGTCTCAGAATAAGGGGCCGCCCATTTAAAACTGAGATGAGGAGGAATTTCTTCTCTAAGAGGGTTGTAAACCTGCGGAATTCTCTGCCCCAGAGAGCTGTGGGGGCTATTTAAGCCAGAGATAGTCAGTTTTTTGAGTGATAAGAGAATAAAGGATTATGGGGAGCGGGCAGGGTAGAAACATAGAAACATAGAAAATAGGTGCAGGAGTAGGCCATTCGGCCCTTCGAGCCTGTACCACCATTCGATAAGATCATGGCTGATCATTCCCTCAGTACCCCTTTCCTGCTTTCTCTCCATACCCCTTGATCCCCTTAGCCGTAGGGGCCATATCTAACTCCCTCTTGAATATATCCAATGAACTGGCATTAACAACTCTCTGTAGTAGGGAATTCCACAGGTTAACAATTCTCTGAGTGAAAAAGTTTCTCCTCATCTCAGTCCTAAATGACCTACCCCTTATTCTAAGACTGTGTCCCCTGGTTCTGGACTTCCCCAAGGTAGTGGAGCTGAGTCCATGACCAGATCAGACATCATCATCACCATCATCATCATCATAGGCAGTCCCTTGGAATCGAGGAAGACCTGCTTCCACTCCTGAAGTGAGTTCTTTGGTGGCTGAACAGTCCAATACGAGAGCCACAGACTCTGTCACAGGTGCGAC
This sequence comes from Pristiophorus japonicus, assembly GCF_044704955.1. Taxonomy (NCBI): domain Eukaryota; kingdom Metazoa; phylum Chordata; class Chondrichthyes; family Pristiophoridae; genus Pristiophorus; species Pristiophorus japonicus. The sequence continues at coordinate 46,328,643 of NC_091979.1, forward strand.
AAATACACGTTGAAGGAAGGGGTGAGTGGGACTGGTTTACCGCACGCTCTTTCCGCTGCCTGTGTTTGATTTCTGCATGCTCAAGGTATTGAGACCGAGGTACTCAGCGCCCTCCCGGATGCACTTTCTCCACTTAGGGTGATCTTTGGCCAGGGACTCCCAGGTGTCAGTGGGGATGTCGCACTTTATCAGGGAGGCTTTGAGGGTGTCCTTTTAACGTATTCGCTGCCCACCTTTGGCTCGTTTGCCGTGAAGGAGCTCCGCATAGAGCGCTTGCTTTGGGAGTCTTGTGTCTGGCATGTGAACTATGTGGCCTGCACAGCGGAGCTGATCGAGTGTGGTCAGTGCTTCAACACTGGGGATGTTGGTCTGGTCGAGGACACTGATGTTGGTGCACCTGTCTTCCTAGGGGATTTGTAAGATCTTCGGAGACAATGTTGGTGATATTTTTGCAGCGATATGAGGTGCCTACTGTACATGGTCCATGTCTCTGAGCCATACAGGAGGGTGGGTATTATTACAGTCCTGTAGACCATGAGCTTGGTGGCAATTTTGAGAGCCTGGTCTTTAAACACTCTTTTCCTCAGGCGGCCGAAGGCTGCACTGGCGTACTGGAGACAGTGTTGGATCTCGTCGTCAATGCCTGCTCTTGTTGATAGGAGGCTCCCGAGATATGGGAAGTGGTCCACGTTGTCCAGGGCCATGCTGTGGATCTTGATGACTTGGGGGCAGTGCTGTGCGGCGAGGACAGGCTGGTGGAGGATCTTTGTCTTACGGATGTTTAGCGTAAGGCCAATGCTTTTGTACGCCTCAGTAAATACGTCGACTATGTCCTGGAGATACGCCGACTATGTCCTGGAGTTCAGCAGCCACGATCTTATTGAATGGCGGAGCAGGCTCGAGGGGCCAAATGGCCTAATCCTGCTCCTATTTCTTATGTTCTTATGTTCTTACAGCACGGAAACAGGCTGATAGACCCAACTGATCTATGCCAGTGTTTTCATGCTCCACACGAGCTCACATCGTCGAACATTGTCAGCATATCAATGTCAGCAGAACAGTCACTTCTGATGGCATCCATCACAGTCAACGTGTTACCTGGTTGCCAGTGTGATTTTGAGAACAGAAACAGAAAGGGGAAACCGTGCTTAACCTCTCTTGAGGAACTCGCATATCTTGTTGAGTAGTTTATTATAATTACTGCAAGAAACCCAACTTCTCAGTGAAACCTAGATGACATAGGAGTTCAGAGTTTTTGAAGGCTACTGCTCAGAGTTATGCTGGCTACTGAGACAGTTGCTCCATTTCTGCAGTCTTCTAAATATTGGGAGTTTGCCTTTGATAAGGAATAATAAGGGGAAAAAGTCACTGATGGGTGCACTGTAGCACGGAGTATAAATCAAGAAATAATGGAGGTTTGTAAAAAAGGAATGGCAATAATCATGGGTGATTTTAACCTTTATATTGATTGGACAAAGCAAATTGGCCAGGGTAGCCTTGAGGAAGAGTTCATAGAGTGTATCCGGGATAGTTTCCTTGAACAGTATGTTGCGGAACCAACCAGGGAGCAGGCTATCTTAGATCTGGTACTGTATAATGAGACAAGATTAATAAATGATCTGCTAGTAAAGGATCCGCTAGGAATCAGTGACCATAACATGGTTGAATTTCAACTTCAGTTGGAGGGTGAGAAAGTTGGATCTCAAACCAGTGTCCTAAGCTTAACTAAAGGAGACTACAAAGGTATGTAGGCAGAGTTGTCTAAAGTGGACTGGGACAATAGATTAAAGTATGGGACAGTTGATGAGCAGTGGCAGACATTTAAGGAGATATTTTATAACTCGTAACAAAAATATATCCCAATGAGAAGGAAAGACATTAAGAGAAGGTACATAAAAAGGAAAAGAGTAGCTAAAGTAAACGTTAGTCCCCTAGAGCATGAGACTGGGGAACAGGGAAATGGCAGAAACGTTGAACAAATATTTTGTATCGGTCTTTGTTGTAGAAGACACTAAAAACATCTCAATAGTGGATAATCAAGGGGCTATAGGGAGGGAGGAACTTAATATAATCAGTATCACTGAAGAAGTAGTACTTGGTACAATAATGGGACTAAAGGTGGACAAGTCCCCTGGACCTGATGGCTTACATCCTAGGGTTTTAAAAGAAGTGGCTGCAGAGTTAGTGGATGCATTGGTTGTAATCTACCAAAATTCCCTGGTTTCTGGGGTGGACCCAGCAGGTTTTTTGAGGGGTGGATAAAGGGGGAACCAGTAGATGTGGTGTATTTGGATTTCCAGAAAGCATTTGATAAGGTACCACATAAAAGGTAACTGCACAAGATAAAAGTTCACAGGGTTGGGGGTAATATTTTAACATGGATTGAGGATTGGCTACTTAACAGAAAACAGAGAGTCAGGATAAATGGGTCATGTTCCAGTTGGCAAACAATGACTAGTGGGGTACCGCAGCGATCAGTGTTGGGGCCTCAACTATTTACAATCTATATTAATGACTTGGATGAAGGGACTGAGTGTAATGTAGCCAAGTTTGCTGATGATCCAAAGATGGGTGGGAAAACAAATTGTGAGGAGGACACAAAAAATCTGCAAAGGGATATAGACAGGCTATGTGAATGGGCAAAAATTTGGCAGATGGAGTATAATGTGGGAAAATGTGAGGTTATCAACTTTGGCAGAAAAAATAAAAAAGTAAATTATAATTTAAATGGAGAAAAATTACAAAGTGCTGCAGTACAGAGGGATCTGGGGGTCTTTGTGCATGGAACACAAAAAAGTTAGTAGGTAGGTATAGCAAGTAATCAGGAAGGCAAATGGAATGTTGGTCATGAACTCATTGAATGGCGGTGCAGGCTCGAAGGGCCAAATGGCCTACTCCTGCACCTATTTTTTATGTTTCTATGTTTCTATGTTTCTATGTTTATTGCAAGGGGAAAGAATATAAAAGCAGCGATGTCCTGCTACAACTGTACAGGGTATTGGTGATGCCACAATTAGAGTACTGTGTATAGTTTTGGTCTCCGTATTTAAGGAAGGATATACTTGCATTGGAGGCTATTCAGAGAAGGTTCACTAGGTTGTTTCCGGAGATGAGGGGTTTGATGTATGAAGATAGGTTGAGTCGGTTGGGCCTATACTTATTGGAGTTTAGAAGAATGAGAGGTGATCTTATCGAAACATATAAGATAATGAGGGGCCCGACAAGGTGGATGCAGAGAGGATATTTCCACTCATAGGGGAAACTAAAACTAGGGGACATTAGGCTCAATTTTTCCCCAATTATCTGCGCCATTTTTTTGGCATGCATCGTTTTTTTTGGAGTAAATAAAAATCTCCAAGTTTCCCCAAAGTTTCTGCGCCAGCGTAATTCACAGGTACGATTTTTTTAGGCTATGGTTTTTTTGCATCATCGGGGGCATAACCTGATTTTTCACATTTAAGCAAGTTTGGCCAACTTACATTTTTTCTACAACAGCGTATGTGACCACTCCCAAAAACACCTTCTGGGCACTTAACAAAAATCAGCGCACATTGCAATATCGGCACAGAAAGATACCATTGCATCGTTGCATAGTAATCTTGTGAAAGTTGGTTCATTTCTTTTAGTGTAATATTTATTTAACCTCTGCTGGTGTCCAGCTCCTGCCATCTGGCCTCAATTACAGTAACTAGTGCCTCCACTTTGTCCTGTGAGAAATTCTTGGTCCTTGAGCTGCGTTGCATATTGCAGCTCCGATTTTTTCCACTCAGAAGAAAAGTTCTCACACACAACTGGCTCTTTAAAAATGGTTGAATGCAGACCAGGACATGCACTGGGCATGTGCACCCATACCAGTCATGTGGAAAATGTAATTTTTTTTTGCCGCATCCTTTTTTCAGCACAGACCTTAAGCTCCACCCGCCAAAGCTAAAGGACAGGCTGCACATCGCCAATTTCAAAAATTACAACGGGGAAACTTTCAAGTTTTTTTTGGTGTAGTCGGGACCAAAACAAACAGGCATAACTCTTCAAATTCGCCAAACTCCGTCATTGGCGAAAATTGGGCCCATTGCCTCAGAATAAGGGGCCGCCCATTTAAAACCGATGAGGTGGAATTTCTTCTCTCAGAGGGTTGTAAATCTATGGCATTCTCTGCCCAGAGAGCTGTGGAGGCTGGGTCACTGAATATGTTTAAGGTGGAGATAGACAGATTTTTGAGCGATAAGAGAATAAAGGGTTATGGGGAGCGGGCAGGGAAGTGGAGCTGAGCCCATGATCAGATCAGCAATGATCTTATTAAGTGGCGGAGCAGGCTCGAGGGACCAAATGGCCTACTCCTGCTCTAATTTCTTATGTTCTTATGAAATCTTCTTCCATTTTGCTGCCTTACACTGAAGTTAAGAGCACCGATTAACAGGGTGGTTGAAATAGATGCTAAAGGCAACGGCTATTTTCTCAGATAAGACTTTAGAGAAATGGTGGCATCCAGATCGTCAATCGATTTGGTGAATAAATCTTGTGAAGCACAATTTTATTTGTTGCCAATATTGTCTCAGCTGATTGAATTGATCAATTCAATGAGACTTTCCTATGTGCCTCAGGGGACCTGGAACTAATTTGCAAGGAAAGTTTGTTAACGGTGCAGTAGTTCTATTAAAATTCTCATGGTTCTAAACTAATGATGTGGCTTGTAGTATATCCAGATCAACTATTCTGCACTTTTAAGCTTATTCCTAGGGGGCCATTTTACACCTAATGCACCCATTGGGAACAGGATTTGTTCAGGTTAGATGCCTATTTTATACCCCATAGACCCGGTCCCGTCAAGTGGGTTAGGTTAAAATTACCCCCCTCCCATCCATCGCCACTCCCTCCCCATCTTCACTCGGATTTGTACAATGCCATTGCAAAAACCTCCCTGCATGTCTAGGCATAAAGCCAATACTTGTACAAGAAAAATAGTACTTCATAAAGCCAATTGGCGCCATGTTATATGATTCACAATGGTAGTATTGACCAAATTAATTTGAATTTGTTTTTGTTTAAGTTAAAAAGAATTTTTAGTTGCAGCAATTTAACACAAAGCCCTTGGTCCCTTTAAAATCCCTATAATATATATGTTTTTAAAAGCATCTGGCCTCACACAAAACAGATGCCCCTTGCTGGAATGGTGAATACTTTCACAATGATTTACAAGAATCACAGCAACAATTATAGCCATGGGATTGGAAGCCCTGGTTTATTTCCTATTTTTATGTCAGTCCTGTGATGATTCATGCATTAAGTATAATGTTGACTCTTGAAATGATATCATCTCTTTTAGAAACCTAAACAGACGAGTCATAAATAATAACATAACTATATTGAATAATCACCATACCATCTCTCAGCTTTGTTTCAAAGCATCATATCATTGAAGACAACATCCCGAGTGAACAAAAATAATGGTGACTTCTCAGCATCGGTCTTGAATCATTTATTCTGAATGCTTAATAGGATTGTTAAAGAAGGACAGGAATACAGGTGAACACCTGAATTTGTGCTATGTTTAAAAATGTATGTGAATAACTGAAAAGTGAACATTTCAATCAAAAGGCAAAAACATTTCTATTTATATCCAATAAATTAATTCCTGTCCACTAAATTCTTTTAGCAGTAAGTTTCTCTATGAATATTTTACATCTTTGGAGCCCAGAGTTTGCATTATGCATTTTTCTTGCTCAGGTCTGTAGCAGCAGTACATTTTCTTTTACTTTTCAAGACTGCAGCAATTGAATTGTTTTTTAAAAGTGGACTTTGATTTTTAATATGCCCATTTGCTAGGTACATACATGATTCTGATTCATGGCAAACAGGTTTTGCACTTCTCCAATAACCTATTTGAATCCAAATATAAGCTGTTCTAGTAGTGTTTATTAGTGTGTGCCCTGCTTTTATATATATATATATATATATCGTCTGCAACTGCAAACCTCCAGTTGTTATGTAACAACTTGCATTTAAATAGCATTCACCATGAAGAATATCTCCCAGTGATTTATATGGGGAAGAGAGGGAGGCTGAGACAGAGTTAAGAAAAACTAAGGGGGGAAGGAAGTCTGAAAGCATGGCAAAGGGACAGATTTTTAAGATGCTTATGAAATAAAGGAGAGAGATAGCACTTGTCTTTATGAATCCAAACCTGTCGGATTTAAATCAATAAGAGCGCACGGAATTGGAGGTAACCTTATGACATAGGGCATTAATTGGTTGGGAGGTAGGAGTGAGAGAAAGTAAGGCTAAAGGGTACGTTCTGTGATTGGCAGGATGTGACTGGTGGTGTTACCCCAGGGATCTGTACTGGGGTCTCAGTTTTTTTAATCATATATATTAATGACTTGGATGAAGGAATAGAGAAGGAAACACTATCTCACGCAAAGGGTGGTGGAAATCTGGAACTCACTGCCCCAAATCGCTGTGGATGCTGGGCTAATTGAAATGTTCAAGACTGAGATCAATAGATTTCTGTTGTGTAGGGGTATCAAGGGATGTGAAGCAAAGGCAGGTAAATGGAGTTGAGGTACAAATCAACCACAATCTAATTAAATAGTGGAACAGGCTCGAGAGGCTGAATAGCCTCCTCCTGTTCTTAAAAATATAAACTTTATATCATAGTAAAAGCTTCCATCTTGTAGTCTGAGTGCAGACCCGGAGTGCAAACTACCATCAAATAGGGAATAAACTGTAGAAAAGGTAAAGACTATATTGGGTGGCTAATTCAGTAGTTCTTGATGAGCACCATGGTTAACTACTATTTATAACTATGCGGTATTAAAGTGCATCACATATTGGCCCTGAATTCGTGGCCCCTATGGGCACGTACAAGATGCGCACTCGCCCGTAGGGACGCCACAGGCATGCACTGCGCATGTGACTAAACCCAGTGTTGTGTAGGTATGCCTGTTCACTGTGTGATGTCTGTAGCACTGTCTTGCAACATTGAATGTACCCTTGTACTGTGCACACCTTACCGGTACACTAGAGGGTGCTGTTGCTGGAAACCCAGGTGTTGCCTGCACACTGCAGGTAACCCAGTATAAAAAGGAACACACAGCTTGTTGTCGTCACTCAGGAGCTGCTAGTAAAGGACTACAGGTCTGCAGAGTTTAAGCACCATACCCTGCCTCGTGGAGTCATTACTAAAAGGTGCCTACATACACGACAACTGGCGACGGGAATACGGGATCACGAACTACACGCACAACATGTCTAACTTTCAGCATTTTACAGAGCGGGAAGATTGGGAAGCTTTTGTGGAAAGATTAGAACACTTCTTTATAGCCAACGACCTGAATGGGGACACCCCGGCTACATTACCGAACAAACGCAGGGCCATCCTGCTTAGCAGTTGTGGGCCCACCATCTACGGTCTCGTCAGGGACTTACTAGCCCCAGAGAAGACAACCACCAAGAGCGATGAGGAAGTTGTAACAATCATACATGAACAACGAAAACCGAAAGAAAGCATCCTCACAGCCAGGCATCGGCTCTACACTTACCGGCGACCTGAGGACCAAGAAATTGCCAAGTATGCTGCACACTTAAGAAGACTAGCCGCACTGTGTGATTTTACATAGAAACATAGAAACATAGAAAATAGGTGCAGGAGTAGGCCATTCGGCCCTTCTAGCCTGCACCGCCATTCAATGAGTTCATGGCTGAACATTCAACTTCAGTACCCCATTCCTGCTTTCTCGCCATACCCCTTGATCCCCCTAGCAGTAAGGACCTCATCTAACTCCTTTTTGAATATATTTAGTGAATTGGCCTCAACAACTTTCTGTGGTAGAGAATTCCACAGGTTCACCACTCTCTGGGTGAAGAAGTTCCTCCGCATCTCGGTCCTAAATGGCTTACCCCTTATCCTTAGACTGTGACCCCTGGTTCTGGACTTCCCCAACATTGGGAACATTCTTCCTGCATCTAACCTGTCTAACCCCGTCAGAATTTTATATGTTTCTATGAGGTCCCCTCTCATTCTTCTGAACTCCAGTGAATACAAGCCCAGTTGATCCAGTCTTTCTTGATAGGTCAGTCCCGCCATCCCGGGAATCAGTCTGGTGAACCTTCGCTGCACTCCCTCAATAGCAAGAATGTCCTTCCTCAGGTTAGGAGACCAAAACTGTGCACAATACTCCAGGTGTGGCCTCACCAAGGCCCTGTACAATTGTAGTAACACCTCCCTGCCCCTGTACTCAAATCCCCTTGCTATGAAGGCCAACATGCCATTTGCTTTCTTAACCGCCTGCTGCACCTGCATGCCAACCTTCAATGACTGATGTACCATGACACCCAGGTCTCTTTGCACCTCCCCTTTTCCTAATCTGTCACCATTCAGATAATAGTCTGTCTCTCTGTTTTTACCACCAAAGTGGATAACCTCACATTTATCCACATTATACTTCATCTGCCATGCATTTGCCCACTCACCTAACCTATCCAAGTCGCTCTGCAGCCTCACAGCATCCTCCTCGCAGCTCACACTGCCACCCAACTTAGTGTCATCCGCAAATTTGGAGATACTACATTTAATCCCCTCATCTAAATCATTAATGTACAGTGTAAACAGCTGGGGCCCCAGCACAGAACCTTGCGGTACCCCACTAGTCACTGCCTGCCATTCTGAAAAGTACCCATTTACTCCTACTCTTTGCTTCCTGTCTGACAACCAGTTCTCAATCCATGTCAGTACACTACCCCCAATCCCATGTGCTCTAACTTTGCACATCAATCTCTTGTGTGGGACCTTGTCGAACGCCTTCTGAAAGTCCAAATATACCACATCAACTGGTTCTCCCTTATCCACTCTACTGGAAACATCCTCAAAAAATTCCAGAAGATTTGTCAAGCATGATTTCCCTTTCACAAATCCATGCTGACTTGGACCTATCATGTCACCTCTTTCCAAATGCACTGCTATGACATCCTTAATAATTGATTCCATCATTTTACCCACTACCGATGTCAGGCTGACCGGTCTATAATTCCCTGTTTTCTCTCTCCCTCCTTTTTTAAAAAGTGGGGTTACATTGGCTACCCTCCACTCCATAGGAACTGATCCAGAGTCAATGGAATGTTGGAAAATGACTGTCAACGCATCCACTATTTCCAAGGCCACCTCCTTAAGTACTCTGGGATGCAGTCCATCAGGCCCTGGGGATTTATCGGCCTTCAATCCCATCAATTTCCCCAACACAATTTCCCGGCTAATAAGGATTTCCCTCAGTTCCTCCTCCTTACTAGACCCCCCGACCCCTTTTATAACCGGAAGGTTGTTCGTGTCCTCCTTCGTGAATACCGAACCAAAGTACTTGTTCAATTGGTCCGCCATTTCTTTGTTCCCAGTTATGACTTCCCCTGATTCTGACTGCAGGGGACCTACATTTGTCTTTACTAACCTTTTTCTCTTTACATATCTATAGAAACTTTTGCAATCCGTCTTAATGTTCCCTGCAAGCTTCTTCTCATACTCCATTTTCCCTGCCCTAATCAAACCCTTTGTCCTCCTCTGCTGAGTTCTAAATTTCTCCCAGTCCCCAGGTTCGCTGCTATTTCTGGCCAATTTGTATGCCACTTCCTTGGCTTTAATACTATCCCTGATTTCCCTTGATAGCCACGGTTGAGCCACCTTCCCTTTTTTATTTCTATGCCAGACAGGAATGTACAATTGTTGTAATTCATCCATACGGTCTCTAAATGTCTGCCATTGCCCATCCACTGTCAACCCCTTAAGTATCATTCGCCAATCCATCTCAGCCAATTCACGCCTCATACCTTCAAAGTTAGCCTTCTTTAAGTTCTGGACCATGGTCTCTGAATTAACTGTTTCATTCTCCATCCTAATGCAGAATTCCACCATATTATGGTCACTCTTCCCCAAGGGGCCTCGCACAACGAGATTGCTAATTAATCCTTTCTCATTACATAACACCCAGTCTAAGATGGCCTCCCCCCTAGTTGGTTCCTCGACATATTGGTCTAAAAAAACCATCCCTTATGCACTCTAGAAAATCCTCCTCCACCGTATTGCTTTCAGTTTGGTTAGCCCAATCTATGTGCATATTAAAGTCACCCATTATAACTGCTGCACCTTTATTGCACGCACCCCTAATTTCCTGTTTGATGCCCTCCCCAACATCACTACTACTGTTTAGAGGTCTGTACACAACTCCCACTAACGTTTTTTGCCCTTTGGTGTTCTGCAGCTCTACCCATATAGATTCCACATCATCCAAGCTAATGTCCTTCCTAACTATTGCCTTAATCTCCTCCTTAACCAGCAATGCTACCCCACCTCCTTTTCCTTTTATTCTATCCTTCCTGAATGTTGAATTTTGGCGTCCACCTTAATGAATCACTAAGGGACATATTTGTCATCGGAATCGGCCACGAAGGCCTCTTACATAAATTGCTCTCGGCTGACATCACGGTCACCCTGCAGAAAGCAATTCAAGTGAGCCAGGCCTACATGGTTTCGGCCAGCAACTCCAGGCGAATACTGACCCAGGACTCTAAACTGGCGAGCGCAGTGCACCACATGGACACTTCTAAACGCAGAAATGCTGCCCCGAGTCCCACAACCCTGAGTCCACCACATGGGGAAAAACTGGATGGCCCCGTGCTGGCGCTGTGGAGGAAACCACAGGGCCCACCAGTGCTGCTACAAAGACTATGCATGCAAAGGCTGCAAAGAAAAAGGGCACCTTCAGAGAATGTGCAGAAAAGGCTGTACTCACTGTGTCTCGGATGAGTTGGCTAATCACCGGGGCTCCGACACAGATGAAGATGAAGCTGCTCTAACCCTGGGAGAAGAGTATGGAATCTTTTCCTGCTCCACCGGAAGTTCTCCGTGGATGATGGAAGTGGACATCGACGGGATCCCAGTCTCCATGGAGATCGACACAGGGGCGAGCCAGTCTGTGATGAGCCAAAAGACATTTGAAAACATTTGGAGGAATCCTGCCACTCGACCAAAACTGTCTCCTATCCAGGCAAAGCTGCTCACCTCTACCAAAGGTAAACTCCAAATTGTTGGCAGTGTGGACGTCCAGGTCTCCCAGGGCGGCATGTTGCACAAACTTCCCCTGTGGATTGTAGCTGGTGATGGTCCCACGCTGTTGGACAGGAATTGGATGAATCGGGTCCACATCAGGTGAAGTGGTGCTGTGGAAGAAAAGAGCACCACAGCCTGCCTGCAGCAAAACCACAGAATGGCTGCAGCACCCCAACATGTTGAAGAAAAGAGCACCACAGCCTGCCTGCAGCAAAACCACAGAATGGCTGCAGCACCACAACATGTGGAAGAAAAGAGCACCACAAAATGGCTGCAGCACCAAAAGCAGCAGACCTGCATTCAAAATGGCTTCCTCCATGCCACGAGTCAACATGGAGGAGCATCATATGACATCAAGCGGCCAATCGGATTTGAAAGCTCCCTTAAAGGAGACCGGTAACCAAAAAATTTTAAAGGGGAAGTTCCAACTATTTGAGTACATGGACTTTAAAGCTAAAGATGCAATTAAAAGGTGCAAGTATGAAAATGTACGCAATGTAACCATGAATTGTGATGCTGGTTTAACTAATGTGACTAATGAGATGAATGCAGGTGTCAGTAAGGTTAAGAACAAGTTTATTATGCTTAACAATAATGATCGAGATTGTGAAATGCCTAATGTAACCATGTCAGGACACCCAAAAGTGATGCAAGTGCTAGAATGTATAATGCAGGCTCGACTATGTGTGATCAGAGCCAAGGTGTCATGTATAATGGTAGGGCACTGCCAAAGGACATTGGGTCCTACAGGGACCATGCTAATGCCAATGGAATCCCCCAGGTCCAGCAGGTTACCTGACTATGTAGCCTGGACCTTTGGAACGAATGTGATGCCCCTTGCAGGACACACACACAGGCAGTGGGAGCAGACCCACTACAGGGACAGTGGTCAATGGGCAGCCCAGCCACCACCAATGGCAACCGGCACCAGACAAGCCCTACAGCCCCTGGCCACCAGGGCCAACACCAGAAGCATGAGGCCAATACCCTCCAGCTTCCCTGGCAAACCCTGGGATGACCTGACCCTCATCCCCATTGGTGGACAAGGAGCCCATCCAGTTTTGTGGCCCTGCCCACCACCCCACAGCTACCCACATCACAGTGTATACACACCACCCACTGCTGCCGTGGCTACCTCCCCGAGGGATCCCTCAACAATGACACCCACTTGGTTTGTGTGTGAGGGAGGAGAAAACGTACGAGGTCAGCCTCAAGCACAGGGGTCACACCCGGCAACCACACAACCCTCAGCACAACCTCCCATAGCCCACCACTGATCACCTCCCCTGGTCATGACAACTAGGATTGGTCTAAAAAACCATCCCTTATGCACTCCAGAAAATCCTCCTCCACCGTATTGCTTCCAGTTTGGTTAGCCCAATCTATGTGCATATTAAAGTCACCCATTATAACTGCTGCACCTTTATTGCACGCACCCCTAATTTCCTGTTTGATGCCCTCCCCAACATCACTACTACTGTTTGGAGGTCTGTACACAACTCCCACTAACGTTTTTTGCCCTTTGGGCACTGAGCTTTCATGCTTGCCTTTTTATTACACTTTGACCCTTTAGAATGCAGTTGTGTCAGGGACGAGTGTCGGGGGGAGGGTGGAGGGGTTGGTGAGGGCAGAGGGGCGGAAAGGGTCGGGGGGAAGTCGACCTTAGTTGAAAACAGATATCCTCAGTTGTGCAGACTGGCGTTATGTGTGTTCACTGGTTTGAGTACCTTTGTTAAAGTACTTCTTTATATTTGTCATTCTGGATATTAATTGCCATTGAAACCTCAAAATCCCTAAGCAATGCTTTAAGAATATTAATATGCTGTTCCCAATCAGCCAGAAATGACAGTCATATTTTAGTAACATGAGCCCACCATCAGAGTATAGCTGTTGGCACCAATGTTCCCTCTAAGCTGCGTATCAGCGCAGTAATGGGAAAGGTCCTGTGCAGGCCGCTCACCGGCTTTTGCAGTGTAAATACCGTGCATGCGTAGAAATTTAAACGAACCGCGCATTAATAAAACCAGGCCGTGCAGAACAAAGCACAGTTTACAGGGAACATTCCTTGGCATTGAGGTCAGCTGACCCATACATATTAGCATTAATATGATTAAAAATGCATTGCTGATGAGAATTGTACAGCAAAATACTTTTTGTCTGATAAGATCCATCACTAAATGCATTTCCCAGCACAACCTTTCTGCTTTCAAGGCATGCAGAACTTATACATGCTGCTGCACATCATTTCCATGTTTGTGTTTATTAGTGTCTTGTCTTTGCTGGTGAGCCTCAGTGCAGGGAAAACAGGTTAGAACTTGGCTTGGCTCAATTTCTTTCAGCCAGACAAAGTGCATGCAAGCAGTGTTTACCCAGTTCACATATGGTCATTCTTGGTTTAGGCACAATATTTTCTTTGCAGTCAGCATATTTCAGAAAATGTGTGGGTTGAAATTGTTTCGGGGGAGTGGGGTAGATGTTGTAAGAATTTTTTGCAAACATCTCGGTTTGAATTTTCGGTTGTCGATAACCTCAGTTAGTGACCAGAGGGGGCGTTAATGCGAGCGTTAGAATTTAGCGACCAGACGTGCAGCTTTTAGCGCCCCGACAGAAAATTCATGAGAGGCTCACCGGGGGCGCAAAAACCACGAGTGCCCGGCTGCTGACGATCGCTCCGGTCATGACGTATTCCTGATATCCCCAACCAAGTCTCGGGCCATCTACCATCAATGGCGCTACTCGCCGCCGAGCTTGCGGCCAACACTTCGCCGTAGGCAATTAGGCTTATAGAGCAGTGCCTGGTCTCCAGGTGTCTTGGACCCTCTTGCCACTGGACCAAGACCTTGTTCAGCTAAGCCCATGTGGTTGCCGGTGTGCAGCGGCCACCCCACGTTAAAAGAACTTGCGGACAGGCATCTTCCACTCCGTCAGTATGAAGTTCGGGACCTGGAACGTCAGGACCCTCATGGACAATCCCAACAGCAACAGGCCAGAACGCCGCACCACGATAGTTGCCCGGGAACTCAGACGTTTTGACATTGACATCGCCACCCGAAGCGAGACCCAACAGGCAGGGGAAGGCCAGTTGAAGGAACATGGTGGAGGCTACACCTTCTTCTGGAAAGGGAAACCAAAGGCAGAACGCTGTCTTCACGGAGTCGGCTTTGCCGTCAAGAATGAGCTGGTCGACCGCCTCAAAGACTCCCCCTGTGGGGTTAACGAACGCTTCATGATTCTTCGAATTACCCTATCCTGGAACCAATGCGCAACAGTCATCAGTGCGTACGCCCCTACACTCGATCATGTCTGAGATGAGGCTAAAGAGGGCTTTTATTCCAACCTCGAGATATCCTTGTCCCGCGCCCCCACGGGTGACAAATTGATCCTCCTGGGAGATTTTAATTCCAGGGTCGGCAAAGACACAGCCCTCTGGGGAGGCTTGATTGGCAGAGAGTGGTTAGGGAAAGCCAACTCCAGTGGTAACCTACTCCTGACAAAATGTCTAGAACATGAACTCCTCATCACCAACTCCCTGTTCCGCCAGAGGGACAAATACAAGACATCGTGGCAACACCCTCGCTCCAAACACTGGCACCTGCTTGACTATGTCATCGTCCGAGCCAGAGATCGCAAAGATGCGCGCATCACCCGCGCCATGACAGGAGCTGACGACTGCTGGACGGACCACCGCCTAATCTGATCCATCATCATTAACATTGCCCCAAAGCAGAGGGGACAACAGAAGCAGTTCCACAAAAAAGTTAATGCCGGGACACTTAGAGACCCAGCTAAGAGAGCCCCATACAGCCAGCGCCTCACAGCCAATCTGCCGTGCCTTGATGACCCTGAGATGCTGAATGCCCACAGTGCTTGGTCTGCCCTCCAGGCCTCTATAACCAGTGCCTGTGAAGAGACATTTGGTCACTCAACCAGAAAACACCAGGACTGGTTTGATGAAAATGATCAGGAGATTGAAGAACTAATAGATTGCAAGCGCAAAGCATTTCTGAGCCTCAAGCAACAACCCAATTCGGGAGCTGCAAAACAACATCACATACGGCTCAAGGCTCAGGTCCAACAAAAATCCCGGGACCTAAAGAACAGATGGTGGATGGAGAAAGCACAGGAGATACAACAACTGGCTGACAGCCATGATATGCAAGGATTCTTCACTGCACTCTAGGCCACCTATGGTCCAAACTCCCAAGGCCCCACCCCACACCTGGCCAAGATCAAGGACACCAAGGCTGTCAGGGCCCAATGGAAAGAGCATTTTGAAGATCACCTCAATTGATACTCTGCCTTTGACTTGAGTGTTCTCGACTCCATCCCGCAGCATGTGACCCGCCACCAACTCAGTGAAACCCCAACGTTGCACGAGGTAGGCAAAGCCATAAAACAGCTGAAGAATAACAAGGCTACGGATGCGGATGGAATCCCTGCTGAGGCGCTAAAGTATGGCTGACAGCTGCTGTTGGCGCGAATACATGACCTCATCTCTCTCATCTGGAGGGAGGAGAGCATGCCGGGAGATCTCAGAGACACAGTGATTGTGACCATTTTTTAAAAAGGGGACAAGTCTGACTGCGGCAACTACAGGGGAATCTCCCTGCTATCATCCACTGGGAAAGTTGTCGCTAGAGTTCTCCTCAATCGACTTCTCGCTGTGGTCGAGGAGCTCCTCCTGGAATCACAACGCGAATTTCGTCCCCGATGAGGCACAACAGACATCATCTTTGCAGCGCGACAGCTGCAGGAAAAATGCAGGGAGCAGTGCCAGCACTTATACATGGCCTTTTTCGATCTTACAAAGGCCTTTGACACTGTCAACCGTGAGGGTCTATGGAGCGTCCTTCTCCTTTTTGGATGCCCCCAAAAGTTTGTTAACATCCTTCACCTGCTTCACGATGACATGCAGGCCGTAATCCTTACCAACGGATCCATTAAAGACCCAATTCACGTCCGGACCAGGGTTAAACAGGGCCGCATCATTGCTCCAACCCTCTTCTCAATCTTCCTCGCCGCCATGCTCCACCTCACAATCAACAAGCTCCCTGCTGGAGTGGAACTAAACTGTCATGTATCTCACACTACTGTACATAACTGTATCTTACCATGCTATACATGACTGTAACTAGAGATGACCTGTAACCACAAGCTTACCTTACCACCAGGGGTGTACTTGAAGGAGACACTGGATACCTGTCCCAGACAGGTATGTAAGGACAGGTCTCAGGCAAGTGTGGCATTCGAGAGCTGTGTAATAAAGGTGCAGGTCCTGAGTGACCTTGACTTCAGCATGTGCCTCGTGTGAGTCTGTACTGCAGGGACAGGACTTTACAGTGGCGACGAGTTACGGGATTACAGAATCTACAGAATGGCGACCAACGGCTCAGATGAAAAATACAATGCTGGAGATAATTGGGAGGACTTTATAGAAAGACTCCAGCAAAGCTTCGTAACCAAAGACTGGTTAGGCGACGATAAGGCAGACAAGAGAAGAGCCCATCTCTTGACCAGCTGTGGCTCGAAAACATACGCCTTAATGAAGGACCTGCTGGCACCCGAGAAACTAGCAAGCAAATCATTTGAAGAGTTGAGCACACTGGTCAGAGACCACCTGAAGCCAGCGAGCAGCCTACACATGGCCAGACACAGGTTCTACAACTACAGACGCTGTGTGGGCCAGAGCATACCCGACTTCATGGCGGAACTTCGGAGGTTGGCTAGCTTATGTGAGTTCTCCGATGAACTAAGGAGAGAAGTAGTGAGAGACTTTTTTATTGAAGGAATAGGCCACACAGGTATATTCTGAAAGCTCATAGAGACCAAGAACTTGACCCTAGAGGCAGCAGCACTGGTTGCACAGACATTCTTGGCAGGAGAAGAAGAAATTAGGTTGGCCTACACTACAGGTACGACAACTAACAAAATATCGGAACAAGGAGTTCACAGCGTGAAACAAGCCGCTACCCCCACACACAGACAAAGGCAGGAGAGCAGGCCCTCAACAGCAGGCAGTGGCACCAGAAGCCATCAAGGGCCACATGAACGGCCGTTCACACCTCAGCAACCCACAATGCAAGCAATCAACTACAAACTGAGAAAAGCTCAAGAGAGATCAGCCAGACGCAGCTCATCCTTCGGAAAGAAGGGAAGCGGTCTGTGCTGGAGATGTGGGGGAAGGCACTCATCAAGGGGGTGTCGAATTCAGCTTGCTGTTTGCAGAAACTGCTACTATACAGGGCATCTGGCCCGCATGTGCAGAAAAACAGCAGCTCGGCTGGTATACGAATCGGAAGGGTCGGAAAGCGGACCAGAAGACGGTGGGTCAGTACCCGGGACACCGAGGTACAGCGAGTCAACACGATCAATGGCCACTGCTCCTACAACAACTTGCCTCCAATAATGATGAGGGTCCTACTCAACGGAATACCTGTCAAAATGGAGCTGGATATGGGAGCGAGACAATCTCTCATGAGCGCTCAACAATTTGAACAGCTGTGGCCGCACAAAAGAGACAGACCAAAGCTCACAAGGGTCGACACCAAACTAAGGACCTATACCAAAGAAATCGTCCAAGTCCTTGGCAGCGTCATGCTCTCAGTCACACACAAAGGGACAGTGAACGGACTTCCCCTTTGGATTGTCCCCGCAGATCTCCCAGCACTGCTGGGGAGAAGCTGGCTGGGAAAACTAAACTGGAAATGGGATGATGTTCACGCCATGTCGTCAGAGGAATGGACCTCCTGCTCAACAGTTCTAAGTCGATTTGAACATCTCTTTCAGCCAGGTGTGGGCACCTTCAAAGGGGCTAAAGTTAAAATCTACATCACACAGGATGCTAGACCAGTCCATCACAAGCTAGAGCTGTGCCCTATGTGATGAGGGAAAAGATTGAACATGAACTGGACAGGCTTCTGCGGGAAGGCATTATCTCACCCGTGGAATTTAGCGACTGGGCAAGTCCCAGTCATGAAGCCTGATGGATCCGTACGAATCTGTGGGGACTACAAATCTACCATAAACAGAGTCTCCCTACAGGACCAGTACCCGCTGCCCAGAGCGGAGGACTTATTTGCCACATTGGCTGGAGGAAAACTTTTCTCAAAACTAGATCTCACATCTGCGTATATGACGCAAGAATTGACCGACGAGTCTAAGCTACTCGCCACCATCAACATCTAGGCCTTTTCATGTACAATCGATGCCCATTCGGCATCAGATCGGCAGCTGCTATATTCCAGTACAACATGGAGAGTCTGCTCAAGTCCATCCCGAGGACGGTTGTATTTCAAGACGACATACTTATCACGGGCAGGGACACCGACTCCCATCTCCGCAATTTGGGGGAAGTACTAAAGCGGTTGGATCGGGTAGGCCTTAGAGTTAAGAAATCCAAGTGCCTGTTTCTCGCGCCCGAGGTTGAATTTTTGGGCAGAAGGATTGCCACTGATGGAATCCGTCCAACAGAATCCAAAACCGAAGCAATTCGTCTGGCACCCAGGCCCCGGAATGTCTCAGAACTGCGCAACTTTCTCGGGCTGCTCAATTACTTTGGGAACTTTATGCAGAACTTAAGCACGCTGTTGGAGCCTCTCCACGTGCTACTTATGAAGGGGTGCGATTGGGTTTGGGGGGACGCACAGGAATGCGCCTTCAATAAGGCACGCAACCTTCTGTGTTCCAACAGTGTTTTGGCTTTCTTTGATCCAGGTAAAGAGCTAGTTCTTACATGTGATGCTTCAGCGTATGGGGTCGGGTGCGTTTTACAACATGTCAATAGTGCGGGCAAATTACAATCCACAGCTTATGCCTCCAGGTCACTTTTGTGGGCAGAGCGCGGGTACGGAATGGTGAGAAGGAGGCGCTCGCGTGCGTGTACGGTGTCAAAAAGATGCACCAATATCTTTTCGGGGCTTAGTTCGCATTAGAAACAGACCACAAGCCCCTCACGTCCTTAATATCTGAGAGCAAGACAATAAACGCCAATGCCTCGGCCCGCATTCAATGGTGGGCACTCATGCTGGCCTCTTACGATTACACCATAAGGCACAGACAACTGTGTCGACGCGTTTAGCAGGCTACCCCTGGCGACCACGGAAGGGTCTGACGAACAGGACTGTGAGATAGTCATGGCAATCAATGCCTTTGAGTCCACAGGTTCGCCCATGACGGCTCGCCAAATCAGAGCCTGGACGGCCAGCAACTCCACATTATCCCTAGTAAAAAGATGTGTCTTAACTGGTGACTGGGCAGAGGCTCGCGATGCCTGCCCCGAGGAGATCAAACCTTTCCATAGGCGCATGCATGAGCTGTCACTACAAGCAGACTGCCTGATGTGGGGCAGCCGAGTAGTTATGCCTCTGCGAGGCAGAGAGGCATTTGTCCGGGAGCTCCATCGCGAGCACCCGGGGATCATTCTCATGAAGGCCATAGCTAGATCCCACGTCTGGTGGCCTGGCATTGACGCGGACTTGGAGCTCTGTGTCCGACGGTGCACCATTTGTGCCCAACTCAGTAATGCCCCCAGGGAGGCCCCCCTGAGCCCCTGGCCCACAAACTGTGGTCGTGGGTGCACGTAGACTACACGGGCCCATTCATGGGCAAAATGTTCCTCGTAGTTGCAGATGCATTTTCAAAGTGGATCGAATGCACCATTTTAAACTCGAGCACAACCTCCACCACTGTGGAGAGCCTTGGAACCATGTTCGCAACGCACAGCTTTCCTGACATATTGGTCAGTGATAATAGTCCGTGCTTCACCAGCGCAGAATTCCAAGATTTTATGAGTGACCACGGCATAAATGACATTAGGACAGCACCGTTCAAGCCGGCCTCCAACGGCCAGGTGGAGCAAGCAGTGCAGATCATTAAACAAGGCATGCTCAAAATCCAAAGTTCCACGTTGCAGAGCCACCTGTCGCGACTGCTGCTGGCATACAGATCTCGTCCGCATTAATTGACTGGAGTTCCCTCTGCGCAACTATTGATGAAACGGACTTTAAAGACAAGGCTCTCATTAATCTTCAGGACCCTTTTTCTGCTTTCTCTCCATACTCCTTGATCCCTTTAGCCGTAAGTGCCATATCTAACTCCCTCTTGAATCTATCCAATGAACTGGCATCAACAACTCTCTGCAGTAGGGAATTCCACAAGTTAACAATTCTCTGAGTGAAGAAGTTTCTCCTCAGCTCAGTCCTAAATGGCTTACCTCTTATCCTTAGACTATGTCCCCTTGTTCTGGACTTCCCCAACATCGGGAACATTCTTCCTGCATCTAACCTGATCAGTCCTGTCAGAATTTTATATGTTTCTATGAGATCCCCTCTCATCCTTCTAAACTCCAGTAAATATAGGCCCAGTCGATCCAGTCTCTCCTCATATGTCAGTCCTGCCATCCCTGGAATCAGTCTGGTGAACCTGCACTGCACTCCCTCAATAGCAAGAACTTCCTTCCTCAGATTAGGAGACCAAAACTGAACACAATATTCCAGATGCGGCCTCACTAAGGCCCTGTACAACTGCATAAGACCTCCCTGCTCCGATACTCAATTCCCTAGCTATGAAGGCCAACATACCATTTGCCTTCTTCATCGCCTGCTGTACCTGCATGCCAACTTTCAATGACTGATGTACCATGACACCCAGGTGTCGCTGCACCTCCCCTTTTCCTAATCTGCCGCCATTCAGATAATATTCTGCCTTTGTGTTTTTGTCACCAAAGTGAATAACCTCACATTATCTGCATTATACTGCAGCTGCCATGCATTTGCCCACTCACCTAACCTGTCCAAGTCAACCTGCAGCCTCTTAGCGTCCTCCTCACAGCTCACACCCCCACCCAGCTTAGTGTCATCTGCAAACCTGGAGATATTACACTCAATTCCTTCATCCAAGTCATTAATGTATATTGTAAATACCTGGGGTCCCCGCACTGAGCCCTGCGGCACCCCAGTAGTCAGTGAAAAGGACCCGTTTATCCTGACTCTCTGCCAACCAGATATCCACATCAGTACATTACCCCCAATACATGTGCTTTAATTTTTCACACCAATCTCTTGTGTGGGACTTTGTTAAAAGCCTTTTGAAAGTCCAAATATACCACATCCACTGGTTCTCCCTTGTCCACTCTACCAGTTACATCCTCAAAAAATTCTAGAAGATTTGTCAAGCATGATTTCCCTTTTATAAATCCATGCTGACTTGGACCGAGCCCGTCACTGCTTTCCAAATGTGCTGTTATTTCATCTTTAATAATTGATTCCAATATTTTCCCCACTACTGATGTCAGGCTAACCAGTCTATAATTGCCCATGTACTCGCTCCCTCCTTTCTTAAAAAGTGGTGTTACATTAGCTACCCTCCAGTCCATAGGAACCGATCCAGAGTGAAGGAGCTGCGGTCGTTCCTGGGACTCCTCAATTATTTTGGTGTTTTCCTACCCAAGTTAAGCACCTTGCTCGAACCTCTACATGTGTTGCTACGCAAGAGGGATGACTGGGTATGGGGCAAATCACAAGAGACTGCTTTTGAGAAAGCCAGAAATCTGTTATGTTCCAACAAACTGCTTGTTCTGTATGACCCAAGTAAACATTTAGTGCTAGCTTGCGATGCGTCTTTTTATGGGGTCGGGTGTATGTTACAACAAGCAAACGAATCGGTCGCTTATGCGTCCAGGAGTTTGTCCAAGGCCGAAAGGGCCTAAAGCATGATTGAAAAAGAAGCTCTAGCATGCGTTTATGGGGTGAAAAAAATGCACCAATATCTGTTTGGGCTTAAGTTCTAGTTAGAAACTGACCATAAGCCGCTCATATC
The DNA here is from genome assembly GCF_044704955.1 of Pristiophorus japonicus. Taxonomy (NCBI): domain Eukaryota; kingdom Metazoa; phylum Chordata; class Chondrichthyes; family Pristiophoridae; genus Pristiophorus; species Pristiophorus japonicus. The sequence goes on from NC_091979.1 coordinate 46,350,550, forward strand.
GCTATTCTCAGAGAGCAAAAGTATTAATACCAATGCCTCTGCTCACATCCAAAGATGGGCACTCACGCTGTCTGTATATAACGATGTAATCCGCCACAGGCCAGGCACAGAGAACTGCGCTGATACTCTCAGTTGGCTACCATTGCCCACCACCGGGGTGGAAATGGCACAGCCTGCAGACTTGCTCTTGGTGATGGATACATTTGAAAACGAAAAGTCATCCGTTACGGCCGGCAGATCAGGATCTGGACCAGCTAGGATCCTTTTCTGTCCCTTGTAAAAAACTGTGTCCTCCATGGGAGCTGGTCCAGCATCCCAGCAGAGATGCATGAAGAGATCAATTCGTTCCAGCGGCGCAAAGATGAAATGTCCATACAGGTGGATTGTCTTTTGTGGGGCAATTGCGTGGTTTTGCCGAAGAAAGGCAGGGAAACGTTCATACGCGACCTACACAGTACCCGCCCAGGCATAGTAATGATGAAAGCTATAGCCAGATCCCATGTGTGGTGGCCCGGCATCGACTCAGATTTTGAGTCTTGCGTGCGCCAATGCAACACTTGCTCTCAACTGAGCAATGCACCCAGAGCGGCACCGCTAAGTTTATGGTCATGGCCCTCCAACCGTGGTCGAGGATCCACGTTGACTTTGCGGGCCCGTTTCTAGGCAAACTGTTTTTGATTGTTGTGGATGCTTATTCAAAATGGATTGAGTGTGTCATGTATTCAACCAGCATTATAACCCATGTATAATCTGACCTAAGTTGTACACTGTGAGAACAATGACCACTAGGTGGGAGACACTCCTAACCTGGGCCTTCAGGCACAAAAGGGGAAGCTCCACCCACCTTCATCACTTGGAGTGCTCAGGAATAAAGGACAGGTCACAGACTGACCTTCTCTCAAGCATGGGCCTCGTGTGCATTTATATTGTATAGTAAGGACCTATCAGAGTGTGTAATAATGTCTGTAAGCGCGTCCACTGCCATCATCGAAAGCCTACGAGCCATGTTTGCCATGCACGGCCTGCCTGATGTCCTTGTCGGCCGAGCTTCACCAGCGCTGAATTCAAGGAATTCACGACCTGCAATGGGATCAGGCATGTCACATCTGCCCCGTTCAAGCCCGCATCCAATGGCCAGGCAGAACAGGCAGTTCAAACCATCAAGCAAAGCTTGAAACGCGTGTTGGAAGGCTCCCTGCAGACCCACTTGTCCCGAGTCATGCTCAGTTACCGCACAAGACCTCATTCGCTCATCGGGGTTCTCCCTGCCGAACTGCTCATGAAAAGAGCATTCAAGACAAGGCTCTTTCTAGTTCACCCTGATCTCCATGATCATGTCGAGGGCAGGTGGCATCAACAAAGCATGTACCATGATCGCGCAAATTTGTCACACGATATTGAAGTCAATGACCCTGTATTTGTACTCAACTATGGACATGGTCCCAAACGGCTTGCTGGCACTGTCATAGCCAAAGAAGGGAGTAGGGTGTTTGAGGTCAAACTTGCAAATGGACTAACTTGCAGAAAGCATTTGGACCAAATCAAACTGTGATTCACAGACAGCCACGAGCAACCTGAAGAGGACACCACCAACTTCGACCCTCCGACACACACACAAGTGGCAACCAGCATCACAGTTGACCATGAAGCTGAACTCATCATTCCCAGCAGCCCAGCAAGGCCAGCTGCGCAGCAGCCTAGCGAAGGCCCAACCAACTCACCTGCACCTGTGTTTGTACCGAGACGATCGATTAGGGAGCAGAAAGCCCCAGATCATCTCACCCTTAAATAAGTGTACTATTGCCTTTGGGAGCGAGTGATGTTATGCATTCTACCACCACCAGAGAGCGCATTTGGTGGAGTCCCAAGGGACCCCAGCATCCCTTGGGAGCACTGCATATAAGCAGGTCTCCCATGCTGTGCCAGCACTCTGGAGTCAGAATAAAGAGACTAATGTCACACTTACTCAAGTCTACAGTACTCAGCCACATTGCTTTATTTGAGACATAACTGGCTGCAACACAAAGGACCACCTCCAGCAAATGTGCAAAAGAGTTGTGACTCACCACATGGAAGAGGAGTCAACAAACGGCTGTGAATCCAGCGTGGATTACAAGGAGATGGCTAGAGAGGCAGCTCAGTCCCAGGCCGAAGTGTATGGAGTATATACTTGCACCACAGATTGTCCTCCAGTGATAATGGAAGTCGAGATAAATGGCGTTCCAGTCTTCATGGAAGTGGACACGGGGGTGAGTCAGTCAGTAATGAGCCAGGAAGCCTTTGACAGGCTATGGAACGATCAAGCTGAACGATCCAAGCTGGTCCCGGTTCAGGCAAAGCTGCGCACCGACACCAAGGAACTGATATCAGTTGTTGTTAGTGTGGATGTATGTGTATCCCATGATGGCAATGTGCACAATTTACCACTGTGGATTGTTTCAGGTGATGGACCAATGCTACTTGGAAGAAGATGGATGGGGACGATTCATTGGAACTGGGAAGACTTCAAACCTGCGGCGATCAATGTCCCCCTTACTCAGAGGAAGAGCAAGCCCCCACCTTCGGTTGGACCAGGCACCGGAGAGCAGATCCGCGCAGCCCCCGAGGCACAGACCGCTCATCACGACTGCGTGGCGAGAGCGCACCTTCCCGGTTTCAGTGGCAGGACTCCTGGGAGGAAGATTAGATTCGAGGGCGCCTTCCCAGCTTTAGTGGCAGAATCCCTGGGAAAGAAGATTGCAGCAGTCGACATCATGGATTGGGAAAAGATGGCATCCAAACCACGAGATGCAGCGCTAATGGAGCAACGACACGTGGCTCCACGGAAGGAAGACGACCGGGGTAAAAGTAGTAATGCCATTTTAAAGGAGGTCAGCAACCTGCCATTTTTGAATGAACTGCTTGAAACTGGTAACCAATGTAAAAGTCCAGCTGTAATGAGCAAAATGTTGTTGAGCGATGTCGGGTGCAAATTGCAATCAGCCAATGTAGCGGGTGAACACCTAACAGTCGTATACAGGACCAGCGGGCTACCCAGTGCTGTAGCCTGCATCCCCGGGACCAGAACAACGTATCATAAAGTGTCCCCACAGCTGACAGAAGTAGACAAGCTGCAGAGTAAACGATCCCCGGGGAGCAGAGGCACCGGAAGCGATACCCTGCCTCAGATCGGTTTAACATTGCAGGCACCCGATGGCATGAACTGCCATGGGTCAGAAACAGTAAACTGCGCCTATGCTCGCAGTCGGCTACCGTTGCCCACCACCTGGGTGGAAAAGGCGCAGCCCACAAACCCACTCACCACCACGGCAATACCTAAGAGCGAAGGATCACCCGCAATGGCTCCTCCGAATGGACCTGGACCTGCCAGGATCCCAAACTAGAGAGTGCTCACAACGGTGCCCTCAAGGAAAGCGAGTCAGCAGTCCCCTGCGAACTGCTAGACAAGACGAGGCAGCCCCACCGTCGCTTAGACGAAACGCTCATTCGCTCAGACCACTTCCCAGGGAGCAGCAGCGACACTGTGCAAACGAAAAGGACAGGGAGGTCACAGACACATCAGCTGCCTTTGGGCCTGCCCGACATTAGGAGTAACGGCAAGAGCCCTGAGTTACGGCAACTCGAGCAAAAAGAGCTCACCTCGCCCACAGACCCACTAGCATGGGGCGCTGCGCCACCACCAGTCGACCCGGATCTCATCCGGTCGTGCTGGAACTAGACTGTCCTTGTGTACCTCTACTGATAGACCTGTACTGATTATGTAAATGTAACACACAAAAAGAAACGCAACTGTAATCCACCCAACAAATGTACCAAGATGTAAATGTAAAACCCATGTGATGAACTTGAATGTAACTTGCATGTAATGGGCCATTAGCCTCATCTCTGTGTGGGGGGAGAATGGAGTAGTCATGGACTCACAACCAGAAACCACGGGGACCTCCACTGGCAACAAATCTCACTACCAACCCACTGAAGCTAGAAGCGACCTTCCAATGGTCAACCAGGAAGAGCAAAGCCCAGGTCACCATCAATGTACAAGTCAAATTGCATTAAAGACTTGGGGGTAAGTGATGTAATGTATGTAGACCATGTATACAAACTGTATAGTCACATACGGTGTGCCACCAGAGGGCACTGCGGTGAGAGACCTGAGGATCACCTGCATAGGTGTACAGGGCCCAGTATAAAAGGCTGTCCACCATGCTTGTGCCTCACTCTGGAGTTACAATAAATGGGACCAAGGTCACAACAGCTCAAGTACAATACTAGACCTCGTGGAGTCATTCATAAGAGTATTAAAGACATGACACTATATAGATATAGGTTGTTGTTGTTAGCCCAGTTGTTAATAGATTTATATTAAAATGGTTGCAAACATTTAGTGTTTTGGCACGCTAGTATTTGAAACACATTAAGTAACAGATGAAAGCTTGATATTCCAAGGCCATAGTACTTATATTGAGATCTGACCTGGAATGTGTTGCACTTTTAAAGGGACCATTTTTTAAGACAGAGTGCAGGGCTAATGTATTCCAGGTAATTAAAGAAAATAATGTAGAAAAATACTTCTCCAGATGGTCCATAATGTTTGTTTTGTAAAGTACAAGGGAAATTCTTATTAGTCGGGAAATTGTGTTGGGAAAATTGATGGGATTGAAGGCCAATAAATCCCCAGGGCCTGATGGACTGCATCCCAGAGTACTTAAGGAGGTGGCCTTGGAAATAGCGGATGCATTGACAGTCATTTTCCAACATTCCATAGACTCTGGATTAGTTCCTATGGAGTGGAGGGTAGCCAATGTAACCCCACTTTATAAAAAAGGAGGGAGAGAGAAAACAGGGAATTATAGAGCGGTCAGCCTGACCTCAGTAGTGGATAAAATGATGGAATCAATTATTAAGGATGTCATAGCAGCACATTTGGAAAGAAGTGACATGACAGGTCCAAGTCAGCATGGATTTGTGAAAGGGAAATCATGCTTGACAAATCTTCTGGAATTTTTTGAGGATGTTTCCAGTAGAGTGGACAAGGGGGAACCAGTTGATATGGTGTATTTGGACTTTCAGAAGGGTTTCGACAAGGTCCCACACAAGAGATTAATGTGCAAAGTTAAAGCACATGGGATTGGGGGTAGTGTGCTGACGTGGATTGAGAACTGGTTGTCAGACAGGAAGCAAAGAGTAGGAGTAAATGGGTACTTTTCAGAATGGCAGGCAGTGACTAGTGGGGTACCGCAAGGTTCTGTGCTGGGGCCCCAGCTCTTTACATTGTACATTAATGATTTAGACGAGGGGATTAAATGTAGTATCTCCAAGTTTGCGGATGACACTAAGTTGGGTGGCAGTAGGAGCTGCGAGGAGGATGCTATGAGGCTGCAGAGTGACTTGGATAGGTTAGGTGAGTGGGCAAATGCATGGCAGATGAAGTATAATGTGGATAAATGTGAGGTTATCCACTTTGGTGGTAAAAACAGAGAGACAGACTATTATCTGAATAGTGACAGATTAGGAAAAGGGGAGGTGCAACGAGACCTGGCTGTCATGGTACATCAGTCACTGAAGGTTGGCATGCAGGTACAGCAGGCAGTTAAGAAAGCAAATGGCATGTTGGCCTTCATAGCGAAGGGATTTGAGTACAGGGGCAGGGAGGTGTTACTACAGTTGTACAGGGCCTTGGTGTACAGTTTTGGTCTCCTAACTTGAGAAAGGACATTCTTGCTATTGAGGGAATGCAGCAAAGGTTCACCAGACTGATTCCCGGGATGGCGGGACTGACATATCAAGAAAGACTGGATCCACTGTGCTTATATTCACTGGAGTTCAGAAGAATGAGAGGGGATCTCATAGAAACGTTTAAAATTCTGATGGGTTTAGACAGGTTAGATGCAGGAAGAATGTTCCCAATGTTGGGGAAGTCCAGAACCAGGGGTCACAGTCTGAGGATAAGGGGTAAGCCATTTAGGACCGAGATGAGGAGAAACTTCTTCACCCAGAGAGTGGTGAACCTGTGGAATTCTCTACCACAGAAAGTTGTTGAGGCCAATTCACTAAATATATTCAAAAAGGAGTTAGATGTAGTCCTTACTACTAGGGGGATCAAGGTGTATGGCGAGAAAGCAGGAATGGGGTACTGAAGTTACATGTTCAGCCATGAACTCATTGAATGGCGGTGCAGGCTCGAAGGGCCGAATGGCCTACTCCTGCACCTATTTTCTATGTTTCTATGTTTCTATCGCTATGGTTTTATTCAAGATTGGGGTCTCTACAGTCCAAAGTTTGCGAAGTATTACTTCATGGCCAATGCCAAGGAAAAGAAGTCCCTGAGCATGTGCTCCAAGTGTCCTTCAAATTTGCAATGTCCTGCAAGATGCCTTAGCTCGGCGAGGTAGCTCACCACTTCCTGGCCTTCAGACTTCTTGTACGTATAGAACCGGTACCTCGCCATCAGAACGCTTTCCTTCGGGTTTAGATGCTCCAGGACCAGTGTGCACAAATCATCGTATGACTTCTCTGTGGGTTTCGCTGGAGCAAACAGTTTTTTCATGAGGCCATACGTTGGTGCCCTGCAAACGGCGAGGAGGATCGCCCTTCGTTTGGCTGCGTTCGCTTCTCCTTCCAGCTCGTTGGCCACGAAGTATTAGTCAAGTGACTGCACAAAGGTTTCCCAATCCTCTCCCTCCGAAAATTTCTCCAGGATGCCCACGGTTCTCTGCATTGTTGCGGTTGGGTTCATTATCTGTATCTTGTCATCAGTTGTTATGTCTTGCATGAAGAATCTGACCAGATACTGTGAGCTCAAAGTAACATGTGACCGTAGTCCTTTATTCGGGTCTCCAGAGTGCCTCTTCAGCCTGTGAGGCCTCCTTATATACAGATGCTCCCAAGGGATTGTGGGATCCCTTGGGACTCCTGGGGATGAGCTCTCTGGTGGTTAAACATTGTATTTACAGGTTTACATATATAACATTCCTGATCACTTGCTGTACCTGCATATTAACCTTTTGAGTTTCATGCGCCAGGACCCCCAGGTTCTGCTGTACTGTACTATTTAAATAATAACTTGCTCTTCGATATTCCATTCCATTTGCCTTCCTGATTACTTGTACCTGCATACTAATTTTTTTGTGTTTCATGGGCAGCATTGGATAGCAAAGACTAGAGCATTTGATTATTTTGCCAATACTCACTGTTTAGACACGGGTGAAGAATTACCACTTGGGTGAGACATCGGATGCCTGCCAGCCTTTGGATGTCTAAAGATGTAGAGGAGGGGGGAGTGGGGGAAAGGGGCATAAAGAATAGTCACAGTCAAAGGCAATGAATGGTTAAAGCATTTCAAAAACTTCACAAAAATAAATCTACTATATTTAGACACATAATTTACCAATCCATGTTACTGTTATCAAGGTGATTAGTAGGCCACCCTGACCTGCGAGAGGACACCACCGCAGGTCAGGAGGCTAAAAGAGCATATCACTGCAGCTTCCTGCACGAACTGCTATAAGTGTGCGACGGCTTCGAAGTGGGCGACTGGGTGATGTCATCGCTTCTCGGCCTTTTGGCTAAGATCTGCATAACTAACCTGACCAGCCACCATGACCTCCGGGTGGTTTCTCCCTGGTCAGGAAGGTATATGCTTACATTTTTGTAAACAGGAGGTGGGTGGGATGGCTTGACCCATCCACCTCCACGGAGGTGTGTGGGGGACCTGACCCATCCACCTCCATGGCACGAACCTGGTATTGCAGTACTTCCAGGAACGGTGCAGTGGCTCTAGGCCTTTTGGCTAAGAGCATTGGCGCAGAGTGATCCTTGACTGGTGCAGGGTGACCTCTGGCGTTTGACAAAGAATTGGAACGATTGGAACGATTGGACACGAATTAAATAAATAAATAATAAAATAAAAAAAATAAAAAAGACTGGGTGATGTCATCAAAACCCAGGTCGCCGTTTGGAGTGTGGGCAGGAACATTGGCAGGGCCCAGGTACAGTGAAGGAGAGGGAAGGTCGGGGTGGATGAGTGGTGAGAGATCGTAGCGGAATTGCAGCAAATGTTTTCGTTGCGGAGGAGGAGCGAGAGATCATGGCGGAGGAATGGTGAGAGATCATGGCAGAGGTGCGCCGAATGTTTGTGGTGGAGGAATGGCACGAGATCGTGGCGGAGGAATGGTGAGATTTCGTTGTGGAGGTGCAGCGAATGTTTGTGGTGGAGGAGCGACGAGAGATCGTGGCGGAGGAGCAGTGAGGGATCATGGCAGAGGTGAGGCGAATGTTTTTGTGGCGGAGGAGCGGCGAGAAATCGTGGCGGAGGTGCGGCAAATGAGGGTACGGGGCCCAGAAGGGCCGAGGGCCCAGGGGCAGCACGGGCCAGCCCACACTGCGATATGTGTGCGCACTAGGTCCGTGCAGCAGAGCAGGTCTCCAGTCGTCCTGGTTAACCCTTGCCACGGGATAAAGGTGTAGCTTTGTCAAGCCCATGTGGTGGCTGGTGTGCAACAATCACCACACGTTAAAAAAAATCCACGCACAGGCATCTTCCACCCCTTCAATTGGAGTTCAGGACTGGAATATTGGATTCTTCATTGAAATATCTGTGCACCCATGTGGAATCAAGTCATCCTCGTTCGAAGGACCACCTATGATGATGATGAATCCTTTAGGAGAGTAAAGAGTAGCAGGGAATGAGTAAGTATCTGACTACAAAATAATTTCTAAAACAGAATTAGTAATTGAAAAGCTGTGCAAGCAGATAGATTAAACAACAACAATTTGCATTGATATAGCACCTTTAACATATTAAAATGTCCCAAGGTACTTCACAGGAGCGTTATCAAATAAAAATTGACATCTGTCCTAATATCTAAGGAGCTATTAGGACAGGTGACAAATGGTAGGTTTTAAGGAGAGTCTTAAAGGAGGAGCGAGTGGTAGTGAGACGGAGATGTTTCGGGAGGGAATTCCAGTGGGAAAACAGGTTGGTTATAGCCTTGGATGGGAAAACTGCTGTGCTCTGCGGAAGGAATGAGTTCGATGGATAATCTATGTTAACATAAATCTGGGCAGTGCATAATTTTGAGGTATTCTAGGCATTTTTACTTTGGATAGTTTCATCACCTGTATGTGATGAGAATCTTGCAAAAATGTACACATTCAAAGATGATTTTAAATTTGGATAATTTTTATAAAATGTTAAAACTAAATCATTTGTGATTATTATAATTTAGTAACTTGCTTTGCTTTCATAAACAAGTGTTTCACGCTTAAATTGAAAGCTTTTTTGAAGGCCCTACAGTCAAATGCATAAAACGAAACAAAATACCTTTTTTAGCCTCCGTAAATGAACATCCCTGCCACTTCGTGCCAATCCATTTCCAGAGGCGATACAGCACCTTTACTGGTGTGGACCTACCAAAAGCATCTGTGTGATAGCCAGTCTGAAAGCTTTTTGCTTCCAATGGATCAGTGATTCTGCAATTGTAACACTCTTCCGAAAAAGTCCCCACTTAAGGACAAGATTCTTCCTTTCATTCAGTGAAAGCAGAAGGCTGATTTAATCAGCCACTTGTAACGATTTTATAAAAAGGGAATTGGGCTGTCAATGCAGCTGAACCGGATTCAAATTATACCTTAGGATACAACATCCAGAGGATTGTGTCATTGATTTGCACTCGATGCCATGAATTTTATAAGCCAAGGATTTGTCTAAAGGAACCGTAATAGGATGCAGGGGGAATTGTATTTGTGGCTTTTCTGCAGAAAGCATAGTGAGTTCCAATTCTCTTTTAGTTGATAGGCAACCTTTAGGAGAGTAGAAATGAACAAGAATGTATCTAAATGAGCAAGTAAGTAATCATGACTGACTTGCAAGACAGAATGGATGAAAGCAAGTGAATTTGTACACTTACAGTTGGGTTGGCATTAAAAAGAAAGACTGATTTACATTTATATAGTACCTTTCAGGACCTCAGGATATTTCAAAACAATTTACAGCCGATTAATGTGTAGTCACTATGGAAAATAGGAAACATGGCAGCCAATTTGCGCTCAACAAGCTCCCACAAACAGCAGTAAAGCAAAATACTGCGGATGCTGGAAATCTGAAATAAAAACAGAAAATGATGGAAATACTCAGCAGGTCAGACAGCATTTGTGGAGAGAGAAACAGAGTTAAAGTTTCAGATCGATGACCCTTTGTCAGAACTGAAACAGCACTATAATAATGACTATATAATCTGTTTTAGTGATGTTGGTTGAGAGATAAATATTGCCAGGACACTGAGGGTAAACCCAAAAATTAGTGAAGTGGGATCTTTTACGTCCACCTGAGAGGGCAAACGGGGCCTCGGTATAGCGTGTCATCTGAAAGGTGAGTGTCAGCTTGGATTATGTGCTCAAGTCTTTGGTGTGGGGTTTGAACACACATCATCATCATCATAGGTAGTCCCTCGGAATCAAGGATGACTTGCTTCCACTCTAAAAGTGAGTTCTCTGGTGACTGAGGAGTCCAATGTGGAACTTACAGCCTCTGTCACAGATGGGGCAGATACTGGTTGAAGGAAAGGGTGGGTGAGGAGCCTGGGTTGACACACGCTCCTTCCGCTGCCTACTCTTGGTATCTACTTGTTCTCGGTGATGGGACTCGAGGTGCTCAACGCCCTCCCAGAAGGTCTTCCACATTTTGGGTGGCCGTGGGCCAGGGATTCCCAGGTGTCGGTGGGGATGTTGCACTTTATCAAGGAGGCTTTGAGGATGTCCTTAAAGCGTTTCCTCTGCCCATCTGGGACTCATTTGCCATGTCGAAACTCCGCATAGAGTGTTTGCTTTGGAAGTCTCGTGTCGGGCATGCGGACGTTGTGGCCCGCCCAATGGAGCTGATCGAGTGTCATTCAATGCTTCTGATTCAGAGGCCCAAATTCAACCAGTGAGCCACGGCTGGTATCCCTACAGAGAACATACCTAATTTATCTAAGGACCAAAAACTGAGTTTCATCCATCAGGCGTATTGAGGGCTGCCCACTGCCCAGTATTGCATTTTTATTTATTTATGTATACCTAATTTCAAAGTTACTTTTTCCGTCTTTTAAGATCCCCCACCCTGATTACATTCCATTCCTTATCTGAAATGGAAGTTGGGCAAGCTGTTTGCCACTCTACAAGCCGAGCTACTCTTACATTTCTTAACCTACCACTCCAAGTCTGCCCAAGATATTCTGATGAAGATTATAATGGCCCAGAAATTGCGGTCGGAAGCTTCCGACCTGAAAAATTTCCACGAACTTACCTGGTGGTCCGGGAGGTTCGGAGACTTGTGCTCCTGAGCCTCTACATGAAGGCCTGTGTAGAGGCCCATGTACCCCGGGGACGTAGGCACTTCGCACGTGTCCCTGGGATAACGTGGGCCGGCACAACCAATCAAAATAGGGGAATTCCCATTCATACATACGGAATCACCATAAGTATGCATGGGATTACCCCAGAAAATACACAAACATTTAAAAATACATTTTTAAAAAACATCACATTTAAAATTAATCAAAATGTAATTTCATTAATTAGTTAATATTAAAAAAATTGAAAATAAATGTACATATTTTAAAAGGTTCAAAAACTAACCTACCCTATTTCTGAGGTTCTTAAATGTTTAAATTAATGAAAAAAATTTATTTTTCTGTCCTTTAAAAGTCTTACACTGATAAAAGGCCTGCTTTTATCAGTCATAAGAATTTCAAGGGGATTCTCTGGGCAGAAGTTGAGCAAACAGCCCAACTTCCGCCCACGGAGGCCCTTTACTTCCGGGTGCGTGCGATCTGTCCGGAGGATTCTTGACAGATCGCAAGTTCTGGGTGTGGTGTATGTAGGCACCTTTAGTAATGACTCCACGAGGCAGGATATGGTCTTAAACTGTGCAGATCTGCAGTCCTTTATTAGTAGCTCCTGAGTGATGACAACAAGCTGTGTGTTCCTTTTTATACTGGGTTACCTGCCATGTGCAGGCAACCCCTGGGTCTCCAGCAACAGCACACTCTAGTGTACTGGTAAGGTGTGCACAGTACAAGAGTACATTCAATGTTGCAAGACAGTGTTACAGACATCACACAGTTAACAGGCATACCTACACAACAATACTCTCCCCTGAGCATTTTTCATATCCTAGTTGTCATGACCAGGGGAGGTGATCAGTGGTGGGCTATGGGAGGTTGTGCTGAGGGTTGTGTGGTTGCCGGGTGTGACCCCTGTGCTTGAGGCTGACCTCGTACGTTTTCTCCTCCCTCACACACAAACCAAGTGGGTGTCATTGTTGAGGGATCCCTCGGGGAGGTAGCCACGGCAGCAGTGGGTGGTGTGTATACACTGTGATGTGGGTAGCTGTGGGGTGGTGGGCAGGGCCACAAAACTGGATGGGCTCCTTGTCCACCAATGGGGATGAGGGTCAGGTCATCCCAGGGTTTGCCAGGGAAGCTGGAGGGTATTGGCCTCATGCTTCTGGTGTTGGCCCTGGTGGCCAGGGGCTGTAGGGCTTGTCTGGTGCCGGTTGCCATTGGTGGTGGCTGGGCTGCCCATTGACCACTGTCCCTGTAGTGGGTCTGCTCCCACTGCCTGTGTGTGTGTCCTGCAAGGGGCATCACATTCGTTCCAAAGGTCCAGGCTACATAGTCAGGTAACCTGCTGGACCTGGGGGATTCCATTGGCATTAGCATGGTCCCTGTAGGACCCAATGTCCTTTGGCAGTGCCCTACCATTATACATGACACCTTGGCTCTGATCACACATAGTCGAGCCTGCATTATACATTCTAGCACTTGCATCACTTTTGGGTGTCCTGACATGGTTACATTAGGCATTTCACAATCTCGATCATTATTGTTAAGCATAATAAACTTGTTCTTAACCTTACTGACACCTGCATTCATCTCATTAGTCACATTAGTTAAACCAGCATCACAATTCATGGTTACATTGCGTACATTTTCATACTTGCACCTTTTAATTGCATCTTTAGCTTTAAAGTCCATGTACTCAAATAGTTGGAACTTCCCCTTTAAAATTTTTTGGTTACCGGTCTCCTTTAAGGGAGCTTTCAAATCCGATTGGCCGCTTGATGTCATATGATGCTCCTCCATGTTGACTCGTGGCATGGAGGAAGCCATTTTGAATGCAGGTCTGCTGCTTTTGGTGCTGCAGCCATTTTGTGGTGCTCTTTTCTTCCACATGTTGTGGTGCTGCAGCCATTCTGTGGTTTTGCTGCAGGCAGGCTGTGGTGCTCTTTTCTTCAACATGTTGGGGTGCTGCAGCCATTCTGTGGTTTTGCTGCAGGCAGGCTGTGGTGCTCTTTTCTTCCACAGCACCACTTCACCTGATGTGGACCCGATTCATCCAATTCCTGTCCAACAGCGTGGGACCATCACCAGCTACAATCCACAGGGGAAGTTTGTGCAACATGCCGCCCTGGGAGACCTGGACGTCCACACTGCCAACAATTTGGAGTTTACCTTTGGTAGAGGTGAGCAGCTTTGCCTGGATAGGAGACAGTTTTGGTCGAGTGGCAGGATTCCTCCAAATGTTTTCAAATGTCTTTTGGCTCATCACAGACTGGCTCGCCCCTGTGTCGATCTCCATGGAGACTGGGATCCCGTCGATGTCCACTTCCATCATCCACGGAGAACTTCCGGTGGAGCAGGAAAAGATTCCATACTCTTCTCCCAGGGTTAGAGCAGCTTCATCTTCATCTGTGTCGGAGCCCCGGTGATTAGCCAACTCATCCGAGACACAGTGAGTACAGCCTTTTCTGCACATTCTCTGAAGGTGCCCTTTTTCTTTGCAGCCTTTGCATGCATAGTCTTTGTAGCAGCACTGGTGGGCCCTGTGGTTTCCTCCACAGCGCCAGCACGGGGCCATCCAGTTTTTCCCCATGTGGTGGACTCAGGGTTGTGGGACTCGGGGCAGCATTTCTGCGTTTAGAAGTGTCCATGTGGTGCACTGCGCTCGCCAGTTTAGAGTCCTGGGTCAGTATTCGCCTGGAGTTGCTGGCCGAAACCATGTAGGCCTGGCTCACTTGAATTGCTTTCTGCAGGGTGACCGTGATGTCAGCCGAGAGCAATTTATGTAAGAGGCCTTCGTGGCCGATTCCGATGACAAATATGTCCCTTAGTGATTCATTAAGGTAGACGCCAAAATTCAACATTCAGGAAGGATAGAATAAAAGGAAAAGGAGGTGGGGTAGCATTGCTGGTTAAGGAGGAGATTAAGGCAATAGTTAGGAAGGACATTAGCTTGGATGATGTGGAATCTATATGGGTAGAGCTGCAGAACACCAAAGGGCAAAAAACGTTAGTGGGAGTTGTGTACAGACCTCTAAACAGTAGTAGTGATGTTGGGGAGGGCATCAAACAGGAAATTAGGGGTGCGTGCAATAAAGGTGCAGCAGTTATAATGGGTGACTTTAATATGCACATAGATTGGGCTAACCAAACTGAAAGCAATACGGTGGAGGAGGATTTTCTGGAGTGCATAAGGGATGGTTTTTTTAGACCAATATGTCGAGGAACCAACTAGGGGGGAGGCCATCTTAGACTGGGTGTTATGTAATGAGAAAGGATTAATTAGCAATCTCGTTGTGCGAGGCCCCTTGGGGAAGAGTGACCATAATATGGTGGAATTCTGCATTAGGATGGAGAATGAAACAGTTAATTCAGAGACCATGGTCCAGAACTTAAAGAAGGCTAACTTTGAAGGTATGAGGCGTGAATTGGCTGAGATGGATTGGCGAATGATACTTAAGGGGTTGACAGTGGATGGGCAATGGCAGACATTTAGAGACCGTATGGATGAATTACAACAATTGTACATTCCTGTCTGGCATAGAAATAAAAAAGGGAAGGTGGCTCAACCGTGGCTATCAAGGGAAATCAGGGATAGTATTAAAGCCAAGGAAGTGGCATACAAATTGGCCAGAAATAGCAGCGAACCTGGGGACTGGGAGAAATTTAGAACTCAGCAGAGGAGGACAAAGGGTTTGATTAGGGCAGGGAAAATGGAGTATGAGAAGAAGCTTGCAGGGAACATTAAGACGGATTGCAAAAGTTTCTATAGATATGTAAAGAGAAAAAGGTTAGTAAAGACAAATGTAGGTCCCCTGCAGTCAGAATCAGGGGAAGTCATAACTGGGAACAAAGAAATGGCGGACCAATTGAACAAGTACTTTGGTTCGGTATTCACGAAGGAGGACACGAACAACCTTCCGGTTATAAAAGGGGTCGGGGGGTCTAGTAAGGAGGAGGAACTGAGGGAAATCCTTATTAGCCGGGAAATTGTGTTGGGGAAATTGATGGGATTGAAGGCCGATAAATCCCCAGGGCCTGATGGACTGCATCCCAGAGTACTTAAGGAGGTGGCCTTGGAAATAGTGGATGCGTTGACAGTCATTTTCCAACATTCCATTGACTCTGGATCAGTTCCTATGGAGTGGAGGGTAGCCAATGTAACCCCACTTTTTAAAAAAGGAGGGAGAGAGAAAACAGGGAATTATAGACCGGTCAGCCTGACATCGGTAGTGGGTAAAATGATGGAATCAATTATTAAGGATGTCATAGCAGTGCATTTGGAAAGAGGTGACATGATAGGTCCAAGTCAGCATGGATTTGTGAAAGGGAAATCATGCTTGACAAATCTTCTGGAATTTTTTGAGGATGTTTCCAGTAGAGTGGATAAGGGAGAACCAGTTGATGTGGTATATTTGGACTTTCAGAAGGCGTTCGACAAGGTCCCACACAAGAGATTGATGTGCAAAGTTAGAGCACATGGGATTGGGGGTAGTGTACTGACATGGATTGAGAACTGGTTGTCAGACAGGAAGCAAAGAGTAGGAGTAAATGGGTACTTTTCAGAATGGCAGGCAGTGACTAGTGGGGTACCGCAAGGTTCTGTGCTGGGGCCCCAGCTGTTTACACTGTACATTAATGATTTAGATGAGGGGATTAAATGTAGTATCTCCAAATTTGCGGATGACACTAAGTTGGGTGGCAGTGTGAGCTGCGAGGAGGATGCTGTGAGGCTGCAGAGCGACTTGGATAGGTTAGGTGAGTGGGCAAATGCATGGCAGATGAAGTATAATGTGGATAAATGTGAGGTTATCCACTTTGGTGGTAAAAACAGAGAGACAGACTATTATCTGAATGGTGACAGATTAGGAAAAGGGGAGGTGCAAAGAGACCTGGGTGTCATGGTACATCAGTCATTGAAGGTTGGCATGCAGGTGCAGCAGGCGGTTAAGAAAGCAAATGGCATGTTGGCCATCATAGTAAGGGGATTTGAGTACAGGGGCAGGGAGGTGTTGCTACAGTTGTACAGGGCATTGGTGAGGCCACACCTGGAGTATTGTGTACAGTTTTGGTCTCCTAACCTGAGGAAGGACATTCTTGCTATTGAGGGAGTGCAGCGAAGGTTCACCAGACTGATTCCCGGGATGGCGGGACTGACCTATCAAGAAAGACTGGATCAACTGGGCTTGTATTCACTGGAGTTCAGAAGAATGAGAGGGGACCTCATAGAAACATATAAAATTCTGACGGGTTTAGACAGGTTAGATGCAGGAAGAATGTTCCCAATGTTGGGGAAGTCCAGAACCAGGGGTCACAGTCTAAGGATAAGGGGTAAGCCATTTAGGACCGAGATGCGGAGGAACTTCTTCACCCAGAGAGTGGTGAACCTGTGGAATTCTCTACCACAGAAAGTTGTTGAGGCCAATTCACTAAATATATTCAAAAAGGAGTTAGATGAGGTCCTTACTGCTAGGGGGATCAAGGGGTATGGCGAGAAAGCAGGAATGGGGTACTGAAGTTGAATGTTCAGCCATGAACTCATTGAATGGCGGTGCAGGCTAGAAGGGCCGAATGGCCTACTCCTGCACCTATTTTCTATGTTTCTATGTTTCTATGTTTCTATGCAAGGAGTATTCGGAACCCAGGAGAGGGCTCTGAGCTAGTTAGAGTGGGTGAGAGCTCAGATGAACAGGACCCCAAGAAAGAATGCAAAAGGCAGGAGGCAACAGAGCAGAGTAGCACTGGGGTAAGTGTAAACCACAAGGTGATAGGAAGGGATAATATGTATGAATATAAAGGGGCTGCAGGAGGGGTCAAAACTAAAAATCATGGTTTAAAAACTAGCATTAAAACACTACCTAAACGCACGCAGCTTTCGAAATAAAGTAAATGAGTTGATGGCACAAATCATTACAAATGGGTATGATTTGGTGGCCATTACAGAAACGCAGGGGGGGGCCAAGAATGGGAATTAAACATACAGGGGTATCTGACAATTCGTAAAGATAGACAAGAAGGGAAAGGTGGGGTAGCTCTGTTAATAAAGGATGATATCAGGGCAGTTGTGAGAGACGATATTGGCTCTAATGAACAAAATGTTGAATCATTGTGGGTGGAGATTAGAGATAGTAAGGGGAAAAAGTCACTGGTGGGCGTAGTTTATAGGCCTCCAAATAATAACTTCACGGTGGGGCGGACAATAACAAGGGAATAATGGAGGCATGTGAAAAAGGAACGGCAGTAATCATGGGGGATTTTAACCTACATATCGATTGGTCAAATCAAATCGCACGGGGTAGCCTTGAGGAGGAATTCATAGAATGCATACGGGATTGTTTCTCAGAACAGTATGTAACAGAACCGACAAGGGAGCAAGCTATCTTAGATCTGGTCCTGTGTAATGAGACAGGAATAATAAACGATCTTCTAGTAAAAGATCCTCTCGGAATGAGTGATCACAGTATGGTTGAATTTGTAATACAGATTGAGGGTGAGGAAGTAGTGTCTCAAACGAGCGTACTATGCTTAAACAAAGGGGACTACAGTGGGATGAGGGCAGAATTGGCTAAAGTAGACTGGAAACACAGACTAAACGGTGGCACAATTGAGGAACAATGGAGGACTTTTAAGGAGCTCTTTCATAGTGCTCAATAAAAATATATTCCAGTGAAAAAGAAGGGTGGTAAGAGAAGGGATAACCAGCCGTGGATAAACAAGGAAATAAAGGAAAATATCAAATTAAAAACCAATGCGTATAAGGTGGCCAAGGTTAGTGGGAAAAGAGAAGATTGGGAAAATTTTAAACGACAGCAAAGAATGACTAAGAAAGCAATAAAGAAAGGAAAGATAGATTACGAAAATAAACTTGCACAAAACATAAAAACAGATAGTAAAAGCTTTTACAGATATATAAAATGGAAAAGAGTGACTAAAGTAAATGTTGGTCCCTTAGAAGATGAGAAGGGGGATTTAATAATGGGAAATGTGGAAATGTGGAAATGTGGAAATAAACAATTATTTTCCTTCAGTCTTCACAGTGGAAGACACAAAAACCATGCCAAAAATTGCTGGTCACGGGAATGTGGAAAGGGAGGACCTTGAGATAATCACTATCACTAGAGGGATAGTGCTGGACAGGCTAATGGGACTCAAGGAAGACAAGTCCCCTGGTCCGGATGAAATGCATCCCAGGGTATTAAAAGAGATGGCGGAAGTTATAGCAGATGCATTCGTTATAATCTACCAAAATTCTCTGGACTCTGGGGAGGTACCAGCATATTGAAAAGCAGCTAATGTAACGCCTTTGTTTAAAAAAGGGGGCAGACAAAAGGCAGGTAACTATAGGCCGGTTAGTTTAACATCTATAGTGGGGAAAATGCTTGAAGCTATCATTAAGGAAGAAATAGCGGGACATCTAGATAGGAATAGTGCAATCAAGCAGACGCAACATGGATTCATGAAGGGGAAATCATGTTTAACTAATTTACTGGAATTCTTTGAGGATATAATGAGCATGGTGGATAGAGGTGTACCGATGGATGTGGTGTATTTAGATTTCCAAAAGGCATTCGATAAGGTGCCACACAAAAGGTTACTGCAGAAGATAAAGGTACGCGGAGTCAGAGGAAATGTATTAGCATGGATAGAGAATTGGCTGGCTAACAGAAAGCAGAGAGTCGGGATAAATGGGTCCTTTTCGGGTTGGAAATCGGTGGTTAGTGGTGTGCCACAGGGATCGGTGCTGGGACCACAACTGTTTCCAATATACATAGATGACCTGGAAGAGGGGACAGAGTGTAGTGTAACAAAATTTGCGGATGACACAAAGATTAGTGGGAAAGCGGGTTGTGTAGAGGACACAGAGAGGCTGCAAAGAGATTTGGATAGGTTAAGCGAATGGGCTAAGGTTTTGCAGATGGAATACAATGTCGGAAAATGTGAGGTCATCCACCTTGGAAAAAAAACAGTAAAAGGGAATATTATTTGAATGGGGAGAAATTACAACATGCTGAGATGCAGAGGGACCTGGGGGTCCTTGTGCATGAATCCCAAAAAGTTAGTTTGCAGGTGCAGCAGGTAATCAGGAAGGCGAATGGAATGTTGGCCTTCATTGCGAGAGGGATGGCATACAAAAGCAGGGAGGTCCTGCTGCAACTGTATAGGGTATTGATGAGGCCGCACCTGGAGTACTGCGTGCAGTTTTGGTCACCTTACTTAAGGAAGGATATACTAGCTTTGGAGGGGGTACAGAGACGATTCACTAGGCTGATTCCGGAGATGAGAGGGTTACCTTATGATGATAAATTGAGTAGACTGGGTCTTTACTCGTTGAAATTCAGAAGGATGAGGGGTGATCTTATGGAAACATTTAAAATAATGAAAGGGATCGACAAGATAGAGGCAGAGAGGTTGTTTCCACTGGTCGGGGAGACTAGAACTAGGGGGCACAGCCTCAAAATACGGGGGAGCCAATTTAAAACCGAGTTGAGAAGGAATTTCTTCTCCCAGAGGGTTGTGAATCTGTGGAATTATCTGGCCAAGGAAGCAGTTGAGGCTAGCTCATTGAATGAATTCAAATCACAGATAGATAGATTTTTAACCAATAAGAGAATTAAGGGTTACGGGGAGCGGGCGGGTAAGTGGAGCTGAGTCCACGGCCAGATCAGCCATGATCTTATTGAATAGCGGAGCAGGCTCAAGGGACTAGATGGCCTACTCCTGTTCCTAATTCTTATGTTCTTATGTTCTTATGTAGTTCTCCCCCAGTTCTGCCTTGCCCAGGGTTCATCCAACATCATTCCTCCATTAGCTTCACCTCTTGCTCGCTCTTCTCCCTCCCAACCCAGCTCCTGACTTCTCATCTCCTTGGCTTAATGTAAATGGTTCCCTTTCCAAAGACATTATATTCCCACACACATTGATTTCAAAATCATTGTCATTGCTTAAAAACCTTTTCATAGTCTCACTTCACCTTGTCTCTGCAATCTGCTCTAATCCTATGTCCCATTTTCCATAATCCAATATTCCAATTCTCGCATACTGTCCTTCTATCCCCTTTTTGCCCTTCCAATGGTGGAAGTGTTTACAGCGATCATGATCCTATTTCTAGAATTCAAAACCCTTCAGTCTTGTCACATCTCTTCCTCCCTCCAAAACACTTATTTAAAAGCAACTCTTTGACCAGTTCTTCAGTCACCTCTCGTATCTCTTCTAAGTTGCTTGATTCCTACTTACTCTGTGCTAAAGGCATCAGAGAAATGATAAATGATGGGCAATACATCTTCTCCCTTTCTTTTGAATTCTATTCTTCCAGCAATATGTGTAAACAAATAAAATTGTGACTTAATGCTTCTGCACATCATTTCCATTGTATGATTTTGTGACGATTTGGAGACAGCTAGCACAGACACCCTTTTATTACTGTGGCGACATTTTACCCACGCTATTGCTTCCCTAAATGATTTCAATCATTTTGTTAAGAATCTCAGACAACGAACAAGAGATGTATTTCCTGCACGGTTTCTTGTGTTTATACATCTTCCCTCATCCCTTGGGATACAACAGCCACATGCTTGTAATTTATATCAAGGGAAAACAAAATATATTTCGCGTTTTATTATGGAAATTCCTAAGTGATAATGTAAGTAAGACATGGTTATTTTTTGTGGCTTAAAATCTCAACAACAAGGTTATTTGAGTTCAGAACATTCCATGAGATGGAGTAATGCCATTTCTTTGATAATGACATTTATTCTTTGAAGTAAAATTTTTAAGTTTTAACGTGCATGAAATATGAAAAGAACTCCTCAGATTACTTAATTAATATACTAAATCAGTCAATAAAAAGCTTAGCTTCGTCGTTCACATAAAATATTTGTCAACAGCTCTTAACTCCCTTTAAAGTTTAAGTCCATTCAAAATTCGAATACCGCCCCTCTCAGGTAACGAGGTTTTCCTCGCGCCTCCTAGCTAGGATACAAGAAAAAGTTTGATAGATGGTCCTTGTTTCGCCTCTAGCTTCCAACTTCTCTGTCACAAATGTTCTTATCTCCATTTTATTGATAATGGAACTACTTCCAATGGATTTTTCCCTGCATCTCATAGGCTGGCACCATCCAATTTCTCACCCCGTCCAAGTCAATGAGTTCCCAGCAGCCGGCCCCATCCAGACCACCTAGAATATATAATTACGGGGATCTCAGAAGGCCAGTGAGAAAAAGTTCCAGTTTCCAATATGGAGCTGAGCTTTTTAATAAAACCCTATTTAAAAGATGACTAAATTTATATTATGCAGTTTAAGCATTATAAAAATGTTAATTTAACGTAAAAATCATGAGATATGTAAAAAGGAACTTTTATGGATACGAGAGATGGGTAAGTTAAAGAAGCACGTCATGAGGAGAATGGAGCACGGCATCATTTTCTTTTAAACATTTGTTTCTAAATGCAGTCAGCCCATTCAATGAATTGAGCTGAAATCTGTCATAGCAGATTCTATCACTGAACAATGGTGCTAATGGAAAGATCCATTTCCAGTAACAGAGCCCTGTTGACCCTGCCTTTGGACAAGATGAGAACAAGACTTTTGAGTAATTTATACCAAGGAAAAAACTAAATATATTTTAAAATATATTCAATGTTTTATTCTGGAAATTCCAGGTACATGAACAATCTACTCTAATCCACTAACCTACCATAACTGTCAAACTAAGCTTTCCAAATATTTTTAGTTCATGATATAAATTCTGTACGTTTGGTTAATAATTACAGTGTTTAAATTTATCTGCCATACAGTTTTCAATGTCAACAGTCACATACCTAATTTCTTCTATCGCTTGTTGCTTTTATCATATCTTGTCTGGTTTGTAAGCACGTGTTGGCCCTGCTCTTATCATGACATCCATTTCCTTGAATAGGTTAAACACTGACCCTTTTGTCTGTGGGACCATTTAAATCCATCCCTGACTAACAGGATCAAAGTCTCCTCTGCTGACTGGTTGCAAGAATCTCTTCGTTGGTATCACTGATGCCAATCAGGAAAAATATATTCCAATGAGAAGGAAAGGGTGTAAGAGAAAAGCTAGCCATCTGTAGCGAACTAAAGAAATAAAGGATGGTATCCAATTAAAAACAAGGGCATACAAAGTGGCCAAAACGAGTGGGAGGACAGAAGACTGGGAAGCTTTTAAAAGCCATCAAAGAACAACTAAAAAATTATTAAGAAAGGGAAGATAGACTTTGAAAGTAAACTAGCGCAAAATATAAAAACAGATAGCAAGAGTTTCTATAGGTACATAAAAAGGAAAAGGGTGGCTAAAGTAAATGTTAGAGGATGAGACCGGGGAATTAGTAATGAGGAACATGGAGATGACAGAAACTCTGAACAAATATTTTGTATCAGTCTTTACGGTAGAGGACACTGACAATATTCGACAGTGGATAGTCTAGGAGCTATGGGGGGGAGGAACTTAACACAATCATAATCACAAAGGAGGTGGTACTCGGTAAAATAATGGGATGAAAGGCTGATAAATCCCCTGGACCTGATGGCTTGCATCCTAGGGTCTTAAGAAGCGGCAGGGATTGTGGATGCATTGGTTGTAATTTACCAAAACTCCCTGGATTCTGGGGAGATCCCAGCAGATTGGAAAACTGCAAATGTAATGCCCCTATTAAAAAAAGGCGGCAAACAAAAAGCAGGAAACTATAGACCAGTTAGCCTAACATCTGTGGTTGGGAAAATGTTGGAGTCCATTATTAAAGAAGCAGTAGCAGGATATTTGGAAAAGCAAAAATCGGTCAGGCAGTGTCAACATGGATTTCTGAAAGGGAAGTCATGTTTGTCAAATTTGCTGGAGTTCTTTGAGGATGTAACAGGGTGGATAAAGGAGAACCAGTGGATATGGTGTATTTGGACTTCCAGAAAGCATTTGACAAGGTGCCACATAAAAGGGTACTGCACAAGATAAAAATTCATGAGATTGGGTTAATATATTAGCATGGATAGAGGATTGGCTAATTAACAGAGATCAGAGAGTTGGGATAAATGGTTCATTCTCTGGTTGGCAACCAGTAACTAGTGGGGTGCCACAGGGATCAGTGCTGGGACCCCAACTATTTACAATCTATATTAACGACTTGGAAGAAGGGACTGAGTGTAACTTAGCCAAGTTTGCTGACGTTACAAAGATGGGAGGAAAAGCAATGAGTGAGGACTACACAAAAAATCTGCAAAAGGACATAGACAGGCTAAGTGAGTGGGCAAAAATTTGGCAGATGGAGTAGAATGTTGGAAAGTGTGAGGTCATGCACTTTGGCAGAAAAACTCATAGAGCAAGTTATTATTTAAATGGAGAAAGTTTGCCAAGTGCTGCAGTACAGCAGGACCTGGGGGTACTTGTGCATGAAACACAAAAGGATAGCATGCAGATACAGCAAGTGATCAGGAAGGCCAATGGAATCTTGCCATTTATTGCAAAGGGGATGGAGTATAAAAGCAGGGAAGTCTTACTACAGCTATACAAGGTATTGTTGAGGCCATACCTGGAATACTGCGTGCAGTTTTGGTTTCCATATTTACGAAAGGATATACTTGCTTTGGAGGCAGTTCAGAGAAGGTTCACTAGGTTGATTCTGGGGATGAGGGGGTTGACTTATGAGGAAAGGTTGAGTAGCTGGGGCCTCTACTCATTGCAATTCAGAAGAATGAGAGGTAATCTTATCGAGATGTATAAGATTATGAGGGGGCTTGATAGGGTGGATGCAGAGAGGATGTTTCCACTGATGGGGAAGACTCAAATGAGAGGGCACAATCTTAGAATAAGGGCCCACCCATTTAAAACAGAAATGAGGAGAAATTTCCTCTCTCAGAGGGTTGTGCATCTGTGGAATTCGCTGCCTCAGAATTCTGTGGAAGCTGGGACAATGAATAAATTTAAGACAGAAATAGACAGTTTCTTAAACGATAAGGGGATAAGGGGTTATGGGAGCAGACAGTGAAGTGGAGCTGAGTCCATGATCAGATCAGCCATGATCTTATTGAATGGAGGAACAGGCTCGAAGGGCCATATGGCCAACTCCTGTTCCTATTTCTTATGTTCTTATAAGAACAATCTAATTCAATTTTCCTTTTGGTCAGCCAGGTGTCTGATGTGTGGAAACCCATCCCCAAGTTTGAGTCTCCTACAGAGCTTGCCCACTAGGCAGTGTACATTCTCCCAATAGGGACACATGCTACTAATCTAGGATGGTGCTGGTCGGCAGAGCTGAGGTTTACTGCTTCCAAGTCTGTACAGGAGTACTACTAGAGAATAATACTGCACAGCTTACCAGATCCAAGTACTGGTATACTTCCTGCTGCTTGGGCAGCTAGGGCTACCTTCTTCGTTTGGGCTTTTGGTATTTAAGGTTATCTGGAGCGGAGTGTGAAAAATCCTGATCCCCAGCGATAGGCCCATACTTCACGTGTCATTAGTAGGTTCAACTGGCAGGTTGCTCATGGACAGGGCTCTGGAGTATTGTGGGCATGTCTGGCTCAGGTAATAAGGATATAAGAACATAAGAAATAGGAGCAGGAGTAGGCCATATGGCCCCTCGAACCTGCTCCACCATTTAATATGATCATTGCTGATCCAATCATGGACTCAGGTCCACTTCCCTGCCCACTTCCCATAACCCCTTATTCCCTTATCGATTAAAAAATGTTATGTATGCTAACTTCACCAACGAGTAAGACTTGCCACCAAGGGGCACACCTGTGGGAGACCTAAGGGTCACCTGTGCACTCTGGGCAAGCAGGTATAAAAGGCAATCCATCATGCTGCTTCCTCACTTTGGAGTTACATTAAAGAGACGAGGTCACAATGGTTTTAGCTTACAACACAGTCTTGTGGAGTTGCTTCTGCACCCATTCTACTTCCCTCTGTCTCCCTGCATTGGTTCCCATCTCTCTGCCATATTAGTTTAACCCCTCCTCAACAGCACTAGCAAACACTCCCCCTAGGACATTGGTGATGACTGGGTTTGGGGTAAATCTCAAGAGACAGCCTTTATTAAGGTCAGAAAGCTGCTCTGATCTAACAAGTCACTTGTATTGTATGACCCATGTAAATGTTTAGTAGTAGCTTGTGATGCGTCGTCGTACGGGGTCGGTTGTGTGTTACAGCAAGCCAATGTGTCAGGCAAACTGCAACCAGTTGCACATGTGTCCAGAAGTTTATCCAAGGCTGAAAGAGCCTACAGTATGGTTGAGAAAGAAGCGTTAGCAAGTGTATACGTGTTAAGAAAATGCACCAATACCTATTTGGTCTCCGGTTCGAGCTCGAAACCAACCACAAACCGCTTACTTCACTGCTCTCAGAAAGCAAAGGTATTAACACAAATGCTTCGTCCCACATCCAAAGACGGGCGCCAACATTGTCTGTTTATGGTTTCGTAATCCAGCACAGACCAGGCACTGAGAACTGCGCTGACGCCCTCAGTCAACTACCATTGCCCACCACCAGGGTGGAAATGGCACAACCCGCAGACTTGCTTCTGGTAATGGATGTTTTTGAGAGCGAGGGGTCACCCGTCATAGCTCACCAGATCAGCACCTGGACTTGCCAAGATCCTGTGCTATCACTAGTAAAAAGCTGCATGCTTAATGGGAGCTGGTCGGCGGTTCCTGGGGAAATGCAAGATGTGGTGAGGCCACACCTGGAGTATTGTGTACAGTTTTGGTCTCCTAACTTGAGGAAGGACATTCTTGCTATTGAGGGAGTACACCGAAGGTTCACCAGACTGATTCCGAGGATGGCAGGACTGACCTATCAAGAAAGACTGGATCAACTGGGCTTATATTCACTGGAGTTCAGAAGAATGAGAGGGGACCTCATAGAAACATTTAAAATTCTGATGGGTTTAGACAGGTTAGATGCAGGAAGAATGTTCCCAATGTTGGGGAAGTCCAGAACCAGGGGTCACAGTCTAAGGATAAGGGGTAAGCCATTTAGGACCGAGATGAGGAGAAACTTCTTCACCCAGAGAGTGGTGAACCTGTGGAATTCTCTACTGCAGAAAGTTGTTGAGGCCAATTCACTAAATATATAAAGGAGTTAGATGTAGTCCTTACTACTAGGGGGATCAAGGGGTATGGCGAGAAAGCAGGAATGGGGTACTGAAGATGCATGTTTAGTCATGAACTCATTGAATAGCGGTGCATGCTCGAAGGGCCGAATGGCCTACTCCTGCACCTATTTTCTATGTTTCTATGTGTTCTATGAAACTAAGCCGTTCCACAGATGTAAGGATGAATTGTCCATCCAATCAGATTGTCTCCTATGGGGTAATCAGTGGTTTTGCCAAAAAAAGGCAAGGAAACATTTTTACGCAACCTACCAAGGCATAATCATGATGAAGGCTGTCATCAGGTCGCACGTTTGGTGGCCCGGCATTGACTCCGAATTGGAGTCATGCGTACACCAATGCAACACTTGCTCACAGTTGAGCAACACACCCAGGGAGCCCCACTGAGCCTGTGGTCATGGCCATCCAAATCGTGGTCCAGGGTCCACATAGATTTTGCTGGCCCTTTTCTAGGAAAGATGTTTCTCGTAGCAGTGGACGCCTACTCTAAATGGATTGAATGTAGAATAATGTCATCATGTACATCTACTGCTACCATTGAAAGCCTCCAGGCCAGGTTCGCCACCCATGGTTTGCCCGACGTCCTTGTTAGTGACAATGGACCGTGTTTCACCAGCTTGGAATTCAACGAGTTCATGACCTGCAATGGCATTAAGCGTATCAGGTCTGCTCCATTTAAGCCCGCATCCAATGATCAAGGGGAACGGGCAGTCCAAACCATCAAGCAGAGCTTGAAACACGTAACGGACAGCTCCTTGCAGACCCGATTATCTCGGGTCCTGCTCAGCTACTGGACGTGCCCCCACTCACTCACCAGGGTTCCCCCTGCAGAATTGTTAATGAAGAGAGCACTCAAAACCAGCCTCTCCTTAATCCACCTGGATATCAATGATCACATAGAAACCCGGCGGCACCAGCATAACGTGTACCACGATCGCGTGGCTGTATCGCATGACATTGAGGTTAATGATCCTGTTTTGTTCTCAATTAAGGCCATGGTCCCAAATGGATTACAGGCACTGTTTTAGCCAAGGAGGGGAATAGAGTGTTTGTTGTTAAACTGTTGAATGGGCAAACGTGCAGAAAGCACTTGGATCAGACCAAACTGCGATTCACTGACAACCAAGAACAGTTTGAAGAAGACTTTACCAATCTATGATCCACCAACACACATCCAACTAGCAATCGACCTCGCTGTCAACCAGGAGGATGAACCCATCATGCCTGACAGTCCGAGCAGACCAGCCGCGCTGCCATGCAGCAATGATCCGACCAATTCACCCATGCCAGGACTTCAACTCAGGCGATCGACCAGGGAATGCAGACCGCCAGATCGCCTCAACCTGTAAATAACTAATACATAAAACTTTGGGGGGGGGAGTGATGTTATGTATGCTAACCTTACTAATGAGTAAGACTTGCCACCAGGGGGCACACCTTTGGGAGACCTAAGGGTCACCTGTGCACCCTGGGTAAGCAGGTATAATAAGCAATCCATCATGCTGCTTCCTCACTTTGGAGTTACATTAAAGAGACCAAGGTCACAATGGTTTGAGCTTACAACAAAGTCTTGTGGAGTTATTCTGAACTTAACAAGAAACTGTCTATCTCTGTCTTAAATTTATTCAATGTCCCAGCTTCCACAGCTCTCTGAGGCAGTGAATTCCACAGATTTACAACCCCCTGAGAGAAGAAATTCCTCCTCATCTCAGTTTTAAATGGAATTATGCCCTCTTGTTCTAGTCTCCCCTATCATTGGAAATATTCTCTCTGCATCCACCTTGTCAAGCCCCCTCATAATCTTATACATTTCGATAAGATCACTTCTTCTGAATTCCAATGAGTAGAGGCTCAACCTACTCAACCTATCCTCATAAGTCAACCCCTTCATCTCCGAAATCAACCTAGCGAACCTTCTCTGAACTGCCTCCAAAGCAAGTATATCCTTTCGTAAGTATAGAAACCAAAACTGTACACAGTATTCCAGGTGTGGCCTCACCAATACCGTGTATAATTGTAGCAAGACTTCCCTGCTTTTATACTCCAGCCCCTTTCAATAAACGTAACTAAATACCAAGGCACCCATGTAAGATGACTTGATTCCAAACTTCCATTGTGGAGCATGTCACCTCAGAGTCAGCTTTGACCAGGTGGACAGCAGCAATTCTGCTCGAATGGCAAGGCGGGCAGCTCAACTCACCATAAATGTATTTATTTTACTACTGTGATGAGATTCTAATCAATGAGAGTCTTCCGACCATTATTGATTATGGTCCTGAAATTACACCATAGATAATTACTATGTCAACCTAAAGTTCCCTCTCTGCTATTTTAAGGAGGCATTGGCCCGTTTTAACGTAAAATACATCAGTGTCTTACAGTGTAATTTCAGCGTATGAAAGTATGGGCCTTACGCTAAACATTAGTAAGACAAAGGTCCTCCACCAGTCTGTTCTCGCTGCACAGCACTACCCCCCAGACATCAAGATTCAAGGCATGGCCCTTAACAATGTGGACCATTTCCCATATCTTGGGTGCCTCCAATCAACAAGAGCAGGCATTGACGACGAGATCCAACACCGCCTCCAGTGCGCCAGTGCAGCCTTCGGCCGCCTGAGGAAAAGAATGTTTGAAGACCAGTCCCTCAAAACTGTCACCAAGCTCATGGTCTACAGGGCCGTAGTAATATGCACCCTCCTGTATGGCTCAGAGACGTGGACCATATACAGTAGACACCTCAAGTCGCTGGAGAAATACCACCAGCGATGTCTCCACAAGATCCTGCAAATCCCCTGGGAGGACAGACGCACAAACATTAACGTCCTCATCTAGGCCAACATCCCCAGCATTGAAGCACTGATCACACTTGATCAGCTCCACTGGGCAGGCCACATAGTTCGCATGCCAGACACGAGACTCCCAAAGCAAGCGTTCTACTCGGAACTTGTCCATGCAAATGAGCCAAGGGCGGCAGAAGAAATGTTACAAGGACACCCTCAAAGCCTCCCTGATAAAGTGCGACCTCCCTACTGACACCTGGGAGTCCCTGGCCATAGACCGCCCTAAGTGGAGGAAGTGCATTCGGGAGGGCGCTGAGCTCCTCTAGTATCGTTGCCGAGAGCATGCAGAAATCAAGCGCAGGCAGTGGAAGGAGTGTGCTGCAAACCAGGCTCCCTGACCACCCTTTCCCTCAATGACTATCTGTCCCACCTGTGACAGAGACTGTGGTTCTCGTATTGGACTGTACAGCCACCTAAGAACTCATAAGAACATAAGAACATAAGAATTAGGAACAGGAGTAGGCCATCTAGTCCCTCGAGCCTGCTCCGCCATTCAACAAGATCATGGCTGATCTGGCCGTGGACTCAGCTCCACTTACCCGCCCGCTCCCCATAACCCTTAATTCCCTTATTGGTTAAAAATCTATCTATCTGTGATTTGAATACATTCAATGAGCTAGCCTCAACTGCTTCCTTGGGCAGAGAATTCCACAGATTCACAACCCTCTGGGAGAAGAAATTCCTTCTCAACTCAGTTTTAAATTGGCTCCCCCGTATTGTGAGGCTGTGCTAAGAGTGGTAGCAAGTCGTCCTCGATTCCGAGGGACTGCCTTTGATGATGATGATGAATTTCAGCTCCTATGTATGTTTTACTCACTGGAGTTAAGAATATTAGATTGTATAGAATCATAGAATTTACAGCACAGAAGGAGGCCGACAAAGAGCTATCCAGCCTAATCCCAGCTCTTGGTCCGTAGCCTTGTAGGTTTCGACACTTCAAGTGCACATCCATGTACGTTTTAAATGCTATGAGGGTTTCTGCCCCTACAAACCCTTTCAGGCAGTGAGTTCCAGACCCACACCACTCTCTAGATGAAAACATTTCTTCTCAAATCCCCTCTATGCCCCATTGGTTATTGACCCCTCTGCCAAGGGAAATAGGTCCTTCCTATCCACCCTATCTCAGCTCCTCATAATGTTATGCACCTCAATAAGGTCTCCCTTCAGCCTCTTCTGTTCCACAGAATACAAACCCAGCCTATCCAATCTTTCCTCAGAGCTAAAATTCCATAACTTGTCAATTTTATTTCGCTGAGTTTAGCCTTTGTAGAAATAATTGTTACAAAACAAGAAACTGTGAAAGGCCTCTGACGACCACAGGAATATCAGTCTTTTTGCAACAGTTGGAAGCATTGCTATAATCCATAAACAATTTATTTACTACATATAGTTCCAGCAAGTTGCTTTTAAGCATGAGAGCAAAAAGAACAACACAAATATTTGTCAGTCAATTTCAGGTCCAATCACTGTCTAGTCTAACATAAATGCACTGTCCATTTAGGGAGCACTCTGGTTGAAATCTTTCTGGTTGCTCACTTTCTCCCTTATTGCTTACTCAGTAATAACACATTGGGACACGTTGCTTATGCCCGCAGGTTATAATTTTTTTTTAAAATTGTGGCATGTAATGGAATCATAAAGGACATGCATTAGGAACACCATGGAAGTGCAATGTGCATTGCCTGCTATTTGAGGTTGTATAATTCCAATTCATTTTACATTGCACTTGAGTGCAAATGCTTCTCCATTTTCAAGATTTACTGCTATCTAGTTGCACAGTCTCAAATGAACCAAAAGATTTGTGGGTTGAACAATTCATGGATATTGTTCAATAATTGGAAAGGGCAGTTTCCAATGTATTTACTGTACGAGCAATATATCGTGAACTGAGCACACCTTCAGGCAAAGTAGTTAATACGTATGTAATTCCCGTCAAATAGCAAAAACTACACATAAAGCTTCAGAACCCTAAAGAATAAATCCTATTCTGATGGCTTATAAAGAATAATATGGCAGCTATCTCTAACTTAAAGTAACAAGGTACTGTGTATAGTAAGTCAGAGATTATGTTTTATAATAAAGGTATAATATGTAACACACTATTATACCTTCTTGATGATCTTTCCTAATAAGTGTAAGGAACTGACTTGAGGAAAGCTGCTTGCTGTGAAGTTGGAGCAGTGTTTAACCCAGCCCCGACCTTTAAAGAAAGAACTTGCATTTAGATAGTGCCTTTTCAAATTCCCATGACATTCCAAAATGCTTCACAGCTATTGAACTGCTGTTGCTGCTGTTATGTGGGTTCAATAAACAGTCGTGAGATAAATGACCTCTCTTTTACTGGTGTCAGTCAGAGCACCAGGAACACACCCCTGCTCTTCATGAAATGGTGCCATGGGATTTTTTTTGTGTCCATCTGAAAAGGCAGACGGTGCCCTGGGTTTAACATCTCAGCCGAAAGATGGCACCTCTGACAATGCAGCAGTCCCTCAGTATTGCAATGAAGTGTCAGCCTAGATTATGTGCTCAAAATTGTCGTGGGGCTTGAACCTTCTGAGTCAGAAGTGACAGGGCTACCATTTGAACAAAGCTGACACTTGCAAAGCTACAAAGTGCACTCCCTATAGGGATGTGCTGTGCTGTAAGTGGGCATATCGTGAGGTTAATTGCTGTTGCTGTGGGAAGTTTGGCAGTTGCTTGTAAATCCATGAATAAGCCCTTTGGGGAGAAGCCAGGTTCTCATGATCAACCGAAATCAGCAGCAGTGATATTTTCCTCCTTTCTTTTTACTTCAAAAATTGTTGGCTTTTTAATGAAGAGAAAATTTGAATCAATCAGGTGCAAGTGTAATAGATGTGTGTGTAGCACTTTTAACAGTGGTAGACGTGTTTTCCAACCTGACGATTGCTGGACTGACTACCACCTATGTTATCTCTATCACCATAGCATCAAAATGGCGGCGGCAACAGAAATGCTGCTGCAGAAAAATCAACGTTGAAGCACTCAAAGACCCTGCAAGGAAAGCCCTATTCAGCCAACGCCTCACAGCCAACCTGCCGACCTCCAATGAACTGGAGCCCCAGAGTGTCCAGAGTGCCCGGTCTGCCCTCGAGTCCACCATAATTAGCATCTGTGAAGAGACTGTTGGTTACTCTACCAGAAAACATCAAGACTGGTACGATGAGAATGACCAGGTGATCCAGGAGCTAATAAACTGCAAACGCAAGGTATTTTTGAATTGGAAACAACACCACAGCTGGAGTGAAAGAAAGCAGACCTACAAATAACTGAAGGCCGAAGTCCAACAAAAACCTTGTGACCTAAAGAACAGATGGTGGGTGGAAAAAGCGCAGGAGATCCAGCATCCAGCCGACAATCATGACGTGCGTGGATTTTTTAGCAGAGCCAAGACCACCTATGGCCCAAGAACACAAGATCCTATTCCACTGAGAGCTAAGAACGGAGAGGTGCTCATCAAGGACAGTGAGGCAGTCAGTGCTCATTGGAAGGAGCACTTCGAGATCTCCTTAACCAAAACTCTGTCTTTGACATGAGTGTCCTTGACTCCATCCCACAGCAAGCTACCCACCAGCACCTCGGCCCAATCCCAGCCCGGCATGAGGTTGAAAGGGCCGTTCGACAACTGAAAAACAACAAGGCCTCAGGAGCAGATGGAATCCCCGCCGAAGTACTAAAGCATGGCAAAGAATACTCGTGGAGTGAATCCATGATTTCATCTCTCTGATCTGGAAGGAGGAGAGCATGCCATGGGATTTCAGAAATGCCGTAATCGTGACATCTTCAAGAAAGGCGACAAGTCCGACTGCAGTAATTACAGAGGAGTTCCCTGCTGTCTGCCGCAGGGAAAATCATTGCAAAAATCCTCCTCAACCATCGCCTCTCAGTGGCTGAAGAGTCCCTCCCAGAGTCACAATGCGGATTCCACCCACTAAGGGGCACAACGAACATGTTCTTCACCACATGACAAATCCAAGAAAAATGTAGGGAGCAGCATCAACCTCGGTACATGGCTTTCTTTGACCTCACAAATGCCTTTGACTGTCAACCGTGAGGGATTATGGAGTATCCTCCTCAAATTCGGCTGACCTCAAAAATTTGTCACCATCCTCCACCTGCTTCACGATGACATGCAAGCCACGATTCTTACCAACAGATCCACCACAGACCAATACAAGTGCAGACCGGGGCCAAGCAAGGCTGTGTCATCACTTCAATGCTCTTCTCAATCTCCCTCACTGCCATGCTTCAACTCACCTTTAACAAGCTCCCCATTGGAGTGGAGTTAATCTACAGGACAAGCAGGAAATTGTTCAACCTCTGACTCCTCCAGTCCAGATCCAAGATTGTTCCAACCTCTGTCATTGAATTACAGTATGCAGACAATGCTTGCATTTCTGCACACTCGGAGGCCAAACCCCAAACCATCATCAATACCTTCACTTTGAAGCATACGAGAGTCTGGGCCTTATATTAAACATCTATAAGACAAAGGTTCTCTGCCAACCTGCCCCCACCTCACAGTACTGCTCCCGGATTATCAAGATCCATGACGAGACCTTGGACAATATGGACCACTGCCCATACCTTGGGAGCCTACTATCAGCAAGGACAGACATCGATGACAAAGTCCAGCACCGCCTTCAGTGTGCCAGTGTTGCCTTCGACTGCCTGAGGAAAAGAATGTTCAAAGACCAGGATCTCAAACCAGGCACCAAGCTCACGGTCTACAGAGCAGTAGTGATACCGTCCTCCTATATACTTCAGAGACATGGGCTATGTACAGTCGGCACCTCAAAGTACTGGAGATGTACCACAAATGCTGCCTGCGCAAGATCCTGCAAATTTACTGGCAGGATAAGCGAACCAACATCAGCGTTCTCTCAGATGCCAACATCACCAACATCGAGGCATTGACCATGCTCGATCAGCTCCAATGGATGGGCCACATTGTCCGCATGCCCGATACTAGACTCTCAAAACAAGCTCTCTACTCCAAGCAACATCACGGCAAGCGAGTCCCAGGAGGGCAGAGAAAATGCTTCAAGGATACCCTCAAAGCCTTCTTGAAAAAATGTAACAGCCTCACCGACTCTTGGGAATCCCTGGCCCAAGAAAGCTCAAAGTGGAGGAGAAGCATTCGAGAAGGCACTTCAAGTCTCTTTGTCGGGAGCACGCAAAAGCCAAGTACAAACAACGGAAGGAGTGTTCAACAAATCAAGCACCTTACCCACTCGTCCCTCCAAATCACCATCTGCCCCACCTGTGACAGAGACTGTAGATCCCGCATTGGTCCCATCAGTCATCTTAGAACTCATTTTGGTATGGAAGCGAGTCATCCTTGACTCCGGGGGACTGCCTAAGAAGAAGGCGGTAGACGTGTACGTGGCACTTTCACGTGTGATGTAAATGTAAAATACAAGACTTAACTACATTCATCTGATCACAATATAATTATTGAAGAGAGATCCTAACATCTCCCCACTGTAGCATCCAATTGTATCTGAAACAAATTCAGGGTTTTTGCCTGCAACACTTCAACTGTATAATTGTTCCACATGTCGATCACTCTGTACGAAGAAGGATTTCCTGATATCTGCCCTAAAATTCTCTTCTCTTGTTTGAATCTGTATCTCCGAGTTCTACTTCGATAGGTTAATTTAAAGTAATAATCTGAGTTTTTCTATACCGTTAGCAATGTTGAAACTTCTATGTGAAGGTCTCCATCACCTCCTTTCCAGTCGAAAAGGCCAGGTTTTTCCAGACTTTCCTCATAACTCCAACCCCTAAAAATAGAGGCTCAATTTTCCCCAATGCAGTTTTTGGCGTATTGCCAGAGTTACGCCCATTTTTTTTTGGCCGTGACTACTCCAAAAAAATAAGTAGCAAGTTTCCTCATTCTATTTTTTTTAATTGACGCCACGTAGCCTGTCCTTTAGTTTTGTGGGCTGGAGCCAAATGACTGCGCCAAAAAAATGATGCCCCCACCTTCTGCGCATGCGCGGAAAAAAAGGACATTTTTGACATGATTGCTATATGCGCGCATGCCCAGCACAGCTCCCGGTCTGCATTCGGCCATTTTTAAAGAGCCAGTTGTGTGTGAGAACTTTAATTCTCAGTGGAAAAATCGGAGCTGCAATACAAGATGCAACGCGACGCAAGGACCAAGAATTTCTCACATAATGAAGTGGAGGCACTAGTTACTGTAATTGAGGCCAGATGGCAGGAGCTGGACACCAGCAGAGGTCACATAAAACTTTCACCAAACAAAATGAAGAAACGCTGGAACCCAACTTGCAGAAGATTACTGGGCAATGGTGACCACCCGAGGTCTGGAAGCCAGTGCAAAAAGAAATGGCAGGACCTTGGTCAAGTAGTTAGTGTAAGTAATATTTTCATTTATTCACTGGAATTGCAATTGTAAATGTGACCATCTGTATATGTCCCATCCAGCAGAAAGACACCCTCTATAAAAAGTTATATTTTCATCTCTCCAGAGGAAGGTGGCACACAACAAAAGGGAAAGAACTCGAACAGGAGGAGACTTGGCAAATCTGCGCCCACGCCCACTGACACCCGTGGAAGTCAGAGTCGCTGCTTTGATGGGTCCTGCCTGGAGAAAAGCAACCACCACTGCACAAGCTGGACCCACACTCGAAGGAGAGGGTACGTCTTGCAAATTCCACAGTTTGGCTTTGCTAAATATTAAGGACTGCGCAGGCTAGCCATGCTTCGGTTCATGGGAATGTCTCCATCAGCTATGCTTTGGTTGATGCAATGTGCTATCATTCATCATGGTCCTTTAAATCAGCCTGCTGCCTGTGCTGTGTGAAGCTACTCATGCCACCCTGCCCCCTCCATTTGTCTAATCAGTTGTCTGCTCTGTTATATTTTGCAGAACTTGAGGCCAACCCTGACGATTCAGAAGAAGATTCAGACGAGGACATGCCTGAAGAGGAGAACATCTTCCAATCCCACCTTCCAGACAAGAGCATAGGGGGGAGGGGGAGGGGGAGGTGATGGATGAAGCCCTCGCTGTTGTACTCACTCTGGAGGAGGTGCAGGTGCCGCCCATTGAGTGGTGCGAGTGTTGTTGGTACATTCCATGATTTCCCACAGTCCGAGGTTGCGGGTCCCAGTGGGATGCAGCGAGCCACACCCAGGGTGAGGAGGGGAAGGAGAGCTCGACAGTGCTCTCCTGAGGTGCAGGATCTAACAGATGTGGGTCAGATGATGGCAATGAGTGTGGAGAGCATTGACCTTACACGATCACTCCTGGATACGATCAGTGAGTTGGGTGAAGAGATATCGCGACTTTCGGGAGAAGTAACAACTGTCATGTATGTAACCTTCATGTAACTGTAACCTTCATAACAACACTGCATACTGTATACACCTAAGAAATGCACACCTTGACCACAGGAGTGAACTTGTGGGAGACACTCCTCACCTGGTCATCCAGGTATATAAAGGGAGGTCCCACGCAGGGTCATCACTTCTTGGTCCTGTGAATAAAGGTTCAGGTCACAGAGTGACTTTGTCTACAGAATGTGCCTCGTGTGAATTTATAGCAGTGTGTAAGGACATTACAACAACACTCTCACGAGAAATGGGAACAATGTCCAGAGACATGAGGGAGTGAATGTCTCACGCAGCTGATACAATGTCGGTGAACATGAGGGAGGGAATGCTGCAGATATTTGAGACACTGGCAGGGCACATGAGGGAGTGAATGTTGCAGGTAGTTGACACACTGTTGCTCAACATGAGGGAGGGAATGTCGCAGGTCGTTGGCACAGTGTCAGGGCACATGAGGGAGGGAATGTCAGAGTTAGCTGCTGCAATAAGGGAACACGCCCAGACCCCGCGGGCATTGACAGAATCAACTGCCCCTCCCACTCCAATCCCCAGAGCAGCCTCAGCTGGGCCTTCTACATTACAGGCTGCCCCCCCTCCCCTCCTCCCATCAAGAAGTGCGCATTACCCAAAATTCTGACGGGGTTAGACAGGTTAGATGCAGGAAGAATGTTCCCAATGTTGGGGAAGTCCAGAACCAGAGGTCACAGTCTAAGGATAAGGGGTAAGCCATTTAGGATCGAGATGCGGAGGAACTTCTTCACCCAGAGAGTGGTGAACCTGTGGAATTCTCTACCACAGAAAGTTGTTGAGGCCAATTCACTAAATATATTCAAAAAGGAGTTAGATGTAGCCCTTACTACTAGGGGGATCAAGGGGTATGGCGAGAAAGCAGGAATGGGGTACTGAAGTTGAATGTTCAGCCATGAACTCATTGAATGGCGGTGCAGGCTAGAAGGGCCGAATGGCCTACTCCTGCACCTATTTTCTATGTTTCTATGTTTCTATGTTCGAAAGAATAAGCTTGATACAAATCCGAGAAATGCTGCGCCACCTCCTGTGGGCAGGGGTGGAGTCAACATGACCAAGCACAGTGGGCGGTCTTAGAATAAGGTGGAGGAGAGATGTGTGCAGCCTTTCTTTGCTGCTGCTGCTGTTGTTGTTGTTGTTGTTATTATTATTGTTACTGTTGTAACTGTTCTCAAATTAAAAGTTTTTTGTAAGTTATGTAAATTTACAAGTTTAAATGTTTTTAAGTGAGCTTAAAGTTTTTAAGTGATCTTAACTGAAAACTTTAAAGTTTGGTACAAGAAAATTTTTGTTAAAGTTAAGTACAAATAAGTGTTTGTTAAACTTTTGAATAAAATATATTTTAAATTATAACTGAATCATTTCCATTATTTGTTCCATTATTACAACTTTTTGAAGTAAAGAAGAACTATTTCCATTATTTGTTCCATTAACACAACACAACATTACAGAACAGGTCCAAACAGTAAACATGGTTTATTTGGAATAGTTGCCGCTGAGCCTTCAGGCAGTAAATCGTTCATGGATGAGCTGTTGGCGCAAGGCTCGAGCAATTGTTAAAGGGGTACAACGGCCCGCCCTCCTCCGTCATTGTGCTCCGGGTTCAGGTAGTTGCATGGCTCCTTCGTCGTCCTCCTCCTCCCCCATCTTGTCGTCTGCATCTTCCTCCTCATCAGCCACTCTCACCGCAGGTGGGTCTTCCACTACGAGCTGCTGCTGCCTCATGATGGCTAAGTTATGCAGCATGCAGCACACAACAGTGAACTGACCGACAATCTCAGGGGATTATTGCAAGTAACCTCCAGAGTGGTCCAGGCATCAGAAACGCTGTCTCAAGATGCCACTGGTCCTCTCTATGATACTGTGCGTCGCAATGTGCGACATGTTGTATTCACGGTCAGCTTTCGTCCGGGTTACACGTAGGGGTGTCATGAGCCAGGTGGCGAGGCCGTACCTTTTGTCTCCCAGTAGCCAGCTCTGCTCTTCTGGCTGTTGCTGAAACATGGCAGATGTAGTGCTCTCGTGTAAGATGAACACATCATGGGTGCTCCCAGGGTATCTTGCATCAACTGACATGATGCGATGCATGTCGTCACACGCAAGTTGCACATTAATGGAGTGGAAACCTTTTCTGTTCCTGTACAATCAATGCAGCCCTGTACCTTTGGGATGCCAGCAATCCTGGAGAAGCCCATAGCCCTTTCAGGCATTGCCTGGGCGGTCATGGGGAACTTTATGTAGTCATTCCTCCGGGCATATAGTGCAGCAGTCACCTGCCGAATGCAGGTAAGTGTTGCATGTTGAGAAATGGCACACACATCCCCAGTTGTGGCCTGGAATGATCCAGATGCATAGAATGAAAGTGCAGCTGTAACCTTCACTTCAACTGACAAAGCAGTTTGCCTGACGCATCTAGGGTGCAGATCTGCTTTCACCAACTCACAGTTCTTGGCTGCAACTTCTTTGCAGAAATGCAGCCTTCTCACAAAGTCTGCATCACTCAGGTGCAGGTATGAACACCTTTCTCGATATACCCAATGTGGGTAAGGCCTCCAACCCATCAACCTACGTGCTCTGAGGTTCCTAATGTGATGATGTTGAATCAATTGACTCCTCTGTAGCACCATCACCCAGAAGACTTGCACGAGCTATGGCAGTATCAGTATTGCCCCCATGATTATATTGTACCTTTGCAAGAAACTTAAAACAGCAGGCAGGACAAGCTTCTGTGTTGTCTCTCTCCCAAGGTCGATGCCCTAGTATGGACTACACTCAGGTCTGAGCATGCGCAACAGGCTTGCTTAGATCGGGAAACACCCCACTCCCTGGGCTTCATTTGATGCTGATTGCTGCATAGTGTAAGGGCTCTCATCCCTTCAGTTCAGCTTCCACACACCCTCACCATGCCACCCCACCCCTGGGCTTCTTTTGAAGCCGAGCCCCAAGCCCTTGTGTTCGGGTGAGGGACCAATTCTGCTGGCTGATGCTCCGGTTTGGAGACGTTCGGTGGTGGAGTGGCACTATTTAAATTAAAGAATTGCATGAAACTTCCATTTTCTGCATTTTCAGTTGGAAAAAATTAAGCTTGATGATGGATATTTAATGTATTCTTCACTCCCTCCAAAACTTCGCATAAAAACAATGGCGTCTTTCTGCACTAATTTTTTGAAGTGCGCTGGTTTTTCTTAAGTGCCCAGAAGGTTTTTTGGGAGTGGTCACATATGCCATCCGAGGAGAAATGTAAGTTGGCCAAACCTACATAAATGTGAAAACCTGGAGCAGACATCATGACGCAAAAAAAAACTAACCTAAAAAAAGTCTTAACTAACTGAGTTACGCTGACGCACAATCTTTGGGGAAACTTGGATTTTTAAATTTAGGCCAAAAAAAGCGGCGCACACCAAAAAAGCTTCGCAAATCACTGGGAAAAATTGAGCCCATATATAAACCAGCCTTGTGGCTCTTCTCCACACTGCCTCCAACATTTGAACATCTCTTGTTTCTTGGTGACCAGAACTGGATGCAGTTAAAGGAACAAAGGAACATAGGATCATGAGTAGGCCATTCAGATCCTTGAGCCTGCTCCGCCATTCAGTGAGATCATGGCTGGTCTGCCCCTCAACTCAAACTACGTGCCTTAGCTTCAAATCCCTTGATAACCTTACCGATTGATCTCAGTCTTGAAAGCTCCTATTGTCTCAGAATTCACAGCCTTTTGGGGGAGAGAATTCCAGATTTCTGCTACCTTTTGTGTGGAAAAAGTGCTTCCTGATTTCCCTCCTAAATGCCCTACCTCTAATTTTTAGATTATGCCCCCTCCTTCCTGATTCCCCCATCAAAGGAAATTGTTTCTTTGTAGCTACCCATATCAAGCACCTCGATCAGATCACCCCTCAATTTTCTATACATAAGGGATTATAAGCCAAGTTTATGTAATCTTAATTAAACCTTCTAAGCCCTGGTATAAACCTGCTGAATCTGTGCTTCACCCCATCCAGCCGCTTCGTAAATGACCTTCCCTCCATCAGAAGGTCAGAAGTGGGGATGTTCGCTGATGATTGCACAGTGTTCAGTTTAATTCGCAACTCCTCAGATAATGGAGCAGTCCATCCTCGCATGCAGCAAGACCTGGACAATATTCGGACTTGGGCTGATAAATGGCAATTAACATTTGTGCCACACAAGTGCCAGGCAATGATTATATGCAATAAACAAGAGTCTAACCACCATTTGACATTCAATGGCATTGCCATCGCCGAATCCCCCACCTTTAACATCCTGGGGATCACCATTGACCAGAAACTTAACTGGACCAGTTACATAAATATTCTGGCTACAGAGCAGGTCAGTGTTCTTCATTGTACATTTCAATGTGTTTAGTCTGCTCATTGTCTGGTTTACGAGTATGTAAAACACTGAGTCAAACAGTCTCTTGTATTGTATTTGTGTCACATGTTGAGTGGCTTTTAATGTTCTGTATATAATTATATTTTTGTTTCCCACATTTTTGGGAAACTGGTGGAGCAAGATGTACAGATAAATAGAGGGGCGACAGTACCTGAAGTACTCATGCAACATGATACCACATATCTCATCTTGCTAGTTGAGGAAATTGATTGGGTGAATCAAAGCATAAAGGACAAGATGGGAGAGAGACAGAGACAGCCAATAGATAGATAGAGATAGAGAAAGAGAGAGAGAGATGTGTGTATGAGAGAGAGATGAGAGAATAAGAAGTATTGATCAACTTTATAAACTTGAGGCTTATCTATACAACAGTGAGCTAGTTATGGGCAGTCAGTATGGATTCAGAAAAGAAGATCTCGGGGCCGAAATTGCTTCTTTCTATAAGAGCGGTGACCAGTTCAAAGAGGCGGACATGGGTTGGTAAGGACTCACCGCCTAGTCGGCGTGGAGTCACCGACATGTTATGAATTTCCCTCAAAGCTTTTGCCAGCGGTGATGGTCACCGTGCCACCCGTGTAGCCGCCCATCGGGCACGCGCCAACTCCCTACCGACTGGCGGTGACGCCTTCTCCGCCCCAGGTGGGAACTTGTCCATCAGGAGTGGATCGGTGCCCCCGACAGCTTTCCCCTGTGGAGAGCTGCGTGTGGCTGGATGGTGCGTCTGCCCTTAAAGGGAGGGCACTCTGCTGCAGCTGCCATTTTATTTTCATTGTCGGCTGACACCGAGGTCAGTCCGTCAATGGCAACCACCGGTTCACCCGGGTCGCCAACAAGCACCCACCTTTGGATGCCAGGCCGCTGGCCCGGTCGAAATCTAGTAAAGGATCCTCTAGAAATGAGTGACGATAACATGGTTAAATTTCAAATTCAGTTGGAGGATGAGAAAGTTGGATCTCAAACAAGTGTCCTAAGCTTAAATAAAGGAGACTATAAAGGTATGAAGGGGGAGTTGGCTGAAGTGCACTGGGAAAATAGATTAAAGCATGGGACGGTTGATGAGCAGTGGCGGACATTTATGGAGATATTTCATAACTCGCAACAAAAATATATTCCAATGAGAAGGGAAGACTTTAAGAGAAGGGATAACCATCTGTGGCTAACTGTGGAAATAAAGGATGGTATCAAATTGAAAGCAATGGCA
Organism: Pristiophorus japonicus; assembly: GCF_044704955.1. Taxonomy (NCBI): domain Eukaryota; kingdom Metazoa; phylum Chordata; class Chondrichthyes; family Pristiophoridae; genus Pristiophorus; species Pristiophorus japonicus. The sequence goes on from NC_091979.1 coordinate 46,392,849, forward strand.
TACAAAGTGGCCAAGATTAGTGGGAGGCCAGAGGATTGGGAAACTTTTAAAAACCAGCAAAGAACAACCCAAAAAATGATAAAGAGAGGGAAGATAGATTATGAAAGTAAACTAGCACGAAATAGACAGTAACAGTTTCTACAGGTATATTAAAAGGAAAAGAGTGGTTAAGGTGAATGTTGGTCCCTTAGAGAATGAGACTGGGGAATTAATAATGGGGAACAGGGAAATGGCAGAGACTTTGAACAAATATTTTGCATCGGTCTTCACGGTAGAAGTCACTAAAAACATACCAATAATCGATAATCAAGGTGCTATAGGGACGGAGGAACTTAAAACTATCACTATCACTAAAGAAGTAGTACTCGGTAAAATAATGGGACTAAAGGTGGACAAGTCCCCTAGACCTGACAATCTTAAAAGAAGTGGCTGCAGAGATAGTGGATGCCTTGGTTGTAATCTACCAAAATTCCCTGGATTTTGGGGAGATTTCAGCAGATTGGAAAACCGCAAATATAATGCCCCTATTTAAAAAAGGAGCCAGAGACAAAGCAAAAAACGATAGACCAGTTTGCCTAACATCTGGTATTGGGAAAATGCTGGAGTCCATTATTAAGGAAGCAGTAGCAGGACATTTGGAAAAGCATAATTCAATCAAGCAGAGTCAGCATGGATTTATGAAAGGGAAATCATGTTTGACAAATTTGCTGGAGTTTTTTGAGAATATAACGAGCAGCATAGATAAGCGGGAACCAGTGAATGTGGTGTATTTGGATTTCCAGAAGGCATTCGATAAAGTGCCATATAAAAGGTTACTGCACAAGATAACCCTTATTTAAGAAGCGAGAAAGGGATAGGCCGAGTAATTACAGGTCTGTCAGCCCAACCCCACTGGTGGGAAAATTATTGGAAAAACTCCTGAAAGACAGGATATATCTACATTTGGAAAGGCAGGGATTAATTAGAGACAGTCAACACGGATTTGGTAAGGGAAGATCGTTTTTGACCAACCTGATTGAATTTTTTGAGGAGGTAACCAGGAGGGTCGATGAGGGTAGTGCGTACGATGTAGTGTATATGGACTATAGCAAAGCTTTTGATAAGGTCCCACATGGTAGACTAATCATGAAGGTTAAAGCCCATTGGATCCAGGGCAAAGTGGCAAGTTGGATCCAAAATTGGCTTGGAGGTAGGAAGCAGAGGGTAATTATTGATGGATGTTTTTGTGACTGGAAGGATGTTTCCAGTGGAGTTCCACAGGGCTCAGTACTGGGTCCCTTGCTTTTGTGGTATATATCAACGATTTAGATTTGAATATAGGGAGTATGATTAAGAAGTTTGCAGACGACACTAAAATTGGCTGTGTGGTTGATAATGAAGAAGAAAGTCATGGGCTGCAGGAGGATATCAATCTACTGGTCAGGTGGGCAGAGCAATGGCAAATGGAATTTAATTCAGAGAAGCGTGAGGTGATGCACTTTGGGCGGGCTAATAAGGAAAGAGTATAGACATTAAGCTGTAGGCCATTTAATAGTGTAGATGAACAAAGGGACCTCGGAGTGCTTGTCCATAGATCCCTGAAAGTAGCAGGCCAGGTGGATAAGGTGGTTAAGAAAGCATACGGAATGCTTGCCTTTATTGGCTGAGGCATAGAATATAAGAGCAGGGAGGTTATGATTAAATTGTATAATACTTTGGTTCGGCCACAACTGGAGTATTGCATGCAGTTCTGGTTGCTGTATTATAGGAAGGATGTGATTGCACGAGAGAGGGTGCAGAGGAGATTTACTAGGATGCTGCCTGGAATGGAGAATCTTAGTTATGAGGACAGATTGGATAGGCTGGGTTTGTTCTCATTGGAACAGAGGAGGTTGAGAGGAGACCTCATCGAGGTGTACACAATATTGAGGGGCCTGGACATAGTGGATAGTAAGGGTCTACTTCCCTTGGTGGAGGGGTCTATTACGAGGGGGCATAGTTTTAAGGTGGGTGGTGGAAGGTTTGGAAGGGATTTGAGGGGGGGGCTTCTTTACGCAGAGGATTGTGGGGATCTGGAAGAGTGGTGGATGCAGAAACCCTTACCACTTTTAAGAGATGGCTGGATGGGCACTTAAAGTGCAGAAACCTGCAGGGTTATGGACCGAGAGCTGGTAATTGGAATTAAACTGGGTGACCTTTTGTTGGTCAATGCAGTATTAATGGTAAGTACTGCAGGGAATTGAATATGGCCACGGTGATCTTCTGGACTAGTTTTGATCACCTGGATGGGTCGGAGAGGAATTTTCCCAGATTTTTTTCTCCCTAAATTGGCCTGGGTTTTTATCTGTTTTTTGTCTCTCCCAGGAGATCACATGGCTCCGGTTGGGGTGGAGTGTAGAATGTTTCAGTATAGGGAGTGTTGCGGTTGTGTGAGGTGGACTGGTTGGGCTGGGTGCTCTTTGCCTTTCTGTCTTTATTCATTGGTTTATATGTAACCTTCAGGACTGCTGACCGAGGGCCATGTGGTGCTTTGTCGGCCGGCGTGGACACGATGGGCCAAAATGGCCTCCTTCTGTGCTGTAAATTTCTATGTTTCTATGTTTCTATAAAAGTTCATGGGGTTGGGGGTTATATATTAGCATGGATTGAGGATTGGCTAACTAAGAAAACAGAGAGTCGACATAAATGGGTCATTTTCCGGTTGGCAAACAGTAACTAGTGGGGTGCCACAGGAATCGGTTCTGGGGCCTCAACTATTTGCAATCTATATTAATGACTTGGATGACGGGACCGAATGTAATGTAGCCAAATTTGCTGATGATACAAAGTTAGGTGGGAGAGCAAATTGTGAGGAGGACAATAAACAGCTGCAAAGGGATATAGACAGGCTCAGTGAGTGCGCAAAAATTTGGCTGATGGAGTATAATGTGGGGAAATGTGAGGTTATCCACTTTGGCAGAAAAAATAGAAAAGCAAATTATAATTTAAATGGAGAAAAATTGCAAAGTGCTTTAGTACAGGGGGACCTGGGGATCCTTGTGCATGAAACACAAAAAGTTAATATGCAGGTACTGCAAGTAATCAGGAAGGCAAATGGAACGTTGGCCTTTATTGCAAGGGGGTAGGATATAAAAACAGAGGAGTCCTGCTACAACTGTACAGGGTATTGGTGAGGCCACAACTAGAGTACTGCGTACAGTTTTGGTCTCCGTATTTAAGAAAGGATCATCATCATAGACGGTCCCTCTGTCGTGTATGCAACCTTCATACAACTGTAACTTTCATATAACTGTAACCTTCATGCAACCACACTGTACACTGCATATATGTCCTGGAAATGCACACCTTGACCACAGGGGGTGAACTTGTGGGAGACATCCTCACCTGGGCACTCAGGAATTTAAAGGGAGGTCCCACGCAGGGTCATCACTTCTTGGTCCTGGGAATAAAGAAAGGTCACACAGTGACCGTGTCTGCAGTACATGCCTCATGTGATTCAGTAGCAAGGTGCAGGGACACCACATTTGGCGACGAGAAATGGGAATCACCGAACCATAAGAATGGCCACCAGTAGCACAGAGGAACGTTACTGTGTGGGTGAGGACTGGGACAGCTTCGTTGAGAGACTCCAGCAGAGTTTCATCACGAAGGACTGACTGGGAGCGGCAGCAGCTGACAAGCGGAGGGCGCATCTACTGACCAGCTGCGGACCAAAGACGTATGCGTTGATGAAAGACCTGCTCGCAACCGAGAAGCCGGCAGACAAGTCCTTCGAAGAGGTCAACCAGCTGATCAGTGAGCATCTCAAATCGGCGAGTAGCATACACATGGCTCGGCACCGCTTCTACACACACCGGCATCGGGAGAGACAAAACATCTTGGACTTCGTTGTGGACCTGCGGCATTTGGCCAGTCTCTGTAAATTCACAGGCGCCTGCAGGGGGGAGATGTTAAGAGATTTCTTCATTGAGGGCATTAGTCATGCCGGGATTTTCAGGAAGCTCATAGAGACCAAGGACTTGACTTTAGAAGGGGCGGCATTGATAGCTCAGACCTTCATGGCAGGGGAAGAGGAGACCAAGCAAATTTACGCGCGCAGCTCTGGTTCCAACGTGGTGATGGATCAGGGAGTTAACATTGTGAACGCGGCTCAGGACCCCACAGGCAGGCAAGGGCATTTTGAAACCGGCCAGGCAGCAACAGACGCTAGAGTGGGCCCGCAACAGGGACAATGGAAAGGGGATCGGCAATTCATGCCACCTCGAGGAACAATGCATCCCGTGATGGAACCATTAACACCCACCATCAAAGCACTTAGAAACAACCAAAGGGACAATCAGAGAGGAATGCCTGGTAACAGTCCTTTTGTTACCAACAACCTCAGCTCATGCTGAAGGTGTGGGGGTAGACATACTGCAAAAAGCTGCAGGTTCCAGCAATTTATCTGTAGGAATTGCAACATCAGTGGACACTTGGCCAGAATGTGCAGGAAGGCTGCAGCGAGGCTAATCTACGAGATAGAGGAACCAGCCGCGGGGTCTGCAATGCAGGATGGTGCTAGGGGCAAAGCCATGGATGCTAAAGTTCAGCGGGTTCATGCGGCTGACGTTCACAGCTCATATACCAAAACACCACCCATGATGATGAAAGTTTTATTGAATGGCATCCCGATGCGCATGGAGCTGAACACAGGAGCCAGCCAGTCCCTTCTGAGCGCCCAACAATTTGAGAGACTATGGCCACACAGAGCTAGCAGGCCAAAACTGGAACGCATTGACACGCAGCTATGGACGTACGCCAAAGAGATCATCCCAGTGCTAGGCAGTGCAAACTTGGTGGTAACACATAATGGGTCAGAGAACCGGCTGCCACTCTGGATTGTCCTGGGAAATGGCCCCGCACTTTTGGGGAGGAGCTGGCTAGTCGAGAAGAACTGGAAATGGGGGGATGTGCACGCCATTTCATCTGTGGAGCGAAGCTCATGCTCACAGGTCCTACAGAAATTCGTGTCACTGTTTCAACCAGATGTCGGGACTTTCAAGGGCACCAAAGTAGTGATACGCATCACCCCGGATGCCAGACCAGTGCACCACAAAGCCAAAGCTGTGCCGTATGTGACGCGTGAGAAAATTGAAAGTGAATTGGACAGGTTGCTCAGAAAGGGCATAATCTCGGCAGTTGAATTCAGTGACTGGGCAAGTCCCATCCTTCCTGTTCTCAAAGCGGATGGCTCAGTCAGGATTTGTGGCGACTACAAGGCCACCATCAACCAAGTGACACTGCAGGACCAATACCCGCTTCCGAGAGTGGAGGACATTTTTGCCATGCTGACAGGTGGCAAGCCGTTCACCAAGCTGGACCTCACTTCGGCCTACATGACTCAGTAACTGGCTGAAGAATCCAAGCTTCTGACCACCATCACGACGCACAAGGGGCTATTTATCTACAACAGGTGTCCATTTGGCATTCGTTCGGTGGCTGCTATCGTTCAGAGGAACATGGAAAGCTTGCTTAAATCCATTCCTGGAACGATCGTGTTCCAAGACGACATCCTAATAACAGGTCGAGACACCGAGGAACGCCTCCAAAACCAGGGGGAGGTGCTACGCCGACTGGACCGGGTAGGCTTGCAGTTGAAAAAGCCCAAGTGTGTGTTTTTGGCCCTAGAGGTCGAGTTTTTTGGCAGGAGAGTTGCCGCAGACGGGATCCAGCCCACCAAAGCTAAAACGGAGGCGATCCGCCGGGCGCCCAGGCCTGGCAACACATCGAAGTTGCGATCATTCCTGGGACTTTTGAACTATTTCGGGAACTTTCTGCCGAACATAAGCACACTGCTGGAGCCGTTACACGTGCTCTGCGTAAAGGTTGTGAATGGTTTTGGGGCGACGGTCAAGAACGGGCTTTCAATCGAGCGTGGAACCTTCTTTATTCTAACAAGCTTATGACCATGTACGACGCCTGTAAAAAACTGGTTTTAACGTGTGATGCATCATCCTACAGGGTTGGGTGCGTGTTGCAGCAGAGTAATGATGATGGCCGACTCTAACTGGTGGCTTATGCCTCCAGGTCTCTCTCCCAGGCAGAGCGTGGATACGGCATGGTCGAAAAGGAAGCACTCGCTTGTGTTTACAGTGTCAAAAAGATGCACCAGTACCTTTTCGGTAGGCGGTTCGAGCTCGTAACGGACCACAAGCCGTTAACATCCCTGTTGTCCAACAGCAAGGCTGTCAATGCCAATGCGTCAGCTCGCATACAGCGATGGGCTCTCATGCTGGCTGTGTATGACTACACCATACGGCACTGGTCAGGCACCGAGAATTGTGCTGATGCGCTCAGCAGGCTCCCACTGGCCACCACTGAGGGGGCATAGGAGCAAAACGCTGAGATGGTCATGGTCGTTGAGGCTTTTGACACCGCAGGCTCCCCCATCACAGCCCGCAAGATCAAAATCTGGACCAACAGGGACCCCCTCCTGTCCATGATAAAGAAATGTGTTCTGACTGGGGATTGGGCGCCCGCACACGGGGCGTGCCCCGAGGAGGTCAGACCGTTTCAGAGACGGATGGATGAGCTCTCCAACCAAGCCGACTGCCTGCTGTGGGGCAGCTGAATAGTCATGCCCCAGAAAGGAAGGGAAGCATTCATGAGGGAACTCCACAGCGAGCACCCTGGCATCGTGCTAATGAAGGTCATTGCCCGATCACATGTATGGTGGCCGGGAATTGACTCAGACCTGGAACACTGGGTTCGCAGGTGCACGACGTGTGCCCAGCTGGGCAATGCCCCCAGGGAGGCCCCCCTCAGTCCGTGGCCCTGGCCCACCAGGCCATAGTCACGCGTTCAAGTAGACTACACGGGCCCGTTCATGGGAAAAATGTTCCTCCTCATTGTCGATGCATACTCGAAATGGATCGAATGCATCATATTAAACTCGTGCATGACATCCATCACAGTGGAGAGTCTGCGTACAGTTTTCGCGACCCACGGCTTGCTGGACATTCTGGTCAGCGACAATGGCCCGTGCTTCACCAGCCGTGAATTCCAGGAGTTTATGTCGGGTAATGGTATCAAACACGTCCAGACAGCACCGTTCAAGCCGGCTTCCAATGGCCAGGTGGAACAGGCAGTCCAAGTCATAAAACAGGACATGCTCCATATCCAAGGACCCTCCCTTCAGTACCGCCTATCGCGCCTCCTGCTGGCCTACAGGTCCCGCCCGCAGTCGCTCACAGGAGTCCCGCCAGCGGAACTACTCATGAAACGCACGCTCAAAACGCGGCTGTCCCTCATTCATTCAGCCCTGGCAGACATTGTTGAGGGCAAGCGCCAGTCCCAAACCGAGTGCCATGATCGAAACGCAAGGGGGAGGTGTACAGAAATTGATGACCCGGTATTTGTTCTTAACCATGCTTTGGGACCCAAGTGGCTTGAGGGCACCGTAATTGGCAAAGAGGGGAATAGGGTCATAGTAGTCAGACTCAACAATGGGCAGATATGCCGAAAACACTTGGACCAAGTAAAGAAAAGGTTCAGCATAGACACTGAGGAACCTGAGGAAGAGCATGAGATGTTACCCACACCACTGCCAGTGGACGAGCAACTAGGACATTCACCAACATGCACAGTCCCTGCGGCCAGCCCGGACAAGCCGGAATCACCTCAGGTGACAGAGATGCATGCCAAGGCTCAGCCACCAGAGCCCCAACTGTGGTGCTCCACGAGAGAGCATCAACCACCTGAAAGACTTAACCTTTGACACAAAAAGACGTGAGGGGGGAGGTGATGTCATGTATGCAACCTTCATACAACTGTAACCTTCATGTAACTGTAACCTTCATGCAACCACACTGTACAGTGTATATATGTCCTGGAAATGCACACCTTGACCACAGGGGGTGAACTTGTGGGAGACACTCCTCACTTGGGCACTCAGGTATTTAAAGAGAGGTCCCACGCAAGGTCATCACTTCCTGGTCCTGGGAATAAAGAAAAGTCACGCAGTGACCGTGTCTGCAGTATATGCCTCGTGTGATTCAATAGCAAGGTGCAGGGACACCACACCCTTGAAACGAGGATGACTTGCTTCCAAGCCAAAGAAAGACGAGCTCACAGATGTTTCAATGAAGGACCCGAACTACATCCTGAAGGGTGGAAGATGCGTGTGCGTGAATTTTATTAACGTGGGATGGCCGTTACACACCAGCCACCACATGGGCTTGACAGAGCTAGGTCTTGGTCCAGTGGCAAGGATTACCCAAGATCTTAAGGAAGGATATACTTGCAATGGGGGCTGTTCAAAGAAGGTTCACTAGGTTGATTCTGGATTTGATGGGGTTGACTTATGAAGATAGGTTGAGTAGGTTGGGACTATACTGATTGGAGTTCAGAAGAATGAGAGGTGATCTTATCGAAAGATATAAGATAATGAGAGGGCTCGACAAGTTGGATACAGAGAGAATATTTCCACTTATAGGGGAAACTAAAATTAGGGGCCATAGTCTCAGAATAAGCAATCACCCCCATTTAAAACCGAGATGAGGAGGAATTTCTTCTCTCAGAGGGTTGTAAATCTATAGAATTCTATGCCCCAGAGAGCTGTGGAGCCTGGGTCATTGAATATATTTAAGGTGGAGATAGACATATTTTTGAGCGATAAGGGAATAAAGGGTTATGGGGAGCGGGCAGGGAAGTAGAGCTGAGTCCATGATCAGATCAGCCATGATCTTATTAAATGGCGGAGCTCGAGGGTCAAATGGCAACTCCTGCTCCTATTTCTTGTGGTCTTGTGTTCTTGTGTTTGACACCAATGTGGCTGCAGAGCTCGCAGCGATCTACCCTTTAACTGACGGGGAGGGACGTTGTGACGCATCAGCGCGATGCGTTGCGGTTACATCATCAGCGTGGTGCTGATGATTCAGAGCGGCATCCGAGCCGACCCAACGGCACTTCCTCCCCTCAGCAGCCAGGAGCACCGCTCCGACACGAAAAAATAAAGAGCTCAATATCGCGCTACTCTCCGCACCATGGATTGGGGCGGAGAAGAAAAAAATCGGTAAGTGCGTCCCGTTTGGGGCAAAGGGCTATTTCGGACCACTTGCCTGATCAAGCTCCTTGATTTCTTTGAGAGATTGAGAATCCAAGTGGGCTGCAGTAAACCCGATGACATGATCCTCCTCAAGTTTTGATGAAGTTCCAGACAAAAGTTAAACTCAAAGCTGTGGAGATTCAGCGTAAACCCTGGGAATGGTTAAGAAACTGGCTGAAGTGTAGGAATCAATGAGTACTCATTATTTACTCCAGCTATGTTACAGTCGGGGAGGTACTAAGTGGGAACTTCAGAGTTCACTGCTGGGACCATACTATTTTAAATTTACATCAATTACCTAGATTCGGAGGCCTAGTGCAAAGTGGTCAAATATGCAATTGATACCAAAGTAAGTGGTGCAGTGGAATAAGAAGAGACACTCAGAAACCACAGAATAAGTTGGACAAAATATGTTAGTGGGACAGAAAAATAACAGGTGAAAAAAGTCGATGCAGACAAATGTAAAGTGCTACACACAGGAAGAAAAAAATTAGATATCACATCCCACGTGCAATGTTCCCTCTTATTTATTTTTGGTGCACATGCCCCTTTAACTGGCTGCACGCCTCATTCAAATCTTCCCGCATGTGTGGTTATTCCCGTTGAAACGCCCATGAGTGGTCTGCGCGATGGTGCAGCTTAACGAAAACATTGGTCACAGGTACTCCATGAATGGTGTTGAATGAGCTAAGAATGAACGTGAAAGAGACCTAGGAGTCTTCGTAGACTTGACACGAAACATGCCCAACCAATGCAGAGCAACAAACAACAAAGCCAAAAGGATGTTGAACCACAGAGCCAAAGCAGTAGAATATAAGTCAGAGGACATAGTGATCAAACTTTAGTGGTCTAGTCAGACTGCACCTCAACTTCAGTTGTTTAGAGCCTTGGTCAGACTCCATCTGGAGCACTGCATTTAGTTTTGTGCACCGCATCTCAGGAAGGATATATTGCCCTTGGATTTAAAAAAAATTCATTCCTGTGATGTGGGCATCGCTGGCAAGGCCAGCATTTATCGCCCATCCCTAATTGCCCTTGAGAAGGTGGTGGTGAGCCACCTTCTTGAACCACTGCAGTCCCTCAGGTGAAGGTACTCCCATGGTGTGTGACTTGGAGGGGAATTTGGAAGTAATGGTGTTCCCATACGGCTGATGCCCTTGTCCTTCTCGGTGGTAGAGGTCGTGGGTTTGGGAGATGCTGTCGAAGAAGCCTTGGCGAGTTGCTGCAGTGCATCTTGTAGACGGTACACACTGCAGCCACGGTGTACCGGTGGTGGAGGGAGTGACTGATTAAAGTGGTGGCTGAGGTGCTAATCAAGCGGGCTGCTTTGAACTGGTGCTGAGCTTCTTGAGTGTTGGAGCTGCACTCATCCAGGCGAGTGGAGAGTATTCCATCACACTCCTGACTTGTGACTTGTAGATGGTGGAAAGGCTTTGGGGAGTCTGGAGGTGAGACACTTGCTGCAGAATACCCAGCTTCTGACCTGCTCTTGTTGTCACAGTATCTATGTGGCTGGCCCAGTTAAGTTTTTGGTCAATGGTGACCCACAGGATGTTGATGCTGGGGGTACGGCAATGGTTATGCTGTTGAATGTCAATGGGCGATGGTTAGACTCTTGTTTGTTGGAGATAGCCATTGCCTGGCACTGGAAGGGATTAAGGAGTTATGGGGAGCGGGCAATGAAGTGGACCTGAGTCCATGATTGGATCAGCCATGATCGTATTAAATGGCGGAGCAGGCTCGAGGGGCCGTATGGCCTACTCATGCTCCTATTTCTTATGTTCTTATGTTCTTATATTGTGTGCCACTTATCAGCTTAAGCCTGAATGTCATCCAGGTCTTGCTGCATACAGGGATGGACTGCTTCATTATCTGAGGAGTTGCGAATGGAACTGAACACTTTGCAATCATCAGCGAACATCCCCACTTCTGAACTTCTGATTGAGGGAAGGTCATAGACAATTTGTGTTTATGATATATGAGTCCTGATTTTGTTTCTTTTATGTATGTGTGTTGTGTTCATATTCTATTTATTTGTTGCAGCTCACTGGACGGGCATTAGAACCCTGCGGGATCTATTCACAGTTGCTGTATTCATTCTGGTTCATGCCGGTTTGGGACACCATTTTGGGTTGTATAAAGTGCACAGTTTAAGTTACTTTTCTCCTGGCTCAGTTTGTCTGTTATTTATGCGTACACAACATAATTTGGCGACGAGGATGACTCAAATTAATCTTGCTACCCCACCCACTATCCTCGCCACACCCAGGGACCCTCCAAATCCAAGATGGATACAAAGTTTTTCTACATACATCACTTGCGAGTAGGTTAGACGGCGACAATGTAACATCAGCTTGCCACCGTGCAATAATTATCCACTGCCTCGGTACTATAAGTGGTTTCCCTTAGGTGTTTTCGATGCACCCTCACGTTACACTAGTTCTAGACCTGGGAGTGATTACTGTACTGAACAGATAAATGAGTCATGGACAAATACCTCGGTCTCAACTGTTAATGCTTTATTAAAGCTACCTCAACACAGCAAACTACAAATAAATGCACTGACAATGCAGGATGGTCCAATACCCTGGCATGTCTAAATCGCCTCTATTGTGAAGTACCCAATATCTAAACCCTCTGTTCGGATCCACAGTGTACCACCGAATGTGTACCGACCGGCTGGGCATACCTCTATGGTCCTCGCAGCAAAACATCCCAACTAAAACCCTTCTAAGACTAGGTTGGGAGAACACACGACACCTCCTCACCCAGTGGCTGTGATTTTAAAGATGCGTGGGTAGTGATGATGCTCACCAATTCGTTGGCTTACTCACTGCTTCTCCTGGTGTAAACGTGTCTCTTCTGGTTCCGTACTGTCTATAGTATCCAAGCCCCAGTCTCAAGATTAGTTTCACAGTTGAATAGCGAGGCTCTGGTTGCTCATTGGTGGTTTCTTCTCTCCATCCCAGATGGAGTGCTCGGTCCTTGCAGAGGTGAAGCAAGCGAAAGCCACGTGGCCACTTTTTATATCCAAAGTCTGTTTGCTTCTTCTGGCCAAATAAAGTTTTTTCCTTGTTTCGAGGCATCTGTCTGAGTGGCCGATATGCATTCCAGTGATGGCTGGTGATGGGTTTTCGCTTAATGGCTTTCTTTTGTTCTTTGTTCTAGCTCATCCAGGTAATGGTTTGATCAGTGACCAGTTGACATCTCTGATGAGTTCACACTACTTAACAATGGACCCTCCATCTTTGCCCATTACCTGTAATGAGTTGTCTTCTCCTGGCCATTGTAACTTGTCCCAGACCACCTCCGCCCATCAGATGTGGAATTCGTGTATAACATGGAAAAACACCTGGGCCCCTCCCACAACAGGCTGCCAGCTCTTTCTGCAGTGAGAAATATTAAAAACGCAATGTCCAGATCATGCCCATGGGGAGCCGATGCTTGCAGTACCAAAGACCATCGCATCTTTGGCCAAATCGAAGACACAGTGTCCTACGACAAAATGGTAAGCGCACTAGAGAACTATTTTGGGCCAAAGAAAAGTATCGTGATATGGAGATACCAGTTTCATAAAAGGGGGCAAGGGAACAGTGAACCAATCAAACAGTACATCATTTCATTAACTGAACTGGCCACTACATGTAACTTTGGAGCACTCACAGAGGAAATGATCAGGGATCAAATGATTGAGAAAACAACGAAGCCTGCATTTGGGAACATTGCTAATAGAGGATGATAAATTGACACTAGACAAAGCAACTAATTTGACCATCCAAATCGAATCAGTGCTTTGCGATTCAAAAGTGATCAGCTCCCCTGCTCCCCCTCTGCAGCAGACTGCAGCTACAGGCCATGTGCAAAGTGTTCATCCAAAGCGGAAATTACAGCAGAGACCATGGGTTAATAATAAATCACCCACTATGGATCGCGGGCTTAACTTCCATTGCGTTATCTGTGGGGACAAATCACATTCAGCAGAGTCCTAACTGCCCTGTACATGGGAAGAAATGCTCTGCATGTGGTAAAATGAACCATTTTGCGAGTGTCTGTCGCTTATCGCAGCATATTTGACATGTGGACAGTGTGGTTTACACCGTTAGTGATATTTCGCACACCGGTTTGGGCAAAGTCAAGGACTGTGAGGTAAACATTGATGGCACGCCCTGCTGCCTCCTCATTGACCTTGAAGCCAAAATCTCCATATTAAGCGAGGCTGTGTACAAAACCCACTTCCCGCACTGTCAACCGCAGCCCACAACTTCCACTCTACGTGCGTACTCCAACTCCAAAATTGAGGGACTTGGGATCATATCTGTCCCGCTATACTACAAGGACATAACATTGGAGAACTTTTCCTTTCATGTCATGAAGAGACGAAGACTCATGGGTGTTGACCATTTTGACAAGCTTGGATCAAAGTTTATGACCCAACCGGCACACCTGTGTACACGGTGGACTTTGACAAGCAGTATCCCTCAATCGTCACAGGGTTTGGAGTAACAACAAAATTCTGCCATCACCCCCATATTGATCCTTCCATCAAACCAGTTACGCAGCCACATCGCCATCTCCCATTCGCGGTTCACGACCAAGTATCCGCAGAATTAACGCGACTCGAATCTCAGGGAACCATTTAGAGCATCAACGCCTCACCCTGGATCTCGAACTTAGTCATTGCTTGGCGTAAAAATGGGGAGATCCGCCTATGCATCGACCTGAAAGAGGTCAACAAGGCCATCATCCCCAACAAGTACTCTCTTTCTACCATCGACGAACTGTCTTCAAAATTCCACAGCTCAATAGTCTTTACGAAACTTGACATGTGCCACAGCTACCTGCAAATACCCCTAGCGGAGAACAGAAAACTGCTCACGGCATTCACGACTCATGATGGTCTGTATCAGTATCAGCGCATGCCCTACGGACTATCTTCTGCACCAAGTGCATTTCAGAAGATTGTCACTACTATGCTAGCAGGCATAGAGGAAGCCCTCAATCTGCTTGACGATATCGTTGTCCATGGATGGACAATGTAAGAACATGACCAGCGACTTCACGTAGTTATGGCTAGACTTGCTACACATAACATTACACTTAATGCCAATAAGTATACATTCGCTGCTGGAGAAATAAACTTTCTGGGCTACAGAGTCACAGCACAAGGAACATTGATGCGATTCAGCGACTGCAGGAGGCTACCAATGTCAAAGAACTTTCATCATTCCTCGGCACTTGCAACTTCTATCTGAAGTTCGTCCCACACTACGCGCGCATTGCCGAACCACTTCGCAAGTTTCTGTGCAAGGACGTACCTTGAGAATGGATAGATTCCCAGCCTCAGGCATTCACCACACTTAAGGAGAAAATCACATCCCCTCCTATCTTCGCACACTTTGACCCGAATGTCACTAACATATGTCACCACGGATGCATCAGGCACCGCCATGGGGTGCTGTGCTCTCGCAATGAATTGACGGCCTGGAACGCCCAGCAGCCTTCGCCTCTCACATGCTCTCGTCTGCAGAACATAAATACTCTACAGGGGAATGCGATGCACTTGCTTGCATCTACGCATGTGAATACTGGCACATCTACCTCTATGGCAGGAAATTTGCTCTCCGTACGGATCACCAAGCGCTAACTATGCTACTCGCTACAACTGGATGTGGGCACAGACCACTATGAATCAGCCAATGGTCAGATCGCCTTCATCAGTATAACTTTGATGTACAGTACATCGCTGGCAGTCGCAACAATGTAGCTAACATGCTCAGCCGCTCGACAACTGCTTCAGACTCTGGTGCTGACTTGTTCACAGATGACGACACATATGTCACGTCGATCATCACTCAGTCCATCAGAAACATTGTCTCCTGCAATTAACTCAAAACTGAACCACAGAGTGATGCTACACTCCAGCACGTGTACCACTTCATCCTGACTGAGTGGCCTAAGCAAATTCCAGAAGAGCTGAAAATATTCCACAGACTTCATGATTAATTTTCCGTTTGGAATGATGGCTGCCTAGCTCGTGGTGATAGAGCAGTAATTCCCAAGTCACTTCAACAGCGTGCTCTCTCATTGGCACACGATGGACACTCTGGCATTGTCCGCATAAAGCAGAGATGTCACGATTCAATATGGTAGCCTGGGATTGACACTTGCATCGAGGAGTTCGTCTCACACTGCGAAGCATGTAGTTTGAGCGAAAAGGTCACAAACATCCAACCAGCGCCAATGAAGCCCATAAAGACCATGGCAACAACTTTAGTTGGATATCTTCGGTCCAGTTGCTCCAGTGTTTCCTTGTTGTAGTACATGACCTGCATTCCAAATGGCTAGAAATCGCTACAAGTTCAATAACCTCATCAACGATCGTCACTATTCTGCAGCATATGTTCACCAAGTGGAGCCTCCCAGAGATCATAATCACTGAAAATGGACCACAGTTTGTGTCCGACCAGTTCGCGAATTTCCTCATTCAAGCATTGCCTTACTGCTTGGTACAATCCTCAAAACAATGGAGGTGTTGAGCGTTTTAACCACGTCATCAAAGAGGGTTTGAAAGCCAACCTCACAGCAGGCCAAACATTCAACATAGCGGTTTAAACCATTCTCCGCACATACCATCCGACAAAGCACTCACTAACAGGGAAGACACCCGCTGAGCTCATGATTGGGAGAAATCTTCACTGGCTACTGGACATTCTCAAACCCCCAGCCAAACCTAGCGCGAAAACTCCAGCAGGATGGAACAGAGGCACCGTTCTGTTTCCCAACCAAAACCTAGAGCAAACACCGCAAGCTCCACGCCGCACTCAGCATATCAGAACACGACCTGGCTATCTCAAAGACTTTGTCTGTACATAGACTGTGGTTTTAAAAAGGGGGGAAATATGTTGTGTTCATACTCTATTTATTTGTTACAGTTCACGGAACAGGCATTAGGACCCATCGGGAGCTATTCACAGTTGCTGTATTCATTCTGGTTCATGCCGGTTTGGGACACCATTTTGGGTTGTATAAAGCACACGATTTAAGTAACTTTTCTCCTGGCTCAGTTTGTCAGTTATTTACGCTTACACAACATGTAATATTAGTTAAATCTATGGACTAAAGCACAACAATTATACAGGGCCAGAGATGACTTTTTTCCATGTATAAATGCATTTACTAGATTCTCTGAAACTTGCACAATTTCCTCCGAAGAAAGAAGGCATTTTTAGGCAGCTGCCTTAACGTATCATTGAAGAGTCAGACAGGATCATATCATCTCTGATAAACATAGGCAAGGAACAGTGATAAGCAGATTTGAGAATACTGCTGGTGGCAACAAAAGCCAAATTGTATGATTTAATCAGAAAAATGACAATCAATCCTTTCACTCAAATAGACTTTTATATCCCTGATCAAAATGCCACCAGTATTACATAAACCAGCATTAAAGGACTACACAGTTACTCCTTAAGAAACAGGTCAGTAACTGACGTATCCACAATTTATCTTTCTTCTATGCTGTCAATAATTCTCTGGTTACGTGCAGTCATATTGATGGTATCTGTCTGTGTTTTCCTCATGACATCGACCGCAATATAATCTGAAAATCTGTAATAATGAATGAACAACTGAAATCTATCCAATTCAATATTTATCAAGAAAAATATAATATACACCAGGGCAGAGGCCAGTACAGAGGCCTAATAAGGTAACACATGTACAAATGAGAGAGACTGGAATGGGTATGACTTCCCTAGTTTAGACAATGGGTAGCTGAACCAGACAGACCAAGAAGATCCCAGATTAAATCCCCTTTGGCGATTGGGCCATTTCTCTGAGGTTTCCGCGGATCTATCACCGAGGTTACGACGGACAATCAGGAGAACCGTCGCAGAAATTAATGGTGTCTAGCTTCAGGGGAGCTGGAGGTATGAGGAGGAAACTGCCTAATAAGGAGGGGAAAATACCAACTACTTGAAATAAATGGAGAGTAATATTGGGCAGAAAGTAAGACCAACATTTGAGCCCCTCAAATAAGTTCCATCCGACCCGGTGGGTTTCCCGCCCCGAAAGTTAAGTTAGAATTGCCCCCATTCAAGAGGCAGTGAGATGCTGTGATAGGTGGTGGTTTTCTATGGAAGGATGAGCTAGATAGGCTTGACTTTGTGATCTTTATAACATGCTGTATAGTGAAGGGTGTAGTTGCCACTGGTCTCACAATGATTAACAAATCACTCCTTCGCCCATACCGTATTATGTAATGTGCGCTAAAATCTTAGGGCCCGAAATTGATGCACTCACCGCCCACTGCGGCCGACATTCCTCCTCGGGTTCCTCCCAGTGCCGGTTTCGATCTGGTCGGGAGCAAGCGGGAGCGGACAGCCGCCGAGAACCGCCCGCTGACATCAGCGGATGGCCGAGTAGCATAAGTGGACTCTCGTCCGCCGAGATGCCAGATCAGTGCGCTCGGGATTCGGCGCCAGAGTGGGGGTGGACCACTGCGAGGAGGCTGGTCTGTCCCCGACGGTAGGTATGAAGAGCTGGAAAAAAAGATGAGTAAACATTTTTTAATTTTTTCCTTTACAGGGACCTACCTGTATGGGGTCCCCTGATGCAGAGAGCAAAATTCACCAGAACACCCCTGTGTTTGGGCTCATTCGAAAGGAAATTTAATTTGAGACTATCTACTGAAAACTTTGGAACTCTAAAGTGCTTATGGAAGAAACTACAAACTTTAATAGAGTTATGAACTTTTACAAGACAAATTCAAGCCTGTGGGCACACCTAGGGAAAAAAAGAAGCCCACTTGATTAATGGAACTTTCTGGGTGTGAGGACTGAGTTAACCTGTCTGGAAGAATAAGTATTTGGAAATCTTCCTCCACAAGAGACATTACCATCACAGTATCACTCAGAGATAGCTCCCCATCAACATGGGTCTGGACAAACCATTTCAGCATATACATTACAAAGAGGCCCAATCCAGCCTGTATGCGAAGGACTAAGCACAAAAGGACATTGCAATTACCAAACTAATATTTCCATCAGGGAACAGTTTTTCGAACATCAACCCACCCAAGACTTATCAACTTCAACGAGCCCAACAAAATAGTACAAAGAAAAACCAAGCCCGTCAAAATTACACAAAGGATTGTGGCGGCAAGATTAGAATACTGAAATCATATAACTGGCCATTGTTTTCAACAGAGAGAGAGAGAGAGGAGAGAGAGGAAGAGAGGGGAGAGACTCTCCAGCCTCGAAGTCTTGAAGTCCTGAACATCACCATCTACCATTAACTATCAAAAGGATTGGTAAGCATAAGTCCTTGCCTGCCCTGGAGTCTAACCTAGCTAGAATTAGGTATTGGGAGGTGGGAGGTAAATTTTACTGCAACCCCCTTTGAATGTGTAGTGTATGGTATTTTATTAAAGTGATTATAAGTTTGACCTTGTACCTTTCCTTGTATTGTTCTTTATTAGAGTGATTATAAGTTTGACCTTGTACCTTTCCTTGTATTGTTCTTTATTAGAGTGATTGTAAGTTTGGCCGTGTATTTTCTTACTAGAGTAATAAGCCTGTATTACCCTGACTGTAATAAAAACAAAGTTCTTTGCATCAAACCAGGGTCCTTTGCACTTTTGTCACCCCCCAAATAAATCCAGAGTACAGAACCCAAGGGAGGGGGAACGATTCGAAACCGCTCAAGTTGGTCAGAAGGGAACCTGACCCCCTCATAGAGACCACAAACATACCCCACCCCCCTTTACACTGAAGGTGTTCCGATGTTTTTTTTTTAATGCTTTTTCTTTGCAGATCTTCGACCCTCCGTGGGCCCGACTCCATCCTCGGCGGCACCTTTTGAAGGACCTTTTTGATAAAACCCCCCCCAAAGTACCATCAGGTACCTCGGCGGCCATTGGCAGTCCTTTGGGTGGCACTTGGGTGGGTGGGGGCCTTCAACAAATTCAGGCCCTTAGAATCTGACTTGCTTTTCGATGAAAGTATTTTAATCTCTGCCTTTAGGTTTCTGATGAATTATCTCCAGAACTTAAAAAATATGCTTTTATATACATATTTCTAGGACACTGCACATTTGGCCAGCTGCAGTGCAAAATTCCAACCATGTTGGACGCATTAAGGACAATTCTTGCTGCAAACTACCTGGCCTACATTTGTATCACCAGCACACAATTAATGTCAGCAGAGAATACTCTTGAGTGCTGCCAGCTCTAGAATGAATTCAGATCAATCAGGCTACTAAAATTGATCTATCCTGTCTTGAAGTGCACACTTTATCACAGCTTTTCACGATGAGTGATGAAAATACATTAATGCTTAATAATTCTGGAGCAAGGCCTGTACAGCTCTTTAATAGTTCAGCAGACTTCAACAATACTTTCACATACTTTGCTAATATTTTTGATGCATTACTTGCTGGGCAGGATAGGTGGCATAACAACAGGGTGCAGCAGGAACAACAGATATTTCATAAAATTGACCTTGGTGGTTGCTGGAAGCACAGAAAGACTTGGAGAAATTACCTGTAGGCAAAAATCATGGATTATTTATGCTCCATCAACGCTGTTTGAAGAAATGATGTAAACTGGGCTCAATGATCCAGACTCTCTCAAGGTACTTATTATTTGTACTTTACACTGAAGTCAGTCTCCAAAGACAAGTACATGCTTACTGTAAACTGAAACCAGACCTTGTGCATAACATACATAGGATACAGCAACAGGGTGAACAATAAACACTTCTATCATTGCATTGGCAAGCCTTGTATTCCCTTGAGCATAGAGGATTAAAGTGTCATCTAATTGAGCTGTTTAAGATGATTAAAGGATTTGATAGGGTAGATAGAGAGAAATTATTTCCTCTGGGGTGGGATAGTCACAAGGGAACATAACCTTAAAATTAGAGTTAGGCTGCTCAAGAGTGATATTTCTTAACGTGAAGGGTAGTGGAAATCTGAAACTGTCCTTACAAAGAGGTCAATTGAAAATTTCAAAACTGAGATTGATAGATTTTTGTTGGGCAAATGTATTAAGGGTTACGGAACCAAGGCGGGCAAATGGAGTTAAGATACAGATTGGCGGTAATCTAATTGAAAGGTGGGGCAGACTCAAGGGGCTGAATGGACTACTCCTATTCCTATGTCCCTGTGAGTATCCATTAATAATAATGCGGAATAACACTGAGCACACCTAAGCAGTCTAAAACTCTGCACTGACAGTCTGTTAGTTCCAAGTAAAATTATTAATTTGTGTGTTAAGAGGCAAGATTAAATTAAAGCAAGAACAAATCAGCATCAAAATATATAGAAATTACAGCATGGAACGAGGTCATTTGGCTGAACTGATGCATGTCAGCGTTTACCCTCAATGCGAGCAAATAGTCCTACTCGTATTTACCCATCCTGTTCCCACATCCCTTCCGTTTAGGTGAATTACAACGCTTCACTTAATTCTATGGCATCTGTTCCAAGTAAAAGCTTGAATCTCTCAACAGTTCTCGTCAGTAACTTTGGATCATAAATCCTTAGTACAAAAGGGTCGGAGAGAACTTTTCCAGAATTCTTTTCCCGAATCGGCCTGGAATCTTTATCGCATTTTTCGCCTCTCCCAGGAGATCGCATGGCCTTTGGGTGGGGTGGGACGTGTATATATTGTGGTGCACAAGGCATTGCAGTTGTGGGTGGATGGACCAGTGGGTCTTTTCCTGTCCATTATTATTTGCAGCTTTATGTGAGAGATGGACACTAAAGAATCCCCTATTTATCTCCAACTAGAACAGCGACCCAGCATAATAGGAAAAACCAGAAAACATGGGACCAACGCCCAGAAAATCTCTCTTACTTGTCCCTTTGATGTACAAACGCACAAAGGAAGGTAGAAAAATACCTTTATCATTGATCAAAATTGTCAAAATAAATTTCAACGGCAACCTCTCAGAATCCTGACTCGTGTAATTTATAAACCTTCAAGGCAAAATAAAACATAGAAACATAGAACCATAGAAAATAGGTGCAGGAGTAGGCCATTCGGCCCTTCGAGCCTGCACCACCATTCAATAAGATCATGGCTGATCATTCCCTCAGTACCCTTTTCCTGCTTTCTCTCCATACTCCTTGATCCCCTTAGCCGTAAGGGCCATATCTAACTCCCTCTTGAATATATCTAATGAACTGGAATCAACAACTCTCTGCGGTAGAGAATTCCACAGGTTAACAACTGTCTGAGTGAAGAAGTTTCTCCTCATCTCAGTTCTAAATGGCCTACCCCTTATCCTAAGACTATGTCCCCTGGTTCTGGACTTCCCCAACATCGGGAACATTCTTCCTGCATCTAACCTGTCCAGTCCCGTCAGAATCTTATACGTTTCTAGAAGATCCCCTCTCATACTTCTAAACTCCAGTTAATAAAGGCCCAGTTGATCCAGTCTCTCCTCATATGACAGTCCAGCCATCCCTGGAATCAGTCTGGTGATCCTTCGCTGCACTCCCTCCATAGCAAGAACTTCCTTCCTCAGATGAGGAGACCAAAACTGAACACAATATTCCAGGTGAAGCCTCACTAAGGGCCTGTACAACTGCAATAATACCTCCCTGCTCCTATACTCAAATCCCCTAGCTATGAAGGCCAACATACCATTTGCCTTCTTCACTGCCTGCTGAACCTGCATGCCAACTTTCAATGACTGATGTACGATGACACCCAGGTCTCGCTGCACCTCCCCTTTTCCTAATCTGCCGCCATTCAGATAATATTCTGCCTTTGTGGTTTTGCCACCAAAGTGGATAACCTCACATTTATCCACATTATACTGCATCTGCCATGCATTTCCCACTCACCTAACCTGTCCAAGTCACTCTGCAGCCTCTTAGCATCCTCCTCACAGCTCACACCACCACCCAGTTTAGTGTCATCTGCAAACTTGGAGATATTACACTCAATTCCTTCCTCTAAATCATTAATGTATATTATATACTGCCATAATGGGTGAGTGTCTCGTTTACATGACATCCAATGGGATAATTATTTACAGAAGTTTATAATAATTACAAATGCAATAAATTGTAAGAATAACCATTTGGCATCTCAGTAATTAATGGGTCATGCCGATCCAGGCCGACTTGAATAACCTATCACCAACCCGTCTCAAATCTAGAAGGCCATTTTGGATCGTCACCGAAGCCCTTCAGCGATCTCCCCTCAGCGTTGATGACCGATTGCGCAATGCTTGGAAAAACTGCGACATACAGAATGGATTCCTTATGGAAGACCCCACGGTACAATCTGAAGGATCAAACCACATGGACTGCAGCGGTTCAAGAAGGCAGCTAACCATCACCTTCTCGAGGACAATTAGGGATGGGCAATAAATTCTGGCCTTGCCAGCGATACCCACATCCCAGGAACACATAAAAAGTAACCTTCCTCATAAACAGTGAAATTTGTCAATTGTCCCAGAATTGGTCATGGTAGATGCTGCTACCTTAATTAAGATTAAGGCATTCCCACCGGGCAACTGTGGAGCTCCTAATCAGACCCCAAAACACATCATTGAGCACTACCCTCAGAGGAAATTTGCAGGCAGCCGACAAGATATCCACGCTGTTACACCGGAAGCTTTGGCCTAGACACCCAACTTAGAGATTGACATTTGATTTGCTTTACGAAAGCAGAAGAAGAAGTAATTGATGTTAATTATTTTGGTCACCTGGATGGACTATGTGTCTTTTAACACTTGTTAAGCCAGGGACATTCTTTTGGAACAGGTTCTTAGATTCATGTGCTCCAACTAGAGAGAGGGCCACGTATGATTAAAATGCTTTGTCAGGCAGAATCATTAGTAAATGCCATAATCATCTTCTGTTCTAACAAACATAGCCCCATTTAGATATAGCAATGAACAGTCATCATCTTAAGAATGTTTTACATCACTGCCTTGATGTACCACAGAACTCAGGCATATTTCCCAAATTCCTGTCTATCCCAGGTCCTGAATGATTACGTAATTGATAACAACCATCGTCAGGAACACATCCAATTTAGCTGGCTCTTCACTACATCAGCTGCCATCTTGGTGATGGAAGTACCATTGTGTGATTGACATGATCTTCGTTTTGTCCTGCTGCAACTGTTGGAGCACTGAATTATTCCACAGACTTCACTGACACCAAACACATTTTTGTAACCGTGCTCCTTGTGTGAACCTTGAGGGCAGAATGTTCTACAGAACTGATATTGGATGCTTTACTGCAGCAGATGGTATCAGCTGAAAATCATCCATCACCCACAGATTTCATGTTCCCTTCATGGTTGGTAACAAAAATAATATTGGAATATCCAATTTAGCTACTTTCATTTAAATTGGGCCAGAAATTGCAGTCGGGGGCTCCGACCAAAAAGATTTTTAAGAAAGTACCTGGTGATCCCGGAGGAATGAACACTTGCACTCCAAGGCCTAGATGCGCAGCCCAGCGCAGAGGCCCACGTATCCCAGGAGCGTACGAGCATCCTGGGATCACATGGGCCTGAACCACCAATGAACATAGAGTATTCTCATCGTTTGTACGGACCTCCCATTACTATCAATGAGAATACCCCCAAAAACACAGAAACACAAAACATAAATAAAAAAACATCTCACATATTTAAATGAATTGAAATTGAATGAAATTAAATGTTTTAGAAAAAAACATTTTTTGAAATGTTTTTTAATATGTTTTAATAGGGTTAAAAATAAACTTACCTTCATTTTTTAATATAAAAATTAGTGATAACATTTAATTTTTCTATCTTGTAAAACTCTTACGCTGGTAGGCCTGCTTTTACCAGGTGTAAGAGTTTTAAGGACATTCGCTGGGCAGGAGTTGGGCAAATAGCCCAGAACTCCACCCCCGTAGGCCCTTCTCCTGGGGAGGTGTGCGAAATGTCAAAAGAGATTTTGACAGATCACAAGTGCCGGGTTTAGGCGCATGTGCTTCGCCACCTAAACCCGAAACTTGTGGGGCCTCTCCGGGCGCGTGCACACATCATACGCACCCGGAGAAGCCACAATTTACGGCCAAGCATGCCCGACTATGCATGGCTGATATCCTATCTGACAAGGGCAAGTGACCAAATTGCCATCATGGTGCCAGGTGCTCAGAAATGGCAGAAGAAATTATATAATTTCAAGGGAGGAGTAATTTTAGCTTGCAATGCCAATATTGTGCAACAGACGTACAAAGCTTACCTTGTATATAATCCAGGTGTGAAGGTGCCTGAAGTAATCCATAAAGATCTCGATTCTGATAAAGGTTTGCCAAGCTTGTGAAAGTTCACTGATCTTTACTGCAAACTGAACAGTGATGACTGATTGCTCTGAGCCTGATCACAGCTGGTAAATCTGATAGCCTGAATTCCTGCAAAGTTTCTGGGGAACAATCATTTTTTACTGTAGAATTAAATTGACATTAGCAATATAATCCTTAACGCTAGATGAATCAACAGATAGAACAACTGCAAGAGAAGTACAAACTACTGACAATTTGAATAGTACGGTGACAAATACTGAAAATACAAATTGTTTGTGCTTATGGCTATTTCTTTCCTCCCACACAGTGTTTATTACGAGAGGAAATTATGCAGCAAGATGTGATTTTGTGCCCGTCAAATCATTTACGATTTAATGGTCACTGCCCTGAACAACTAATGTGTTGGTGATAATTAGTTAACAGATCCTACAACATTAAAGTGAAAAACATTATAGGATCTCAATGGTTTACAAACACATGGGGGGTGCGATTATGATCTATGCAGTGGTATGCAAATCTTTCAGTTTGGGAAGCTGTTAGAGCCTAGGAGATTGATTATAAAACCTGTTGGAAGATTTCAACCTCTTCATATTACAGTTCACAAGAAATTAATACTGTCTGTGTGTGCAACTCTTGTGTACAACTCTTTGTGTAACTATGCTTAGTGTATGTATCTGATCATTCCATCTGTCTCTACTATTGACTAACATGAACACAGAGCATTTTGATTGCATACAAACACTTTGCACAGAAAATATTTTTGCTTCCTATCGCTGTGTTGAGTCGTTACTTTCTATTAATGGAGCTATAAAGGTGTTTAAAATAAGTTCCGAATTCTCAAAAGTGTAATGAGGTAGAATATATTTGGTATCAGATAATACCTGTCAAATCACATTCTGTACCTCATCTAGCAATGAAGACCACACAGCAAAATTCAAAGAATATTTAAACGATGACTAGAATGTTTTAGTTTGTGCGATTCAAAAGTCTCTAAAGTATAAATAATATTTAAGATAAGATTTTCCCCGATGATTAAAAAAAACTGTACAACTTATTTTATCAGGGGGCCTCATAAAGCAAAGGCTGAAATAAAATGAGCTGTCATGGAAATCAATCCCATTGCCTTTGATTTTTAATGAGGAGGCTTCAGATTGACTCTATATGTGTCACTCTATATCATAATAGCCAACTGTTCTAACCAGAAAGAGTGTTCTAGCTGACAGGACAAAATTGCCCAAAACCCCAACAAATGAGCTATATTAGCCCTGAAATTCCGTTCGAGCTCTTCCCGCGGGCAAACGACAGAAAAAGAGAAAAAAGATGCGCACTTACCTGTTGCTGCTGCGCCCGTTGGAACTTCCGAGCCTGAGGCCTCTGGTGACTGCGCGTCGCAGCGCGTGCACATGAGGATGTGCGCAGGCCGGGAGCTGGTGACAGCAGCCAATCAGGTGAAGTATAGATTCTCACTCATAGTAATAGGAGTTCCGTAATTCCAGAACTCCTATTACTATGAATGAGAAACACCCTCACAAACACCCAAAACACAATAAAAAATAGAAAATAAACTACATATTTAACATTCATTTAAATTAAAGTTGTTATAAAAAAAATATTTTCCTGACTTTTTAAAAAGTTTTTTTAATTAAGCTTTAAAATAAACTTAACGTAGTGGGGAGGGTTTTTAACAATAAAATGTGTTTTTATAACTTTATTTTAAAATGTTTTTGTGTATTTTCAAACACTTGCGCCTGTAAGAGTAGGCTATATGCCTGCTTTTTCAGGCGCAAGATTTTGAAGGACATTTGCAGGGCATGATATTCGTAAATATTGGAAATCTTGCCCTGCAAGTGTCCTCGTTCCCGATCTGCGTTGGATCTGTCAAGCCAGAAAATTGACAGATCGGAAAAGCCAGTTTTCAGCGTATGCGCATTGCGCGCTGAAAATCGGCTTTTCCGATGCCTTCCCGAGTACGTAGAAACTTCGTACGGACCAGGGACATCGGAATTTCAGGGCCATTGTGTCTGTCAAATTTTGTGGAGTTGCTTCACAAACATATAACTGGCTTTATCTGCAGTGCCAATACCAGAGGGACTGAACAAGAAGGATCCTAAATATATAAAGGCGTTGCTTCCAAAGGCATTGAAACATTAATATTATGATCACGGTAAGTTAACAAAAATTCACTTGGAATGATTTTCAATCAAACCTTTGCAATGTAAACACAGAAAATATTATTCTATTCTTGACGATTCGAAACCTCTGCAGAAAGGACTGAAATGGTAACTAAATCCTCAAAGCTTTTCCATTGGGTCATGATGTGGGGCAAAAGGAATTTTGCACTGTGAAAATTCTGAAGTCATCCATCTTACTCACTGACTTATGCTTCTGTAAATAAATGACAGCATTTCCTGGGATTTTGCTTCAAGGTAATCAAACTGAGGCACAATTCTATTTTGTCTAAAACAATGACAAAATGATTTTAAATCACCCTCGACTGCACGATAGATGAAGCAGCATTGTGTTAACATTTTTTTTGTTACAGTTACTCATCTTTTGTTCCACGCCACTGGGAAGAAACATAGAAACATAGAAAATAGGTGCAGGAGTAGGCCATTCGTCCCTTCAAACCTGCATCACCATTCAACAAGATCATGACTGATCATTCACCTCAGTACCCCTTTCCTACTTTCTCTCCATACCTCTTGATCCCTTTAGCCGTAAGGGCCATATCTAACTCCCTCTTGAATATATCCAATGAACTGGCATCAACAACTCTCTGCAGCAGGGAATTCCACAAGTTAACAACTCTCTGAGTGAAGAAGTTTCTCCTCATCTCAGTCCTAAATGGCTTACCCCTTATCCTTAGATTGTGACCCCTGGTTCTGTACTTCCCCAACATCGGGAACATTCTTCCTACATCTAACCTGTCCAGTCCCGTCAGAATTTTATATGTTTCTATGAGATCCCTTCTCATCCTTCTAAACTCCAGTGAATACAGGCCTAGTCGATCCAGTCTCTCCTCATATGTCAGTCCTGCCATCCCGGCAATCAGTCTGGTGAACCTTCGCTGCACTCCCTCAATAGCAAGAACGTCCTTCCTCAGATTAGGAGACCAAAACTGAACACAATATTCCAGGTGAGGCCTCACTAAAGCCCTGTACAACTGCAGTAAGACCTCCTTGCTCCTATACTCAAATCCCCTAGCTATGAAGGCCAACATACCATTTGCCTTCTTCACCACCTGCTGTACCTGCATGCCAACTTTCAATGACTGATGAACCATGACACCCAGGTCTCGTTGCACCTCCCCTTTTCCTAATCTGCTGCTAATCAGATAATATTCGGCCTTCGTGTTTTTGCCCTCAAAGTGGATAACCTCACATTTATCCACATTATACTGCATCTGCTACTCATTTGCCCACTCACCTAACCTGGCCAAATCACCCTGCAACCTTTTAGCATCTTCCACACAGCTCACACCGCCACCCAGCTTAGTGTCATCTGCAAACTTGGAGATATTACACTCAATTCCCTCATCCAAATCATTAATGTATATTGCAAATAGCTGGGGTCCCAGCACTGAGCCCTGCGGCACCCCATTAGTCACTGCCTGCCATTCTGAAAAGGAACCATTTATCCCGACTCTCTGCTTCCTGTCTGCCAACCAGTTCTCTATCCACGTCAGTACATTACCCCCAATACCATGTGCTTTAATTTTGCACACCAATCTCTTGTGTGGGACCTTGTCAAAAGCCTTTTGAAAGTCCAAATACACCACATGCACCGGTTCTCCCTTGTCCACTCTACCAGTTATATCCTCAAAAAGTTCTAGAAGATTTGTCAAGCATGATTTCCCTTTCATAAATCCATGCAGAATTGGACCGATCCCATCATTGCTTTCCAAATGTGCTGCTATTTCATCTTTAATAATTGATTCCAACAATTTCCCCACTACTGATGTTAGGCTAACTGGTCTATAATTACTCGCCTCCTCTCTCCCTCTCTTCTTAAAAAGTGGTGTTACATTAGCTACCCTCCAGTCCATAGGAACCGATCCAGGGTCGATAGACTGTTGGAAAATGATCACCAATGCATCCATTATTTCTAGGGCTACCTCCTTAAGTACTCTGGGATGCAGACTATCAAGCCCTGGGAATTTATTGGCATTCAATCCCATAAATTTCCCTAACACAATTTCCCACCTAATAAGGATTTCCTTCAGTTCCTCCTTCTCACTAGACTCTCGGTCCCTTAGTATTTCTGGAAAGTTATTTGTGTCTTCCTTCGTGAAAACAGAACCAAAGTATTTGTTTAACTGGTCCGCCATTTCATTGTTCTCCATTATAAATTCACCTGAATCTGACTGCAAGGGACCTACGTTTGTCTTCACTAATTTTTTTCTCTTCACATATCTATAGAAGCTTTTGCAGTCAGTTTTTATGTTCCCAGCAAGCTTCCTCTCATACTCTATTTTCCCCCGCCGAATTAAACCCTTTGTCCTCCTCTGCTGTATTATAAAATTCTCCCAGTCCTCATGTTTGCTGCTTTTTCTGGCCAATTTATATGTCTCTTCCTTGGATTTGACACTATCCTTAATTTCCCTTGTTAGCCACAGTTGAGCCACCTTCCCCGTTTTATTTTTACTCCAGACAGGGATGTACAATTGTTGAAGTTCATCCATGTGATCTTTAAATGTTTGCCATTGCCTATCCACCGTCAACCCTTTAAGTATCACTCGCCAGTCTATTCTAGCCAATTCACGTCTCATACCATCAAAGTTACCTTTCCTTAAGTTCAGGACCCTCGTCTCTGCATTAACTGTGTCAATCTTAATAAAGAATTCTACCATATTATGGTCACTCTTCCCCGGGGGGCCTCACACAACAAGATTGCTAATTATCCCTTTCTCATTACACATCACCCAGTCTAGGATGGCCAGCCCTCTAGTTGGCTCCTCGACATATTCGTCTAGAAAACCATCCCTAATACACTCCAGGAAATCCTCTTTCACCGCATTGCTACCAGTTTGGTTAGCCCAATCAATATGTAGATTAAAGTCACCCATGATAACTGCTGTACCTTTATTGCACACATCTCTAACTTCTTGTTTGATGCTGTCCCCAACCTTACTATTACTGTTTGGTGGTCTGTACACAACTCCCACTAGCGTCTTCTGCCCTTTGGTATTCCGTAGCTCCACCCATACCGATTTCACATCATCCAAGCTAATGTCCTGCCTTACTATTGTGTTAATTTCCTCTTTAACCAGCAACGTCACCCCATCTCCTTTTCCTTTCTGTCTATCCTTCCTAAATGTTGAATACCCCTGGATGTTGAGTTCCCAGCCTTGGTCACCTTGGAGCCATGTCTCGGTGATGCAAAGATGCAAATTACATCATATCCGTTAACTGCTATCTACGCAGTTAATTCACCACCTTATTCCGAATACTCCTCGCATTGAGGCACACCCTTTGACCCTTTAGAATTTTGCTGTAATGTGGTCCTTTTTGCTTTTTGCCTTGGTTTCTCTGCCCTCTACTTTTACTTTTCTTCTTTCTATCTTTTGCTTCTGTCCCCATTCTACTTTCCTCTGTCTCCCTGCATAGTTCCCATCCCCCTGCCATATTAGTTTAACCCCTCCCCAACAGCACTAGCAAACACTCCCACTAGGACATTGCTTCTGGTCCTGCCCAGATGCAAACCGTCCGGTTTGTACTGGTTCCACCCCGCCGCAGTGTCCCAGGAATTTGAATCCCTCCCTTGTGCACCACTGCTCAAGCCATGTATTCATCTGAGCTATCTTGCAATTCCTACTCTGGCTAGCACATGGCACTGGTAACAATCCTGAGATTACTATTTTTGAGGTCCTACTTTTTAATTTAGCTCCTAGCTCCCTAAATTCGTCTTGTAGGACCTCATCCCGTTTTTACCTATGTCGTTGGTACCTATATGCACCACGACAACTGGCTGTTTACCCTCCCCCTTCAAAATGTCCTGCACCCGCTCCGAGGCATCCTTGACCAGGGAGGCAACATACCATCCTGGACTCTCAGTTGCAGCCGCAGAAATGCCTATCTATTCCCCTTGCAATCAAATCCCCTATCACTATAGCTCTCCCACTCTTTTTCCTGCCTTCCTGTGCGACAGAGCCACCCACAGTGCAATGAACTTGGCTGCTGCTGCTCTCCCCTGATGAGTCATCCCCCTCAACAGTACCCAAAGTGGTGTATCTGCTTTGCAGGGGATGACCGCAGGGGACCCCTGCACTACCTTCCTTCCACTGCTCTTCCTGTTAGAAACATAGAAACATAGAAAATAGGTGCAGGAGTAGGCCATTCGGCCCTTCTAGCCTGCACCGCCATTCAATGAGTTCATGGCTGAACATTCAACTTCAGTACCCCATTCCTGCTTTCTCGCCATACCCCTTGATCCCCCTAGCAGTAAGGACCTCATCTAACTCCTTTTTGAATATATTTAGTGAATTGGCCTCAACAACTTTCTGTGGTAGAGAATTCCACAGGTTCACCACTCTCTGGGTGAAGAAGTTCCTCCGCATCTCGGTCCTAAATGGCTTACCCCTTATCCTTAGACTGTGACCCCTGGTTCTGGACTTCCCCAACATTGGGAACATTCTTCCTGCATCTAACCTGTCTAACCCCGTCAGAATTTTATATGTTTCTATGAGGTCCCCTCTCATTCTTCTGAACTCCAGTGAATACAAGCCCAGTTGATCCAGTCTTTCTTGATAGGTCAGTCCCGCCATCCCGGGAATCAGTCTGGTGAACCTTCGCTGCACTCCCTCAATAGCAAGAATGTCCTTCCTCAGGTTAGGAGACCAAAACTGTACACAATACTCCAGGTGTGGCCTCACCAATGCCCTGTACAACTGTAGCAACACCTCCCTGCCCCTGTACTCAAATCCCCTTGCTATGAAGGCCAACATGCCATTTGCTTTCTTAACCGCCTGCTGCACCTGCATGCCAACCTTCAATGACTGATGTACCATGACACCCAGGTCTCTTTGCACCTCCCCTTTTCCTAATCTGTCACCATTCAGATAATAGTCTGTCTCTCTGTTTTTACCACCAAAGTGGATAACCTCACATTTATCCACATTATACTTCATCTGCCATGCATTTGCCCACTCACCTAACCTATCCAAGTCGCTCTGCAGCCTCACAGCATCCTCCTCGCAGCTCACACTGCCACCCAACTTAGTGTCATCCGCAAATTTGGAGATACTACATTTAATCCCCTCATCTAAATCATTAATGTACAGTGTAAACAGCTGGGGCCCCAGCACAGAACCTTGCGGTACCCCACTAGTCACTGCCTGCCATTCTGAAAAGTACCCATTTACTCCTACTCTTTGCTTCCTGTCTGACAACCAGTTCTCAATCCATGTCAGTACACTACCCCCAATCCCATGTGCTCTAACTTTGCACATCAATCTCTTGTGTGGGACCTTGTCGAACGCCCATCCCCTATCTGGCTGTGTAACCTTTACCTGCGGTAAGACCAACTCACTAAATGTGCTATTCATGTCATTCTCAGCATCAATGATGCTCAAGAGTGAATCCACCCGCAGCTGCAGTGCTGAATGTGGTCTGTCAGGAGCTGCAGCCGGATACATTTCCCGCATATGTAGTCGTCAGGGACACTGGAAGCGTCCCTGACTTCCCACATAGTACAGGAGGAGCATAACATGTTTCCGAGCTCTCCTGCCATGACTTAACCCCTAGATTAACTTAATTTGGCAACAATAATGCTTAAGGTTACTTACTGATAAAGAAAAGAAAATGAAAAACTATTCACCAATCACCAGCCAATCACTTAACTCCTTGGCTGTGACATCACCTTTTGATTTCTTTCTACTTCTTTCTTGCCTTCTCTCCCTGCTGCAGCTGCACCAGCTGGGCCTTTATAGGCCGCTCCGACAACTCCGGACTCCCCGCTGCTCGCACTCTCGCCTCTCGAACTGCTGGGCCTTTATAGGCCGCTCCGACATCCCCGGACTCCCCGCTGCTTGCACTCTCGCCTCTCGAACTGCTGGGCCTTTATAGGCCGCTCCGGCATCCCCGGACTCCCTGCTGCTCACACTCCCGCCTCTCGAACTGCTGGGCCTTTATAGGCCTCTCTGACATCCCCGGACTCCCCGCTGCTCGCACTCTCACCTCTCGAACTGCTGGGCCTTTATAGGCCGCTCCGGCATCCCCGGACTCCCCGCTGCTCACACTCTCGCCTCTCGAACTGCTGGGCCTTTATAGGCTGCTCCGGCATCCCCGGACTCTCGCTGCTCGCACCCCCGCCTCTCGAACTGCTGGGCCTTTTATAGGCCACTGCTACGTCCCTGGACTCCCTGCTGCTCGCACTCTCGCCTCTCGAACTGCTGGGCCTTTATAGGCCGCTCCGACATCCCCGGACTCCCCGCTGCTTGCACTCTCGCCTCTCGAACTGCTGGGCCTTTATAGGCCACTCCGGCGTCCCCGGACTCCCTGCTGCTCACACTCCCGCCTCTCGAACTGCTGGGCCTTTATAGGCCGCTCCGGCATTCCCGGACTCCCCGCTGCTCACACTCTCGCCTCTCGAACTGCTGGGCCTTTATAGGCCTCTCAGATGTCCCCGGACTCTCGCTGCTCGCACTCCCGCCTCTCGAACTGCTGGGCCTTTATAGGCCACTCCGGCGTCCCCGGACTCCCTGCTGCTCACACTCCCGCCTCTCGAACTGCTGGGCCTTTATAGGCTGCTCCGGCATCCCCGGACTCCCTGCTGCTCACACTCCCGCCTCTTGAACTGCTGGGCCTTTATAGGCCGCTCCGGCATCCCCGGACTCTCGCTGCTCGCACCCCCGCCTCTCGAACTGCTGGGCCTTTTATAGGCCACTGCGACATCCCTGGACTCCCTGCTGCTCGCACTCCCGCCTCTTGAACTGCTGGGCCTTTTATAGGCTGCTGCGACGTCCCCGGACTCCCTGCTGCTCGTGCTGAGACAACATGGTCAGAATGTTTGTAGCATGACTGGGTCTTCAACATGGTTGGCAACCGTAGTTGCCATTACAAATTTTGGCATGGTAGCACTGACAACACCACCTATTTCATAGCATCATGAAGGCACGGCAACATAGCAGCCATTCCTTCTTGTTGGATCTTATGTTTTAATTCGTGGGATTCATGTGAACGTAAAATGATTAGCCATTGATCATTCATTTCTGAGGCCCATGTTTGAATCCAACTCAGACTGATAAGGTGAAAGGCTATCCTTTGCTTTGGCTCTAAAGAATTCAGTACAAAATGGTTGCAACAATCTCAACTCAGTTCCTATAATCATGTGCTCATAGCCCAAATCTGCCCTAAATTTGGCACTAATTAACATTATAATGGCAATGTCACTTAGAAAGGGTACAGGACAAAAAAATTCATAACATAAAACTCACATGAGTAGTTTATGTACTCAGCCATGGCACAGCAGCACTCAGGCTCATTTGGTAGAAATTGGACCTTGTCGCATTCATGTACAGGTATAAAACAGGCACAATGCAAATTTGTGGATTTTCGACCTGTACCCAAAGGTCAGCTGAAAGAGATCGGATCCAATATTACATCTGGCCATTTCAGGCATTTCTAGCAGCCACCTAAAACAATCATGAGGCCCTTTACATATGTAAATGGGAGGCCTAACGCCTGTTTTAAGCCGCCTTGCATGAATTGGATATCACAGGCATAGGCCCTGCAGCATTCCGGATAACTCAGCAGCTATTCCAGTTGCCAAAAGGGGGGGAGCGGGGGGGAGGAGGATCAGAAGTAAATAAGAACATTAAAAATAGGAGCAGGTGTAGGCCATTTGGCCCTTTGAGATTGCTCCGCCATTTAATATCATGGCTGATCTGATCTTGGGCTCAGCTCCACTTTCCTGTCCACTCCCCAGAACCCTTCACTCTCTTATCATTCCAAAATGTGTCTATCTCCACCTTAAATATATTCAATGACCTAGCTCTCTGTGGCAGAGAATTTCACAGATTTACGACCTTCTGAGAGAAGAAATTCCTCCTCATCTCAGTTCTAACCTTAACCCTAACCCCTTATTCTTAAAATATTCCCCCTAGTTCTAGATTCCCCCACAAGTGGTAACGTCCTCTCTGCATCTACCTTGTCCAGCCCTCTCAGTATCTGATATGTTTCAATAAGATCACCTCTCATTTTTCTAAACTCCAATCAGTATAGGCCCAACTTGCTCAACCTTTCCTCATAAGTCAAAACCTTCATCTCAGGAATCAACCTAGTGAACCTTCTCTGAACTGCCTCCAATGCAAGTACATCCCTCCTTAAATAAGGAGACCAAAACGGTACGCTGTACTGTATGTGTGGTCTCACCAATCCCTGTACTTCTCTGCTTTTATATTCCATCCTCCTTGCAATGAAGGCCAACATTTTATTTGCCGTCCCAATTACTTGTTGTACCTGCATACTAACGTTTGTGTTTTGTTGTGGAAAAATATTTCCGAGACTGTATAATATATAAAGAGAGGTTTATTAAATCGGAGACAAAGCTTTGGGAGAAGTGTTAGAGACCCCTGTCTCTGAACCACTTCTCAATTTGGTATCTCCAGTGAGGTTCTTTTATCTTACAAATTATGTCACTTTACATCACATGCTTTAGCACTAGTCCTTAAGTCTAATCATCGCATTACAAGGTTTACTATCCAAGGCTGAGCTCTTGATATAAACCAGCCTGCATTGTGACAGGGCATTATAAACAAGTGCAGGCCTTTTGGCACCGGTATAGACAAACATCCCACTTATCTCTCCAATCGTTCATTATCTCACTTTCCTATCTCCATAACTCAAGGCCAGCATACCTTGAAGTCTAACTGTGTTTTTTTATATAAAGCATAATGCATCAGTATTGTCCCTTACAAAATTCATTAAAGGGGAAAATAAAAACAAATGTTTGGTCCCGTATACTAGTCAAGTATATGTCCAAAAATCCACTCCAACAGTTTCATACACAAGGACCCCCAGGTCCCTCTGGACTGCAGCATTTTGTAAACTCTCTCCATTTAAATAATAATTTGCTTTTTTATTTGTCCTGCCAAAGTGGATAACCTCACACTTTCCTACATTATACTCCATCTGCCAAATGTTTGCCCACTTAGCCTGTCTATAGCCCTTTGCAGATTCTTCTCAAAATTTGCTTTCCCATCCATCTTTGTATCATCAGCAAACTTGGCTATATTACACTCGGTCCCTTCATCCAAGTCATTAATATAGATTGTAAACATTTGACGCCCCAGCACTGCCCTGCGGCACCCCACTAGTCACTGTTTGCCAACCGGAAAATGACCCATTTATCCCAACTCTCTGTTTTCTGTTAGCTAACCAATCCTCAATCCGTGCCCCGTGAGCTCTTATCTTGTACTGTAACCTCTTATGTGGCACCTTATCGAATGTCTTCTGGAAATCCAAATACATCACATCCACTGGTTCCCCCTTATCCACCCTGCTCATTACATCTCCAAAGAATGCTAGCAAATTTGTCAAACATGATTTCCCTTTCATGAAACCATGCTGACTCAGCTTGACTGTATTATGCTTTTCCAAATGTCCTCCTGCAGCATTTTCCTAATGACAGATGTTGGACTAACTGGTCTATAATTTCCTGCTTTCTGTCTCCCTCCTTTTAAAATAGAGGCATTAAATTTGCCGTTTCCCAATCCGCTGGGACCTCTCCAGAATCCACTATTTCTGCAGCCACTTCTTTTAAGACACCAGGATGTAGGCCATCAGGTCCAGGGGACTTGTCCACCTTTAGTCCCATTATTTTACCGAACACTTTTTCTTTAGTGATAGTGATTGTTTTACGTTCCCACCTCCCTATAGCCCCTTCATTATCTATTATTGGGATGTTGTTCGTGTCTTCTACCATGAGGACCAATACAAAATATTTGTTCAAAGTCTCTGCCATTTCCCTGTTCCCCATTATTAATTCCCCAGTCTCATCCTCTAAGGGACTAATGTTAACTTTAGCTACTCTCTTCCTTTTTATATACCTATGGAAGCTCTTACTATCTGTTTTATATTTCATACTAGTTTACTCTCATGATCTATCTTCTCTCCCTTTATTATTTTTTTTAGTCGTCCTTTGCTGGTTTTTAAACATTTACCAATCCTCTGGCCCCCCACTAATCTTGGCAACTTTGTTTGCCATTGTTTTCAATTTGATACCATCCTTTACATAGAAACATAGAAACATAGAAAATAGGCCATTCGGCCCTTCGAGCCTGCACCGCCATTCAATGAGTTCATGGCTGAACATGCAACTTCAGTACCTTGGTTAGCCATGGATGGTTCTCCCTTCTCTTAAAGTCTTTCCTTCTCACTGGAATATATTTTTGTTGAGAGTTATGAAATAGCTCCTTAAATATCTGCCACTGCTTATCAACCGTCTTACACTTTAATCTATTTTCCCAGTCCACATTAGCCAACTTTGTCTTCATACCTTTGTAATCGCCTTTATTTAAGATCAGGACACTGGTTTGAGACCCAACTTTCTCACCCTCCAACTGAATTTGAAATTCAACCTTGCTATGATCACTCTTCTTAAGAGGATCCTTTACTATCAGATAATTAATTAATTCTGTCTCATTACAAAGTACCAGATCTAAGGTAACCTGCTCCCTGGTTGGTTCCATAATGTAATGTTCAAGGAAACCATCCTGGATACTCTCTATGAACTCTTCCTCAAGGCGATCTTGGTCAATTTGAAGATTAAAATCGCCCATGATTATTAACGTACCTTTCTTACAAGCCTCCATTATTTCTTGATTTATACTTTGCCCTACAGCGTAGCTACTGTTAGGGGACCTGTGGACTATGCCCACCAGTGACTTCTTCCCCTTATTATTTCTTATCTCCACCCAAACTGATTCTACATCTTGATCTTCTGAGCCAATATCATTTCTCACTACTGCAATGATCTCATCCTTTATTAACAGAGCTACCCCACCTCCTTTTTCTTTTTGTCTATCCTTCCGAATTTTCAAATACCCCGGAAAATTCAGTTCCCAGCCTTGGTCACCTTGCAACCATGTCTCTCTAATGGCTATCAGATCGTACCCATTTATATCTATTTGTGCCATCAACTCATCTATCTTGTTAAGAATGCTGCTAGCATTCAGATAAAGAGCTTTGAACTTTGTCTTTTTACCATTTTTCCCTGCTTTGACCCCACTTTCTGATACACTCTTATTTTTATACATTCTGTCCCATTCTGTTCCTTGATTTTAAAATATTCCAATTTTCCCCCGACCCTGCTCCTGAGACTCACCTTCGAGCCACTGCTGGCAAGACCAGCAGCCCGATATTCATTTTCTTCAAATGGGACGCGCGACGGCAGCTCACCCCATTAATAGTAATGAGGCCCGAGGCCCAATTATGGGCCAGTCATTGGCCTCCCGCTGCAAATGTACATTACAGCCGGGTGCTGACTCATTTCTGCCCACCGTGTCTCACTAAATCGAATGCCAATTTGATGCATGGCCAGAAGTAAATGATGTCAGCGCTTATGAGACACAATTCTGTGTTACACCTTTTGGAGTGAAATGTAATTCTGACCAAATCTGATTTGGGTCCGGTTCCTTGGTTAATTGGTGTTTATTACATTTAAACACTTGTGGCTTGTTACTTTTGTAACCGATCTCCTAGAATGCCATTAATCTACCTTACCCAACAACGTTTTATGACATATTTAATAAACATTGAGGGGTGAAATTACTTCTTTAACGAAAATGGGACAATGGCTGCTTCAGTTGGCAAAGAATGGCCCACCAGCAAAATTGCATTCTCGGAGATCGCATGTTTCAAAACTGTGCTTCCTGTGACTTTGTTGGTGGGTTACTTACAGAAATGAACTGACATTCTTCCAATTATGTCTTTAAGGTATTTTGAAGTATTTTATCCCAGCATGACCTGAGCTCCTTCCCCCGATGGCTCAGTGCATTCAGGCTGTCAGTATTTTGAGCTGCACAGATTAAGCCTGTGCTGGATAGGATTTCCAGTCTTTGCTGAATAAACTGTGTCGTTTGTGCACAACCATCACCATGCAGCTTTGGAGCTGTTAAAGCATGCATTAGCCTATAGGAATTCTCTGGACCTGAACTCAAACCCCAGTTGCCAAGATTACTGGTTGACTCAGTTAGCACCAGCAATTTGTATCAGTCTTTAAGTAGAGGACACTAACAATATTCCAACAGTGGATAGTCAAGGGGCTAGCGAGGGGGAGGAATTTTACACAATCACAATCACTAAGGAGGTGCTACTCAGTAAGATAATGGGATTAAAAGCGGATAAATCCCCTGGATCTGATGGCTTGCATCTTAGGATCTTAAGAGAAGTACTGGCAGGGATAGTGGATGCATTGGTTGTAAGTTACCAAAATTCCCTGGATTCTGGGGAGGTCCCAGCAGATTGGAAAGTGCAAAGGTAATGAACCTATTTAAAAAAGGAGGCAGACAAAAAGCAGGAAACTATAGACCAGTTAGCCTAACATCTGTGGTTGGGAAGATGTTGGAGTCCATTATTAAAGAAGCAGTAGCAGGACATTTGGAAAAGCAAAATTCGGTCACACAGAGTCAGCATGGATTTATGAAGGGGAAGTCATGTTTGACAAATTTGCTAGAATTCTTTGAGAATGCAACGAACAGGGTGGATAAAGGGGAACCAGGGGATGTGGTGTATTTGGACTTCCAGAAGGCATTTGACAAGGTGCCACATAAAAGGTTACTGCACAAGATAAAAGTTCACGGGGTTGGTAATATATTAGCATGGATAGAGGATTGGCTAACGAACAGAAAACAGAGAGTCGGGATAAATGGTTCATTCTCGGGTTGGCAATCAGTAACCAGTGGGGTGCCGCAGGGATCAGTGCTGGGACCCCAACTATTTACAATCTATATTAACGACTTGGAGAAAGGGACTGAGTGTAACGTAGCCAAGTTTGCTGATGATAAAAGATGGGAGGAAAAGCAATGTATGAGGAGGACACAAAAAATCTGCAAAAGGACATAGACAGGCTAAGTGGGTGGGCACAAATTTGGTAGATGGAGTATAATGTTGGAAAGTGTGAGGTCATGCACTTTGGCAGAAAAAAAACAAAGAGCAAGTTATTATTTAAATGGAGAAAGATTGCAAAGTGCTGCAGTACAGCAGGACCTGAGGTTACTTGTGCATGAAACAATAAAGGATAATATGCAGGTGCAGCAAGTGATCAGGAAGGCCAATGGAATCTTGGCCTTTATTGCAAAGGAGATGGAGTATAAAAGCAGGGAAGTCTTGCTACAGCTATACAGGGTATTGATGAGGCCACACCTGGAATACTGTGTGCAGTTTTGGTTTCCATATTTACGAAATGATATACTTGCTTTAGAGGCAGTTCAGAGAAGGTTCACAAGGTTGACTCTGGGGATGAGGGGATAGACTTATGAGGAAAGGTTGAGTAGGTTGGGTCTCTACTCATTGGAATTCAGAAGAATGAGAGGTGATCTTATCGAAACGTATAGAAACATATAAACATAGAAAATAGGTGCAGGAGTAGTCCATTTGGCCTTTGAGCCTGCACCACCATTCAATAAGATCATGGCTGATCATTCACCTCAGTACCCCTTTCCTGTTTTCTCTCCATACCCCTTGATCCCTTCAGCTATAAGGGCCATATCTAACTCCCTCTTGAATATATCCAGTGAACTGGCATCAACAACTCTCTGCGATAGGGAATTCCACACGTTAACAACTCTCTGAGTGAAGAAGTTTCTCCTCATCTCAGTCCTAAATGGCTTACCCCTTATCCTTAGACTGTGTCCCCTGGTTCTGGACTTACCCAACATCGGGAACATTCTTCCTGCATCTAACCTGTCCAGTCCTGTCAGAATTTTACATGTTTCTATGAGATCCCTTCTCATCCTTCTAAACTCTAATGAGTACAGGCCCAGTCGATCCAGTCTCTCCTCATAAGTTAGTCCTGCCATCCCGGGAATCAGTCTGGTGAACCTTCGCTGCATTCTCTCAATAGCAAGAACATCCTTCCTCAGATTAGGAGACCAAAACTGAACACAATATTCCAGGTGCGGTCTCACCAAGGCCCTGTACAACTGCATAAGACCTCCCTGCTCCTATACTCAAATAGCTATGAAGGCCAACATACCATTTGCCTTCTTCACCGCCTGATGTACCTGCATGCCAACTTTCAATGACTGATGTACCATGACACCCAGGTCTCGTTGCACCTCCCCTTTTCCTAATCTGCCGCTATTCAGATAATATTCTGCCTTTGTGATTTTGCCTCAAAAGTGGATAACCTCACATTCATCCACATTACACTGCATCTGCCTTCCTTTTGCCCACTCACCTAACCTGTCCAATTCACCCTGCAGCTGCTTAGCATCCTCCTAGCAGCTCATACCGCCACCCAGCTTAGTGTCATCTGCAAACTTGGAGATATTACACTCAATTTCTTCATCTAAATACTTAATGTATATTGCAAATAGCTGGGGCCCCAGCACTGAGTCCTGCGGCACCCCACTAGTCACTGCCTGCCATTCTGAAAAGGACCCGTTTATCCTGACTATCTGCTTCTTGTCTGCCAACCAGTTCCCTAAACACGTCAGTATATTACCCCCAATACCATGTGCTTTGATTTTGCACACCAATCTCTTGTGTGGGATCTTGTCAAAAGCCTTTTGAAAGTCCAAATACACCACATCCACTGGTTCTACTAGTTACATCCTCAAAAGATGTCAAGCATAATTTCCCTTTCATAAATCCAAATGCTGACTTGGACTGATCCTGTCACTGCTTTCCAAATGTGCTGCTATTTCATCTTTAATAATTGATTCCAACATTTTCCCCACTGCAGATGTCAGGCTATAATTACCCATTTTCTCTCACCTCCTTTTTTAAAAAGTGGTGTTACATTAGCTACCCTCCAGTTCATAGGAATTGATCTAGTGTCGATAGACTGTTGGAAAATGATCACCAATGCATCCACTATTTCTAGGGCCACTTCCTTAAGTACTCTGGGATGCAGACTATCAGGCCCCGGGGATTTATCGGCCTTCAATCGCATCAATTTCCCTAACACAATTTCCCGCCTAGTAAGGATTTCCTTCAGTTCCTCCTTCTCGCTAGACTCTCGGTCCCCTAGTATATCCGTAAGGTTATTTGTGTCTTCCTTCGTGAAGACAGAAACAAAGTATTTGTTCAACTGGTCTGCCATTTCTTTGTTCCCCATTATAAATTCACCTGAATCTGACTGCAAGAGATCTACGTTTGTCTTCACTAATCTTTTTCTCTTCACATATCTATAGAAGCTTTTGCAGTCAGTTTTTATGTTCCCGGCAAGCTTCCTCTCATATGCTACTTTCCCCCTCCTAATTAAACACTTTGTCCTCCTCTGCTGAATTCTAAATTTCTGAGGGGGTTTGACATGGTGGATGCAGAGAGGATGTTTCTACTGATAGGGGAGACTAGAACTAGAGGGCATAATCTTAGAATAAGGGGCTACCCATTTAAAACTGAGATGAGGAGAAATTTCTTCTCTCGGATGGTTGTGGATCTGTGGAATTCGCTGCCACAGAGAGCTGTGGAAGCTGGGACATTGAATAAATTTAAGACAGAAATAGACAGTTTCTTAAACAATATGGGAATAAGAGGTTATGGGGAGTGGGCAGGGAAGTGGACCTGAGTCCATGATTGGATCAGCCATGATCGTATTAAATTGCCGAATAGGCTCGAGGGGCCGTATGTTCTGCTGCTGCTCCTATTTCTTATGTTTTTATGTTCTTATATTATCGTGAGATATATAAATGCAATTACATTCAGCTGCATCCTACGCTTCTGGTATGTAATCTCCTTGACCTAGAGACTGGTTAGAATGTGGAATTTGTTACCTCAGGGAGTAGTTGAGGTGAATAGCATCGCTGCATTCAAGGAGAAGCTAGAAAAGCATTTGGGGGTGAATGGAATGGAAGGATATATTGATGGGGTTAGATGAAGAGGGATGGGAGGAGGCTCGTGTAGAGCATAAAGACCGGCATGGACCTGTTACCTTGTGCTGTAAATACTTTGTTAGAGCGAAGTCACATTGGAAACATTTCCATTGGATTTGTGCAAAGCATTTTACTTCAGGACCCGACTGTTAATGCACAAAAAAATTCTCCTTTTACTTAATTTCTATCCTAAGTAACAGTGACCTGCTGTGCAATTCTATTTGACACTGCATACCATTTGTCTTCCTTTCTTTCTACAATAACATTACAATTCTGAAGTAATATGAGCATGAAACAGTTTTTGTTTCAGTAATGCCTTCCATGCTGGCAGAGATCATAAGGAACATGAGGCTAGACATGATTAGCAGTGTTGACGAAGAGGCTAAATGTATCCTGCAAAGCTTGAACTAAATTCTTT
The DNA here is from genome assembly GCF_044704955.1 of Pristiophorus japonicus. Lineage (NCBI taxonomy): Eukaryota > Metazoa > Chordata > Chondrichthyes > Pristiophoridae > Pristiophorus > Pristiophorus japonicus. The sequence continues at coordinate 46,435,671 of NC_091979.1, forward strand.
CACTTTTCCCTTGCCAAAAAGGCTAAGTGGTCGAGGACAGCAGATAGTCAATGCACAATCTAAGGCGAACCAAAGCCCCACATGGAGCAAGGAAGGTAGTTTGCAAAGAAAAACACTAAAATTATAAAAGAAAAGAGAAGGAGGAATCCAAGACAGCTTTTTTTTGGAATGTATTCTAAATATAATTGAGATAATGCCTTCCTTATCCTTTTAACTGATATGTAACTCTATGTACAAATGTGCGAAAATAAATCACAACCATATAACTGCATAACTAAAAGCTTCTTAACTCTTGTGTAATCTCTGAACTCACACCAGATCAACAAAAAAAGGATCCAAATACTTCCCATGTTAGTGCAAAGTCACATTGGAAACATTTCAATGAGATTTGTACATAACACTTTACTTCAGGACATGACTGAAACATAGAAACATAAAAAATAGGTGCAGGACGAGGCCATTCGGCCCTTCGAGCCTGCACCACCATTCAATATGATCATGGCTGGTTGTGTCTCCAACTGCAATGGTGAAAGGGAAATGCCAAACAATAATACTATCACAGCTCCATCGTTAAAGGGAGATTTCATGGAGCCCTGAAGCATTGCACATCATTTTACTCATGAACAGATACCAAAAGGCATCTGCCCTTGTTGCACTTAGATTCGTAGGGCTGGATTTTCGGCTTTTGTGATTTTGGGGGCGTTAATGGTGGCGGGGCGGTCCTCATACCACCTGGGAAATGTTTGCGCCCTGATGTGAAAAATTCTGCAAAAAAAAGAGGTTCGATGTTCGGGGACGCGAAATCAGGCGTTACACAAGGATGGTTTTTGCGACACAGCCGAAAATCACGGCGCTAAAAATGTTTCAAAATTCACGCGTGCGCAGATGTGGTTAAATTGTCCTGGACGCAGGCGGTGATTCAGGGCGCGTCGGTTTCCTTCTCGCATGTGCAGATGGCCCGGCCCACTTCCAACACAGCAGGAGAGATGGCGCAGCAAGAGAGCAGGCAGTGTGCACGCCGATTCTTCCAGCGGATGCTGAGGCCTTAGTGCAGGCCATTGAGAGGAGGTGGGCTACACTCCATCTGGTTGGTGGAAGGAGGCCCGTGTCCAGCATCTTTATGAAAATCTAAGGGAGATAGCACAGGAGGAGGTGCAGTGGCAGGCAAAGTGGCCAGAACTGGCACACAATGCCGCAAGAAGTTCAATGACCTCATGAGGGTCGTCAGGGTGAGTGCCCTTCACATTTATGTAGGCCTGCCATGATGGTAAGATCAATGTCTCACACAATGTTAAGTCTCTAATGCAGCTAACCCTTCTCAGTGTGTTACAGGCTATGGTGTGAATTGTTGAATCCAGCAGAAAGCTGAAGGCTCACTTCTCCAGCCATTCCCTCTGCATTCAGGATGCACGTACCCACTTGCCCCTAATCATTGTCAACCCTGCTCACACATCACTCCCACTGTTGATATGCTTTGTCCAAACATCACCCTGAGCCCCTTTGCTACCTGCCTCTCACCTCCCCCCAGTCTTTGAAAAACCTTGGTCACCAGCCACACAGATTGAACTGAACACATTTGCACTTCTACACAGTGGCAGCTAGTGAACTATGGAAGGCACATGTGGCGCAAGAGGAGATGGACCCTCACTGAACCCTTCTTCTTGCTCTTAATACAGGCCAAGCTTTCCCATAGTAGAAGGGAACAACGTTGTACCGGAGATGGACAGCCTGAAATGCTAGAGCTAACAGAGGTTGAGCAGTGAGTGTCATAAGAACATAAGAACATAAGAATTAGGAACAGGAGTAGGCCATCTAGCCCCTCGAGCCTGCTCCGCCATTCAATAAGATCATGGCTGATCTGGTCGTGGACTCAGCTCCACTTACCCGCCCTCTCCCCGTAACCCTTAATTCCCTTATTGGTTAAAAATCTATCTATCTTTGACTTGAAAACATTCAATGAGCTAGCCTCAACTGCTTCCTTGGGCAGAGAATTTCACAGATTCACAACCCTCTGGGAGAAGAAATTCTTTCTCAACTCGGTTTTAAATTGGTATTTTGAGGCTGTGCCCCCTAGTTCTAGTCTCCCCTACCAATGGAAACAACCTCTCTGCCTCTATCTTGTATATCCCTTTCATGATTTTAAATGTTTCTATAAGATCACCCCTCATCCTTCTGAACTCCAAGGAGTAAAGACCCAGTCTACTCAATCTATCATCATAAGGTAACCCCCTCATTTCTGGAATCAGCCTAGTGAATCATCTCTGTACCCCTTCCAAAGCTAGTATATCCTTCCTTAAGTAAGGTGACCAAAACTGCACGCAGTACTCCAGGTGCGGCCTAACCAATACTTTATACAGTTGCAGCAAGACCTCACTGCTTTTGTACTCCATCCCTCTCGCAATGAAGGCCAACATTCCATTTGCCTTCCTGATTACCTGCTGCACCTGCAAACTAACCTTTTGGGATTCATGCACAAGGACCCCCAGGTCCCTCTGCACCGCAGCATGTTGTAATTTCTCCCCATTCAAATAATATTCCCTTTTACTGTTTTTTTTCCCAAGGTGGATGACCTCACACTTTCCAACATTGTATTCCATCTGCCAAACCTTAGCCCATTCGCTTAACCTATCCAAATCTCCTTAGAGCCTCTCTGAGTCCTCTACACAACCCGCTTTCCCACTAATCTTAGTGTCATCTGCAAATTTTGTTGCACTATACTCTGTCCCCTCTTCTAGGTCATCTATGTATATTGTAAACAGTTGTGGTCCCAGCACTGATCCCTGTGGCACACCATTAACCACTGATTTCCAACCAGAAAAGGGACCCATTTATCCCGACTCTCTGCTTTCTGTTCACCAGCCAATTCTCTATCCATGCTAATACATTTCCTCTGACTCCGCGTACCTCTATCTTCTGCAGTAATCTTTTGTGTGGCACCTTATCGAATGCCTTTTGGAAATCTAAATACACCACATCCATCGGTACACCTCTATCCACCATGCTCGTTATATCCTCAAAGAATTCCAGTAAGTTAGTTAAATATGATTTGTCTTTCATGAATCCATGCTGCGTCTGCTTGATTGCACTATTCCTATCTAGATGTCCCGATATTTCTTCCTTAATGATAGTTTCAAGCATTTTCCCCACTACAGATGAAAAACTAACCGGCCTATAGTTACCTGCCTTTTGCCTGCCCGCTTTTTTAAACAGAGGCGTTACATTAGCTGCTTTCCAATCTGCTGGTACCTCCCCAGAGTCCAGAGAATTTTGGTAGATTATAACGAATGCATCTGCTATAACTTCCGCCATCTCTTTTAATACCCTGGGATGCATTTCATCAGGACCAGGGGACTTGTCTACCTTGAGTCCCATTAGCCTGTCCAGCACTATCCCCCTAATGATAGAGATTGTCTCAAGGTCCTCCCTTCCCACATTCCTGTGTCCTGCAAATTTTGCCCTCATGGGCACCCCAGTTTGCACAGTGTCCAGGGGCGATGCCGAGCCCCCTTTGGGTCGTGAGGGTATGTGAATGGCACTTGCAACTGATGTGACTTCCTTGACCCCTAATATTAAGTGGCCTCGTCCCTTCACATGTCCATGACCAATGCCACCATTCTGTTACTATTGTGTTCCTAACACAGATGAGACTGCATACAGGGAGGTTAAAATAACAGTGACCTCAGTCTTTATCAAGACACTCCAGAGTGAGGAACAGGCCTTAGGGGCCGGCTAATATACAGTGCTCCCAAGGGATGCTGGGATCCCTTGGGACTTCAGGGGATGAGCTTCCTGGTGGGAGAACATGGGAGTGCATGCTTTACAGATACATAACATCACTCCCCCCCGCAAAGTCGAAGTGAAAAGTATTTATAACGTGAGGCAGTCAGGAGCCTTTCTTTCCCTGGAGGACCGCCTCAGTACAAATGTCTGTCCTGGTGTGTTGGCTGTGCCCCTCGCTGGGCTGGTGTTTTGCTGGCCCCGCACGGCTGCTGGGTGAGCCTGGCCTTGCTGGGCTGTTGGGCGTGATGGGTTCAATTTCCTGGTCCGGGTGGTGTCGTTGATCCTTTGGATGTGTGTTGTGTGCTCGAAAAAGGTGGTGTCTGCTGTGGGTTGTTCAGGGCAGTCTGTGAACCGCAGCCTCGTTTGGTCGAGGTGCTTTCTGCAAATTTGTACATTGTCTAGTTTGACACAAACACCCTACTCCCTTCTTTAGCTATCACCGTGCCCGCGATCCACTTGGGACCATGTCCATAGTTTAACACATACACAGGGTCATTCAGATCAATTTCCCGTGACACAGTGGCGCGACCATCGTTTACATTTTGTTGCTGCCGTCTGCTCTCTACCTGATATTGCAGGTTGGGGTGAACCAGCGAGAGTCTGGTTTTAAGTGTCCTTTTCATGAGTAGCTTAGCCGGGGGCACCCCTGTGAAAGAGTGGGGTCTCGTGCGGTAGCTGAGCAGTACTCGGGACAGGCGGGTTTGGAATGAGCCTTCTGTGACTTGTTTAAGGCTCTGTTTGATTGTTTGTACTGCCCGCTCTGCCTGCCCATTGGAGGCTGGTTTAAACGGGGCCGAGGTGACATGTTTGATCCCATTGCGGGTCATGAATTCTTTAAATTCGGCACTAGTGAAACATGGCCCATTGTCACTGACCAGTATGTCAGGCAGGTCGTGGGTGGCAAACATGGCCCTCAGGCTTTCAATGGTGGCGGTGGCGGTGCTTCCCGACATTATTTCACATTCAATCCATTTTGAAAAAGCATCCACCACCACCAAGAACATTTTACCGAGAAACAGACCCGCATAGTCGACATGGATCCTCGCCCATGGTCGGGAGGGCCAGGACCACAAACTTAGTGATGCCTCTCTGGGTGCATTGCTCAACTGAGCACATATGCTGCATTGCCGTACACAGGACTCTAAGTCAGAGTCGATACCGGGCCACCACACGTGGAATCTGGCTATCACTTTCATCATTACTATACCTGGGTGTGTGCTGTGGAGATCCAAGATGAACGTCTCCCTTTCCTTTTTTGGTAGCAATACGCGGTTACCCCACAACAGGCAGTCTGTCTGAATGGACAGCTCATCCTTTCGCCGCTGGAATGGCTTGATTGGCTCTTGCATTTCAATGGGGATCCTCTTCTGTCCCTAGTTTTTTACTAGGGACAGAAGAGGATCTTGGCTGGTCCAAGTCCGAATCTGGCGGGCCGTGACAGGTGATTTATCGTTTTCAAACACTTCCATGACCATCAACAAGTTTGCAGGCTGCACCATTTCCAGCCCCGTGGTGGGCAATGGTAGCCGACTGAGAGCATCCGCACAGTTCTCGGTGCTTGGCCTGCGGCGGATGGTATAGTTATATGATGATAGCGCGAGTGCCCACCTTTGTATCCAGGCTGAGGCATGAGTATTTATCCCCTTGTTTTCAGTGAACAGGGATATGAGGGGCTTGTGATTTGTTTCCAGCTCAAATTTGAGGCCAAGCAGGTACTTCTTTACCCCAAACACACACGCTAATGCCTCTTTCTCAATCATGCTGTAGGCCCTCTCGGCCTTAGACAACTTCCTGGAGGCATAGGCGACAGGTTGCAATTTCCCCGCAATGTTAGCTTGTTGTAATACACACCCGACTCCGTATGACGACACATCACATGCTAGCACAAGTCTTTTACACGGGTTATACAATACAAGCAGCTTGTTGGAGCATAAAATGTTTCTGGCTTTCTCAAAAGCAATTACTTGTTTTTTTTCCCCATACCCAGTTCTCACCTTTACGCAATAACACATACAGGGCCTCAAAGTGGGTGCTTAACCCCGGTAGGAAGTTACCAAAATAGTTGAGGAGTCCCAGGAACGACCGCAGCTCCGTGACGTTCTGTCGCCTGGGCGCATTCCTGATAGCCTCTGTCTTGGCGACTGTGGGCCGAATGCCGTCTGCCATGATCTTTCTCCCCAAAAACTCCACTTCTGTTGCCATGAAGATGCATTTCAACCTTTTCAGCCACAACCCTACACAATCCAGTTGCTGGAGGACCCCCTCCAGGTTTTGTAGGTGCTCGATGGTGTCCCGACCCTTGACCAATATGTCGTCCTGAAAAACGTGGTACTGACTTGAGTAGGCTCTCCATGTTTCACTGGAAGATCGCTGCAGCCGACCAAATTCCAAATGGGCATCTGTTGTAGATGAACAGTCCGTTGTGCGTGTTGATGGATGTGAGGCCCTTCGAAGATTTCTCCAGCTCCTGTGTCATAGAAACATAGAAAATAGGTGCAGGAGTAGGCCATTCGGCCCTTCGAACCTGCACCACCATTCAATGAGTTCATGGCTGAACATGCAACTTCAGTACCCCATTCCTGCTTTCTCGCCATAACCCTTGACCCCCATATTGGAAAGGACTACATCGAACTCCTTTTTGAATATATTTAGTGAATTGGCCTCAACAACTTTCTGTGGTAGAGAATTCCACAGGTTCACGACTCTCTGAGTGAAGAAGTTTCTCCTCATCTTGGTCATAAATGGCTTACCCCTTATCCTTAGACTGTGACCCCTGGTTCTGGACTTCCCCAACATTGGGAACATTCTTGCTGCATCTAACCTGTTTAAACCTGTCAGAATTTTAAATGTTTCTATGAGATCCCCTCTCATTCTTCTGAACTCCAGTGAATACAAGCCCAGTTGATCCAGTCTTTCTTGATATGTCAGTCCCGCCATCCGGGGAATCAGTCTGGTGAATCCTCGCTGCACTCCCTCAATAGCAAGAATGTCCTTCCTCAATTTAGGAGACCAAAACCGTACACAATACTCCAGATGTGGCCTCACCAAGGCCCTGTACAACTGTAATAACAGCTCCCTGCCCCTGTACTCAAATCCCCTTGCTATGAAGGCCAACATGCCATTTGCTTTCTTAACCGCCTGCTGTACCTGCATGCCAACCTTCAATGACTGATGTACCATGACACCCAGGTCTCGTTGCACCTCCCCTTTTCCTAATCTGTCACCATTCAGATAATAGTCTGTCTCTCTGTTGTTACCACCAAAGTGGATAACCACACATTTATCCACATTATACTTCATCTGCCATGCATTTGCCCACTCACCTAACCTATCCAAGTTACTCTGCAGCCTCATAGCATCCTTCTCGCAGTTCACACTGCCACCCAACTTAGTGTCATCCGCAAATTTGGAGAGACTACATTTAATCCCCTCATCTAAATCATTAATGTACAATATAAACAGCTGGGGCCCCAGCACAGAACCTTGCGATACCCCACTAGTCACTGCCTGCCATTCTGAAATGTCCCCATTTACTCCTACTCTTTGCTTCCTGTCTGACAACCAGTTCTCAATCCACGTCAGCACACTACCCCCAATCCCATGTGCTTTAACTTTGCACATTAATCTCTTGCGTGTGACCTTGTCGAAAGCCTTGACAAAGTCATGTAGGCCAAAGTCAGGTCGAGCTTGGTGAACGTCTTGCCTCCTGCTAGCATCGCAAATAGGTCGTCTGCCTTAGGTAGCGGGTATTGGTCCTGTAGCGAGAAGCGATTAATAATTACTTTATAATCGCCGGGAATCCTGACCTTGCCATCACTTGTGAGTACTGGAGCAATCAGGTTGGCCCACTCGCTGAATTCCACTGGGGAGATGATGCCCTCGCACTGCAGCCTGTCCAGCTCAATTTCCACTCTCTCCCTCATCATGTGAGGTACCGCTCGCGCCTTGTGGTGAATGGGTCGTGCCTCTGGGACCAAGTGGATCCGCACCTTCACCCCGGAAAAGTTTCCAATGTCTGGCTCAAAAAGGGAAGGAAATTTGTTAAGGACCTGTGTACATGAGGCCTCATCGACATGTGATAGCGCTCGGATGTCATCCCAGTTCCAGTTGATTTTGCCCAGCCAGCTCATTCCAAGCAGTGTGGGGCCATCGCCTGGGACAATCCAGAGTGGCAGTTTGTGCACCGTGCCCTCGTAGGTGACCTTGACCATGGCGCTGCCCAGGATAGTGATGAGCTCTTTGGTGTACGTTCTCAGTTTCATGTGGATGGGGCTCAGGGCTGGGCTGAATGCCTTGTTGCACCACAGTCTCTCAAACATCTTTTTACTCATAATCGATTGGCTAGTGCCATACTCCAGTTCCATGGCTACGGGTAAGCCATTCAATTTTACATTTAACATTATAGGTGGACATTTTGTCGAAAATGTGTGCACCCCGTGTACTTCAGCATCTGCCTCCTCTCTCCGAGGCTCGAAATTGCTTTGATCCACCATGGACCGATCTTTCTCTGCCACGTGGTGGCTAGCAGGTTTTTCAGAGCTTGCAGTTCGTCTGCAAGCTCATTGGAGATGGCCCATTGTTCCACAGCTCTTGCAAACATACCCTTTGAAGCGGCATGAATAGGCTGAATGGAAGCCTCCACAACACCAAGAAGGTGTGAATTGCCTTGTATTCATCCTTTGTTGTGGACTCTGAGTCATCTGGGTCACCTGAGGCCTGCTGGCAGTTGCAGACTCGTGATTTCTGCCCTGTACATTTCTGCTCACAAACACAGTTCCAGTTAATTTATGAACATCGCTAGCACTTGTGTGCTGAGAGATTTGTTTGGTGTTGTCACTGGTGGACATAAACGCCTGTGCTATCGCAATGGTCTAACCGAGGGTCGGTGTCTCTACAGTCAAAAGTTTTCGTAGGATGGTCTCGTGGCCAATGCCCAGTATAACAAAGTCTCTGAGCATTTGCTCCAGGTAGCCATCAAATTCACATTGTCCTGCAAGTCGCCTTAGCTCGGCGGCGTAGCTCGCCACTTCCTGACCTTCAGATCGCTGGCACGTGTCGAACCGATACCTCGCCATCAGCATGCTCTCCCTCGGGTTAAGATGCTCCCGAACCAGTGTGCACAGCTCCTCACACGACTTATCTGTGGGTTTCACCGGAGCCAGGAAAATTCTTCATGTGGCTGTAGGTCGGTGCCCCGCAGACCGTGAGGAGGACCGCTCTCCTTTTTGCAGCGCTTCCTTCTCCGTCCAGCTCGTTGGCTACAAAGTACTCGTCTAGCCGTTCGACATAGGCTTCCCAGTCCTCACCCTCCAAGAACTTCTCCAGTATGCCCATAGTTTGCTGCATCTTTGCGTTGGATTCGTATACTCGTCGCCAGTTGTTGTGTTCCTAACACAGATGAGACTGCACACAGGGAGGTTAACGTAACAGTAACCTCAGTCTTCATCAAGACACTCCAGAGTGAGGAATAGGCCTTCGGGGCCGGCTTATATACAGTGTTCCCAAGGAATGCTGGGATTCCATGGGACTTCAGGGGATGCGCTCCCTGGTGGCGGAACATGGGAGTGCATGCTTTACAGATGCACAACAGTTACCACCTTGCCCCCTCCCCTGCTGCTAATCACACGTCTGTTGTTTGATGCTTACATTTGACCAGCCAGAAGTGCACCAGCCATCCTGTGAGCCATCGACATCTGGCCATGGGGCAGATGATGAGGGAGGGGATGATAGTCTGCTACCTGAGTATCAGAGCCCACCAGTCGTATCATGAAGGGCACAACATCAGGGGACGAAGGCGATTTCAAGGGCTTTGATGAGTCTGAGGTTCCTGGCCCCAGTGGCCGACAGCAACACTGAGCGGGAGGGTAGCTCGGAGGCTAGCTCCCCAGAGGGTGAGTCAGCACAGTAGGCCTGCTCAAGAACAGGCAGGCATGGACCTGGACTTGATGGCAATGTCCAGGGAGAACACAGAAATGCACCGCAACTCATGGGTGCATTGGCTAGGGTCCCCCAGAGCATATACGCACTTGCTGTGAGTGTGGCAGTGGCTGCATCATGCACTGCACGTGTATCTGAGGACTCCAGCAAGCCCATCCTTGCCCACTCACAGAGGCAGGTCGCCTCCTGCAGTGGCAGTGGTGTTCCAGTGTGCGTGGCTCATGCCATTGGTGAGGTTGCAGCAGCGATTGCATTGCAGGCACAAGCTATGCTGCAGCTTGGTGATGTCATGCAGTCACTGACTGTTGTCATCCTCTCTGTCTTCCCTTCTGTCCAACGGGGAAGCGATGGTGCTGAAGCAGGCCAGCAAGTTGCGGTGACACATCATGCTCCGGATGCTGAGGCCCATCCCTGTTCTTTCAGGCATTGCCTGGGTCAGCCGTATAATGAGATGTTAGGACCTAATTTTGCATCCGGGGTGCTAGTGGAGCATTACACGACGATTGACATCATGATCTCAGTGAAACTAGAGGTCAGGGCGGTACTTTTTGTGCCGCCGCAAACCATAAGCCGAATTTGCCGACCGTGCAGTAAAAGATGGATGCTCACCGTTACACCTGGAAACACCCTTTACCGTCCCTCCGGGGCACTACCAGAGGTGTAAGGGAACGGAAAATCCAGCCCATAGCACAGAAGGTCACCATTCAGCCCGACATGCCCTTGCCAGCTCTTTGGAAGAGCTATCCACTTAGTCCCATTTTCCTGCTATTTTCTTGTATTTTGTTGATATTGTTGATTCGGATTCCTCCTTTAGTTGGAAATTCCTGCCCTAAACAAACCTCTGCGCAAAATGTTTTTTAAAGCCTCTGAGCCCTTTGATGACGATGTTAGATTTATGCCCTCACTGACCGGTGGCAATAGTTTTTATCTTATCAATAACCTTCATAATATTGAACACCTCAATCAAATCTCCTCTGAACCCAAGTTTCTCTAATGTTTCTTCATAATCCTAAAATGTCTTATCCCTGGCTTCACCCGTGACCACATACAACCCCGCTGACAGCTGGCAGATAGTTGACTGCAAGGCATGGATATAACAAGGTAAATAAAGCACGACAATATCCTTAATTCTGAACTTTGCCCCCCCCCCCGTAAGTGAGGGCGATGATATAGAGAGCAGTGGATAGCTGCACATAGACTTCAACATCCCTTTCTGCTTCTTAATTTTTTGGGTTATAATGGCTCCCATCTAATCCTTAACCCTGGAAAACCTTAAAAAGATTGAATGTTTTTCCTTGACTGGCAGTTTAACTCAAAGTCTGGCAAGGTTGGCTGTTGCCAGAAATGTGATTGACATAATGGTACAGCAGGGGGTGAAGTTAGGATGCAGTGTTTGAACAATGTACAGGGACCTAGAATCTACACCTAGCCTTTGGTTTACCTGGCCTGAAAGCGCACAATGCTGACAGATGAACACAAAGAGTCAAACTCCCAGCAATAACATCCACTTTCTTAACTGTGAAAAAGGAGCTGCGAGCACGAATGTGATTTTACACTGTACTTACATCTTTAAAGTCATTTTATTTATGTTTTCTAATTGGATTTCCAGTTTGAACAAATACAAGCTTGTCATATATACCAAAGCCGGTCACAGCTGGAATCATATCAAAGAGATGAGAGCCTCGGTAACCATCTATCAATGCCATTAAGCTTAGTCCTGCAGCAATAATTTTTATGGCTTGCCGAGCTATGGAGAAACGAGAGGAGAAAAAACATTTTCTGACACTTAAAATAAATTTAGCATCCTGTATTCTGACCTTGCAGCCTGACTGGATTTATTTATTTATGGAGAAAAGTGTTGCTCGCATCACCTTTTTTACCTTGGGGGAGGGGTGGGTGCCAGCCGGGTGAAATTTTGATTGCATGCTGTGATTAAAGTCAAATTGAGCTTTGCAATAACCTAACTACAGGGTCCTGTAAAATCTTGGATCTCACACACTTTCACCTCCCACGTCATTTATAATCGTGTTTGAAAGACTGTGTTCTGTTCTCTTCACTGTTTGTTTTGATATGGAGGAGGCCGTTATCTGGAACGGAAACACGTACTATCTACTCACAAAATAACTGTGTCTCACACAAAACAGATGATTGATTAATGAACATAATTTTTTTGTTGCATTTAATAAATTGATGGACTCTTTGACACTGAGAATTTTGATTTATGGGATTCTGAGTGGACTTCAGTTATATGTTTTTTGAGGAACATTTCCTGTAATGTCCCTTTAAGGGTAAGGGCAAGTTCCTCTTCAACAACAGCATGATCAGCAACAACAACAACTTGTATTTATATAGCGCCTTTAACATAATGAAACGTCCCAAGGCGCTTCACAGGAGTATTATGAGACAAAATAATTTGAGCCACATAAAGAGAAATTAGAGCAGGTGACCAAAAACTTGGTCAAAGAGGTAGGTTTTAAGGAGCGTCTTGAAGGAGGAAAGAGAGGTAGAGAGGCGGAGAGGTTTAGGCAGGGAGTTCCAGAGCTTGGGGCCTAAGCAACAGAAGGCACGGCCATCAATGGTTGAGCGATTATAATCAGGGATGCTCAAAAGGGCAGAATTAGAGGAGTGCAGACATCTCGGGGTGTTGTGGGGCTGGAGGAGATTACAGAGATAGGGAAGGGTGAGGTCGTGGAGGGATTTGAAAACAAGGTTGAGAATTTAAAAATCAATTTGAAATGTGTTTGCATAGTTCTCCTCATATCAGAGATACAGCACAAATCACTTTGCAAATCAGGGAATTAAGTGGACACCAAGCAGGAGGGAAATAATATGTAGAATGGAATTAAGGGGTGGAAAAAAGAACAGTTCAAAAGAAAAGTCTTTAGTTGGCAAGGGGAGAACCTTGATTGGGCATATTGTAACAGACAGTAAAAATCATCGGATTCATCAGCGTTTGTTGTGCGGTGATAATACCAGTGTGTACATGCATGTATATCGCTCCTTTGATGTTGTAGATGGGAAGTCACAAGATGTTTGAGGATGGTGCTCCAGTGCCACCTTTGGTAGGAGGCTGTAATTAATGTGTAACAAGTTTTTATGGGCAGTTTCCAGTATAAATGTGGACATAGCAATTTGTCATGGAAAAAGTGTGTGCAGATCATATAGGGCTAAATTTTCCTTTGAGGAGTTCACCGCTATTGCCAGGAAAATTTGATGATGTTACAGCAGGCCACCCATTGCATCAATTCGAGGAGAAGCAGGAAGTCTTACTGAGGTAGAGGCACCCAAAATATTTAATTTAAGTTACAAATGGAGACTCTTACGAAGAATTTTACAAGGAATTCTTCAGGATTGTACCTCATCATACAAACATACAAAATCATCATCATCATTTCCCATATCTTGGGAGCCTCTTATCAACAAAGGCAGACATTGATGCGGAGATTCAACACTGCCTCCAGTGTGCCAGTGCAGCCTTCGGCCGCCTGAGGAAAAGAATGTTCAAAGACCAGGCCCTCAAATCTACCACCAAGCTCATGGTCTACAGGGCTGTAGTAATACCCACCCTCCTGTATGGATCAGAAGCATGGACGATGTATAGAAGACCCCTCAAGTCGCTGGAGATATATCACCAATGATGTCTCCGCAAGAGCCTGAAAATCCCTGGGAGGACAGGTGCACCAACATCAGTATCCTCATCCAGGCTAACATCCCCAGCATTGAAGCACTGACCACATTTGATCAGCTTCGCTGGGCAGGCCACATAGTTCGCATGCCAGACACGAGACTCCATAAGCAAATGCTCAATGTGGAGCTCCTTCACGGCAAACGAGCCAAAGGTGGGCAGAGGAAACATTAAAATGACACCCTCAAAGCTTCCCTGATAAAGTGAAACATCACCACTGACACCTGGGAGTCCTTGGCCGAAGACCACCCTAAGTGGAGAAAGTGCATCTGAGAGCTCTTTGAATCTCAACGCCGAGAGTGTGAAGAGGTCAAGCGCAGGCTGTGGAAGGAGCGTGCGGTAAACGAGTACCACACACCCCTTCCCTCGGCGAATATCTGTCCCACCTGTGACAGAGTCTGTGGCTCTTGTATTGTATTGTTCAGCCACCAGAGAACTCACTTCAGGAGTGGAAGCAAGTCTTCCTCGATTCCGAGGGACTGCCTATGATGATGATGACAAACATACAAAATATACAAACATACAAAACATACAAATGGATTTATGAAAGGGAAATCATGCTTGACAAATCTTCTAGAATTTTTTGAGGATGTACCTAGTAGAGTGTACAAGGGAGAACCAGTAGATGTGATGTATTTGGACTTTCAAAAGGCTTTTGACAAGGTCCCACACAAGAGATTAGTGTGCAAAATTAAAGCACATTGTATTGAGGGTAATGTATTGACATGGATAGAAAGCTGGTTGGTAGACAGGAAGCAAAGAGTAGGAATAAACGGGTCCTTTTCAGAATGGCAGGCAGTGACTAGTGGGTACCGCAAGGTTCAGTGCTAGGACCCCAGCTATTTACAATATACATTAATAATTTAGACGAAGGAATTGAATGTAATATCTCCAAGTTTGCAGATGACCACTAAGCTGGGTGGCGGTGTGAGCTGTGAGGAGCATGCTAAGAGGGTGACTTGGATAGGTTAGATGAGTGGGCAAATGCATGACAGATGCAGTATAATGTAGATAAATGTGAGGTTATCCACTTTGGTGGCAAAAACAGGAAGGCAGAATATTATCTGAATGGTGACAGATTAGGAAAAGGGGAGGTGCAACGAGACCTGGGTGTCATGGTACATCAGTCATTGAAAGTTGGCATACAGGTACAGCAGGCGGTGAAGAAGGCAAATGGCATGTTGGCCTTCATTGCGAGAGGATTTGAGTATAGGAGCAGGGAGGTCTTACTGCAGTTGCACAGGGCCTTGGTGAGGCCACACCTTGAATATTGTGTACGGTTTTGGTCTCCTAATCTGAGGAAAGACATTCTTGCTATTGAGGGAATGCAGTGAAGGTTCACCAGACTGATTCCCGGGATGGCAGGACTCACATATGAAGAAAGACTGGATCGAGTAGGCTTATATTCACTGGAATTTAGAAGAATGAGAGGGGTTCTCATGGAAATATATAAGATTCTGACGGGACGGAACAGGTTAGATGCAGGAAGAATGTTCCCGATGTTGGGGAAGTCCAGAACCAGGGGTTACAGTCTAAGGATAGGGGTAAGCCATTTAACACCGAGATGAGGAGAAACTTCTTCACTCAGAGAATTGTGAACCTGTGGAATTCTCTACCACAGAAAGTTGTTGAGGCCAGTTCGTTAGATATATTCAAAAGGAAGTTAGATGTGGCCCTTACAGCTAAGGGGATCAAGGGGTATGGAGAGAAGGCAGGAATGGGGTATTAAAGTTGCATGATGAGCCATGATCATATTGAATGGTGGTGCAGACTCGAAGGGCCAAATGGCCTACTCCTGCACCTATTTTCTATGTTTCTATACAAACATGCAAAAACAACGAACTGGAAATGAATAGCTGGTCAGTCGAGCCTGGCACATACAGTCATGCTGCAACTTATGTATACCATTACCCTCATCCCTCCCTACACCCCACTCCCCTCCCCCCCCACCCCGCACCCCATGCACCCCACACATATACACTATCACCACCCTTTAAACCAGACACACAAAAAACACAGAAAAAAAATTGTAGGCCAATTTAGGGGGAAAAAGCTGTGACAAATTCCACTCGGACCTCCGAAGGTAATCACAGTGACTGAGGGAAACATCCCATGATAGCCAATGACCTTCTGTATGTAGCTTTGTCAATTCAGAAGGCAATTTAAAGTATTCTTCTCCATTTTTGAATTTGCCAAATCCTCTATCCTTCACTTTTACATTTGTCACCCCTGAATATTGGTAATTGTTGACTGATCTCTGATTCTTTCCATTTTTTATCCACTAGCCTTGGAAATTCCAGGAAAGATGTCCTAAAACAAATGTCACACACAGCAGTTATGCTGTGAAAACTTCTGTGTAATTGCCATAAGAATTTTGAAGCAGCCATTAAATACTGCACTCTTGAAATCTTCTGAATCTGAGCAAATAATTTCATCCAGTAGGGGTTTAGCCCAGCTTTATCCATGAAAGCAATAAACATGGTCTTTCTATACATAGAATCACAGAATCTTACAGCTCAGAAGGAAGCCATTCGGCCCATCATGCCTGTGCTGTCTCTTTGACCTGCTCTTTCACCACAGCCCTGCAATTTTCTCCCCTTTAAGTATTTATCCAGTTCCCTTTTGAAAGTTACTATTGCATCTGCATCCACCATCCTTTCAGACAGTGCATTCCAGCTTATCATAATTCACTGCATAAAACATGCTCTCCTCACCTCTGACTCTAACACACCTAACGTATTTATCTTGGAGTGGTTTGTTTCAGATTTCTTTTTGAAGAAAAAGTGACAATCACAGTCTTTGAAAATATGTACTTCCCACTTCTCACTGCTGGCTGGTCACAGTGCACATCAAACTGAGGCTGCTGTACAGTTATTTAAAGTGCGCCAATTGACTCCCTGTGGTTTTCCGCAGTTACATACTTTTCACAGTAACTGGGTTACGAGTGAATGGCAAGAAGAATATCATTTCTCGTGTAACAATGCGTAACTCTGATTTGCTATGAAACTGGTGAAAACACAGTCATTTTAAGCACATAATGAATGCTAATTACACAGGCTGTATCAGCTCGAAAATGTGTGTGTGAGCTGTCACTTCTACCCTTTCATACTTAATTGGCCATAATGGTTTTGTCCTATCAGTCTTGAGCATTAATAAGACGTTGCCATTAGCACATATTTTATACACTGACAGTCCAGGTTTTAGCTCATTTTCAGTGATAAATTCCCAGAGAAAATTCAAAGGACCATGACTGTAATGATAACAGTAACAGTCAGATGTCTCTTAGATCCGTTCCATTACAGAGCCAATAATCACTGTGTGACATAAGTACAAGTGAAGAGGATTAACTGGTGCATTGAGTTAGAATGAATTTGCTTCTTTCACTTCTGAAACCTGAGGGTCAAATCCAACCCAGGCTGATGAAGTGAAACTCTCCTTTTCCTGACTATTGTAAAGGAATGATAAGCAAAATAGGTTTAGTTTGCCTCTGCTCAATCCAGTTCCCAGTGGATGCAAGTATATAGCACACAGCTAAATATAATTCAGCCCAGGTTCAGCCATAAGGTGTGGCAATTTGAAATGTCATGCTGAGGCAAGGGAGTTGAGGCAGATATTGGGGCAGGTTAAAAGGAATTTTACCGTGCGTGAAACCCAAACTATACGTGATTTTGATATGTTTGAGAATGACCTAGAGTGCCAGAAGAGGGGAAAAAAATCCCCAGTGCTAATGTCCATCTCCTGTCGAGAAATGTAAAATAAATTCTAAACAAGGGGATAAGTATAGATGGCGAATAATGTAAAAGATGATGGATCACTGCAGGAATGTTCCCTTTCATTACTCTACCCTCTTTTAGTGTCCAATTTGGGAACATTTCTGCATCCTTCAAATAACTTTTAATACCATTTGTAGGTTGAACTGAAGTAATTCCCTGTATCTGAAATTTGCCTTAATCTTCTACAGGCAGAAAAAAACAAATAGCAAGAGAATAAAACAAAAAAATGGAAGTGTTTGCACATATTGTAAATGAACTTCACAATCATTATTTAGTGGTGAGTGCATTATACCAATATAATTTTTATGGAGTGAAAACTGTGTATGAGAAAATATTGGCTGGTCCACACTTACGAAAATGATTTTTCCATTGTTCTGCTGTATTTAGCTATCAAAAATGATAACGTTATTAAAGTGAATATTTGCGCAGAGGCTCATGAGCTATATCACTTGTGCAGCCCTTTCAGCTCAGGAAGGTGAGTTTGAATCCAGTCCAGACAGAGACAGATGGGATGAACGTGTTCTTTCTTTGATGCCTGCTAAGGTTCCAAGCCAAATGAGTAGGACCAATTTCAATTTAGTTCCCAATGGACTGAAGCTCATAAAGCAAATCTGGCCTAGTTTGGAACTAATTGGCACTAATCTGGCAATCATGTGCCGGAAAGGAAAAAGGGTAGACAGTTCAATGAAAATATGACACCCGTGCGGCAAGGGCCTTTTTAGATTTGGACTAAGGCACAAGTCACTTGACATTACGCTGGACTGTCTCATTCATGTACTCCTTTTGCATGGTCAACTGGGATCTTATGTCTGTATCCTGTTTCTGCTCTGAATTATCGTACAGTTACATACTGGGTGGGAACTCTAATTCACAACAGAATACAGACATAGGAAAACCATGTCAGACAAAAATCCAGACTAGGATTGTTGCACCATGACATCAGATGATTTATTGAGAACCAATATGCAATTAAATGCCAGGAAATCTGATGCCTTATGCATACCAAAGCAGAGTAATTAAAATTAATGTCTCAAAAGGCTTGTAGTAATTATTTATTTGGAGAGAGAGATGTACTCTTTCTCCCAATACTGAGAAAATTCCTGTACCTGTGCACATGTGCTGAGTGCTGCATTGCGAGTGGTTTCTATGCACTTGTATGGCAGCTTATGCCTGAAATTGGGGATTTGCATCTCTTGTGTCTCCTGTCAGAATGCATGCCGGGAGATCTCAGAGATGCAGTGATCGTGACCATCTTTAAAAAAGATGGAACAAGTCTGACTGAAGTAACTACAGAGGAATCTCCCTGCTATCAACCACTGGGAAAGTTGCCGCTAGAGTCCTCCTCAACCGTCTTCTCTCTGTGGCCGAGGAGCTCCTCCCGGAGTCACAGTGCAGATTTCATCCCCTACGGGGCACAATGGACATGATCTTTGCAGTGCGACAGTTGCAGGACAAATGCAGGGAACAGCATCAGCCCTTATACATGGCTTTCTTCGACCTTAAAAAGGCCTTTGACATTGTCAACCGCAAGGGTCTATGGAGCGTCTTCCTCCGTTTCGGATGCCCCCAAACGTTCGTCAACATCTTCCACCTGCTCCACGATGACATGCAGGCAGTGATCCTTACCAACGGGTCCATTACAGACCCATCCATGTTATCGCCCCAACCCTCTTCTCAATCTTTCTCGCCGCCATGCTCCACCCCACAGTCAACAAGCTCCCCGCTGGAGTGGAACTAAACTACAGAACCAGTGGGATGCTATTCAATCTTCTCTGTCTCCAGGTCAGGTCCAAGACCACCCCAACCTCTGTCGTTGAGCTACAGTACGCGGACGACGTCAGCGTCTGCGCACATACAGAGGCTGAACTCCAGGACATAGTTGCCGTATTTACTGAGGTATGCAAAAGCATAGGCATTACGCTAAACATCCATAAGACAAAGGTCCTCCACCAGCCTGTCCTCGCCACACAGCACTGCCCGCCAGTCACCAAGATCCACGGCGTGGCCCTGGACAATGTGGACCATTTCCCATACCTCGGGAGTCTCTTATCAACAAAGGCAGACATTGATGAAGAGATTCAGCACCACCTCCAGTGCGCCAGCGCAGCCTTCAGCCACCTGAGGAAAAGAGTGTTCGAAGACCAGGCCCTCAAAACTGCTATCAAGCTCATGGTCTACAGGGCTGTAGTAATACCCGCACTCCTGTATGGCTCAGAGACATGGATCATGCACAGTAGACACCTCAAGTCGCTGGAGAAATACCACCAACGATGCCTCCGCAAGATCCTACAAATCCCCTGGGAGGACAGACACACCAACATTAGTGTCCTCGACCAGGCAAACATCCCCAGCATTGAAGCACTGGCCAAACTTGATCAGCTCCGCTGGGCAGGCCACATTGTCCACATGCCCGACACAAGACTCCCAAAGCAAGAGCTCGACTCGGAACTCCTTCGTGGCAAACGACCCAAAGGTGAACAGAGGATACGTTACAAGGACGCCCTCAAAGCCTCCCTGATAAAGTGCAACATCCCCACCGACACCTGGGAGTCCCTGGCCAAAGACCGCCCTAAGTGGAGGCAGTCTCATCGCCGAGTGCATGCAGAAAACAAGCACAGGCAGCGGAAAGAGTGTGCGGCAAACCTGTCCCACCTCCCCTTATCCTCAACAACTGTCTGTCCCACCTGTGGCAGGGACTGTGGCTCTCGTATTGGACTGTTCAGCCACCTAAGGACTCATTCGAAGAGTGGAAGCAAGTCTTCCTCGATTCCGAGGGACTGTCTATGATGATGATGGGTATCCTGTATCAGCTCCCTCCCGCATAGTGGGCTGCCTAGCATAGTTTTTCCATGAGGTCAACAACTGATACTGATCTAAATGGTTCCAGCAGTGATCCAATAACCTCCTGTAATCTTCCCTCCTGCTTGGTTTGAACCCCCAAGAACTTTGAGACTTTATTTGCCAGATTAAAAGTGCTATGTAAACATGCCTTTCTTGGTGTCTAATTAAACTGTAGCAGTCTCACCTGGAACAAAGGGCAGGGAGATTTGGACACTATGTGAAGAAAGGGATATGGGGATACGGCGGGAAAGTGAAGTTAAGAAAGAAAGACTTGGATTCATATAGTGCCTTTCACGACCACCGGATGCCTTAAAGCGTTTTACAGCCAATGAAGTACTTTTTGGAGTGTTGTCACTGTTGTAATGTAGGAAATGCGGCAGCCAATTTGCACACAAGCAAGCTCCCACAAACAGCAATGCGAAAGTGACCAGATAATCTGTTTTTTTGTTACGTTGATTGAGGGATAAATTTTGGCCAGGACACCGGGGATAACTCCATTGCTCTTCTTCGAAATAGTGCCATGGGATCTTTTACATCTACTTGAGAGAGCAGACGGAGCCTCAGTTTAACATCTCATCTGAAAGATGGCACCTCCGACAGTGCAGCGCTCCCTCAGCACTGCACTGGAGTGTCCGCCTAGGTTTTTTGTGCTCAAGTCCCTGGAGTGGGACTTGAACCCTCAACTTTCTGACTAAGAGGCGAGTGAGCCACAGCTGACACCAGTTGTGGTAAAAGATAAACCATGATCATATTGAATGGCGGAGCAAGCTTGAGGTGCCATATGTCCTACTCCTGCTCCTATTCCTTATGTTCTTCTGCCAGAAAATCCCTGGACCATGGAGACTTCTCACTAATGCACCAGCAGATTATCGAATGTTGCACTGAAGCTGATGCACCAGGATGTAAAGGAAAGGAAAGCTGTCCTGACACCAGTTCAGGAAACATGGCAGGAGATAGCCAGCTGGGTCAATGCTATCTGCACAATGCAGAGCACCTGGATCCAAATACATCAGAAGAACTCTAAACAGTGAGAAGGAGCTAAATGAGCAAATTTTTCATCAGGTTTCAAAGGCGTGTAACAAAAATAGAGTAGTAATATTAGGAGACTTTAATTACACTAATATAGACTGGGAAAAACAGAGGGCTGGGGTAGGGAAGGAGAGGAATTTCTGATATGTGTAGAAGAGAACTTTCTCAATCAATATGTCTCCAGCCTAACAAGGAAGGAAGCAGTGTTGGATCTGGTTCTGGGAAATTAAGTGGGGAAGTGGAGTGTGTTACAGTAGGAGAGCATCTAGCCAACAGTGACCACAACATAATTCGGTAATTATGGAAAGAGACCAGAAAATTTCAAAGGTAAATGCTCAACTGGGGAAGAGCTAATTTCAGTGATTTACTAAGGGACCTAGCATAGGCAGATTGGAAAAGGTGATTGCAGGGTAATATAGTAATGGAGCAATGAAGGGCGTTCAGGGAACAGAGATAATTATTTGCCCATTGAAGTGAAAAAGCAGAGCATCCAAGGCTAATGCGGCCTCAATGACAAAATAAATAAAAGTTAAAATAAAACAGATAAAGGAGGATTGTGACAGATGTCAGGAGAACGATTCAGTTGATAACCAGGAAGATTACAGGTGGGAATTGAAAAAGTTAATATGGGAGACAATGAGCTGTTATGAAAAAAGATTAGCAGGCAACATTAAATTGAGCCACTGATTCCATTATAGTGCTGCATTTTGCCAGGTCCCACCCATTCGGTGCAAGGGACACCCAGGAGACAATGGGAAACCCTGAAGGTTGGGTTTCCCGGCAGTCTTTTCAGTTTTAACTCCACAGCACGCGTGCAACGTCAGGGGCGGGTTCCCTGCCCGGAAGTCAGCCTAATTGATAGGCTGGCTTCCAGTCATACAGGGAACATGAAGAAGGAGGCCACAGGACCAGGTAAGTGCTGGACCCAGGATGGTTGGGGGGCGGTCCAAGCCTGGGGGAGCATCCGATCCCTGACCCTGGGGGAGGGGTGGGGCTCCAAGCCTGGGGGAGGGTCTGAACCCTGACCCCAGGGGAGGGTCTGATTCTTGACACTGGGGGAGGGGTGGGGCTCCAAGCCTCGTGGAGGGTCCGATCCCTGACTCCGGGGAGTGGGATGTTGAACTCGATCCCGGGGAGAGCCAGGCCAGGCGGATGGTGGGGGAACTTTGGGAGGGGAGGTCTGTGATCCTCCTGGCCCACAAAGATTGCTCCCCGAGGCTGAGGCCTCCTTGTTGCAGCCCCCTGGAGCTCCAGGCACCTGTGGTAAAAGCCAGTTGAAGCAGAGGATTTAGACCTCATTATAATGTGACAGGGATTGTGGATGCATTGGTTGTAATTTACCAAAATTCCATGGATTCTGGGGAGGTCCCAGCAGATTGGAAAACTGCAAATGTAACACCCCTATTTAAAAAAGGAGGCAGATAAAAAGCAGGAAACTATAGACCATTTAGCCTAACATCTGTGGTTGGGAAAATGTTGGAGTCCGTTAATAAAGAAGCAGTAGTTGGACATTTGGAAAAGCAAATTTTGGTCAGGCAGAGTCAGCATGGATTTATGAAGGGGAAGTCATGTTTGACAAATTTGCTGGAGTTCTTTGAGGATGTAACGAATAGGTTGGATAAAGGGGAACCAGTGGAGGTGGTGTATTTGCACTTCCAGTTGGCAGGGTGCCACATAAAAGGTTACTGCACAAGATAAAAGTTCACGGGATTGGGGGTAATATATTAGCATGGATAGAGGATTGGCTAATTAACAGAAATCACAGAGTCAGGATAAATGGTTCATTCTCTGGTTGACAACCAGTAACGAGTGGGGTGCCGCAGGGATCAGTGCTGGGACCCCAACTATTTACAATCTATATTAACAACTTGGAAGAAGGGACTGATTGTAACGTAGCCAAGTTTGCTGACAATACAAAGATGGGAGGAAAAGCAATGTGTGAGGAGGACACACAAAATTTGCAAAAGGACATAGACAGGCTAAGTGAGTGGGCAAGAATTTGGCAGATGGAGTATAATGTTGGAAAGTGTGAGGTCATGCACTTTGGCAGAAAAAATTAAAGAGCAAGTTATTATTTAAGTGGAAAAAGATTGCAAAGTGCCGCAGCACAGCGAGACCTGGGGGTACTTGTGCATGAAACACAAAAGGATAGTATGCAGGAACAGCAAGTGATCAGGAAGGCCAATGGTATCTTGGCCTTTATTGCAAAGGGTTTGGAGTATAAAAGCAGAAAAGTCTTGCTACAGCTATACAAGGTATTGGTGAGGCCACACCTGGAATACTGGTTTCCATATTTACGAAAGGATATACTTGCTTTGGAGGCAGTTCAGAGAAGGTTCACTAGGTTGATTCCGGGGATGAAGGAATTGACTTATGAGGAAAGGTTGAGTAGGTTGAGCCTCTACTCGTTGGAATTCAGAAGAATGAGAGGTGATCTTATCGAAACGTATAAGATTATGAGGGGGCTTGACAAGGTGGATGCAGAGAGGATGTTTCCACTGATGGGGGAGACTAGAACTAGAGGGCATGATCTTAGAATAAGGGGCTGCCTATTTAAAACTGAGATGAGGAGAAATTTATTCTCTCAGAGGGTTGTGAATCTGTGGAATTTTCTGCCTCAGAGAGCTGTGGAAGCTGGGACATTGAATACATTTCAGACAGAAATAGACAGTTTCTTGAGCGATAAGGGGATAAGGGATTATGGGGAGCAGGCGGGGAAGTAGAGCTGAGTCCATGATCAGATCAGCCATGATCTTATGGCTGGTGTGCAACGGTCATCACACATTAAAAAAATTCCACGCACAGGCATCTTCCACCCTTCAAGATTTCGTTCGGACCTGGAATTTTAGGTCCATCATTGAAACACCTGTGAACTTTTTGACTTGGAAGCAAGTCATCCTCGGTTCGAGGGACTGCCTATGATGAGGATGATGTTAAATGGCGGAGCAGGCACGAGGCGCCGTATGGCCTACTCCTGTTCCTATTTCTTATGTTCTTATGTAATTACGTAATTTGCCAACCCACCTCCTGGCAGCCCTCCCCAGAGTGAAAGATGAAAGTGGGTGGTCGGAGGCGGGGTGTAATCTGGGTTCACATTTTTTTGAACTTTCACTTCTGCCCACACCTCCAATCCATCCCTTCATTCCTCTGAATATTCCTGCCATGAAGCGTAAGCTCAGGAAAAGGTTGGGACTATGAAGGATCCAAAGGGAAATGTTCATGTCGAAGCAGAGGACATGGATAAAGTATGAGTACCTTGCTTGTACGTATAGGTAAGTTATCCCCCGGCCATCCAAGTATCATAAAAATGTTATCACCGAGATATCTTCACTGCTTTCCTCCCTCAGCCTCTGCACTGAGCGACTTCTCATGCTGAGTGATTTCAACCTCCATCTCAATTCATCATGCTCTCACTCCCTTGAGTTCACCACCCTCCTATCCTCACTTAATCTTTCCCTCCATGTGATCTCTCCAACCCATATTCACGGCCACCCCCATGACCTTGCCATCTCTTGTGGCCTCGCTATTCCTACCGTGCCAATCGCAGATAAGGCCATCTCTGACCATTTCCTTGTATCGCCCTCCACCCACATTCCCCTTCCCCCACCCAACCCTACTCCCTTCTGTGCCCGCCCCTGGAAAAAACTCTCTCCCGACTCTCTTACAGCTGCACTTATCAACTCCATACTGTCCAACGTTTGACCCTCCATTCACCATGACATTTCTGCAGCCACCAATCTGCTCAACCGCATCCTCACCAACACTTTTGATGCCCTAGTTCCTATTTAAACCATTACTCTCTCTCAGCCTTTCCATTCCCCCTGGTACTACCCTCATCTTCGCTCCCTCAAGTCCAAGGGGCGCAGACTTGAACGGATATGACGGACAACTGGTTTAGCCATTCACTGCCAGATCTGTCTGGACTACATAAAGCATTATTGGGTCCTACTCTTGTCTGCCAAAACTGCTCACTATTCCAGGATCATTCTGGAATGCAAAGATAACCCCAGGCTACTATTCTCTACTGCCAACCATCTCCTGAAACCCCTCTCCCCTGTCTCCACCACACACACCTCCAACAACAAGTGCGAGGAGCTCATGGACTTCTTTATCTCTTAAGATTGAGACCTCTGCTGCCTCTGCCAGTTCACTTCCTTCCCCTAGCCCACCGGGACAAACTTCCTCTGAGGTTCCCCCTGCGCTAGCCCTGAACTCGCATCTCTCTCCAGTTTCTCTCCAATCTCCCCTGTTGACCTCTCCACGTTCATCTTGTCCATGAGACCCACTTCCTGCTCCCTTGACCCTATTCCCACTAAACTGCTGACCACCCAGCTTATTTTTCTGGTTCCCATGTTAGCGGACATTGTTAACGGTTCTCTCTCCTCAGGTACTGTCCCCCTCTCCCTCAAATCTGCCGGCATCACCTCTCTCCTCAAAAAAACAACCCTTGACCCCACTGTGCTTCCAACTTCCCTTTCCTCTCCAAAGTCCTTGAATGTGTTGATGCCTTCCATATCTGTGCCCATCTTTCCCGGAACTCCATGTTTAAATACCTTTAATCTGGTTTCCGCCCCTGCCACAGTACCAAAACAGTTTTCATCAAAGTCACAAATGACATCCGTCTTTGTCCTTCTCGACCTGTCTGCGGCCTTTGACACGGTTGACCATTCCACCCTCCTTCAACACCTGTCCAGCACCGTCCAGCTGGGTGGGACTGCACTTACCTGGTTCCAGTCTTACCTATCTAATCGTAGCCAGAAAATCAACTGCAATGGCTTCTCATCCCACTCCTGCATCGTTACCTCTGGTGTCCCCCAAGGATCTATCCTTGGCCTCTTCCTATTTCTCATCTACATGTTGCCCCTTGACGATAGCATCCAGAAATGCAGCGTCAGTTTCCACGTGTATGCTGACGACACCCAGGTCTACGTCAGTACCACTTCTCTTGACCCCACCACAGTCTCTAAACTGTCAGACTGCTTGTCCCACATCCAGTACTGGATGAGCAGAAATTTTCTTCAATTAAATATTGGAAATATCGAAGCCATTTCTTTGGTCCCCACCACAAACTGTGTTCCCTAGCCACCAACTACATTCCTCTCCCTAGTATCTGTCTGAGGCTGAGCCAGACTATTCGCAATGTAGGTGTCATATTTGACCCTGAAATGAGCCACATATCCATGGCATAACTAAAACCGTCTATTTCCACCTCTGTAACATTGCCCGTCTCAGCCCTTTGTAAGGGGAGCTTGGGGTGTGGGTTCGAATCCACACTCCCCTTGGTTCTGTACGTGCGATTTATGAGGGTGGGTGAGTAACGAGGCACCAGACACAGTGGACAAGAGTACAAAATGGCTAATGTTGTTTATTTAGAATAGCAAACACAAAGATAGAGGGCATAGGAAGAGGTCATAAAATATTCATTTAGTGTATGGAACGATCCCATGTTAGTTTTCTTGTCCTTAGGGTGTTTCAAATGCGGTCATGGATTTTCGAACCTTACACTTTGCTTCAGCTTATCTGCTGCAGAAACTCTCATCCATGCCTTTGTTACCTCTAGACTTGACTACTCCAATGCACTCCTGGCTAGCCTCCCACATTCTACCCTATGTAAACTAAAGGTGATCCAAAACTCGGCAGCCCGTGTCCTAACTCGCACCAAGTCACGATCACCCATCACCCCTGTGCTTGCTGACCTACATTGGCTCCTGGTTAAGCAATGCCTCAATTTTAAAATTCTCATCCTTGTTTACAATTCCCTCCATGGCTTCGCCCGTCCCTATCACTGTAATCTCCTTCAGCCTCACAACCCCCCCGAGATGTCTGCGCTCCTCAAATTCTGCCCTCTTGAGCATCATTGATTATAACTGCTTAACCATTGGTGGCCGTACCTTCTGTTGCCTGGGCCCTAAGCTCTGGAACTCCCTCCCTAAATCCCTTCTCCTCTCTACATCTCTTTCCTCCTTTAAGACGTTCCTTAAAACCTACGTCTTTGACAAAGCTTTTGCTCATCTGCCGTAATTTCTTATGTGGCTCGGTGTCAAATTTATTTGTTTTGTCTTAACCATTCCTGTGAAGCGCCTTGGGATGTTTTGCTCTGTTAAAGGTGCTATATAAATACAAGTTGTTGTTGTTGTTGTTTGCATCTGTCTTCACAAAGGAAGCGGATGATGTAAAGGTTACACTAAGAGGAGAAGGAAGTTATGGACAGGACAGTAATAGATAGAGAAGATGTACTAAAAAGATTAGCATTACTGAAAGTCGGTAAGTCACCTGGTCCAGATGGAATGCATCCTTGGTTGCTGAAAGAAGCAAAGGTAGAAATAGCAGAGGCATTGGTCACAATCTTTCAATCCTGTCCGGTACAGGAGTAGTGCCGGAGGACTGGACGGCTGTTAATCTTATACTGCTATTTAAGAAAAGGGAGAGGAATAAACCAGCAAACTACTGGCCAGCCAACCTCATTGGTGGGCAAATTATTTGAATCCATTTTCAGGGAAAAAATAAAATTTCATTTGGAAAAGCATGGGTTAATCAAGGAGCATCAGCATGGATTTGTTAAAGGCAAATCATGTCTGACTAACCTGATTGACTCCTTTGATGTGGTAACACAGAAAGTTGATCAAGATAATGTGGTGGATGTATCTATTGAATTTTGGAATGCATTCAGCAAATTGCCACACAGGAGGCTTATTAAGAAAATGGAAGTCCATGGAATGAAGGGGAACGTGGTGGTATGGATACGAAGTTGGCTCAGTGACAGGAAGTAAAGGGTGGTGATGAATGGATGTTTTTCAGACTGGGACATGGTTTGCAGTGGTGTTCCCCAAGGGTCAGTTTTGGGTCCATTATTCTTTGCATTTTTTATAACCGACCTAGACTCAGCTGTAGGGAACAGCATTATAGTTTGCAGATGGTACAAAAATTGGCAAAATAGTAGATAGGCTTTATATTGACATAGACGCGATGACGAAATGGGCAGAAGCATGGCAGGTGGAGGTCTAATGTATGCATCTGTGAGTATGTTCACAGGTTTGTAGAGCTGTTGACCTGCTCGATGGCGGAGGAGTGGGCTGGATGGCGCCAGACATGCTGGCATGGCGCCTAAATTCGGCCGACATCCGCCAAGCGGCCGATGCCATCGAGTCGCTAAAAGCAGTTCTGGGCCCTGACTCCGTTAGGTGTGTCAAGGAGGCTCAAGCACGTGGGGAGATCCCCTCCGAACTGATCCCCGTCCGGACGGAATTCCTCATCGGCGCCAAACCCCGGAACCTCCCTCGGGAGCCGGCGCCTCACAACTTGAGCCGCCTCGGGGAAATCCCCTCCGTGCCTTTCAGTTTTGCGCAGAGGGGTTTCCTGTACGGGCTGCTCCTGTACACTCTCAACCTTGCCATCCTCGTCTGCCGTCCGGACACGCTATGGTGTACCATCTTGCCGTCCGGAGGAGGCGGGGGTCCCCGATGGAGTGCACTCTACACGGGAGTCCTCCCACTATTTATCAGGGACTTGGCCTGGAGGGTGGCACGGAACAGTCCCGTGCAACAAATTTTTAAGCCGGTTCACGGGCTCCCAGGCCGCCTGCAATTTCTGCGGTCTGGAAGAGTCCGTGTTCCATGTTTTTATGGAGTGTGCGAGGTTGCAGCCCCTGTTCCAATATTTAAAGGGGCTGCTTCTCAATTTCTGGCTGCACTTCAGTCCCACACTCCTGATCTTTGGGCACTCTGTGCGGAGGGGAGCGGGTAGGTCCGAGGGCCTCCTCGTAGGACTGCTCCTGGGCACGGCCAAGTGTGCCATCAGCCGGTCCAGGCAGCAGGTGGTCGAGGGAATTGTTCAGCCTGACTGCCTGCCTCTCTTCCGTGCTTACATCCGGGCCAGGGTGTCCCTAGAGATGGAGCACGCGGTGTCCACCGGTACACTCGCGGCCTTCCGCGAGAGGTGGGCGCCGGAGGGACTGGAGTGTATTATCACTCCCGGCAACCAAATTTTAATTTGATTTTACATGTTTTAAAGTTTAATTTGCTTTAATTGCTGGGTTTTTAGTGTCCCCCTCCCCTTTTACAAGGGGCACTTGTAAAATATAACATTTTAATGCCCCCCAAAAAATCACAAAAAAAAACCCAAAAAAACTAAAAATATTAAAAAAAGAGGGCAGTTAAAAGTATCTGGAGTGTCCCCCAGAATGGGGGGGCACTTGATCTAATGTTTATTTTGTTCCCACCCCCCAAAAGAGTTGTAGAGCTGTTGAATTGTGAGTGGCTTAGCCAGTCATGTGATGTTCACAAGACTCAGTAAAACCCCGGCCAGTTGAATTTAGGGAATCCACAATGAGGCAAGTGGTTGTGAGCCTGGTGGATGAACTGGTAATGTGTAATGTGTTTGTCAAACTTTTGCTAATAAACCAACTAGTTCTTAAAAGCAATGTGTTGCTATGAATTCTTAAGCAAAGAACCCAAGAAGCAACTACATTATAGGAGGTCACTGTGGAGAAGTGTGATATGATGCACTTTGGGGGGACAACTGCAGAAATACAGTATACTAGAAATGGCACGATTCAGAAAATTGTAGAGGAGCAGAGAAACCTTGGTGTTCATATACACAAATCCTTAAAAGTGGCAGGGCAAGTTGATAAGGTGGTTAAAAAAGCACATGGTTTATTTGGGTTTATAAATAGAGGCATTGAATATAAAAGCAAAGGGATCATGCTGGAACTTTCTAAATCACTGGTTAGGCCTCAGCTGTAATATTGTGGACAATTCTGGTCACCACACTTCAGGAAAGATGTAAAGGCCTTAGAAAAGGTACAAAGGGGGTTTACCAGGATGTTACCAGGGATGAGGGACTTCAGTTATGAAGGGAGGTTGGAAATATTAGGACTGTTCTCCTTGGAACCGAGAAGGTTAAGGGTTTAGTGTTGGTCTTTCTTTAAGCAAAGAGTACATTCACAAATTTTTTAAAAAGCATCTAAAAGAAAGCTGCTTAAAATGCTGAATGGACGTTGCTTTCCCCAGAAGCTGAACAGTAGAACATTTATTATCTTGCCTGGATAATCACATTCACTGGAGTTCAGAAGAATGAGAGGGGACCTCATAGAAACATTTAAAATTCTGACGGGGTTAGACAGGTTAGATGCAGGAAGAATGTTCCCAATGTTGGGGAAGTCCAGAACCAGAGGTCACAGTCTAAGGATAAGGGGTAAGCCATTTAGGACCGAGATGCGGAGGAACTTCTTCACCCAGAGAGTGGTGAACCTGTGGAATTCTCTACCACAGAAAGTTGTTGAGGCCAATTCACTAAATATATTCAAAAAGGAGTTAGATGAGGTCCTTACTACTAGGGGGATCAAGGGGTATGGCGAGAAAGCAGGAATGGGGTACTGAAGTTGAATGTTCAGCCATGAACTCATTGAATGGCGGTGCAGGCTAGAAGGGCTGAATGGCCTACTCCTGCACCTATTTTCTATGTTTCTATGTTAGAAAGAGGGAAACAAAGAGAAACACTGGGGTAGGATTTTTGTCTTCACTGCCTGGGCAGTAATCTGCAGGAATGCAGCAATGTCCTGGGGCTGGAATGATTGGCCTCCAACAACCACAACTATCTTCATGTCTGCCAGGTATGACTCCAACCACTGGAGAGCTTTCCCCTTGATCCCCATTGACTTCAATTTACTAGGACTCCTTAATGCAACACTCGGGCAGGTGCTATAAAGGGCAGGCAATATTCTCCACCAGGTTACCTATCACCCAAGTCAACTCACGTGCTATTTGAAAGACCTGTCCGGTTTTGTTAAAGGGAAAGTGGTGAGGATCTTTGCTGAGGCCAAGAAGGTAGATAAGCTGGAGTATAGTTAGAAGGCACATTTCTTAAGTCAAGTGAGGTGACCCGCTAATGTGGAGAAGTGTTGTGTATTTTTTATTTTGTATAAATGTAAACCTGAATCATAGAATCGTAGAATTTTATGGCACAGAAGGAGGCCATTCAGCCCCTTGTGTCTGTGCCGGTCGAAAAAAAGCTATGCAGCCTAATCCCACTTTCCAACTCTTGGTCCATAGCCTTGCAGGTTAAGATCCTTCAAGTGCATATCCAAGTGCTTTTTGTAACGAGAAAATGTATTGATATAATGTATAGCGCCCTCTGGCTAGGAGGTTTGGGGAGCTGTAATGAGAGAGAGGGTCTGTGAAGGAATGTCATTTTAAGCTTCACGTGGCTGTCTGAGATCTCCCAAATAAATAGAGTTAAGTTGAACTAAGAATGTTCAAGAGACTATATATTTTTTACATAAGAACATGAGAAATAGGAGCAGAAATAGGCCATACGGCCTACTCCGCCATTTAATACGATCGTGGCTGATCTGATCATGGACTCAGGTCCACTTCCCTGCCTGCTCCCCATAACCCCGTATTCCCCTTATCGGTTAAGAAACTCTCTATCTCTACCTTAAATTTATTCAATGATCCAGCTTCCACAGCTCTCTGAGGCAGCGAATTCCACAGATTTACAACCCTCTGAGGGAAGAAATTCCTCCTCATCTCAGTTTTAAATGGACGGCCCCTTATTCTAAGATCTTGCCCCCCTAGTTCTAGTCTCACCTATCAGTGGAAACATCCTCTTTGAATCCACCTTGTCAAGCCCCCTCATAATCTTATACATTTCGCTAAGATCACCTCTCATTCTTCTGAATTCCAATGAGTAGAGTCCCAACTCCCCAACCTTTCTCATAAGTCAATCCCCTCATCTCCGGAATCAACCTAGTGAACCTTCTCTGAACTGCCTCCAAAGCAAGTATATCCTTTCGTAAATATAGAAACCAAAACTGTACGCAGTATTCCAGGTGTGGCCTCACCAATACCCTGTATAACTGTAACAAGACTTCCCAGCTTTTATACTCCATCCCCTTTGCAATAAAGGCCAAGATTCCATTGGCTTTCCTAATCACTTGCTGTACCTGCATATTAACCTTTTGTGTTTCATGCACCAGGACTCCCAGGTCCCGCTGTACTGCAGCACTTTGCAATTTTTCTCCATTTTAAATAATAACTTGCTCTTCGATATTTTTCTGCCAAAGTGCATAACCTCACACTTTCCAACATTATATTCCATCTGCCAAATTTTTGCCCACTCACTTAGCCTGTCTATGTCCTTTTGTAGGTTTTTTTGTATCCTCCTCATACATTGCTTTTCCTCCCATCTTTGTATTGTCAGCAAACTTGGCTCCGTTATACTCTGTCCCTTCATCCAAGTCATTAATATAGATTGTAAATAGTTGGGTTCCAACATTGATCCCTGCAGCATCCCACTAGTTACTGGTTGTCAACCAGAGAATGAGCCATTTATCCTGACTCTCTCTTTTCTGTTAGTTAGCCAATCCTCTATCCATGCTAATATATTACCCCCAACCCCGTGAACTTTTATCTTGTGCAGTAACCTTTTGTGTGGCACGTTGTCAAATGCCTTCTGGAAGTCCAAATACACCACATCTACTGGTTCCCCTTTATCTATCTTGTTCGTTACATCTGTAAGATTCCAAAATTCGTGGAAACCCTCCAGTGTTTGGACTCACTGAAAAGGAAATTCGATTTGGGACTATTAAGCAGAACGTTTGGGATCCTAAAATGCCCATGGAACAAATCTAGGAGCTTTAACCAAATTTGGGATTTTAAAAAGGTGCATGTTGGGTCTATGAGGAAAGGGCTGCAAGACCAGGGATGGGTTCAACCTCCGAAAAGCCAGTTTGGATATTGGAGCTAATCAAGCTGTCTGGCGATATTGGAGCTAATCAAATTGTCTGGGGAATTGTTTACCCTCAAACCTGCCCCCCAGAAGACATTAACATTTCAACAATTGACCCAAGGAAGTAGAGTTTTAGTCCAAGCACAGAACCCATCCAACACATGCATAATGTTAATCACCTTTCCGGCCTGCATGGAAATGTCGGACCCAGACAGGCAACTCAAAACCAGAAACTAACTTTAACAATTGCGACTCGAAACCAAAGGATAATTTCAACAATTAACAAGAGCTCGTCAGCTCAGAAAAGTCTATCAACGGCAGATTAAAAACACTTAATCAAGTTTCAGTTAGCTGGGCAGCAAAACTTAAACAAAAGAAATGTTAGATTTGGTGCAAAGATTAAGCAGCCTCTCAGAGTATAATTAAGGGCCTATCGTACCAAGAGAACTATCTCTGTTCTGACCATCACAGAAAGAACTTTTCTGACCAAGCACTTCGGAACAACAAGATCAAGAGCACACGGTGAGAAAACGCAGGAAGAAACATCACAACATCAGGGAAAAGAACCAGCCCCAACTGGCTTTCAATACGCAGCAGAGGTCTTCTACCATGTCCGGGGTACGGCAAGGCAAACCGGCGACAACCAAAGAACCCCAAAATCATGAAACAGCCCTAGCTGTCAAAGGAAAGGATCTGGTGAGCATGAATCCCTAGAGCCCTAGAGTTTGACCTAGTTAGAGAGTGAGTGGGAGGTGGGAGGTATTTCTGTTGTGTTTATTACCTGTAATAAAGTATTCCCCATTGTTTACAACCTTTTTGTAAGATTCTACAGTTTTATTGGAGTGTATTTGTATTATTTGCTTTCTTGAATAAAACCCATACCTTTTTTGTACAAAACAGTTGTCTGCTGGACTTTGTCACACCCTGATTAATAAATCCAAGCTCGAGAACCAAGGAGTGGAAGCTCTGGTCAGGAAGGCAAACTGACAGACCCACCACCCCCTACACATCCTCAACGAATTCCAGCAAATTTGTCAAACATGACTTCTCCTTCATAAATCCATGCTGACTCTGCCTGACTGAATTATGTTTTTCCAAATGTCCTGCTACTGCTTCTTTAATAATAGACTCCAACATTTTCCCAACCACAGATGTTAGGCTAACTGGTCTATAGTTTTCTGCTTTGTGTCTGCCTCCTATTTTAAATAGGGGCATTACATTTGCAGTAAATCTATGGAATGCTCTGCCCCAGAGAACTGCGGAGGCTGGGTCATTGAATATATTTAAGGCGGAGATAGACACATTTTTGAGCGATAAGGCAGTAAGGGGTTATGGGGAGTGGGCAGGGAAGTGGAGCTGCATTCATGATCCGATCAGCCATGATCTTATTGAATGGTGGAGCAGGATCGAGGGGCCAAATGGCCTACTCCTGCTCCTGTTTCTTATGTTCTTATGTTATGTAAACTCGAGGTGACATCTATGGCGCACACGAATTTGTAATACCAGGAACCAGAAGTTGCAAAGTGATAATGTGCTCTAAGCCAGGGCATGTCGTCCTCCCAAAATATCCCAAATGGACAGATAACTGGCCCAGAACTCTGAATTATGTGATCACCTTTACCTGGGGGTGTGTTTAATGAAAGCAAATGAACATTATTTCCAGCATTGTGATGAGTGTTAGATTGGCTCAGTTGATAGCATCTCCTTTCTGAGTCACAGAATCTAAGTCAGGACTCCCGTCCAGTGCTGAGGGAATGTACTGTTATTGGAAGTTGGAAGTCCTCCTGGTGTGGTGTTGAATCAAGAACCACGCGGCCCGTTCCAGTGATTTAGATGGATTGTAAAGATCCCAAGGTACTGTACAAAGAACAGCAGTGACTGTTCCTGATCTCCCAGTCAACATTCCTCCTTTAATCAAAAAATAAATGAAGTGGCCATTTAGCTCACTGCCATTTGTGAGATCTACGGTTTACAAAATGGCTGCCATGTTTGCTTATATAACAACAGTAACTATACTTCAGAGTAATACGTTACACATGAAGCACTGAGACACTTTTATCAGAGACATGATAAAATGCTATGTAAGTGCAAGTCTTTTTTTTCTTTCACAATGAACACAAATGCAGTCTTTTTCCATGAACTAGAGGCATGTTAAGAAGCTGAGCTTTCTGCAGCTTCGAACAGAATGTGGTATCAGCATGTTTTGCTCATATTTATTAGAATGACATGATGATAGCTCGTTTCAACCAAGCTGTATTCAGAAAGAAAATGCTAAAACATGCACTATTCATCAAAATAACATAGCAGACTGCAGTAGGCACAGATTTTTAAAAAATAGTTAAAGTTGAAACAGCACGTGGAAAAGTCAGCAATTTGTTAAGATTTTAAAATATATGTTTCACAAATGACAGTATACATTGCCATCATAGGATACACCGTCAGGTGTCGAGTGCAGTCACACAATCCCTTGAAACTCACTTGACAAAATTGAGAAGAAGCTGAATTCCTGGAAAACTCAGGGGATGCAGTCACAGACAATTATAAAATTCAGTCATACCCGAGTGAGTGGCTGACATCTTGTGAATATCCTGTTCGCTGTGGGCTTTCATTGTAGCAAAAGCAGAGATGAGTTCAGGATAATAAATGCTTGTAACATAAATAAAAATAAGTGTTTTAATATTGCTTTGCTCAGACACTGATTTTTCACCAAAATAGGGAAAGATAGAAAGGTTTACGCAAAATCTACTGATGCACTTGCTATGATTAGGAATGCAGTAATGTGTCAGCCATAGTTCAGTGAGTCAGAAGGTTGTGGGTTCAAGTCCCATTTCAGAGACCTGAGCACATAAATCTAGGCTGACACTCCAGTGCAGTATTGAGGGAGCGCTGCAATGTTGGTGGTGCTGTCTTTCGGATGAGAGTTAAACCAAGTCTGCTCTCTCAGGTGGATGTAAAAGATCCCATTTCAAAGAAGAGCAGAGGAGTTATCCCCGGTGTTCTGGACAATATTTATTACTCAATCGACATCACTAAGACAGATTATCCGGTCATTATCACATTGCTGTTTGTGGGAGTTGCTGAGCGCAGATTGGCTGCTGTGTTTCCTACATTACAACAGTGATTACACTTCAAAAAAGTACTTCATTGGCTGTAAAGTGCTTTGGGGTATCCAGTGGTCATGAAAGGAGCTATATAAATGCAAGTCTTTTTTCGTTCCTTTCGTTCTCTTCGTTCTAATGCCAACTCTCTAGCTAATTAATTGCGAGACATGCGATATTTAATGAAAATTTAACACAATTTGCGATCTCAAGATTCAACAATGAATGGTGCTGGGCAGGGATTGAACATCACAGAAATACTCTGATTGGGGAGTGTGGGGCAGCAGCACTCAGCATTGGCCACGGAGATTGGAGCGGAGCCAAGGGGCATGTGCTTTCTTCTTGCAAAAGATAGATGGACAATGTTGCTGGGAAAGATCATCCTTCTCTTGGCCTGCGTACGTCGGTTAACGCTGCCACCCACTCACAAAGGGCTGTGATGGAATACTCTCCACTTGCGTGGATGAGTGCAGCTCCAACAACACTCAAGAAGCTTGACACTATCCTGGACAAAGTAGCCTGCTTGATCGGCACCCCATCCACCACCTTAAACATTTGCTCCTTCGACCAACGGTGCACTGTGGCTACAGCAATTCGCCAAGACTTCTTTGGCAGTACCTCCCAAATCCGCGACCTCTACCACCTAGAAAGACAAGGGCAGCAGACACATGGGAACACCACCACCTCCACGTTCCCCTCCCAGTCACACACCATCCTGACTTGGAAATATATCGCCATTCCATTATCATCGCTGGATTTCCCTCGCTAACAGCACTGTGGGAGTACCTTCACCATCATCATCATCGGCAGTTCCTCAAAATCGAGCAAGGCAGCAAGGTTGAAAGAAAGGGTGGGTGGGGAGTCTGGCTTCCAACACGCTCATTCCGCTGTCTGCGCTTGGTTTCTACATGCTCTCGGCAACGAGACGCGAGGTGCTCAGTGCCCTCCCAAATGCTTTTCCTCCACCTTGAGCAGTCTTGGGCCAGGGATTCCCAGGTGCTGATGGGGATGTTGCACTTTATCAAGGAGGCTTTGAGGTATATGGAGTTCCTTCACCACAAGGACTGCGGCATTTGAAGAAGGTGGCTCACTACTATCATGTATCTTACATTATTATATCTAACTGTATCCTAACATGCTATATATGACTGTAATAAGATATGACCTGTAACCACCAGCATACCTTACCACCAGGGGTGCACTTGCAAGAAACAGGTATATAAGGACAGGTCTCAGGCAAGTGCAGCATTCCAGAGCTGTGAAATAAAGCTGCAGGTCCAGAGTGACCTTGACTTCACGACATGCCTCGTGTGAATCTGTACTGAGGGGTCAGGACTTTACAGTGGCGACGAGTTACGGGATTACAGAATCCACAGAATGGCGAACAACGGATCAAATGAAAAGTACAATAAGAACATAATAAGAACATAAGAATTAGGAACAGGAGTAAGCCATCTAGCCCCTCAAGCCTGCTCCGCCATTCAACAAGATCATGGCTGATCTGGCCATGGACTCAGCTCCACTTACCCGCCCGCTCCCCATAACCGTTAATTCCCTTATTGGTTAAAAATCTATCTATCCGTGACTTGAATACATTCAATGAGCTAGCCTCAACTGCTTCCTTGGGCAGAGAATTCCACAGATTCACAACCCTCTGGGAGAAGAAATTCCTTCTCAGCTCGGTTTTAAATTGGCTCCCCCGTATTTTGAGGCTGTGCCCCCTAGTTCTAGTCTCCCCGACCAGTGGAAACAACCTCTCTGCCTCTATCTTGTCTATCCCTTTCATTATTTTAAATGTTTCTATAAGATCACTCCTCATCCTTCTGAACTCCAACGAGTAAAGACCCAGTCTACTCAAGCTATCATCATCTCTGGAATCAGCCTAGTGAATCGTCTCTATACCCTCTCCAAATCTAGTATATCCTTCCTTAAGTAAGGTGACCAAAACTGCATGCAGTACTCCAAGTGCGGCCTCACCAATACCCTGTACAGTTGCAGCAGGACCTCCCTGCTTTTGTACTCCAGCCCTCTCGCAATGAAGGCCAACATTCCATTCACTTTCCTGGTTACCTGCTGCACCTGCAAACTAACTTTTTGGGATTCATGCACAAGGACCCCCAGGTCCCTCTGCACCGCAGCATGTTGTAATTTCTCCCCATTCAAATAATATTCCCTTTTACTGTTTTTTTTTCCAAGGTGGATGACCTCACACTTTCCAACATTGTATTCCATCTGCCAAACCTTAGCCCATTCGCTTAACCTATCTAAATCTCTTTGCAGCCTCTCTGTGTCCTCTACACAACCCACTTTCCCACTAATCTTTGTGCCATCTGCAAATTTTGTTACACTACACTCTGTCCCCTCTTCCAGATCATCTATGTATATTGTAAACAGTTGTGGTCCCAGCACCGATCCCTGTGGCACACCACTAACCACCGATTTCCAACCTGAAAAGGACCCATTTATCCCGACTCTCTGTTTTCTGTTCGCCAGGCAATTCTCTATCCATGCTAATACATTTCCTCTGACTTTGCATACCTTTATCTTCTGCAGTAACCTTTTGTGTGGCACCTTATCGAATGCCTTTTGGAAATCTAAATATACCACATCCATCGCGATACCTCTATCCACCATGCTCGTTATATCCTCAAAGAATTCCAGTAAATTAGTTAAACATGATTTCCCCTTCATGAATCCATGTTGCGTCTGCTTGATTGCACTATTCCTATCTAGATGTCCCGATATTTCTTCCTTAATGATAGTTTCAAGCATTTTCCCCACTACAGATGTTAAACTAACTGGCCTATAGTTACCTGCCTTTTGTCTGCCCCCTTTTTTAAACAGAGGCGTTACATTAGCTGCTTTACAATCCGCTGGTACCTCCCCAGAGTCCAGAGAATTTTGGTAGATTATAACGAATGCATCTGCTATAACTTCCGCCATCTCTTTTAATACTCTGGGATGCATTTCGTCAGGACCAGGGGACTTGTCTACCTTGAGTCCCATTAGCCTGTCCAGCACTACCCCCCTAGTGATAGTGATTGTCTCAAGGTCCTCCCTTCCCACATTTCTGTGACCAGCAATTTTTGGCATGGTTTTTGTGTCTTCCACTGTGAAGACCGAAGCAAAATAATTATTTAAGGTCTCAGCTATTTCCACATTTCCCATTATTAA
Organism: Pristiophorus japonicus; assembly: GCF_044704955.1. Lineage (NCBI taxonomy): Eukaryota > Metazoa > Chordata > Chondrichthyes > Pristiophoridae > Pristiophorus > Pristiophorus japonicus. The sequence goes on from NC_091979.1 coordinate 46,474,715, forward strand.
ATCCCCCTTCTCATCTTCTAAGGGACCAACATTTACTTTAGTCACTCTTTTCCGGCCAAAGTCAAAATCTACATCACACAGGATGCTAGACCGGTCCATCACAAGGCCAGAGCTGTACAGTATGTGATGAGGGAAAAGATTGAACACGAACTAGACAGGCTTCTGCGGGAAGGCATTATATCACCTGTGGAATTTAGCGACTGGGCAAGTCCCATCATCCCAGTCATGAAGCCTGATGGATCCATATGAATCTGTGGGAACTACAAATCTACCATAAACAGAGTCTCCCTACAGGACCAGTCCCCGCTGCCCTGAGCGGAGGACTTATTTGCCACATTGGCTGGAGGTAAACTTTTCTCAAAATTAAATCTCACATCTGCGTATATGACGCAAGAATTGACCGAGGAATCCAAGCTACTCACCACCATCAACACACATCGAGGCCTTTTCATGTACAATCGATGCCCATTCGGCATCAGGTCGGCAGCTGCCATATTCCAGCGCAACATGGAGAATCTGCTCAAGTCCATCCCAGGGACGGTTGTATTTCAAGACGACATACTTATCACGGGCAGGGACACCGACTCCCATCTCCGTAATTTGGAGGAAGTACTAAAGCGGTTGGATCGGGTAGGCCTACGAGTCAAGAAATCCAAGTGCCTGTTTCTCTCACCCGAGGTTGAATTTTTGGGCAGAAGGATTGCCGCTGATAGAATCCGCCCAACAGAGTCCAAAGCAGAAGAAATTTGCCTGGCACCCAGGCCCCGGAATGTCTCAGAACTGCGCGCCTTTCTCGGGCTACTCAATTACTTTGGGAACTTTATGCAGAACTTAAGCACGCTGCTGGAGCCTCTCCACGTGCTACTCAGGAAGGGGTGCGATTGGTTTTGGGTGGACGCCCAGGAACGCGCCTTCAATAAGGCACGCAACCTTCTGTGTTCCAACAGTGTTTTGACTTTCTTTGACCCAGGTAAAAAGCTAGTTCTCACATGCGATGCATCAGCGTATGGGGTCGGGTGCGTTTTGCAACATGTCAATAGTGCGGGCAAATTACAACCCATAGCTTATGCCTCCAGGTCACTTTCGCGGGCAGAGCGCGGGTATGGAATGGTAGAGAAGGAGGCGCTCGCGTGCGTGTATGGTGTCAAAAAGATGCACCAATACCTTTTCGGGGCCAAGTTCGACCACAGGCCCCTCACGTCCCTCCTATCCGAGAGCAAGGCAATAAACGCCAACGCCTCGGCACGAATTCAACGGTGGGCACTCATGCTAGCGTCCTACGACTACACAATAAGGCACAGACCAGGCACAGACAACTGTGCCGACGCGCTCAGCAGGCTACCCCTGGCGACCACGGAAGGGTCTGACGAACAGGACTGTGAGATAGTCATAGCAATCAATGCCTTTGAGTCCACAGGTTCGCCCATGATGGCTCGCCAAATCAGAGCCTGGACGACCAGCGACCCCACGTTATCCTTAGTAAAAAGATGTGTCCTAACCGGTGACTGGGCAGAGGCTCGTGATGCCTGCCCCGAGGAATTAAAACCCTTTCACAGGCGCATGCATGAGCTATCACTACAAGCAGACTGCCTGATGTGGGGCAGCCGAGTAGTCATGCCTCTGCGAGACAGAGAGGCATTTGTCCGGGAGCTCCACCGCGAGCACCCGGGGATTGTTCTCATGAAGGCCATAGCCAGATCCCACGTCTGGTGGCCTGGTATTGACGCGGACTTGGAGCTCTGCGTCCGAAGGTGCTCCATTTATGCCCAACTCAGCAATGCCCCCAGGGAGGCTCCACTGAGCCCTTGGCCCTGGCCTACCAAACCATGGTCATGGGTGCACGTAGACTATGCGGGCCCATTCATGGGCAAAATGTTCCTCGTAATTGTAGATGCATTTTCAAAGTGGATCAAATGCACCATTTTAAAACTCGAGCACAACCGCCACCACTGTGGAGAGCCTCGCAACCATGTTTGCAACGCACGGAATCCCTGACATATTGGTCAGTGACAATGGTCCGTGCTTCACCAGCACAGAATTCTAAGACTTTATAATTGACCACGGCATAAATCACGTCAAGACGGCACCGTTCAAGCCGGCCTCCAACGGCCAGGCGGAGAGAGCAGTGCAAATCATTAAACAAGGCATGCTTAAAATCCAAGGTCCCACGCTGCAGGGTCACCTGTCGCGACTGCTGCTGGCATACAGATCTCGTCCGCACTCACTGACTGGGATACCCCCCGCACAACTGTTGATGAAAAGGACTTTAAAAACAAGGCTCTCATTAATCCTCCCAGACATGCACGAAATCGTTGAGGCAAAGCGCTGTAAGCTGACTGAGTACCATGACAGAAATTCGAGGGGGAGATGGAATGAGATAGGGGACAAAGTGTTTGTACTAAACTATGGCAGGGGTCCCAAATGGCTTGCAGGGACAGTAACGGGCAAGGAAGGAAACAGGCTACTGATAGTACAAATGGACAATGGCAAAACCTGCCGGAGGCATGTAGACCAAGTCAAAAGCAGATTTACCAACAATACTGCGGAACCAGAGGCAGGCTACAATGTGGAACTCGCACCACACCTGGTGGACAGACAGAGGGAACAACCTGAGGAAAGGGCAATCCCAACAGACAGCCCAGGCGAGTCAATAACAATCACACCAATCGAAACAGACAGCCCAGGCGAGATACCAGCTTCCACACCCAAAGAAAAACAGACACCAAGGCAAACAACTGAACCACAACTCAGATGCTCCACACGAGAGCGTAGACCACCTGAGAGACTGAAGCTATAAAGACAATAAGACGTTGGGGGAGGGTGATGTCATGTATCTTACATTATTATATATAACTGTATCCCAACATGCTATACATGACTGTAATAAGATATGACCTGTAACCACCAGCATACCTTACCGCCAGGGGTGCACTTGCAAGAGGCAGGTATATAAGGACAGGTCTCAGGCAAGTGCAGCATTCCAGAGCTGTGAAATAAAGCTGCAGGTCCAGAGTGACCTTGACTTCACTACATGCCTCGTATGAGTCTGTACTGAGGGGACAGGACTTTACAACTATCACCTTCTCAAGAGCAAATAGGGATGGGAAATAAATGCTGGACTTGCTAGCGACGTCCACATCCCAGGAATGAATTTTAAAAATTGTACAAGGTAGTGGTGTTCCCTGATCTCGATTCATAGTTGTCACCAGTTAAGTGCATCGGATCCAACTCACTGGTGTCGTCAGCGCAGATATGCTTCAACATTGCCTGATCAGCTGCTGACATGGTGCCCACAGGAATAGCTGACACTGAGCACAGAAGCACTGCATAGAATGACTGAATTGGCCCTGCAGCCATCCATCAGTGAGTCTTAAAGAAATATTCAGCACTATCTCCCGCGTACCCCATGTTGGGCTCTCCTGCCTCCCGCTGTTCACGGAGCCAACTCCCACACCCACGCGGAACAGATACAAAATCCAGGGAGCTTGAATGAGAGCAAAGAAAATAGCAGTGACTGAGACTGCGAGCGACTAAATCCGTAACCCAGACGACCATAAAAATAACGGGAAGAAGAATCAGCTAGTTGCAGAGTGAGAGAGCCACAGAGTGTGAGAGAGCCACAGAGAGTGAGAGAGAGAGTCAGAGAGAGAGAGAGTCAGAGAGAGAGTCACAGAGAGAGAGACAGAGACAGAGACAGAGTGAGAGAGAGAGCCACAGAGAGAGAGAGAGCCACAGAGAGAAAGAGCCACAGAGAGTGTGTGAGAGAGAGAGAGAGTCACACAGAGAGAGAGAGAGAGACACACACACACAAAGTGAGAGAGCCACAGAGAGAGAGAGAGTCACAGAGAGTGAGAGAGAGAGAGAGAGAGCCACAGAGAGAGAGAGAGTCACAAAGATAGAGAGAGAGACACACACACACAGAAAGTGAGGGAGTCACAGAGAGAGAGAGAGTAGAGTCACAGAGAGAGAGAGAGCCACAGAGAGAGAGAGAGAGAGAGTCAGAGAGAGAGAGCCACAGAGAGAGTGAGAGAGTCACAGAGAGAGTGAGAGAGAGAGAATGAGAGCGAGAGAGAGAGCCACAGAGAGAGAGAGAGAGAGCCACATAGAGAGAGAGAGAGAGCCACAGAGAGAGTGAGAGAGAGAGAGTCACAGAGAGAGAGAGAGAGAGAGAGTGAGAAAGCCACAGAGTGAGAGAGAGAGAGTCACAGAGAGAGAGAGAGCCACAGAGAGAGAGAGAATCACAGAGGGAGAGAGAGAGAGACTGGGGGAGAGAGAGAGATGGGGAAAAAGAGAGAGAGAGAGAGATGGGGGAGAGAAAGACTGGGGGGAGAGAAAGAGAGAGAGAGAGAGAGAGAGACTGTGGGGAGAGAGAGAGAGATTGTTGGAGAGAGAGACACTGGGGGGAGAGAGAGAGAGTGTGAGAGAGACTCGGTGGGAGAGAAAGAGAGAGAGTGGGGAGGGAGAGAGAAAGAGACTGGGGAGGGAGAGAGAGAGAGACTGGGGAGGGAGAGAGAGAGAGACAGGGAGGGGGGAGTTAGAGAGAATGGGGATGGAGAGAGAGACTGGGGGAGAGAGAGAGGAAGCGGGAGAAGGGATCGGAGGGGAGAGTTAACAGATTTCTCATATAGCTCGGTGCGTGTGTGACAAGGCATATCATTGGAGTGGATGAAATCCAGAAGTCACGACACTGTCACTATTCACCCAATAAATCTGTTAACAATCCATTACCCACACATAATGCCCTATCTATGGGGGGGGCGGGGGGCAGAGTAAGGTCAGGAACTTGTGGTGGGATGGGGCAGGAACTTGCACTCAGGGTGTCAGGAACTTGGGCTGAGGTGGGGGAGGGGGGCGGTGTTAAGGAACCTGGGCTTGGGGGTCATGAACTTGGGCTGGGGGGGACATTAAAGAACTTTAGCTAGGGAAGGCATGAACTTCAGCTGGGGGGGCATGAACTTAGGCTGGTGGCAGTCAGGAACCTGGGCTGGAATTGTCAGGAACTTGTGCTGGGATAGGGGAGCTCTATCCTCTCTGGGTTCTGAAGTCAGAATGGCTCGAATTACACTTTGCAAAGTCACTCAGAACTTGGGCTTGGCGTTTCCAATTACACATTCCAGAGAAACTTCTGGGTGTGGCTTATTCTCCAAGGGGACCAATCAGCAATCAGGTCATGTGATCATGGCGTGCCAATCAAAGCATTTTGTCATGCAAATAGCTGCGTCCTTTAATGATTATTTCTATTTTTTCTTCCTTCCTCCATCTTGCATTCATCTGATGCCCACACATAACAGTACAAACACACACGCACACACACACACACACGCACACACACACACACACAGAGCTGAGCAAGTGTCGCTGGATGGTGATTAGACTGATTTCCCATCCACTCCTTATCGCAGGGACACCAAGGTCACTTGTGTCCCTTCTGCCACAATGGTGACCATCAACTGACAGGGGCTTGAAACTGGTTCCTCACTGGTGTGTGAGGCACAATTATATGTTGTCTTCTCCAACCAAAAGACTGGAGGAACTGCATTTGACAATTTATAACAAATTGATGAAACAATGCCTTGCATTGAGGATATAAATCATCAAATGCTGCCTGTACAAGCCTTACAATGTAATATAACCATTGTTGGGGAAGTGGGCAGTCGCGTACAAGCTGAACATTGAGTAGAAACCCTTGTGGTTCATGTATCGGATATTCTTGTTTGCAAGAGTACATGAGAGGGCGGGCATGGCATTACTGCGATTGGTCCAGAATGTGTGCGTGCTATCAATGAGCTTTTGGAAATCCCGACATTTGGAAAAATCTTGATGCTCTCTCTTGATGTTCTCTGTTGCCCATGAGGTAAATTTTGTGATTGCTTTCTCTTGCAGCTTCTTTCCCTTACCTGTTATGTATGCAACACATTGTAACCAATATTCTACCGCCAGCAGAGGGCGCATCTGCTGGAGTCCCAAGGGATCCCAGCATCCCTTGGGAGCACTGCATATAAGCAGGCCTCCCATGCTATGCCGGCACTCTGGAGTCAGAATAAAGAGACTAAGGTCACACTTACTTAAGTCTACAGTACTCAGTCACATTGCTTTATTTGGGACATAACATTACCCTCCTTACCCTTCTTGACTTCCCTGTGCCTTTGAAATGACCGACTACACCATCCTCCCCCGACTACCCTGCTCCATTGTCCAGCTGAATGGGACTGCCCTCACTTGGTTCCACTCTCAGCTATCCAATCATAGCCAAAGAATGTTCAGCATTGACATTTCTTTCCACCCCCACATCTATCCTTGGCCCCCTCCTATTTCTTATCGACATACTTTGCACCACCACCATTATGTGAAAACATGACGTCAGGTTCCACATGTATACTGATGACACCCAGCTCTACCTCACCACTACCTACCTTGACCCCTCCACCATCTCTGTGATGTCAGTTTGCTAGTCTGACAATCATCCCTGGATGAGCCAAAAGTTTCCTTCACTTAAGCATTGGGAAGACCTAAGCCATTGCCTTCGGCCCCCGCCATAAACTCCATTCCTCAGCCACCACTTCCACAACCCTCCACAGTCACTGTCTCAGACTGAAACAAAATTTGCAAACTTGGTGTCCTACTTGACCCTGAGCTCAGCTTCTGACCCGATTTGTCTCCCTCATCCATGCCTTTGTTACCTCGAGACTTGACTACTCCAACTCACTCCTGGCCAGCCTCCCACATTCCACACTATGTAAACTCGAAGCAGCCCATGTACTAACCCGCAACAAGTCAAGATCACCCATCACCCCTGTGCTTTCTGACCTACATTGGCTCCCAGTTAAACAACGCCGCGATTTCAAAATTCTCATCCTTGTTTACAAATCACTCTATGGCCTTGCTCCTCCCTAACTCTGCAATCTTTTTCAGCTTCACAACCCCACAAGATGTCTGCGCTCCTCTTGAACATCCCTCATTATAACTGCTCAACCATCGGTGGCTGTGCCTTCAGCTACCTGGGCCCTAAGTTCTGGAACTCCCTCCCTAAACCTCTCTGCCTCTCTACCTCTCTTTCCTCCTTTAAGACGATCGTTAAAACCTACCTCTTCAACAAGCTTTTGATCAACAGCCTTAATTTCTTCTGTGGCTTGGTGTCAAATTTATCTGTTGTGAAGCACCTTGGGACATTTTACTACATTAAAGACGCTATATAAATAAAAGTTATTATTATCATCACCATGACCACCTATTTATACCTCCGAAACAATCGCACTTCTCATACTCATGTTCAAACCCATCCATGGCCTCAAGTGCCTCCCCACCCCCACCCCAATCTCTGTAACCTTCTCCAACCCTACAATCCCTCCAGAACTCTGCATTCCCCCAACTCTATCCTCTTAACACATCCCCCACCATTGGTGGTCGTGCCATCAGCTGTCTGGGCCCTAAACTCTGGAATCCCTCCCTAAATCTCTCTGCCTTTCCACCTTTCTCTTCTCCGTTAAGACCCTCATTAAAACTTACCTCTTTGACCAAGCTTTTAGTCATCCTACTGGTCACTCCTTCTTTGGCTTGCTGTCAGTTTTTGTCTGATTATGCTCCTCTGGAGCAGCTGGGGACGTTTTCCTACATTAAAGGCACTGTAATAAATGCAAGCTGCTTTTGTTGCTTTATACAATGATGTACTGCAAACTGACTAATGTTACTGCATTCCCCCTTTCATCCTGGAAAGCGCCCAAGGCAAAATAGTTCATGACAGTTGTCACTGCAAGAACCACATATACGCTGGATTTTGGCTGGAGGTCCTTCTGCAATGTCTGACGCAGCTCTGTATCCACCTCCCTGGTCAGTAGAAGAATTTGAAGGTATTGCTCCTTTATATTCTAGTTGCTACTTCCACTCTATCTAGGTCTGGAGAAACTGTTAGTCTGCATCTAAACATACACCCTACTTTCTTTCCATTTCATGTTACATCGTCCATAGCATTATCAAGCCAATCGTTCCTTTGTATAACATGTGCCTTACACATTCCATGGCATATTCAGCAAGATGATCAAGCCAATCGTTGTTGTGCATTACAGTACCTCCAGCTGGTTATCATAATGAAAAATGTAATATCTGTGACTGAGTCATTGGGTAAATGGATTTCAGGTGATTCCCATTTACTTTAAGCATAATTTGGCATCACAAATTTTCTGCAGATTTCACATGTTCACCCCAAGTTTTGTAAAGTCAGTTCTGAGAAAACGAGGAAGAAGTCGAATATCAGAATTTCACATTTTATTATAGATTCATGAGGGGATCTGTGAAGTTGGAGGTTGACGAACATAGTCAGCTCAATGTCTAAGGATCCAGATATTCGTGTTCAGTATACTATGCCTTATCTTTGGCAAATAGTGACTAAGGCAGGTAAAAGTCTCTCATTCTCCAAGTACCAAATCTTCACTTCAATTGCTCACATAATAAGAAATAGGAGCAGTAGTAGGCCATACGGCCCCTCAAGCCTGCTCTGCCATTTAATACGATTATGGCTGAACCAATCATGGACTCAGATCCACTTCCCTGCCTGCTCCCCATAACCCCTTATTCCCTTATCAGTTAAGAAACTGTCTATCTCTGTCTTAAATTTATTCAATGTCCCAGCTTCCACAGCTCTCTGAGGCAATGAATTCCACAGATTTACAACCGTCTGAGAGAAAAAATTCCTCATCTCAGTTTTAAATGGGCGGCCCCTTATTCTAAGATTGCCCCCTAGTCTCCCCTATCAGTGGAGATATCCTCTCTGCATCCACCTTGTTGAGCCCCCTCATAATCTTATACATTTCGATAAGATCACCTCTCATCTTCTAAATTCCAATGAGTTGAGGCCCAACCTCCTCAACCTTTTCTCATAAGTCAACCCCCTCATCTCCGGAATAATATATGCAAACTCCAACAGTACAAGCTTATATTTGGGTTTACACATTAAGTGTTGCTTTTAAAGACAAGAACAACATTTCTCATGCATGGCATTTTGCCAGTGAAGAAAATGGAACCAGATGTAGTTCAACAGAGATTAACAACATTTTTTTGAAAAGTATCCAGTACAGACAAAGCAAAAACAAACATTAGATATGTCTTCACAGCAGCCAGAACCTAGGACAGTCGAGTAAACTCTTCAGGTCCATCAGCTTTTTGATCTTGACCTTTAACTTCCTTGTGGAATAATCTTTAGTCTTGGTTTCTCCACATGAACCCTCAACTGCATTATTTATTGAACCACTTTAAGATCCGGAAAAAATCTTTATCCTGTGTCACTTTGCAAGAAAAACGCTCTGATCTCTTATTCTTTATCAAAGCAAAATTCTGCCTTTGAAACTTAGGTGATCCCGATCACAGATCTGTGTATCTGCAGTCATGTTTTCTTCAACTTTCTTTTGTGGAGAATGAATGACATCTACTTCAAGACAAAAACCACTTTTGTGTCAGCCGGTGGACTTAATTGTTGATCAGAATACTTTAAGAGCAATTGTCATCACAGGACAGTGGGAGTGAAATTCGTTCTGAGCAATGGTGAATCAGCCTCCTGTTTTATGCACTGACCAATTTTTATTTCTATTAAATTTAAAGAGAAAGAAAATCAGGCAGTGTGTAAACCAGGCTGGCAATTCAATATGGACTGTTTTGCTCTACCACCCAAGATGTATTTCACCCTCTATATCCATTGGATTTGTTTTACCCAGAAGTTTAACTAGTTATTGAACTATATCGATTTTTCAGTAGTTACAATCAAATTCAAACATCAAAAATTCACAAATGTAAATTGTAATCACAAGATATAACCCTAGAAATTATGCTGTGCAATATTATTGAACATACTTTTAACATTATGTAGGGGAGGACGAAAACCCCTCATTTTACCCAGAAGGAAAAGGGCTGTGGGATCAGTCTGTGCTGTGAATTGAAACCGATGGAAGGAAAACTTTGGGACACAAATGGAGACCCCCCCCCCCCAGTGTTTGGACTCATAGGAAAGGGAATTTAATTTGGAACTATCTACCAGAAAGTTTGAAATCCTAAAGTGCACATGGAAGAAACTACGAACTTTAATCGAATTTGGGATTTTTTTAAAGGTCTGCAAGAAAAGGGGTGGAGTCAATATCAAAAGGGCCAGTTTGGACATTGGAACTAATCAAATTGTCTGGGAACTGTATACCCTCGAAACTTGCCCCTTGAAAACATTAGCATTTAAACAATGCCACATACATATTCCAACACCTTTTTCATCAGGCATAGAAATATCTGGCTCAGGCCAGACTAGCACAATGGCTACAGGAGGCCAATGCAATCAACACCCACTCAAACCTTGAGTAGGTTAAGATCAGTGGGGGAAAAAACCTAAAAACCTCAAACTGTTGCATTTTTCAAAATCAAAAGTCCACCAATGAGAAGAATCGACTTCAGCAGGAGAGGCGGACTGGATAATCTGGCTATAAAAAAGGGTTTCTGACGTAGTGAAGAAGAGGAGTGATGATTTTCCCTGTCCTCGTGATTCAACAACCACAAGCCTCTCGACACTAAAGGAAAACCAGTGTCCGAAGACACCGAAGATAGAAGAAACAAACCACCAGACTGCAGAAGGCACAGTAGTGAGTATAACCTCTGGTCCCCAGAACTCCCAACTCAGTTCGGCCAGGAAAGGTGGGAGGTTGGGCATTGTACTGCTAAACTGGTGTAAAGATTTCCGTTGTGTCCGTTTAGTGGGATTTAGGGGGATTGTTTTGTTGGTGTATTGCTGTTTGTTGAGTTACACCTTGCCAAATAAATTGGAAGCCTAAAGTTTCTCTTGGAATCACCTTGTCTCAGTTCTATTGTATTACATCGCTTGATCGTGAGTCTTATGTCAGAACCGTGTAAGGGAAGCTAGGAGCGCCTCGAAAACGCTCAACTGTGTGTCACAGGCTAGGGAAGAAGGGGTTAGGAGTGTTTGACACTCACAGGTGCCTCACAGGCTAGGCATAAGCTGTGGGGACGCACGAGTCTCAAAACCCCCTTCATAAGCTGTGGACACAGTCTCTCCAGGGGTGCTCTTGCAGCACTCAGGGTACCTCACAGGCCAGGCATAAGCTGTGAGGGCAGGAGCCCAGAGACACCCAAGGCACAACAACCCTGTGAAAACCCCTTACAATAGTCATCAAAGAGAGAATGTGAGAGAGATGTTTGAGATAACTCACACAAATATTCTCTTTCATGACAGTACTTCAGATGCCGCAGCCCTCTTGTCTACTCACCATTAGAAAGAAAGACTTGCATTCATACAGCGCCTTTCTCGACGTCAGAATGTCCCAAAACGTTTTACAGGTGATGAAGTACTTTTGGAGAGTAGTCACTGTTTTAATGTAGGAAACGCGGCAGCCAATTTGTGCGCAGCAAGCTCCCACAAACAGCACCGTGATAATGGGCAGATATTCTCGGGTAGAAATTCAGTATCGCTCCGTTTGAGGGCAGTAATAGTTGGGAGGCGCGAGACCTAGCCTCAGGCACGGAAGTCTTGCCCCTCTCAAAAATTTGTGATACCGACCCAGAAGGAAGTAGAGCGCTAAATCAAGCACTCCACTTCCTTCCTGGGGCGTTAACGAGGCGGACGCCTAAGCAGCACTTAAAGGAAAGAGCCCTCAGTAAAATGAAGAGGGACCTGCCTGGACCACTATGGAGCGGGGGTGCCACGCAATCAGCCCGGCACTTGAGCAGGGTGCTGGGCCGAGCGATTGCAACCAGGACCCCGCAAAGAAACTAGATCGGCAGCGCCAACAAGAAGTTCAATTATTTTTTAGCTTTTCACTCGACTACGTTGCCTTTAATTTTCGCCCCGGTAGCAGCCGGCCGGCCGGCCGAGCCGTGTCTCCTGCAGCTGTCGCTGTTTTCGCCCGGCGCTGCTGCAGGGGACGAAAGTGAATTTCGGGGCCGGGGCACTAACGGGGAGATGCGCACGGCGATGGCATCACAATCTCCGGGCGCAGGAGATCGAGGCACAGAGCCATTGCGCTGCCGCCTAACTCCCGCCCGATACGACAGGAGTTGTTAACAGCACCGCCCCCAATCGGTAACTCATTTGCACCCTGTTAATGTCCGCCGGGGGGATGCTAACGGGAGGCGCAGATGTGTTGAATTTCTAGCCCTGAGTATTTTAGTGATGCTGTTTAAGGCTAAATATTGTCCAGGTCACCAGGGATAACTCCCCTGCTCTTCTTCGAAATAGTGCCATGGGATTTTTTGTATCCACCTGAGAGGGTAGACAGGGCCTCGGTTTTACATCACATCTGAACAACAGCTCCTCTGGCAGTGTAGCATTCTCTCTGTGCTGTTCTGGAGTGTCTGTCTGGATTCTGTACTCAAGTCTCTGGAGTGAGACTTGAACCCACAACCTTCTTACAGAGGTGAGAGTACAACTGCTGAGCCAAGGTTAAAGAAGAACAATTAATGGACAGATGAATCTGATATATGGAGGATAATATGGGACTATTTTACTTCCATGCTTCAAACACTGGATTAAAATAAAGTTTCAGTAAGTTGAAAAGTTTCCCCAGAACTAAGTTAACTGTCCATTCATTTGTTTTGTACAGTCAGACAACTCACTCGCATTTTCTTTTCGATGATAGCATGTTGCCCCTGCTCACAGTGCAGAAAGGAGATGAATGTTTCTGTTATGTTTTGACACTGTAAAATTAAATTCCCCCGTTGTCACATATGGCAGCCTGTGCCACAGAAACCGATGCTTTGGAAAATGAATCTCAGCTCAGTGTTTTTACAAATGTTCTACAGTCCTAATAAAGAGGGGTCGTTAATCTTTCACACCATTCTTAGTTGCCTCATCAGTAACAATCCATTTACATTTACATTTGCATGTTGCAAAAGAGAGAATAATATCTACTACTATCTCTCCAATTATCAACTATCATAGCTTGCTGCTGGAGCCTTTCAGCATAACTTGACATTACTTTTGTATGAATTTGAATACATCCTGCTAAACTAGATATGGCTGGTTTGCTAAATATTGCAAATCATTGTATATCTCAAATTATGACACTCATTTTATGCCATCCTTACACCTTGGTACATAAAGGGACTAATCTGACAAGATCACATCTTATTTCAGCCTACAATTTCAAAAGCTGTGATTTTATCGACATTTCCCAGTACTTGATATGCATCCTGATGTGTTTAGCCATGAGTCTCCTTAGCTTTTAATGGTGGAGCGCTCATAGCAAGCACAAGTTCCCATTGCAAAGTAGAGGTGGAGGCGAAAGTCTGAAATAAAATGGATCAAAGATAAAAACAAGCCTCTAATGCTGGAAATTTGAAATATAATGGCAAATGGCTGACAACGCACAACATGTCAGTCATCAGTATCCGAATGAAAAAGATAAGTTAATATGCTAGAATTTACTGTAAAAATAATGGAGAGGCTAACAGCGCTCACCGCAATACGCAAATCAAACAGCCATTTCAGGCAAGCACAGATGTGTAAACGGAAAAATCCGGAGGTTGCTGTCCGAGATGCGGCGCTCTTCCGTAAGCTGCGTGAAAACAGCATCCTGCCATCTGGCTCCTCATTCAAACGTATTGAACGGTGTGAAGTTCCTGTGCTGACGTGGTACGTTCGAACTAAACTCACCAGAGGAAGTTAGCACTTGTCCATTTCAGGCCCTTTTTAATGCTGTGATAAGTCTTAATTACTGCCAAACAACCTCTCTGGCACTGAAAATTAATTTTTTATAAATATGGAGTCCCATTCCTTCAGATTTTAATTATAGTTGGAGATTTAAATTTTTAAAAGTTTATTTTTTCTTTCTGTCTCTTTTTTCTCTCTGTCTTAATCCAATCTTTCCCTCTCTTTATTTCTCTTTCTGTACCTGAATTCACTATTTTAACTTACATTTCCTGGTTCAGGCTCCATGCTGTTTATTAACACTACTTTAATCTGGTACCAGCTGTGGCTTACTGGGTAGCACACTTGCCTCTTGAGTCTGAAGGTTGGGGTTCAAATACCCACTCCAGGGACTTGAGCACATAAACCTAGGCTGACACTCCAGTGCAGGGAGTGTTGCACAGTCAGAGGTGCGATGTTAAATGGAGGCCTGTCTGCCCTCTCAGGTGGACATAACAGATCCCATGGCACTATTTTGAGGAAGAGCAGGGGAGTTATCCCCGGTGTCCTGGCCAATATTTGTCCCTCAACCAACATAACAAAAACAAATGATCTGGTCATTATCACATTGCTGTTTGTGGGAGCTTGCTGTGCAGAAATTGGCTGCTGCGTTTCCCACATTACAACAGTGACTACACTTCAAAAGTACTTCATTGGCTGAAAAGCGCTTTGAGACGTCCGGCGGTTATGAAAGGTGCTGTATAAATGTAAGTCTTTCTTTCTTTCAATCTGATTGGTTAAGGAGACACACAGGTGCTTTCCCTGTTCGCACAGGTCCCAGATGCCCTGTAGAGTGTGCCGCACTGTTTGGATCAGCAACTTCCAGTGCAAACGGTCTTAGAAATTAACTGGGCAAAGAGAAGTCGAGCGAACAAGCAGCCTTCATTCACTGGCTACAGTAAAGGCTGGCCCATTGATTTCGAATTCGAAATTCAGAATTCTAAAGAAGGGTTACACCTATTAGCCTAACTTTCTCTTTCAGTTACTAAGCGATTACTCTGCTTTTCCAGTGTTGCCTTTTTTTGGTCCCAATGTCTGTTCGGAGATTCATATTGATTGTCGACAGCAGAATGCAATACTAAGTTTAACGCTAGTGTCGACAATATTCGTGGGGTTTTGTTGATAACCTATTTTGTATATTTAAATCTAATAAAAGAATTATAGGCAACACATTGACTGATGCAATATACAGCCACTGATCAGGATCCTCTTACCTCAGACACCATCAAAGCACACAATGTTAAGGTAAGGCTTTTAAAAAAAAAAAATTGGATTTTAAGGAAAGAATATTTTTTTGAAGATTGTTAAGCAGAAGAGGCTCACTGAATATAAATAACAATCATGCAATTATACAGTTGACCTTTAATTACAGTTTGATTCAATCAACCTGCCTGCCTTCAATTACAGCTTTACTGCACTCCTCCGCAGCCATTACCACGTCATTATTTTCCGTTACTGTGCACAGTTATGACTTTTGGATTCCTCTATCATTAAACAGATTTAAATAAAAACATGTTTGTTTTAAGCCCATCCAACCATACAGGTATAATCTGACACTATTTCCAATGCAACATCTACAGATTGAGCTAAAAGCGCAGAGGCATAAAAGATATATTGTCTGCACTTATTTTTCATAGGCTATAATTGTGTGTCACAAAATCTTCCCTCCCCATACTCTGTGCAGCCAGTAAATAATACCTCTCAACATGATCAAAGCAATTGAATGCTTTCATTAGGGACACTGTTGGGATTAGGCCGTCTGTTGTAATAATGAAGGTGGGGTTATTTACTCATCAATTTCTGAGCACCAGGTCCTGCTTTGAGTAAATAATGGGCCGAAAATTGCAGGTAAGCACCTCCCCCCACAGGCAGCTTAAAGACAGCGGCGGTGGCTAAATACTCCAGGGAGCAGCGCGAGCAGGTTGGTGACTGCGACGAAGAGGAACTGGATGACTACATTAGACATCACGGGAAAGCAGGGAAGTGATTGGTGAGTTCTCTCTCCTTTTTTCCTTTTCCTGCTTAATTATTTACTAAATAGCAGGAGGGTGTGTTTTACTAAGGGTTAGAATTCTGTGCCATTGGTGGGACTAAAAATAAAACGTAATTAATTAATTAAATACATTAAGATGGCAGGACGGGTGATGTGTCAATGCTGCAATATGTGGGAGCTGGTGGACCCCATTGAGGTCCACGGTGGCCACGTCTGTGGTAAGTGTCTGCAGCTCGAGGAATTCGGCACCGCCTTGATGAGCTGGAGTCCCAGCTGCAGACAATGCGACACATCAGGGAGGGTAGGGTTACCTGGACACTATGTTCCAGGCGGTAGTCACACCCCTTAGGTTAACTGACTCAGATTTGGCTAGCGGTCAAGGACAGGAGGGTGGTATAGGGAAGTGAGGAAGGTTTGGGGATTCAGGTGGTAGTGATGGAGGAGCCTCGGCCCTTGCTCTTGTCCAACAGGTTCGAGGCTCTTACTCCCTGTGTGGACAAGAGCAGGGACTGCAGGGAGGATGAGCAAACTGATCACAGCACCGTGGTACAGGGGGCCATTCAAGTTGGGGGAGTAAAAAGAAATGTTGTAGTGATAGGGGACAGTATCGTTCGAGGGATAGATACAGTTCTCTGCAGCCATGAGCGTGAGTCCCAAAGGCTGTGTTGCCTGCCTGGTGCCAGGGTTAAGGACATCTTCTCAGGGCTGGAGAGGAACTTAGAGTGGGAGGGGGTAGATCCAGTTGTCGTGGTCCACGTGGGTACCAATGACATAAATAGAACAGACAAGAAGGTGCTGCTAAGGGATCATGAGCAGCTAGGGGCCAAATTAAAAAGCAGAACCACAAAGGTAATAACCTCTGGATTACTACCCAAGCCACGAACAAATTTACATCGGGTAAATAAGATCAGAGAGCTAAACTCGTGGCTCAATGACTGGTGTAGGAGAAATGGTTTTTGGTTCCTGGGGCACTGGTACCAGTACTGGGCTAAGAGGGAGCTGTTCCATTGGGATGGACTCCACTTGGAACATGCTGGGACTAGGGCCCTGGCGAATCGAATAACTGAGGCTGCAGAGAGAGCTTTAAACTAATTAGTGGGGGGGAGCGTTCAGATGAGCAGAACCTAAAAGCTCAAAGAGCAAGGTGAAGGCAATAGAGCAGGTTAGCATTGGGGGAAACGAAAGTCAAAGCGTGACAGGAAAGGACAGAATCTATAAACCTAAGAGTATATCAGAAATTGGGGCCATAGCAGGAGAAATGGTAAGAAAACACATTTAAAAGCTCTTTATCTGAATGTACGTTGCATTCGTAACAAATTAGATGAGTTGTCGGCACAAATAGTTACAAATGGGTATAATCTGGCAGCCATAACAGATACATGGTTGCAAGGTGACCAAGACTGGGAACCAAACATTCAAAGGTACTTGACAATTCGGAAGGACAGACAGAAAGGAAAAGGAGGTGGGGTAGTTCTGTTGATAAAGGATGGAATTACTGCAATAGTGAGAAACGATATTGGCTCAAATGATCAGGATGTTGAAACCGTTTGGGTGGAGATAAGGAATAATGGGGGGAAAAGTCATTGGTGGGCATAGTTTATAGGCCCCCTAATTGTAGCAACTCTATTGGTCGCAGTATAAACCAAGAAATAGTGTGGGCTTGTAAAAAGGGAACAGCAATACTCACGGGTGATTTTAACCTCCATATTGATTGAACAAATCAAATTGGTCAGGGTAGCCTTGAGGTAGAGTTCATAGAGTGGATAACGAACGGGTTCCTTGAGCAGTGTGTAACGGAACCAACCAGGAGGCAAACTATCTTAGATCTGGTCCTGTGTAATGAGGCAGGATTAATAAACAATCTCCTAGTAAAGGATCCCCTTGGAATGAGTGACCATAGCATGGTTAAATTTCAAATTCAGATGGAGGGTGAGAAAGTTAGATCTCAAACCACCGTACTAAGCTTCCAGTAAGGAGGAAAGGGTGTAAAAGAAAAGATAGCCATCCGTGGCTAACTGAAGAAACAAAGGATGGTATCCAATTAAAAACCAGGACATACAAAGTGGCCAAAACTAGTGGGAGGACAGAAGATTTGGAAGCTTTTAAAAGCCAGCAAAGAATGACTAAAAAAAACGATTAAGAAAGGGAAGATAGACTATGAAAGTAAACTAGCACGAAATATAAAAACAGATACCAAGAGTTTCTACAGGTATATAAAAAGGAAAAAAGTGGCTAAAGTAAATGTTGGTCCCGTAGAGGACGAGACTGGGGATTTAATGATGGGGAACATGGAGATGCCAGAAACACTGAACAAATATTTTGTATCAGTCTTTACAGTAGAGGATACTAAAAATATCCCAATAGTGGATAGTCAAGGAGTTATAGGGGAGGAGGAAATTAACACAATTGCAATTACTAAGGAGCTGGTACACAGTAAGATAATGGGACTAAAGGCGGAAAATCCCCTGGACCTGATGGCTTGCATCCTAGGGTTTTAAGAGAAGTAACGGCAGGGACAGTGGATGCATTGGTTGTAATTTACCAAAATTCCCTGGATTCTGGGGAATTCCCAGCAGATTGGAAAACTGCAAATGTAATGCCTCAATTTAAAAAAGGAGGCAGACAAAAAACAGGAAACTATAGACCAGTTAGCCTAACATCTGTGGTTGGGAAAATGTTGGAGTCCATTATTAAAGAAGCAGTAGCAGGACATTTGGAATAATAAAATTCAGTCAGGCAGAGTCAGCATGGATTTATGAAGGGAAAGTCATGTTTGACAAATTTGTTGGAATTCTTTGAGGATATAATGAACAGGTGGATAAAGGGGAACCAGTGGATGTGGTGTATTTGGACTTCCAGAAGGCATTTGACAAGGTGCCACATAAAAGGTTACGGCACAAGATAAAAGTTCACGGGGTTGGGGGTAATATATTAGCATGGATAGAGGATTAGCTAACTAACAGAAAACAGAGAGTCAGGATAAATGGTTCATTCTCGGAGTGGCAATCAGTAACTAGTGGGGTGCTGCAGGGATCAGTGTTGGGACCCCAACTATTTACAATCTCTATTAACGACTTGGATGAAGGGACCGAGTGTAATGTAGACAAGTTTGCTGACGATACAAAGATGGGAGGAAAAGCAATGTGTGAGGAGGACACAAAAAACCTGCAAAAGGACATAGACAGGCTAAGTGAGTGGGCAAAAATTTGGCAGATGGAGTATAATGTTGGAAAGTGGGAGGTTATGCACTTGGTAGAAAAAAATCGAAGAGCAAGTTATTATTTAAATGGAGAAAAATTGCAAAGTGCTGCAGCACAGCAGAACCTGGAGGTCCTGGTACATGAAACACAAAAGGTTAGTATCCAGGTACAGCAAGTGATCAGGAAGGCCAATGGAATCTTGGCCTTTATTGCAAAGGGGATGGAGTAGAAAAGTAGGGGAGTCTTGCCACAGTTATACATGGTATTGGTGAGGCCACACCTAGAATATTGAGTACAGTTTTGGTTTCCATATTTAAGAAAGGATATACTTGCTTTGGAGGGAGTTCAGAGAAGGTTCACTCGGTTGATTCCGGAGATGAGAAGGTTGACTTATGAGGAAAGGGTGAGTTGGTTGGGCCTCTACTCATTGGAATTCAGAAGAATGCGAGGTGATCTTGTCGAAACATATAAGATAATGAGGGGGCTTGACAAGGTGGATGCAGAGAGGATGTTTCCACTGATAGGGGAAACTAGAACTAGGGGCATAATCTTAGAATAAAGGGCCGCCATTTAAAACTGAAATGAGGAGGAATTTCTTCTCTCAGAGGGTTGTAAATCTGTGGAATTTGCTGCCTCAGAGAGCTATGGAAGCTGGGTCATGGAATAAATTTAAGCCAGAGATAGACAGTTTCTTAACCAAAAAGGGAATAAGGGGTTATCTGGAGCGGACAGGGAAGTGGATCTGAGTCCATGATCGGATCAGCCATGATCGTATTAAATGGCAGATCAGGCTTGAGGGGCCGTATGGCCTACTTTTGCTCCTATTTTGTTATGTTTAAAATGATGTCAGGAAAGGAGGCAAAGAGACCAATGTATTCAATTGCTTATCAGGTATAGTGAAATTGTAGGTCTCCAGAGACCTAAAACCAGATATGAACACTGGTGTCAAAATAAAATCAAACTTGCATTTCTGAGAGGGATGATTGCCTCTGTGCTGTACATACAATAAAATTACAAACCTGTTTATGATCACTGTACATAACACACAGGAAATCTTACCCAGTGTACGAACTCTGTATCAGATTAAATCGTCACACAATGCAGGTTAAATTTCTATAGCTGTTTGTAAAAGACATCATAATCCTCATATTCAAACATCAATTGGAAAAGGTTTTTCTTCATTTGAATCAAATTGTTTCCTTTAAAACTTGGTTCAGTGTTCAGCTGTGGAAATTATTTTTTCCCAATAAAGGGATTCAGTCTTTATCCTAACATCTTTGAGAACATTTTCTTTATGTTTGCCAAATGCTCTCATTAAATGATGCAATTTTCATCAAATTGCATAATTACATTCAGAAAAATATCTCTGCATGAGAGTCATCATCGTGATGGGAATGTTGTGCAACTGTGCTTTCTGTCCAGATATTTAGGTAGTGCCCCTTTAAAACTTTAAAAGTTCCCACATACTTTCAATGATCGCATCCTCGTATGATTTTACTTACGGTAAAGGACAGATTGGGCGTGGAGTGGAACTGGTTCACAAGATGGGCATGACATCATTGACAAAGGCAAAAAATGCTTTGGCATGCATCTGGATGCCGGAACCATTAATAAAATTCAACCCACGGTAGTGCGGTAATTATTCATAGCTGCCTATAATTCTACTGCAGAATTTTTCCACAGAACTGAATTAAATTAATTGAAGAAGTCACACTGACAATCGTCACTGAGTTCTACATACAGGTCGGCTCACTTGTGATAAAATACGGAGGTGAATTTTACCACAGGAAAGATCACAGCAATCTGAAAATGCTGAATGCATTTAAATAACTTCAGGCATTTTACATTTTAATCAGTTGCCATAAAAGATTGACTTAATGATTCAGTTGGATAATAATAGATTATTGGTTCATCCAGCAGAATGATCAGTAAGAGAACAGCTGAAGGTTGTGCAGTAATTTTCAAGGTAAGTTGGCTAAAAGGTCCGATAATGGTAAATTGGATTACCAATATTTTACAAACCTCTCTGTACAACTAGTTATGTTTATGGTCTTATTGGACAGGACACATATAAAAATATAACAGCGCAGCATTATCTGAATCCCCTCTTTTCACATGCTTTATGCTGTTTGAAAAGCAATCGGTTACCTCATTACTCTCCCTGATACACAGCACTGTTTGGTTAAATGACATTCCATTACTCATATAGATTATCCCTCGAGATAAATATTTTGAGAAAGTGGGTAGCATGATGGATCTTCACCTGAAATAATGCACCAAAACCCAAAAGTTCAAGATCAGATAGGAGATGCCTCTTATTTACCTACACTGAATTCATTCTTGATACAAGGCACGGCAGATTGTACATCCAGTTTCAACATGTCCACCATTTCAATAGCCTAATCTTTGTTCTTTATATGGGCTCATTTTCCCGGGTCATTTGCGCCGTTTTTTTGGCGCGCGCCGTTTTTTCTGGTGTAATTATTTAATTCAAAGTTTCCCCCTGGAACCTGCGCCGGTGTAACTGCTTCACTTACGATTTTTCTCGGTTAGATTTTTTTTGACGTCACAGGGGCGTTCCCTCATGTCTGCGCCAGTTTTTAACATTTTTCGCAGTTTGCCCGAAACATTTTTATCCGAGGTCGGCTAATCTGGCCATTCCCGAATGACCTTCCGGTGAGTTAACAGAAAGCAGCGTACATTGAAAAATCGGCGCTCAAAGACACCATTGTTTTTCATCAAAGATTTTGGAGGGAGTCTCTAACACTTGAAATATCCATAATAAAGTTCAACTTTTTTTTAACCTTTCAATGGAGTACATGGAAGTTTCTTGGATTTCTGAAGTTTTCTTTTTTTTTCTCACACGCCACCGCCGAACGTCTTCAATCAGGGCTGGAGAGGGGGATCATAGCGTCAGCCGTCAGAATCGGCCCCGCACCCAGACACAGGGGTTCAGGGCTCAGCGGGGATGGAGGGGAGGTGCTGATCGGAAGGCTGCTGGGCAAAAGACTGCAATGATTTTTGGGGGGGTGGGTGGGAGAAGGGGAGAAGTCACAAGACTGCAATGAGTTGGGGGGTGGAGTGGAGAGAAGTGCATCCATACAGACTTTGGGGAGAGAGAACAAAGAACCTGTCCTCCCTGCTGTGATAATAATGGAACAAATAATGACAATGATTCAGATTTAATGTAAAATCTATTTTATTCAAAAGTTTAGCAAACAGTTCTTTGTACTGAGCTTAACTTTAATAAAATTATTCTTGAATCAAACTTTAAAGTTTTCAGTTACGATCGCTTACAAACTTTAAGATCACTTACAAACTGTAAGATCACTTAAAAACTTTAAGATCACTTACTAACTTTTAAACTTGTAAATTTACATAACTTACAAAAATCTTTAAATTTGAGACCAATAGTTACAATAATAATTCTAACAACAGCAGCAGCAAAGAAAGGCTGCACCCATCTCTCCTCTACCTTATTCTAAGACCGCCCGCTGCGCTTGTTCTTGGTGACTCCACCCCTGCCCGCAGGCGGTGGTGCAGTGTTTCTGGGGTTGGTACCAAGCTTATTGTTTCTAAGATTTCGGGTACTGCGCACCTGTTGAGGGCGGGGGTGGGGGGGGGGGGCGGGGTGGGGGCAGGCGGACAATGTGGAGGGCCTGGCCTTGGGGTTCTTCAGAGTCTGGTGTGGGGATTGGAGTGGGAGTGGCAGTTGATTCTGTCAATGGGCGCGGGGTCTGGGTGTGTTCCTTTATTGCAACAGCTAACTCCAACTTGCCGCCCCTCATGCCCCCTGACAGTGTCGCAACGACCTGCAACATTCCCTCCCTCATATTGAGCAAAACTGTCTCAACTACATGTTACATTCCCTCCCTCATGATCAGTGATAGTTTTTGCACCAGCTCTGACATTCCCTCCCTCATGTTCACTGACATCATTTCCATTTCTCGTGAGGTTGCTGTTACTTCTCCTGATAGTCCCGCTACCTCATCACCCATCCCACTGATGGTGACCAGGTGTGATAACATAAGGTCAATGCTCTCCCCACTCATTGCCATCATCTGAACCACATCTGTTAGATCCTGCGCCTCAGGAGAGCGCGGTCAAGGTCTCCTTCCTCTGCTCCTCACGGGTGTGGCTCGCACCCCACCACTGGAACCCGCAGCCTCGGAAGGTGGGGCCCTGAGTGTGCCTCGCTGCACCCCACCACTGGAACCCGCAGCCTCGGAAGGTGGGGTCCTGGGTGTGCCTCGCTGCACCCCACCACTGGAACCCGCAGCCTCGGAAGGTGGGGTCCTGGGTGTGCCTCGCTGCACGCTACCACTGGGACCCGCAGCCTTGGACGTTAGGAAACCATGGAATGTCCAACCAACACTCAAACCACTAGTCACAGAAGGGCCTGGCACCTCAATGGGTGGCACCTGCACCTCCACCAAAGCAGGTAAAACAGTGGGGGCTTCATCCATCTCCATCCCCTCCCCCTCATCCCTATGCTCTTAGTCTGGAGGGTGGGATTGGAAGAGGTTCTCCTCTTCAGGCTCGTCCTCATCCGAATCTTCTTCTGCATCATCGGGGATGGCTTCAAGTTCTGCAAAATATAACAGAACAGACAAATGGTTAGCAGCAGAGGAGGGGGCAGGATGGGTGGCATGAGCAGGCTCACAAGCGCAGACAGCAGGCTGATTTAAAGGACCACGATGATAATAGTATATTGCATCAACCAAAGCATAGCTGACGGAGACATCCCCATGAACCGAAGCATGGCTAGCCTGGGCAGTACTTAACATTTAACGAAGCCAGACCTTGGAATTTGCAGGACTTACCCTCTCCTTCGAGTGTGGACCCAGCTTGTGCAGTGGTGGTTGCTTTTCTCCAGGCAGGGCCCATCAAAGCAGCGACCCTCTCTTCCAAGGGCGTCAGTAGGTGCAGATGTGCCGGGCCCCCTCTTGTTCGAGTTCTTTCCCTTTTATTATGTGCCACCTTCCTCTGCAAAGATGAAAATGCAACCTTTTAGAGAGGGTGTCTTTCTGCTGGGTGGGGCATATTCAGCTGGTCATATTTACAACTGCAATTCTATTGAATAAATGAAAATATTACTTACACTAACTACTTGACCAAGGTTCTGCCATTTCTTTTTACACTGGCCTCCAGATCTCGTGGTGGTCACCATTGCACAGTAATCTTCTGCAACTTGGTTTCACCATTCTTCATTTCTTTGGGTGGAACTTTTATGTGACCTCTGCTGGTGTCCAGCTCCTGCCATCCGTTCTCAATCACAGTAACTAGTGCCTCCACTTCATCCTGTAAAAAATTCTTGATCCTTGCACCGCGTTGCATCTTGTATTGCTGCAGATCCGATTTTTCCAATGCTCTCACACAGCACTGCTTCTCACACACACAACTGGCTCTTTAAAAATGGCCGATTGCCATCTGGAGATGTACTGCGCACGCGCGTCCATTGAAATAACATCAAAAACGTCACTTTTTTCCCCGTGCAGAAGGTGTGGCAGCGTTTTTTCGGCGCAGGCAGCAGGCTCCACCGCTTGAGGTGATTGGACACGCTGTGCGGTGCCAAATTTGAATTATACATCGGAGAAACTTTAGCAAAATATTTCTGCCGCATTTCTGGCCGAGATAAACGAGCGTAACTCTGGCAATACGCCAGAAAACGGGCTTGGGCAAAATTGAGCCCATTATGTGGGAACTGAACCACGATTGCTTCTAGAGGGCAAACAGGAAACTATTTGCAAGCTCAAGCATGAGAATTGGTGCTGTCAATAGGATCCTTGCCGAAATCGGCACCAATCACAGTTCTAATGAAAATAACTCACCTTTATTTATTAAAAGTGTCGAGGAACAGGCCTCAGAATGAAACTGATCACAAACATGCTGGCAGATTAATTGTGTAAAATTGAAGAATCCCTTTTTATAATGCGCTTTCTTCTTACGTCTCAAATCAGGCGCTAAATAATAAACGCATTGCCTGAATTAATGAGTAAAAGCTGCAGTGACTCACTGTACAGAGATACTCATCTCTAGAGGGGAATATATTTCTGACTGCATATAATAACCTTTAAATACTGGCTATGATATTTGCTGTAATTAACTGACATTGGGCTAGCACTGGAAAAGCAAATGATTTGGTTTTAGACTTGAATTTGTATTAACCCATAGCCTGTCAGCAGGTTCAAGCAAATTCCAATCTTCTGGGCAGACCACTTTGTTTCACCCTCCCCACCACAAACTATGTTCTCTCACCACCGATTCTATCCCACTCCATAGCCACTGTCTCAGACTGTAAGTATGTATGTGTATGAATAACCAGGCCTTTAATTTATAACGTTCACAGAAAACTGAACAGTCATGGGATTCAAAGCCCCCAAAATGTTGATAAAAATCCCAGAATACTATAGCATACATAGAATTAACAGCACAGAAACAAGCTATTTAGCCCAACTGGTGTTTATGCTCCTCACAAGCATCCTCCACCCCTGCTTTATCTAACACTATCAGCATAACCTTCTATTCCTTTCTCCCTCGTGTACTTATCGAGCTTCCTCCTCAGTAAGAAGTGGAGTACATTAAAGAGATAGGATAAGTTAAAAACAGCTGAGCAAGTAAATATCGCAACTGTGCTTCAGACTCCATATTACTAGCAAATATCTCCATGGAAACACTGCTGGTAAATATTTTTTTAAATATGAAAACAATATGGGGTAGAATTTCCACTGAGTTCTCCCGATCTCCTGTTATAACCGGTATAAATCCTAAAGAAAGATTTAACGCCATTTCTCCGTCACTTCTGCAGATTTTCCACCAAAGTTAAGTGCTGGATATTGGGAGAACTCCCACAGAAATTCCAGTGTTCACCCTGCGCGAAGGAAAGGTACCGTGTGTGCTATTTGTAGTGAAATTGTAAACATGTTTATAAAGAATATATTTCTGATTTTGTTACAACTAGTGAACTGAGGAAATCTTTCTCCCTCTGCCTATCTCTCATCCTTTTATGTATTAATATACACATTGCTTTGCCTTTAGTTGTTCTGCTTTTGCATTGCTTAAGTATTTTAGCACCTTTTGTTCCTCAGATTTCAAAATAAATCTTTGCTTTACCAACTCTGATGTTAAAGTTCATGTAAGTGTCAATGCAGGTTGTCAGCCCAAATCTTAGTTGTCAACTGCGTATGTCTAGGCACGGGTACCTGATTGGCATGTGATAGAAATATAGAAAATAGGTACAGGAGTAGGCCATTCGGCTCTTCGAGCCTGCACCGCCATTCAATGAGTTCATGGCTGAACATGTAACTTCAGTACCCCATTCCTGCTTTCTCGCCATACCCCTTGATCCCCCTTGTAGTAAGGACTACATCTAACTCCTTTTTGAATATATTTAGTGAATTGGCCTCAACAACTTTCTATAGTAGAGAATTCCACAGGTTCACCACTCTCTGGGTGAAGAAGTTTCTCCTCATCTCGGTCCTAAATGGCTTACCCCTTATCCTTAGACTGTGACCCCTGGTTCTGGACTTCCCCAACATTGGGAACATTCTTCCTGCATCTAACCGGTCTAAACCCATCAGAATTTTAAATGTTTCTATGAGATCCCCTCTCATTCTTCTGAACTCCAGTGAATACAAGCCCAGTTGATCCAGTCTTTCTTGATATGTCAGTCCCGCCATCCCGGGAATCAGTCTGGTGAACCTTCGCTGCACTCCCTCAATAGCAAGAATGTCCTTCCTCAAGTTAGGAGACCAAAACTGTACACAATACTCCAGGTGTGGCCTCACCAAGGCCCTGTACAACTGTAGTAACACCTCCCTGCCCCTGTACTCAAATCCCCTCGCTATGAAGGCCAACATGCCATTTGCTTTCTTAACCGCCTGCTGTACCTGCATGCCAACCTTCAATGACTGATGTACCATGACACCCAGGTCTCATTGCACCTCCACTTTTCCGAATCTGTCACCATTCAGATAACAGTCTGTCTTTCTGTTTTTACCACCAAAGTGGATAACCTCACATTTATCCACATTATATTTCATCTGCCATGCATTTGGCCACTCACCTAACCTATCCAAGTCACTCTGCAGCCTCATAGCATCCTCCTCGTGGCTCACACTGCCACCCAACTTAGTGTCATCCGCAAATTTGGAGATACTACATTTAATCCCCACTAAATCATTAATGTACAATGTAAACAGCTGGGGCCCCAGCACAGAACCTTGTGGTACCCCACTAGTCACTGCCTGCCATTCTGAAAAGTACCCATTTACTCCTACTCTTTGCTTCCTGTCTGACAACCAGTTCTCAATCCACGTCAGCACACTACCCCCAATCCCATGTGCTTTAACTTTGCACATTAATCTCTTGTGTGGGACCTTGTCGAAAGCCTTCTGAAAGTCCAAATACACCACATCAACTGGTTCTCCGTTGTCCACTCTACTGGAAACATCCTCAAAAAATTCCAGAATATTTGTCAAGCATGATTTCCCTTTCACAAATCCATGCTGACTTGGACCTATCATGTCACATCTTTCCAAATGCGCTGCTATGACATCCTTAATAATTGATGTTAGGGTGTAAGTGTTATTTAAAAAGTCAGAGGCATTTGGTGTAGATTTTCAACTTGCCGTTTGTGCGTAAAACTGGCATTATAGAAACCACCCGATTTATATTTCTACAGCGTTCTCTAGTACAAAGTGAATATCTCCTGAAGGGCAAACATCTTGCACTGTAACTATTACTATGATAAATTACTTGTAAACTAATCCCATCATCCAACTATCCCAAATCAGCATATAATTCAATTGAACTGGCATAAACAGACATTAAATCTACCCTATTAAGACAGGAATGAAGCACCAAATCCACTCAAATATTTTTTTTGCTTCGTAAACAGACTTTTCAAATGCTGTAAATATGCAACCAGTGAGTCAAACATCGCATCAGCTATCTAAGTGAATATATATGGTTATGATAATTGCCATTCACTTACCTTATTGCCTCCCCAGTGGTCTCCATTGACCTGGACGCTTTCACGTATATACTAAACTTCATATTTTCCAAATCAGTGCGCGTGGCTTCTACAAAGTTGCCAAACACTTCACATTCCCTGCCGATGGTAACTATAAGAATGAAGGGTACTCGAGACTTTAGTGGCATCAGTTATTCATTGAAATAAAATGATTCACAGAAGTTTTGGAAGATCTGGCGAAATAATGAAAAGGAAACAACTTAGATTAATGCATCAACTGTGTGAAAGGCATGACCTCCATGCTGTGAAGATTTCAATATCCTGATCAGAACCGGCCAGGTCGAAATCTATGTTCTCTTTACTTATTTCTGGGTGCGTGGCCCCTTTAAGGGGCTGCATGGCCCATTCAAAATAACGTGCATGCACAGGTTTCCCCCATTTAAAAGCCGGTGAGCCAGCTGCGCAGGAGTTGCAGCTCACATATTAAAGGGAACATTGGTCGAAATGGACCTCTGATCTGCTTCATCTGATGTTACTATGTAGAGTAAGGCATTGGATCCCAATTCAACCAAGCACCCTCACAGACACAGGAACATCATTTTTAAAGGCACCACGCTCACAATCTCCCCACACCTCTGCCCACCTCTGCCCCCACTCCCATAATCAAAGGCAGTGCTGTGCCACTGGCGAAGGTTCAGCCACAATCAAAAAGATTCTAGAAGAGAGGGCCATAAGCGACTAAGGCCGATACTGGAGGGGGAAGCTGGAGATGTTGAGGTAGGAGGTGTGTTAGTCTCTCGAGTCCCACCTGAAATTACATGACCCAACGTGAAACAAACATTGAAGTAGATCAGGAATTATAAGGAAGCATAGTTAGATATTTTTGTATAAATAATATAAAACATGATCAGGAAATATAAATTATTGGTGATTAGCATGCATCACCTGAGAACTCACTTTTAGAGTGGAAGCAAGTCAACCTCAACTCCGAGGGACTGCCTATGATGATGATGATGATGACTGGGTCACTGAAAAATGAATTATTGAAAGGCTTTTCTTTTTGTCATGTTAAAATATTACTGCGCTGTGTGTAATGAAGTGTTATCAGAGTTAAACTTCATCAAAATTTCCAACCACTATATCATAATTAAACAAGTACTGGTGTACTATGGTGAGTGAAAGCTACATTGTTCCCTATGCCCTGGCACTCTGAAACTCCCTCCCTAAAAGCCTCCATCTTATCAACTTCATTCTTTCTTTTGAAAGCCTAAAACCCCTTCTCTTCAGTTTAATGCCTTTGGGCACTAAGGGAACGGGATATGGGGAGAGGGCGGGTCGAAGATCAGCCGTGATTTCATTGAAGGCAGAGCAGGCTCGATGGGCCGTATGGCCTACTCCTGCTCCTATTTCTTAAGTTCTCATGCCCTTCCAAGATCTTTTCTGTTTCTCTTTCTCCTTCCTGCTGGGTATCTGTTAGTTTCCCTGCTCCCAGGAACGCAGTCTCATAAGTCTCTGCATTCGGGTTGCCAAATCTGCTTGAACGCATTTCTGGAGGTATCGTCACATGACCCTCCTGCCTCCAACCACCCCACTCCCACGCTCCTGCCATTGGTCACCTGACACAACCATCCTTATGGCCCACCGCCTTCCCTCGACAAGTGGAAATTGAACAGATTCTCCTTTACCCGATTGGAGGCTTTTTGACAGTCAACTCCAATGGTTTTATAACTAATAACTTTTTTTCCAGGGTTGTGTCAGCAGTGTCCAGAAGATTGATCTTTAATTCCTGGAGACTCCAGGACAATCCTGGAGGATTGGCAGCCCTACTCTCGGAGGTGCAGTACAGTGCTGCATGTTGTTATGCATTCTCTACAAAGTAACTATTCTGGAGGCTCCTGCAATAGTCCACTGATTAAATGTACAAATCGAGTGGCTACTAAAGCACATAGATCAAAATGGCTCTCGGTTTGAAGCTTGGCCCACGCTGACTGATCTCAGATAGGGCTGTGCATGGGAATATAATAGTTGGAAATAGCATCCCTGCAGTAGAGAGCAGCCAAATCATCTCCCGTTCCAACCCTGACTGCTAGTCAGTAACCCCCTCATGGAAGGCGTATGCATGTGGGATGATGACAAGATTGAATCCAGCTGTACTATTCCCCAACGTTTTCATAGCTTGCTAACACTCAAGCTGGAATTTGGTGTTTTTTTAACACCAGTGGTTACCCATTGGAAATGAATTTGGCAGCATTCAAATAACACGAATAAGAAAACCGAGTCTAGGCTGACAATGGAGAATGGTCACTTGAATAAGGTAGTGGTTGGCTGCTGGCACTATGGAAGTGGCCCAAACATAAACAACCACCTTACGGAAAGGATTAAAAAGGAGAGAGATTTAAAAAAAATGCTGATGTAGTTTCACATCTGAAATGCTAGTGGTGATAGCAAAATTACCAACATTTAGGGCTCAATTTTCCCCAGTGATTTTTTTGAGCAGGCTGCTCTTTTTGGCCTCAGTTGAAAAACCACAGTTTCCCGGATCACTTTGCACCAGCGTAAATCAGTTACGATTTTTTTAGGTCAGTTTTTTTTTCAGCCAAAGAGGGCGTAACCTGCCACCGACACCAATTAGGGAAGTTTGGCCAGCTGAGAGTTACTCCAGTTCTGCTTAGGCCAGCGTATGTGGTCTCTGCTGAAAAACCTTCCCTAGAGTTAAGGAAATCGGCGCAGGTAAGGAAATCGGTGCAGCAAATGACCAGACATACTGAAAGAATTGAAAAACACATAGCAGCAACTTACCTCCAACCCCACCCGAAGGTTGTCCGGTCCCATTCTCGGTCCCCAGTTCACTCACAGAGAGAGAGAGAGAGAGACTCTCCCGGGGGAGAGAGAGAATGGGGACCGGACCGGGAGAATGGGGACCGGGAATTGGACCGGACCGGCTAGCCCTTCGGGAGGGGTTGGAGGTAAGTTGCTGCTATGTGTTTTTCAATTCTTTTAATGTGTTGGGAGCTGGCTGTATGCTTCAGCTCGCATTGTGTCCCTGGTTACCATGGCAACCCTATCTTTTTGGCACAGATCAAGGCTCCACCCCCAAAACTAAAGGTCGGGTTAGGCTACGCCAAAATGAACAAATCCAACAGGGAAACTTAGAATCTTTTTTTTTGGCATACTTAAGCTCCAAAAAATCAGGCGTAACTCCAAGTACGCTAAAAAAATGCTTTGGGGAAAATTGAGCCCTTAAATTCCATCCATAGCCACACGAATGAACACATACTAAGACAAGTATAGAAACAATTACTCTGTAATAAAATTTTGTTAAATATCAAAGTTATACAGAAGCCATGTTCTGTTGACAATGACGTGCCTCCTGAACACTTGCATCACTCCTGCAGTGGACCCATGCATTGAAAATTATGTTTGGTAATATATAGACACATCCCCAGAAGGGACGAACATACCCTGCCAGTTCTGTTTGACACATACCCACAGACCAGCTTTCCACAATTCC
Organism: Pristiophorus japonicus; assembly: GCF_044704955.1. NCBI lineage: Eukaryota > Metazoa > Chordata > Chondrichthyes > Pristiophoridae > Pristiophorus > Pristiophorus japonicus. The sequence goes on from NC_091979.1 coordinate 46,506,062, forward strand.
CTGCCTGCAACTGTAGAAAGGTACAGATTTTTGTTATATGTAAAAGATGAGAATTACTTTAGATACAGGAGGTTAAATGTGGCTCTTAAATTTATGCTCTGTCCGTTTGAAACCCATATCTGTGTGTATGTGGCTGATCTGTCTCAAACCACATGCTGATGCTCCATCTGCAAAACATTCAATATGTGACAAGTAATGGTTTGGCTAGTGTTCATGCACTTCAGTAATGATTTATGTCCCAGACCTATAAATAAGTCCCTGTTATATATCACCCACAATGCTCTATCTAGAATTCTAGAGAAAATGTATGAGATTTAAAAGCAGACAGTGCATTCCTAGTGTTCTCAGCAAAATTCACATATTCACATGACCTCTGAACTCAAAGTCACCTCCACCGATCTGGCAGCAGGTGTGTTAAATTACACATTGTGATCTGAAATGGTTTTTTACTTTAAGAACTAAGGGCTAGAACCTCCACTTTTGTGCTTATCACCCAAAAATGGGCGTTATTTCCAGGGTGGGCGTTAAAAAAGGGTTTTCTGATCACTGGCTTCTCGCCCATTCTCACAACACCTAATTTCCATTTTTGAAAATGGGCGTTACCGCAAGCGATATCAAATGGGCGGTAGCCTTAAAGTGCGGCCGTCCTTAGCAACGGCATGGCAATGCTTGATTCCTGCGATTCAGGAGGTCAAGGGTCATCATGACATGCGCAGAAGAGGAGACAGAGAGAGAGGGAGCTCAGAGGCACTGAAGGTGTCAGGGATAAATTGCAAATAGGTGGTCAGAATTATGCTGAAGGTAGTGAACTTATCAATATTAGGAGGGTCTGTATAATTGCCATTGTATGTAACACTTGCTTATGTAGGTATAGCACAAAAGTATAATGCATTAAACTGAATCCGTAACCTCTGTAATATTTAAACAGCAAAATCAGCAGTTATTGATCAGAAGTCTCTGAGGAAGAGATAAGGAAGCCAGTTTAGGCATCTGTTATACTGTGGCAAAGTGCAAGTCATGGAATAACACCATAGAAGATGTGCAATTGCATATACCACTCAGAGACAGTTTGATAAGAGTCGACAAATCAATGTAACTTGGCTGATAGAATTAGATCTATCGAGGATTTTGTAGGAGGGTGCTCCTCTCCAAAACCTGCATAAATTGTACTTGAAACCTCTTGTATTTCGTAGGTTTTAGGCTGAACCTTCCCGTGCATTGCTCGTAAGAAAACCGGTAAACCTGAGGTTTGTTTGTTTACTTCTGTTGTCGTTATATAGTGGGAGCTGGGCGAGGTGTCGATTAGCTATATCAATTAGTCCACCTTGAGGGAGAGAAGCCTCCTTTTACCCCAACAGACGGGCAGGTGTCGATTAACTATATCAGTTAGTCCACCTTGAAGGAGAGAACCCTCCTTTTTACCCCAACAGAAGGCATGTGTGGCTGTGGTGTGTGCTTGTCTGGCTGTTGTGGGAGGCACGAGGGAGATTCACCAGTAGCAAAAAGACTACTAAGCACCAAGAACATAGTTGGCACTGAGTTGTGGTCCAACAAATAAAATATAACATGGAAGGGTTGGAGGAGGCCCTGGAGCTGGTAGCCAGGAACACTCATGGCAGAGGACTCCCAGTGGTCCCAGAGCGCCGCACTGCACACCAAGGTGCCGCACCCTCATTGCCAACCACACATGAGAGGCAGCAGCAACATCTTGCTTCTGGCATGGAGCATGTTCCCACCTCAGGATCGTCCTCTCCCGTATCCATCCAAGCAGCGTTTCGGCCATCACCCCCCCCGCACCCCCCGCGCTCCCCCCCCCCCCAATGAAGCATTGCCTGAGGACCTCCTCGGTCAGGCAGCTTGGAGTCAGGAGGGGAAGGGGTATAGGTGGGGAGGAGAAGCGGGAGGGTGGGGGGAAAGGGTTGATTTGTACAGAAATACTGATGATTTCAGACTAATGTTCGGTTTAAATGTTTTTTATTTAACAAAACCTGGCAGCACATGCTGTTGATTTCTTAAGATCAAAGGGTATAATCACACTTAACTTCAATCAACTTAAACTTTAACTGTCACCAAGGTGATGCCCACCAATGATGTATGACCTGCACACCCAGCAGTGTGTGAGCCTTGTAAATAACACCAATGTTCTTTCTCGCAAAGCGATCATTGATGAGCTCCTGACATAAGTCCCCTTGCAGCTATCATGCCAGCATGGGCCCTTTCATGCAGTCTACAGCGTGGCTGGGGCATGGCTTCGGCATCAGTCTGATTGTCTGGCCCGATGTCAGTGTCCGCCGCCTCATCCTCCTCTTCCTCTCTCTGGTGAGGTGGACTGTCAGACTCATCAGGCAATTCTTGTCCCCTCTGATAGCCAAGTTGTGTAGCATAGAGCACACCACCACAAATTGAGCTACCTGCTCAGGATGGTATAGGAGCTCGCCTCCTGAGTGGTCCAGGCATCTAAAGCGCTGCTTCAGCACTCCAATGGTTTTCTCCACGATATTGCGAGTTGCTCTGAGGCTCTCGTTGTTTCGCCTCTCGGCCTCGGTGAGGGTGTCGCACAGGGGGTCATCAGCCAGGTGGCGAGACCATATCCTTTGTCACCAAGCATCCAGCATTCACCTTGTGGTTCATTGTTAAACAAGTCAGATACAGTGCGCTCACGCAGGATATGAGCATCATGGATGCTGCCTGGAAATTGAGCATTCACTGCCAGTATAATTTGCTGGTGGTTGACAACCAGTTGGACATTCAAGGAGTGGAATCCCTTGCAGTTCCTGAAAACCTCAGCATCCTGAAAAGGTGCCCGCATCGCTGATCAAGTCCCTCCTGCATGTGTACAGGGCTTCAGTGACCTGTCTAATGCAGCGATGTGTGGCATGCTGAGAAAATCTGCAAATGTCGCCAGCTGTGGCCTAAAAAGAATCTGAGTCGTAGAACGGCAGTGCCACGCTGACTTTAACCTCTGTAAGGGGGTGGTCTCCATGAGGGGGTCAGGTTCCCTTCTGACCAACTTGAGTGGTTCGAATCGCTCCCCCTCCCTTGGGTTCTAGACTGTGGATTTATTTGGGGATGTGACAAAGTGCAAAGGACACTGGTTTAATGCAAAAGACCTTTGATTTTATTACAGTCAAGAAATTAGAAACATAATTACTCTAATAAGAAAGTACAATGTCAAAACTTATTAAAACTTATTAAAGAACAATACCTTACACACTCAGAGGAGGTTATAATAGCTTATAATGACTCTAATAGAGAACAACACATTACATTCAAAGGAGGTTACAGTAGGATTACACCTCCCACCTCCCAATCCCTAATCCTAGCTAGGTTGGACTCCAGGGCAGGCAGGGACTATACTTACCAATCCTTTTGACAGTTAGCTGTAGATCGCAGTTTTGGGGTTCGCTGGGTATGGTAGGGTCTGCTTGCTGTACCCCGAACATCAGAGAAGAATTCTTGCTGCGCAATCTTCAGTTGGGTTGAGTCCGCTGATGCGGTAAGACGCGTTTTGGATCTATGGGGTAAGTACCCAGTTTTCTTCGTTAGAAATATTTTCAAAGTCTCTTTAGGTAATGGTTTCACCTGTTGGTAGTCAGGCCTTAGATTGTAGAGTGGAAACTTTTCGATTCTTCGTTTTTTTCCCGTTGGAGTTTTGTTTCGAGTTTGGTCGATCGCGATGGTTTTCCGTTGGTACCATGTTGGTTGTGGTCGGTTGCTGCCGCGATGGGGATGTTCTTCCTTCCTTCAGGACTGCAGGACTTCGAGGCTGGAGAAGTTAGTTTACAACTGTCACATTGGTTTCTCTCCTTGTCTTGCTGACACAACTTGGTGTCGATTATATGGCAAAGTGTGTCATCCAGTGTCTCCTGAGGTAGTAGCAACCTTGTAGCTACCTAGCAACCCAAACCTCTATTCAAAACAGGGCCAGTTTTACAGTTTGAGTTGTTCTAATCTTGGTGTCAAATCAGTTCAGGCTTCTTTGTTTGAATTTGACAGGCTTGCCTTCTCTTTGTAATATTTTGGCGGGCTCGTTAAATGTTAATATGTTTTGGGTAGGTTGATGGTCGAAAACTGTATCCTGATGGAAATATTAGCTTGGTAATCGCAATGTTCTTTTGTGCTTAGTTTTTCGCATACAGGTTGGATTGGGCCTCTTTGTGATGTATATGCTGAAATGGTTTTCAAGATTCAGGTTGATGGTTGGCTATCTCTGGGTTATTTGTTGTAATGTTAATGTCCCTTGTGGAGAAGGATTCTCGAATACCCATTTCTCCAGACAAGTTAACTTAACCCCAACACCCAGACAATTCCAATAATCAAATTGTCTCCTGTTAGTTCTTTAGGCCTGCCCACAGCCTTGAATTTGTCTTTTAAAATCCAAAATTCAATTAAAGTTCATAGTTTCTTCCATAAGCATTTTAGGATTTCAAACTTTCTATTGGATAGACCCAAATTAAATTTCCTTTCGAATGAGCCCAAACACAGTGGGGGTTCTTGTGAATTTTGCACCCTTCACCTCGACGGATAGTGCAGTACTGATGGTGCTGGTAGGCTGCAGATCTCTTATGAGCTGGTATACGTCAGCGATAACCTCTTTGTGGAAGCACAATCTCTGAAGGCAGGTGATGTCAGGCAAGTCGAGGTAAGAATGCTTCTCCTTGTACTTGCAGGGGGTGTAACCTCCTATCTCTCTGTCACTTCTTATATTGGGCACGTAATGCAGTGGAGTGTTCCTTCAGCGATGTCGAGTCTGCTGCATGTATTTGGTCACCAAGAGAGGGTGAGAAAGGACAGACCCATTGCAGTAGCTCTCTGTTTTCCACCGATTGGTCACAGACAAGGAATAGAAACATAGAAACATAGAAAATAGGTGCAGGAGTAGACCATTCGGCCCTTCTAGCGTGCACCACCATTCAATGCGTTCATGGCTGAACATGCAACTTCAGTACCCCATTCCTGCTTTCTCACCATACCCCTTGATTCCCCTAGTAGTAAGGACTTCATCTAACTCCTTTTTGAATATATTTAGTGAATTGGCCTCAACAACTTTCTGTGGTAGAGAATTCCACAGGTTCACCACTCTCTGGATGAAGAAATTCCTCCTCATCTCGGTCCTAAATGGCTTCCCCCTTATCCTTAGACTGTGTCCCCTGGTTCTGGACTTCCCCAACATTGGGAACATTCTTCCTGCATCTAACCTGTCTAACCCCGTCAGAATTTTAAACGTTTCTATGAGGTCCCCTCTCATTCTTCTGAACTCCAGTGAATACAAGCCCAGTTGATCCAGTCTTTCTTGATAGGTCAGTCCCGCCATCCCGGGAATAAGTCTGGTGAACCTTCGCTGCACTCCCTCAATAGCAAGAATGTCCTTCCTCAGGTTAGGAGACCAAAACTGTACACAGTACTCCAGGTGTGGCCTCACCAAGGCCCTGTACAATTGTAGCAATACATCCCTGCCCCTGTACTCAAATCCCCTCGCTATGAAGGCCAACATGCCATTTGCTTTCTTAACCGCCTGCTGTACCTGCATGCCAACCTTCAATGACTGATGTACCATGACACCCAGGTCTCTTTGCACCTCCCCTTTTCCTAATCTGTCACCATTCATATAATAGTCTGTCTCTCTGTTTTTACCACCAAAGTGGATAACCTCACATTTATCCACATTATACTTCATCTGCCATGCACTTGCCCACTCACCAAACCTATCCAAGTCGCTCTGCAGCCTCGTAGCATTCTCCTCGCAGCTCACACTGCCACCCAACTTAGTGTCATCCGCAAATTTGGAGATACTACATTTAATCCCCTCGTCTAAATCATTAATGTACAGTGTAAACAGCTGGGGCCCCAGCACAGAACCTTGCGGTACCCCACTAGTCACTGCCTGCCATTCTGAAAAGTCCCCATTTACTCCTACTCTTTGCTTCCTGTCTGACAACCAGTTCTCAATCCATGTCAGCACACTACCCCCAATCCCATGTGCTTTAACTTTGCACATTAATCTCCTGTGTGGGACCTTGTCGAAAGCCTTCTGAAAGTCCAAATATACCACATCAACTGGTTCTCCCTTGTCCACTCTGCTGGAAACATCCTCAAAAAATTCCAGAAGATTTGTCAAGCATGATTTCCCTTTCACAAATTCATGCTGACTTGGACCTATCATATTACCTCTTTCCAAATGCGCTGCTATGACATCCTTAATAATTGATTCCATCATTTTACCCACTACCGATGTCAGGCTGACCGGTCTATAATTCCCTGTTTTCTCTCTCCCTCCTTTTTTAAAAAGTGTGGGTTACATTGGCTACCCTCCACTCCATAGGAACTGATCCAGAGTCAATGGAATGTTGGAAAATGACTGTCAATGCACCCGCTATTTCCAAGGCCACCTCCTTAAGTACTCTGGGATGCAGTCCATCAGGCCCTGGGGATTTATCGGCCTTCAATCCCATCAATTTCCCCAACACAATTTCCCGACTAATAAGGATTTCCCTCAGTTCCTCCTCCTTACTAGACCCTCCGACCCCTTTTATATCCGGAAGGTTGTTTGTGTCCCCACAAAGACACCTCTTCAATTCCAATCGGTCACAGTATGGTCAAGATGTTTGTACAGATGTTCACACCAACTCCAACGACTTCAGAGTACATCCGATCTCCTCTGAGGTTGAAGCACAGCAGCCTTTTAAAGGATGCGACATGTGATCTAGAACATGGTGGCCATAACGCTATGATTCGTACCGGTTAGTTCCACTTTTTGTGGGCGGTTTTTTGGGCGAGCGATATTGTGGGCGATATGTGTGTGAGGTGGTGAAATTGATGATGGCCGATCTCCATGGCAGGTAGTTTGGGTAAATGTACTCTTTACAACAAAAAACAGTGGGCGGGCGTTAATATTGAATCTCGGCGTTAATTCCGTGCGTTAAGCACGTGGCAAAAGTAACGCTTGCCGATAAGTTTCTGAAAAATGCCCGTCCGTTTCCATTTTGTGCCAAAATGGGCAATATATGGGCGTTATACGTCATTTCACTGGTAAAGTGGGCGTTAAGTACGCAAAAAAAGTGGAGCTTCTAGCCCAAAGACTTGCATTTATATAGTGCCATTCATGGTCCCAAGATGTTCCAAAGCAATGAAGTACATTTTGAAGTATATTCACTGTTGTAATGTGGGAAATGCAGCAGCCAATTTGCGTAAACCAAGTTCCCACAAATAGCAATGTGGTAATGGCCAGATCACCTGTTATTTTCAGTGATGTGAATTAGGGATAAGTATTGGCCAGGCAACTGGAGAGAACTCTCCTGCTCTTCCTAGAAATAGTGCCATGGAATCTTTTACATCCACCCAAGAGGGCAGATGTGGCCTTGATTTAACATCTCATCTGAAAGATGGCACCTCGGACAGTGCAGCACTCCCTCAGCACTGCACTGGAGTGTCAGCCTAGTTTTTGTGCTGAAGTCTCAGGAGTGGGGCTTGAACCAACAACTTCCTTTTTTTTTATATTCATTCCAGGATGTGGGTGTCTCTGGCGATGCCAGCATTTACTGCCCATCCCTAATTGCCCTTGAGAAGGAGGTGGTGAGCTGCATTCTTGAACCGTTGCAGTCCGTGTGGTGAAGGTACTCCTACAGTGCTGTTAGGGAGGGGGTTCCAGGATTTTGACCCAGCGACAATGAAGAAACCGTGATATATTTCCAAGTCAGGATGGTGCGTAACTTGGATCTGCTGCCCTTGTCATTCTAAGTGGTAGAGCTCGCGGGTTTAGGAGGTGCTGCCGAGGAAGCCATGGCGAGTTGCTGCAGTGCATCTTGTAGATGGTACATACTGCAGCCACAGTGCACCGGTGGTGCAGGGAGTGAACGTTGAAGGTGGTGGATGGGGTGTCAATCAAGCGGGCTGCTTTGTCCTGGATGGTGTCAAGCTTCTTGAGTGTTGTTGGAGCTGCATTCAGCCAGGCAAGTGGAGAGTATTCCATCACACTCCTGACTTGTGCCTTGTGGATGGTGGAAAGGCTTTGGGGAGTCAGGAGGTGAGACACTCGCCGCTTTAAGGCTGTGCCACAGGCATGGATACAGTTTAAGCTCCTACTCACAGATCTGAATTCTGAAGCTGGGTCCCAATCTCTGAGCAGACATGTAGTACAGAGGTCAGAGTGATAATGCACCACTATCATGTCATGTGAAAGTTTTACTCGATTTACAACAGACAACTTTTGCTGGTCAATGGTTCTTGCAGTCCTCACGGCGCCATTTTTGACAACATGAAACAGTGCATTCATCTGATTAATCTTACATCTGAATTACAAACCAAAGTTGTACTGCCACCTGCAAATTTCAAACCCCAACTGCTGAGGGTTTTACTGCCCCTACTGCAGTATGCTACAGAGCCAGATTGATGAACTGACTCCTGAGCTACATTTCCACGTTTTTCATCTCTGTAATTTGATGAAGTACCCGATGTTCCAGTCCTGAACTCCAATTGAGGGGGTGGAAGATGCCTGTGCGTGGATGGATGACATGGATTGTGTCACGGTGCTGTAAAAGTGGCAATATATATGTAGCTTGAAGGAACTGTTTAGATCACGCAGAAAGATTGTTAATTTATAAAACAAATAAAAACTGACATGCATAATGGGTTGGATGTGGGTTTGCAACCATGAATCTCCACCAATGTTTACATAGGATTACATAGGATATACGGCATAGAAACAGGCCATTCGGCCCAACCAGTCCATGCCAGGGTTTATGCTCCACTCGAGCCTCTTCCCATCTTAACTCATCCAAATCTAACAGAGAACAGAGAGTCAGGATAAATGATTCATTCTCTGGTTGGCAACCAGTAACTAATGGGGTGCCGCAGGGATCAGTGCTGGGACCCCAACTATTACAATCTATATTAACAACTTGGGAGAAAGGACTGAGAGTAACGTAGCCAAGTTTGCTAACGATACAAAGATGGGAGGAAAAGCAATGTGTGAGGAGGACACAAAAAATCTGCAAAAGGACATAGACAGGATAAGTGAGTGGGCAAAAATTTGGCAGATGGAGTATAATGTTGGAAAGTGTGAGGTCATGCACCTGGCAGAAAAAAATCAAAGAGCAAGTTATTATTTAAATGGAGAAAGATTGCAAAGTGCTGCAGTACAGCGGGACCTGGGGGTACTTGTGCATAAAACACAAAATGATAGCATGCAGGTACAGCAAGTGATCAGGAAGGCCAATGGTATCTTGGCCTTTATTGCAAAGGGGATGGAATATAAAAGCAGGGAAGTCTTGCTGCAGCTATATAAGGTATTGGTGAGGCCACCACCAATACCTGGAATACTGCATGTAGTTTTGGTTTCCATATTTACGAAAGGATATACCTGCTTTGGAGGCAGGTTAGAGAAGGTTCACTGGGTTGATTCCGGGGATGAGGGGGGTTGACTTATGAGAAAAGGTTGAGTAGGATGGGCCTCTACTCATTGGAATTCAGAAGAATGAGAGGTAATCTTATCGAAACGTATAAGATTATGAGGGGGCTTGACAAGGTGGATGCAGAGAGGATGTTTCCACTGATGGAGGAGACTAGAACTGGAGGACATGATCTTAGAATAAGGGGACCGCTCATTTAAAACTGAGATGAGGAGAAATTTCTTCTCTCAGAGGGTTGTGAATCTGTGGAATTCGCTGCCTCAGAGAGCTGTGGAAGCTGGGACATTGATTAAATTTAAGACATAAGTAGACAGTTTCTTAAATGATAAGGGGATAAGGGGTTATGGGGAGCGGGCAGGGAAGTGGAGCTGAGTCCATGATCAGATCATCCATGAGCTTATTGAATGGCAGAGCAGGCTCGAGGAGCCGTATGGCCTACTCCTGTCCCTATTTCTTATGTTCTTATAACCCTCTATTCCCTTCTACCCTCATATGCTTGTCCAGCCACCCCTTAAATGCATCGATACTATTCGCTTCAACCACTCCCTGTGGCAGCAAGTGCCACATTCTCACCACCCTTTGGGTAAAGAAGATTCTTCTGAATTCCCTATTGGATTTCTTGGTGACTATCTTATATTGACAGCCCCACATATAGTACAACAAGTAGGTGGACCTCCTTCCCTCTCATTAACTCAGGATTTCTTTCTAGGGGTCTGAAATTCAGTCCTTTCAGAAACCTGCCGCACCTACCTTTTTCAAAGTATTTTTACCGCTGTCTCAGATGAAGTCGCTTCTTTCCCAAAATTGAGCTCTTTGACTTTTTTTTGAAGCGGCCAGGAAGTCAGTCATAATGGGAGCGGAAGTGCGGTGGTAAATGCTGTTGAGGAGCGGAATTGGAGGTGGGACGGATTCTCCACCGCTGTCACTCAGCAACGGAGCAGTGATGACGTCATTGCGCGTTTGCATCACCACACTTGCCCCTTAACTTAAAGGGGAGAGAATCGGCGGTTATTTAAGATCGGCTACTGAGCCACGAGGGAGGGCTTTGGCTGGGCCAGCGGCCTGGCACCCAAGAGGGGATACCAGGCTGCCTGTTGGTGGTCCGGCCGAACCAGGGGGCACAATAGTCCGGCAGACATGGAAATCGGCCGGCAAAAAAAAAATTGCCGGCGCCGGCATTGGGCCATTGCCTTTAATGGCCGCCGCACAGCCAGGGCTGACAGAGGGAATGATAGGTGCTCTGACAGAAAAAGCTGTCGGGGGTATAAGATTGTTTGAGTGGAATTTTGAGGGAGGTGGGCGGTCCCGGCAGTGCACGCACTGATAAGACACTCACAGCCACTCAGCAGCAGCGGGGCGTAAGTGGGGACCACCAGAAACCCCCCGCCTACTGAATTTATCTTGCGGCCGCCATTCGATCAGAAATCGCCGGCCGCTCGACTCCGCCGCATGGCTGCCGCAAACCGGCGTTAACGGACCTTATTCAGGAGCTGAATTTCGTCCCCCTGTAGATCTCTTATTATTGTCCTGGAAAATAGTGCAAAAATCTTAGGGACATTAGCTACAAAATTCACTGATCACATTTCTCAATTATTGAGTCTGCAATTGCATTTTTTTTTGTCTCACTTCCTCCGGACCCTCCAGTTCACTCTCAGATTCATCTCCATTTGGTTCACTTGCCTCCTCTTTCTTTTGGATTTTGGGTCTTGCAATGCCTTCACTTACTTCATCCTTATTCATATAATAAACTAGAACTGTGTATCTAGCAAAGGTCCACAGTATATCTCCCTAACAAAACAGATTTTCTGGTCATTATCACATTGCTGTTTGTGAGAGCTGTGGTGTGGAAATAGGCTGCTACGTTTCCTACATTACAACTTCAAAAGTACTGAATTGGCTGTAAAGCGCTTTGGGACGTCCGGTGGTCGTGAAAGGTGCTATATAAAGGCAAGTATTTCTTTATTTTCTAAGTTAATCACCCTCTTTTTTTTAGGCAAATCCAGCTGTGTCCATTCTACAGTCTCTGTACAGCAGTTTTTCTTTATTTATGTAGACAAAACATTTGTAGTGTTATACTTGACATCCCGTCATTAGATGAATAAACTGGTCCATTTTTTTCCACTTAATCTTGGAAAAAATACACTCGACTTGAGTAGAAAGCAAGTTTCCCTACTTTATGCCATAGGTTTTTAAACTGGTGTCTACAGGCCTTAGGGGAGCCCATGTAGAGGATCTCAAGGGCTTCTCTAGGTTACCAGATGTCTGTGTGTCTAAGCCCAGGCAAATCATATCCCTGCAAGCACAGTGTCTCAAGAATTAGGTGGTGAATATTCTTTTGTTCTATTTGTTGACTTACTAGCATGTTATTTCTGTTGCTGTACATGGATCCCCAAATGCTTTCTCGGACGATAGCATTGTTTTCTTTAGGGTAGCTAACAGAGGGCACGGTGAGTTTTTGTGCAGGGGATCCTTCACACAGAAACATTTGGAAACCACTAGCTTTATAAATTTTTTATTCATTCACGGGATGTGGGCGTCACCGGCAAGGCCGATATTTATTGAATAAGTGGCTTGCTAGGCCATTTCAGAGGGCAACCACATTGCTGTTGGTCTGGAGTCACATGTAGGTCAGACTGAGTAAGGATGGCAGATTTCCTTCCCTGAAAGACATTCGTGAACCAGATGGGTTTTTACGGTAGTTTCATGACCACCATTACAGATACTAGTCTTTTTTATTCCAGATTTATTTGATTAATTGAATTTAAATTTTCCATCTGCTGTTGTGGGATTATGAGTCCAGGCCTCACAATTACTGGACCTGTAACATAACCATTATGCTACCGTACCCTAAATTTATATCATGCTGACTTTTATTGTCAATACTCGCAAATGTATACAGCAAGGGGAGCAATACGATTTTTAGAGATAACTAAATTCATATTTTAATTCTGTTTACCCTGAAATTTACTCACTTTGGCACTTGACAAACTGTGCAAAAGTTGTATATGTTCTAAGTTATGAAACACTCCCTTCATTTAAAAAAACTTGGAGTGAAAATGTATTCAATTTACTTATCTATAGAGTCAAGAGACATTTAGACACAGAGGGGATATAAGGTCATTTTGTGCAACCTGCTTACCAACATGGCCACCACAGCTCTAAGTGTCTAACAATAAACAGTAACCACAATGCAGCCATTTTGAAGCAAGCCTGAGCGAAGAGTTTGCTTATTACATGGATGTAGCACAATGTTTGAAAGACTTTCTAATGCACTACAGGTTTGGATTGTTCATGATGGCTGCACCAGATGCTGACACCATAGTTTCAAACTGAAATCTCTTGAAGCATCCAGCCAAAACATCATAATTATTTGGCAGACAAGCTTGGCATAATGCACACAACAGCTGCAGTCAATCCGGCAATTTGGTTACAGTGGACTCAGGAACAAGGTGCAGCCAAGCACTTCTGTTTTGTGTGATAGAGATCAGGCTGCTCACAGAATAATTGTCAGTGGCGGACTTGATGATTTCGAGTTGTTGATCCTCCCAGGGAGCATATGATCGTCTTGCAGAACCATCCATTCTGGTTTGTTGATTGTCAAAGAACCTCTGGTTAACCAGAACCCCTGAGGGTGGGCAGATGGTACTTCCAAAGTAATACAAGTGATTTCTTGGCAGGTAAGCAAATGGGGCTTGAAACGAATTGGCAGCCTGTTTTCCAATTAAAATTGGGTGCGATGTAAAATAGACCAACGATTCGCTATGAATCATAGAATCATAAAAATTTACAGCACTGAAGACGGCCATTTTGGCCCATCGTATGTGCGCTGGCCAACAAAGAGCTATCCAGCCTAATCTCACTATCCAGCTCTTGGTCCCTTGCCCTGTAGGTTACGGTACTTTTTAAATGTGGTGAGGGTTTCTGCCTCTACCAACCTTTCAGGCAGTGAGGTCCAGACCCCCACCACCCTCTGGGTGAAAAGACTTCCCCTCAAATCTCCTCTAAACCTTCAACAAATTACTTTCAATCTATGAGCTTGTTTTGGAGTACGAGTGAAGAAGAATTACCCCTCCCCCCCCCCCCCAATACATCAGCATTAGTCCATGTGGTGGATGACCCTTCCAATGTGTTGTCACCAATTATATGGATGGATGGGACTGACACCCCATGTGGAAAGCTCATGATTTACTGTAGTTGGATCTTAATCAGCCTCCAAGTTTTGACACTATGCTGTGCATCGGTAGTATGCCCGGATGGAATGTTCAAAATCTTGTTGACAGGCTCGCTGTTCTCGTCAAACCCAGTGTATTGACAGGTGGCTGCGACCAGCAAGCAAGACGTCGACGGTGTTGTTATTGTGGTGGATGTTGCTCCCAAGGCAGATCCACATAGTCGATAGTGTTATTTTCACCTTACAGTCAAAGCAGATGGAGATGGAGATACACTTTAGGCTAACTGATTCTCATTCCTAGGCTGGTAATTTCTGTGCATAAATGATTGATAGCCTCTAACAGACGTAAAAGGACCTCATCATCAGCCACAGTAGTTAATAAAAATATCCAGCTAGTCTTTAGAAAAAAAATAGCAGGTGAGTAATAATGGGGAACGGGGAAATGGCAGAGACTGTGAACAAGGGGAATAGATAGGCGTTTCTGCGGCCGCAACCGAGACTCCAGGATGGTATGTTGCCTCCCTGGTGCAACGGTCAAGGATGTCTCGGAGCGGGTGCAGGACATTCTGAAATGGGAGGGAGAACAGCCAGTTGTCGTGGTGCACATTGGTACCAACGACATAGGTAAAAAAAGGGATGAGGTCCTACGAAAAGAATTTAAGGAGCTAGGAGCTAAATTAAAAAGTAGGACCTCAAAAGTAGTAATCTCGGGATTGCTACCAGTGCCACGTGCTAGTCAGAGTCGGAATCGCAGGATAGCGCAGATGAATACGTGGCTTGAGCAGTGGTGCAGCAGGGAGGGATTCAAATTCCTGGGGCATTGGAACCGGTTCTGGGGGAGGTGGGACCAGTACAAACCGGACGGTCTGCACCTGGCCAGGACCGGAACCAATGTCCTAGGGGGAGTGTTTGCTAGTGCTGTTGGGGAGGAGTTAAACTAATATTGCAGGGGGATGGGAACCTATGCAGGGAGACAGAGGGAGACAAAAATGAGGCAAAAGAAAAAGACAGAAAGGAGATGAGGAAAAGAGGAGGGCAGAGAAACCCAAGGCAAAGAACAAAAAGGGCCACTATGCAGCAAAATTCTAAAAGGACAAAGGGTGTTAAAAAAGCAAGCCTGAAGGCTTTGTGTCTTAATGCAAGGAGTATCCGCAATAAGGTGGATGAATTAAGTGTGCAAATAGATGTTAACAAATATGATGTGATTGTGATTACGGAGACGTGGCTCCAGGATGATCAGGGCTGGGAACTCAACATCCAGGGGTATTCAACATTCAGGAAGGATAGAATAAAAGGAAAAGGAGGTGGGGTAGCATTGCTGGTTAAAGAGGAGATTAATGCAATAGTTAGGAAAGACATCAGCTTGGATGATGTGGAATCTATATGGGTAGAGCTGCAGAACACTAAAGGGCAAAAAACGTTAGTGGGAGTTGTATACAGACTGCCAAACAGTAGTAGTGATGTTGGGGAGGGCATCAAACAGGAAATTAGGAGTGCATGCAATAAAGGTGCAGCAGTTATAATGGGTGACTTTAATATGCACATAGATTGGGCTAGCCAAACTGGAAGCAATACGGTGGAGGAGGATTTCCTGGAGTGCATAAGGGATGGTTTTCTAGACCAATATGTCGAGGAACCAACTAGGGGGGAGACCATCTTAGACTGGGTGTTGTGTAATGAGAGAGGATTAATTAACAATCTCATGGTGCGAGGCCCCTTGGGGAAGAGTGACCATAATATGGTGGAATTCTGCATTCGGATGGAGAATGAAACAGTTAATTCAGAGACCATGATCCAGAACTTAAAGAAGGGTAACTTTGAAGGTATGAGGCGTGAATTGGCTAGGATAGATTGACGAATGATACTTAAGGGGTTGACTGTGGATGGGCAATGGCAGACATTTAGAGACCGCATGGATGAATTACAACAATTGTACATTCCTGTCTGGCGTAAAAATAAAAAAGGGAAGGTGGCTCAACCGTGGCGATCTAGGGAAATCAGGGATAGTATTAAAGCCAAGGAAGTGGCATACAAATTGGCCAGAAATAGCAGCGAACCTGGGGACTGGGAGAAATTTAGAACTCAGCAGAGGAGGACAAAGGGTTTGATTAGGGCAGGGAAAATGGAGTACGAGAAGAAGCTTGCAGGGAACATTAAGGCGGATTGCAAAAGTTTCTATAGGTATGTAAAGAGAAAAAGGTTCGTAAAGACAAACGTAGGTCCCCTGCAGTCAGAATTAGGGGAAGTCATAACGGGGAACAAAGAAATGGCAGACCAATTGAACAAGTACTTTGGTTCAGTATTCACTAAGGAGGACACAAACAACCTTCCGGATATAAAAGGGGTCAGAGGGTCTAGTAAGGAGGAGGAACTGAGGGAAATCTTTATTAGTCGGGAAATTGTGTTGGGGAAATTGATGGGATTGAAGGCCGATAAATCCCCAGGGCCTGATGGACTGCATCCCAGAGTACTTAAGGAGGTGGCCTTGGAAATAGCGGATGCATTGACAGTCATTTTCCAACATTCCATTGACTCTGGATCAGTTCCTATCGAGTGGAGGGTAGCCAATGTAACCCCACTTTTTAAAAAAGGAGGGAGAGAGAAAGCAGGGAATTATAGACCGGTCAGCCTGACCTCAGTAGTGGGTAAAATGATGGAATCAATTATTAAGGATGTCATAGCAGCGCATTTGGAAAATGGTGACATGATAGGTCCAAGTTAGCATGGATTTGTGAAAGGGAGATCATGCTTGACAAATATTCTGGAATTTTTTGAGGATGTTTCCAGTAAAGTGGACAAAGGAGAACCAGTTGATGTGGTATATTTGGACTTTCAGAAGGCTTTCGACAAGGTCCCACACAGGAGATTAATGTGCAAAGTTAAAGCACATGGGATTGGGTGTAGTGTGCTGACGTGGATTGAGAACTGGTTGTCAGACAGGAAACAAAGAGTAGGAGTGAATGGATACTTTTCAGAATGGCAGGCAGTGACTAGTGGGGTACCGCAAGGTTCTGTGCTGGGGCCCCAGCTGTTTACATTGTACATTAATGATTTAGACGAGGGGATTAAATGTAGTATCTCCAAATTTGCGGATGACACTAAGTTGGGTGGCAGTGTGAGCTGCGAGGAGGATGCTATGAGGCTGCAGAGTGACTTGGATAGGTTAGGTGAGTGGGAAAATGCGTGGCAGATGAAGTATAATGTGGATAAATGTGAGGTTATCCACTTTGGTGGTAAAAACAGAGAGACAGACTATTATCTGAATGGTGACAGATTAGGAAAAGGGAAGGTACAACGAGACCTGGGTGTCATGGTACATCAGTCATTGAAGGTTGGCATGCAGATACAGCAGGCGGTTAAGAAAGCAAATAGCATGTTGGCCTTCATAGCGAGGGGATTTGAGTACAGGGGCAGGGAGGTGTTGCTACAGTTGTATAGGGCCTTGGTGAGGCCACACCTGGAGTATTGTGTACAGTTTTGGTCTCCTAACTTGAGGAAGGACATTCTTGCTATTGAGGGAGTGCAGCGAAGATTCACCAGACTGATTCCCGGGATGGTGCGACTGACCTATCAAGAAAGACTGGATCCACTGGGCTTGTATTCACTGGAGTTCAGAAGAGTGAGAGGGGACCTCATAGAAACGTTTAAAATTCTGACGGGTTTGGACAGGTTGGATGCAGGAAGAATGTTCCCAATGTTGGGGAAGTCCAGAACCAGGGGTCACAGTCTAAGGATAAGGGGTAAGCCATTTAGGACCGAGATGAGGAGAAACTTCTTCACCCAGAGAGTGGTGAACCTGTGGAATTCTCTACCACAGAAAGTAGTTGAGGCCAATTCACTAAATATATTCAAAAAGGGAGTTAGATGAAGTCCTTACTACTCGGGGGATCAAGGGGTATGGCGAGAAAGCAGGAAGGGGGTACTAAAGTTTCATGTTCAGCCATGAACTCATTGAATGGCGGTGCAGGCTAGAAGGGCTGAATGGCCTGCTCCTGCACCTATTTTCTATGTTTCTATGTTTCTATGTATCGGTCTTCACAGTAGAACACACCAACAACATCCTAATAATAGATAGTCAAGGGGCTATAGGGAGGGAGGAACTTATAACAATCTCTAAAGGAAAAGTACTCGGTAAAATAATGGGACCAAAGGTGGACAAGTCCCTGGACTTGATGGCCCGCATCCTAGTGTCTTAAAATAATTGGTTGCAGAGATAGTGGATGCATTGGTTGCAATCTACCAAAATTCCCTGGATTCTGGAGAGGTCCCAGTGGATTGGAAACCTGCAAATGTAAAGCCCCTATTTAAAAAGGGAGGCAGACAGAAAGCAGGAAACTTTTGACCCTTAACCTAACATCTGTCATTGGGAAAATGCTGGAGTCCATTATTAAGGAAGCAGTAGCAGGACATTTGGAAAATCATAATGCAGTCATGCAGAATCAGCATGGTTTTATGAAAGGGAAAACATGTTTGATAAATTTGCTGGAATTCTTTGAGGATGTAACGAGCAGAGTGGATAAGTGAGAACCAGTGGATGTGGTGTATTTGGATTTCCAGAAGGCATTCGATAAAGTGCCACATAAAAGGTTACTGCACAAGATAAAAGCTCATGGGGTTGGGGGTAATATATTAGCATGGATAGAAGGTTGGTTAACTAACAGAAAACAGAGAGTCGGGATAAATGAGTCATTTTCTGGTTGGCAAACGGTAACTAGTGGGTTGCCACAGAGATCGGTGCTGGGGCCTCAACTATTTACAATCTGTGTTCATGACTTGGATGAAGGGACCGAGTGTAATGTAGCCAAGTTTGCTGATGATACAAAGTTGGGTGGGAAAGCAAGATGTGAGGAGGACACAAATAATCTGCAAAGGGATATAGACAGGCTGAGTGAAAGGGAAAACATTTGGCAGATGGAGCATAATGTGGGAATGTGTGAGGTTATCCACTTTGGGAGGAAAAATAAAAAAGCAAATTATTATTTAAATGGAGAGAGATTACAAAATGTTGCATTACAGAGGGACCTGGAGGTCCTTGTGCATGAAGCACAAAAAGTTAGTCTGCAGGTACAGCAAGTAATCAGGAAGGCAAATGGAATGTTGCCCTTTATTGCAAGGGGGATAGAGTATAAAAGCAGGGAAGTCCTGCTAAACTGTATAGGGTATTGGTGAGACCACACCTAGAGTACTGCGTACAGTTTTGGTCTCCTTCTTTAAGGAGGGATATACTTACAATGGAGGCAGTTCAGAGAAGGTTCACTAGGTTGATTCCTGAGATGAAGGGGTTGACTTATGAAGAAAGATTAAGCAGGTTGGGCGTACACTCACTGGAGTTTAGAAGAATGAGAGGTGATCTTATTTAAATATATAAGATACCGAAGGGACTCGACAAGGTAAATGCAGAGAGGATGTTTCCACTCGTGGGGGAATCTAGAACTAGGGGGCAGTGGTCGCCCATTTAGAACTGAGATGAGGAGGAATTTCTTCTCTCAGAGGGTTCTAAATCTGTGGAATTCTCTGCCCCAGAGAGCTGTGGAGGCTGAGTCATTGAATATATTTAAGATAGAGATAAACAGATTTTTAAATGGTAAGGGAGTGAAGGGTTATGGTGAGCAGGCAGGGAAGTGGAGCTGAGTCCATGATCAGATCAGCCATGATCTTATTAAATGGTGGAGCAGGCTTGAGGGGCCAAATGGCTTACTCCTGCTCCTATTTCTTATGTTCTTATGAGAAAATAAGTTTGGAAGATAGCTTTGGATGAAGAAGCCCCATCAGCCCAATTGATCACATCCTTCCTGAATATCAAGAAATTACTTCAGTTGTCTGGGAATCTAATCTGAAGTTTTTGGTGGCAAGAATTACTGAACCAGTAATGCACATTCACCATCCTTCCCTTTTATAGTTTTTTTTTAAATGCAGATTTTATTGGATTACCAGCAACATATGACCTAATGGGCCTTACAAGCATTTGTTCTCCTGTTTCTGCTCTACATTTTTGTTTCCTTGCTTTTGTCATTGTCACACCTCTTTTCACTTCGTTTTTATTCGCTCTGTGATTGTTAAGCAATTTATTTTTCTCGGATAGATCTTTAATCTCTTGTCCTATTGATTTTGCTCATTGCAATTAATCATCGGGCAGGAATAGAAAAAACAAACTGGAGAAGTAACAGTGTTCTTCGCCAAAATCATGACAAGTATCCAAAAGAGAGAAGTTACTTCAATGCTCAATGCAACAACAAAACTTGATAGGAAAAAAACAGATTGTTTCTATTTGACATTAATAACTTGCATTCTCACACTCAAAGCAAACTGGTTAGATTGGCAGGCAGTGTCAAACTGGGTTGGGGGAGGAGGAATTGAATTTGAAGAGGCAGCAATCGACTTAGAGAATGCGTAAGGGAAAATGTGTAAGTGGGTGAAAGAGTGGAAGATGAACTTTAATGCAGTCTTTAATGTAAGAGGAAGAACAGGGGATGACACAAGTACTCCCTGAGTGGTACTGAAATAGCTGCGAGTGACGTTCAAAGAATAGTAGATAAAAGAATCTCCAATCTCTGTGGAACAGCAATCAAGAAATAAAATGATACGCTGAAGTCTAAAGCTCAAGCAGTAGACTATAAGTAGCAGGAGGTCATACTTAAACTGTGCAATGCTCCAGTCAGACCCCACGTTGCATTCTTTTTCCAGGTATCGGCATCCTGCGGCAAGGAAGGCACTCAAGCTCTGAAGGCACTGCGGAGAAGAACGCGAGACTGATTCCTGGCATCAGAAAACTGACTTGTGAAGGAAAATAGAAACGTTACACTTTATCCCTTTATACTCTAGATATTTTCAGCATCTGCATTTCAGATTATAATATTCTCATAAGTCAGCCCCGGCTCTTTACATCCAAGAAGAGTATTCACTTACCTGATATCAAGGTAACTTTCAGACCATGCTCAGAATAATGAACAGAGAGCTTATTTTAGATGATGTTTGCTGCTTGTTCTATCCTGTGCCTCCACAGGCTCCTTCTTTCTCAATGAAAGACAGTAGTACAACACCACAATGTACATTGCTTTAGGGTTTAACTGTTAAGAAATCTTGTTAAGCAGTGATAGAAAAAGATAATAGCAGCAGTAATACAATATATTTTTGCGGTGCTTGTTAAGTTTACTTAACTTCTTCTTGTAATGGAAAATAATGATTGTACGCTAAGCTATATATTGTGACTAAAAGTTTTATAGGTCGTTTTTCTGTATCTTTTCTTTCTCTCACAAACATCATCATTATCATCATCATAGGCAGTCCCTCGAAATCGAGGAAGACTTGCTTCCACTCTTAAAATGAGTCCTTAGGTGACAGAACAGTCCAATACGAGAACCACAGTCCCTGTCACAGGTGGGACAGATGGTCGTTGAGGGTAAGGGAGGGTGGGACAGATTTGCCGCACGCTCCTTCTGCTGCCTGTGCTTGATTTCTGCATCCTCTCGGCGATGAGACTCGAGATGCTCAGCGCCCTCCTGGATGCACTTCCTCCACTTAGGGCAGTCTTTGGCCAGGGACTCCCAGGTATCGGTGGGGATGTTGCACTTTATCAGAGAGGCTCTGAGGGTGCCTTTGTAATTTTTCCCCTGACCACCTTTGGCTCATTTGCCGGGAAGGAGTTCTGAGTAGAGCGCTTGCTTTGGGAGTCTCGTGTCTGGCATGCGAACAATGTGGCCTGCCCAGTGGAGCTGATCAAGTGTGGTCAGTGCTTCAATGCTGGTAATGATGGCCTGGTCAAGGACACTAATGTTGGTACGTCTGTGTCCCCAGGGGATTTGTAGGATCTTGCGGAGACATCGTTGGTCGCATTTCTCCGGCAACTTGAGGTGTCTACTGTACATGGTCCATGTCTCTGAGCCATACAGGAGGGCGGGTATTACTACAGCCCTGTCGACCATGAGCTTGGTGGCAGACTTGAGGGCCCGCTCTCACAAACAATGGACGTATCCAATACAGCTAACAATCTTCAGCTGTTTCAGACAGACTCACTTCAAAGGTGACTGATTATCCGATTCCCCTTTGAAAGCCTAAATAAATGTATCAATTTTAAAAGGGCAGACACACCAATGAACTGCTCAATGATATTTCTGGTGGCAGCATGGCTCCCGTTGTCGGCATTCTCAGCGCCTGTGCCCAGGTTCCTGACAGGTTTCATGAGCCAAGTCTGAAGGAGATAGTCCTCGTCGCCCAATAGCCAGCCTGTAATCTGGCGACAATGGTTGGAATTTAAGGCAACACGGAGGATGATTGAATCACGACTGCTGCCAGAAACCAGGCACAGAGTCAAACACTGGGGCATTCTAATTGCCCAAAAGAGTTCCAAAACAATCGTAGGATCCTCATAATGAGGATTTTTAATACTTCCAGCACATGCCTTGGATGGCAACGGAGCAGCCCGGTCCAATCTGGTGGGCAGCGTACTTCCGGCGTGGGACAATCACGCACCACCATCTGCCATATTGAAACCTTAGATGCCCGTTTTAAGCCTGTAAAACAGATGCAGCATGATCGAATTTCAAGGCCCCTATTTCTTACAAACTTAGCATTGCATTTTACAATATTGGTTCTTGTATATTAATGTTTTCAGAAAATCCAGTTTTACACTCGCAGCAGACTAAGTTCAGGAGCCAGAAATTCAGCACATATCAAAAAAGAAACAATCTTCTTATGTTGTCAAGGTGCACCCATCAGGCTTAAAAATAGATTTGAGATGTTCAGATTCAAGTGCCAATCATTTGATAAATTCAGATACTTCTAGAATGTGTACGTCTATACCATGCAACTTAAAACTCAACTTCAGCTCCTTAGCTGCACTTCTGTTATTCCCAATGACCTTCACCGCTTCCAATCTAATTCATCATCTTATCTCCACACTGCAGTCACCTTTGGGATTGAAGCATTAACTGGATCAGTAGATTTATTTGTAATATTGAATTTCTGATTTTTAAGGTTGATTTTGGTTTGATTTTCTTGCGCTTCTTATGGCATGGCGCACACTCTATCTTTGTCATGAAAAAGTTTGTGCCTCAAACTCTAAGTTCAAGTAACCAGCAAAAATGAATCATCAGAAAATAACACAGTACATTTGTTGATGTACTTTGCCTCCACGATTGTAATTTTCCACCATGTTGGACTTGGTTAAGGTGGAAGATAAACAAGCAGAGAAAATATCAGCAATTATATCCAAACCCGACCGCAATCTCTGACCCATTTTGATTCCATATTTATCTGCGATGTTGATCTTCCCATACTGCACATTTAATAAAGAAACCAAACATTTCTCTCAGGATACCAATTTTATATTCATCACCCACACGACTTGATGTTACATTGGGTCAAAAGCAGTCACAAAGTTGCTGAAAGTACTACAAAGTTGTTTGTTTGGTCTCCCTGGTAGATAATTCCAAACTGAATTTTGCCAGCGGCAGACATCAGTGAAATAACGTATCAATTTGACATCTTTTTAGGTGACCTGTATTGTACACAGGGTTGAAGCTTGTCCAAATTTCCTGAAAATATTATATTCCTCAGATTCCTCATCTTTGGCTGCAGCGGAAATAAGTCTGAAACACAAAAGACGCAATATTACTCTGATCACAATAGCCACTTATGATGTGTTACTCCACCTGTACTGCAATAATTGCAACCCTGCCCACAAGAAAATATTCATATAACATATTTTAGTAAAATCCGAGCACTCCTCCTCCATCCTGGTACATACAGAAACCTATTCTTTTTAAAACTTTCCTGCCTGTACCTCTTCTGACCCAGGATGCAGTTTCCAGCAGATTGGTCCTGGTGGGGAAGAGGACACTCCTCCCCCGCTCAGGCCTCCAGTAAAAATTACAGATCAGGCTGCGGTGACATCATTGGAATCCTATCTGTATATTTAAACAGGACTCTACCACCTCGGGCCGAGTGTCCTTGCTGCCTGCAATTTTAAATTACAGTCAAATCAGGCTGCAAAAAGAGTGGGTAAATCCCCCTGCCCCGGTCTGTTTTCCGCAAGGTTGTGGGGGCAGGGGGAGTTAAAATCGGGGCCACTGTTACCATTGTAACTCCAAAGCCTGCAACAATAGCCCCGGTTTATACTCAGAGTAGGAATTGGGTGGGTGGGGTCCAAGGCGAGCAGCAACCCCCCTCCTAACCTTGGCAGTATGAGGCCCAGGACATTTTAAGTCCTAAGCTACTTTACATGAACAAAATCAGATATAAATTGCCACTGAGCCAAAGAAGGAGATATTAGGAAGGGTGACTAAAATACGGGTCAAGGAGATAGGTTTTAAGGAGGGTCTTAAAGGAGGGGAGAAGGTTGGAGGAGGAGAGGTTTAGGGAGGGAATTCCAGAGCTCAGCACCTAAATGGCTGGAGGCATGGCACCTAGTGGTCGGGCGATGCAAATGGGGGATGCGCAACAGGCCAGAGTTGTGGAGGGTTGTAAGAGCTGGAGGAGGTTACAGAGTTAGGGAGGCCATGGAGGGATTTGAACAAGAAGTTGAGAATTTTAAATTTGGGGTGTTGGTGGACCAGAAGCCAATTTAGCTCAACAAGCACATAAGAAATAGGAGCAGGAGTAGGCCATTTGGCACCCCGAGCCTGCTCCGCCATTCAATAAGATCATGGCTGAACTGATCATGGACTCAGTTCCACTTCCCTGCGCTCTCCCCATAACCTTTTATTCCCTTATCGCTCAAAAATCTGTCTATCTTCACCTTAAATATATTCAATGACTCAGCCTCCACAGCTCTATGGGGCAGAGAATTCCACAGATTTACAACCTTCTGAGAGAAGAAATTCCTCCTTGTCTCAGTTTTAAATAGGCGGCCCCTAATTCTGAGACTATGTCCCCTAGTTTTAGTTTTCCCTATGTGGAAATATTCTCTCTGCATCCACCTTGACGAGCCCCCTCATTATGTTACATGTTTTAATAAGATCACCTCTCATTCTTCTGAACTCCAATGAGTATAGGCCCAACCTACTCAACCTATCTTCAAAAGTCAACCACCTCATCACCGGAATCAACCTAGTGAACCTTCTCTGAACAGCCTCCAATGCAAGTATATCCTTCCTTAATTACGGCGACCAAAACTGTACGCAGTACTGACGGGGGTGATGGGTGAGTGGGCCTTGGTGCGGTTTAGCACACGAGCAGCAGAGCTTTGGGTGAGCCCACGTTTATGGAGGGTGGAAGATGGGAGGCTGGCCAGGAGAACATTGGAGTAGTCAAGTCTAAAGGCATGATAAAGCTTGGATAAGGGTTTCATGAGCGGATGGGCTGAGACAGGGGCGGAGACGGGCGATGTTACGAAGGTGGAAAAGGATTTGATCTTTTTAATGGAGAGGGTATGAGGTTGGAAGTTCAGCTCAGGATAAGATAGGACATCAAGGTTGTAAACAGTCTGGTTTGACTTGAGACAAGTGGCCAGGGAGGGGGGATGTGGTAGTGTTGAAGGCAATGACTTTGGTCTTCCCAATGTTTAATTGGAGAAAATTGTGGCTCATCCAGTACTGGATGTCAGACAAGTAAGCTTAAACTTAAGAGGCAGTAGAGAGGGTTAAGAGAGGTGGTGGTATGGTAGAGCTGGGTGTTGTCAGTGTACATGTGGAACCTGGTGACTCGGAGCAGTGGCTGATCCAACACAAAGGCACATCCGCCCCGCAGCCGACCCGACATCCGCCCCGACCAAAGAAAAAAACACCTGAATATCATTGGAGGAGAAAAATCTTCAAAACCGGTGAGTACGCCACTTTTCCGTCGGGGGGCTTTTCTACGATTCCTACCAAAGTGGGTAACTTCACATTTCTCCACATTATATTCCATTTGCCATGTTCTTGCCCACTCACTTAGCCTGTCTGTATCTCCTTGAAGACTCTTGGATCCTCCTCACAACTTACATTTCCATCGAGCCTTGTATCATCAACAAACTTGGCTATAGTACATTTGGTCCCCCCCATCCAAATCATTGATATAGATTGTAAATAGCTGGCGCCCAAGCACTGATCCTTGCGGTACCCCACTAGTTAGCCTGCTAACCCGAAAATGACCGTTTATTCCTACTCTCTGTTTTCTGTCTGTTAACCAATCCTTAATCCATGCTAGTATATTACCCCCAATCCCACGAGCCCTAATTATGTTCAATAACCTCTTGTGTGTCACTTTATCGAATACCTTCTGAAAATCTAAATACAACATATCCACTGGTCCCCCCTTATATATTCTACTAGTTACGAATGCCAACAGATTTATCAAACATGATTTTCCTTTCATAAATCCATGTTGACTCTGCCCAATCCTATCAAGATCCACGACGAGGCCCTGTACAACATGGACCATTTTCCATACCTCAGGAGCCTACTGTCAACAGGGCAAACGTCGATAACGAAGTCCAACATCGCCTTCAGTGTGCCAGTGCAGCCTTCGGTCGCCTGAGGCAGAAGGAATTCAAACCTGGCACCATGCTCATGGTCTACAGAGCAGTAGTGATACCTGTCCTCCTATATGCTTCAGAGGCATGAACTATATACAGCAGGTGCCTCAAAGCACTGGAGAACGCCAACACTGCCCCGCAAGTTCCTGTAAATCTATTGGCAGGATAGACACACCAACATCAGTGTTCTTGCTCAGGCCAACATCCCCAGCAACGAAGCATTAACCACACTTGATCAGCTCCGATGGAAGGACCATAGAAACATAGAAATTATGTGCAGGAGTAGGCCATTCGACCCTTCGAGCCTGCACCGCCATTCAATAAGATCATGGCTGATCATTCAACCTCAGTACCCCTTTCTTGCTTTTACTCCATACAATCATCTGCATGCCTGACAAGAGACGCCCAAAACAAGCATTCTACTCAGAGCTCCGACTCGGCAAGCGAGCCCCGGGTGAGCAGAGAAAACGCTTCATGGACATCCTCAAAACTTCCTTGAAAAAGTGCAACATCCCCACCAACACCTGGGAATCTCTGGCCCAAGACTGCTCAAAGTGGGGGAGAAGCATTCAGGAAGGCGCCGAACACTTTGAGTCTCTTCGTCAGGAGCACGCGGAAGCCAAGCGCAAACTGCGGAAGGAGCGCAGGACAACTCAAGCTCCCCACCCACCCGTCCCTCCAACCCACTGTCTGCCCCACCTATGACAGAGTCTGTAGGTCCCACGTTGGACTCATCAGTCACCTGAGAACTGATATTAGTGTGGAAGCAAGTCATCCTCGACTCCGAGGGACTGGCTAAGAGAAGGGAGATTACTATTTTCTAAGTGACCTGTTATCACGTCCTTAATAATAGATTCTAGCATTTTCCCTACTCATGATGTCAGGCTAAATGGTCTGAAGTTCTCCATTTTCTCTCTCCCTCCTTTCTTAAATAGTGGGGTTACATTAGCTACCTTCCAATCTGTGGGAACCATTCTAGAATCTAAGGAATTTTGGAAGATGACAACCAATTCATCCACTATCTCTATAGCCACCTCTTTCAAAACCCTAGAATGTAGGCCACAGGTCCAGGGGATTTATTGGCTTTCAGTCCTATTAATTTCACCAGGGAGCTGGTGACTGGGAGTGTCAAATCAATCTTCTTCTTGTTTTTCACTCTCCTCTCCCTCTTCTTGGTCACCCGCTGGCTGGGTAGGCTGCATTTCTTGGGTGTGTGAAATGAGCAAGGCACAAGGGTGCAGTTGTGGTGAGGGGAGGGTGGGAAAGCATGAGGTGCATGCGCAAAGGAGGATAATGAATGAGGATACCAGCACTCTTGTATCCTTTCAGCCCCGCCGCTGGCCAAGGGCTCCGCCATGCCCCTGCTAAGAATGGCCTGCACCGTCTCCTCCAAGAGGGTGAGGTGAGACTAGGAATGGGAGATGTGCCTCGTCATTGGTACATATTGTTGGTAGGCGAGTGATAGGGGTGGGGGGAGTGGGGGGAGTCATGCATTGAAACGTGTGTGAGGCTAGTGATGCAGTTAGTAGGAGACGGATTTTTAAGATTGGCTCACTGACCTTAACCAGTGGTCTGAGGCCATGAAACTTCTTTGGGCACTGGAGCCAGGTGACGACACTGCTGGCAGTGGCGGCCTCGGTGATGTGGTCCCACGCGGTTCTTTCTACAGGGACTCCTGGTCCCTGTGCAGGACCTCTCTTGCAGTGTTGACCTCCTGCACAAACTTGGAGTGCTGCGTGCGAGACCTTGGGCTTGCTGAGCCATTTGTGTTACAGTTGCGGCACTTTTACCATATTTTTAAGGTGTGGAAGACAATTCAGCTTTAAGAGCTGAAGACTGCCATTTGGGAATTATTTTTAATGTTTATGTTTTTTTTGAAAGGCAGCAAGGGCTGAAAAAATGCATTTTTTTCACTTGATTTTAATTTTTATTAGTTTGGAATGCATTGTCCCTTTAATTGCCCACAATGCCTTGCGAACTCCACAGCCTCGCTCTCAGAGGCTGTAAGAAGCAGCAACACCGTCCGTGGATGGGAACTTTGAGTCGGAGGCCTCCATTAATGCCACCAGCAGGGTATTGCATGGTAAGTTAGCACTGCGCTCCACATGGTCAATCCTGAGAGACAATTTTTCAACAGTGGCGCTGCGGTCATTTTCAGCAGCCGTTAATTCGAGTTGCTGTTGACACCTGCAGTTCTGTTGGTATGCACAAATGTTTTCCCCTAAATTCCTGTGTTGCTAGGAAAGTTTATTTGGAAAACTTTTTAAATTAAGGATTTACGATAACATAAAAGTTATGGATCTCATAATGTGATACTAATTTGGCTTGTAGGTGAGAGAAGAAATTTATCATTTAATTGAAAATTTTAATCAAATTGTCCAAGCACAATAATTCGTAGGATTTAATGTTCTTATATTTCATTATTATTTCATACAGGTTGTGATGTCTTCGCTTGGAGATATATATTTTAATCTCCAACTACAGTGAACTTTAATCCTTAATTTATTCTATTCAACAGCTTCAGACTTTCACAGAGAAAAATAGAAAAAACACGAAGCAACCAACTGCCAAATGTTGGTCCACTTCAAGCACCAGCATTTTATATCTCCCTGAAACATTTGCAAGAAAAGTCTCCCTGTTTAGTTCCATGATCTCTTTTCTTGTCTCCTCCCATCTGAAACCTCAGTATGACACACTCATCAATGTAGCAATGTCCATTTATGATCCTCACCACTCAACGGCAATGGGAACCCATTTGGGCTTCAAACGCAATACATTTTGGTGCTGTCATTGCTACTATCTGACTTACCACTACTTGCTAAATCAGTTTGCAAAAACCTCTACACTATTCCCACATTTTTGCAATATGGCCAGAAAACATTTCCACTCTACCCCATTGAATGGTTTATTTGCATCCAATGCAAATGGCAGATCTGGGCAATTTCAAACTCCATTCTGTAACAGCATCCTTACATTATCAGAGTTTAGCACCTCTTTTTAGCCCATGTAGTACAGGGTGATCATATAGGAGTTAGTTGTGACCACAGCAACCTCGGCTTGAATCCGAGCAGTAAAGATGGTCATTTGGTGCTTGCCTTTGGATTTTTAAAAGGCATTCGATAAGGTGCCACACAATATAAGGGCTCATGGGATGGGGTTGGGGGGTGGGGGGTGGGGAATGGATTGAGGATTGGTTAACGGACAGAAAACAGAATAAACAGGTCATTTTCAGGTTAGCAGGTTGTAATGAGTGGGGGTGTCGCAAGGATTAGTGCTTAGGCCCCAGCTATTCACAATCTATATCAATGACGTAGATGAGGGGACCGAGAGTAATGTATCCAACTTTGCAGGCAATATAAAGCTAGGTGGGTGTATGCACTTGTGAACATGCTCCCAGGTTTGTGGAGCTGTTGCACTGTGAGTGGTTTAGCCAGTCATGTGATGTTCACAAGATGCAATTAAACCCTGGTTAATTGAGTTCAGGTTCTCCACGATGAGGTGCGCAGTTGTGAGCCTGGTGGATGAACTGGTAGTGTTCAATTTCATTGTTAAACCTTTGTTAATAAACCAGCTAGTTCTTTACAACAAATGTTTAGCCATGAATTCTTAAGTAAAGAACCCATGATGTAAATACACTACAGCAGGAAGGTAAGCTGTGAGGAGAATGCAAAGAGGCTGCGGACGGATATAGATGCCCAAGGAAGCAGTTGAGGCTAGCTCATTGAATGTATTCAAGTCACGGATAGATTTTTAACCAATAAGGGAATTAAGGGTTACGGGGAGCGGGCGGGTAAGTGGAGATGAGTCCACGGCCAGATCAGCCATGGTCTTGTTGAATGGCGGTGCAGGCTCGAGAGGCTAGATGGCCTACTCCTGTTCCTAATTCTTATGTTCTTATGTTCTTATGTTCCTCTGCCCACCTGGGGCTCGCTTGCCATGTAGGAGTTCCGAGTAGAGCACTTGCTTGGGAGTCTTGTGTCAGGCATGCAAACAATGTGGCCCACCCAATGGAGCTGGTCGAGTGTGGTCAGAGCTTCGATGCTGGTGATGTTGGCCTGATTGAGGACGCTAATGTTGCACATCGGTGCACCTCTCCCTTGCGGTACTTGGAAGCGCCTTCGCAAACAGGTACCCGAGGATCCCGCGGAGGGTCAAATCACGGCGAAAACCCGGTCGCAAACTTCACGAATATCCGGCCCTAATAGGCTCAGGTTAAGTGGTCGTCCATTTAGGACAGAGATGAGGAGACATTTCTTCACTCAAAGGGTTGTGAATTTTTAGAATTCTCTACCCCAGAGGGCTGTGGATACTCAGTTGTTGAATATATGAGGCCACACCTGGAATACTGTGTGCAGTTTTGGTTTCCATATTTACGAAAAGATATACTTACTTTGGAGACAGTTCAGAGAAGGTTCACTAGGTTGATTCCAGAGATGAGGGGTTTGACTTATGAGGAAAGGTTGAGTAGGTTGGGCTTCTACTCATTGGAATTCAGAAGAATGCGAGGTGATCTTATCGAAACGTATAAGATTATGAGGGGGCTTGACAAAGTGGATGCAGAGAGGATGTTTCCACTGATGGAGGAGATTAGAACTAGAGGGCATGATCTTAGAATAAGGGGCTGCCCATTTAAAACAGAGGAGGAGGAATTTCTTCTCTCAGAGGGTTGTAAAGCTGTGGAATTTGCTGCCTCAGAGAGCTGTGGAAGCTGGGACATTGAATAAATTTAAGACAGAAATAGACAGTTTCTTAAATGATAAGGGGATAAGGGGTTATGGGGAGCGGGTGGGGAAGTGGAGCTGAGTCACGATTAGATCATCCATGATCTTACTGAATGGCGGAACAGGCTCGAGGGGCCAGTTGGCCTATTTCTGTTCCTATTTCTTATGTTCTTATATTCAAGACTGAGATTGTTGGACATTAAGGGAATCAAGGGATTTGAGAATAGGATGGGAAAGTAGAGTTGAGGTAGAAGATCAGTCATGATCTTATTGAGGAGGCTTGAGGGGCTTATGGGCCTATTCTTGTTCCTATTTCTTATATTCTTTCACACTTCCTATTTGAGCCTCTAAGGCCATTCTTGGTCATGTTTTTTCCCCCCAGTCATGTCTTCAAAGTTTTAACAGTTATTTTATAATCATTGATTCATAGCAGTATGAGATGTCAACTTCCACACTCTCTGGAACTGTATCGTTTTACCTTCAGCATTGTCCAGCTGGCTGATCTCAAAGTTGAATTAGTTTTACCATTCAGGAGGAAGAAGATTTAGAACATCTTTTTCATTCAGATGGGGCAAAAGTGCCTTGCAATGTCATTTAAATTTACTGTACTGTGTTTTTGGCAAAATATTGAAGGAAGCTTTATCTTTTCATTATGTTGTGCTCTTTTAGGAGCTTACGTTGCAGGATGTAATGTTCTCACCAGTAGGGAGTTAATAGTTTGTATAAAGTACTTAAAAAATTCCATCATAAACTTATAATTCCCAGATGTCTTGCCTCTCAATATACTTTTAATAGCCTCATATATTTCGAACAGCTCCAAGAGTTTGTCTAGTCTTTATCTATCACAAAGACATCTTGGGAAATATGTAACTTAATCAAAGAATTGTAAAATATGTATATGCTTTTCTACATTTCTGGAAAAGTTCCCTGGTGTCTTTGTGTTGTTCTGGGGGTCTATAATCAAATCCCATTAGCATTGTGAATGACAGGGCTGTTGGTTGCATTCTGCTTCCTTCAGCTGATAAACCATAAACCTGCCCTCTCTGTAATAGTTTTCGCACGTTCAATGGAGGTGAGCAGTTTCAGCTTCCTCTGGCATTATGGAGTTGTGCTTCAATGATTTCCTATAAACATTCTAATGTTCTCCTTCCCCCAGCAACATATAACCTTTATAGAGCTTCAATCTACCCACCTAGATCTTTTTATTTTATCTTCCTGCTTGTAGGAAAGCTTCTTAATGCCCTACATATTCATAGCATTTTAATGCTTTCGACATCAGAATCGACAGAATGCTGGTTGTTCACGAGGAAATCCTTCTCCATACTGTTTTGTACACTTTGGGTCGTACAAGAATACACCACCCCATTTAACCCACCATTGGCACCTGTGCATTCATCTATCGAAGCCCCATTCACTGGAATTCCCTCCCTTAAACATTTCCCTCTCTGCCTCCCTCTCTTCCCTTAACACCCTCCTTAAAACTCTTTTTGACCACGTTTCTGGTCACCACTCCTGATACCTCCAACTTTGGCTTGGTGTCCATTTCTTTCCCCATAGGGTTCGCGTAGCATCTTGGTATGTTATATAAATGCAAATTTTGTGTTGGTTTGTGACCCCTAACAACCTTGCTCTGCTATCATTCATCACATACCTTGACTTTGATCAGTCACAAGCTCCCCGCTGCAGTGGAACTAAACTATAGAACCAGTGGGAAGCTGTTCAACCTTCGCTGTCTCCAGGCCAGGTCAAAGTCCACTCCAACCTCTGTCATCGAGTTACAGTACGCAGACGATGCCTGCGTCTGTGCACACACAGAGGCTGAACTCCAGGACATAGTCAACGTATTTACTGAGGTGTATGAAAGCATGGGCCTTACGCTAAACATCTGTAAGACAAAGGTCCTCCACCAACCTGTCCTCGCCGCACAGCACTGCCCCCCAGACATTAAGATCCACAGTGCAGCCCTGGACAACATGGACCACTTCCCTTATCTCGGGAGCCTCCTATCAACAAGAGCAGGCATAACATAAGAACATCAGAACATAAGAATTAGGAACAGGAGTAGGCCATCTAGCCCCTCGAGCTTGCTCCACCATTCAACAAGATCATGGCATTTCTGGCCGTGGACTCAGCTCCACTTACCTGCCCTCTCCCCGTAACCCTTAATTCCCTTATTGGTTAAAATTCTATCTATCTGTGATTTGAATACATTCAATGAGCTAGCCTCAACTGCTTCCTCGGGCAGAGAATTCCACAGATTCACAACCTTCTGGGAGAAGAAATTCCTTCTCAACTCGGTTTTAAATTAGCTCTCCCGTATTTTGAGGCTGTGCCCCCTAGTTCTAGTCTCCCCGACCAGTGGAAACAACCTCTCTGCCTCTATCTTGTCTATCCCTTTCATTATTTTAAATGTTTCTATAAGATCACCCCTCATCCTTCTGAACTCCAATGAGTAAAGACCCAGTCTACTCAATCTATCATTATAAGGTAACCCTCTCATCTCCGGAATCAGCCTAGTGAATCGTCTCTGTACCCCCACCAAAGCTAGTATATCCTTCCTTAAGTAAGGTGACCAAAACTGCACGAAGTACTCCAGGTGCGGCCTCACCAATACCCTATACAGTTGCAGCAGGACCTCCCTGCTTTTGTACTCCATCCCTCTCGGGATGACAAGATCCAGCACCGCCTCCAGTGCGCCAGTGCAGCCTTCGGCCGCCTGAGGAGAAGAGTGTTTGAAGACCA
This sequence comes from Pristiophorus japonicus, assembly GCF_044704955.1. Lineage (NCBI taxonomy): Eukaryota > Metazoa > Chordata > Chondrichthyes > Pristiophoridae > Pristiophorus > Pristiophorus japonicus. Next base: position 46,539,554 of record NC_091979.1, read on the forward strand.
GGCCCTCAAAACAGGCACCAAGCTCATGGTCTACAGGGGCATAGCAATACCTGCCCTCCTGTATGGCTCAGAGACGTGGACCATGTACTGTAGACACCTCAAATTGCTGGAGAAATACCACCGACGATGTCTCCGCAAGATCCGACAAATCCCCTGGGAGGACAGATGCACCAACATTAGCGTCCTCGACCAGGCCAACATCCCCAGCATTGAAGCACTGACCACACTTGATCAGCTCCGCTGGGCAGGCCACATAGTCCGCATGCCAGACACGAGACTCCCAATGCAAGCGCTCTACTCGGAACTCGTCCACGGCAAACGAGCCAAAGTTGGGCAGCGGAAACGCTACAAGGACACCCTCAAAGCCTCCCTGATAAAGTGCGACATCCCCACTGACACCTGGGAGTTCCTGGCCAAAGACCACCCTAAGTGGAGGAAGTGCATTCGGGAGCGCGCTGAGCACCTCGAGTATCGTCGCCGAGAGCATGCAGAAATCAAGCGCAGGCAGCGGAAGGAGCATGCAGCAAACCAGGCTCCCTGCCCACCCTTCCCCTCAACCACTATCTGTCCCACCTGTGACAGAGACTGTGGTTCTCGTATTGCACTGTTCTGTCACCTAAAAACTCATGCTAAGAGTGGAAGCAAGTCCTCCTCGATTCCGAGGGACTGCCTATGGTGATGATGATGGTGACCTTGACTTTGATCAATCACTGTTGCAGGATAAACACACTGTTGTAAAGAAGACAAAAGACTTGCAATATATAGCACTTTCACAATCTCAAGATGTCCCAAAGCGATTTACAGTCAATGAAGTACTTTTGAAGTGTAGTCACTGTTGTAACTTGTGCACAGCAAACTCCAGCAAAATGCAATGTTATAATGACCAGGTGATCTGTTTTCAGTGCTGTTGATTTGAGGGAGAAATATCGGCCAGGAGAACAAAGATAACTCTCCTGAGGCCAGACGGAGCCTTATTTTAATGCTTCATCTGGAAGTACTTTACTATCTCCTTCCTCGACATGCAGCTGTGACATTTTCTCATTGGTGAGTCCAAGGTACATTCGAAGACTCTTGTCTCAATTCTCTCCTTGCGATCAAGGCTTTTTCTGACGTTATATTTTCCTTCATTCTTTTCAAGCAATTATTTTAAGTGTTTTTTTTAAATCTTTGCTTTTCTGCTTGGCTCATGATGTACTGAGCTTGCACAGCCTCACCATATAGCAAGGTCACAGCAACACCTTTGAAATAATTTCTTCACACCACAAATATCTGAACAAAGGTTCCAGGCATCAGGTCACGTTATGTCAAGAAGTGACTACCAGCAAGAAGAGGTGCAAGGAAAACCATCTCGAACTGCTGCAGAAGCTATTGAAAGGTGCTGACACTCTTCCTGCACACATTATAGAGTGTCTGGTGCTTAAGAAAACAGTTACTAACTTTTGTTCTACCGCTTTTCCATCTACCTGTGGTTAATACCTGAAGCAGAGGCCATCTCTGAGCCCTGGACAAACAGGCAGGATGAAATCTGTTGGCCTCACCAGCACCAGGGTAAAAATAACTGACCAGCTGCCGGTTAAAGACATCAGGCTGGATTTTTGGCTTTGATGATTTCGAGGCAGTAATGGCAGCGGGGCAGTAAAGTTTGCACCCGGGAATAGTTTGTGCCTCAGTCATCAAAATTGGGCAGCTGGGCCCTAAGTCTGGGGTGCAGCGCTAAGGGAGGCGTCGTACATCTCTCTTGGGCATGAGCCAAGGGAAAATCCCGAGCCAAATAGCCGTGCCAGGAGCGTTCCAATAGATGCCTGGGGAGAAAAAAAAACTGAAAAACCACCCCACAAAAACATTCCCAATACGTAGCCCACACCAGCACAACATAAATTGCAAAAACAATTAAAAGAAAACAATCATAATTACCTTAGGACTGCAACACTCTCTGCAGTCGGTATAGGTTCCCCGCCCGATTTCCCAGGCATTCACTGCGGGCCGTGCTGCAGGGCATACGGGTCAGGCAGGAGTCAAAAACTGCTCTGGTCTCGCAACTAGGTGCACTGCACACCCGCGCAGCTATTCTGGGCAGCGCCGCCACAAAACCGTCCCCGAAAACCCCCGCAGGATGCTGGAGGCTGACCGCCCGCCCTGAAGACCTCACCGCCGCCATTGTTGCCGCTCCAGGTTGAAAAACAGAGCACAAAGGATCAGAAAGTTTGCCCCATTGCCTTTCTGTTAAGGAGCTTCAGGGAGACAGCGATGGGCTCAAGCGACAATGTCCTCGGATGAGAGTCAGGTTATGCAATAGCACGAACACATTTTACCCAGAGCATTTGTTATACTCTGCGGCCAAGAGAAGCGATAACTAACTAAGACCAAACTATGACTCTCTTTAGCGAGTCTAGGGTTACAATGTAGCTGTGGTCGTCTTTTGATTTCTAAGTCACAGTGAGTCGTACCTCCACATGGTCCTACTGGGCAACACATCAGTGTCGCCAAATTGACTGGCCGAGTAACTCAAAGTATGATCAGCGACGATCGTGGTTCACATAGGAGGGGGACAGCAAGCCAATGAAAAATTGGTCCGTTTTGATGCCCACCGGCTGTTCAAACTGGGATGGGTGCAGACAAAAGCCCCACATCAGATTCGCTCCTATAGGGCTGACCTAACCAGACCCTGCCAATCAAGATCGTGACCAGGCGAGAGTAAAGGCGATTTGAACACAACCAACAGCGGCAAATCAACTTAAGTTACCCTGGATAGTAAGTCACTGCCATTCCGAGGGATCAAGGGCCACGAGAAGATTCTCCGAGTTGATGATGGCAAAAAGGATATTGAGGAGCAGCCTCTCTAGAAACAGTCTAAGAGACTGTGCTATCCAAAACCTGTCTGAGATTTCACTACCACATCCCGAAGTTGTGGGTATGGGACCAGGTTGGATTCCATACAGGGGTGTGAGTGTAAATTGTTGTTGTTGTAGCTAGTTGTTTTTTGTTATTGTTGATGTGATGTTTGTTATGATAACGCATGTCTATTATAATCATAGGCAGTCCCTCGAAACGAGGATGACTTGCTTCCATGCCAAAAAAGGATAAGTTCACAGGTGTTTCAGTGGAGGACCTAATATTCCAGATCCCAAACTACATCCTGAATGGTGGAAGATGCCTGGGCGTGGATTTTTTTAATGTGTGGCGGCCGTTGCACACCAGCCACCACACGGGCTTGACAGAGCTAGGTCTTGGTCCAGCAACTGGAGACCTGCTCTGCTGCACGGGCCTAGTGCTTACACATATCGCAGTGTGGGCTGGCCCGTGCTGCCCCGGGCCCCTGGCCCCGAACTCACGCCTCTCCTGGGCACTATACGTATCAGATGATGACTAAAGAACAATTAACCTTAACCTCATGACAATGATTCAGTTTTGCCTTTACATTGGTGGTGGCAACCACGCTTGGTGAGAACTGTGCTGGCCACCAGTCATCATCATCATAGGCAGTCCCTCGGAATCAAGGAAGACTTGTTTCCACTCTTAAAATGAGTCCTTAGGTGGCTGAACAGTCCAATACGAGAACATTGTCCCTGTCACAGGTGGGACAGATAGTCATTGAGGGAAAGGGTGGGTGGGACAGGTTTGCCGCTCGCTCTTTCCGCTGCCTGCGCTTGATTTCTGCATGCTCTCGGCGATGAGATCTATCAGGTCCTCCCTAACACCCAAGTACCCATGGCCCTCCTTGGTCTGTGATGAATCGCTGGATTTTGACATTGTGGCGAGCCAAGTAAAGACACGGAATAGGCACTCACTTAATGGGACCCGTCCCATGAGTGTACCCAATTAGAGACCAAAGTGTCTGTAATACAGAGAGAGGCCACAGATCTAATTGAACAGCTGATATTGCAAAGTTAAAACCTGTCAGGAAATTAAAAAAAGAATAAAAATAAAAACCACTTAGTACTTTAGCTCATTAAATGGTAGCATTTCATTCTTGAGAACCTGATCTTCCAATAATCTTATGTAACTGCATGACAAGCCTTCTTTTAACCTGAATTAAAGTTCCTTGGTCACTGGATGGACCATCTAGGGTTTCATATATAAGAACATAAGAAATAGGAGCAGGAGTAGTTCATACAGCCCCTCATGAATGCTCTGCCATTCAATAAGATCATGGCTGACCTGATCTTGGCCTCAATTCCACTTTCCCGCCTGTTCCCCATAACCCTTGACTCCCCTATAATTCAAGAATCTGTCTATCTCAGCTTTGAATATATTCAATGACTCAGCCTCCTCAGCAATTCCAAAGATTCACGACCCTCTGAAAGAAGAAATTCCTCCTCATCTCCATCTTAAATGGGCGACCCCATATTCTGAAACTATGCCCTCTAGTTCTAGATTCCCCCACGAGTGGAAACACCCTCTCAGCATCTACCCTGACAAGCCCCCTCAGAATCTGGTATGGTTCAATGAGATCACCTCTCACTCTTCTATCTTAGATTCTTTCACAATAATACGAACCTTGTTTGATTAAACTCTTCAATAAATATCTCTGCATCACCGAAAGAGCAAAATAAATTTATAATCAATATGGTATAGAATGATCCAGTGAAATGTCCTGTCTGGCCTAAACAAGTGAGTCAGAGAGATAGAGTGTTTAATGTATATAGCATCCATTTTCTTACCTTTTTCTATCAATAAATCAGCTATCTGCCATTAAGGATCCCATATCTATCATCACTCAGTCACATCTCATTGGGTTCCACATCAGACACTGAGTCACATCTCATTTGCTTCGATGTCAGTCCTCACCAAGTTGTGCCTCATTTCGTTCAGCATCCATTCTCCCTGATCTTGCCCATTCCCTCCGTTTTCATTTAAAAAAATGAGCTTTAGTTATCCATTTTCAAAAACAGTGAAAAATGACTACTGAAGAATGATAAAGCGAGATAAATAACGGGGCATTTTAGTCACTGAAGTGTGATCGAGAGCTTCTTGAAGGAGTGAAGAGAAATAGTTTATCGTAGTTAAAGAATTGAAGCAATTTAAAGTTTGAAAGATGTACAACATTTTAATCTTCATGATAGCTTGCATAAAATTTGCCACTTTATGACAAAAAAAAATCTAGTTAGGTTTCATTTAAGAAATTTAGCTTCATGAATATGAAATTTACCCAGCTGTATAAGAAGATTAATAGCAATCTGTTTCATATAGCTTTCGTTTGATCTAAAGCAGCAAATTATATCCCCAAGCTCTAATGTTTGCAAGATCTTTAAATTGGAGCAGGCAAAACAGATTAAACTCATTTCAAAATATTTCCCGATAACAGTGCGAGGAACGTAAATGCTGAATGGTATCATTATTATGAAATATGCAAGATGAAGAAACTGCTCTGGGTTATTCATCATTGGCAACATTCTTTGAATGTCTGTGAAGTAGACGATTTCCTTCAATTTGAATCTTCAAAATATATTTTCTTTAACTAGCCATAATATGGCAGCATCTTTGCCAGGAAAGTTTTCCAGACAGTCCTCCCTCTTTCTTTATATGCTTTGCCTTCCAATAAACAATTTTTAACATTAATATTATGGTATTTGGGGTCTAAGTTGGTAATACCATTTAAGGCATTCAATGATAAAGAATTTTAACTGGATTATTATACACTTGCTGAGTCATAAATCTATTTAACTAATGTTGAGCATGTAAGTCGACAAAGTGAACTCTGGACCGTTGTGTTTATATCTCTGTTGGCTCTACACCCTGAAAAGGACTTTTGAAATACTGTGACACAAGATGGCTGGTCTGGATTAGGAAAAAACCTGTTGCTGGGAGAAACATGTGGGGGCGAATCTCTCCTACAGAAACTGGTGAGAGAAGCTGGATCTGTTAATTTGAACACTAGCCTGCCAGTGGCCAGTGACGTCAGAGCTGGGTGCTCTTTTGAAGGCCAAGGGACACTTTTGTGTGTGTAGCCAGATTATCTAGGGAAGAGAGCAAGCTGGTAGGACAAGACTGACACCTGCATTGTCTCCACAACGGTCCAGCAATCAGGACTGATGGGCCATTCAACACTCACTCGGGAAGCCATCGGACATCAATCGGCTGGCTTTGTTCAGACCCCAACACATCTCAGATAGCGGTAAATAAGACCTGAAGGAGCCAGAAAGGTTCCCCGGAGTGAACAGAACCCATCCAAACCCAGTCAGAATGTGGATTACAGGGAGTATAACTATCGAGCGTTTTGGAAGCTCGATCTTCATTCTATCGCATCCTACGCGAAAGAACGTTTGCCCACCCCTCGAGGATAAGGACCGAGAGCAAAGCCTCGCTTCTCCAACCCGATGAACTTCAACTTTAACCTGGATCTCGCATGCTTCAGTCAAGCACGGGGCCATGGAATCGAACCGCTGAGGAAGGGCCAGCGAGCAAGGAAGGGCAGATTGGGTGAGAACTCAATAGTTGCACACTCATCAACCGATCCACAAAAGTGCATGAGGGGGTGTCAGTGTGTCCTAACCAAACCAGAGCGGGGTTTAGAGTTGGGTGGGTCCTGGGAGGTCTGTTGTAAGGCTAATAAGGGAAGTGCACTGTTTTATTGGGTATTACTGCACTGTGTGGTTCTACTTCATAAGCATCTGGTGAGTGGAGTGGAGGTGTTGATCTGTTGTAATAAACCTTGTGTGATTTTGAAATTGAAAAGTTGGTCCGTGTCTCATTACAAGACAATCCATTGTAACTCTTTTCGCCCGAACGTAAGAAACATAGAAACATAGAAACATAGAAATGAAATCATAGAAACATAGAAAACGGCCCCTCGAGCTTGCACTAGGGTTAGTGGGCTTCTATAAGCGGGTGTTAAATCATAAACAGCAGATTGGATAACTGTGAGAGATCTATTGGCACTGGTCTCTGCAGAAAACTAACCCGTAGCACAGCAAGCAAGGCAGGGCCGATTTCGCAGCAGTCACTGCCAAGTTAAAACCCTAATGTATTTGGACCCTACGACGAGGCCTCGAAAACCTTGGGAAATAACCGTAGACTGACCACTTACAAGCATTAAGAAATTATTGGAAAAATGATGGGAATTTGTAATTAATTAAGGAATTCCAAGTAATATTAAGTGTTATTATCACGTGCAATTGGAAATAAATTATTGGGCACCTATTAATGATTACAAGGGGTTCCCGTAAAAACATAAACCAGGAAAGCACGATTCAAACTGTTAGGTGAGCTCAGAGATGAAATTGCTATCTTTAAATCATTCCCATGCACCATTTTGTATTTCTCTGGTGAATATCTGTCCTCATCGAGGTGAGGAATATCAGTGCAAGAACTCTTGAATGACTCCAGCACTGAGGCAACACTTGTCTTTGTTGTATGTGTGCTGCCTCAGTATTCCCTGGGGCTTCCCCAACAAATATGGCTGCTCCTGCACCTATTGTAGTGAGGCAGAAGGGGACATTTCCAACCTCATTTGCCTCAACTCATGATCATTGGGTAGCCGCAGCAAAGAAAGTTGAGTCAAAGGCCTACCCTCCCCCCACACCCCACCCCACCCCCGCAGGAAAACAGTGAGACACTATTATGGACACAAAATGACTGCCTTGGCTTTTCTCCAGCTGCTGCAGCAGCACTGGATTTGACCCTCTGCACCTTCCCCCTGGGCCAGATTATCTTTAACACCAAAAACTCATCATAAATATTTAATAAAGGTGCACCAAGGAAAATCGGACTGATCCCGGTGCACTTCAGGTGGTAAACTTGCCACAGAGGAAAATCTAGTGAATATATTAAGGGCTGGGTTTTGTTAACCCCGTGCCCACAAGGTCGGGGCAGGAATTTCACCTGACAACCTCAGCCAAGTTTCCTGGGTTAAAGGACAATGGACGAGAACCTTCACTTTTTTTGCATGTTTAACGCCCACTTAATGGCCATTTTACCGCTGAAATGACGTATAACTGCCATATATTGCCTATTTTGACATAAAATGGAAACTGATGGGCATGTTTCAGAAACTTATCACCAAGCTTTACTTTCCCCATGTGCTTAACGTTAAAAAAATATATTACCGCCCGCCTACTTTTTTGGGGCGGAATCAGCAGGATGGCGAATTCAACACCCATAATATCGCCCAGCGTTACTTTCCACACGGAATTAACGTCGAGATTCAATATTAACGCCCAGCAACTGTTTTTTATTGTAAAGAGCATATTTACCCAAACTACCGGCCATGGAGGTCACCCATCATCAATTTGACCACCTCGCATACATTTCGCCCACAATATCGCTCACTCACAAAAAGTGGAAGTAACCGGGATGAATCACAGCGTTATGGGCGCCATGTTGTAGATCATATGTCGCGTCCTTTAAAAGGTTGCTGTGCATCAACCTCGGCAGAGTTTGGATGTACTCTGCAGGTCATTGGAGTTGATGTGAACATCTCTAAAAACATCTTGACCATACTGTGACCGATTGGAATTGAAGAGGTGTGTTCATCGGGACATTGCTTGTTTGTGTGCAATCGGTGGAAAACCGAGAACTACTGCAATGGGCCTGTCCTTTTTCACTCTCTCTTGGTGACCAATTACACGCAGCAGACTCGACATCGCCGAAGGAACGCTGCACTGCATTATGTGCCCAATGTACAAAGTGAGAGACAGATGAGGAGGACCAGACGTTACACCCCCCGCAAGTACAAGGAGAAGCAGTCTTACCTCGACTTGCCGGACACCACCTGCCTTCGGAGGCTGCGCTTCCACAAAGAGGTTATCACTGAGGTATGCCCGCTGATAAGGGCAGATCTGCAGCCTGCCAGCAGCATCAGTACTGCACTGTCCGTCGAGGTCAAAGTCACCACGGCATTGTCGTTCTATGCCTCGGGTACTTTTCAGGCCACAGCCGGCGACATTTGCGGACTTTCTCAGCATGTCACACATCGCTGCATTAGACAGGTCACTGAAGCCCTGTACGCATGCAGGAAGGATTTGATCAGCTTCCCTATGACCAGGGAGCCACAGAGATAGGATAGATTGGCAATGATACTTAAGGGGTTGACAGTGGATGGGCAATGGCAGACATTTAGAGACCGCATGGATGAACTACAACAATTGTACATCCCTGTCTGGCGTAAAAATAAAAAAGGGAAGGTGGCTCAACCGTGGCTGTCAAGGGAAATCAGGAATAGTATTAATGCCAAGGAAGTGGCATACAAATTGGCCAGAGATAGCAAAGAACCCAGGGACTGGGAGAAATTTAGAACTCAGCAGTGGAGGACAAAGGGTTTGATTAGGGCAGGGAAAATAGAGTACGAGAGGAAGCTTGCAGGGAACATTAAAACGGACTGCAAAAGCTTCTATAGATATGTAAAGAGAAAAAGGTTAGTAAAGACAAACATAGGTTCCCTGCAGTCAGAATCAGGGGAAGTCATAACGGGGAACAAAGAAATGGCAGACCAATTGGACAAGTACTTTGGTTCGGTATTCATTAAGGAGGACACAAACAACCTTCCGGATATAAAAGGGGTCAGAGGGTCTAGTAAGAAGGAGGAAGTGAGGGAAATCCTTATTTGTCGGGAAAATGTGTTGGGGAAATTGATGGGATTGAAGGCCGATAAATCCCCAGGGCCTGATGGTCTGCATCCCAAAGTACTTAAGGAGGGGCCTTGGAAATAGTGGATGCATTGACAGTCATTTTCCAACATTCCATAGACTCTGGATCAGTTCCTATGGAATGGAGGGTAGCCAATGTAACCCCACTTTTTAAAAAAGGAGGGAGAGAGAAAACAGGGAATTATAGACCAGTCAGCCTGACATCAGTAGTGGGTAAAATGATGGAATCAGTTATTAAGGATGTCATAGCAGCACATTTGGAAAGAGATGACATGATAGGTCCAAGTCAGCATGGATTTGTGAAAGGGAAATCGTGCTTGGAAAATCTTCTGGAAGTTTTTGAGGATGTTTCCAGTAGAGTGAACAAGGGAGAATCAGTTGATGTGGTGTATTTGGACTTTCAGAAGGTTTTCGACAAGGTCCCACACAAGAGATTAATGTGCAAAGTTAAAGCACATGGAATTGGGGGTAGTGTGCTGACATGGAGTGAGAACTGGTTGGCAGACAGGAAACAAAGAGTAGGAGTAAATGGGTACGTTTCAGAATGGCAGGCAGTGACTAGTGGGGTGGAGCAAGATTCTTTGCTGGGGCCCCAGCTGTTTACACTGTACATTAATGATTTAGATGAGGGGATTAAATGTAGTATCTCCAAATTTGCGGATGACACTAAATTGGGTGGGAGTGTGAGCTGCGAGGAGGATGCTATGAGGCTGCAGAGTGACTTGGATAGGTTAGGTGAGTGGGCAAATGCATGGCAGATGAAGTATAATGTGGATAAATGTGAGGTTATCCACTTTGGTGGTAAAAACAGAGAGACAGACTATTATCTGAATGGTAACAGATTAGGAAAAGGGGAGGTACAACGAGACCTGGGTGTCATGGTACATTAGTCATTGAAGGTTGGCATGCAGGTACAGCAGGCGGTTAAGAAAGCAAATGGCATGTTGGCCTTCATAGCGAGGGGATTTGAGTACAGCGGCAGGGAGGTGTTACTACAATTGTACAGGGCCTTGGTGAGGCCACACCTGGAGTATTGTGTACAGTTTTGGTCTCCTAACTTGAGGAAGGACATTCTTGCTATTGAGGGAGTACAGCGAAGGTTCATCAGACTGATTCCCGGGATGGCGGGACCGACATATCAAGAAAGATTGGATCAACTGGGCTTGTATTCACTGGAGTTCAGAAGAATGAAAGGGAATCTCATAGAAACGTTTAAAATTCTGACAGGTTTAGACAGGTTAGATACAGGAAGAATGTTCCCAATGTTGGGGAAGTCCCGAACCAGTGGTCACAGTCTATGGATAAGGGGTAAGCCATTTAGGACCAAGATGAGGAGAAACTTCTTCACCCAGAGAGTGGTGAACCTGTGGAATTCTCTACCACAGAAAGTTGTTGAGGCCAATTCACTAAATATATTCAAAAAGGAGTTAGATGTAGTCTTTACTACTAGGGGGGTCAAGGGGTATGGCAAGAAAGCAGGTCTGGGGTACTGAAGTTGCATGTTCAGCCATGAACTCATTGAATGGCGGTGCAGGCTCGAAAGGCCAAATGGCCTAATCCTGTACCTATTTTCTATGTTTCTATGTTTCTATGAGTGAGAGGGCTCTAGGTTTCTCCAGAATTGCAAACTTCCCCAAGGTGCAGGGAGCAATAGACTGTACGCACATCGTGATGCAGGCACCTTTTCAGGATGCTGAGGTTTTCAGGAACTGCCATGGATTCCTCTCCCTGAATGTCCAGCTGTTTGTTGACCACCATCAAATTATACTGGCAATGAATGCGCAATTTCAGGGTAGCATCCATGATGCGCACATCCTGCGAGAGAGCACTGTATCTGACTTGTTTACAAGGTCAATTCTGGATGCTTGGGGACAAAGGATATGGCTTCACCACCAGGCTGATGATGCCCCCCCACGTGACATCCACACCGAGGCCAAGAGGTGATACGAGAGCCACAGAGCAACTCGCAATATCGTTGAGAAAACGATTGGAGTATTGAAGCAATGCTTCAGATGCCTGGACCACTCAGGCGGCGAGCTCCAATATCACCCTGAGCAGGTAGCTCAATTCATGGTCATGTGCTCCATGCTACACAACTTGACTATCAGGAGGGGACAAGAATTGCCTAATGAGCCTGACAGTCCACCTCACCAGAGAGAGGAAGAGGAGGTCGAGAAGGTGGACGCTGACATCGGGCCAGACAATTTGGCTGACACTGAAGCCATGCCCCTGCCCCCCTGTAGACCGCATGAAAGGGCCCGTGGTGGCATGATAGCTGCAAGAGCATTACGTCAGGAGCTCATCAATGATCGCTTTGCCTGAAAGAACATTGCTGTTATTTACAAGGCTCACACACTGCTGGGTGTGCAGGTCAGATATCAATGGTGGGCATCATCTTGGTGACAGTTAAAGTTTAAGTTGATTGAAGTTAAGTGTGATTATACCCTTTGATGTTAAGGAATCACCAGCATGTAACGGTGCAGCTATCTGAGCCAATGTGCTGCAAGGTTTTGTTAAATAAAAAACATTTAAACTAAACATTAGTCTGAAATCATCAGTATTTCTGTAAAAGCCAACCCTACCCCCCCACCTACCCCCGCTTCTCCTCCCCACCTCTACCCCTTCCCCTTCCCCTCCTGACTCCAAGCCGCCTGGCTCAGGAACCCCTCAGGCGATGCTTCATTGAAGGAAGGGTGGGTGACGGCCGAAGCGCTGCTTAGACGGATACAGGAGAGGACGGTCCAGAGGTGGGAACGTGCTCTGAGCCATAAGCAAGATGTTGCTGCTGGCTCTCAGGTGTGGTTGGCAATGGGGATGCGTCACCTTAGGGTGCAGTGCAGTGCTCCGGGACCACTGGGAACCCTCTGCCACCAGTATTCCTGGCTACCAGCTCCAGGGCCTCCTCCATCCCTTCCATTTTATGTTATTTGTTGGACAAAAACTCAGTGCCAACTATGTTCTTGGTGTTTAGTGGGCTTATTGCTGCTGATGAATCTCCATCTTTCCTCCCACAACAGCCAAACAAGCACACACGCTTTCAGTCCCTCTGAGCTCCCTCTCTCTCTGTCTCCTCTTCTGTGCATGCCATGGTGACCCTTGACCTCCAGAATCGCGGGAATGGAGCATTGCCATGCTGTTGCTAAGGACGGGCACACTTTAAGGCAGAAGGTCAGAAAAATTTAACACTATCGTCCATCTGATATCGCTCGCGGTAACGCCCATTTTCAAAAATGTAAACTAAGTGTTTTGAGAATGGGCGAGAAGCCGGCAATCTGAAAACCCTTTTTTAACGCCAACGCTGGATATAACGCCTATTTTTGGGCGCTAAGCTCAAAAGTGGAGGTTCTAGCCCAATATGCATTTATGGAGGGCTCCCAGTGGAATTCACGCCAGCAAGCAGAAATCCACTGACAAACTCCCACGCAAATGAACATGTAAGACCTGCTCCAGTGCAGCGGCCTTTTCTCCTGCAGGAGAAAATATCCATATTTTTCTCTCACATCTCTATTGCTGTGCTTTTGTCATGAACACCCTACAACAACCATCCATGATGTTGTGGCATTAAGTGAGACCTGGCTTAAAAAAGGGCAGGATTGGGTATTAAATATTCCTGATTATAAGGGGTTCAGAAAAGATAGGGAAGGAAAGATAGGAGGTGGTGTGGCAGTATTGGTTCAGGAGAATGTTACCGTGCTGGAGAGGGAGGATGTCCTCAAGGGGTCAAGGACAGAATCTATATGGCTAGAGTTAAGAAATAATAGAGATGCCATTAAACTACCATGGGGGGCGAAATTGATCAAGGCAAGTTCCACCCATTTACCGTCGAAAAGACCGCTAAGATCCTGACGGAACTTTGGTCAAAAAAGAAGGAAAAAAGCGCCCGGTGGTAAAAATGGGTGTTATATGCCGATTCTTGGTGGTAGAGGGCGGAAGGGGGGATTCTGAATGGCAGATGGAATCTTGGAAAAAGTTGCGCCGAGGCTGGAGTTGGGCCCAGGGAGGGGGGAATGCATAAAAAAAAAATGCTCAAAAAATAAACAACAAAAAAAACACAAAACCTTCAGAGGACCCTTTAACACAAAATCGCTGCAAAAGAAGTAAAAAAAAATCTCACTTACCTTTTCTTACAGGCCTTCATACCTACTGTCCAGGTAAGATCTGCTCCCGCGCAGCAGTCTTTTCTCCTGCTGGAGCTCGGGCAGGAGGACTTTTTTCAGCGTTGCATGCCGGCGCACGTTCCCCAGCGGTCCTTCCAAATCACCAGCGTGAGGGTCTCACCAATCTCCCACGGATGGGAGAGCGCCGAAAAAACAGGGAAACCGCCAAGTTGGCAGCCAGCGGTTGGATCATCAATTTCAGCCCCCAGCTGTATTCTATAGACCACCAAATAGTGGGAAAGTTATGGAGGAGCAAATTTGCAGAGAAATTACAGAGAGGTGCAAGAACTATAGAGTAGTAATAATGGTGGACTTCAACTATCCTAATATAGGGCCAAAGTTTCGAGCCGCGCCTAGAACGGCGCAGTCCCAACCTGGACGCCCGTTTTTTGCGCCACAAAGTGCACCTAAAAAAAGCTTCCAGATTCTCCACCTCCCTGCAGGTCCTCTGGCCCTCGGCGCAGCGCAGCACCGAAAACAGTGCCGGGACCTCTGCACATGCGCGCTATAGTGGGCGCGCAAGTGCAGTAGCTCCAGGCGCCCAAAACTGTGTGGGAGGGGCCCGAAGCACGCAGCCCCTAGCCCTGGCCGAATGGCCTCACTGGGGCTGCGTGAATAAGGCTCCTCCCACAGCCAGCTCCTGCTTCCTCCCGACCCGACTCGACTCCCGCTTCCCGCCTCCGGACCGGATCCGACACCGACCTGACTCCCGCTTCCCCCGCCGCCCCTGGACCCGACACCGACCCGACTCCCCCCACACCCCCCCCCCCCCGACTGGACCCGACCCCCGCTCCCCCCCCCACCCCCGGACTGGATCCAACCTGACCTCCCTCCCCCGACCTGACCTCCCTCCCCCCGAACCGAACCGATCTCCCTCCCACCACCCTCCCGACCCGACCCAACGCCACCTACCTGTAAATCTGGTGCTGGGGACGGGCCCTGCCCGAAGTCTCGGGCCCGGCCCGTTCAGCCTCCCTCCCCCTTCTCCTTTCCTCCCCCCCAATCTCCTTTCCCCTCCCAATCTCCTTTCCCCCCCCAATCTCCTTCCCCCCATCTCCTTCCCCCCATCTCCTTCCCCTCCATCTCCTTCCCCCATCTTCTTTCCCCCCATCTCCTTTATCCCCTTCTCTCCCCTCCCCCCTTCTCCCCCCTTCCCCCTTCTCCCACCCTCCCCCTTCTCCCCCATCCCTCCTCCTTCTCCCCCATCCCACCCTCTGCTCCCCCCCTCTCTCCCTCTACCCCCCTCCTCCCCCTCCCCTCGCTGTCAGAAACACAGACACTGACAGACAGAGAATGAGAGACACACACAGACAGACAGACAGACAGAGAGATAGAGACACTGACAGAGACACACTGGGGGAGGGGGGGGGGTGATCCCAGCACGCTGTTGGAGGGCTCCCGGTGCTGCAGTCGGTAAGTAGAACATTTTTTATTTATTGATTTAAAAAAAAAATTATTTCTTATTAATTTTTTTTGATTGATTTATTGGTTGATTTATTGATGTTTTTATCATTTATTATTAATGATGGCTCTTTATTTGTAAAACTGAAGTGTTTAATGTTTGTAAACTTCCCTTTAAACCCCCCCCCCCCCCACATTCCCTACGCCTGATTTGTAACCTGCGCCTGATTTTCTGAAGTGTAGACAAGGTTTTTTCAAGCGTACAAAAATCTTCACTTACTCCATTCTAAGTTAGTTTGGAGTAAGTTTTCACTGACGAAACTTTGAAAACAGGCGTAAGTGGCCGGACACGCCCCCTTTTGAAAAATAAATTCTGTTCCTAAGTGAAACTGTTCTAACTGACTAGAACTGGAGCAAACTAAATGACGAGAATTCCGATTTCTAAGATACTCCGTTCTACACCAGTTGCTCCTAAAAATCAGGAGCAAATCATGTGAAAACTTGGGGCCATAGACTGGGATCATAATAGTGTAAAGGGCAGAGAAGGGGAAGAATTTTTGAAGTGTGTTCAGGAGAACTTTCTTAATCAGTATGTTTCTGGCCCGGCGAGAGAGGAGGCATTGCTGGTTCTGGTTCTGGGGAATGAGGTAGGTCAAGTGGACCAAGTGTCAGTAGGTGAAGATTTAGGGAACAGTGATCGTAGTATCATAAGGTTTAGATTAGCTATGGAAAAGGATAGGGAGCAATTAGGGTAAAAATATTTAACTGGAGGAATGTCAATTTCAGTAGGATGAGAATGGATCTGGCCTGGGTAAACTGGAATCAAAGATTGGCAGGCAAAACTGTAGTGGAACAATGAGCTGCCTTTAAAGAGGAAATGGTTCAGGTACACTCGAGGTATGTTCCCACTAGGGGGAAAGGCAGGGCAACTAAAGTCAGGGCTCACTGGATGACGAAACAGATGAAGCAGAAAAAGAGTGTATATGATAGATATCAGGTTACAAATACATCCGAAAATCAGGCTAAATATAGAAAGGTCAGAAGAGAAGTGAAAAAGAAAATAAGAGGGGCAAAGAGAGGGTATGAGAATAGAATGGCAGCCAACATAAAAGCTGATGCAAAAGTCTTCTATAGGCATTTGATTAGTAAAAGGGTAGTAAGAGGGGAGTGGGGCCGATTCGGGACCAAAAAGTAGAACTATACATGGAGGCAGAGGTTATGGCTGAGGTACTAAATGAGTGCTTTGCATTTGTCTTCACAAAGGAAGAGGATGCTGCCATAGTGAAGGAGGATTTAGTGGAGACACTTGATAGGATAAAAATTGATAGAGGTATGAGAAAGGTTGGCTGTAATTAAAGTAGACAAATCGCACAAGAGATTGGTGTGCAAAATCAAAACACATGGTATTGGGGGTAATATACTGACGTGGATAGAGAACTGGTTGGCAGACAGGAAGCAGAGGGTCGGGATAAACGGGTCCTTTTTAGAATGGCAGGCAGTGACTAGTGGGGTGCCGCAGGGCTCAGTGCTGGGACCCCAGCTCTTTACAATATACATCAATGATTTAGATGAAGGAATTGAGTGTAATATCTCCAAGTTTGCAGATGACACTATGCTGGGTGGTGATGTGAGTTGTGAGGGGGACGCTAAGAGGCTGCAGGGTGACTTGGACGGGTTAGGTGAGTGGGCAAATGCAAGGCAGATGCAGTATAATGTGGAAAAATGTGAGGTTATCCACTTTGGGAGCAAAAACGCGAAAACAGAATATTATCTGAATGGCGGCAGATTAGGAAAGTGGGGGGTGCAACGAGACCTGGGTGTCATGGTTCATCAATCATTGAAAGTTGGCATACAGGTACAGCAGGCGGTGAAGAAGGCAAATGGTATGTTGACATTCATAGCTAGGGGATTTGAGTATAGGAGCAGGGAGATCTTACTGCAGTTGTACAGGGCCTTCGTGAGGCCTCACCTGGAATATTGTGTTCAGTTTTAGTCTCCTAATCTGAGGAAGGACGTTCTTGCTATTGAGGGAGTGCAGCGAAGGTTCACCAGACTGATTCCCGGGATGGCTCGACTGACATATGAGGAGAGACCGGATCAACTGGGTCTTTATACATTGGAGTTTAGAAGGATGAGAGGGGATCTCATTTAAACATATAAGATTCTGACGGGACGGGACAGGTTAGATGTGGGTAGAATGTTCCCGATGTTGAGGAAGTCCAGAACCAGGGGGCACAATCTTGGGATAAGGGGTTGGCCATTTAGGACTGAGATGAGGAGAAACTTCTTCACTCAGGGAGTTGTTAACCTGTGGAATTCCCTGCCGCGTTGTTGATGCCAGTTCATTGGATTCATTGGATATATTCAAGAAGGAGTTAGATATGGCCCTTAAGGCTAAGGGGATCAAGGGATATGGAGAGAAAGCAGGAAACGGGTACTGAGGGAATGATCAGCCATGATCTTATTAAATGGTGGTGCAGGCTCGAAAGACTGAATGGCCTACTCCTGCACCTATTTTCTATGTTTCTATGTTTACCAGGAGTGGATGGGATGCATCCTAAGATGCTGTGGGAATTGATGGCGGAAATCACGGAGGTACTGGCCATAATATTCCAAACCTCCATGGATATGGGGGTGGTGCTAGAGGACTTGAGAATTGCAAATGTTACACCATTGTTCAAAAAAGGGAGTAAAGATAAACCCAGCAACTACAGGTCAGTCAGTTTAACCTCTGTACTGGGGAAGCTTTTAGAAACAGTGATCAGGGACAAAATTAACAGTCACTTGGATAGGGGTGGATTAATTAAGGAAAGCCAGCACAGATTTGTTCAAGGCAAACCGTGTTTAACCAATTTGATCAAGTTTTTTGATGAGGTAACAGAGCTGTTGAAGGTAATGCAGTTGACATAGTGTGCATGGATTTCCAAAAGGTGTTTGACAAAGTGCCACATAATAGGCTTGCCAGCAAAATTGAAGCCCATAGAATAAAAGGGACAGTGGCAGCCTGGATACGAAATGGGCTAAGTGACAGGAAACAGAGAGTAGTGGTGAACGGTTGTTTTACGGACTGGAAGAGGGTATACAGTGGTGTTCCCCAGGGATTGGTTCTAGGATCACTGCTTTTCTTGATATATATTAATGACGTGGATGTGGGTGTACAGGGTACAATTCCAAAATTTGCAGATGACATAAAACTTGGAAGTGTAGTGAACAGTGAGGAGGGTAATGGAAGACTTCAGGGAGACATCAACAGGTTGGTGAAATGGGCGAACACGTGGCAGATGAAGTTCAACTCAGACAAGTGTGAATTGATGCATTTTGGTAGAAAGAATGAGGTGACATATAAACTAAATGGCACAATCCTAAAGGGGGTGCATGAACATAGAGACCTGGGGGTGCATATGCATAAATCATTGAAGGTGGAAACGTAGGTTGAGAAAGAACAGTATCCTGGGCTTCATAAATAGAGGTATAGGGATGGATTTTTGGATTTTTGCATTTTTGCCCGTTTCCAGGTGCAATTCACTGTGGATTCAAAAAATTAGCACCGGGTTAACGTTACCGCCAGAGCACGTAACTTTCTCTAAGTGAAGGCTCACGAGGAGCGTTAACGCTAACTCTGGCGTGGTACCACACAATTTGTTGTGTCGGAGCTGAAATTTCCAGTGCTAAAAAAATCGTCCGTAACGCGCATGCGCAAATTTAAAAAAATTTTCTTCCCACGCTCCTGATCTGCTGTCCGAGCGCAAACGCTAATGCAGGGCTCGGCCGCGTGCATGCGCAATACGCCCGGGGCTGAATCAGTCATGTTAAAATGGGATTTCGAGTATGGAGGATGTGGAATCAAGACAACGTGCCAAGTCATTCAGCCAGGAGGCTAACGAAACTCTAGTGGGGGCTGTGGGGAGAAGATGGCAGGAGTTACATCACATGAGTAGATCTAGATTCCTGCCATCCATTTTTAAACGCATATCAAGGGAAATCGCTGAGGAGGTCTCTGCCTCTAACACAGTGGTCAGGAGTGGCACACAGTGCCGAAAGAAGTTCAATGATCTTCCGAGGGTCGTTAGAGTGAGTACAATTGCTTCAATTATAAATCTGATATACGATTTGTTCTCATGCTTTTGGTGCCTGCCAGCAATCTGTGGCTGTTCTCAGGCTGTTGCTGTCTCTCAGCACTCTGGGTTACCTCCTAAAATGAATGACACATAGTTAGGCTTAGTGTGGCACCCTATTTGTCATGAATGATCTTTACACATTATTAAGATTGCTTTCTGAGATCCCATAAGATGTCTCCGCACTTCGATGTTCTTCTGATGAACCATGTGCAACTTCCAAGGCCATTAAACAGAGGACTGTATTACAGTCAGACAGTATGGTATAAGTGCTTTGCTGGCTATCTGTGCCACAAGTGGAGATGGACCCTCTTGTAACCATTCCCATTTTCATTTTTACAGGCAAAGAAGTCTCATAATCGCTGGGAGCAGGTGTGGACAGATGGTGGTCTGCCTCAGACCCCGCCACTCACTGACCTCGAGGAGCAAGTGGCAGACCTCATCGACATTTCAGGTCAGGCAGTTGCCACTTGGGGTGCTGACCCTGCTCGGAAACTGAGGGTAAGTCCTGCACACTCCCTAGGCTGGGTTGGGGCAATATCCTGTAGTGTCTGCCCCAACTCTAGTCCACAATGTCCTGCACACTCCCTGGGCTGCATTGGGACAATGTCATGCAGTGTCTCTGGACTAGATATAATGGAGTAGTGGCAGTCCTTCAAATCAGCCTGCGCTATGCGACCTTCCTCATGTCACCTTGCCCCCTCCCCTGCTGCTAACCACTCGTCTGTTGCTTTCTACTTCCAGATGACCAGACACAGCCGCAGCTTCTCTCAAGGCAAAACTCCATGTCAGGCCATCGTGTGGAGGAGGAGGAAAAAGAGGAGGAGAAGGAGGATACTGATCAGCTGACTCCGGTGCAGATGCAATCCACCCCTCTTTTACCACCAGCACTCACCTCATCTGAGGACGATGACATGACTTTCTCGGGGTTTGATAACTCCGAGGCTCCTGGAACTAGTGGTGTGCAGCGATATGCCATCTCTCTGGAGTGTGAGTCGGCAAAGTCGGCCTGCTGACAGACAGGCAGACGTGGAACTGGACATGGTGGGACTGTCCAGGGAGAGCATCCAGCTCAACCGTTAGCTCCTTGACGTCTTGGGTAGGATTCCCGCGGCCATCGAGAGTCTCACAGCTACCATTACGGAGGTAGGGTCACAGATTGTCGGTGCGAGCCATGAAACCTGCGAGGTCATCAGTGCCCACACGAGGCTGGTGGCCTCCAGCAGTGACACTGGAGTCCCGGAGAGTGTGGCGCGAAGCCTTGCGGAATATGGTGCATCACAGGCACAAGCTCTGCTTCAGCTTGGGCAAATGATGCAGTCCATGCCTGCTGCCATACTCTCTGTGTTCCCCGCTGTCACACCCAAATCCAAACCACCTGTGACTGGCGACGCCGATGAAGAGGCTCACCAGTCAGAAGCTGGGCCTTCCACGCCACGAGCTGGTCCAGTGTGTTCCCAGGCAGCGTCTCCATTGTCTCTCCCCCCAACACAGCAGCGCTCTGGCAACCTTGCTGCATGGCATCTCGGTACCACTTGGGTTAGGAGCAGCAAGTAAGGGAGGGGGAGGGGAAGGGGTGGGGGGAAAGCCGGTGGTAGAAGATAGTGGGGCAGGGGTTGCTCATTTATGTTGTTGATACTGGATGCATCTTATGTTTTATGTTTTATTATTATATTCTGATTTATCCTGTTCATAATGTTGTTGCTGTTGTTGTTGAATTATCACACTGTTGGATGCAGCTAATTTATGTTATTTTATTAAAGTTTACAAAGTTGACAAAGTTTACAATGTACATTAATACATTCATTTGATAACCCTAACCATTCCTATGTAGTTACTCATTTGCAGAATAAGAGGGGGAATAGTCAACATGGTGGGATAGAGTGGGCAGGCAACGGTCAAACGTACCGTTCACTCTTCAAGCAAGGCGTTCACTTATGAGCTGCTGACGTAAGACTTTTGCAGTGGCGAAATTTCCACGATGCCGCCCCTGTGGTGGCATGGGTTCCTCGCCAGGTTCCTCTTCCATGTCTTCTTCCTCCTACTACTCCTCCTCCACTCCCACCGTGCCCCCCCCCTCCCTCTCCTGAGGTGGTCCTGCTATCCCCATTGGCAAATCCTTCTCCTCATGATGGCTAAGTTGTGTAGCATGCAGCATACCACAATGAACTCAGAGACCTGCTGAGGGGAGTATTGCAGGCAGCCTCCAGAGTGGTCCAGGCATACTCCAATTGTCTGTTTGACGAAGTTGAGTGTGGCTGCATGGCTCTCATTATAGCGATGCTCAGCTTCTGTCTGAGGGTTCCAGAGTAGGTTCCTGAGCCAGGTGGTGAGGCCGTAACCTTTGACCCCCCAGCATCCAGCTCTGGCCTTGTGGTTGACGCTGGAACATGCGTGAGACATTGCTCTCATGCAAGATGAAAGCATCATGGATGCTCACTGGATATTGGGCATTGGCTGCCATGATGCGCTGAGTATGGTCGCCGACGATCTGTATGTTCATGGAGTGGGAGTGGAATCCCTTTCAGTTTTGGTAATCCTCTGGATTGAGTAAAGGTGCTTGCAGGGCAATGTGCATACAGCCAATGGTAGCTTGAACCTTGGGGAAGCCAGCAAATCCTCCAAAACCTACAGCCCTCTCTTTTTGGGTCTCCTTGGTCTTTGGGAAGTTTATGAAGTCCATCCTGCATGCGTACAGTGTATTAGTTACCTGCCGATTGCAGCTATGCGTAGCATGCTGTGAAATGGAGCATATGTCCCCTGCTGATGCCTGAAAGGAGCCAGAGGCATAAAAGGCAAATGCAGCAGTCACCTTCACCTCGACGGGCAGTGCAGTCCTGTTGCCACTGGAGGTCTGCCTGTATGAGCTGGTATATCTCTGTGACCAGCTCTTTTCGGAAGCGCAGCCTTCTAAAGCACTGTGCCTCAGAGAGCTGCAGGTATGAGCGATGTTCCCTATAAACTCATGGGGGGGTAAGGCCTCCTCCCCAGACATCTGCGACCTCTTCGATTACGTTGAAAATGATCATCAATAAGCCTTCTTCCAGCCCGACGCTGTATAAATATAGCAGTCAGGATTAATGGCCCCCATCTTTTAAAATGTCCTTAAATGTCCTTTGAAACAAACTATAAACTCACATAAACTTCACAATCAGAAGTATGCAGTAACGCAGTGTTCTTCTCCCAAAGCTTTTAATCACTCAAAACTGTGACTTTGTCCTCTGTTTTCAACATGGAGCCGTTAGCGGCTGGTGGGCCGGGGTCCGACTGATATTTGTTGGCGGGTTCCCGGGCGGACGCTAAATCGGGCGATATGCTCAAAAGTGCCCCTCTACTCCAAGACACCGTCCTGTGCTCCAATATTGCCACGCTGCTTTCCCAACGCAACCAGATGCTGGTACCTCCTTTGCAATGCTCTCAGACTTTAAGAATGCCCCTTTCCATACTTCTAAATGCTGCAAACCCCTCTTCCAGTTCCCCAAGACCCTCACAACCTCCTAATGCTCCCAGCTCCATAATTCACACTCCTAATACAACGAGACATAAGGGCCACCCACCCAAGTTGACAAGAACCCAGTTTCTGCCTCACCACTCCCGAGAACTGCTATCTACAGTGCAGCGACAATATGCTGTCTACCTCTCAGCAAAGTGTTTATCTTCCCTCTCAACTTCCTCTGCACCCTGGACTTTAAACAAAGATGAGATGAGATGAGACTAAAGGCGGATAAATCCCCTGGACCTGATGGCTTGCATTTTAGGGTCTTAAGAAAAGTAGCGGCAGGGATTGCGGATGCATTGGTTGTAATTTAGCAAAATTCCCTGGATTCTGTGGAGATCCCAGCAGATTTGAAAACTGCAAATGTAATGCCCTTATTTAAAAAAGGAGGCAGACAAAACGCAGGAAACTATAGACCAGTTAGCCTAACATCTGTCATTGGGAAAATGTTGGAGTCCATTATTAAAGAAGCAGTAGCAGGACATTTGGAAAAGCATAATTCGATCAGGCAGAGTCAGCATGGATTTATGAAGGGGAAGTCATGTTTGACAAATTTGCTGGAAGTCTTTGAGGATGTAACGAACAGGGTGGACAAAGGGGAACCAGTGGATGTGGTATATTTGGACTTCCAGAAGGCATTTGACAAGGTGCCATGTAAAACATTACTGCACAAGATAAAAGTTCACGGAGTTGGGGGTAATATATTAGCATGGATAGAGGATTGGCTAACTAACTGCCAACCAGAGAATGAACCATTTATCCCGACTCTCTGTTTTCTATCAGTAACTAGTGGGGTGCTGCAGGGATCAGTGCTGGGACCTCAACTATTTACAATCTATATTAACAACTTGGAGGAAGGGACTGAGTGTAACGTAGCTAAGTTTGCTGACGATACAAAGATGGGAGGAAAAGCAATATATGAGGAAGACACAAAAAATCTGCAAAAGGACATAGACAGGCTAAGTGAGTGGCAGATGGAATATAATGTTGGAAAGTGTGAGGCCATGCACTTTGGCAGAAACATCAAAGAGCAAGTTATTATTTAAATGGAGAAAGATTGCAAAGTGCTGCAGTATAGCGGGACCTGTGGTTACTGGTGCATGAAACATAAAAGATTAGTATGCAGGTACAGCAATGATCAGGAAAGCCAATGGAATCTTGGCCTTTATTTCAAAGGGGATGGAGTATAAAAGCAGGGTAGTCTTGCTACAGCTATACAGGGTATTGGTGAGGCCAGACCTGGGATACTACGTGCAGTTTTGGTTTCCAGATTTACGAAAGGATATATTTGCTCTGGAGGCAGTTCAGAGAAGGTTCACTAGGTTGATTCTGGAGATGAGGGGGTTGACTTATGAGGAAAAGTTGAGGAGATTGGGCCTCTACTCATTGGAATTCAGAAGAATGAGAGGTGATCTTATCGAAATGGATAATTTTATGAGGGGGCTTGACAAGGTGGATGCAGAGAGGATGTTTCCACTGATAGGAGAGACTAGAACTAGGGGGCATAATCTTAGAATAAGGGGCTGCCCATTTAAAATTGAGATGAGGAGAAATTTCTTCTCTCAGAGGGTTGTAAATCTCTGGAATTCGCTGCCTCAGAGAGCTGTGGAAGCCGGGACATTGAATAAATTTAACACAGTTTAATAAACATAGACAGTTTCTTAACCGATAAGGGGTTATGGGGAGCGGGCAGAGAAGTGGACCTGAGCCCATGATCAGATCAGCCATGATCTTATTAAATGGCGGAGCAGGCTCGAGGGGCCGTATGGCCTACTCCTGCTCCTATTTCTTATGTTCTTTTGTTCTTATGAACTACATAGTTAAATAAACTTAATAGTAGTTAAACTCACTGATTTACAGTTCACACAGAAATGTGCACATAATCATGGAATTTAAGCCCAAATATATCATGAACACTCCTACAATACATAGAAACATATAAATCTACAGCACAGAAGGAGGCCATTTTGGCCCATCGTGTCCGCCCCCGGCCAATAAAGAGCCACAAGGCCCTCGGACAGCAGCCCTGAAGGTTACATATAAACCTATGAACAATGAACAATGGCGGAAAGGTAAAGAGCACCCAACCCAATCAGTCTGCTCCACACAACTGCGACACCCCTTGCACCGAAACATTATATCTCCACCCCAACAGGAGCCATGTGATCTCCTGGGAGGCAAAAACCAGATAAAAATCCAGGCCAATTTAAGGAGAAAAAATCTGGTAAAATTCCTCTCCGATCCATGCAGGCGATCGAAACTAGTCCAGGAGATCACCCTGGCCATATTCGATTCCCTGCAGTACTTACCATCGCATCTGCGCCAGCCAACAAGAGGTTATCCAGTCCAATCCCAGTTACCAGCTCTAGGTCCGTAATCCTGCAGGTTACGGCCCTTTAAGTGCCCATCCAAGCACCTTCTAAATGTGGTGAGGGTTTCTGCATCCACCACCCTTCCAG
Organism: Pristiophorus japonicus; assembly: GCF_044704955.1. NCBI lineage: Eukaryota > Metazoa > Chordata > Chondrichthyes > Pristiophoridae > Pristiophorus > Pristiophorus japonicus. Next base: position 46,564,766 of record NC_091979.1, read on the forward strand.
GCAGTGAGTTTCAGACCCCCATACTGTGAAATAAAAACACAATTTGGCATATTCACCCAAAGTCAGTGGTCCGAATAATACGTTGTGTGTTGCATGGGATAAACAGCGTTTTCTCTGGCTGACGTTAGCATAATATAGGTAGAACAATTATCCTCGACTCGGCTAGTATAGATCGGTGGATATGCTCTGACTGGTGGGGTGGCTTTGTTCCATTTTCTTCATTTTAACCAGTGCACTAATAGCCAGGGACATTCATGCAGCTGACGATAATGCTGTCCTTGCTCAAAGGTTAATGATTGTAATTGCGTCAGTGTCAATTTGCTGAGTGCTTTATCTGCAGTTTACCACACAGAGAGAACGATCAGTAAATGCTAATTTTATATCCGTTGTTTTCACATTATTCAATTACAACAAAGTAAATTAATGATATTTGAGTAAGACATCAAGTTTTAAAATATGTTCCAAAAATGCTGCAGACTTTTACCGGAACAGCCAGAATGTCATTAGTGTCGGACTTAAGATGTTACTAATAATTACATCCCAGGGACTTCAAGCAATTTGGTGAAATATTCATGGCATGAATTCTGTAGGCGAGAAATTCTGACTGCATTATGTATATTTTTGAAAATGCTCTTATCAAGTTTCACAGGCCTCAATTCTCAATCTCTGCTATTTCACTGAAAGTCAGCCAGTCTCCAAGGGGCTCCCGCTGAGCAAGTACTCCCAGAACACTCAACAGGTGAATTCTTATCTTTACACCAACAGTTATAACCATGCAACATCATTCATGTCCTTGCAACCTCCTTTGACAGTCACATCCCCACATTCACTATGGCCTGTGGGCCCAGAATGCAGAAGGCATTGATAGAGAATTCAAGCTCTGCAGCCTGGCTGCAGTTTTGAGAAAACACAGACCAAACTGCATTAAGTCATCAATCAACTTGACATTTTAGGACCTTGGGTAGCGAGCCAATTAAAGGTTAACAGACTATCAATTGATCCAATAGGGTCAAAGAAGGCGAGTTCTTTTCTGTAAATTGAACCAGGTATAAGCAAAGCCATTTTGGCCATGTGGTCTCAGAAGGACAAAGGCCTGGCTTAAAGCCAAGAGCTTATTGCTGCTGCCAGAATAAAGTTACATTAAAACTACAATCGGAGTTCGTATTTCATTGGAAATTAAGAGATCTAACAATTTTGGCGTCACGAACACGATCGCTGAGGGAAGAAATTGAATTTTGGACATCGGACCTACATACTGAGGTAAGGACTCCTCTTTATAAAAGTCCTCGGTCAAAAGTCTAAATTCGCCTCTCCTTCTACGTGATTCCGAAAGCCTCCGGTTTGCGAACCCTCCGGTTGGTAGTCGGCTCGAGGTCCCATAGACGTCTAACTTCGGCAGTGTGTTAGTTAATTAATCACCGACCTACTGATCGGCTGGAAAGCCTATGACTCGAGACCCCAGTAAAGAAATCAGTATTATGGCAGCAGCAGATAAGAGCAAAGAATTGCCTACAACTTTTAAAGGCAGGCGGGCACCACCTGAGGTTTCGATAGATGAAATCCTCCAACAGTTGGAAGAATACATAGAGCAACAATTCAACTGATCGAACAAAAGTACAGAACATCCAAAGGACAATGGTCCTTGGACGAGATTAAAAGGGTCTGGGGAGAAACGACCCGTATGAAAAATAAAGAGCGAACTAGATGGTCCCTAGCCATTATGGGACAGATCCGAAAGCGAACTGAAATTATAACGTGTTCCCAACATGATCGAGAACTGACCAGTACAAAGGACCAATTGCAAGCTGTTTGTGCACAGCTGCGACAGAAAAGACTTGAACTTGAAAAGTCGGAAGCGGAAGTTAAAGATCTTAAAGGTGAAATTAAAGAATGGAAAAAATCATTAGGTCAGAGACAGTAATAGGAAAAGGAAAATGTATCGGTCAATTCCCAGGGTACCCATGTTTGGATAAATTAAAAGCGCAAACCCGAGGACACATCCAAGGAATAGATACGGATTCTGAATCCTCTGACGATACAGGGTCGGAGGATGAAGAATTAGGGGTGCGCTTTGCCCCGTTTAAAAAAAGACGAGTTGTAGTCAAATCAGAAGAGACTGCGGATGAGGGCGGAACCAAAAAAACGAGGAAAAGGGTGTATGCAGAATATTTAGTTCATGATCCGGCAGACCCAGAGAAAATTGATAAATAGTCCAAGGAATTGCCCAATCCAAAGAAAGGGGGAGTGAAAACGTGGGACAATTGGCTGAAGAAATATATATCAACTTCATCCCTGGGACGGAGTGCAAATTTTGACCATAATGGTGCCAAAAACACAGGGAAGAAAATTGCACGACAAGGTAGAAGAAGCTTTGGGGCAGGATGAGCAAGAATTAAACACAGGATGGGAGGCGATTAAACACTGGCTGCAAGCCTTCAGTCCAGCTAAGACAGACTGGGGAAAAATTGTAGCCTGCCAACAGAAAGGAACAGGGGTCCTGGAATATGAAGAGCGGTTTAGATACACATGGCTGGAACATTCGTGTATGAATAATACGGATGAGGAAATGGATGAACAAGTGTTTGGACCCCTGAAAGCAGCTTTCGTGGCAGGTCTAAAGCCAGAACTGTCCAAAATGCTTAAGGTAGTGTTACCGGACTGGGAAGGTAGAGGAACTACCTTTGCAGCATTGGTGGATCGATGTAACCAATTAGATCGGGATATGGGAGCTAAAGTCCGAGCTTTGCAGGCTGTGGGATGGAAATCCCAGGATTCCGATAAACAGTCATGAGGAAAATTACCCGGAAAATGTCATTATTGTGGGAAAGAAGGTCACTGGGCCAAGACGTGCAGGGCAAAACAGCAAGGTCGCGGCCGGGGAAGAGGACACAGCCAGGGATACAATTCAGCCAACAAACCAGGCTTGTCACAAGATACTGACCTCATAGAAGCATTTAAGCGACTGACAATACAACAACAGAAGAAGTTACTTGGGATAGCAAAAAACGATTAGAGCCCACCCTGGTCCACCTCCTCGCACTAATACAACAAAGATGGGCTATATGTAACTGTGAGGGTGGGCGATAAGGATGTGGACTGTCTTTTAGACACAGGGGCGGAATTAACATGTTTACCCCTACAATATGGAGACTTTTTGCCGTTGGATGGTAGGGCACGTACAGCCGATGGAGTTGGGGGCCATAAAATGGAAATTAAAAGGACAACACCAGTACTTATAGGGCTGGGTCCACATGAACAAACCACAACGGTCTGGATAGGCCCAGTAGATCAACCCCTTTTGGGAATGGACGTTCTAATCCAAGTAGATTCATCGTTGCATTTCGAGGATGGTCGGGTGACATGGTCAATTAAAACTTTGAAGAAAGAAGAATTGAAGGAACACCCGATATGGACTAAAGATAAGAACGATTGTGGCCTACTCCAGATGGAGCCTGCATCATTTACCGGGACCAAGCCTCCATGCACTAAACAGTATCCCATCAATCCAACTGCCATCGCGGAATCAATTGGAGAAACAAGGGGTGCTTATTAAAATGCATAGCTCCTCCAATAGCCCCGTGTGGCCGGTACAGAAATCTAATGAGACTTGGCATTTGACTGTCGATTATAGGAAAGCTAACCAGTGTATTGATCAAAAAGCTCCTTTGGTCGCAGATCCCTCCACCATTTTTAATGCCCTCAAACCGGAACATGAATATTTCTCGGTAATAGATATGGCCAACGGATTTTGGTCGGTGCCTCTGGCACCGGAGGTTCGACAGTGGTTTGCTTTCACGGTCCAAGGACAACAGTATACTTGGACCCGGTTACCGCAGGGTTGCCACAACAGCCCTACGGTATTCCACATGGCTTTACAAAGCCATTTGCGAGAATTACCTCCCCTGTCGTCCACAGTCATCCAATATGTAGACGATATCCTGCGAGCTTCAAACACGGAAGAACAGCATGAACAAAATTTACGAGCTTTGCTGGACCACCTTTGGCTGAAAGGACATAAAGCCAGTATTGACAAAGCACAAATATCCCAAGAAGAGGTTGTATACCTGGGACAAAAGATTTCACAAGGAAAGAGAGAACTTACCCAGGATAGAACTGCAGCCATTCGGGCTGCTAAAAAACCCACCACTATTCAGGAACTAAGGTCTTTTTTGGGATTGTGTAACTTTAACAGAAATTGGATTGACTCCTTCACACAGCTTGCTCAGCCATTGAATGATATTTTAAAGGGGAAACGTGCCTCTAAAGAAGCCATCACCCTTACTAAGGAACAGCAAGAGGCCTTCCTGGGTTTGATAAAGGCTTTGTGGTTGGCACCGGCTCTGGGAATCCCCGACAGTGGTAAGCCATTTACCCTGTTTGTCCATGAGAAAGAAGGATATATGACAGCTATACTGACACAAGAACATGGGGTTCGGCAAAGACCTATTGGTTATTATTCGGCAAAACTGGATGCGGTAGCCCTCGGATGGGGAAGTTGCCTAAGGGCCATGGAAGCTGCATGTCGAGTGGTAATGATCACTGCGGGTCTAGTCCTCGACCAAAAGCTGATTGTCAAGTGTCCCCACACCGTACATGCTTTGCTATCTATGAATAGAATGTCTCAGGTGACGGCAGCTCGATGGACCTGCTGGACAGCAGTTTTGGAAGCTCCTAATCTCCATATCGTCCGGGCCAGCCCGGTTAATCCCGCAACTATGCTCCCGATGTCAGAATCGAGGGAGCAAGAGGGGGGAGAATGTGAAGAGCATGACTGCGTGGAGAATTTAAAAGAAACAGAAGAAGCAGCCTTAGCAGCAGAGGAGCCTCTGCACAACCCAGACCTCATCCTATTTACAGATGGTTCCTCCTTTGTTGACAATGGTACCAGAAAAGCAGGATGGGCAGTTACAACCTTATATGAGGTAGTGGCAAAAGAATGTTTACCCTCAGGAACGTCAGCACAACACGCCGAGTTACGGGCCCTGTCAGAAGCATGTCGAATAGCAGAAGGACAGACAGCTAATGTCTACACAGATTCGCGTTATGCTTTTGGAGTCGCTCATGACTTTGGTCTGTTGTGGCGGAAAAGAGGATTCCTCACTGCTGCTGGTACACCTAGCCGAAATGGAAAAGAAGTCCGAGACTTACTGGAGGCCATACAATTACCTCAGGAAGTGTCCATCCTGAAGTGTAAGGCCCATACCAAGGAAAATACCACGGAAGCACAGGGAAATGCCCTAGCCGACCAGGCAGCTAAAGATGCCGCCTCACAGGGCGTTCCCCCAGAAGAACCAACACAGATGTGCAGATTGAAAACACTCAGGACTCTGACACGAGACCTTCAAACAATGCAAGGCTCCCGGAGGAAAAATGGACATGGATTGAGGCAGGAATTAAGCTATGTGAAGATGGTGTCTGGAGACAAAGAGTTACCGACAAGCCAGTCGCGCCACAAGCGCTTATGCCTTTTTTAGCCCAACAGATCCACTCGTGGGGACACTTGGCCTCACAACAGATGATGGCATGGTTCCAAAAAAGCTGGTGGGGTTGGGGATTTAAAAAACATGCCCAGCTGGTAGCAGACCACTGTGTGGTCTGCCAGAAAAATTATTCTGGACCCATCACGGTAATGCCCCAACTGAGGCCCCCTGCCCCTGTCGGACCATTCCAGCATCTGCAGGTTGATTATATATCTCTTCCTTCATGCCAAGGATACACTTACATTCTTGTCATGGTCGACAGATTCTCTAGATGGGTAGAAGCTGTCCCAACTAAAAGAGCCACAGCCAATCACACTGCAAAGGTTTTTTGTAAGGATTACATTCCCGAGTAGCATTGACTCAGATCAGGGAACACACTTCACAGGCGCTGTCTGCCAAGAAGTCTGTAGGTTACTGCACATTACGTGGGAGTTACACTGTCCTTATCATTCACAATCATCAGGACAAGTAGAGCGAATGAATCGAACTCTGAAACAACAGCTTACCAAATATCACCAAGAAGGAACATCACGGCCCCAGGCACTACCAATCGTGCTATGTAGCATTAGGGCAACCCCGAACAGAACTACAGGTCTAAGCCCATTTGAAATTATAACAGGAAGACCCATGACGCTGCCAGGAACTATCAATTTACGGAAAGCTGATGTTCACTTAATGAGTGACACTTTGTTATCATACTGTCAGAACCTAACCAATGCTATTAGTTCTGTTTCCCGACAGGTATCGGCAGCTTGGGGTAATCCACCCGAAGGAGGACACGACATTATCCCGGGAGTCTGGGTGTATGTGAAAAAGTTGCATAAAGAACCTTTGGGTGCCAAGTGGTAGGGACTTTATCAAGTGTTATTGACCACCCAGGTAGCTGTTAAAGTTCAAGGAAAGAAAGCCTGGATCCACGCTTCACATGTTAAATGAGCACCCGTAACTGAAGCTGAAATCTAATAAGGACAATTACTTTTTGCCAAAATGTATAAATTTACTGTATTATTGATTGTAGGTATTCTAGGCATTTGCCTACTTCTTACTAGCCGACCCTCTGCACCAAAGGGAAATAGTAGGGTAGCAAGGGAATTACATGTAAATACATTTTTATATATGTCATACATTTATGCCAAACAAGGTAACATTTCTAGTTGTTGGGTATGTGCGCATATTCCTATTCACTCAAAGGGAGGGATTCCTTTGAGGCCAGTTCCCTTGAATATCTCGGAAATGGCTGAGTGGATAATTAATCAAAACAAAACAGGCAATGCGTTTCAGGATACGGAAAACTGGGCACGTAAATGGAAGTCAGCAAGTTACAATCTGACTATCTTCGAAGGGGGATACCAGCCATGCTACAATAATTCGAAACGGCCCCCATTTTTTGTTATCACTAATACAATGGGAATAGGAAGACCGAGGGAATCAGTCTGTCTGATTAGAAACATCAAAAGAGGCCAAAATATGGGGTATAGTAACTGCTCCCGGAATTATAATATAATCAAGCCACGGAACCGTCCAAACTGGGCCGATGTGGGAATTTTTAACGTAACGGGGATTCTGAATAAAACAGATGGAAAAGCCTGGACAGGCCCCGGAGTGTTGCTGACAAAGAAACAGCAAACCTTCATTGCCTATAATGGCACCTATTGGGTGTGTGGCCACAAGGCCTACCCTTGGCTGCCCCAGAATTGGACAGGATCCTGCTATTTAGCCTACATTGTGCCTTATATGTATCATATAGAGTCACTGTCGGAACATTTACACCGTCCTAAGAGAGCTATCACAGAAACAGAGAGGTTCTTTGCCATTCTGATCCCCAGGTATGGGACCACCAGACTGGCAAGGGAATCCATTAACATGGCATCCGTTGTGGAACGGGTAGCCAATGATACCTCAGAGGCCCTAGTTAAAATCAATGCAGAAATTGTAGCAATCCGCACAGTAGCCCTACAGAATAGACTGGCCCTTGACTATATCCTGACTGAAAAAGGGAGGTACTTGTGCCCTACTCGGAACTGAGTGTTGCACATATATCCCAGATAGCTCCAAAGAAATTACCCACTTAGCGGAGCATATCCAAAAGGAGGTAGAAAAACTTAAGCAATCCTCATCATTCACTTTGTGGAGCGGAGCCACTGAATGGCTAGGTTCAATAGGAACTTCATTGGTGGAAGGTTTAATTCTAGTCGTTGTAATTATTTTACTTTTATATTGTTCGTTTATGTTGATTAAATGTTGTTGCAACCAGGCGGCTGTAGCTGCTGTCCCGCATGTGAGACACCTTGCAGGTCCCAGCAGACCGTCTGTACATGGCACAAGGGTATGTTATGCTTAAGGGAAGGTTGTTTACTGTTTGAATTAAGATATTGATGTGGATTAAATTGGAATAATGTTAATTAACCTACTAAACCCCAGACTTCCATTGTGGCCACGATGGAATTCGGGTTGGTGTAAATTTGTGTGGAAGCTACTAGTCCGGACATGTGGCGAAACACATCAACAAATTTTAGAAGGAAACTCTATTAACATGTATGAAATTATTTTGTAGAATGTTTAACCAGTGATAGCTGATGTTTTATGATTCAGTTTGTGAAAGAATCAAAGCGGGGATTGATAGAGAATTCAAGCTCTGCAGCCTGGCTGCAGTTTTGAGAAAACACAGACCACATTGCATTAAGTCATCAATCAACTTGACATTTTAGGACCTTGGGTAGCGAGCCAATTAAAGGTTAACAGACTATCAATTGAGCCAATAAGGTCAAAGAAGGCGAGTTCTTTTCTGTAAATTGAACCAGGTATAAGTGCAGCCATTTTGGCCATGTGGTCTCAGAAGGACAAAGGCCTGGCCTGCCAGAATAAAGTTACATTAAAACTACAATCGGAGTTCGTATTTCATTGGAAATTAAGCGATCTAACAGCACTCTCTTATCATAGTCAACAAGCGATAGCTGTCAGTCCACATTTGGTCTCATCTGTACTATGCGGCCTTTTCCTGTTAGCAGATAAAACACATACTTATGTTGAAATTTGGAGCATTTTAGACAGTCACCCAATGACCCATGACTACCTGGCACATTGTGAGATTCTATGGATATGTACCGTGCAGGTTGCTTGCAAGATTTATGTGCGACATTAGAATCATATTTCTGTGCCAGGAACAAAGTGGGCCCTGCAGCAACTTAGACACATATGTGCAGGTGCCAACCAGCTAAGAGGGTCCCTGAGGTCTTTGTGTGCTGCCTCAGCAGCAAGGTGAAAGTGAACTCTTGCTGGCAATCACCCTGAGGCCCTATACTAAAAATAGGCAAGGTGTAGATACACTCACCTTGACAATCTTCCTAGTCCAGGTTTTTGTTTCTCAGCTCCTTCCTTAACGTAGGGACATTGGAGACTGCACTGAGTCACTTGACCACCTCCACCCAGGCAGTTCGAAATGTACTTCTGACCAGGTGGTGCCCATTCACTCCAGATCGGATAACCCTCAACTGTAGCACCTCCTGGAACAAGGTTTCTGGAGAAGCATATTTTAGAAAGACCAGTCCTGGTCATATCCTTCCTTGCTGCCATCCTGAACTGCTATCACACTCTATTTGTGCACGATGGTGGTTGTTACATTTTTGGGGTCCTTTTGAACAACCTTACCCTATACTATTTTGGCTTTTATATCTTAGATAAGACTCATGATTGAGTGCCAACTCCCTAAATCTCAAAGAGTATGTATCCTGGCCCTGAGATTTACATGAGCTCTTAGCAATACGTCTGGGTGGACAAATAACATACCTTGTTTGGTCATTGCTTTTAGATACTGAATTATCTTATACTTCCATAACATTCCAGTTTTCAAAAGCAGTAGATCTTTACCGTAGACTTTGTTTAAGGCTTAAGCCATGAAAATAAATATTAAATAAATAATAAGCAGGTGAATAATCTAACAGTAATACAATAGTTATTTATTTTGCAGGGCACTTTATTTTATCTATGTCCTCAAGTAGATAAAATAATAAAAGATCACAATTGTAAGATCTAACCTAATCTTTCATAACTGACTTTTAAATTGGTGTATTATTAATCTTGTTGGTTCTTTTCAAGCTGCTTTTTAGCGGCTTTTCATGAGATTTTCATCCTTCACTTTTCTTTTTCCAACTGTACTCTCCAGATGGAAATAAAAATCGTGAGGGCTGCAGATTGTCCCATTATCGCCCGTTATACACTATCACACAAAGTCAACATCTACCCCAAAGTGTGTTATTCCACATTCCAAAATAATTGCCTTTTACTTTTAGCTCAGTGAACACGGAGATCCGAAAGAAACAACATGAGTTTGGCTGGCCTTTTACTCACAAGCAGTTATTAGTTTAGCACTTGACTTCACTCTTTACATTAATAAACGGATTACTAATACACTGAAGCTCAGGATATATGCATTCGCAAACCTGCAGCCCTCCTTCTGTTCTCTCGATTTGAAACAGAGGCTGAAACAGAATATCTGATACCCACATCTTAGATCTGGTGAAGTAGATGTCTTTTTTATTATGCTTCAGTCAATCCCATGGCCCTACTGAGTGGGAAAGCAATCCAAATTGTTAACTATTAGTCATAATTTCCAAGATGTTTATCAATATAGAACTGAGAGGTTATACCTAAGAGAAAAGATTGAACAGTCTGATACTCATTTTTTTCTAGAAAAGAGAAGGTTGAGGGGTGACCCGATAGAAATCTTTGAGATTATGAAAGGGTTTGATAGGGTAGACGTAGAGAAAATGGCCAGAATTTTGCCTACCTCGGCGGGTCCGGTGTGGGCTGTGTCCGTGACAGGTCGTGACCCCGCTGCTGGCTCCATCCTGCTGTTGAAAATGAACTTAAGCCTTCCCAGCGCGGTACCTGGCCCAATTAGATGGAGCGGGTCTGATGACATCATTCATGACACGTTTTGAATCGGGATCTTTAAAGGGACCATGGCTACATTAAATTTGAAGTTTAATCTAACATAGTGCTGTCAGTGCACTACAGCATTGGAGTGCTGCAATCACTGACAATGACAGCACAGAGGCAGAGGGCTGCACCCAGGTTTTCCCATGACTTCCTTCCATATGTTTATGGAGGGAGTCAGAGCATACAAGGAAGTGCTCTTTCATTCCGATGGGTGGAAGAGACCTTTCCAGGAGACCAAGACAGCCTGGTTGAACATTGCAGAGGAGGTCAACAGCAGGGATGTGGTCAGGAAGACCTGGGTGCAGTGCCGGAAATGTTTCAATGATCTCATTCGATCAGGAAACGTTAGTACACACTCAAGCCACCCTCAACTTCATTCTGCTGTGCCTCTCATCATATCCCCATCACTCTGCCTTCCCTGCTCCACTCCTGCACATCTGTACTCATACCAACTTACCTTGCACCTCCACCCATCCCTCTCTCTCTATCCCCATCTCACACTCGCCCTCATCCTAGTGCAAGCATACCAACTAACAACACACAAGGGTAGTCACTTGGATGTTTTATCCAATGTTTCATGTAAATTTTCTGTTAATGTGGTGTGAAACAAAAATCTTTATCATCAACACTTTACATTCTTGGACAGATTTGTGAGCACTTTTGAAAGTGGCTTAGTGATGCAGTGAATGGTGAGACATAACGGTACCCCCCGCAATGGTGATGAGTGTGAAAGGAATGGTTTGGTCATTGCAGGGATGCTTTATGGTGTTGGTGTGGGGTGGTGCCAACTTGGTGCATCATGTGGCAGCATCAAGTGAAGTAAATCTGGCCATGGTGAGGCCATCCCTTGCCTCCCGGGCAGCAATGTGGTCGGATGCTGATGCTCTGTGTCCTGTGCAGCATCAGGTGATTGCGGAAAAGGTTGGTGTTGTTGTTGGTGCTGCTGATAAGCCTGGTGCTGTAGGTGTTTGGGATCAGCATGGTCAGATTCTGAGGACCAAGGTGAGACAGTATAAATGGCACCAAATTGATGGGATAGATGGCAGGCGAAGTAGAGATGACAGAAGCGATCTGTCAATGGTGAGAGAAGTTCTTACAATGAGATGACACTGGATAGAAACTTTGCTTCAGTTTGCATTGTAAATGCAGTGAGAAACAGCTTCTGCCTGAGGAAAGTGATCAGCTGTCAGGTGGGAGCTTTTATATAGCATCTCATCCTGTCAACTAATCAGCTGGAGTAATGGCCACTCAATTCCAACCTCTGCTTCCCGAGTAGCATGGTCCCATGGGCATCCAGTTAAATTTAAAAGGTAAGTTTAAAAACACTCTTAAGGGTCTGACAACAATGTAATAATTTTTTTACTTGGGTCGCTCGCCTCTGCTGGTCAAGTCGGGTTCACGATGCCTGGGGAAAAGGCACATGGAGTGAGATGAGAGCGGGTTTTCGACCTTATGTCAAAAATAATAATTTTCCCACCTGGTCCACTACCGATCTCACCTGCTCCCACCCTGGAAAATTCCAGCCAATGTTTCCACTTGTGGTGGAGTCCAAATCCAGGGGCCACAAATATAATATAGTCACACATCAATTCTATCAAGAATTCAGGAGAAACTCAGAGAGTGGTTAGAATTTGGAACTCGCTACCACAGGAGTAGTTGAGGGGATTAACATAGGTGCATTTAAGGGAAAGCTAGGTAAACACATGGGGGAGAAGGGAATATGAGGTTTGTTGATAGGGCTAGATGAAGAGGAGTGGGAGGAGGCTTGTGTGGAGCATAAACACTGGCGTGGACCAGTTAGGCTGAATGGCCTGTTTCTAGGCTGTACATTTCATGTAATATTCAAGAATATCTGGCCTCTTTAATGGCTCAATTAGTAAGCACAGTCCGTGGTGAGGTCTGCTTAGGAATGCAGGAACAGGAATAGGCCATTCAGCCCCTCGAACCTGTTCAACCCATTCAACTAGATCATGGCTCATCTGTACCTTGACTCCATCGACCCACCTTCATTCCATAACCCTTAATACCCTTGCCTAACAAAAATCTATCAATCTCAGTTTTGAAATTTTCAATTGACCTAACTTCAATAGCTTTTTGAGGGAGAGAATACCAGATTTTCACTACACTTTATGTGAGTAAGTGCTTCCTGACATCACCCCTGAATGGCCTAGCTCTGACTTTAAGGTTATCCCCCCTTGTTCTGGACTCCCACACCAGAGGAAATAGTTTCTCTATATCTACTCTCTTTGTTACCTTCAGATTTGACTAATCTAACACACTCCTGGCCAGTCTTCAACGCTCTACCCTCCATAAACTTAAGGTCAGCCAAACTCTGTTGCCTATGTCCTGATGTGCACAAAGTCCCATTCACCCATTACCCCATTGCTCACTAACTTACATTGGCTCCCAGTTAAGCAATGCCTCGATTCTAAAATTCTCATCGTTGTTTTCAAATCCCTCCATGGCCTCACCTCTCCCTATCTCTGTAACTTCCTCCAGCCCCACAACACTTCGGGATATCTGCGTACCTCTAATTCTGGCCTCTTGAGCATCCCTGATTTTAATCGCTCAACCATTGGTGGCCGTGCCTTTATCTACCAAGGCCCTAAGCTCTGGAATTCCCTCCCTAAATCTCCCTGCCTCTCTACCTCCCTTCCCTCCTTCAAGACACTCCTTGAAACCTTGGTCGTACCCCTCCCTATCTCTGTAGCCTCCTATAACACACTTCTTTGACCAAGCGTTTGGTCCTCTGCCCTAATATTTCTTTATGTGGCTCAGTGTCAAATTTTGTTTTATACCGCTCCTGTGAAGCAGCTTGGGACATTTCATTACGTTAAAGGTACTATATAAATACCTGTTGTTGTGGTTTTTGTTGTACTCTATCACTTTTTTAAATCATGTTAAACACCCCAATTAGGTCAGCCCTTAATCTTCTATGCTCAAGCAACTACAAGCCTAGTTTTATGCAAACAGTCCTCACAATTTAACCCTTCTAGCCCCAGTATCATGCACAATTATTAACTCTGATCCCTCTGTTTAAAAATAGTTTCCCCCGATGTCTGTCCTAAGTCTCTTACACTTAATGGGCCGAAAATTGCAGTCGGAGGCTTCCTTCGCCCGACCCGAAAAAAATCTATGAAAATACCTGTTGGTCCCGGAAGATTGCAGGATTCCAGTCTGAGGCCTTCATTCGCTGTGCAGCACATGGGAAGATGTCTTTCATGTACAAACGCATATGTTGGAATCACGTGGGTCTGGACCACCAATCACTGTCTAGTATTCTCATTGTTAATAATGGGAACTCTGTTTGCACAGGCTCCCATTATTATCAATGAGAAAAAAACCCTAAAACAAGAAACACAGCACAATAAATTTTTTAAAAACTCACATATTTAAAATTAATTAAAATTAAATGTTTTAGAAAAAAATATATTTGGGGGACTTTTTTTAATGTGTTTTAACAGGGTTAAAATAAATTTACCTTTATGGACAGGGTTTTTAACATAAAAATGAATGACTAAATTTAATTTTTCTATGTTTTAAAAGTGTTACACTGGTAAAAGTAAGCTCTGCACCTGCTTTTACCAGGCGTAAAAGTTTGAAGGACATTCGCTGGGCATGATTAATAGCCCAATCTCTGCCCCACGGATGTCCTTCTCCTGGGGATGCGTAGAACTTGTCTATAGCAATTTTGACAGATCGGAAAAGCTTGTTCGCGGCACATTTGCATCGCGCCCCGTGAATCGGCTTTTGCGAGGCCTCGCTGGGTGTGAACGCAGTTCATACGCTCCCGGTAAGGCTGCAAATTTTGGCCCAATTTTATATCTATACTAGAAATTATCTCTTTTATAGAAAAGTGTGGATGAGGAGAGAGACCTTGGTGTCCATATACACAAATCACTAAAGGTGGCAGGACATGTCAATAAGGTGGTTAAAAAAGCATATGGGTTACTTGGGTTTATAAATAGAGGCATCGAATATAAAAGCAAAGGGATCACGCTGGAACTTTATAAATCACTAGTTAGGCCTGAGCTGGAGTTTTGTGGACAATTCTGGGCAGCACACTTCAGGAAAGATGTAAAGGTCTTAGAAAGGCTACATGGGGAGGTTAACCAGGATGTTACCAGGGGTGAGGGACTTCAGTTATGAGGAAAGGTTGGAAAAGTTAGGAATATTTTCCTTGGAACAGGGAAGGTTCAGTGGATCTAATAGAGGTTTTCAAGATGATGAGAAGTTTTGGTAAATAGGGAAAAAGTATTCCCTCTGGCGAGTAGGTCAATAATTAATGTTCATAGATTCTGAATCATTGGAAAAAGATCTAGAGGGGAGATAAGGCAAAATGTTTTCATCCAGAGTTGTCAGGATCTGGAACGCTCTACCTGAAAAGATGGTGGGAGTTGATTTCATCAATAATTTTAAAAAGGGAGTTAGACAGGTACTTGAGAATGAGGATCTTAGAGGATTGTTGACGGGGATGTGAAACTGAGCATGACTGCCCTTTCAAAGAGCCAGCTCACACACCACACCCCAAATAGCCTCCTTCTGTGCTGTGAGCTTCTATAATAGGGCTGTATTTTCAGCACGCTTGCACCTCTGTTAGCGCCCCGGAGGGGCAGTAAAGGGTGTTTCAAGGTGTTACGGCGAGCATCCAACTTTTATCGCCCGGTCGACAAATTTGGCTCATGGTTTGCAGCAGTGCAAAAACTTATTGCCCCGGCCTCTAGTATCACTGAGATCATGACGTCAATCGGCATGTAACGCTCCACTAGCGCCCCAGATGAAAAATGCGGCCTAGCGCCTCATTAAATGCCTAACCCAGGAAACGTTTGAAAAAGCAGCCATTCCCAGGATGCAACAGGTGGTATTGGTGGTGTATTTAAATAGAAGGAGGAGGATGCTACATCGCAGGTCACATTGACTGCAACGGTTGCGCACATCATGCTGCGTGAAGCTCTGACTTGAAAGCGGCAGTGTTATCTGCTATCACTGTGTTCTTACAACTTCAGTGAGAGAATTTAATGGGGGCATTAGTAGTTCACCAGCATATCATGCTCCATGCTATTGCAAGGCGGCGTCAGGATACAACAAGGGCTCTTGGCCATGTCGGCCCATGGATGAGGAGAGGCCGAAGACATCTGGGGAGGAGGGTTTACAGATATCAATGCTCATATCTCGAGCTCTCTGAGTGTGTGTGAAGGCTGCTCTTCTGAAAGGAAGCGCTGACAGAGATATGCCATCTCCTACAGGCAGACCGATGCCTGGACTGCTCTGGAAGCAGCCTTCAATACTTCCCTCACCAGGTATCCGAATTCATTGTGGTGTGCTGCATGTTGCACAGCTTGGTCATCATGCAGGGCCAGGCATGTCCAGTGGGGATTGCAGGCCCACCTCAGGAGGAGGAGGACGATGAAAAGGAGCCTGGCGAGGCCCCGATTGGATAGGCACACCATCCCCGGGGGAGGCAGTGTGGAGATACTGCTGGACCAAGACTCACACGTCGTAATGGACCAGCTCTCCTAAATGGAGGAAACTGAGGGATGGAACTAATACTGGACACGCTATGTGCCCCCATAAAGGCACATCTCCGGTGAACATTGGAATGATCCACAAGACATCAATGGCAAAGGATGAATCAT